>NC_067114.1:3925599-6325599 GCF_021347895.1 Acanthochromis polyacanthus | reverse complement strand
CCAGCTGATACTATTCTTTGCGTTTCACATCATGCTATTCACAGACACCGGATGCACTATTGTACTTTATATATTTGAAACCATTTGCTTTCTTTGAGAGGTATGTGTTGTCGTCGCTCCTTTGTGACTATTTTGAGCCAGGGTGTGACATCAGTTAGGATATGGTTCACGGAAATGCATGCAACAGTGGAAAATCTGACTTTTTCTTGGCCACATTACATGATACCAGCTGGAACAGGTGACTGGTTAATTAAAACCTCTCTGCCAAAGACTAATCCATCATTTTTCTTGAACCGGTCTAGCTTGAGATAATACAAAAGACTTTTTTTTTGTCCTGTGAAACCATAATGACCAGTGATGGTAAACACTTCATTGTGGATTAACAGCCACATGCCACCGAAATACTGTAAATGGTGGCTTTCTATGACTTTTGAGAGATAATGTTACTAAAAAAACTGTTGTTTCTGCAACAGTGAACCTGCCATCACTGAAGGAACTAATGTTGCTAGTTTTATTGAACTCTTAAAACATCTTTATGTTGTTCTGACAAGTACCTCTTGTGGTGGTATGGGTAATGATTATTCTCTCTCGGGAGCCAAGGCACAAGTAGAATCAAGCATCAAATTCTTCTATACTGTCTGTATAAAAGGTTAGGGAGGAGGTCGAGGTGGAGCGTTTGCGTTGAAAAACAGTCGTAGCTGTTACCTCTGCTTCTAACTACAAGTTTTTCGTTGCTGAAGGGGAATATTCATTCAATTTTCTGCACCCAGATTTCAGTTGCCAGCCCTGGGATTTCAAACAGTAAGTAATTGCCTCAATTTTGTGCATGCATGCACCTAAACCAGTGAGTCACGGAGCTTGTGACTGTGCAGAGGGGAGAACAGAATAGTTTGACTTTTAACTCTGGGATTCGAAAAGCAACTCTTCCAATAAAAAAAAAAAAAAAAATTAAAAAAAATTGAAAGAGAAAACATTAAGAGAGGTTTCTGTTTGGCTTAAAAGTGTTTAAATGAGAAGTGGAGATAAGACAAACCACTTTGTACATGCGCCATATGGCAGATGAGCAGCAGCCCTCACAAACAAGCTTCATGTCATGAACTCTTACTCCTCTGCCCACCTGTCCTTTTATGTGTCTCTGTCCTTTAATGCACTGTCTGTGTAATTCCTTACTTCCTTGTGTTTTTGTTTCCTCAATTTCTTGCCAGGTTAGAACCACAAATAGAGTGCAAACAGATAACTGTAGCTACTCTCTCCTTTTTCCCTCTCTCTCCATGTGATCTATTATTGCCATTCAGCCTGGAGTGTATCTACTGGAAAACCGGAAAATTAGCATGAGATTTTAAGTATGTCAAATTAGCTCACAGGGAGAGTGCATAGAGTGCATGTTTGTGTGAAGGCATAATCCTGCTACTGCTCTGCCCCATTTTGAAAAAACAAAACAAAAGGTATGCCTTTTCAATTATGATGTAACAGATCAGTGATCAACATCAATCAAAAGCGGCATGAGAGAAATGAAGATACATCTTTTTTTCCCCTTTAAAAAAAACTGTTGCACATTTTATTCACCAAATTAGGTGAGCAGACTTAGTTCCCCTTGACAGAAGAAACGGCTTCCTGAAATGCATGAGTGGCTGATATTAACAAGGAACGCTCATCTGGCACTCCATTAACTCAGTCTGATGCTGCAGCTTGGTCAGACAGACAATCAGACCATATAGGGCGCCTCTCCCTCTATTTTTTTTTCTTTTCTAGGAGTGCAGGAAGGAAGGCTTTACTTGGGCAATACCACAGACACATTCAACACTCAATGTCTATTACCTTGAATGGAAGAATGCATCACAGTCTTCTTTAATGTTTGTTTTCTCATGTTAAAATCTCTTTATTAGTTGTGTTGATCTTTAGAACATTATTTCCACAAAATAAAGAACGCTGATATAACCTGTTCAAAATTCTGGCACTAGTGCAGTCTTGTACCAATAGATGACTGTACTAAAAAAATAAAAGTCATAGCTAAGCAAATTTTCCTCAAATTTTTCAGTTAATTTCATTTTAATGTAAACCCCCAGTCTTATTGAGCAAAAATGCAAATATGACTCCAACAAAGTCACACTATGTGTCATGCTGGACTATTGCAGTAACTCACCGTCCACTTCTTTAATACACTGGCTGCACTGAATGGAACCTCCTCCTCCAAAGGCTAAAGTTGGTGGCTGCATCTGTTTTCGTCTCTGGGAGTCTCTGATCATGCATCAGCTTCCTGGCCTACCTTTGCAGGTGCTTTCTTTTTAGCCACTTTTTATTTTATGATCCATGATACCATTTCTGCAGTTATGCAGCTTACATGCTCACATCCTCACACTCATACAGCAATAACTTATCAAATCCAAAAGCAGACCAACCCTGTTAGCTGGTTCAGTGATCATACCGTGCTATTTCTAACCCCTGCTTTGAAAACATTGGCCACTTATCACAAATAATAGGAATTATTGTCAGGCAGCAACTTCAGGAACACATACCCATAGTGGTAAATCTGTACATAGGAGACATTTTTTACAAAATAGTTTTTTTTAAATTTAATTTAATTTATTTTAAAAAAGGCATATAAAGCTAGAAATAGACCATTATTAATAAAATACAAGTGTAAACAACATAAATAAATTTGTTAACTGTTGGTGGTTGCAATGTTAATTAGATGTGAGGTGCTGAAGGCAAAAGTAAAGAGAAACTAAAAGGCTAAATGGTGCTGATGAGACTGTTAAGGAGACCATTTTAGGCTACATCCATGATAATAATACATTTTCTTTTTTTGTATTCTAATTTTTGTGACATGCATTTCAGCAGTGTTTCAGAGATAATCTCCATGTTACGCACCTGTAAAGGCACATTTTCTTACACACACTGGGCATATGGAAACAAACATGAAGCAGGAAGTTTGTTTCATGGTTGTGGAAAATATAATGGAGGAAGAGCAAAAAGTAGCACTGCCATGGCCTTAGCCTCTGCCTCCAGTTCCTCCTTTGCCTGCAGCCAGTTTTTCTCACCCTCCTTCTGTGTACTTGTGTCTTAGTGCTTAATTGCAGGAGTGGAGACAGGGGCACTTCAGCCTGAGCTGAGCTGAGTCAGCTGCAGTTCATCAGGATCATGCTTCTGACGCTCTGCCGTGCCCCTTCCACTCTGGCAGAGTGTAAACTTTGCCCATGCGTTCAATCAGCCTTCCAGCATTTCTGCTGCCATCACATTTTGACTAACCCTCATTTCCTGTGCCTGGAGCTCCATGAATGTTCCACGTTGTGTTACCAGATATCTTCCCCTCCACTTGATTCACCTCCCAGCTCTCTGGATTCCTGTTTGCCCTGCTCTGCCCAGGTTCCTCAACAACCATCCCAAGCCTCGGCCCCAGGTTCCAGCTACCAGCCCAACATGTGGCCTACAGTTCCAGGCTCCCAGTAACCAACCCAGGCCTCAGGTCCCAGATTCCCAGAGTCCCACCCAGTCCTAGCCCCAGTAGTGCTGCTGCAATAAAATCAACTGTTTTAACTATTCTTCTGCCTCCTGCCTTTTGTGTCTGCAAGTGGATTCACAACTTTAGCCACTAAAAAGGGTGCGAGACTTCTTTAAATGCACAACAGGTATGCTAGCATAGTTAAATCTAATTTGTAATCTAAACTGAATTCATTTATTTCTTTGTCTTTCTAAATATATCTTCCAGAAAACGCCACAGTTTTTAAACAGGGGCCAGCTCTGTTTCCAAAAGTCTCAATTTCAGGGGGCCTAAAGATTCAGGTGGGATGTGGATTCTGGGTGGAAATGCAGTGGAAGTTGTCTTTTCAAATGAGCACATTTGTGTGGGTGCAACCTAAATACCTTTTTGTCCAGCCTACACAGGTGAGGCATATTAGGTTTGATTGTGTAGCCCATCTACACAGCAGCATGCCGAGTTGAAAAAAAGACAACAGGAAGAGGCAGTCTTTGTGGACTCATACACCCTACACATGATAACTAATCCCATAAGCATACATACTTTCCATCCTGACAGAATGGTGTATAACAAATAACTAAGTAAATAGGAAAGCTAAGTGGATGACAGGTAGACTAGGATTAGCGTCATACTGACAGTTACACCCATAATCCCACAATAGTACCTGTACACATTGAAACTGCCACCAAATTAGGATTGTTATTCCTCCATGGAGGATCTCTGGCTTCACATTTTCAAGTACGTTTAGATTTTGGGAACAGCGAGTCTTTCATTTCCATTCATATTGGTTGATTGGTGAATGTTTAATATTCAAAGCATGTTCAAGTTTCTTTGCCAAGGCCTGAGACCAAAAAAAGGGAATACTTTGAAATCAGCTCTAACAACACTATAGACAGCACCTTTTAAGAATATTTTTGTATTTGTTGGATACTTTGAAAAAGTACAGTTCAAGGAAATGTGTGTTGCTAAAACCATAAAACTAGCATCTCCAAACTAGACATGAGCAAATTTGTATAGTAGGATGACAACTCAGCATTGTGTACAGAATTCAAAACTAAAGCAGCATATATAACCATGATCAAACAAGTCAGAAATAAACACGGATATAATACAAATAGGGATATGAATGTATTGCACCGAAAGGCATGGATTAAAGATATTTAAATAGGAAGAGATGTGTAATCAAAATTTAACCCGGTTGGGTTGATTTAGGTTTGAATAACCTAAATTAACCTTAAAAAACAAGGAGATGAGGAGGCTTGAGTCTTTATTTATCAAAGAGGAATGAATCACCAAGCACAGGGAATACGCAACATGAAGAATCAAAAGCAGAGATGCAATAACCATGGCGTTTAGGGAGTAAAATAACTTCAATGAACCGTTTTGTGAAAAATAAACAGACAAAAAGTGAAGTGTATCAGATTGAAATCAAATGAAACATGGTCTTGAGGCTTTTGAAATGACTTACCACCAGTCTGTAAATTAAAATATCATGTTCTCTTTTGCTCGTGCTGCTGTCACAGTCAGTGGAGAAACAGAGTCAGCTGAGAGGAAGAAGAGCAAGAGGAGGGGGAGTCAGTGGTCTGTAAACTAAAGCGCACTGATAATAATGCTGATGATCCAGCTGACCTTGTAGTCAGCTAACTGATGTGATTTTTATTTTAATCCTTAGCTTTGTTAGTTAGTTCTCGTCTGGTAAGCTATTTGCGGCTCCAATTAAAGTCAAGCATCCACAATCAAGCATGAAGAGCATCATTTTGGAAGAAAATGGAATACACGGTGAATGCGATTGAGTCATTACTGTAAGGCCAGTTTTCTACTTATACAAGTATGATAAATAAATCCCCAAGTCTTCTTTGGCAATATATCAGGTTTTTTTATGGGAAACAACGAATTCTCTCTGTGCATGAGACATCACTTTCAACTAAGTTCCCCGTTACAAAAACATCTCTCAAGGAAGTGTGTTAATTCCAGATCACATGACCTGCTCCACATGATGTCATTTCCTCCTGAAGAAAAGACTGGAAAGACTCCAAGGCTTTCTGAGTTATTTAATAATGTGAAAGTCAAGTCTGGATTTATGGCATGTCAACAGGTTCACCACATTATCTTTATGAACAACTTTCAATTTCAATTTTACTCAATTGTGTATATAACATTTTAGAAGAGTCTTTATTCAAAAAAAGCCATGTGGTGTTTGGTTATAGGCGGCCATGTTGATTTTCGGCCTGAAAAAAAACAAAATGTAAACTATGATACCTGTCAACTATGTTACACAAAGTCTCGCAATTATCCATTGACCCAGTGGTACTCATGTTCAGCAGTAGTGTCTGTCTAAGAAATATGTGCAGATGACTTCCCGTACATGTTTTACATGTATGAAACAGATTTATCAAAGTGGACAAGAAAATTAGTATATTGGGGCTATAATCATGACTCAATGCCAGTGTTATATTGTCTGTGTCCACAAGTTCTTAAAGGTCTGCTGGAGTATGCATGATATGAATTTTGTCAGCTAGCATTCATAGAGCCTTCTAAAGATATCCATATGAAGTCTACAATTTGTGCCCATGTGGACAACTGTGCTACACAGGCAGTAGTGTACATGCTGAGCAGTGATGTGCAAATGCAGGATATCCAGACATTGATTTACGGTACATGTATGGAACACAACCCACCAAGCAGATTCCAAGTGGACAGCAACTACCTTTCTGAGGTGCAGCTGTCTACAGCAGTCCAGGTGCATATAAAACACATGACATGTCGTAAAAATAACCAAAGTTTACATTAGTGTTGGCTCAGATGACCCTGAACCATCCCTTAGTTATGCTTCTGCAGGTCTAAGCTGCTGTCAGCTTCATCATGATACACTGAACACCTCTCCTCTCTTTCACTCTCCTTGATTTTATATGCCATTACTGCATGTCATTGATTCTCTCTCCTGCAATTTGAGTTTTGTCCTCTCCGTCCTCTCTCTCTCTCTCGCTGTATATTTCTGGCTCTGGAGAGGCCTGTTTCACTTGTGTGATTACCGGCCTCGCCAGCCTGCCCGGTGTTTATGTTGTATTGTTTGTTGTTTCCTTCTCCTTTTCTCTCTCCGCTCGCCTCTCACGCTAACTGGTCGACCACCCACCCTGAGTCTGGTCCTGCTTCTTCCTGTTCAAGGCAAGTTTTTCTGTGCCACTCTTTCCAAGAGGTGGCTGAAAGGAGAATTGTTAAGCATACTTCTACAATTTCATATAGGGTCTTACTATGTAAAATGCTCTTAGTGGACTTGTGTTGTGATTTGTTGGATTTCTCTTTGGCAGTTTGGGGTCTAATGGCAAATAGATGCTATTTGCTTGGCTGAGGGCCATTTTATTTACATTCCTAAAGTGTGGTAAAATGGCATTTTTTTTCATACATATATATGAAAAAGAGAGGCAAATATGTCATCTCTTACTGTTTGCTGCAATTTGTATAGACCTGTAGATAAACAGATTAGGAAAGAAGTGCATAATTGGAAAACAGAGCAATATGTTGTCACTTTATGCAAAAATGAGACCATTGCATGTGCCACTTTTGCCAAATTGATTCATCCTGAACCTCACTAAATATGAGATAAGGTGTTTTATTTTATGTGGCAAGAAAAGCCAAAGGAACATGCATATGTGCCCAAAGTTTCAGCTTTAATGGTATAAAGTGTGAGTATCGTAATCCTAATTTGAAAACAATTTGTTAAAACTCACCTGTTGCTGAGGTCCCCATAGCACCAACAATACAGGCGGATTTTGCTGTAAATGTATGCTTTCTAGTTCAGGTTCGTTTGTGTTGAATCCTGGCAAAAAGTCCTGCATGTTCTTTTTTTTTTTCTCACAGCAAGTTGTCAGAAAGACGACTCCAGCCAAAACAGGTTTGTCCTGAAATAGTTCGAACTGCCATTTTCAGGGCTAACCAGGCAATTAGGTCAGTGATCCCTTAATTGCGTATCCCATAAGCAATGCCAAAGGAAGAGTTCATGTTCCATATTTGAGCATTCCATTTCTGTGAAAGCAGAACAATTTAACACAGTTAAAACCAGGAAGCATTCAACAGAGGATGTTTACTAAAGCTTTGAAGTAAACATTATAGAAAATGGAAAGATAAAGCATCTACACTAGCATTTAAGCTGGTATTTACATGCATTATATTCACACAAATGTAAAAAAATAAAAGGTGTGTTATAAATGCAATCGTCCTGCTTCACGGTTCTCATTAAAGTATCCAAAAAGAAGATGAAATGCACATTACCTACACTAGATAACATCACTTCACTGAAACAATATAGATTGATTGTGTCATGCTTACTGTCACTGTCAAAAAAGACTCTAAAGACTTTTAATTTTGTAAATGTTGGAAAGAACTGACTATTTTAAGGTGAACAAATGTTAAAACATTACTCTAGAGCATAATAATAGCAATATCTTTAGTTGTTGTTTTTTTTTGCCGTGTGAACAGAAACAACATTGTCCAAATGAACTGCTTAAGGGTCAGTAGCATGACAGGATGGTATTAAATTGTTAGCAGTTGTGGGGGAAAAAAAATAAGTTGCTCAGAAATAAATTGCCTCAGTTAATTCCCTGGAAGCCCCTCTGTGTTTTGCTGGGATGAAACTGGATGAAACTGAGAGAGAAATAGGGATGGAGGAATAAAGGAAATTAGTAACGTAATCCACAGCAGGATCAAAAGAGTGCGATTGAATTCTATTTTGTTGCATCACAGCAAATGAAAGATGTTTTAGATCAAAGGCTGTGATTTTCAGGGGGGCGAATATGGAGATGCATTATTGAAGATTGAACAAAGTGTGTGTGTGCCATCGTGCCTGCATGTGTGTGTGCGTGTTGGAGGGTCGTATTTGATGTCATAACTTGGGAAATGTAACCTCCTCTATTCAGACCTGTGTAACCTAACCTGGGCCTCTCATTGTGTCTTTATTTGTTTGATTTCAAGGCAGGGACATTACAATAAAGCCAATCTGGAAATGGGATCGGGCTGTGACTGATGGTAATTACTTGCTGTCTACACCATTAAGAATTTAATGTAATTTCAGATAGACTTTCCTGGAAGGGGGGTGGAGGTTAGAGAGAGATGGAGAGAGCTAGAAAAAGAGACAGAGAGCGATCACAGGAGCAATAGCTGAGCGCTGTATGTATATATGTCCATATGTATCTGTATGTGTTTATGAAGACAAACATCTGCAAGACAGCTAAATAAAGAAGTAAACTGGAAACCAGTTTGACTTACCGAAATTCACCCCAATGAATGACTGTAGTCTTCCATGCTGAGTATCTTTCTAATAACCTGCATGGAGCATGAAGACAACTAATTCCTTGGGTCACAAACGGTTCAAGGTCGTGTTTTAAGCCGAGTGACCCCTCCAAAGTCCATTCTGCCCCTGGTATGAAGATGCCGAACTGGCTGTCAGCAGGATTACTGCTGGAGGTGATCAGTCATGTAGAAAAGCAGTGGAGTGTCTCAGTCTGGGTGACCCTCTATCCAGCTGTTTCCAATCCAGAGCAGGATTCACGTAATGAGACAGATATATCTAAACACTCTCACCGAGGGTTAAAAACAATTACAGCAGAGGTTAAAGTTCATTTGGAGGATTATGTCCGAGGGAGGAATGTATGGATAACATTGCTATTTGATACTGCACAGTATTTCTGACTGCAGAACAAATTGCAATGGACCTGCTGACACAGGCAGCAGATTTGTAGACTGCAGCCAAATCAGGATTTTGCAACATTCACCACCACTATGGCTTATCAAAAAAAAAAAAAGTGCAATATGGTGAAGAGGAATGTCAGCAACTTTTGTGATCATCCTATTACATTCAAGTTTGTACGCTGCCACAAAAATATGTTGACATCTTGGCACAAAGTTTGGTAAATGATTCCCAAACTTTGTAAACTAGCAACTTTGGTGATCGTCATTTATATAAAATGCTACCATGAGGTTGACAGTGATAGTCTTTAAGGAGATATCTTGACAATTATTGGATAAATTGATATGAATTTTGGAACACTAAGTTCTCCTCATAACAAATTGTTCTTTCTTGCCAGTACAATCATTTTGTTGCAGATTTGGTGACCATGGGGAATATAACCACTTCACATCAGGATGTTGTCATTATGAGCAAGTCTGCATGAAACCACTAAAATTTTGCTCAAGCACCATATCACACACAACTGCCAGGAGGCTGCAGACTGTCTCTTAGTCATGACAGACAATGTTGCTTCAGAATAAAATTAAATTCCTGTCATTTTGTCCTTCGAGATACACAAAATGTTTGATCTGTAATGATTACAGCAGGTATGAATTTTATCAAAATAAAGGAAAAGCAGTTTATAAAAAAACTAACAAAGCAAATATAGCATTTTTTTCCAAGATACGTGATGTCATTATCTAACCTTGCCATTTATTAACCAGCACCACTGTTTGTTATTGAACAGAGGAGCACACTCTATCATCATAAGAGCTGGGTTTGAGCCATAATAGGCCTGAAGGGCCTGTATGACTGTTTCCTGTCCCAAGATGCTGAGTCAAAATGACTAATTGCAAGAGTTGGTGTGGGTGAAAGAGAAATGAGATACAGTGAAATAAGACCTCCGTTGTTATTACTGCAATTAATCATATGTTATAATTGTTGGCACAGTGTCAAAAAACAAATGTAAAATTACCCAGACACCTTCTTAAATTCTATGGCTACAGACAGTCAGTGGCCAGGCAGCTGACTCTGTTACTGTAAGCAGATATGGAATGCATCTCCAAGGTACTGCCTGGGTATCGGTTCTACTTGATGAACGAGGAGAATTGATGATGATATCACACCTGGACTTGCTAAGGCTGTGCAGCATTTGATTCCCACGATTCCCATAGTCAATAGTTGATCTGCACAGTGAAACTATTAGAGTGCGACAACAAAAACAAACTCAAATTCATCTTATATAAGTATGACTTATGTTTCTACATGAGGACATGCGGACATCTTGACCAGCTAATCTTGAACAAAGCACATTTAAAATTCATGAAATTATAATAAATGTAAAATATAAATGCTTTGGTCACACATAGAAAACAGTTTCCTTGGTGAATAGGGTTTCCCTCTTGCTCACACACAGAAACACACAGATTGTAGGTATGAGTCTGCTTACACGGTTTGTTGTTTTGATTTTAAATAGCTTTACTGGAAACTAACAGGCCTGTTCAGCCAGTTACATTGTCACCTGCTCTTAAACAACATGTCAGCTACACTTGTAGAACAAAAGGCAAATGAAATGCAATTTCTTTTATGTAATGTGTTCTGAATTATTTTGCTATTATTACCTGTCTTCAAAGGCATAACTGTGTGCACACCCAGTGAATGCATGTATATCATCTTTCACCCTATTTGTGTAATGCACAGTTTGGCCAGAGGTGATTACTGAGGATTACACTGAGCTGTTTCTAGCTCCTGATATGCTCTGTGCTTACATGATGTGCTTCCGTCCTACAAAAGGCTGGCGATAACTTGAGAAGCTGCAAATGTGAATGCATTCTCGGCATAGACTTGTTTGCAGGTTTGCTGTTTTGTAAGAGCCAAACCCAAACAGGTTCCAAAGGTGGCATATAATACAACAGAGTTCCTCGCTTGGGAGTGTGCATAGTTAAGGGCGATACAAACATACCTAAAGCTTTTCTCTCCACACAACTTTCATGGTAAACATACACACAAGCAAGCATAGAAACATAAACAGAGAGAAACCGCAGCTTTTAAAGCAGAAGGCGCTCATCTGTTGGAAGAGAAAGTGCCAGAGCCACTTTGACAATTTCCTGGGTGACATTTCACAAAGTTGTGGTGGTACTAGTAGTGCAGCCATTACCAAAACTACTCTTGAAAAGTGAGAAATGTTGATTTGATCCTCCAACGTTTCAGACAAGTGCTACAGCAGTGGAGTGGTTTTGCTTCGAAGTGTGACTCTGGGTGTTACCTCACCAGCTCCAGCCCTGTGAAGGTGATGACAACAACAGTACAGAACCTCAGGTGTTTGATCTTTAACGGCTTCACGTCTCTTTCATCGTGCAAGTGTCAGTACAGCTGTTAATTTGCAAAGCAGAATAAATCTTGTCTGAAGAGGATGCAAATTTGAGTAATAATAAATTAATGAATAAATACTGAAAAGGTAAAAGAAACAATACTGCATATATCCCACATGATTACTACTGATTTTATGCCTCACTTCTGAGGCATGTCTGCTGACTCAACTGCAAGAGTTTCAGTTACAAATGAAAAATCTGCATGATGTATATTTGTTAATTCTCTGTACTGCTTTCAAATAGAACAAATAAATGAATAAAACTTGAGCAACATCAGAAGATCAGTAAATTACATTAACCTGTTGTGTGTTAGTAGCATAGATTGCATATAAACTGCACTGAATAAGACAAAGATTTCTTTTACACGCACATTTGATGCAAACACATGTAATATAAATACAGAATAACACCCAGTGTCTTACAAAAATAAATTATCTTTAATAGTTACTTTGATTTTCTTTCACAAACACTTGCATGTTTTCACAGACACATTGAGATTTTCATGGTTCTATAAAGGGGAGTGATTTAAGTGACATAAAGCAGTCTAATGATAGTTTGGACACACTTCTAATTGTTCCATGTGCTGAAAATATGGGACTCTTTGCTGTTCTGACATGGTATCCAAAGGTTTTACATGTATGATCTGTAGCTGCTGTGAGTCTGCACATCTGGAAGGCGTACAGTAGCTACTCAGAGAGCTGTCAGACATCATACAGATTTTTGCCAAGAAAAAAGAAAAACAAACTCAAGATGCACTTATTGGCTTTTTGTGGAGCTTTCAATCTTATCTCACAGTATGAAACATAACTGAAAGCTTTAGAAAGACTCATCGGTTTTCGTTTTGGTCTGTTTTCAGAAATTCCCATCCTTGACATTTTACAGAATACCTTGTCAGTACATTTGTGCATAGTCTTTTAGCATATCTACCACGGTTTATTTAGCCTTTTCTGTTTCAGTCAGTTGAAAAATGTATGATTATGAATAAAGCTGAATATTTCATTAAAAATAAATATATTTAGATTTCTATAGCTTCCAAGTGAAGACAGGAAGTGTAAAGAGATGGGATTTTTCCAAAACAGAATGGAATAAAGGAGCATTTCTTGTGCCTCCATGTGTCCTTCTCATGTCAATGCAAAAGCTTCATATAAAGTTGTAAAACATTTTGTACATTATTTACATAGAACCTTAGTATTCTCCAATGAGCTGCTCTTATCACTTTGTAACATTGTGTTATCACTTTGAATAATTTTCTGAAACATCACATTAGAATGAGGTGTTGTGCTTCGTAGATACAAAAAATAAACTAGAAATTTGGTTACTGTGCCCTTTTTGATGACAGAAACGTGTGGCATACAAGTTAAATCACAATGCAGATATATTCCAGTAATAACAAATGATATAACATAGGCCATAAGAGCAACTTCATGAAAGCGCTACACTTCTTACAGTGAGTTTTGTAAACATTCATGTAAACAGTGGTGGGTTTTGGATGTCTGGACAACTGAATATCAGATGTTTGAGATCTGCCTGAGCTTCCTGTTCACAACCTGCATTGAGTCGTTTTTCATTTTCAAAGGTATGTCTACCTCTGATCTTTTTTCCTGTTCTTTTTAAACCTTTTACAGCATATGTAAGATGTCAACATGACAACTAAGAAAAAGAGCCCCAGACATGTCACTGAAAGAGCAATGAGGACAGGCTGACAGGGGAACAGCTCGTACCTCTCGGGCCCCTCGGTCATCTGGCCAATGTACCAGGGCCTCTCTTCAACCTCTATGTCAGCCTCTCTGGTCAGCAGACTTTGGATGTAACTCTCATTACTCACTGTTTCATTGACAAAGAAGTTAACCATGACAGTCGAGTAAAGCGGTTCAGGTTGACCGTGATCACTGACCTTCACCAGAAGGCTGTAGAGGCCGCGGTTGCTAAGTTCCCTCTTTAATGTGATATTTCCTGTTTCTGCATCAATAGCAAAGGACCCTGGCTCACCTCCTTTCCTTTTAATGATGCTATAGGCAATCACAGCATTCATGCCTGTATCTTTATCCACAGCGTATACCTCTGTGATTGATGTTCCGGGTACAGTATTGGGTAGGACTAGCAGGTAAGACTGATTGGACTGGGGGAAGAGGACAATTGGTGGGTTGTCATTTACATCCAACAGCAGCACGGTCACCATTGTAACAGAAGTGAGTGCGGGTTCCCCACCATCAGCAGCCTCAATCCACAGCTGGTAGGTTCCTTGTTGCTCGCGGTCCAATGACGTCTTGGCCCTCAGGGCCCCTCGGCCAGTGTCTATCATGAAGATGTCGCTGCCGTTGAGGATGGAAAGGGCCACCCAGCCGTTTTCCCCAGCATCAGCATCCGTCACAGAGAGAACACCGATCTCACCGTACCCCGGGAAGTTCTCAGGGACAAAGAAAGTAAAGTCCTTATTGATGAAACGTGGGCTGTTGTCGTTGCGGTCTTGCACTGTCACCACCACTGTTGCAATCGACTCCCTCCTAGGCGTCCCCTGGTCCACTGCTCTCACTATGAACCGGTATGTTTCTTTCTCCTCACGGTCCAAAGATGTGGCCACGGTCAGGACACCCGTCACACGATCCACAACGAACATCCCGGGGGCGTCACCTCCGAGGAGGTAGATGACTTCCCCTCGGCCTTCACTGTCCTGGTCTGAAGCTTGGAGCTGGGTTAGAAAGGTGTTTGGTGGATTGTTTTCCTCAACTGATATTTCCACCAGAGACTGCTGAAACACAGGTGCGTTATCATTCTCGTCCAAAATCTGCACCTTAACAAAAGTCTTGATGACTAGGCCTTTAGTATTCTTAGCAACCACAATGAGCTCATACTCCTGAGTCTTCTCATAGTCCAGGGCTTCTGTAGTCTCCAGCAGGAACTCATTCTTAAACAGCTGATAGGGGACAAGCCTGAAGGGACCATTCCCCTCCAGATGACAGTCCACCCTTTGGTTGATATCAATGTTTTTAATAGTAAAAAAAGCAACTGGAGAAAAAGCTGGCTCAGACTCCTTTATTGTCACCACTCCATCCTTTTCTGGTGCAATGTACCGGGGTATGACCGCAGGGGGTCCAGTCACAACTTTGATGATATGGACGGTAACAATGGCAACAGCAGGAATACAGCCAGGTCCATTTGCCAGAACAGTGAGTTTGTAAAATGTGGCTGTGCCAGTGTCTATTTTCCCTGCTAGCTTGATCACCCCTGCGATTCTGTCCAAATGGAACAAGCTCCTGGTGTCCCTTGGCACACGTTCACTGTAAGCATAGCTGATCTGAGCATTAGCACCAAGGTCAGGGTCAAAAGCATGCAGACGCGCCAAATGTGCCCCTTTGGTGGTATTCCCATGCAGAGTAACGTTAATTTGTGACTCCGTGAATTGGGGACAGTTATCATTCACATCTGTGAGGATAATTTTTAAAGTGGCCGCACCGAGTAGAGGAGGGATCCCTCCGTCCTCAGCAATAATATCTGTAATGTATTCAGCCTGTGTCTCTCTGTCCAAGGTCTCTGTCACAATGAGGAAGGGTGTCAGCTCGCCTCCCTCATTCTCCTCAACATCCAGTGTGAACATGCTGAAGTCATTAACCAGCCAGTAGGTCTGCACTCCATGAAGACCCAGGTCTGGGTCAACCGCAGACTGCTCCACAGCATAACGAGCGTTGACTGGTGCATTTTCTGGGATGGACATAGAGATCTCATCCACAGGGAACTTTGGCCTGTTGTCATTCACATCCTCAATAAAGATCTTAACTTTGACAAGCTGAAAGTACTGCTGAGGCAATACAAACACATCCAGTGAGAGGACACATCCCTGTCCCTCCGAGTTATCAGGACACAAGGTCTCCCTGTCAATCTCTGTAGCAGATGTCAAAAGCTCCCCGGTGGTATTATTGAGGTTCACATACTGTTCGCTGACCTTCTTTTGCGGGAGATTGAATAAAAACGGGGGCTCAACAGTGAAATCCAAATTTAAGTCTACTCCGATGGCGCCTATGAAGGTCCCCCTGGGTAATCCCTCCTTTATCTTATAGATGAGCTCTTTTGCTTGACTGAAATTTGCAAAACAGGAAAGGGGGGTGGTGTAAAGCAAGAGGACGCACAATCCCTGCAATACAAGATAATTAAAGATAATACAGTTTAATAAAAGAGCTGCAGAATAGAAGAAGAGCTGCAAAAAGAGGTATCCCTAATGTATAATTACTATGTGTGAGACTTTATATTACATTATCAGTTAAAGTGGTCTGCAACAATGATTTGAACTACAATCATGACATCAATTTCTTTTACTGTTATCATTTAGGAGCTATTTAAATCAATCAGTGAATTAGAATTGATAGAAGTTTTTTTCACAAGTTTAAAAAGAGACATGAGAATAGAAACATCAACATGTAAAGTGAGAGGGGCTGAGAAGAATAGAAATAAAATTCACAATAACATCAAATGTAATTGTAGCTGCTTTATAGTGAATTATTTCTGTAAAGCAAATTATCATCAAACTTACCCATATTCTTCCTCTTTTTCTAAGGCTGGGGTGTCTGCTGTTGAACATGTTTATGTCCTAGTCCAGCACTTTCCACTTATAGCAGGAAGAGTGGCAGCTGAAGTAACACAGGCATTTTGAGCGTTGAGCCGTGCAGACCTCTTCTAAGTGCAATGCCTTATTTCTATCTGACTTGAACAAGTCATTCATCCCAGTGCTGGCTCAGGACACTCCCACCATATGCAAATCAATCCTTCATGCTCACCAATGAGAGGCGATGGCCAAAAGGAAATCTACTTGAGTTCACAGATTCCTTTTTTGAGCACGTCATCAAAGGCACGTCGACACACACCTGCACGCTCCACACACACCCATGTTGTCACAAGCAGCTGCATACCTTGTGTTCATGTGGCAGAGTAGAGCATATGATCACCAGCTGAGCTTATAATGACACGGGAGACTAAGCAAGATGTAAAATATCCACAGCCGAGAGATTACTTTAATCCAGCTGTAGTTAAAAAACACTGCAGATAAATTAAAAAAAAAAAGGTTAAATTAAAGCAAATGAGTAATGATAGACTGATGATGTGGAATATTTCATAGCAGTCCTAAATGTTGACCATTTGATTTTCTAAATGTATCAACAGACAGATGGATTAAAGATATTTTACTATAATTGCAGCCATAACCAAACTGTGAAATTAGTTCACATTTAGCCTCTTCAGACGTGCATGTAGTCAGTTAAATAAAGGTATGATAATATCCTAAACAAAGCCAGCAGAGATGTGATCTTCGCATCATAAGTGGTGCTATGGTCTGACTCTGGATTGAGCCTTTAACTAAATCAAGCCCCTAATCCTCGTGTGTTCTAAATGCCAGGCCAGCTGTTTGCTGGGATTGGAAGCATACTGCTCAGAGAAATTGAGTGATTGAAGTTCTCTCGAAAAGGACAGATTGAGACAGGCACACACACTCTTTTAGTTGCAAACTGTGTTAGGTTTGTGTCGCTATTCCTCATCATAAGGGATGTACATCACTGGGAACTGGATCTAATAACGCAATTAATTTATTTTCCTTTTTATTTGGTGAGATTATAGAAAAAAAAGACAAAATATATCATGTTTTATGACACACGTACATAAAACACAGTGCAATATATTCCTGTGACAGAGTTAGCAGTATATCAAAACGGATCATCTACAAATCCATCTTACATCCGGTATCCAGAGTTTTGCACTGAGCTACGAAATATTTCTGTAAACAGAGACGGAAGGCACGGGAGGCTGAGAGGCTTTAGAGCGTGGGAAAGCGGCAGATCAGGGAAATGAGAGTCACTGGAGAGCTGCCTTCAAGTGCAGAAGGTCTGAGGTGTAGTTACCTTAAATGGCACAACAAAAATGTTATTGTAGTAAGCGTTTAGCTTCAAGAAATCAATGTTTTGTACAGTATGTTTTGGGAAAGAAATGCTGTCTCCTAATCCAATCAGGTCAGATAAAAGATTTGAGGATCAGCAGCATTAGAATTCTTTCAAACCAACAACGAAAAGCAAATGTTACATGCAGCTGTGGGCTTTACATTATTTACTCTGTAGCACGTACATGACAAGGAGCTGAAGATGACGGTCATTGATGCTACAGGTCTGTCAACCTGATACTGTGACCTCTGTGTCTGTTTGTTCCCACCAGTCACCCACTCACTCAGTATCAACTTCTGAACTCTCGACTCATCTCGGTATCACGAGCAGCAAGCTGGAGGACACAGGAAAATGAATGTTTTCTGACCCAGAATCAGTTAAAATACAAAGCAAGGGCATGACGAATATCATTATTGCATTACTTCTGTGTGAATCATCTTTGTAGAATGGCAAAGTCTTGGTTTCATGCCATACATCAGTTTCTTTATCTAGATTTTACATCCTTCTCCAATCATCTTCATAAGAATTAAAGGTCAGAACAGAGTGTGAAAAATCCAACTGTACTCATTTTCCTCTGCAACATGTAAAGAGTATTATTCCAACTACCCTCTCTGTCTTTCCTCCTTTTTTGTGGATTCTAAAATGTGACATCATGGTTAAATATAGTGGCCAGAGGGGGAAAAAAAGCAACAACCCCAAAACAGCAAAATAACATCTATAAAAGGTTGAATAAGGCAAGAAGCCAAGGCCAAGAAGCAGTATTACTTTGGTCTTAATTACATCATTTGCTGCTCTGAGTCTGTGTGAGATGAGGCTGGGTAATCTTTGCCCAGATTTCCTAACAGATGTCCCGTTAACCTCGGTCTTTTCATTTAATCAAAGGGCTTCTAAGCTATCTTGATAGCAAAGAGACAGCTTCATGGCTGCTAAGTAAGATGGATGTGACCACACAGAAGTGTTGTCAGGAGATATAGTGGCTTGAAAACTTTGGTTTAGAATCTTTGTAGAATCATTTAAAACAATCTCTGCTGTTGCGCTTTAACTGAAAATGGCTTTACTGTTAAAAACAGTTTGCCATTTAATTTTTTTTTTTTAAAAAAGAATGAAATTAGGCAGCACATATTTTCCACTTTCAATCTATGCCAGGAGCAGCTTTCCAAAAATAACATATTTGGTGCATTTGAGCAAATATACTGATTAAAAACTAATTAAAAACAACAAAAAGGACTTATTCAGAGGCCTTGGCATGTGCAAAAGTTTGGGCACTTTTGGGCAAATTACATACTTTCCTGATTTTTGAATGAAAAGAAGCACACATAGCAGACGTTTAAAAAATCTGAATTTCATCAAATGTCAATGCACTGTTACTACAAAGCAGCTGAAAGCTATGGAAACACATCAAAGTACAACACGTTTGTCTGAAATACCATTAAGAAATAGCAGTTAAAGAAAAATTTGGAAGTCAAGACAAGACATGGCTGATCGAGCAAACCTTTAGATAAGTTAAAGCAAATTTAGAGACAAGGTGGAAGAGTCTTTAGAGGGAAAAAACTTACCTGTGAAATCAGCTCATGCAAAGCAACATCTGGATAAGCCAGAGTCATTTTGGAAGCAAATGCCATGGACAGATGAAGTCAAAATTGAGCATTTTGGCCACAATCACCAAACGTATGTTTGATGGGGAGGAAAAAAAAGAAGCCGCATTTTATGAAAAGAACACGCTGCCAACTGTTGAGCATGGGGGTGGAAATATTCTGCTGTGTGTCTGTTTGGCAGCCAGCTGCACAGGAAATGTTGCAGATGGAGGAAATAACAAATTGCACTAAATATCAGTAAATTCTTAATGCAGATTTAACTAGCCAGTGCAGAAACAGAAACTGAAAATAGAATCGTGTCTGTGACAGGACCCAAAGCAGACCTCAAAATCCACCAGAAACGACTACAAGAAACACAAGCTGAAGCATCTGGAATGCCACTCACAGTCATCTTGACTTAAAAATAAAAAAAAAGTTTGCATACAAGCCTGAAAATTCTCTGTTGTACTGCATGTATTTGCTTCTTTTCAGGGGGAAAAAAAAAGCAAAATATGTCATTTGCTCAGACGCCCTAAACAGATCTACCACACTGCTTTGACCAGCCCTGGTCTGCCTCCCTTTAAGGCAGAACACTGGGGATCTGCACTACTTCCTGTGTGTGATATATTGTCTCATGCAGTACAAATTAACGAACCGCTCCACCACACTCTTCTTAGACTAATTACTGTAATTTTGAAAATGTCAGAAAGCGGAGGACACTGAATTTGTTTACCATGCCAGCTGGAATCCCCGCCTCCTATAGTATTATACACTTCTAGAAACATGCATCACAGCTGTGTTGTTGTGAAGTGTTTGTGGAAATGCCTGTTTGCAAATCAATGCGCCGCAGTCAGAAATACTTGTTTTATACCGCTGAATTAATCAAACCTGCATTTCCTGTGTTTACCAACAAATGATAATTGCTGCAGATTAAACACAGATTTCAGTTTAATGGAGTAGCACACAATGCACTGCTCAGTAAGTCTATTAACGGGCAGAAATCCATTCTGTCCACATATATTATGTCAGTCAGAGTTGAGAGTGGCCCACTGGAGATAGCCCACATGTTTCTGCTTTACTTTGCAATAAAGGGATGCATAATGGACACTATTAGCATATAGATATTCTCCCTCGACTAAGTCCCAGTATTGACCTTTAGCACTTTGACTGACATCTACAAGAGGATATAAGACAATAAAAAAACCTCTTTATTTATTTTCGTCTTTTCCAGCTAGGTGCTCTCTAGTGTGCATCAGACACAGCAGCTGCATCCGTGTGTCTCAAGGGCTTTAGTATTCCCCACTGTATGAGTAGTCTTCACTGAGCAGGAACAGGGACGAGTAGAATTTGATTAGTTCTGCCTTTTGCAAAATGGGATGAAGTGTAAATAAATGGGACTACTATTTTCTCCACTACTGCAGGGATATAATGAACTTGTCTTTGTATGTAGTGGTTTAGGGTGAACTAAGCAGTGGTTGTTTTTGCTCTCTCACTGCCATCTACTGGCTGGATTAACATAAAGGGAGAAAATATATATGTTTCAGTTATATGTTACTAGTTCAGACCCATAAACCAGTAGTGGCCTATTTCTCGTTGGCCTCAAATGCAATTTTGGACTGAATCTATGGTTTTGTTTTCACTGGCCTTTGTTCTTAAAGCAGAATTAGATTGCTACAAATGTGCGAGTTGAGTCCAAGGCTAAAAACTTGTAAGAGTACTTATTCTTGATAAGTAGATGATTTGTCATTTTTGCTGCGGGGGAACCAATTTTCTGAGAGAGGGAAAGCTACAAAGGAAAAATGCTTTAAAATGTCTTAGTGGCTTGCCATCATGGAACCAATTTTGGTGTAAAATGGAGCTGTCCTAACATAATATTATACTACACAATTTCTGAACCCCAAAGGCCTCTTTCTATTAACTGAAAAAATACTCAACTGCTCTCATCCTGCTCCCCCCCTCTTTTTTTCCCTCCTTTCTCCCCTCCTCACACCTCCCCTGCTGCTCTCCTCTCGTTCACCGTTTTCTCCCATCAGTTTTCTCTCCGTTCTCCTCTTGTCAGTTGCTAAAGATGCATCCTGGCATGAATGTGAGAAAGCTCATCTGGAGCCACGAGAGAGGCACGGGGAAAGAGCATAAAATAACGTGAAAACCTCGTGAGCTCGTGTTTGATAGGCAGACAGACAGAGGAAAGAGATGGTAAGATAGTACGGGAGTGTTAAAACAGCAAGTGGTGTGAGTGTGCCTTTGTGCCTCTGCAGGTGCAGGCTGGATATATCATTAAGAACAGGTGCTGTGGTAGAATGTATGCCCCTCACAGCTGCAGCCAAGGAGATTACTAGCCTGGCTTCCCGGTAATGAAGTTTCTATCGATTGGCCCACCACAGGTTCTTGTTTCTGCCTGCTAACAGTGTGACTATTTCAAAGCCTCAGTTTGAGGTTTTTGAGTACATCAATTAAGATATAAAATTGAGTTTCCAGGAGGGTTCGATTTGTTGATGGAAAATAATCGCTTAGCGACTTCTTATACATCCATATTTCAAAAGCAGAGTCAATCTTTGCCTCATCGATGTTAGAGAAAATCAATTCTTGTCCTGGGATTATTCCCTGGCAATACTTCACATTCACTGTTGTTTTTTTGCCCTCCTGTGTTGTTGTTACTGTGAAAAGATGTGAAAACACATTCCTGTGAGAACATATTGCCCAAGAAGTCTAAACCCAAGTCATTCCACTGCTGACATAATTATTTATCAATAATATGTTTTCCGGCTGTTTTAGCCCTTGCCACATTTTCAAAAACACATCAGGTAAAGTGCATTATTCAAATATATTCCTGTATATTTTTTCTTTTACCACAAAAGGTAGGAATTGGCTTTATAATGGCCTTTTAAATCAAACAAAACAAACAAACAAACAAACAGCAGATGTGCAGTAACAAACAAAACTAATAATCACAACATATGCCCAAGCTTCAGTGAGCATTTACATATCCAATATTAATTTACATGGTAATAATTCCCCTATTGTTCTTTAATAGTATAGTTTATTTAAGAAGTAGCACCTGTAAAAACAAGAAGGGAAACATATAAAGAACCCAAAAATGAATAGAAATATAAGAAAGTGTGATGTGGGAAAGCTCATCTGGAGCTGTGAGAGTCGGCCATCTGTGACACGAGGACTATTTTCTCAGACAAGGGTGTCAGCTTAAAAGGGCACATCAACTGAAAACTGCTCAGTGACAGTCTGTGCCATGACTGGAGCCGTGCTGCTAATTAAATGCTATTTATTGATGCGTTCACACACTGTATTTGGGGTAAGAAATGGGCACTTTAGCGGTAACTCTGATATGCGCAGTGATTGACATCTGTCCAAACAATGTGTGTCTCTTGTTTTTGCATACTAATAAGCTCGCATGAGGTTCAGTTCATGTTCTGGGTAAACATCGGGGTCCCAGCCGCAGTTCTGTGGACAAAAATGGCCTGTTAATGAGCGCAGTTGGAGGAGAATGGCCAAACTGGCAGAAAGGGACTGGAAGGTGACGGTAACTGATGTGAGCACGTGTTACAACAGTGCCATGCAGAGGAGCATCGCTGAATGCACATGTGAAACCTCAAAGTAGATGGGTCAATTTAGAATTGCAGGACGTTTTAGTTGACAGGTATCATAGTTGACATTTTTGCTGTTTTCAGTCCTAAAATCAAAATGGCCGCCTAAAACAAAAAGCCCCATGACATTTTAACAAAAAGATTATTCTAAATATTATATATACAATTGAGTAAAATAGAAACTGAAAGATATTTATAAAGATATTGTAGTAAACCTGTTGACATGCCATAAATCCACACTTGACTCACATACTACTTTATATTAAAGAAGTCAGAAAGCCTTGGAGTCTTTCCAGTCTTTTCTTCAGGAGGAAATGACATCATGTGGAGCAGGTCATGTGATCTGGAATCAACACACTTCCTTGAGAGGTGTTTTTGTAATGGGTAACTTAACTGAAAGTGATTTCTCGGACACAGATACAATACGTTATTTTCTATATAAAATTTGATATTTTGCCCAAAAAAAAATATCTGTCATGATGATCTCAACTTAATAAAAAGAACACAATCAAAACAAATGTTGAATAAGCTTCATTTATTATTGTTCAGCTAATTAGAAGGTGGTCGTTATTAAATTCAAACGGTTATTTAGTTGACATTTTAGTGATATCCAGTCATTTTTTTAATTAATAAGTGATTGTTTCTACAATAAATAATTCTGGAATTTGTAAAGACATGATCACAATGAACATAAAAACATGAGATTTTTTACTTTTAATAAAAACATATGCAAGATAAATCCCATTCAAAAAGTCCCTCAATTATATATGATCCAGATACAACAGCAGAAAGTCGCGCTCCATTTTGTTCCCGTCAGCTAAGAGCAGGAAAGTGAGGCACCAGCGAGGCTCATTAAATGTGAACAAGAGAAGATTACAAAAGCAAGATGAAATAGATGCCCTGCAGGCAGAGGCTGATGGTTAGTGTAATATTAAAAGAAGTTCCATCCTCTAAATAAACAGGTATGCCCATGACCTTCTGGAAAGGTTTTAAGTTTATTCCATGTCTGAGTTGTCCTGCAGTAACAAGGTTAAGAATAATAAGTAGCAACTATTATTGTCATTACTGCTTGTAATTAAGGTTTCATTTATCTGTTTAAACACTTTTTCCCCATTTTTCAACTAGGGATTTATTTAGTTGCATGGCCACGACTGTTTAAATTCGCACACATTCTCCAGCACAAGAAGGAATCTAATTTTATGTGTGGAAATAACTAATATCAGACATGGAGTTTAGCTTAGATGGTGATCCAGACTCTTAAATTAACCTGAATATGAATAAGCTCCTTTATGATACACTGTATTCAACATTAGCAGCCCTGCTTCCTAAAAATAACATTCCGATACAACTAAACTGCATTTTCAATTTCATTTTGAGGGAATGATATTTTCTGCGGGATTACTTTGCTGGTATATCAAAAATATTGTTGCCTTATAGAGTGTATGACAGATGTGAGTACAGCCCTGTGCAATATCACCAAAACGTCAAATGAGTCAACATTGCATGACCTTACAGTGATTGCTTTCCTTCTGAGCTGAACAGTAGGGTATTTGCTGTTATGTAAAATTCTGAAGAGTTGCATTTTACATTTACTTGATTAAAAACACAGGCCCCACAGTAGTTCACTGCAACAAAAATCAATACACCTTTCATTACTTAGATTCTTTTGTTCTTTTAAGAGTCTTCTATTATTTCACTAGATCGTATTTCCACTTTTGCTTGTGATAAGACACACCCTCCCTGTACTTCACTGGAGGGGGGTGTTCTGCTCTACCTCTCTCTTTAAAATAACCCAAAGGTGTTTCATTGGGTTCAAGTCAGGTGATGTACTTTTCCAGGTAATAGTTTAGACTTTTTTTGTTCCTTAGAAACTCCTGCATCATTTTAACAGTGTGTTAGCGTACTGGAATATTCCTGTCCTGAAATGCTTTTGGAGAGTAGGGGTCATCTTGCCAGTGTATGTTCACAAGTGTTCTTTTTGCATCTATAGATGTCACCTCCCCAACACCTTTTGCACTCATTTTACCACGTGTCATCGCACTCTCACTTCTGCACCCCACTGTCAGGACTGTGGGTTCACTGTGGTGGTCCTGGCCAGGTTCATGCCCAACATGCTGGACCCATCTGGGCTAGTTAAGTGGGATATGCTTCCAATGTTCATCAAACATCTTTCCATGTTCTTTTGCAAAGTTTGAACTTCAATTTTAGGTCAAAGCACAAACACTGATAGATAGAGGTACCACACTGTCTGTGCTGTGATAGAAACTCCACCTGCCCATCTATTTTTCATAGACTGCACAAGTATCTATCTATTACGCAGTCTAGCCATTGTAGTAGATAGTTCCAACTATCTACTATGCAACCATTTACTACTCTGCAACTATTGCTGGAAGATGACCATTGTGACTCTGATTAGTGGCACTATGGCTCATCTCATTCTATACCTCCTGATTACTGCTGCTATTTCCACTGTTTCATAGTTGCTATTCAGGCTTCATGTATCCTTTCCCATCTTTGTGAAGTCTCACAATAACATTTTTCAGTCTCTCTGTTTATTATTTGCCATTTGAAGCCAAGATAAGGACATGCAGATAATCACAGTCCGTAGGTCTAAAACTGTCTTCTGTTGTTCTGAAGTTCATTTTATAACACCATTCATGTGATTAGGCTGATTGAAAATCACCTCAGTTTTGTTTCAGTGATCACAAGATTTCTAACTTGTGTGTCAGTGATCATAGTTTCTTTGGGAATTGTATTTTCAATGTAGTCTTTTTTTAAAGTATTTGTTTTGACTTGTGAATAAAATAAATCACTCTTCTTGTCAACTCAGAAATAATGCAGTTATTGAGGGGTGAATCTTTTCACATTTTAGTGATATTTAACAAAGGTGTTCTCATATTTGTTGTACACTGCATTTTGCTGCATTAGTGTTGCTCTTTTTCAGCCACCTAATTATAAATAAAATGACTTATCACCTTGGCAACCCAGAAAATAGGGGAGTTTCAAATACACAGCAAAAAAGATGTGTTTTCACTACAGCCATGAACTTTTCCTAAACCTAAAGCTTCTAATTTGTAGTTAATGCTGTAAAAGGCTGAATTCTGGCAAAATGTATTATAGTTTCTAAATCAACTTGTGATGCCTGAACTTGACCAAATAGCAAATGAGAAACAAAAGTAGAAACCAAGGAACGAGCAAGGACATGAAGAGTCTCCGGGGTGAAAGTCCCGTTCCACACTGATGCCTCCAGCCTCCCCAGACTTTGTGCCTCTTTCAAACTGAATATGTTTCCTACTACATCATAGTCTTACTTCTTGTGGAGAAAATACATTTCTTTCAAAACATAGATGAGAGTGCATTTCAGTTGTATAGGAATGTAAGTTTTGTGAGACAGGGTTGACATTAGAGTACTGTATAATACGGTGTGAACTTTCTGGAAAGTTTTGTCTCTAAAGATTAATTATAATGAAATTTTGGCAATTTCTTCCTTCCGTCTTCTGTTCTTTCTGTCTTTGGTCTTTTGAGTGTATCAGTTCTGAACATAGTCTTGTGGTTAACTGCACCTCAGAAGAACACTGAGCAGGAACAATGAAATGATGGATTCCAGCAGTAAGAAAGTGAGTCTACCACACCCAGAAAGAATGAAGTCACCCAGAGATAACTCATAAAACCAGTTCAAATGTAAAACCAAGTAACTACAGTTGTGTTGTGCACAAATGGAAAGTGACACAACATGACTAAAATACCAAAGGGACGGTGAAATTGCACAAACTACATGCAGACTCTGCATAAATTTCAAATTCTGAACAGCGGGTGAAAAGCATTTATGTGCTTTTAGCCTGTAATTTAGGTTTTCCAGCTCGCCTACGAAGTCGCTCTTTTCCGGTGTGATTTGATCACTGTAGCAGCAATGTTCAAATTAAAGGCAACATAAAATACTGTAATTTAATCAGATATGTATTCGGAGCATATCAGAGATTCATCAGATACTTAAACGTGATATTACATTAAAGGTCTCACATGTTGGCACATTCATTAATGTTACACTAATTAATGTACCGCATTAACACGAGTCTCACCTTGAGACTATAACAGAACAAAACCCCGTGTTGTCCTGAAAATTATGTTTCTGTACAACTAAGCTAAATTCCTAATTAGTTCAGCATTACCAAATTATTACAGAGCTGTCAACCAAGAGACTGTGGTTTGTCTCCCCTGTGGGTCTATTATTTCTAGAGTTATGCTCAACTCGCTGCTTCGGCACCAAAAGTACTTGGTTAGGTTGAGGGAAATGTTATGGTTTGGGTTAAAATGGACCATTTTGTCATGTTTACTGCTCATTAGAAGCTTTGTTAGGTTTAGGTCCTGAAACTGTTTAATTTTCTTTGCCACTAAGGTGATAATTCTTGTCCCATTTCACATGTGATTGGTTGACTGAAAAGGAGTGACAGCTGGAAAGCAATATAATGATTCAAGAAGATATGCTGATTAGAAGCATATTTGTGATACTTTACAAATAAGCAAAACACCCTCTTCTCAAAATGTAATTGAGAATGCAACTTATTCATGTATAGACTGTAATTTTTGGGAGACAAGGCTCCAGTAACAACACTGTGGTGGGGGCCATAATCTAAAGAATAAGGTTAAGATTGAAGCTCATGAGGCAGATTTACAGAAAGGCATCCATTAAGTATGAAACCACTTTAAATCTATGCAGCACTCATCCTGAGCATTGCAGCCAATCTAAAACAACTCTTTAGATCATCATAATTTGAACTGTTAGGTCATTTACCCCCCAAATGAGCCTCTCGTCACACAAAGGTGCAGTCAAGTGACTCACCATGAGTGAGTCACTTGACTGCCACCAAAATACCAAAAGGGCACAGTTGAGAACTGCATGCCACTTAGCTGAAGCCTCACAACACAGCTTGCCGTTTGCATGGAGGTGAGAGAACTCCCAAAGGCACTGCATTAAATTTGACACCTAAAATCAACACACTGAACCCGGCATGCTCATATGCAAAATGTCATCACTCCAGCTCCAAATTGTGAATGTCCTAAACAGTGGAAGTGCACATTGCAATACATGCAAATCCTGCTCACAATGGGATTTTTTTTTTGCAAAAAAATAAGAAGCCATTTGTCCCTTCTACTTTAAATAAATTGATTAAAACAAAAACCGACAGTTATTGTATAACGCCATCTAAAACAAAGACAAGAACAAGACAAGCTAAATCAAAAAGATTTGACTGGGAAGTCTTTTGAAGCCACTGTTAGTGTCCAATAACTGGAAATGACAAACCTGCCCCAGCTGTTTGCTAATGCAGCTGATGTGCAGCAATACATCATTTGGATGCTGTTGCTGTGTTGTTTTTATTGAGAACACTGAAGTGGTCTGATGTGACAGTGTGAGTGAAGATCCTGAGAGACAATGGACTTGCTCAAGGTCATATTTGACTAGACATTATGGGCAGAGCCTATCTGACTGTCTGAGGAGGGCTCAGAGTGGAATAAATACAGCGTGTGCTTCCTGCATCTTTCTTCTTCTCTGTGGTTAGCATGCTGAGCAGGGCCTCTCTAAGATACATTTTGCTTTATATTTCAGATTACTTAATGGTTCCCACTTACTGGCTACCATTAGTTGTATTTGCACAGTGCGCTTCTTATTCTTTCTCGGTGCACTTGAGTGTTATGCATTTGGATCAGGATGAGCGCAGGCTGCTCTAAACAACATACTCCTATGCCAGCAAGCTCTCCAGGTGATGTATGTCCTTCTGCCCTCTGGAGAGTTACGAGTGGGAGGGAACAAAGGCAGAATGTTGATCCTCTGGTGTCCTTTTGATGGCATCTTTATTACCTATTTGTGACATCAGATCGAGGGCCCAAGGAAACTGCCTGGAAAGAGAAGGCTGCGCGTCTGCTTCTGTATCTTTATGTGTCCATGTTTATGTAGAAAAGATGGAAAGGAGAAACAGAACAAAGAGGGCAAAAGAGTTGGAGACGGTATAGAGAAAAGTATGGGTTACGCAAAGATGAACTGGACACAAAGAGAAGAAAGACGACAGAGAAGAAGTTGAAAGGAGTTTGGGAAGGAGGGGCATCTGATGAAAAGGGTATTTTCTCTCCCAGGGGTCAAGCTGTCAGACCGACTTGGTGGCATTTGTTGTCCCACCTTTCCACTGTGACCTTACATTAAGCCAAGGGGAAACAAGAGACAAGCACACTGGCTTGTCATCAATATCACATCTGACACCATCTCTCTCACTCTCTCTTTCTGTCTCCCTCTTTCCCTCTCAAGCAGACACATGCCAACCCATCCAGCCATGATGTGTACTTGCAAAGTCAGACAGCATCTTGCAAGCTCAGTTTTCCTGACAAACAGTTAAAGCTGGGAAAAGTTTAATCATTGACCTGTCTATCCATACTCAAGAACAACTATTACTACAGCTAAAAGCTAAACCACGATCCGTTTCTACTTCACAAATTTATTCTAATCTTAATTTTATAAACTAACCAATGACAAATCTGACATTTCATGAATAGCTGCCATGTTTGTTTTTCCATTTATTAATCACAACATTATATTGATGTCTGAATGAGGAACACAACTGTCAATCATCCATTCTACAGCCTGCAATACCTGTGCTAATAATCTCCATTAAGGAACACATTTTTATTTATTAGCTCAATGTAGAAAATTGACCAATTCTTGCCAAAGAGTAATGAGATGGTTACCACCTCCATCTGCTTTCAAATACCCTTCTCTCTCCCTGTCTTTTTGCGCTCACACATTCCAACTCCCACATTGTCCATCCGTTATCACCCTTTATTCATGGGAAACAAAAAAAGACCTCCAAATGATGAATTCCCCGGCAACCTGTCTCAACTGTCCTCCCTCTGTGTGATTGTCAGCATCGTTTACCCCTGCCATATTTTCTCACTTTGCTAATTTACCCACAAGGTGAGAGGGTGCTGGGAAGCTCCTAAAAGTCCTCTGGCTCCAGATGTCTGGACCAGATGTCCCATTATTTCTGGAGTGGTCCTGTGATTTTATTTTTATCTGTTTCCAGCTCTTTGCACCTATACTAACCCCACTCAACCCCCTCCCCTTCCACATACACACAAACATCCACGTGCTGCAGTGGACTGGTGGACACATGCATACATTTGCATGTAAATGAAGACGCTGTCCAAAACATCCTTTGTGATTAGTGCATGTTTGTAATTGATCTAAACTTCTTCTAGTTAAAAGATAACAGGTGAAAAACTGTGCCCATAGTATTTAACAACATCATTTCACATATATTCTTTTGTTCCTCTTCTTCTTTTATTCATATAGACAGCACATATAAGTACCATTTAAACTCATGGCTGTATTTTATTGTGACTATGAAGTACACAGTATATCAAGCTGGCTGGTGAGGAACCCTAAACTTCTTGTTAATTAATAGTTGCAATCAAAATTTCCACCGATTGCTTAATGGAGTGTAAAAATATCTAAAGAGATTATTTTATTCTTTCCACATGTGTTACAATGGGCTACTAGACAGTTATACCAGTGCTCTTACATGATCTCACATTGTGTTATCTTTCATCTTTTGCAGTAATCACTTAATTGAGCGTATGAATACGCAATTAAAGGGTTTTCTTTCCCCCGCGTACAGTTTGGATTATTTGCTGTCACATCGGCCCACTTAATGCCACCCTTCCTTATTTTTCAATCTCTGAATCTCTTGTCAGACAAACACATATATCCCCAAACAGGTCCAATTAATGCCACAGTGTCTACATTCTACCATATTTTGCAACTTGCTTCAACAAAATACTTCCAAGAGAGCTCTGAAAGGACAGTCAAGCTTTGGGGAATACATGAATGCATTCTGCTGCAGATGGCTAAACCTGCTTGTGTTGCGCTTAAAGTGTTTTTGTTGGTGGTGTGTTGCTTTTCAGTTTTGCACTCCAGCCACAGTGATCTAGCTGGTCACACTGGCCACTTGCATCGTGACTGCTAAGTAATTCCCACTGCCTTCCATCAATAGTCTGAACAACAACAACAACAACAACAACAACAACAACAACAACAACAACAGGAGAAACAATTAAACATTCTTAGGATTGGTGATAAGTTATCAATTTGAACATGGTTTGCCTTTGTAGGGCTGGAACATATCAGTTATCTTCTGATACACAAACCACTGTGACAAGAAAAGCAACCAAAAGAACAATTTAAAAATACATAATTGCATTATGCTTTCCTTATTGTGCTGGATAACTTTAGATGTGCTTTTCCAGGTTTGGCTGATTACTCTTTGAGATGGTTAGAAATGTTAAGATTTGGGCCGGATTGTGGCTCTTTGATCTTCTGGTTTTGGAATTTGGTGTTGTAGCTGCTCTTAGGTTAATTATATAGGATGCAAACACCTTTTTCATTGAAAATTGAAGTGTGAATAAATTTTGGTTGGTGTGATATATCACTGATCTCTCTCTCTCTCTCTCTCTCTCTCTCTCTCTCTCTCTCTCTCTCTCTCTCTCTCTCTCTCTCTCTCTCTCTCTCTCTCTCTCTCTCTCTCTCTCTCTCTCTCTCTCTCTCTCTCTCTCTCCAGCCTCCTATACAATCCATATATCAAGCAAGTTATTCGTACCACAAACTGGACACTCCCATGACTACATCTGCATTATCCAAGCAACCACACACATATATTTAGAGGCTAAAATTTCAGATACTCTGCCACAATGTGTATCAAATTCTCCTCAGTGTAGTTATCAGCATGGCATCAAGCTGCTTAAGAAAACATAAATTGCATAATTTAGCAGTCAGTTAGCCAGAAATGGATGTTTTTTTTGTTCAGTTTACGGATGCAGTGGAAAACATAAAACCTCACAGCACATCCATGTCTCACAACCCCTGCAGTGCACAGGTGCACAACATATTTCAGGACTTTAGGTTTTCTGCAGTTATCTGTAAAGAAGAACACCTTCTTAGATGGGCTTTTTGATCACATTACTGTAATGCAACTGCCTGTAACTAATGATCAGCACCCTGTGATGGAGGTCCTGCTGAGCTGCCTGCCACTAGATGGCAGTGAAGCACTGTGCCAGGCCTGTATCGAGCCACTATGTGTTTTCTGTTGTCACTGTTGGTTGGTCCTATCTTATCTTTTCTCAGATCCTTCTTTCCTATTGTAGCACGGGAAGATAAAACCTGCCAGTGCAGACCGGTATCATATAGGGATCTGTTGCTGCTGACAGCACATGGATAGTTGGAGCAGAGATAGAGAAAGTGTGAGAGAGGGAGAGAAAAGGAGAGTGAGAGGAGAGGACATAAGGAGAACGAGAGCAGGAGAGAGATAGAAGAGAGGGTTAGCAGCAGAGTAATTGGCCTGAGACGTGTCGCTAATGCAGCCTCATCTTCATTGTATTCTTTCTCCAAGCACTGCTTCTCCTCCCTCCTTCTCTGCTGTCTGTTAACCCCACATACCCTGTTTGGAGCCGCACTCTCCTCCCTCCTTACTCCCCCCTTCCCTTCTCCTTGACTCTCTCTTTCACCACACTCATTCAAAGCACTTTCTGTCCTCTTTCACCTTCTCAAGTTCCCTATCCCTCCCTTCCCACACTTCTGTTTCTCGCCTTTGCATACAGCACCTCTTGGTTTGTCTTCATCTGACACCTCTGGGGAATGAACATCGGGGATGAGCACCTAAAGGTTGAAGGGCAAGAGAGCTCCCACAGGGACTTCTGCTCAGCTTTGACCTCTCTGTGCTGCTCTGGCTGTCTGGTGGCTGGAAAAGGGAGCTGTAAAATGGTTTAGCATGGCCACAGCAAGTGTTCTTTGCCTTTTAACTAAGGTGTTACTGGTATTTTGCCAATAATTTTTTCCCATTACTCTTATTTAGCTTTAAGATTATATATACTTTCAAAAGTAGTGGTTTGTTGTTTGGTATGAATCACCTCTGCATTTTAAAACGCAATACAGATAATCAAAAAGCTCTGCTACCAGCCGGATTCAGTGGTCTGTGTGTATACAGAGCTGAGTTTGCCTACACCCAAACAGACCAAAGCAGTCTGAGCCAACGCAGCAACATATACATCGCCGTCCTTAGAACTACCAGCTTCCACTACAAAGGCTAAAACATTTACATCAAAAATGCTGCAGAGTCACTGCTAGCACTAGCAACATAAATGCAGTGGTGTCCTGTGATCCGAAAGCTCTGCAGATGAAGGAGGTGACATCCAGAGATTTTGTGTCACAGCCCCTCATTTGCAGCAACACAACCATCTCGTTCTCTCCTTCATCTGCTGCTCTGTTAAAGCTTGTGTTTACGAGTCAGCGCCCAGTAACTACAAGCAACGAGACAAAGCTGCAAAATACAATGACTAGAATGTTGTGGGGCAGAATTGTACAGTACCTTACAGCCTATTTAGTAGTAACAATAACCCACAGACTTGACCTATACAATTACACCACACCAGCTGACTTACACTTGCTGTGGTTAGTATATGGTGTATAGACGACAGCTTACTTAGGACTCATTTAAAACATGTTTCACACTTAAAGCATTTTGCAACTGACTTTTGCAGTGATAGTTTGCCACAAGAAATTCCACTCCCCTCTTCTCCGGAACACACAGAGAGGGAAAAAAAACCAACAACAAAAAATAAATAAAAAAAGCCCGCATCCACTCGCACTCACACACACATGCACACAGACACACACATAATTGGACCCTACACACTGCTCACAAGGGGGGACCCATCTGGAAGGGTTGTTTATGTGTGTATGTGTGTGAGCTTGTATGTGTGTTATAAGGTACATTTCTCTTGCAGTCCACCCTTAGGCCCTGGGCTACATTTGCTCCCATCCATCAGCCAGATGAGCTGTGTCCTTTTAACATTGCTGACAGCATGGGGGAGGGGGGAGAAGAATAAACTCAAACAATATATTTATTTGTAGATTAGGACTCAAATCAATAAGCCCTTTAGAGGCAAAAGGGTAATGCTGCTGATGGAAACAGATGGCTTTGAAATTCGATTTTAATAACGACAAATTTTGGATTTCCTCGACAAGGAACTCCACTGTCGTCGCCCTTGTCATGTGCTGCAGTGACAGGTATGCTGCATATACTGTACTACCCTGTGACAATGTGAAAAAACAGAGAAAGCGCATTTGTATCAATGTAGAGTCACTTGCTGCTGTGGATGTACAGTATGCTCAGTTTCATATCTGGCTGTGTGTGGTTTCAGAAGTGGTTTTTCAGCTGTCACCTTCCACACTCTATTACCTCGTAAAATTGTTGCCGTTTGCTCTCAGCCCTCATTGTAAAGGATTACTCCTTATTTACATGATGTGTTTGTGCACGTGAACATGCTTGTAATATTGTTTGTGGAGGCAGCGTTAATCAGCTGTTTATAAGCGCTGCACAGTAAATGCTTTTGCCAGTTAAGGCTGAGATGCATGGGAGAACACGCTTTCTCATTTATGAATGAAGCTACCTACTTTAGGTTGGTCCTGTGAAATGTGTGATAGAGCAGTTTAACAAAAGCATTATCAGACACCAGGTGTTACTTTTTCACATGAACAGAACATTTAACAGCTTTCATTTCTAGAAAGATCGCACATGCTTCGTGCGACATTATTGATCAACGCATCTGTAACCATCAGGAACACCGAGATCCACTTTAAAGGTTCAGGATGCTGGCTTTAAGTCATGTTGTGAATGAGATCCCACTGAACATGAGACTGATAAACATACTCTAAGGCAAATCTCCATAGCCATGCTTCTCATTTCTTCTTTTTTTAATTTAAAAAAACAAAAAAAAAACTATTGCCCACCTACCATGCCGGGCCATCCACACGTTTCCACCTCAGTGGTGCACACCAAACAACTTCTCTCTACCCTGCGGGCCACAGTTACTGATGTGCCTCTATTTCCATCCCAATTCCCATTTGCTTTCAAGTGCCACTACTTCCCATGTCTACCAGTCTGTCCATCTCCCTGGGGGGTACGCACATCTCCCGAGCCTCCCTGTTTCGTTTCACCAGACACTTTCTTAAAGGTCAGGCACCCACAGGGCCGCGAGGATGGAGGGACGTGGAAAAAGAGGGGATGAAGTGGTACCTCCAATTCGTAAACAGCCCAGTCACAACTTGAAGGACAAAGGATGGCATGGTCGAGTCAGCTGGTCAAGTGGATTTGGCTATGGCTATCATCACCTAGAATAGATGCACGGTGGCCTGAGGGGCACGGCTGGCTAAGCTGGTCATGCATATGTGTGATGTGATTTGATTGCATGTAAGGGCATTTGAAGTTAGTTTTGGTGATTCTGTGAGGTGGATTATTGTTAAAGCCACTGAAGACACATCTGTACAATGAAAAGGAAGGCGGAACAACAACCCTGCAGTAAATACCACCTTATGTAAAATGATCAGTCTGCATTCACACAGCTCCTTCAGTAGTTTCTGTGCTGATTCAGCTCTGACCTTTGATTTAAGGTGCATTGGAGAACATTTTGTTCAAGGATGTTACAAATGTTTTTTAACACTTTACTTTCATAATTCGAATGCACAAATGAAATGTAACAAACGTCTTTTAATTTATTGCGGAGTAAGACATTCATCAAAAATCAGTGTAGAGATTATTCAAAACTAAGAAATTCAGCTACATTATTGAGATACAGTTTCAGTTTCACAGGTGCATTCTATAGTAGGTGTTATATATATTGTATAGTATTTATTATACAGGCATTGTAATGTAACATAGAAGTGGTGCAGTTTTTTTCTTTTACTGTCTTGTTAGTGACACAAGTAAAACACATTTTATCTACTAAATGCTTAGTGGAGACGCAACTTGTCATAAAGCGCCCACCATGTAGAGTGACGTTTGCCCACGTGTAAGAGCATGACTCGGCTCCTCTACCTAGCAACATAATGCGTCGTCTTGAGAACATGTGATCCAGCATGTCTGCGCTGTTATCTATTCCTTTTACATCCCCTGTTTGACCTACCATCTTTTGTTTTATCCTTTCAGCTCTCACTCTTTACACCACAGTTACCCTCTTTATCATTCCATCCATCCTTTCCTCCCATTGCATCTCCACATCTACAGCTCTGTTCTATTTACCATTACTGTCTAGTTTCTATCTTCTCTCTCTCATCCCTTCACGCCCTCCAGCCAATTTCCCCACAGTCCCCTTTCCAACATCTAGTTTTCTCTCTATATCATCGCTGATCTACCTTTCATGCTGGGCTCGTACACGGTCTGATGCCCTCCCCCTGTGTTTATGCTGTATGTGTGTTATTTGTATCCCCTACCTGCCATAGTGAAACTCATTGCTTTGTGTAAGGCCCCACTGGCCTCACCCAAACCACTCACTATGCTGGCTGTCACAGGGGCCAGGCCACTGAAGATTACACTTCAGTGAGCAAGTAGCCTCACTGCAGGCCTATTCCCAGCAGATATGGCTAATGCAGCCTATTATCACTGTGGCCCCTTGCTTTCTCTTCATGTCTCTTTTTCCACTCCATTTTATTCTTTTATTCAAAGTTACAATCTGTTATGTGAAGATAGGTCATCTCTGGTAAAGGCAAATTGCTTGTTTTTTTTTCACCCTTTTGTGCTGTTGTTTGGTTGGCTGCTTCACTGTGCAACCCACTATGATATGGCACACTAACGAGGTGTGCCATTTAAAGATCTTTTTTTTTTTTTACTTTCTTTCTATTTAGTTCCTAATTTAAAATGTAAATTCAAATGGAACATGTCAAGTCAAAGGTAACTCCTGGTTGTATATTGAAAGATACAGAATAGCCATCAAATGGGACTACAGGAACATGCTCAGCTGAATGACATAATCAAAAAATAATGTCAGTATTCAGTGTTTTTCTTTCATAACCATTCAATAACATGATTGTCCTGTTGTAGAAATGTATATTCTCCAGTTAGCAGAACTACATGTCTATGTTTAGTACAGTTTTTTTGAGATATGTTTTGATATTCTCTACAGCCACATGTTAAATGCATCTATTCATAAACACACATCATATAGAAACGCAAATCCTCTCGTTGCAGCGTTTACAGTAGTTTTTTAAAAATATATGTTTAGAAATTCTCCACAGCCATATATTAAATGCATCTATTAAAAACACAATGTCTACCTCAACTGTGAAGGCAAATCCTCTATTTTTGCAGCTCTTACCCTTGTTCACTGCAGCTGCCATGGTGTAGAGTCATGTATTTAGTTTAATTTTAATTTGTATTTGATTAACTTTAATCAGCATCTATTCGATTCACATGTTTGTTTTTATTAACCATTAACTAGGTCGCCTTCATTAAGCCATCAGTAATGTGGCGCCATCATAGTATTCAGAACCTCTGTACTGGGATCAGAACGCAGTTTCGGTTATTTTCTTTGAATCTGTGCAGACATTGTGTGTTGGGGTTTTGACCTCCATCTGCATAAACCCCTTAACCTGTGTTCATTTGTTATTATTATGGTGTATTTGTAATTTTTGCTTCAGATCCTCTCAAAATTCATTCCAGAGGCCACCTGGTTAAAGGTTGCATGGAGAAGGTCCGTGGCCTCTACAAGGCAGCATTCAAGCCAGTTGGTCAGGGCACCAAGGTTCACCTGCCTCACATTACCCTGTTACCCCCTTCCTCTCACTTACAGCTGAACACTGGAACACTTTTAGAGGACATTTTTTCTCCTCCCCACCCCTCACAGATGGTTCGTACTTATCTTCTTATTGAACTTCCTTTAATTGAAGCCATGAATCTGATGAATCAGATGCAACAAATGTCATGCTCCATTAACAGATGTTAAGGAATATACAGCTGAGTCAGCATGCCTTTGTAGTGTCTCCATAATTTGCAAAAGTTTTGAACTTGAATCAATTGAATTAATGTAATTTTAACTTACTTGAGGATTTTTCAGATATTTCAGAGTGATAAAATCCTCCATGTACTCTGTTTAACTTCATTTTTTTCCTCCTATGTATTATTAAATGACCAAATCTGCCATCATTCCCAGATTTAATTGTTGCCATGAAATGGTTGTCCTTGTTTCAGTTTCAAGTCAGAAGACTGGGTTTAGCATTTTCAGAGAATAGAGCACAATCTTGTCATCAGCTGTTCCTTGTGTAAAACATTATTCAACATGACTAATCCACCACAAGCTGAAGTGGCCCCAGTTACACAGACTACAGCTTTTCCCCCAGCCTTTTTTGGATCTCCTGGTGGCAGTGGTCCAGGAACTGACCATGTCTGCACCAAATGCTGTGAATCCAAGCCTTCACCAGACTTTTGGAATCACTGTCCCTATTTATTTTTTTTTTCTGGGGCACTCCTGTTAAAATTGGAAGCATGACTGATGGTTCTTTCACCCCCACAGGGACATGGCAGGGAACTCTCTCTCTCCTCTATTTCCCAGTCAAATATGGGAATCAAGTAAAATTCCCTTCTGGACAAATGGTTTGCCACTATCAGGGGCAAATGTGGTTACTCTGACATCAGTGTGGGTGTCTCAGAGAAATTTTTCAGTGGGTAGAATACAAATACAAGAGGATATAACCTCGACTCATCTTATGCCACCACCAGTGTGCTATTTGGATGTAAAAGGTGACTTGGATATCAGACTACACAGAAACAGTTATACCAACATTGTGCTTGTGGTTGTGGGCATCAGGGAAATCATGGCCCCTTTTTCATCACACATGTCACGGGTATTCTGGCCAGCACAGGGCTTTGAACCAATAGGATCTGGTTAGCAGACTATCTCTCTGCACTGGCCACACATTTCTGGTGCAATCACCGCAAGGAAGATTGGTTGCAAGATATGCGATGTCAAAAGCAACGCGACTGCTGCATATAAGTGCTATATGTCTTGTTATTTATGAGGCTTAGAAAGGACCTCAGGCCTCTTACAACAAATGCTAATGTTCTGTTTAAATCTGTATATAATTAAGGTATTTAGGGGACTATTCCATGGAGTAATTCATTGTAATTAGATTATAGCTCTCTCACAAGACGTTTATGCTATGCCAGTTTTAAAAGATGATGCAAATGTTTCCATTTTGTCCCACTGAAATAGTTTTTCTATGGCGTTTAGGGAATTGATTTTCTGGTGTAATTTGGATCAGTGCATGCTGCAAAGTTAATGAAATTAATGCCTTGGAATTGTTACATATTAATTGAATGCGTGTCTGTGTGTGTGTGCTGGGCGACTGTTAGGGATGCTGCTGGTGAGTGCTAAAAAGTAACACTCCTCAGTAAGGCACCTATGGTACTGGTTGACTGGTTAGAAATGACAAGCCGGCAGACAGCAGATGGGTTTAAAAGTGTTTTCCCTTCCCCCTCTCTCTTTTCAATGTGGGTACTCTTTCTTTATATTTCTGTGTATCTGTCTCGCTGTCTGTCTGCTGCCTTCATCAAGTCCACTGTCACCGCACCTTCAAGCTCAGTGCTCAAATCATTCCTCCAATACATGTCCCCTCCTGGGTTCCTCTCATTTTGTTTCAGCTCATTCCAGCCACCCCACCCGTCAAACTTGACTGACTTTATAAATAAATCTTTACTGCGGCACAGTCAGTTACGCTATGTCATTTAGCATTTGCCATTGAAAAAAAAAGGTAAAGGCCCCATCATGCAGTTATTTTCAGCAAATTAATAAAAGTCTCCCATTCCCTGAGAATGTGTCTTTCATTTTTTTGGCTCAAAATACTGCAAAGACATTTAATTTTACTGTGACACTAAGTCATATTCTAAACAGGTTGTTTAATTGTCTTTAGTGCCCTCTTCAGGAAGAAGAAGAAGAACTCTTTTTTTTGCATCTGCGATGGCACTAAGCAAAACAGGCGGGACTGAGCGTGTGAGACTACAACTTTCGATTGCTTCTGGCTATCTCTCTGAGTGCTCATTCTCTATGTGAATATCACTGAATTAATAACATAACCATTACTGTTAACTTAAATGAATGGTGAGTTGGTCAGACAATATCGCAGTTAAATCAGTGTTTTAGCGATGTGGAGTTGGAGCCAGGAAATAACTATAAAGTGATTGTTGGCTAACATGTAGGCCTAATAGGTTGCGTTTCAATCTCTAATTTATAATTGTTACGTTGTTTGAGAAATGGAATAACATGTGAGCTGGAATTTAGCTCTATCAAACTGCAATTAGTGCGAGCCCAGAGAGCAGGAGTGAAGCCAACAGATGTGTACAATGGCAGAGCTTCGGTGCGCTGAAGCACAAGATGCGATTTGAAAACAGTAACACACCAAGTCCTTGTTTACTGGTTTCAAAACAGTCTTAATGTTTTCAACCTATCTAAATACAGTCAAAGCTAATGGTAATGTTCCACACATTAGACACACAACAACACAGTAGTAGTGAAAATGTTCCTATTGCTGTGGTTACATTGCCATTAAAAATAAAATTCGTCCACTGGACCTTCAGTTCAAACGCTTATGGAAAGGTAAGGTTTACTCTGAAAAAATGCATTGATCAGGCAGGTCAGGGACAACAGGTTAAACTAAATATCAATTTAAAGTAGTAAGGAATGGTCAGTAAACGTCTTCATTTCTTCAATGCTTTTACTTTACAACCACAAATAATAAAAATAAATTTTTAATCTAAGGAACTTTTAGATCATGTGACTGTGTATTTTGCTTTAGTGCTGCCCTCTATTTTTTCTTTATATATCCGTTTGAACAATAAAAAGTGTTTCATCTCTGTCCATGACTTTGTTGTGCTATTACACGATAATTGGTATGGCCTGAGAATTATGATGTTAGCAGGGACAGAAAGGGCTATGTTATAAACAAGACTACTGAGAGAAATGTACACGTTCCACCTGGATTGTAGCTTTGAATAAATTCTTGGCACTGTTCATCAAGTAATTGTGTACGTAACGTTGGGGCATACAGAAGCAGATTCCCACTTGTAGCTCCACATCTAGCATCCAGACCTCGCATGCACAACAGAGTCGTAAAAATGTCCAAACACAGTACCCAATGTCTCATTTACTGGATCATTTATGAAATTTAGTTTGGTATTTTGAAATGCCAAAACAAAACATGTACAAATGGTCAGCAGATTATTTTAGCATTGCATTTAATCAGAATGTGAGATGGACCCGAGAGGCGAGGAACTGCCCATTCTTGGTTTAGCTCATTTGAGCATGATTGACAACATGGCACCACACAACACTGTGCTCATCCACACACATCAGTCACATCATTATGTGCTGAAACAGTGCAGAGTGGGTGGTGAGTGTTGTCAGTCATCTTCAGCAGGGGAAAAAAATGTAGAAAGACATGTTCAGACAGGCAACAATTGCTGCCACCCAGGCACTACTGCTTCCATGGTGTAGTCAAGTGGAGTTTTGAGAATTCGGGGGCAGGGACTGAGTGGCTGTTTTCTCCCCTCTTTTCATCTTTTGACTGCCCTCTCTCATGTGAATGGCTGTCTGACAACAAACATCGCTGTAGATGCAGGCAAAAAAACACACAAAAAAACCCCTACAGGTTGTGCCAAATGTCTACCAGATGCCGAACTGCCAGTGTTGGGGGGGGGGGGGGGGGGGGGGGAATCCAAGAATGAATCAATATTTGCTCAAGATCACACAATATTGGTTATCACAGTTCCTACCTGTTGCTCAAAAATATGCCTGGACAAGTTAAAGCTCAGTGATGAATCAAAAATCCAGATATTTTAAGGAAATATTCATAATGTATTATTCAAAATTTTTTATTTGTCATTATGCCGTTGCGTGCTTTGGCACAAGCACACTAGACTGAGCATAATTAATTGAACTGTGAGGCAGATATGTCATAAATAATTCCTATCTTGGCGTGGAACCATATGGCAGCAATCTTACCTGCACTCATCTCTGAACTTGAAACAAATAAAAACCTGTGCAGCATTTTTAATTTTTTTTTTTTCTAAATTGAAACCGCTGATATGGAAGGCAATATAGCATATGTGAGGCAAAGATAATTTCCCCAAATATATATTTTATTAAATGTAATAGCTAAAACTGAATGCAAATAAGACAATCTGAAATGACTAAACTTGTGGTATTTTGAATTTTTGCATGATTAAAATTCAAGCATTGTACTGTATGTGTTTTCTACCCTTTTGCTTGAACCACTATATGCAGATTAGCTGCAAAGACTCAGATGTGTGGTTTGTTTCAAAGATATGATACAACATTCATGTCTGCCATCAGCAACAATATATACCAGTCACCTAAGGTAGTTTTTTTATAGTCAAGCAAAACTGTCCCTTTTCCCTTTAGCTTTATTGATGTGCCGAGGGAAAGGTCAGTTTCTGGTCACTGCATTATTTTTAGCAAAGCATTTAAATGCTGGATGATGCAACTGACCACAGTACGTAGTGTTCAAAGGTCACTGCACTCACAGGCAAAATATCTGTAAAAGATGGTAAATGATTGTGCCACCATCACTGAAGTTACTCTATGCGACCTCATTTTACAACTTTTTTTTATACAGAATTTCTGCAGTTGTTTTCTATACATATTAAGTCTCTATTCTTAGCAGAACCGAAGCAACTGTAAGCCCTACATATGTGCTTTTTACCTTGAACTTGGCAGCTACAATTCCAGATTTTATTTTGACTGAGCATAAATAAGCATAGTGGCTCAGAGGTTAGCAGTCATTTTGCAGCTAGAAGATCCGCTGTTCACGACCCGGCCTGGACCTGGGATCTTTCTGAATGGAGTTTGCATGTTCTCCCTGTGCATGTGTGGGATTTCACCGGGTACTCCGGCTTCCTCCCACAGTCCAAAAACATGCTGAGGTTAATTGGTGATTCTAAATTGTCCAAAGGTGTGAATGCGAGTGTGATTGATTGTCTCTGTGTCAATATATAATTGCTTGACTTTCTCTATCATAGTTGACATTTTTCCTGTTTTCAGGCCTAAAATCAACATGGCTGCCTATAAACAAACATCGCATGGTATTTTTACAGAAAGATTCTTCTAAATATTATGTAAAATTACAATTACAATTGAAATTTAAAACTATTTATAAAGGTATTGTAGTAAACCTGTTGACATGCCATAAATCCACACTTGACTCACACACTACTTTATATTAAATAGCTCAGAAAACCTTGGAGTCTTGCCAGTCTTTTCTTCAGGAGGAAATGACATCATGTGGAGCAGGTCATGTGATCTGGAAATAACACACTTCCTTGAGAGGTGTTTTTGTAATGGGTAACTTAACTGAAAGTGATTTCTCGGACACAGATACAATTTGTTATTTTCCGTATAAAATTTGATATATTGCCAAAAAATAAATATCTGTCATGATTATCTCAACTTAATAAAAAGAGCACAATCAAAACAACATTTGAATAAGCTTCATTTATTATTGTTCAGCTAATTAGAAGGTGGTTGTTACTAAATTTGGATGGATGTCCAAGGTGTCCCCTGCCTTCGTCCTAAGTCAGCAGAGATAGGCTCCAGCCCCCTGCAACCCTAATGAGGATTAAGCAGTGTATAGATAATGGATAGATAGATTTCTGTTGATCCTCCTCACTGGAAGTATTCCAGTAAGCAATGACCAGGAGCCAGGAACATCTAAATAAAACAGCCCCATTATTATTGGCGTTAATCACACCTATGCTTTACCTCATTTGACAACAAGTATATGCCCTAAAAACCTTCCTATAAATGGTAATGACTGCCACAGTATGTTGGCTGACCTTTCACACAGAGCAGCGAGGTGGAATGAAGGCGCAACAGCTCCCCTTGAACAAGCTGTGAAAAAAAGGCTTCCAATAAAAAGATTTCACAGCTTAACAAGACTACGCTCATGACATGTTCACTCCCTCCCCTCAGCACAGAAAAGCTTGAGGCAGAATTTGTAAAATGATGATTCTCCCATATACATATGTGATTTAAATCTTTGATAAACTTATTGCTCTTGCCTGAACGAGCTGCATGTCCTCCTCGCTCTAAATGTCACCCCAGTGAGATATAGTAATTAATAGAAACATTAGTCAAAGCGATTTAAAATGGGAAAGGAGTCACTTCAAGAACATTTAGAAATGTCCTTCTCCGGCAGCCCTGTTGATGGATTTGTGCATTTCAGGATCAACACATGGGAGGCCTCTATCGCCTGGGACGACATTTGGCAGACTAAGTAGATCGGCACACACAAGGTTCTGTATGCAAATGAGCATCTAAGTGTGGATACTAGAAACTAGGATTTCAATTTTCAAAGCCATATTCCAGTTTAACCTTCAGCTCTTGGTGCTAGTTGGACTTGCACTACTTGATATTGTCCTTGGTGTCCAGAGTACTGTTGGTTACATTCTGCCTAATAGTTAATTGTATTCACTTGCCATCCCAAGGCTAAAGCTGCATTTAAAGTCCTCACTAATACTATGAAGTACTGACAATGACAGTGCAAAGCTGTGGCAGTTAGTAGACAAGAAATAAATGTTTGTCTTCACAGCTTGCAGAATTTATTTCTTTTCCAGGGGTGCTTTGACCATATTGATGGATTTGAGTGCTTTACATTAGGAACTGCAATCATAACATACAATGACATTCTGTCAAAACTAGTTTCTTCCAGTCTAAGACTCTCTCACGCATCGTTTGTACTGGACACACACTTTTTTCTGCCTTAGATCATGGTATGTATGACTCTATGTGCAAAGGGGACTAGTGTTAAAAATAAGAAACATTTTTTAAATCAAAACAAAACTGCACTTGTAAATCTGGGCATGTGTCCCTTGTGTCCTGTAGTCTGCATGGTAGCATGACACTTGGGTAATGGCCTGGCCTCTGCCAGGAATTTAGATCTGGCAGCTCCAGCTAATGACAGTGACCTACAGCACATCTGCACAGGCTATTTTCAAATGCTTTCTTGGTAACACGCTTGATATTGGAGACATTTCACTTCCCTTGGACTTTAGGCGGCAGAAGCTGATCCTTGGTGTATGTAGGCACTTATTCATGGCAGCTGCTGGGTATTTTACACTGCTTAATGCTAAAGGCAAATATAGGGAAGGGACGGCTCAGTAAGCTGCTGCAGGCGAGGGTAAAGCTGATGCCTTGTGATTGCTAGTGACGGAATTTGACAAATACAAATTGCTATTTAATTTCATCTGTTGTCTCTGATCTTACTGAGCAATGCATGTGTACAGGGGCTTATAAGTTAAGCAGAAAATTTGCCAATTTTAATCGATGGCAAAAGGAAAACTTGATTTTAATTACTACATGAGACAAATAATACTAAAACATCTGCCCCATGAGTGCATTAAACTATTAGATTGAAGAACAATATGGTATAAATCATTAATTACATTTTCACACAGATCTGCAATTACTGCATTTTGAGAACAGCATTCTTTAAAATAATCAAATAGCTGTGTATATGTATGACCTATATATATATGTTAAATAAATCAAAATGTAAATCAATCAATAAAGATTGTATTAGTTTGGATCAGGCTGCTGACCTCTATAGAGGAATCTTCACAAATGTTAAATTTTTTAAAATAAATGAACTGTTAGTGGTAGATAGCTATTCAGGTTTACTAAACAAAACATGGGAAAAAAATATGATAAAAATACATCCAAACATTTTATTGTCTTTTGAAAATTAGTTATTTTCTTTATTAATTTCAGCATTTAATATCCTGACCAGTTTACTAACTAGCAAACATGTTCTGAACAGCATCACAATGCATAAAAATTCTAGATTTCCCAGTCAGTAGGTGTGATTGCTCGCTCTCTTGTTGTTTCTCAGCGTTTTAGGGCACCGAGGCAGTGGTAAGTTATTAGTGGGATTACACAAAAAATTCCCCAGCCGAATTTCGTGAAACATGGTGGAGAGCTGGAGCATGGGCGAAGGAAAAAGCCATTACATTTTGGCATGGATCTGGATCACTTTCTTTAAAATTGTGAAATAGGACATGGGCTTTGGTGCTGGGCTGCACTCTCTGAATGCCCTTCTCCTACGTCTTCTCTGTCTAGCGCTGACTGATAGCTGTATTCTGACTGCAGGCTTTACCAGCACTGTGCTTGCCCTCATGTGCAGGATGCGCTGCTGTCTCCATCCTCGAGCTGCTAGATATTTAACTCCAGTCAATGTGGATTCTTACAGTGTTTGCCATCTTGTTTTTGTCTTATGACTTCAAACTTTAGATTTTATTCATGACTGCATTTTTACAGCCGCCCAATTGGTAGGAAAACAAACAAAAATCTGGCAACGCTAACAAAGGTTTTATACGTGGAGATGTGTTGTATGTATGTGTGTGCATGAGCTACAGAGAGATAAACTGTATGTATGTGTGTGCGTTTGTGTGGCTGGCTAGCTGGGGGGCATGAAGCTGAGAGTAGGGCATTATTAAAAACCATCTGCTTTCCTGCAGAGTCAGAAGCCTGTCTGGACACAGTCTCTTAACAGGCCTTGTTTTTCTAGACGCCCTGAGGCAATATGACAAATTTGAATGCCCATACTAAAAAGCAGGGGGGGGGGAATGAAACAATATTTTTTGCTAATAAAAATCTATGCATGTGTCTTCAAACAGAATTCTTAGTACAAACCTTGCATAGTGCAGCAAGGTCAAAGAAATAGCAAAAGAGAGTACATGCTCGAAGTGAAACTGTCTCTCAGAGTTACCAAATTGCACTTCTGAATGTTTTGGTAGACTTTTAAATGTATGCCTCAATTTGCTTGAGTGTTTCTGCATCAGACAGGAAGGATATACTGTGCCACTCACTGACCACTCAAAGCTCGCACTTCATAAATGGTCTTGATATGTCTTAGCAAGGTGTTCAGCATGCTTTTCTGCTGCTTTTGAAATGGAAAAAAGTCTGACTGACCACTCTGCATATGTGTAGTGATTCAGTTGTAAGCATCTTCAACTTAAAATTCTGACAACTCATCACTTATTTAAAGCTGCACAGGCTTAAAATAACTCATTAGTTTTAGGGTTATATATATATATATATATATATATATAGCTATAGATTTTTATTCCAATTTTTAAAAACCAATATCAGTATCAGAGAAAACCTTATGTTCTTTCCAGAGTTTTTGCAGGGCAGCAGTGCGGTGACTGAATGTGTGCCTAAATTATTTAAACAAAAACAAAAGAGAATTAGGTTTTCATTTGCAACACTTACTTACTGAACCATCCCCCATGAGCACACAAACAGTATCACTGAAAAGCAGGTGGTGACTGTGATGAATGTTCCCCGCTTTTATATATATTTATTCTACAATACACTGATGTTGTGAGAATTGCATGAATTTTAGTCTTAAATTTCTGCATTAAAGAATTACCACAACAAACATCAGCTGTCTCCTAAAAAATACGTTCACATACAACAAAACTGCATTCTCAGTTACATTTTCAGTACAATGTGTTTCTTCCCCAGATTGCATTTCTTTTGTACTGTGCACCATTAGTACATTTCTATTCAGCAATTATTTTATTGCCTTCGTGTTGCTTCTTTTCAGCCTATCAGTCATTTACTAGATGGGGCTTTACTCATCAGCTTGATAACCCTGAAAATTGAGGAAAACTTTGAAGATGAAAAGTGAAAAAGGACATGAAAAGTGAAAGAGGGCATTTTAACATTTTAAGGTAAACACACTATCTATCTATCTATCTATCTATCTATCTATCTGATTTGCAAAAAAAACATCAAAACCATGGTATCCTCGGTCCATTCCATTCATGGGTGCTCACCCTCTTATTATTCCAAACAAGATGAATCCTATTTTATGCAGCTCGTAGGGGTTATTACTTTCACTTGGTTTCTGTGACATCAATGTGGCCTGAGAGCACTACAGATGCAGAAACGCATGCAGTGGACGATGCAGCGAGGCTGCCACTACTTGCAATCAGTTACACTTGCAAGTCTTCTTCACAAAGAAATGATCATGATTAAATCAGGGTTTTCTTGGTGCAAAAGAGAAGAAATAACTGTTTCATGCAGGGAATTTGTCACTGTAGCTCTATACCTCAAGAGTTTCAGTCTCAGCCAGTCTCAGTTTGTTTTTAAAAGTGGGGGGGATAGAGACCACAGCACTTTGAGAAAATGTCGAAGAACGGCGGCAAAATGCCACAAGCTGGGCTCGAACTCACAACCACCGCACCAAAGGCGGTACATGCAGGTAGAGGGGTCTGTGGGCCGCTATAGTACTAATTCTCCCGGGCCGAAATTTTGCCCCTGCACGCCTCTGGTCGGAGCTTCCACTTGCACGGGCGCAAATTTAGCATCTGCGCGTTTTTTTTTAACCTCATGAAGGTGTGCTGCATGTCTGTGCGACTCTCGGCCGAGTGCGGATGGTGCGTTCAGGAGCGTCGGAATTTTCTATACTGCTGAAAATAACTGGGTTTACAACGGCTTACATGTGAAGAATTTGAATGTGTTGGAGACAAAATGACCCCTGACAAAAAGTGGGGGGGACACATCCCCACCGTACCCCCCTAAACTGACGCCTATGGTTCCTTGTATGTTTTCAAAACAGTTGATCTCTAATAACACCTTTAATATTAGGTTTGGATAATAGCCCTCCTAGCTTTCTTTCTTTGCATCACAGCACAATTCCCTTTCTGTTCTGCTCAATGACCCTGTTTTTTTCCCCACTTCCCTCTTCTGTTGGCATAAACAGACAGTAATGGCGTCTGCATTTTCCTTCCCCCTCACTGGTCCTTCACATGGCTCAGCAGCTTAGCTTGACAGCTCCGCTGCGCGTGGGTTCAATTGGTGGAGTTGAAAGCCTTTTGCAGCATTGGGGTTTGGCCTGATAGAATCCTCCATTTACCTTTTGCCCTCAGGCAATAAGAGAAAAGGAATAAGGTTAAAGCCATGCTGGTAGCAGAGACTAAATGAAACATGATCCTAAAAAAACATAGAAAAATGCAAGATAAAAGTAGGAGGAGTAAGGGAGAACATACGGTGTTGCTAAAGAAAGATTCCTCTCAGTGCTTGATACAAATTAAGTTTTGGTTTCAAGGGATAATTCTGTGTCAAAAGCCTTTCATCAGTCACTTTGGTTATTTGAAAGACATCAGCTGATAGTGTGCTTGAATGCACAAATGCACACAGTGAACTCCTCGCAGTAAGGTATGTCATTTCCTCACAAGGTGTGGTTCATTTCGCCTTGGCAATGATTTCTCAAAGGAGAAGCAATCATGCAATAAGATGTCTGCAATTAATAAAGGAATGTCAAAGAAATAAGAGTTTGACCAATTCTATTACGTGAGTGTAATTTTAGCTTCTTTGTTACATATTCCCCTGACATCCACTGATGCACTGGCCACACATTTACAGGCTACGAGTGCAGTTTTTGATTTGAAACCTTGCCCAAAGGGAGTTTTATAGTCTGGACAAAGAGCCAGAAGGTGAGTTGAGTCCCATGAGAGGCTCGCTATATGGAGTACTAATATATAGGTGTTAGACGTATTTGTGACGCAAAATCTGTGATGAATGACAGCTGGTTGTCAAGTGTTTCAGCAAAATTGTTGACAGGCAGTGATGGCCACAGTAGTGTTGTTAGCAATGATGGAAAGATCTTGCCAAGTGTGGAAACTGCCTTGAAAGAAGAGCAGTTCACTCTTGTCAAGGCTGAGCTTGAAGTGGTGGGCTGGCATCCATACAGAGATGTCAATGTGGCATCCACAAATGAATGCTTCACACTGTACTGCCAGAGGGAAAGAAGAGGTTAGGTTGAGTGTCATCAGCATAACAATGGTAGGTATTATTATTATTGGATGACAGAACAAGGACATCTCTTTTGTTAAAAAAAAATAAAACAGAAGGCATTTTGCAACTATATCCAGAAACATTCCACAGGAAAAGACATTTAGTGGTGACAGCAACCAGAGACAACACTGATAAACAAGGAGATAAATTATCAGACGTCTGTAGATGAGCAAACTTGGTGCAAGAGCCATTGGAATATTTCCAGGACTGAGTGCAATGAAGTGTAATAAGATGATGAGGACTGAGGATTGAGGGACACCTTTAACAATGGCAAGTGCCACATTGACAGCTGGGAATGTATGAACTTTGAGGATCGATTTGCTTGATTTGCGGTGGCACCGCATTCGTCATCAGTGACACCAGGCTTCATGCACGTAGAAATCTAAAAACAAGAGCCTGAAAAGGCATCGAGACTCAGATTTCCACAGTCCAAGTGATTTGGTTTAATGTGGGCTTGAATATATTACAATTCATTCATCAGCAGCAAAACTAAGATACGTAATGTTAATGTATGCATTTAAATACCAGTCCAGATTAGACAGCATTATACAACCACATCAGTAAAAGACATGTTGCGCAGAGAAATGAGCAAATTAATGAATGCAAAACAAAGCTGATGAACTTGAATCTTACCATTCTACCAATAAAGTTTTCTACATTTTCTCAAGGGCCAGCCTTGAAGATAATTTCACACATAATTTGCACTATATACTCAAAGATTTGTGCTGAATGCTGCTCCTAAAATATCAAACTAAAAGACTGCTTTGAGGCTACCACTGGGTGAAATTTTTGTGTGCCCATGCAGGCATTTTCTTTTTTGGTTCCCTCTTTAAAGAAGAAGGTATTTATATTGTTAGGATTCACGCGGTGCTGTGTTCAAGACAGTCAGGTCATACTGTGTTTTTGATGCAAGCTTCAAAACAAACCTAATTTGTCTGAGAGGGCAATATAAGCTGATAGTAAAAAAAAAAGAAAAGAAAGAAAAAAGCGTGGATAGGGGATTGAATATTAAGTGTGGCAACAGAAAATTTAAAACAACATCAACCCACCTAAAGAGCTGAAACTGATGAAATTTTATTAGTGTTAAGCCACTGCCTGAAATAATAATGGAACTATTGAGATGTTACAACAAGCTTATTGAGCATCCAGCTGTACCACTGCATATTTCGGTTATTTTTCCAGTCTTGGTCGGAACTGCTATTCATGTGCAAAATTCTAATGTGCGCATGCAGAGGAATTCACATGAAATGATGCTTACGTGCAATACACTGCTGAGATAAAACATCTAAAAAAAATTAAAAAGGTCATGAGGTATCAGTTGTGACACACACAGTCTCATTTTATAGAATGAGAAAGAAATACCTGACATTGGGGTTTGACTGCCTTATTTGTGGAAATAGATCTTGGTTATTATTTATCAATATAAAATAAATTCTTTCGAGTGAATCAATGCTCACAAGCCAGACGGACTTCCTTTAAATGGACCAGACTTGTTGGCATTAAACTTGCTTTTTTCTTAATTAGTGAAACATGTACAAGTGAAAACTCTGGGCTCATCAGTAGCACACCCACAGGTAAAAATAATGTAGACTAAGGGATGATTTTGACTATATAATGAGTGTGAAATGGATTAGTAGACTGGTGTACTTCTAATTTCACCAGTAGGCAGGTTAGTATGCTCTAAGCCAGGCAGTTGCCTCCTGGTCTAATGTATGCAGGGTGACCATTCTTACTTTTTGCCTTTGGACAGCTTCTTCCTGGGAGGTTGGTGCCAAGGACTTGTTGAGTTTGACCTGATACTGATATTTCTTTCGGGAATCCTTGGGCTTTCATCATTTTCTCAAACAGATTGAGTGGGGAAGTTGACTGATGGAAAACTACATATTATAAACTTATAACTAATGTATGTAGTAGCTAATGCATCTTAAAATCAGACCACTACTGTTAGAAAAAAAAAAAAGATGATCTTCCTCAAAAGATGAACCAAAGGTTTTTGTTAGGCTGATATAGGTTTATTTGTACTAAATGTTATGTAAAACTTTGACCTGATGGGCACTGTGACTGTTGGTTTGAGGTTTCATGACAGTCGATTCAATAGTTGATTAAATGTTTCAGTTCAGTGGAATATAAATATAAGTGGTTCAATATTATTCTTGTTGGTCTGGAAGAGAGTGACTCAGCCAGATTTTTTCTTTGGCATATTACGAATTTAACTTTGCCACATTGACACACAACACACATTTATTACGATTTCTCATGTTTCCATTCATGTATTTTACGTGCTGTACATTCCCATTTGTTTTCAAGCTCTGCTGGAACAACCTTATTTAACTTTCTCAATACAGATCAACAGCATTGTTTATTTGTACTTTTCCCCTCCCTGAGCGTTTATTGAGCTTGAAAATAACTGGCACTTCACAATACTGCAGGCATCAGGGGCCAAAATCCCTGAATGACACAAGATTTCAGCCAGACGCTGCTAAAAACAATCACAAACCACTTGCTTCCTGAATAGTGATGCTGTTGCTGCAGGCAACATCAAAGTAAAAACCCAGACTTCTTGGGTCAAAAAACCCAATTAGGACCAAGCATAGATATTAAAGAAGCAACAGACAATATTCAACGACCCCAATTACTCAGGAACTTGTGGGGTTTTTCTGCCATGTTATCCCTGGTCCCTCCCATCGATATTATAGCCCCCTTATTCAGGTCAGGGTGGCAGCAGAAACAGAGCAGCCATGTACCTTCTTCTTCTTATCATGTAGATCCTCTTTGGTAAACTGGGAGATGTAAATCCTCCAATTTGTTCTAAGTCTCCACACTGTTGACCGTACTTAGGACACCTCTAGGAAAGTGCCTGTGGGTATTCGTAAAATGTGACTAAAACACTTCAATTTTCTCTTCTATGAGGCAGCAGGCCGATACAGGGTTTTCCAGAATCACTGAACCTCACAGACTGAGCCGAGACGAGTAGCATAATGGAGAAATCAACTGACCTTAAATTGGTTTGGTGGACTCATTATACAATTCTATGTAAAAGCAAGAAGGAAACAAATGTTGAGAATACAGAGAGAGACAGAGGGATTGTGAAAGAAATTACGATACCATATGGGCTGTGAAACATCTGTTGCCCCGGGGGGTGGGCAGGGACCAGTGGAGCTCCATTACCCCAGTGGATAATACATTATTATGACTGAATAAATAAATAAACCATTAAGTCACTTAAAATGATCTCAAGCCCCTCAAAGGTTTCATCACTCATCTGTCTCATTATGACATTGGAACACTGTACGCAGGAGAGACTACTTTGTGCCATGGGATTTTTGCAATGCTACTTCACAGTTTAAAGCTCCTTCTTCTGAATCATCGCTCAACTGTACACAACTTAGAATTAAACAGACAAAAGAACAGTCTATGTGTGCCAGTGAAGAAGGGAAAGATGATGTTCTTCAGTGGATAATTGTTCAGGCCCGATTCACAAAGTTACAGAATAACAGATGAAAAAAGAACATCATTTACCTTCCGGGCTTATTGTACACAGTGGACAATCATAATGCTTTTAAAGACAGGATAAGAAACAGGGCTTTGTCTGGAGGCAAAACAGCTGCAGTGCATGCTATTTCAGTTGCTATCGTTATTGTAAGGGAAGCATGTGTGCTAAAACTCTTTGCATAGCAACCAACAATTTCTTTGCTTGTGTGTAAAAGCACATTTGCATCCTGCCATGGCTGCTAGAAATTTCATTCATACAGAAATACCTGTTTTCCAAAATGAATTTAGGTGCAACATAATTGCTGGACGAAATGCATTCAGAATTTTTTATTTATATATTTGATTTTTTTTTCTGAATGAATGAAGTGGGAACTGTGTTCGAGTCTGCAGGAAGAAATAAAACACACCAGAGATTTTGCATCGTATCTCTTTTGAGTCCTGTCCTCTATTGTTTAGGCAAAAAAAAAAAAAAAAGACCATGATCTTTCACTAACTATAGCCAAGTGTTGTGAAAATATAACTATACCAAAGTTCAATAATGCTGTATTAACTACAAGTGGATTTTACAGCAAGATTAGAAAGTGTGTAAATCTATCTATGTATCTATCTATGAAAACATATATTTATAATGTAAAAATATTGAATAAAATTTCCTCGTTGCCTGGATATCAACAGCAAGGCAGTCCCAATTACACATAAATTCTTTATGTACTGTAATTAATATTTAGTGTGCAGTAAAGAACACTTCTTTATGACCGGTCAAAAGTTTTAGAACGCCACAGTTTTTCCATTTTGTCAGCGAAATTCAAGTAGTTGAAGTCCACTGAATAGCTTGAAATGGTACAAAGGTAAGTAGTGAACTGCCAGAGGTAAGGTTACCCAACACTGAAAAATAATTTCAAAATTATACAAAAAGCCCTTTTCAGAGAACAAGAAATGGGTTAAGAACTTAAAACTGTTCTGCAGCAATGAAGGTTGATCTGTCCTTGAGCGTTAAGGTTACCAAATCCTACAGGTGTCACAACTTTTCTTGATTACTTCCAACCCCCTCTGTCTGCATAAAAGTAGTGTTGCAACACACCATGGCACCATCCCCTCCAGAGCATTACTTGAACAGTATTACACTGCAAAAAGTAGTGTGTTGCCATAAAAATAGAGAGAAAAGGCAATTAACAATAGAAGAGAGATAGACCATCATAACACTTAAAAATGTAATTCCTACAGAGAAATTGGAACAAAGTCAAGGTGCCAGTGAGTACAGTTTTCTTCACCATCAAAAGGCAGTCAGGAACTGGGGGGCACTCTGACATGAAGAGGTCTGAAAGACCCAAAGCCACAACAGAATCAGAAGACAAGTTTCTCAGAGTCAACAGGTTGGTGATAGATACAAGCACAGCTTAACAGTGGTCGTAGTAAGAAGTCTCAGTTTCAACTGTGAAGAGAAGACTTGGAGTTGCAGGTTTGACAGGTCGAGTTGCAGCAAGAAGATCATTGCTAAGATGTCAGAATAAGAAAAAGAGGCTTGCATGGGTCATGAAACACCAGAAGACAGGAAGAAGGTATTATAGACTGATGAATCAAAATTTGAAATCTTTGGTTCATGTTTTCATTCCAGAGTACAATGAAACATTAACGTGCATAAGTTCCAATAAAACATTTAAAAACTGTGGTGTTCTAAAACTTTTGACCGGTAAAAAAATTACTTAAAAGGAATTGTTTCCTGATGTCTGCATTAGTCTGAAATCACTTAAATAGATGCTTCAAAAAGTGTACCTACTGTTGTTATGTACAGTTGATGTCTGCTTTTAGAACATTAAAGGGACTCATTAAGAATGGTATGGTTTGTGACAGTTACTCAAAAACATTGCAATTAGTAGGAGTACTTTTGTCACAATCATGAGAGCAGTCTAGCACCAGCAATATACAGCATGTGGTTTTCAGCAAACTGAAGGATGTTTCTGAGGATATTATCTATATCCATGCCATGCAACAAAGCCTGGGGGAAAAAAACACCAGGAGATTGTTAGAATTCCAAGGACTGTGTGAAAATAGCAAATCATCAATCTATTTGTCCAGTATCCTGTCTCACAATTAAATATACAGTCTGCCAGTCCTCACAGGGTTTCATCCACTGTGGCCAATATTTGTTCATTGGACTGGCTGTGCTTAGGTGCCAACTCTCCAGTTGGAGACACACAGAAAGAACTATTGGGCAGATTTACTCCAGATTTGTCCACCAAAAATACGGAAGGCAAAGTCCCAGTTGAAGGCTTTGTTGGATCAGCTGTGACCACGGGGTGTTTTTGTGCTTTAAAATGATGTATTAAAAAAAGTGTTAACATCCCCATTATTACATATTTCTACAGAACATGGTGCCTTCCATGTAAGGATTGTCCAGGTAACACTAATTTTTGACAGTTTAATTCAATTATATCTAATAATTTCTGTTGCTAGTGAAATCCTGAGTTCCCATGCAAGCTTGGTTATCATTTATATAGTTGCAAGACATGATTGTTTTTTAATGTATTTTTATCTACAAAAAACAGTACAGTTATGTTTTAGATTTAATCAATGAAAGTGTTATTGATTAAATTCCACTTATGCATCTTGACGTGTTAAAAGCCTTCACACATTTAATTAATAAGTTAAATGATAGTGTAGATCTTTAATTGAATATTATTTACATTTACTTTGATTTGAATATGATTAATGCTTTTAGCTCACATGCTGGTTGCTGGAAATTAAGGCCTCATGTTTATTTTTCCTCATTCGTTGAACCTCCACCTACATCGAGTGAAATACACTGATACAGTTAATATCGCTTTCATTTGCCAATTTTCACATATTCTTTGTACTGAATACTGAGTAAATGCCTCTTCAGAAAGCCACAGAAACATTTACCACTCTATCATTTGTGAGATGCACTACAAATCCATCTTTAAATAGCACATAGTAGCACGCAGGTCAAGACAAGGTCTGCTGTGCGTCAATGGGGCGTTGTGAAACAACACGTTGCCCTCTGTTTCTCACCTAGTCATCTTCTATGTACTGATGCATTGTGGGTTTTCAGTATGTGCAATGCACAAGCAGATGTCTTTAAAATTCCACAGAGCCTAATCCAAACCCCGCAAAAGCAGTGAACGAGGCGACTGCGAATACCACAAAAAATGTCCTTAAAAACTGTGTTTTCTTCCAGCCCGTAACTACATTATAATAAATTACAAAAGCTCTCATTTTCTGTTTGTGTGATCAGATGAACAGGCTGCTATTAGCATTATCACTTTGTAGTCTTTAGGTTCCCAGAGGAATTATCATTGGATGAGGTATCAAAATAGCTTCCTTTCCTCCCACCCCGATGACTCCACATTCATCAGTGGAGGAAATGAAATTAAGGCCCTGACAACTTGATAATAAGGATTTGGTTGGAGAATAAAGAACATTTTCGACTTGTAATGAACTCCCATTATTTATAAAGCATAATTATAGAAGAAGGTGTGTAAAGGAACAAATACCGCCCTCATCATTGTAACTACAAGGCAAAGAGAAATAATGGTTAAAACTGCACATTGTGTTCCATTGCACTCCCTTACTAGACCAATTAAAGAGCAAAACATTAGTGCTATGACTCGTCTGCATAAGGCACACCTCAAAGTTTAATCACACATTTGTTCAAAAATGTCCTCCTCTTCGGATCTGCTGGTGACAGTAAAACAACATTATTAATTATCGTTGCAAAGTTTCAAAAGCTTTCGACATGTATTTATTTGTTTGCTTCCCCTGACATCCAAGACTTTTTTTCTGCCTCATCTTGTTGAAGGCACCCCATGCATATGTATGCATTGAAGTTGTTTGGCTTGCTCAATATGTTTATTTTAAAATCTTTTTTAGCTTTACTCATAATTTTGTGTTATTCCAAAGCAGATTGTCTTGATGTTGGAAATTATAATGAGATTTATGTTTCTAGGACACCATCGGAAATGAGGCTTTAGTCTCAGTAGGATATTTCAAGCGCTCATCTTCTGTTTTTCCCCTCTTTTTCTTCTTTTTTTCCCCAACATTTGAATCGAATAACAAAGCCGAAGATGATAGACAGCGAGGAAAGAAACAAAGGAGATTGGTGCTTCATCTGAACAACCTAACATCGAATCAAACTAAACAAAACCTTGAGAAAGTAACCCTGCAACAAGGAATAAAGTGTGAATGGTGCTATCGGTATGTTCCTATGCCACTCGCTCGAGATGAATCACAAGAAAGAAGTGTGTGAGTATGCAGATGAATTCGTTATTGGTATTGATAAGCATGATTAAAAACAAACACAGGATTCCCAAGAATGTGTCGGCGTGCTGCACTGATGTTTTGTTCTGTAGATACATTTTGAAGATACATAGCAGTTCAATCATTGCATATAAAGATGTTATGCCAGATTTTTTTTATCTTTTTATGCAACATTTTGTGGTTGTGTGCAGAGTGTTTCTAGTAGTATGAATATAACATAGTTTTTCTGTCACTATGGTGCACTGTAAGTGGTGATAAACAACCACATGTCATTGGCATTGCTCATTTTCAATCCTGGTGCCCATTATCCGTTGGGTTGTGTCATATGTGTGTATATATATATATGTATGTGTATATACTGTGCGTTTAATATGAACCTATTAACAATCCACACACATTGAGATTTTCTTTTCTTTCTGGTCATTTTCTGGTTTCAATTGAATGTAAATGAAGGCTATTTCTCTCCCCAACCTCTTAGACAGATACCGCAAAGCAATTCTATCAACAAACATGCAGCAGTACTGATACGTTCAGTATCAATGCAAAATTTCAGACAGATATTAGCATTTCCTCATGATTACAGAAGAATGAAATCCAGTCACAATCACGCTCCATTCAAACATGACTGTACAAATATAATTATTAGGAGATGGGGGCTGAGCACCTGCTGCCTTGAGATGGTTTTAAAGCAAGCCGATCAAGTAAAAGTAAAGACTTTTGGTAAATACCGCTTACTACTCATTGTAGTTGACAAAACTGGAAGAAAAAAAAATCACTCATTGAGCTTTATTCTCTTTCTGGCATTAAGGCTTTTTAGCTTGTTGAAAAATGCACAATAATATTGGAAGGATGAAAAAATATGATTACAGAGCATTTGGGGGATTTTTGGGAGGTTTATATGAAGTCCCTTCACCAAATAAAATGACCAAAAATATTACGGAACACGAGTGCACTGAGCCGTTGACCTGCTCTGAGCAGACAGGCGACGGACCGTGTAAAACATATTCATTCTTGGCACCCAAAATTGCAATGCGCCGTTGGATAGGCATCACCACACCCTCATCCGTGCCTCTCCTCCTAACGTGGAGTCACCAAGTTACCAAACAGATACAGCTGATGAAGCAAACTGAATCATTTCACCTTGTGCAACATGAAAATTAGCCCAGCGGATAAAGGGGGACTTTAGGCCCCAATCATGAGTTCATCAGATAAAAAAGAGCAGCTGACCATGTCTGTTTTTTCCCTACTTAAGCCTGAGCTCCTGAAACATCTTGAATCTAATAAAGATGATGCTTTCAAAAAAATAAAGCGTGTGATGTTAGAGGACCTCTTCACATATTTTCTGATGAAGACACTAAGTTTAGGTCACTAAATGATTCGTTTTGTGTACCATGCCTACAATACCCTGCGCTTGTGTGTCCTCAAATATCCTTTTGTCTTTTTAATCAGCATCAGCATCGGACACACACATCAAAGGAGCCGCTTCTCCTTCAAGTTGAGTACGCTTGACTAGTTGCTGAGGTGAATGACAATCAAGCAGACCTACAACAACAACAACATCAACAACAAGAGGAAACTGACCACAGTTAAGTTGCTTTTCAAATGGCTCTCTGTCACAGTCTACTGGAGCGGTATTAATGTGCATTTGGTAGACTTGATTTCTTAAACTTGAAATACAACAGTTACCTCTGCACTGGATGAACATCTCTTAGAGGGATTCTCTAGAACTGGGCACATGCTGATCAATTAATATTCATGTGGAATAATGTGAACTTGTATCCCATCTTACTTTCATTCTTACATGCTCATTCATTCACGCTTATCTCTGCTCTGGCACTCTCAGTAACTCACAGACCCACCTGTTCTCACACGTACTACTTCCCCTGCCAGTAATGAAAGGTTTAAATTAAGACTATGACAACTATTACTGCTACTGTCACAACTGATTTTCCGACTGCGGAGACTGAAATGTCAGATCAACACTGCTGGGGCTGACAACCTTCAACGCACATTAAAACCTATCATCATGCCAGTTTGAGAGCATGATTTCATGGAGTTAATGCTTTGGCAAGAGGAATTTTTTCCAATAAATGTACTTTTTTGATGCAGAAGAGAAAATTTTTTTTTTTCAAAGCATACATATTCTCTCACACACACATTGTTTTCCCTTTTGCATTGTGAGATGCAAAGAAAAGGAAAAGATACAGCTGAATTATGAAGGATTGGATTGTGAGATTTTGTTCACACATTACCTTGGTATGAATCCGCAAACAAAAGAGACGTCCTTCTTTTTAAAGAGACTGAGCATATCAACAAGTTGGCAGAGCTCTTCGTTCCTGCCCTGTGGTTTTATTTTAAGTGATATAAATGATGAAATACCCAACTCAAAAAGCACACTTTGACCATACTTCGTGACACAAATGTGTCACAATCATTATGTCTAGCTGCCAGTCACGAATAGCTGAAAAATAGCAATGCGTGAAACCAATGGCGGCCTGGTGCAACTAGCAATTACCACAGCAGTTTTTACACGATATTCATTTTTGGTGATCTCAGTCAATTTCCACAACAATTAAGCCACAGCAGATATGATATTAGTAGGGATTTTCACACCTTGCAAATGTTGAATCATCATTTCAGCAGCTGATGTAAAACAAGCACAAGTAACGGATAATACACGTTCAGTTATCGAAGAGAGTTCTGCATTGTTAATCCTGACAAGCCATTATAGAATAACACATCACAAGTACCTAAGGAAATTCTGAAACATTCGACAAAAAAAAAAAAAAGAAAAACATGTCGCAAAATAACAAAATGAACATCTTCCCTCCAAGGGTGTTTGGACGTGTTTGACTTGAGATGCCTCAGGGTAGCGACGAGTCCTGAGGCCTCTAAAAATTGCACCATATAGCAGATATTGATGACACATATATACCAATGCTGAATCATTTAAGCTAAAAGCAAGGAACATATGATGTCACTCAACTGAATGCAAAATTGTAGCCAAACATTGAAACATGTCACCTGAAGGAAATTTAAAGTGCTTACAGGGCCTCTTCTGTGAACAAAAATAGTTCTTCAGTTTGAAATGAGTTTTCATTGAGGCGCCTAAAAGATGAGTGACGTTTGCTTGAAACTATAATTTGCAGATGTGGCTTTTTTTGAGAGTGGGGGGCTCCTCGATGTCTGTCTGTCTTGTTCAAGCATCACATAAAGATGGCATATTTTTACAGCAAGATCAAACCACAGCAGAGCAGAGAAAAGCCATCTGCACCGAGCTTCGCCTTGAGTCAAACATCTTGAGCAGCAAATGGGAAAGAGGCGTTCCTCTTGCGATGCCTGTAGAGTTCTAGCAGTAGGTTCAGCTCCTCCTCCCCTATCCTGACTATAACTCCGTCCATTTGCCCTTTGAGTGATCACAGCTTTTACAAACTGAGCACCGTGGAGAAACTCCGGACAGAAATGTACTCATTCACCCTGCAAATCATCTATTGCATTTCTACTATGAGGCAATCAGTCAGCATCTCCATACTTTTACATTTATGCAGCTGAAAATGTCAAATAATGATATGGATTCAAAGCCTCTTAGTGCTGTGGGGCTAACCGTTATGTTTGCATAATGAAGCGCAGCATTAAGAAATCTTTTTGCTCTTATTGTAATTAGGACAAATATTCTTTCTATTGTAAAGGGCTGGTTATTGCTGGAGATGCATCCCAGGCTCCTTGCCTCCTCTGTTTAGCGTCTTGCTCTGGTTGCTCCATATTTATGAGAAACATGACTTTAAAAATGAACCCTGGATGTGTGGTAAGAGATGTTGCACTGGCTTCTAATACTAATGCTGGCCAATAAAGAGGATCCAGTGATGCTTCTGAATGCGCAGAGTAAGATGAAGTTGCCAATAAAAAAACACAAGCTCTGATTCAAAAGTTCCTGAAGAAGCCCATTCTGTCGATCCACTGCCCCTAAAAGCAAATGTTACTGCTCTGCCTCAGGAATTATTAATCGCTCCCCGCTCAAATATTTTCTCATTCTCTCTTCTGCATGGGCCAGTGTTTCATTTCTATGGCAAGCACGAGCTGCCATTTGCCGACTATGAGAGCAAATGTTAATTTGCCCCGTGCGCATTTCTGTGCCAGAGGAGCCATAGGGCTGGGAGCTAACATAGTGCTAAAGAGAGGATGGGCAGACTTGGGTATTTACATAAGGTAATGTGATTGAGTTGTTCCCATAGATTTATCCTTTCCCTCCAAAAGCCCTCGGGAGGGGTGAGAATAAGAGGTGTGTGTGCTTTTGTGTGTGTATGTGTGTGTGGACAGACACAGTTCTGGCCAATCATCACAACACAACTGTTACCTCACATTCTTCAGTGGCTCCGGCTGAGAAAAGCGACACATCCTATAGACATCATCTACTCCAGATTATGTGATAGTCTGTCAGGATCATCGTCTTCTAGTCTACAGATGGTACATGAGCCTCTATAGAGAGCTTTTAAGATTTCTGAAGCAGGTGTTGGTATATTGGTTTGTCATCTGTTTAATTTCTGTCTCTGCTACGTCCTTCGAGACTCACTTCTGATTAAGGTCTTCCGAGCCGAACCATTATGTTAATTCACCATTATGGGCTCCACTCTTTTCCTCAAGGAAAGGATGGCCATCACATTCAGAGATACCTGGTAAACTGAGCACACTCTACTGTCGACTGTGTGCTGCTCAAACGAATAACAGCTAAACAGTGGCGTCAAAGTTGAATAAATGAACAAACAATCTGTAAGCATCTTTGGAAATCACACACTACTGCTGCCCAAAATCTTCTTTTTTTCTAGGAGTTGATTGAATTTGACCTGTTACGCTACCATTAAGAACCATCTTGCGTTTGTATTAGCAGTATGTCTCTGTCAGTAGTACTACAGATTCTTGGAAGAAACAGATTTACTGACTAAATTAATCTAAAATTAGACAAGAAGAGGCAACAAAGCAGCTGGTACTAACTCAAAAAAAAAACAGGCCAGGCATCTTGTTGACATTTATAAAAAGGTATGCTAATGTAATACTCAGCTGCTGTGGATGTGAGAGGAAATGTGTAAGTTTGGTGGTCAGTCATCTAAATCTTCCCCTTCATGTCTGCTTTAGAAATGTCATTTTGTTGTTTCGCATTATTTTCTCCAGCTAAACTCAAACAACAGCAGCATGCTTTACAGAAGTGTTACTTTGTTAATAATTTATCTAAAATGCTTTTGGTTGATGGATGTCTTTTCTTCTGGTACTTTTGTGCAGGTAAGAATTTTTACTTTACCGAAGCGCATTAGGAATGGACATTTCCAAAGGTCGATGTGATTGATTTTAAACTTGGGCTGCAATCTTTTTTTTCTTTTTTTTTTCCTCTTCTTCTTCCACAAACTGAATGACTGTCTCATCCAAAGCTAAATGCTTTTACACAGCAGAGGAGGAAGAGCGAAGGAGGGAGGAAAAGCAGGTCAGTTGTTGACATGGACGAATGAGGATACAGCGGAACAGCATACACTGTAGTGACCCAGATAGGACCCAAACCTAGAAACATTATATTAGAAAATGAAGCCATTTACATCTGCTTTTTAAGTTAAGCAACTGAAAAATCCACCGAACATGCACATGTGGACAAGAGTGCATCTTTATGGATAGCACCTGTGTACATTTTCTGTTAGTGCATGACTTCTGCGCTACATGTGTTTATATTTAGTAACTCTAGACAAGAATGACAAATACTCTGAGGTACAAAAAAAGACATTTTGAATGATTTCTTTGGTGCTTGATCATGTCTTTAGTGCCAAGCAATGGCCCGATGTTTCAGCCACATGGTGGTGCTGGTGGACTGCTGGACCGTAGGACACCAACCGATTATCTGTGGCACACACTGCCTCCTTTCAGTCCTACACCATCTCATTCTCACTCCCCCCTGCTTTGACTTATCACATCCCCTGCTCTCTTACTCCTGCTCTTCTTTCTTAACATAATGCGAGATGAGGTGAAGTGTTATGGCAAATTAAGTAAAATTAAGACAAGGGCCCAGCTCCGCTCACCTATACTGTGCGTGACTTTTATAGCGCGGCAGCTGACAGAGCCCTGGCTGTACTGTCCTTGGAGATGGGTGTTGATGACAGACTGCAGACCATGAAAGGAGTGGGAGTGTTGCATCCAGTGGAGGTGGAGGTGCCTGCACAACACATTATCATTCACCCTCTATGGTTTGTTTTGTTCTCTTTCCCTTTTCACACTTTGTCTGCTATTTTTTCCTCTCTCCTTTTTTTTTCCATATCCTTTCTTTTGGCGGCGTGCCCCCTCCCACCCCACCCCTTCCTCCGCCTTTGTCCTTCTAGTTTCCCCTGTCTCTCTCTTTCCCCTTCCAGTCTTCTGTGTAGGTCTTGTCATTTGCGGAAATCTTGAAGTCTTTTCCATCTCCCCCCACCTCCCCCCACTCTTCCACAATTCCGCAGTTATCTATACCGCCACCTTCTTACCGACGTCTACCTTTTCCCTCATTCTGCCAACCACTCTGCATGGCACCTGTCTAATTCTCCTTGTACCCACTCTGTGGTGCCACTCATAGCTTGCTCCTTCACCCTCCCCTTCTTCCTTTCCTGGCTCTCTCTGCCCTGGCAGTCTGACAATTGTTGGAGCATACACTGCTAAGCAGTTATCACCAGCTCACAGAGGTGTGTGTGAGTGTATATGTACATGCACACGTGTATGTTTGGTAATAATAGAAAGAGAATGCGTACATACGAGCACGTGTGTCACTGTGAGCATTTCTTTCCCGTTTATATTGAGGTGCACAGCTCTCGTGTTCGCTAAAACAATACAAACAATGTGTCAGACAGGTTCTATTATATCGGAGCTTTGTATGGCTCCTCTACCTTAGTGTAATTTTTTTTGCAACAATGAGGGGCAAAATGATACTGAAAGGATGCAACTCCTCTTCTACCCCTGCCAAACATCCCTGGTGTCTAGCTGCTCTGGATCCATATAAAAGGCACTAATTTCTTTGTCTTCAAGGATTTTTTTTTTTTTTTTTAGTTTTGGTCCCATCTGTCACTGGGAGGAGGTTGAAAGAAATGAGGAATAAACCCAGCTGGAATCCTTTGTCTATTGAAGGTGGATCACATTGTAGTAAGACCAGGACAATGCTTCTCTGGCCTTATGGGTACTGAGAGATGAGGGACACAGGCTTCAGACCTCAGGAAGCAGACAAGCCAAGCAATCATCCTGGAGGAAAGTGATTCAGGAGGGTTTGATTTGTTCCCCTTGATACAAACAATATTTTTCTGAAGATGTATAAAATGTACTGAATTATGCTGTCTTTTTTAGCAATAAATTGGTCACTTTTCCAATGCTATGTCATTGTTTTAGCATTTCAACCCTAAGGAGAGGACAAATGCATTATAGTTAGGAAGGAAACAGAAAAATAAAATCCAGTGGAATTCTTCTTTTTGACACAACATGCTATGAGAAAGTGGTTGGAGAGTTTAGTTACCTTGCTAACATTATGGTCTCAAAGTGCTGCGATCTTAACAGCTGAGGGAATCATCATGACAGTTTTTATTATTCACTCTTATATCCATATGCAAATCATCTATTGCATCTATTGTTTTCTCTCCACAGGAGGGCATCAATAAAAAAAAAAGCAAAAAACAAAAACAGCAACTCATATGCTGACTGGTTCCCCGCCGTGCTTGTGTGAATTCAACATCATGCTTTAGGATCAGGATCTAATTCACAATATTTGTGGGGGTTGAATTATGACAGCAGTTTTTGGTGAGACATCCACAGCAGGGATCTGGAGTTATACTCTTTATTCCTTTCAGTGTGCATACTTTAAAAACTGCGAGAGTCGTGTTGGTAACATGCAATATAAAACTCATTAAAATTTCATTTCATGGGGTGAGAGCTGCACAGTCTGTAGCTGTGACAATTTACCCTCCACCTTTAGAAGAAAATAAGTCTAATGTTGTGGCTATTGAGTTGTTTTTTTTTTGGAGTGTAAATGAAGGAGTAGATGTACAACAGATACCAGGCTTTTAGCAGAAAATGTAGGATCCGAAAAACTCAGATATTCTAAAAAATAAGAAATAAGTCCAAGTAGTAGCAAGACAAGAGCATTTAATGTTGCTTTCATCTAATAAAAACTCTGAAAATATGTAACTTTTACAAAATAAATCCAGCTATAGATGGCCATAGTCTTCTCATCTCCGTATAGTTCTTCTTGACTCTAGATGGTTTTAAGATACTGATTTCAACTAATAAATAAACTTGTCTTTATTTTTTACATGTACTCGTCATCAATAAATCTTATTTTTGCATTTTGTTTTGCAGGAACACATCTATCTGCGATGCCGTTTCATGTCCCCTCTAAATGAAAGTCAGCATCCAAGCAGCTCAAAAAATATCCACAGGGGATGGACGTCTGTTTCAAACCAGGAAACAGATTCCTTATCAGTTAAGCTACTGTCTTTTTACTGTTAAAGAAGAAGTGTCTGTGGAAGAGAGGAGGCTTCTTGCATTGGAAAAACCAAATGAGCACAAAAATGTCTTGGGAGCAAACAGGAAAAGGAAGAGCATTAAGGAGGTATGTCTCATTCCCTTTTCCATGCATAACTTACAAATTATCAATGTTTTTATTTTCCTCTTGCCACATATTGGATGGAGGGCCCAAGAGACCTATTAAGGAACCAAGGGAAGAAAAACACCAGATTTCATCTGATTCCCTGGGGTGTGGAGTCTTACAACGTTAAGAACACTTACTGGAAGCAGTCCATAGTAGTACAAAAGTTTTAGTCGAAATTTTTTTTTCCGTAGTATTGATCCACTTAGCATTTACTCTCCCTGGTGTCTGCAGCAATAGTGCGAATTAGACGAGCCTAAGGCAGAACGTGCGCCAATATAATTTAAAGTGCAACACCAACAACAAAAAAGAGAGAAAAGTTTAAAGACTCCAAAGATGATACTCTCATTTAAACTACAAAAGTATTTTAATCCATTGAAAAATCCTTCACATTTCAGTGCAGCAATGAATTAGCCACTGATAAAGTCCCAAAGCTATTGTCATGGTGTTGCGCTGGTACTTATATGAAACAATGAATCACAGATTGAGGATATTAATTTTTACCCTTCGGAACTGTGATACTCAAGAGGATCACCAAACCTCTTTTGAATTGTTATCAGGCTAACCCACATGGGTGTTTTTCCTTCATCACTTTTTGCTTTGTTGTTTGCATTGTAAGACTTCTTTTCTGTGTGGATATGCACAGAGTGGTTTTGAAATTCTCCTCACTCCTAGTTAGTGTTGTCATTAACGTGCACCTTCATCACTGATTAAAAACATGAGAGATACTCAAGCATAACAGTGTGTTATTTGAAATCTTGTGATTATGATTATATGGTGATAGAGGGTCTTACCAGAAGACACCTTGTATTGATACAGGTTTAACAATGACTTTTAATCCCATTTCAAGTGGTAAAATAATTAGTGACTAAGTTGTCACAAAACTCCAGTGTGTCTCCACTCACACCAGAGAAGAGGTCTTTTGAACCAAAGGAAAGGAAAGCACCGATGTGGGTGTGCAAATCCATGTGATTACACTCACAGGTGGACGACAAATTCCAGGAAAAACCCTAAAACCTTGAACCCTACAGTGAGGGGATCTTGTGGCTCTGTTAATCAGTAGGGGAGGACTTTTGTGGTCTACTTGTCCTCTAAGGCTCCCATCTACAGGGCACAAGGGCTCACTGAATAGTTTGATAAGTATGAAAATGATATCCATCCTTCACAACCACCAGATCTCAATTGAGTCAAAGACCTATGAGGAATTTTAGGGCACCTGCATCATCAAAACACCAAATGAGGGATTAGCCTTTGGAAGAATGGTGCTCTATCCTTCCAGCAGAGTTAAGAAACTTGGAGATCAATACCACAATGCACTGAAGCCGTTCTCGTGGTCTAGGACACTTTTTGTAGTTTTTCTTTTGCTTTAATTTGTCACTCATCTGTATCATTGGTTCAGTAAAAAGGGCTGACACTGCACTGGGTGATCTCATATTATCATTTGTATTAAAAAGCCTGGATAATGGTTTGCAACATCTATGTTATTTTTGGTTTTTCCCTGAACAGTGCCTCCGAGAAAACCAACAACGCACATCTGCTCGAAGTCATCACAACTCCTTGTGACCATTTAAATACGACACCAAATAGTGCGAATGACACATGTAGAACCTATCCACGGCTTGCTCTCGTACAAAATGTCATATTACCTTGTGTGAATATGAAGGAATAGTTCTTTCAGCGTGCTTAATCTCGACAAATGGCCTAGATTAACATGACAAAGTGTAATGTTTAATTCAGTAAAACATGGTATGCACAAAATTACAATCTACGGGCTACAAGTGAATACCCAAAGCTGTACATTAAATGGATACAGATGTTGAAACAGCACAATGGGGATGTGATGTTCGGAAATGTGTATTTTTCTGTCAGTGTCAGAGGTTGAAAGCAGATGACTGAATCCGTTGCAAGAGAGCATTTTGCCCATAGGATTAAGATTGGATGGCTGGGTTTAAACCTGTCAAAAGAGCAGACTCAAATCCCTCACTCACAAACACTTTATGGTTCTCACTTGAGGTGCTTGTGAGCAGTGGTGGAAGGAGATATTTCTCTTTCATGCCACCTACTTCAGAAGTCATTCAGCACATCAACTGGATTGTGGAGGATTTGTAGGGCACTGAGCAAAGAAGCCAGATTGGGGAAATTAGTTATCATGTTTCTCTTCACGTTTGTTCAGGTATAATACACTTCTTTTGTCTACTGTGAATTAAAAGTAGGTAACACATTAGTAACACACAAAAAACATCTGCCCTGTTGTTAAAGGGCAACTCCTGACAATTTGGTAAAATTGCCTGTACATATTCCAAGTAATCTCACAATGTACGACGGCAAATGCAAATTTATTTCATTATTAAAATGTTAATGCTGCATTATAACCTTTGGTTCAGTCAAAGCATCATTGAGCTCACAAATAATACTTAGTCAAATATAGAAAATAATTAACTTGAGCACAAGACTATTTGTGTGTGGCGGTGCTTTTTTGGATGTGTCTTTAGTGTGATGACGAGCAACCAAGGGGGAAATTGGAGAGGGCAAACAACAAAAACAAGAAATCATTTCAGAGGAGAAGTTATTTGAGTGGAATTACAATGTCTTGTTATTTTGCAAAATTATACCGTGTTTGCATAAAGAGCACAACGCTTGGGAATTGCCTTGTGTATCATGCAAATGTTACCCCGTATACTCCTTTTCACCAGTTGCTGCTTGTAATTTAGAATATCTTCAACACAATGAATATTGATTTATCAGCGATAAGTTTTATATCTTCCAGGTAGCTGCGGTCTGCCTGATTTGCCATAAAGAAAGGACATCAGACAGTAAAATTGTAACTTAATAGTTTTGTTTTTCACGAAGAGAGAATAACAAAACAACTCAGAATGCGTTATAGGTGAGGCAAGTCCGAACCAGCAATTGTAAAATGCATTTCTGGACAGAAGAGGAAGTGTATGTTGTGTGAAGTAGATCTAATATCTTACATGCATTTGAACACACGTACTGACTCTCTCTATAAAACATTTTTAATGTCTGTTTTCATACATTGCTACCAAAAAACACACAACATATTGAATATATCTTTGTATTTTTTAAATAAGGCATTAAAATAAATCTAAAACTAAAAACTGTAGTGTTTTAGATTTAACTTGAAGTTTGAATGACAGCAGTTTTCAAATTGCAACAAATTGCATTGCAGCTCAGTGTTTGACTTCATTTTCATGAGAGTTGTTAATCACAATCGTTGCTCTGAAAGCTTAGATTCAGCTAAGAAAATAGGTAACAGCCTTGCAGTGGATATTATACTGCAGAGATGAATGTGTCTCAGCTGCAACAACTTATTTAACCCTAGCTGATGCAGTGATTAGCTTCTCATTTCTTAAACAACCGTGTCAGAAGACATATCCTGTAGTCATGGAAAGGATGTTAATCTGTCTCAGAAGGGTCAAATTATTGGCCTGCATCAAGCAGAGAAAACAACCAAGGAGATATCTGAAACTATTTAAAGCAGGCTATAGCAAGGCAAGCCAAGTTTACTTGTAGCACCCTTCATGTCCAAGACAATTCAAAGTGCTTTAAATAAAACATATAACACATTTCATGCATAAGAATGGGGAAAAGAAATCTTTTAAACCTGGATTTAAAAGTGTCTACATTTGGTGAAAATTGAATCTCCACCGTCAGTGTGTTCCACTTGTTTGCAGTATAACAGCTAAATGCTGCTTCTCCGTGTTTCGTCCGGACTCTGGCCTGGACTATCTAAGAACCGTCCAACGCATTATGAAAACCTGGAAGAATAGTGATGAACCATCATCTTTGAGGAACAAATGTGGTCGGTCATGTGGTCTGATGAGTCCAGATTTACCCTGTTCCAAAGTGATGGGGGCATCAGGGTAAGATGAGAGGCGGATGAAGTGATGCACTCATCATGGCTAGTGTCTAGAAGCCTGTGGTGGTTAGGGTTATGATCTGGAGTTGGTCAGGTTCAGCAACATTATGTTCCCAAAGAATGAGGTCAGCTGACTACCTGAATGTACTGAATGAGCAGGTTTTTCCATCAATGGAGTTTTTCTTCGCTGATGGCATATTCCGAGATGGCAATGCCAGGATTCATGAAACTTACATTGAGAATGAGTGGATCAGGGAGCATGAAACATCATTTTCAAATGTGGATTGACTTCCACAGAGTCCAGACCTCAGCCCCATTGAGAATATTTGGGATGTGCTGGAGGAGACTTTGCACAGCGGTCCGAGTCTCCCATCATCAGTATAAGATCTTGGTGAAAAATGAATGCATCTCTGGACAGAAATAAATGGTGTGATGTTGTAGAAGCTTATCAAAACTATGCCACGGTAAATGAGCGCCATATTCAAAGCTAAAGGCAGTCCAGCAAAATAGTAGTAAAACATAATATATAATAATAAATAATAGTAAAACTTTTTTTGGGCCGGGCAACGTATCTTGATCTGCCAGTCTGTGCAGTTCATTGATGTCTTGTCAGTCTTTAGTCAAAACTTTGTGCTGTCAGGTACAACTAACTAGAAATTCCCCGGTATTTTCATCATTAGTGCAATGAAGACAACAGCACAAATTTATCAGGCAATCCTTTTTTGTGCTTTAGATTCAGTTTACAAACATACAAGGAATTTATAGTTGATGAGGTGTAAATCCAGTAAAAAATAATTGTTTCAGTGAAAATATAATATGCTTGTGCAACAAACAGCTTGCAGGGACAATTAGCTACCTCAGCTTCAGCTAAAATGCGTTTGTGTCATTCTGAATTTGAAATGCTTCATCAGTCCAGGGAGCTGCAATAGGCTTTACTATACATGGCCATTTATACTTTTGAATGCCTGCTGACTGCCTCAATAAAATGTTGCTATATAACTATAAGCCATTTAATTGAAGAGAACTATTAAAGACCTTCAGTGCATTGGGATAGGAAAAGTAATGGCAGCTGTGGCTAACCGCAGGGGAGATAACTGTGAGTGGAAAGTACTCCAAAGAGAGTTTCTCTGCTCTGGATACACAGACTCAATTCTGGGTCACCAGGAGGCCCCAAAGAAGAACTTTAAACTGCTTTCTAGGAGACCTGAAGTTTTGTTTCACTTACACATTTTATAAATCCTGTTATGGTAAAAACTCAGTAATAAAAAAACTGTATTTTCTGATATATGTGCACATATAGTCAGTGTCCCAGTAAACCATGAATCACTTCAACCTTTTTACTTGTTTAATCAAAGACAAAATGTTGGAAATCAGTGATCTGATCTAAAAACTTAATTATGTGAGTCAATCTGTTTGTGAAATAAGCACGACATTGATATGTGAGGTGTCCCATAATTTGATTCATTTGTTTCTCTACTCAGCTAAGGTAATCTTACTTAACCTGATCATGCTTGCATATTATTTACTTGTTTAATGAATTATTAGCTGTACTAATTACCTTAATGTTCTGTATTGTTCACTGCTGTTGAGTTTGAGTGAATAATGAGGAGAGACAATGTCTAATTTTTCAAATACATCACATTGCCGTAATGATTAAAATTCGATTTGTGCCCTGAAAAGACACAGACGTGCACCTAATGGCACGTCATCAAATATATGCCATTGTGAGAAGCCTTTCTTTCACACTTTTACAGAGGATTGTGGTTTCTGTACTCAAAGGATGTGACTTCTGTGATGGTTCTCAGTTTGCCAACTTTAGGTCCTGCTCCTCTAAATGTCTGCACACCAGCATGGTTGTTCTATTCATGACAATTGCTTAAGAGATGGTAACAATGATGATGAAACTCTGCGAAACTTTTGTAAAAGACTGCTGTAGAAGACCGGCAATGGGACTAGGCTTCAGGCTGAGAGGAGGGTTGACAGATGAGTCCTAGAAAAAGAAAAAGCAAAACCCAACTTGTTGATGCATGCGCACACGCACACGCATGCACACACTTCACTGCACATTGCACATCATTTTGTGATTAACCTCAATGTGACCGTTCAACTGGGCCGAGGATGAAACTAGAGCTTTCGGGACAGCCAAGGTCATGCAACGTTTTCAGCATTTCTGCTATTGACATAGATCATGTGCGCCCTTGGCAATAAAAATACAATAAAGTGGCTGTTACCTTAACTCAGTTAATTGGCATAACTGCACTCACCTCTTCATGAACTTGACCCGGATCGATTCCAGCTATTGTTATGATCATGTTCAGATGGGCATTGTCATAACAAAGAGGTCAGATGTATATATTGTGGCTTTCCATTTATTATGAATTGTTGCTCTGGAGCTCTGCTGTCGAAATAGCTATTGATTAGGAAGGGCTGATGGTAGCTGGGTTTGATTATTCATGTGAGGACTTACCTGGGCAGGATCGATATGGCCCCAAGGATGGAAACTACACACATGCTAATACGTGTCGATAGAGGCACAGGAAGGCACACAGAGAAAAACAGGACCACCATAATAGATCATATTTTGTTGCACCATGCGGGTTGCCTAATTTTTATTCATTTAGTCACCTTTTTTTCTGTTTAGATTTTACAATTGGACAAATTTATATGAGAAAGCATGAGTTTAGAAGAGAGACCGTCTTTGTATTTTATATAGTATTAGTAATGCATCATTTTGTTTGCAAATTCCACAGTGTTCAATCCTGCTCCCAGTGGAAAAACAAAAAAAGAAGTGTAAACAGCAGCAGGAAGCTCGCAAGTGAACTTGCAATTAACAGCTAAAAAAGCACCATCAAATTTCTTTCGACAGAAATGCTTCTACTTGCTAAAACCCGGCTCAGGTGCTATTTGTTGCTGACAAAACTAACAAACCTGACAAGTTAAGTAAACAGCGACACAACAGAAACACAAACAAGGGCCTATTACCTGTAGAAGATATTGTGTGCTCACTTTTCTGGATCCACTGGAGCGGTAATGGACGGACAATGATGGCAATGGAAGCAATCTCCTCATTGTAAATGAATGTACATCTGCTGAATTGTTTCACCCAAAGAAATCAAGACGAAAAACCCCATCAATTAACAGGCACACACAGAGGCATGGTGTGATGTGAATGACAATAATCAAGGCCTCCTCCTCCTCCTCCTCCTCATCCTGCTCCTTCACAGTAACCAACATCAAACATCCAGCTGGTAAAGCATTCTGAAAATGAGGGCCCATCAACCATGCATTCCCTCTCACAAAGGAAGCAACGCTTACTAATAAGTGTTGCAATATATGTTGGTTTTGTTCTTCCTTGTGGATGTTCATTTGTGAGCACAGGGTGGTTGTTCCACTGCTGTATTAATCTTACAACTCAAAAACAACAACAACAACAAAACAGTTTGATACTTTTACTGGCTATCGGTAAAATATTCCTGTGCAGCTGGAGGTCAACGCATGCAAACATGTGTATGTGTGCACCCCTCATTGTGTGTGTGTGTGTGTGTGTGTGTGTGTGTGTGTGTGTGTGTGTGTGTGTGTGTCCAAATGATAAAATGGGCACATGGAGCAGCAGTTGAGAATACTCCCACCTGAGGACCCCGCGGTGAGGTTCCAGATTTGGCTGAGGAAGAGCAGGAGGCCTTATCAAAAGCCCAGGGAACAACAAAACCTCAGCTGCACAAAGGACTCCTCAGAGAGAGAAGAAGCTCTCATTTAAAGAGAAGACTGCTGCATCTGTTTTCTCTGTCTGTTCTAATTCCACACAACTGAGGCTCTAACTGTATTTTCTCCAGCGCAGAAGAAGGGGAAAAAATGGATGGAAAAAGAAAACAGAGCTTCTCTAATGCCGTGTAGGTCTTCCGAGCTCTGTCATGATGTGACAAGTACATTATACAGATGAGGCACAACAAAGATCTCCTGCAAATAAATATGTATAGACACTGCACTTATGCTAATCTGTTGTATTACTCCAAGGTGATGGATCTGACATGACTCGTAAATTCGTTGTGGTGCCTAAATCCTCATTTTCACATATCAAAATGTTTTGCATCTTCCTCAGATGCTTTCAGAATATTTTTGCTAATGTGATGCAAAGCTCAATTTAGTCAAATTAACTTTTTTCCTCCCTCACAAAATGCCTTTGAGCAAGAAAAAAGAGGAGAAAATGCAAAAACCTTCCTCAAAAGTTCAGGACATGTTTTGTTGCTTGGCATTCCCTCTGTATTGTTGCACCGCATGGGCTTGGGAAAATTTAATCCGATACTCAGGTTTTATGAAATATATTCTTATGAAGCAAGTATGATGAGACCCCATTGCATTCTACACTGCTGCTCTTTTAATCCTCGCGCTATTATTCACCCTACGCTGAAAGTGGAGGCTGTAGCGCCTTGAAAAGATTAGAGCTTGGAGAAATTTAAAAGTCAGTGTCGCAGAGGTCCATGTTTTTCAAACCATAACAGTGTTTGTATTTAGATATGGAACTATAGTAATGATTTTGTGATTAGTTAGGGGACAAAAGATCTCCTTTACAACATCGCCTCTGTGTGCTCGAGGTACAACAGAAGCTGTATAACGACAACAATCAAGCTGACAAATGCAACCGAATCCTGTTCACCCTTGATTCCTGACAGGGAACAGTTATATATTTTCATCTCCAACTTCAGTACTTTCAAACAAATGGTCACCCACTCCTTTGAAGTGCTGCATATTTTTTGTCCTTTCCCTCGCTGGAACATATACTCCGTATCTTCTTGGCAACTCTTCATGCAAAGCACAACACCCAAGGTCAGTTTGGTCTCCCTGGCAACAGCGCAATACATTTGGCGCATTGTCAGGCTATTTAATCAAGACTGGCTCTCTGTGTGTCAGATGGACATGGACATTCCTTTTATCTCTAAAACTGCTGAGTGAGGCGGACACCCCTCCCGAAAAGTGCGAGGGATGGAGAAGGGGACAAGTTGTGGCTTGAGTGAGGGAGGGAAAGTGGGAGAAAGTGAGAGAGGAGATCTTTGCAGAGCGTCACTAGTGCGGTTCTTAGAAGTCCTTGATGATGCCTTTGTATTGATCAGACTGTGCCATGGTCACCCACAGTAAATCTATTCACAGATGACCGCTGCAGTTCAAAATGCTTTTGCAAATAGGGCAGTGAGAAGAATAAACAGAAACATTCCACCAACTGATTTTCAATTCACTTAACCTCTCCACTCTTCACTCTGAACAATAACAGGGCGACAGAAAGGCACAGAAACGGCGGATGGGAGGGGAGTAATTTTGCATCTCATCTGTTGACAGTCAAGCATGTTGTTATCGTTGTGTGTTGCCCTCTAGTTTATCTCCCTCTGGAAGATAGTGGCTTGCTTCTCGTGACTATAGGGCCAGACAACCAATTATCTATGTGGCCTCTATCAGATGTGATTTATATCACTAGGCTGTCCCTACTCTGCTGTCCCCTCTCCGCCTGTGATCAATCACTAAGCAAACACAAAACAGGCCCTAAACAAAACGAACAGTTAGTGTTCTGAATTGACTGCTAAGGAGACTGAAGATATTAATCGGTTTGGATCTTTTCAAAAATAAGGCAACACTGACATTGAGAGAAAAACAAATAAACAAAAGCCCGAAGGCAAGTTTCATGTAAGCCAAACGAATTCACTTTGGGAGGCCCAGTCCTCTGAATTGGACATGCGACAGCAATATGAGGACAGATAATGATATCAGTAACTGACTACTATCAGTATACTATCATATAGAGATGCAATTTTGAATGTACACATACTGAATGTCAATCACAGAAATGCTGTGTTACCCATTAATGCCCATAAACAGCTATAGAAATAAGGTTCAATAGGGTAAAACTGTAAACCTGCAAATAATAGTTTTTTGTTGACCACTAGGGGGACATGAGATTTAAGCTGGATATTAGCATTAATTTGACACTGTGGTGAAGTATAGTTAATCTTAAGGAAAATATTACACGCTTCAGCTGCTAAATTCTTCTCCATTCATTAGCTAGTAGTGACTACAGTACCTGATCTTTTCTACCAACTGTGACAGCATGGTTGATAAAACCATCGCCTTGGGATCAAGTTAGTGTACGCCTGAGTGTCATTGTGGCTAAATGTGGTTTTGGAGACATCTATTCTGGGTTGAACTACCACAAAGGTGATTTTGAGTACTTTGGCATGTCAACATGATAGCATCCCAACCGTGCAAGGTACAATCATGAAATTTGAAATACTAAATGGTCTGCACAATAGCACTGATCTTCCATGGTGGTACTCAAAGCACTTTATAATGTGTTTCGCATCCACCAATTCACACAACAATGGCGACAGAGCTTCCATACAAAGTCCCCTGGGCCTGCCATTGAGAGCAATTTGGTGTTCAGTGTGTTGCCCAAGAAGAAGATCGAACCGTCAAAATTGCGATCAGTGGACAACCCGCTCTACCACCTGAGCCACAGCCGCTCCTAAATTTTAAAATGTGTATTAGCGATCAAAATGAAGGCCAAGTTGTATGACTGGTTTAGTCCATTGTATGACTACTGAGATAATTATGTAAAAATATATTAGTTTTGAGTTCTTTTGTTCAGACATAGAATGATTAGATAGATGTTGATTACCTTTCTTAACAGTTTCAGTGAAAGCTCTCACCTTCATCAGAAATATCTCACTAACAGTGTCAGCCGGCAGATTTTGACAGCCGGCAAAAATATAATAATGACGATTGAGTTCTCACAGGTTTCAACATCAGCATGTTGACTGACATGGTGTTTTGTGTTGTTTGTGTGTTTAACATCATGTCGAACACTGTCCATGTTTAAGTATCTCCCAAAGGAGTTGCATGTGAGAATGCAAATGTCTCAATCACTTGGACTGGACATTAAATGGACTATACATGACCAGCTCCATACTACAAAGGCTGCATACTGTACACATGTGCATAGAGAAGCTCTTTTTCCAGGAATTTTTTTTTTTAAATAGGTAAGAGCATGCTGATGCAATTGGTGCGAAACTGGAAGAATGCAAACATCTGATGGTAAGTTATTTACATGAAGACGCTACCAAAAATGTCGAACTGGAGAGATGGCAAGAACTTCTGTCTGTAAGGGCTGATGCTGAAATTGTCAGACAAATTCAGATAACGGCAAAAATCTCAGATGTTTATGACCAAATTACAAACTGGCTATGTGATGGCGGAGATTGCGAGTTCATAAGGGAAAACTGCTTTTCCTATACAGAGTAAAGCTGTATTTGTTTTATCGCTCCAATTACAGTGAAATAGAAAGAAAAGAAAACTCGATACAGTCCATCTGTTAGCAGAGTTAACACCAGCACAGTAGAGTGCTTAAATCTGAAGCAGTGCTCTGCAAAAACCTACACTACCTGACTATCTGATGAATGTGAATCACTCTAGGTCTCCGCCTCTAGACACTTTGAAAGCTCACTCCATAAAGCCTTCACAGCAGTACAGGTATAGAGAAAACAACTCCCCTATGTATTTTTGTTATTGTGAGATTGTAGTGAATATTTCAAGATCCTGATGTGATCAATACCAGAAGCCTAGCTGGTTAATGATGTAGAACCTGAGCATCGTCAGAGAGAGGAGCGATGGGTAGAGTCAGGTTTGTGAACTTTCCTCTTTCATTAAAGACGTGATCAGTAAGCACAACATGTCTCTCACCCAAGGGCACCGTTTTAAGAAGCTTCATACTAAAGAAACTTTTCTCACTCTTTGAGTGTATAGATGCAACTGTATTTGTGTCGAAGGATTGAAAGGAATGTAGAAGAACACACTAAAGGAAGAAAGTGAATTTCTTATTCTAAATCAAACCGTCATTTCTTTCAAGTAAATAGGTCACAGGTCAAGGTGTTCCTCATGAAAGCGTTGCCCGAGTTGAGTTTGGTTGGCAAAGCTCAGATCTGCTGCTCCAGTAAGTTATGGGGTTGATGATTTCGCACCAGACTGTTCATTGCCTGTTAAAGATCTCTGTATGTTTTTGTTTAAACCAGGAGAAAGGTTTTGTATTGCCGGCACGGTTCTGATTCGATCCTGTTAAAATGCAAACACACACACAGAGTGCACTCAACCACAAGGCAAAACATGGTATAAGATGCTGTGTAAGACTTTCATGAGTTTTATGTTTTGGGAGCAACTTTTTAATTTTCTCCACTCCACTCTTCCAGAGATCTCTTCCTGCCTCGCGCTTTCTCGCCTTTTTTCTTCACCCTCACACTCTTGCCATTGAACATGACGGCCAGACCGAGAGGATTGACAGCACAATACTCTCTATTAAACAAAGTTTGTGCTGATAAAAACAGTCACGCTCACCCGCCCCCACACCAATACAATGGTCAGACTCCGAGTTCTTCTCTGTTTGAAGTGACAGAGGAAATCTGGATAATTGTATGATTGATTCTCTTGTGTTCTTCCTCCACTCCACTGAGCAGGCTTTATTTAGGAACTGAAGAGGGAGAGAAATCTTGAGATACAAGATGTTTGAGCCTGCAGAGACTTACATGTGAGCTGAATACACACTTAAATGCGCACACACATAAATAAACCCACCAACTATTTTTGGAGTGTGGTTGCACATTGTCAAGTGTGTATGTGTGTGTGTGTGTGTGTGTGCATCGATGAGTCAACTCACTCTTTCTCTGCCCTTTGTCTCTGCCACGTCCACCTCAGAAAGCCAAGGAAGATCACATTAAGTGGGGCTGCTGTTGCGTAGCTGCATTTGGCTGAGTGCTGAGGGAGATATGGGGCAAGGCATTACTCTAAGTCAGTCCCTGGAGGCTTCAGCCGATCCAGAAACAACAAGGCCAGTGTAATTCACGGAGCCAGACATCCTCACTTCAGTGGTTCAGGGCCTGTTATAAGCTCATGCTCTCTTTTGAGAGAGGACAGTGCCACATATTGACCAGTGTTCATGAGCGTATCTGTGTGCAAGTTTTTTTTTTTATTGTATGTAAGATACTGCATTTTAAGTTTACTGTATAGAAATGTAATGCAACTGATCACTGCACCCCGACTCTACATGTCCACAATGTTACTGTCACATGGTTGTCATCATTCAAGTGATTGGTTGCTGGATGTCAAGAAGGTGGGCCTTATCTAATATAAGCTTGTCAGGGCCAGATGCCAACAGCAAGAGAGAGAACAAAAAAGGGAGGAAATGAAAACACAAGAGAGATGGCATACTGCAGAGAAGTGAAAAACTCCTGTTGTTGACTGTGATGGACACTGAATAATAACCTCAATCCCTCATGTAGTTTCTGTTTCTGTCAGCAAGGCTTAGTGTTAATTATTTCCCAAGAAGATACCGTACATTTTTCCAGTGCTACCTGCGGTTTGACAGTACAAATTTGTGATTTGTAAAACAGAAAGTAAATATGGGAGTTTTATTGTTGCTGACGTATTAATAGCCTAAAAAGGAAATCATATGCAACTTCAAATTTGGGAGCATTGGGCGCAGCAGGACTTAAGAAATGAATGTCAGAAATTCATGTGTGTGCACACGCTGGCAAAATAATGCAGCATAAAGTCAGTGATTCACACTTTTTTTCCCTGCTCTCGACAATAACGGTTGAGGTGCTATTCAGCAAGGCACCTAAACTCCCAGATACTTAGATGAGGAGTGATAATATAGATATTCTGTTAAACTCCAGAACAGCTGGTGGCCCAAACATAGTACCACATTATCTACTTGTCAATTGGCTTGTACAGTACTATAACATTAAGGTATAATAGCACAACACCAGGGACTGCATTGTGTTCATGTGCTGGTGATGTTCAGCTCCAGGGCTGATTTTATATCCCAGTCTGTCCCTGCATCAGCTCCACTGATGCAACTTAATGGACAATAGCAGAACAATGCGCTTGTATGGATCTGCTCTGCGTCTAATTGTGTGTGAATGTGAGGAGGTATTCTTGCAAAAGGCAAACATTCTCTCATAAATTATTCCTTAAGTAATCATATAAACAGACTTAAGATGTTTTCTGTATGTGCCTCAAGGTTTGCACAATAATAGAGCAGAATGTGAAAATTAATTTCACACTTTTCTCCATGGCTGACGTCTTAAGTGACAACAAAATAATAATATGGCCGTAAATAAATAGTTATTTCATTGAGGAGTCTGATGTATACTGGTACATATTACCACACACAAGCACACACACCCATATATATATACACACACACACAAATGTATACACGTATGCACAAAATTATGTTAATATTAGAATCAGTCCACCATTCTTGTCAGCTTCTGCTGCCTTGAAAGTTGAAAGCTGCTTTTAAGTATTTCATCTGATATGCAAATGTTTATAAGTCGATGTCTTAAATGTCTAAAATGCTTTGTTGTTTGATGCTCTGGGGAAAAAATGACAATGAACAGCACTTATTTAGTCTCGCTCAGTTATCACAAATCAAAACAAACAAAGAAGACATCTTGTTTTCACATATTCCATTTAAAACAGGCTTCTAACCTGAATTGGAATGCTTCAGTTGGGAGCCAATAATGGTCTGATTGTGGAAAGGTTGACTGAGCATAAACTAATTGGCCCACTATACTTTATTGATAGACTTTATTCATGCCCCAAGGGTGAAAACCCCTTAATTATCTTGGTCAAAGGTACTCTGACTGTAAAACTTGTACTGGAGATGAGGATAAAAAAAAACACTGCTTTGTCACAGAATGAATAAAAAAAAAAACATACTTGTTTATTAATAACCAGTGTGTCTGTGTGACGTTCACATGTCCTCATTGTGTTTGTATGCCTTTCCTGGAAGATATGAGCCTAGAAGACTGTTGTTACAAGCCAAGCCTGTCTACTTTCAGGAGATTGCTTGTGGTTAGCCTGTGGGTGATGTAGAAGGAAAAACACATGGCATTCGATGTATGGTTTGAAACATGTCAGTCAGACTGTGGGATATTAGCCGCAGTCACAGTGTGCAGCATTATACAAGAGAGGAAAGAAAAGTTATTTCTTTTTGCGAATGAACAGTCAAATGCATCACCAGGAAGCTGTCTGTAATGTCTGCTGAGGAGCTGAATAAAGTGCCCCATTCTCCACTGCAGAGTCCACAGGTCCAGGCTCTTTGTAAAAGCTTGTTACCAGCTGCAAGCCAAGCTACGCCAAGTGAGCTTGCATCATTCCTGAGATTTCCCAACTAGGGTTTGGAAGCTATAAACCTGGGTCGGGAACAAGATCCACTCTGTATGTAAGAAGTAAGACTGTAACAGTTAATAGGAAACACCTCATTATTTAGTAAGAAAAAAAAATCTGCAGCAGCAGAGGGAGAGATGATGGTGGTGTAATGCTGCAATGGTACCGGCAAAAATAAGCAGCACATCACTGGGAACACCAACATCATCCTGTGGCATCCATTTCTGCTGCAAGCATAGGCCTTTTTGGACAATAGCTGCAAAGAGATAACCCTCTTTGGAGAAAAAGTACCCTGAAAAACATGTAGTTGGAGGTGCATATCATTAAATAGCTTGCCAAACAGTGCTGCTGACCTGCTGCTAAGGGAGGCCTGATATTAAGCCCCATGAAGGGTTTCACTGAAAGAAAGGCACCATGTTCTTGTGGCATGAGTCATTGGGCAGGTCAGTCTACCAACATTCCCATCAGACTTTTCAACCCTGATGCAGCCACTGTCACCTTTATGCCCCAGCCGGGGTGCTATAGCTAGCAATGGTTTTAGGGGTGGTGAAACATCAGTCTCCCAGGCTGCCACTAGTGGACAGCCAAGTCCAGGAGGCATTTGTGGAACCCCCTTTACAGTTGCAAATTCTCATTAGATATTGATGTAAGTGACTAGGGAGCAAAACTATTGCACCACCAGATGGGAGATCTCGACAGAAGTGGAGTTCACCCTCACAGTATCTGCTAAGGTAACTGGCAGGATTATGTGCCAGCTGGTTGAAGAATCCTGCAGAGCATGAATACAGGTCCTCCACCAGCTTGAGAGGCACGGAATGGCAAGTCCCTGTTCAGGAAACTGTGCAAAGCTCATGTTTTGCACTGTGCCTGAACCTGAATCCTGCAGCAACCGGCATCATCAGAGTTATGCTAAGCTAAACAAGACAGTATCATGTCAGAGGTTTTCAAACTACTGTTTAGAAGCCGTGTAACTGGGTGGGTAACACTCTTGAAAATTAGGACTGGTATGACTGCAGGAAGTCCAATCGACAACTTGCTGTTGGGTGGTATGCTTTGTGGCAGTTGTAACCCATAATTTACATAACTTCAACAACTGGCTGCTAAACTCCAGAAGACATCTTAAGAGGTCTTGCCTTCGTGGGTCAAAGCTGCTTAAGTTGCACATCAAAGACTGCTGTAAGAATACTCCCTGCAAGTGAAAAGCATTTTCTTGATCTAATATTTACTACCAACCTGCATCTACATCTTGTTATTCATGAGCTTCATGAGGTCTTGCTTTATTTTATTTTCATTTTCTGTTTTGTGCCAATCTTTTCAGTCACTGTTCAGTCACTACAAACCCTCCAGTATTTGGCTAAGTTTAGAACTATTCGATTGGGTTTTGGAAAAAGATCTTAAGCACCTTTGTTGAGGACAAACAGATAATGAACACACTTTTAAGGACAGACATGTACACATTCTGGACAGAGAAGACAGATGGTTTGAGAGAGGAATTAAGAAAGCCATTTATGACAAACTAGAACAGCCATTTCTAAAGATAAGGCCTACGACACAACTTATGGGATACTTTTGACACAATCCTGAGATCCCTCCCCAAACAATTTTACCACCATTCAGACTTAGTTATCGCTCATCACATGGTTTCACAGCCATTTACAACTCATGGCATGGTACTCTTATGAGCCATGACTCTGAGCCATGTGGTATGGAAATTGTAATTACAACGTCTTCAAGAATCAAAAAGAGAGGCCCAGTTGCCTTTTCCTTATCCATTTATAATTACCATGACCTGGATGACAAAGAATCAAGCAAGATTGATTATCCGGTTGAAATACACCTGTGCAAATGATGAACACACAGCTTTGGTTATTTTCTACATTGCTAGGGTGACAAGTCCAATGAAATAAATAGCCCCTAAAAAATGTAAGCGTTATACAGTTTTTTCATATTTTGTTAAAAAAATAGATGTTCATGCTGTGGACCAGAACAGCTATTACAACTTATTTTGTAAGATTAGCGATACTTCTACAGTCATCTTACTGGCTTAAATTTTTTTCCGCACACAATTACTGGGAAGGGAGCAGTTGTAAAACTGTGAATGATATTTTCTGAGCTTTACAACCTCCCCAAAATGATTCTTTGAATGACTTTTTATTAGCACAATTTGATACATTTGATTCAATAACATTTGGGAAGTCTAATAGAGGCTCTGCTGAGGGGCTGCATAAAAGGGCCAGTAGAAGATGAATAAGGAGTATTTGAACTGTAAATCATGCAAAGGTATGCCAGCGGAGCCCAAGAGGAAAAATCTAGATCTGGAAATGTCCCTTTTAACGACACATTGCTGTCATGGTGTTTGGGTTTTGGTTTTAGTTTTGTTTCCTGACTCACCAAGATCTATGAAATTGTTCACCTGTTGTTATTATTGATGATATATTTCATTTCATTCAGCTAACTGGCAAGTTTTGCTTAAAGTGTGTGAAAAGCTAACAACTTGGGGGTAAGACTTCTAAGATACTGCTTGAGGTCAAGAGGCACTGATGATTGGGAAAAAAATGGTGAGCAACAGAATGCTCTTTTTTTTTTTGTCTTTAGTATGTTTTAGAAAATACACCCATACCATGTCCAAAAAAGACAGCTGGTGTAGTTTTAACTTTCATGGAGCTGTACAAGGTTTTTTTGAAACCCTTCAGGTGTTACACTAAGAAAAACATTTCCGAAGCTATTTCTATCGTCAATACATGGAGGTGATTTGATATTGATCTTCTCATATGACTCCCAGTTAGAAAGCACACAAACACATGTCCTAAAATAGCACTCCTACGCAAAACAAACCTGTTAGGTGTACAAATTCATTTCAGCACTTTCTAATTTTAGGAGTGTCTACAAATCAGCGAGATAATTGATCACTTTGAGAATTCCATGAGTGTTCTTTGAGTATTTATTGTATTGTAAAAATAGGTGTGACAGCATTGTACCATTTTTAGACTATATGGAAAACTGGACAGGCAAAGCAGACGAATCTGTATTTGTGGTGTTCCGTCCAAGATGAACACAGCAGTTATTTCATCTGATTAAGCACATTGTAAAGAAGCACACAGTCTTGATTTTTTTATGCTGAAAGAGCTTTGTGATTTCATTTAAAGCTCACTGCTGACCAATGTGTGTTTAAAAAAATGAGGCTCTTGATACTGCAGTTCGGTACACACACACCTACACAGACACTGACACACAACTGAGTTTCCAGCACTTCAGAGGATGTTACACTGACTATGTTACTTAGAGACTCACTTTAACTCACACACACAAATGCTTTAGAAGAGTTTTGCAAAAGTGTCATCTGTACTTTGCCCTCAGATAAATGGTTTATGACGCGTTGATTATTGTTCTGTTTAAGCATTATTTTGCTGTGAAGGGTCACTGAGAAGTAACAGATACTGACACATTTTAATAAAATTCACGGTGAGAGGTGATTTAAGAGATTTCTTGTGTATGATTTAGCCTATGCTGAAAACCATTTCATACACTGATGGCAACAAATACTAAACACTGAAAGTGTTAAATAGTCTAACAGTAGCAGAAAAAAGTGCATTTTATGTAACTAATGCATTTGATCTAGGCAGTTCTAGATGTTGCACAGTTATCAGAAAACAATGTATATTTACTAACTCCATTAAGAAAAACAACAAAACCCCCACTTGTAAATCTACTTTTATTTATGTGACTTGTTTCTGAATGGACACCAGAGAGAGATTTAATCATTCGGTTCATATGTTGGTGGTCCACGTTCAGCTCACTGCTGTATTTACTGTAGCTGTGTGAAGTCCTTCCATATCTTTTCAGCACACTGGATCTGAGAAAAAGCAAGACATCAGCAGTATTAGGGTTTGTGTGTGCGAGAGACATGCATGTGCCAACATTAGAGACTAAGCCTTTCATCCTTTTTCTCCACTCTTTCTGTATCTCCCAGGGAAATGCCCGAAGACTGATACTGCTCCCACTATCTGAACAAATGGGTCACAAGTCTTCATGTTGTCGCTCAGATTACTGTATAACCAACTGAGACATAGCCAGTGGACGAGAAAGGGTGGGGATTGGAAGGCACTTTCAGGATTCCCCCTGCAAACCCTGGCCCTCAGGTAACTCTGCAGCTTCACCCCAAAGAGGGAAGGCATACCCTAAGGGAGGTGGGGGGTAGGAACTATGCTTAGCCTCCACCATGGGTTTTCTTGCACCATCAAAGGGCTTCATCCAGCTCTGCTTTCCCTCTTATGAAAACGTCTGCAGCCAGGCAGCTCAATCCGACACTGCACCACTGGTTACTCCTAAGGGTGTTATACAGTACATCAGCAATAAAGCTAAGCAGATGTAAAGGCTGTCTTTACTCTGGCGGTACGCACATGCAGTGCTGCAGGCAAACTTTGCCACAGACAGACTGCAATCATTTACAACAACTTTGAGGGGGGAAAAAAATCATTGAATAAAAAAAATCATTATTTAAGATAAATGGTAAGCAGAAGTCCTCTGGCATATCTGTATAGCAGGGGAGAACGAACTGAAAGAGGGAGAGTGATTTGTGTTTTATATATTATTTTTACTGCAGATTTTTCAGGTATTGTCATTTATTTATGTGCACGATTATTACTAAATGCATGTCAAATATCGATCAAAATGTTCGCACAAAGTGACAGCACTAGTTACTGCAAGTGAATATATACATATTTATATGTCTGTGATGCTTTCAGTTATATGATAATAAACATGCAGAAATCGGTTTTGTCCTTGGTTTTTACAATGTTGCAGTATTAATCGTGTTCTTGTCAAACCAACTTTGTTTCTTTAATTGTAAAAATTAATTTTACATGATTTTAAAAAACAACAACAAAGAACTGTTTTCATTATTTATAACCAATTTAAGACCTTAATTCTGAGTTTACACAGTGAATGAAGTAAGGACACCAGTTATGCTACATAAGGTATCTAATGAGGCTTATGATTGGGGGAGTGAATACACGGACATGCAGCAATATGAAAAACATGCACAGCGAAGGAAACATTGCAGAGTCCAGGGCAATGAGCTGCGGGCTTCGCTAGAATCATGCTCTAATTATCAAGTAGGATGATTATTATTTAGTAATTAGAGGTTTTAATGTATTGAACTTATATAAATAATACAGCAAATCAGAACTAAAACAGCAAGTGGAATGTTTTTGTTTTTTTTTAATCCCTTTTCACACAAGTGGGTAACAGGCAATGAAATTCTGTTATTAAACCGTTCATTTGGATAGAATGGTTCCAATACAGTTTAGTGTGTGCGGGTCGAAAAGATATATTATTTTCAGCATTAAAGGTGCTGCTTCAGGCTATCGATTGGTATGACATGAGAGATTAGGATGAGTGTAGATCTGCGCTTGTGCTAATGCCACTTACACACTAGCAGTGCATTATGTGTTTCATTCAGCTATGCTTAATGTTGGTCTCTTGCTTGCTTTTTAGTGAGTTTATCTTTCTTGGAAGAGTGGCTATTACCTGTGTATCATTACAATCTTTCAAGTCTAGAGACCACAAATGTGTGCATTCAGAATAAGGCCTTTACACACGTGCAGATTTGATTTATGAGCGACTCTTCCTTGGTTGTGCGTGACATAGACTGAATACAGGCGGGGGATCTGTGTTCTTGCTGCACAAGAGGTTCTTCATTTTTGGTCAGGCCATCTGTGTCTTGGATGAAAAGATGTTTTCTTTTTGTTTTGTTTGCTCTCTTTATAAAGCAGCTTGTTGGTCATTGAAAAACAGAAAAAAGTAAAAACCGATGTGTCATGGAACGTGTCCGTCTATTGCTCCTTTGGATTCCCAATTTTAAATCTGTGACCCAGAGTCCTTATTCTAGAATACAGTTTGGAGAAGGGGAGAGAAAATCTTGCCTTTTAATGCTGCTCTTATGTTCTGGGCCCGCTGTGTTTTACCTACATATAGTTTTGGACAAGGGCACAGCATATCATCGGCACCCTCTTGGGAGATGAGTGATTTAAGATGGACCATCTTTCTCCTTTTGGGATTTATAAACTCCTTGAGTTTATGGGACAAAGGGTAGATAGAGCATTGCCCATAAGGTTGCTGTCCACAGGAAAGGAGCTAGTACAGAGCTGTGTAATATGTCAAATTGATGTAAGAGTCGCAGGAGAATTTGCAAAAAAAAAAATAAAAATATTCAGGAGGATTCTTCTAATTTTATTGGTAAAACCCGTAGAGTGGACAATCCAGTAATCAAAGCTGTTCTTTTTATAGAACTTAAATGCATATCTCAACACTATGCTTCTATATCTCCTCCACAAACCCGGCTGTCACCTCTGTCATGGGCATTTCATGCTTGAGGAAGAGTACTGAGGTCTAGATAAGTTGCTATCACATGTGCGTCAGACTGCAGCAGCTTTTTGGAATAAATCTATTTGCTTTTTGTCCTGCATGAAGCTTGCATGGTATGCACTTTATGCCTGCTCTATGAAACCCTTTTACCCACTGTAATGACATGGATACACTTGGATTTGTGTGACTAAATTAACAAATTCCCAACTCTAAATGGAGATAAATTGTCTCTCCTTACCCTCTTAAAATGACCCATATGCTAATTTTGGCCTCTGTTTGAGTAGGTGAGTGCACGATATACAAAAACAGTGGTTAAGTTTTAGGTTGAGTCAAAGTTTGAGTTGAAATAGTGAACCTTTAATGTATTTAAGGTTACTGACTGGTCATGCTTAACCCTTAAGCGACCGATTGGGGTCATTTATGACCCCAGCCATTTAATTGTATTTGCCGTTTTTATATCTTTTATCTGAAAAATGTTTCCTACCATGAATTTGTCAATCTACTTGTCCTACAGCTGCTCATAGTTTTTTGTAGAGATCGGCCAACTGGTGTGACAAGGATAATGGAAACTTGTCTGGGGTCACTCATGACCCCAGAAAGATGTATAGGTTTTTCACTATTGTAGGCCTTAGTTTTATTTATTTTTACCTCTAATCTCTATATTTCAGTGTGTTGCAGTGCACTATAGCTGGCAGACCTACATTTTTAGCCACAGCTGCCCTGGGGCAGACTGACTGGCTGCCAATCCACTCCTACAACCCCTCTGACCACCACCAACATTACACAGCATACACATTCATACACCAGTGTAAGTGGCAGCACTGGAGGTAAGGTGGGTAAAGTGTCTTGCATTGGACGAACGGCTCTGCCACCTGAGCCACAGCCGCCCCTAATCTAAATACTTCTCTGCATGTTACATTGCACACATACAGACAAGATGTTTGTGTAGATTTTGTTTTTATGTACTTTTGATTTACTATTGAGGAAACAAAAGGAATAAAGTTGTAAAGGAAGTGGCGGACAAAGCGTGTCTAAATAAATGTTATTGCATTCTTACAATGCATCATATTGTTCATATGGTTTTACTTTAGCTCTGAGTCAAAAATGATTATAATCCATGAATAATAAAAGAAGGTTATTTTAGAATATCCATCTTAAAATGCAGTGGAGTGGAACAGGTAAGAAAGCACAAAAAGAGGCACTAAAGTAGACATATTCCTGTGTCAAATATAGTGGGGTCATAAATGAGCCCAGTCGGTCATTTTAGTCGCTAAAATAACTTGGTCGCTTGAGGGTTAAAAGTAACACTGGCTTTTAGTTTAGAACTGCAAAGAAACAGTGGTGTTTCAGATTATAGTCCAATGCTTTGCAGACCCATCCATCCACCCCAACATCTTCCCTGCATGCAATATGTGTGGCTCTATGACTATAGTTGTGTTCTGAATGGCAGAATTTTTACTTATGTCTCCATAAAGTATGTAATGTTTCGTGCAGTATACATAAAATTGGGATATAATACAGTCATGTTAAAATAATGGACTATAAGCTTAAGCTGTCATCTGTGCACTTTCAGTGGCTCAAACTTGCTTAAAATTGTGCGTCATAAAAGCCAGAAAATCATGCTGGTCTGCATACTGCAAAATCTAACCAGATGTAAGATTACATCTGGTCGGCAGTACATTTGATATACTGTGTACTGAGACATACTAAATCCTTTTTTTGGCACAATATATAGTATGATAGTATAGATATTGGAATGCAGCCTATGTTTCCTGCATGGCGCTCTCACAATGAGAAGTAAATATTGATTGTAAATACTTGCTTCCCCAAACAAAAATTTCCATTTTTTATATGGGAGGAAAGTCACCACCAATGCATCACTAGCACAAAACACTGCAGTATTGTAGCATTTATTATTAATTGAAGGTAGAATTAATCCTGGCATCTACTGAATTTATTTTTAATCTTTGTCTTTTGACAAAAATATGAATTATATTTAGTCAGATTTCACGAATTAGAATTTTGCTCATCAAAACCAATTTTATTCATGCATTTTAAAACTTTTGTATCATCCAAGCTACAGCTGCATCTATCTTTGTTGTTGTGTACAGTTACCATGGTTACAGGTGTCGATTACAAAGTTAGTAAAACGGACAGTGTTTACTCGTTTGCTGCAACTCTGCTCTGCAATGATACAACTGGCTGCTTCTTGTCAGTGAATCCAGTTTGTATTTCTGGCTGTTTGTACAACAAACTGTTTAACCCCTCTGGGTCTCTCATAATAATCCATATTCTCATTGTTTTTTTTATTGTAAGGCACTTTTCATGATATGTAAAGAGAGTAGTCTCACCATATGTGTGTGTGTGAGTTTAAAGGATGAAATAATTTACAGATTCTTAGACAGATGAAGACATTTTTCTTTAAACTTGGGTAGCTGATAAATGGGCGAAAAAGAGGGAGTAAAGTTTTTCTTGGTTCAGTGAAATGGTTTAATGGAGGGAAGTGTAAGCTGAGTCAATTTCTTTGCCACCTTGCATTGGTTTAATGAGGGACTTCAAGAGCATACATGAAAACTGGCATTAGCCGAGGATAAAGTGGATAAATGCCATCTCTGCTCTTTGATCTGCTTTTCCTCCGTAATATTATGGACAACTGACACACTGTAAAATACAGGCTCAGGTCGTCTCTTGGCATCTTTGATTAATTCCCACACGTATTCTGTCTGCCATCCAGCTGCATTAACATTCTTCTATCTAATAACAAATTATTTCAAATGATAATTATATAATATTTTAATTCCGTCTGTTCCTTGTTCCTCTTGCTGCAGAATAAATTTGGGACCAGTCGGTTGCTTCTCTGATGGTGTTGTAGGAAGGACAAGAATTTAAATATCAAAAGTGCCTAAAACTATGTATATAAACACAATACCGTGTATGATCTATATTTATATGTAATAATATTCAGATAGTTACCACCTTTAATGCAAGTTTTCTTGATTTGAAGCAGCACTTACATGTGTGGAAACTCTTGGACTGGGCACAAAAGAGAAGTGCAGCCATTAAAAATAATATCACCCTCCAAAATACATGCTATGATCATCTTGTAATGATTAGATAAGATGAATTAATGAGAAATTTTGCAGCAAAGTGTTACACGTGCAGATGCACAGACACAAAGTAGGAACCTCGATTTGCGTGTTTGCCAGCAGGTTACATTGATCGGTTCATGGCCTGAGCTCAAATATTCTGCATTCACTAGCCAGAGGACAGGACTTCTAATGAATAACACATATCCTATAACTGGAGGAAGTTCACAACACTGTGATCCAACAGGAAGCGCGCCATTGACTTGCTGTGCAGTGCAACTCACAAGAAGCAGCGGAAAAGCTTCAGGGCAGTTTTGATCAAAGCAACAAATTATATAGTCTAAATCTGGACTGCAATAATTTATTACCAGTTTAACCAGTTCAGTGAAATCAGCTCAGTGTCTGGCGCTAATGTACAATGACTGACAATTCAAGAGGGCATGCACATTGATGTTGTAATTCTCTATGCCATGGCAAATGTGAGGTGTTTGAAAAACACAAATTCTAGTGTTGCGATACAGTAACTGAGTGCCAACACACTGGCATCCACAAGTGTTTTATCATTTCCGATTAAGGACGTTTTGCAACTCGGAGATCCCTGGTTTGCCTCCCGGCCTGGGCTCTTTCTGTGTGGAGTTTGCATGTTCTCCCTGTGAATGTGTGGGATTTCTGAGTTTTCCAGCTTCCTCCCACAGTCCAAAGACATGTGGACGTTAATTGATAACTAAATTATTTGGAGGTGTGAATGCGCTTGTTTGTCTCTGTATGTAACCCTGTGGTAGACTGTTACCTGCCCAGGGTGTCCCCTGCCTTCACCCCAAGTCAGCTTGGATAGACTCCAGCCACCCTGTGACCCTAATGAGGATTAAGTAATGTATTAATAATAGATGGAAGGATGTTTTGATTACCTCCTAGTAATGATTTACATGTGTGTTTTGCTATAGCCCTATTTGGGCACTTATATTTGCCACGATTATTGTAAAGAAATGTATTGCAAGAGAAATACAAGAGACAACAGATGGAATACCTGTCTAACAGGTAATTTCAAGTGTCAATAAATACTTGGAAATAACATTAAATATACAGTAAAATGTTGTTCTGCGCAATATATTATATTTAGCAGTTGGGTCAATATATAATTGAGGGATTTTTGAAGTCCATAGGATACATATTGCCTATATTTAAATTAAAATAAAAAATTAATGTTATATATTTTCAGTATGATCATGTCCTCATAGAAAACATATTAATAAAAAAAATGACTGGATATCACTAAAATGTCAACTAAATAACAGTCACAATTTAATAACAACCACCTTCTAGTTAACAAATCACATGACCTGCTCCACATGATGTCATTTCCTCCTGAAGAAAAGACTGGAAATAACTTTCAAGTTTACTCAATTGTGTATACAATATTTTAGAGGAATCTTTCTGTAAAAATACCATGTGGTGTTTGGTTATAGGCGCCCGTGCTGATTTTAGGCCTGAAAACAGCAAAAAAATTTCAACTATGTTACAAAAAGTCCTGCAATTATATATTGACCAAGTTACACTATTTTATTTTATTTTTTAATGAGAAATCAACTGATTACTGCTCCTGTGCCGTCTTTCTTGCAGAAAATATGGACTGTGAGACCGGCCAGCAAAGGTAATCTTAAAACAGTTGACTATACAGTATAGGCAGCTTTCAGCATCTTAACTTCAGAGGTTTTACTGTCTCCTTAGTGTTGAGCGAAGTGCTGCCAAGTGAACCGTTGAACACAGATTTTTCTCTGATAGAGATCTCTTGTGAAAAGACCCCCTTAGAAAAATAGGAATCAGGCAACAGAAGGAGGGATGGTCCCATGAGAGCTAAAGAAAAATATGGACAAATGAGCATGTTACCCAGCACGGTCTGGGTCGTCTGCTGTGCCTCAACTCACACAAGACCGCCAGACTAAGTGTTTCACTGAGTTTTACCACATCTTCAAGTCTCACTCTTTTCTCGGTTAAGTGGCACAGAGGAAAGTGTAGCATGGCTCTAAATCTGAAATTCAAAGAAATCTTTTCTCTGAGGTCTGAGACATCTGGAATAAATATAAAGGTGTCATCTTTTACACTCGTTGGTGATGGGCTTTATGAGTTAGAGGTGACACTTTTAACGCAGAAAGTCCAGTACCTATTGCAACATAAAAACTAATGGATGAACAGATAACTGGCCCAGTCTTTCTCTGTATTCTAAGCTTTGAAAACTTACCAATGCAACCTGCTAAAAAGCTGCTCAGAACATTTGAAAATATTTCATCTTTTTGTCAACTTAGAAGCTGCCTTCTCCTTCATGGTCCATCTAATGGAAGGAAAAGTCAGCTGGCCAAAAACATCAAAGATACTGACACTTGGCCAGCACTTTTCCAACTTCAGAGCCACTTGCCTTCATAGAAAAGAATCTTAGCCTTTCAGTTCTTATAACCATCATGACATACTGCAGCTATCGTCTTATTTACCCCACTCAAGGAGGGGTAGTGACGGCTCGGTCAATAAATCAATAAGTCGACAAATCATTGGCTGTAAATCTTGTAACATGATTCACTGTGATAAAACCTCTAGAAATATTTTTAGACAAAGCAGTTGCCTTCAAAATAAAAAATGTGGGACATCACAAATTTTGACAATGATTTTATGCCAAAAAATTCTGGCGACTGTAATTTGAAGTGGACAATAACATGGCTTAAGGAAGGTTTGTGTGAATCCTAAAAGAACAGGCAGGGAAGACAGTGAAGAGGGAAGACAGTGAAGATAAAGACAACAACAACAACAACAAAAAAAAACTGAAAAAGAATTGCAGAATGTTGTTCTATCTAGACTAAAACACTGACTTGTTATATGTTTGTTGTACATCCTCTTTCCCTAGCACAGAAGTAATTTTGACCAAAACTGGTAACCTTAAGAATACATCTACTTGCATTTTTGCTAAAAGCTAGATGGACAAACACACTAAAAAACCCTAATGTTGCTCTCAACTGAACACATTAACAAGCAGCTGTTAACAGTGACTGTACTATACGTCATGCAAAAACAGTCTGAAGTACATACACTGATTCTTTTTTATTGTTGATTGGTGGGAATTATTTAAATTTTCGGCTTTATTGCATGCTATGTTTCCACTGTTTACATTTAATAAGAAAAAAAAAGATCGGCAATATATCTAGCAAGACTGTGGATCAACAAACATTGACTCCTTTGTGAGTTCTGAGATGTTGTGGAGACCATTGTTGGTAAATGTCTGTATATAATGTGTTTTCTGTTGTTCCCCAAGGACAATATGTAAAACTAACCGACATCTGGATGGTCAATATGTTTCTGGAGCCAGCAGCTGGTTAACTTCGTTTAGCATAAAGACTGGAAACAAGGGAAAACAAGCTGATTGACTCTGTCCAGAGGTGGCGGCATGCACGTGGATTTTATTATTGGATATATGCAAAACAATTGCTGGCTGAAGCTACTGTTACAGACAAGAGAGTGGTATATACCACACCATGCAAGTCATGACAAATAAGCCTGTTTTTCAAATCTTACAAGCCATGGCTCCCACAAATTATATTTCTATGTAACCAATCATCAACCTTAGCTATGTTCACATATTTTCTTTCATTATTATTTGTTCCTGACTTATCTTAAATATTTTTTCTGGTCAACAAATCTTGGCCATTTGCTTTCCAAATGTTTTTTTTTCAGCCAACTAATGATACATTAAATGGGGCAGGACTCTTCATCCTGGTGATTTGGAAACTTGAAGAGATACTTCAGACACAAGGGCAGCACACTGGTGCACTGACAGTGAATGGAGCTTTTAAAATGTTGTATTTTAACTTAAAACTGTGGTATTTGTCCTAACTCTAATCAAGAAATGGGGCCTAACCTTACCAAATACTAACTGAAAATGAAGATACTGTGACAGACCAATGCCATCTCCACCCCTCCAGTCTACTGCTCAAAATGTTGCGGCTCTTTGAAAGTCACTTTCTACCTGAAACATTTTCTTTATAAACATAATTGAGAATACAGTTGTGTTTGAATGATTTTTTAGGGAGGAACAGGGTGACTTCATACCTACAGTTAGCACAAAGTGAAGGTACCATTGAAAGGATGGAAATGCAACACATTTAGTTTGCTATTTTTGTATAAAAACTCCCGAAGGAAAAAGACTTTAACACATGCCACAAGGAGCTCATGGTATTTTGCCTTGTGTGATATTTTGACGTTGGATTTCTATGCTAAAGTACAGTGATTTTTTTTTTCCAAGTCCCTTGGTGAATTTGAAAAGGTGTACCGGTTTATTTGGGCAGCTGGCAGTGAGGCATCACAAGATCTGTCTGTATGCTTATCCATTGTAGTTTAAATAGGTCCATGGGGCTTGCTTGGGTTGGCTCTAACCATTAACAGTGAAAGCATGATATATGAAGCAAGCTTAAGAGAATAACTTGTGTGTGCTTTGCCAGATCCCAAGACAATCCCAATTTAATTGTGCATTAAAGACCATGCACTGCGTCATTTATTACATTGTTTATTTATCCACCCCAACCCCCCTTATTCCTATTTGAGCTCTAATTAATCCTGCGCAGAAATCTCAACTTCATTAACTTGGGCAGCTCTAGGCCTCATCTGAGGTTAATTGCTAAAATAAAAATGGAAAGATTTTGTTCTGTGCAACCAAACAGTGGGTGTGATAGTATTACAGGAAATATGCAGCATGCATTTAAAAGGTCACATTTCACATTTTTCACCATTAGATGTGGATATAATATGCATGCAAAAAATTAAGACATTACCCAAATTAATTGCTTTCCACCAAATGAAGGAAGAGATTATTTTATGAGTATCAGTCAACTTTGCTGTCATTAGGAAGCAAAGATTTAATCCTGGTCCAGCTAAAATGCTAAATCTGTAATAAATAGCTAATGACTACCAATGCAAGATGAAAAACGAACGCTAAAAAAATGTGTTAAGTCATTTTCTGGACTATATCACAGGAGATTATTTGGGATGGGTCACCAAGGGCAATTCTGAAGATCACAAAAAGGTCACAAAGACTCCAAAAATGAAAATAAATAGGAAAAAATATAACATTTACCTGATATTTGTAACTGTGGTTTCAATCAAATCAATCAAGAAATACATAAAATTAAGTAAAGTTCATAAGTATTTACAACAAATTAGCTCACAAGTCTATGGAGCACCGCATCGCTCTTGTCAAATAAGGTTGCACATTCCCGCTGCAACATCTGGCTCCCAAACACAAGGGCTTCAGGGGGCACTTAATCACATGTACGCAAGCATGCACATATGTACACATCATTACACACAGAGCCATGCACTCTCTCTCACACACAAACACACACAATGACTCAGGCTATATAAAGATGAGGGTGGGGAGGGTTAAAAAAAATGAAAACATTGAATTGGCTCAAAAGTTAACAGCTGTATAATATCTGCAATGGGTCTCAGTAGATGCATCCCTACCGTAAAGACTCAACAATTAATTATCCTGCTGCAGATTCCTGGCAGCCCCTCATTTTACTGACGAGTGCACTCCTGCTGCTTCTTCAAAGATTAACATTTAAAAATTCATCAGCTGGCTTTTCCAGGGTACTCAAAATCCTCGACTATTATTCCATAAGAGTATGTTTTATTATCTCTATGTGCTTATTATCACCACCATCATGGCTATGAGGCCAAATTGGGAGCAAAATGCTTGACTTGCTCAGCCAGCTCACAAGCAAAATAGGAGGGACTCACCCACCAATATCTTTAGGGCTTCAGGCGACTGCATGCCACTTTAATATGTGACTGTATACCCTATATACTGTATATACTATATATTTTAACTGGAATGTGGGGATGCTGTTCAGATAAGATAGCAGTAGAAGCACAGTTTTCAGAAGCTTTTATTCATGTATTGATGCGATTACATTGTAATTTAATTCTCCTGCTGTTGAACACACGAGCTACATTTGTAAGAGTCTGCATGAATCCCTGATGTGTTAGCGTACTCCAGGCAGCAGGGCAAACAAAGGACATTTGGGTACTCAAAATTGTTCTGTGCACCATTGATTGATTCAGGTCATGGGACACTGATTGTGGGTACGACTTTCCTGATTTTGGTACATGTAACCGCATGCTGCAGTTGGAGCATAAGCAGTTGTCTGCTAACATGGATCTTGCGTGCCATTAAAGTAGCACCAAAGAAAGGTTTCTTACTGGGTTAACAGACACCACTTCATTTAAAACTCAAATGTTGCAGGAATATCCAAGCGTAAGCTGCAATCAGCAGGCATTATGCAGGATTTAATCAAGGTCCCCGACTATCTGCATTGTCCATCGTTCTTCATAAGGTTTTAATGCTATAGTGTGGCTGGCCATGCATGCAGGAGTCATAATGAAGCAGCAGTTGTTAACGTCTCCCAGGCTAATGAAGCAGGGCCCTCGCACCATTTTAGTTATTCATATATGCAGTAAAACAGTGTCCTCAATAGGTTCTGTATTTATACCCACTGTGACGATATATTACCAGGGCAGTGTCAAAATCTGATCTAATGAGACTTAACCTCTTGGTTTGCAGTATGCAGGGCAGAGACAGGAAACTTGAGGAAATCAGATAAATAGCCATGGTGCATACATTTTAAACTCCCTGTTCAATACAATGACAAAACAACATGAAGAAATGATACAGGTTGGTTCAATTCATGTCAGTAACTGACTGTTAGGTCTTTGTAAAACAAAGGATGAACAGAGATACAGAGAGGGAGGAGTGCAGTACAATCTGAAATTATATGATCTGGAGTATATATATATATATATATGATTAATATATCCAGCGTTTATATCAGTCATGCAGTGATTGTGAAAAACACGGCAGCTGATAGCCTGCTTGTTTCTCTAATGAGAAGGAGAGATTAAAACAACCCTGGCATCACTAGGGCACAGGGAGCTTTTAATGGTTAACAGCAGATGTTTTGATGACTTCACTTTGTGCCCCAAGAGGCTTATCTTTTCATCAGGCCAAAATTAGCTAAATTGTTTCACCTCATCTGGCTCAATGTGGGGTAAATAGGTGGGATGATTTATTATCACTTTATTAAGTACCATCAAGTGTTGAGAGTGTAATTCTTGAAAGGACATGCAGGAGCACAGGGACACAAACAGATCCGTTCAAAGTCTGAAAAGGGCAAATCTGCAAGACGGAAACATTAATATGCCGGTCGTATTAATTCTATAAGGAATATTTAATATTGTACAAAACAAATATGCTCACAACTGTGTTTAATTCCCAATGGCCTGCTGAGTGTTTTACACACTGTGCCGCAATGCCTGAGGTCTATCAACTTGTAAATGGCTCGTTGCTGGTTGCAGCCATCCTTAAGGACAGAGAGCAGGGACACACGCCAATTTAGTCTTGCAATATGGAGTAGAAAAACAACTGGGAAATAAGGATGCCTCTGGATGTTATTCTGCCACCTTCTCATGTTACATTAGGCATTAGCCCATCAGTTGGCGACAGCACTTGCCCACAAGCAGTCAGACCAACACAAACATGCACACACAGCCGCATACTGTACACCACTGGCTAGAAGCACAGGGATGATGAACTGGGACTGATGTGTGGCCTCTTAAAGATTTTAAAGTTCTCGTTATCATTTTGTGTCAAGGTTTTCTAATATATACTGTTTATTTATGGGCATTTTTAAAATATAATTCAAAAGCCTTAAAGGTCACATTGGAGTACTCAGAGGTTTATTTTGGATCAAAGTTTTTTTTTTTTTTTTTGACAATTTCAGCATGCCATTTAAGGTGTAGAAAAATCCAGAATTTTCCTCAACTGTAAATAACAGTCCTCCTTTTCATAGTTTTGATGCTGCATCATTTAAAGAATGAACCAAGAACCCTGATGATCGAGAAGCATCTCTGATGTCTTTTCCCATATCAGTTAAATGAAATCTAGATTGAGGGGGGGAGGCTGATAAAAAGTAATTTTACTGAATAAATCATATATTAGCACATAAAGGTACACTTTCACTATGCACTGCAGTCATTTAACACTGCATCACACTGAATATTGCGGCTGTATATTCTATTAGTTGCAAATCTTCCATTTGCTCTATAGTTCTCATATCGAGGGTTTGAAGGGTGCAGTTTGTATCATACCGTGTACTACAGCTGAATGTGTTCATAAAGATTAATCCAAAAATTTAGTGTTCTTCAAAGTGAAATAATATGAAAGAAGGTTAGTATCCTGCAACTTCCTGTTCTAAAAATGTAAGATGATAAATTAATTCACGACTGCAGACAGAGTACATCATTTCAGTTGCTAAGCAAATCCTCCCAGATGAGTTTATATTTAGATATCAGTCAACTTTTATAACACTATTCAATTATTTAGTCACATTATAATTTGTTGTCAACACCAAGTCAAACTCAGAATCTTGGAAATTAAATGCAGCTTTACCAAGTGCAACCTGATGACTGAGTCAGAATTAGAGCTTAGAAATAATCAGCATGTTTCATTAATAACAAAAATATCCCTGTTCACTCTAAGTGCTCTTTGTTGCAGCCCAGCATGAATCTTTAGTAAAATACCAAAGTTTTATGAATGACAAATACAAAAAAAAACAAAAAGTGTTTTCAAGGAGTGGATCATTCTGCACAGTGATGTCTGTGGAGGTGATGCAGGTGCAGGAGCTGGACTGAAGGTGCAAAGTTCTCTCATCCTCAAGGTCTTCGCTACCAGGAGGATGCTTCTTGACTTTGGAATGGCTCTCAAAATCTTCTTCAATTATAAAATCAACCAAGACGCTGCGGTACTTCAGAGCTGACCACCACATAATTAAAGAAGAGGTGGCAAGAGGTCATCTTGGAGCAGGCCTCTCAGATGACATGACATCAGTGGAAGTCAGGTCACATTAGAAACTCCAACTAGTTCATGCTCAGTGACAAATTTTGTGTGATCAATGTTATGAGCAAAAGTTAACTACAGGTAAACAGCATTTTAAAAAGATATGTAAAAAAGCGGTACAGAAATTATTGATGTAGTTAAGATGCTTTAAACATGCCGTTTTGCTCATGCTGCTGATACATCTGCCTCCATTCAACAGTTTGGGATCATTTAGAAATGTCTATTTTTTTTGAAGAAAATCAGTTTTTTTTCAATGAAGATAACATTAAATTATTCAAAAATACAGTCTAGACATTGTTAATGTGACTACTCTAGCTGAAAATGGATGATTTTTAATGGAATATCTGCATATCAATAAGAGATTTCAAACTGCCCAATAAAACTACATCTTGAGCTGCTTGAGAACAAATGTTTCTTTATATATCCATGAACTGAAGTTAGTTTATTGCCATGTATCTGCATAGCACAAATGTAAATAAAGGTAAATTAAAAGAAGCATTCAGTAGGTGACTGAAACTCAACTGAAAATAGAGTGTCAAGCAAATGTGTAGATAGGAGTGACATTACAGTTTGATGAGTGAAAGATTCAGAATAAACTTGTGATTTACGCTCGTACCAAGTGGTAAGATCTGGAGGCGAGACATTTGTTAAAGTGCTAATTTTCACTATATAAATTAGATGGTAAAAATGTTACATCACTTTTTTTTTAATCTCACGAATATCATTTCGAATTACATGTTCCATCAAAACTGCGAGAGAAAAGAAATTGAAGGCTTATTGGGCTATTGTCCACTGTTCTTGTTTGGAAAACACTCAAACAAAAATGAATGGCCTGTATTCATCAATCACATTATTGGGTGGAGCTAAGTGAAAGAATGTGGCTTCGGTGGATTGTTTTGGTGAAACATTTGCATGCAAGGAGGAGAGAAATGTGATTTAAATGACTAAAGCACCAAAAAATTAATAAATGTTAGCTGGCTGCCTCACTGAGAAATACAAATCCCCAGAAAAACTTCAGTGTGGTGGGTTGATGTTTCCTGAAGTAAAGTGGATTTTGAAAGAGGGAGTTGAAACAAGAAACACACTCAGCGCACAGAACTTAGCCAAGGCTGCTCAGGTGTATCATTTCTCGAGGCTGAAATCTTGACAAAAGTTGTGGCAGAAATCAGGGTACCATAATGTACTGTGCATTTAATATAGATGTAAACAAACTAAATGACCTTGGGCTTAGCACAGGTTTGTGTTATGCATGTGTACGTTATGCAAAAGCACCAAATTGCACAACCTAAATATGCAGCGGGACTTGATAGGACTCAGAAACACCCCCACAATTTAATCAATTGTTCCTCGTATCACTTGACGGATAAGTCCCGATAAGTCCACAGCCGTTGATTTTTAGGAGGATCACAATCATGTGTTCATCATCAGCTAATATAGTGCTCACGCGTTGTCATGGTTACCATCTCGCAATGATACAGAAATGTTTAATAAACCTGTGGATCCATACTACAAGCTGCGTCACTGCCAAAATCTAATCAGGTGTTCTTGTGTCATTTCTGACCTTGCCTGAAAATTTCATCCAAATCCGTTTGTCTGCTTTTGAGTAATGTTGCTAACAGACAAATCAACGCTGATCATCACATAACTCGGTGGGGCGCCGCCACCTTGACGGAGTAATTAGTGGCCAATGGCAAGTTTATCCCTGCAGTCTACATCCTTTGAGATAAATAGGTGACCCGTGTACAGATATGCTCAACAAATTCAAGTCCTGCTCTCAAAGGGAAGATAATATCTATTAATTTGCCAGTTGTGAATCCATTGTGCACCTTTAAACAGTTTTTGACATCTGTTAAGTATTAGCGTGTGTAATAATTTACTTCTGAGATGATGGAACTAATTGTTGAGAGAGTAGCATGGGGCCAGTCAAGACCCAGAAAGGATAGAGCACAGAATAGACATTCATTGAAACTTCAGTGGAGACATTTTTCTGCTCAGTTGATCAACTTATATTTAGCAGTAAGCTGATTACACAGCATCCTACAATCAGTCAACTTAACTTGTCCTCCTCTGCTTGTTACAGCATACCTTTATTCCTCATTACACGTTAACGCTTCTATTTAAGGTTTTGTCCAGTCAGTGAGCATGAGGAATGGAAATGAACTGGTTGCCACAGCATATTCCAGCTCATTTAATGCGTTTAGAACTTTCAAGTTATTATAAATTCCTTTAACAGCTGCTGTTAACTGTTCTGTGATCGAGACTCGTAGGTAAAGGAGAATGGGCCTTTGCTTTAGCAGCCTTAAAGCTTTAGAAAAGCCTTCTACTCTTTATCAAGTTTTAAAGGAAAATCTTAAGAAATAGATGTTTTCAGTGGCATTTGGTTGCTCTTTGTACTGGTACGATTTTATTTTAGAAATCAATCTTACAAGTTGTGACTGATTTCCCTTGCTCTTGTCATTTCACGCTATTTTATTGTGCATTACAAATTGATTTCATTAATCGCCACCCCGTCTTGCTTTGTGCACATAATTTTTTTTGCTGCTAGACTGATAACATGAGTAGCATTTTGGTTAAATGTGGCACATATATATAACTTCATTTGATTTTGAATTAAAGTTAAGAATCTCTAAATCACTGTCATGATGGGATATTTCAGAATTTGGCAGATTTCATTTTACAATCCCTTACATGAAATCAGCAGAACTGTGCATAAATATTGGAATTATAAACAAAGCCCAACATGGTTAACAGACATTTAATGGCACAAGAGCTTAGTTGGTGCAAGACTTTGCAAGTTATGCAATATAAGGGGTAATTAAATGTTAAACTACCCAATCAACCCGTTATATCAACTAATCTGAAGTTAAAACATTCTCTTTTCCATTACGGTCTAATTAGCCTATCAGCAGCACAAAGAATGAGGGTTTCAGGATTCTCAAGTCAGCACAGGCCTTTGTGTTGGAGTTATCACATTCTTCTCCCACATGCCACAGACACGCAAATCAGGCCATTTAAAGGGTCTAAACTAGCTTTAGTTGAAAACCCTTGCCATTTATATTGGTTAATGAATTGTGATAGAAGCTTCAAATCTGTTCAAGGAAAAGTAGTTCCTCCACTAAAACTAGTCTATATTGCATTCTTCTGAATGCTGCTGGACATCGCAACCACGTAGGCCTTCTAGGTCTACTTGAGAACAATGCAAGCTGTTGGCGTGGCAGAAAACAGATGCAGTTATTGTTTAGCGTGCTTCAGTAGTTCCCTCTAGCCTCAAAGCAGCCAAAAGAATGCTAAGTATCGAGCCGATCCTGCCAGGGTGCAACGCTGTGAGCTACTGACTGCTTGATGAGATGAATTGAATTATTAGAGAACTTCAAGGCAAATTAAGGAGCACGAAGCAACAGACCATGTAGCAAAGTGCTGCTGGAGAGAGTCAAGTAGAAAGATGTGGTTGAAACTTTTCAGCTAACAAGTGTTTGTTTGCATGTTACAAATGGCCCAATAAACTGCAGGTGAAGAGCAGCTTAATGGATTTTGCAGGTTGTTTGTCCGTCTGATACCAGAAGTGGTCTGATTTTGTTGGATCTCGGGAGGAGGGGGTGGGGTAAGGGGGGTGGGGGTGGGGGGTCTTTGCAATGTTTTATCCACCGGTAATGTTGCACAGATGCAGCTGAAGATGGTGTGAATCACCTACTTTAACAGGAATTCTGATGATTTTTATTATAGTGATAGGTGACATATTCAGTCTGCTAAGAGAAAAGCTTCTGCTCCATTGCAGAATATCTAATTATTAGGCTAAAGGAAAAAAAAACACACTCAGCCTTTTTTTGACCATTAATCCATTGTGCTGGTTTTTTGAACGGGTTGATTGGTCCCACAGCTGTACACTATAGGCTGTCTGCCTTATGAAAAACAGAGCCCTCTGAAATTCATCTTGCAACCCAAACCACGTCAGCTAATTGACACTCAAACAAAGCTGAGAGAGCTGCAGTCTGCTGCACTGATTGATGGACGAACATGAAAAGTAGCCTGCCTTTTCCCATTGTGTGACTATTCAATCAAACCTAGGCCAGTGTGGCTGGCTGGCATCAATATGCATGGAGATAGCCTGTCACCACTTTTCTCCACTTCTGTGTGAAGCGACACAGTCTGTCTGTTTTTCTTTGTTTGTCAAGGTGCTATCCATCTGTCCACCAGTGAACATTGCTAGAGAGTGGCCTGCTGCACCCCATTTTCATCAGTCTGTCTAAGAGTTAGGGAGGAAAGCCTCAGAAAAGGATATGTTGCAAGATTTCCCTCTGCTGCCCGTCTTAAGTTTTCTTTTTTGTCTTCCCATTTCCATTTGTACTTATGTTAACTGGTAGGCTGTTTGACTTTCATGTAAAAACAGGGCACAGTGTGATGTTTTTTAAGTATTGTCATTAAACGGATGGTTAGGTTGAAAATAGAAATTCGAAATCATATAATACGCATCATTTTGTCTACTGAGTGATGGAAAAGCAGTTTTGGTACAAATCTACTCAGCATGAACAAGGTGGCTGCTAGGCACACCGGCCTTTCATGTTGTATTAAATTGCAGAATGAATTGTGTAGCGTTTTATAGCTTTTTTGGTAACAGGTGAAACAAAAGGAAAAGCAGTGAAATGCTAGAAAGTGCTACAAGGAGAGCAACTTGTTCGGTTTTTAAGAATCCCACCAGATCAAGATTGGCCTCATTTTAACACTGTAGACATGCCATGACGTAGAAGACCTTCACAAACATCTAGAAAGAAAAGCATTTCTTTATGTAAATATTATGATTACTATATCATCATCATGTAGTAAATAAGGTCCAGAATTTAGAATTTTGCAGTATTTTAAGCACAAAATGATCTTTCTAACCACATGCAACGAAAAACTTCATAGGTCTCCTGATGCTCCTTCAAACAGGATATTTGAACAGATGTTGTGGGCAGAGGAAACAGGGTCCTGTCATTGTGTCTCACTTGTGTACGCACCTGTCAGCATTCATAAGACGGGAAGTAGGTCAAAAGAACTTCATAAAGGGGATATATCTTAAGGACAAAGGGACTAGTTGACCTGAAAGGGAAGTCTGCATTATGTAAATGTAGCTTCTAAGATTGGAATTCAAAATATTTGACACTTGCATGATGTAGTTTTCGGTTCTATACAAGCAGTGTTTCTATGAGGTGATTTTGCATAGTTTTGTCTTACTTGTGTTACGTTTCACCCCCCTCTTGTTTCAGACGAAACTAAATGAACCAAGGTTGTTAACGGGTGAAAATAAAAAAAACTGCACAAACAAAAAACAGGGTTCTGTGGTCTAAAAGAGGATAGTGTGGTTGAATACCACTAAATCTACCAAGGTGGTAGACCAAACAAAAACTAAACCCCTTAAAAGAAAAATATTCCCCAAAACAAAAGCAAGGAAGTGCTGGGTTCTGTACATTGACACGACACAAAGACAATTAGGTTCCCATAAGAAGGCCGACTGATGATGTCAAACCTTCCAGGTCACCTACCCCCCAACCATCTGAGCAGTTGGGAGATCCTCCTTATATTCCCACCCAGCTGATTGGCAACAGCACACAGCCGAGCTCAATCTCACAGGTGCAACAGATTGAGCCTGATCTGAGAGCCAGGCTGTGAACTTTACAAGTCCATAACAATAAGTAATTATTGAGTAAGTCTTAGTGGTGGATCACACGGGCTGATCTGAGGTCACTTGTTAAGAATTTTTGAGGAGGATTCTGTGAGTGAGTGAGTGAGTATGAAAATATCTAATACACTAATTGGAAAAGAAACTATTACAGTTTGATGTCATTTTTATATACATTTTGTATGGACAAGCAAACATTTTGTGCTCTTTAAAACAGGGCCTATTAATAGAGGTGACAAGCTGAAACAAATGCTGAGTTAAACTGACATCTTGTACAGTAGTCATTTTCAAAGCTCAAACACAGAAAAACAGATCACTCACATTGAAAAAGGACACACACCCCTTTCAAATCTGTAAAATTCCATTCAGGGGATCCAGTTAAGGCGCTAATGATTAGAACCTCCTCAGGGGATGGCAGGTGGAACCAGTTTTATTTAAACCTCTGACATCTAGGGTCTGGTGTTCGCTTTGGTATTGAGGTGTGTGGTGTCATGGCAGCCGTGAAAAACGAGGGTTGAAATGTGATGGTTTGGGGTTGCTTCATTGCCTCGGGGACTGGGCAGCAAGCAATCATCGATTCAGCTATGAATCCTGCATCATATCAAAAAGTGCTAGAGGATAATGCGAGGCCATCTGCCCGAAAGTTGAACTGGAAGTGGACCTTTCAGCAGGATAATGATCCTAAGCACACTAGCAAATCCGCTGAGGAATGGTTCAAATAGAAGAAATGGAGGGTTATGGAATGGGTTAGTCAAAGCCCAGATTTGAATCCCATTTTAAATCCGCAGCTGAAGGAATTTAGTATGGAGGCCGTAAAAAAAGAAGAAGAAAAGAGCAAGTTGATGTTGAAGACTGTTGGACAAGAAGTTTCTGCAAAGGAGGTAATACTATAGCTTGGGGGTGTATGTACTTTTTCCACAGAAGAATTACATTTATTGATTGAGAAAGCAAAATCTCCTCGTGGTTCAGTCAAAGTATAATAAATTATCTGTTTTAATCCTTTAATCAAACTGTATTCTGTTTCACAGATGACCTACAAGCCGATTAAAAAAAAGGTCCAAAGTGCTTTGCAGATGAGTGAATACTTGATAATAAAGCGACAAAGTGCAGACCATAATAGAGTAAATTTAAAATTAAAACCAAAAAAACGAAATGAAACAAATCAAAAAGACAAAACCTAAAAATTAAATAAAATAGAATGAAATCTGTCAACATAAATACAATAAAACAGGTGAACAAAACTGAGGAAATGGTGTCTTAAAATCAAACTTAAAGACAAGCCAGAGAGGTAGGTTTTAAGATTTCATAACTTCCAGGTTCTCCCAGGTCTGCAGGCACATTTTTCCAGTGTCAAAGAGCATAAAAGCTAAAAGCCTCCTCACCAAAGGCTTTAGTTCTGCACTCTGGAACAGCTGGTAACGTGGTATAAAGGAGTTCAAATGTTTTCTTGCCCAAATATATCAAAAAGGCCAACAATTTCCAATTTAGTTACTTTTTCACACGACTGTGCAGGGTTCAGACCACTAAGTACCCTGAACACGACACACCAAACAGGCTTAATCAAATAAAATGAATTCATTTCGTAAATCAAGCCACAATAGAAATGATAATACATGAATTATACTTGAGTTCTGAAACGATTTTAACAATCTAATTAGTTGGAGGAAAATGAGAAGGCTGCGCATCAAACGTTCTTGGAATTAAATGATGGAGAAACCCATTGTGCGTTCCGACTCTGAAAATCATTCCTTGGAGGACGCCATACCTCAGTGGTCGAAACCCAGAACAGGGTTTGGATGCAAAGGGGCATCTGTTGAACTCAGCACTTTAAAACGATTTTTCTGGCACCCTTTGCATGCCCGGGTAGATCTGTCTCCTTTGATGTTTCTTTTAAAATTCAGCTGATTTGAGTGCGAGATGAAGCTAACAGTGTGTAAGAGGTGGTAAAAAGGCGAGAGAGGAGACAGAGGGTAGATAGAACCGTATTTTGAGCATTTGATGAAAGTTGAAAAAGACTTTGTTAGGATTGTTTTATGAATTTTAATGATGGAGATTATTTTTGACTTGACTCATAATCTATTTGATGTATGAAGTTTGGTGTGCAGTTTTCTTGTTTGAAATCAGCACAGTATGAATGTCCTAGGCACTGGAGAGTCAGAAAAGATGGTATTTTTTTTTAGTTTAATAGCAGCACACATGGCACTTAAAGCAATGAGTTCAACCATCCTTATTCCTTTGTCTTGCGTTTATAGAGCAAACACATTGTTTCTTGTGCGTATCTTGCTGGATTTGATGCAATACAATCTATAGAAGCACTATGTGTCCCGATGGTTATGTCTGCCTCATACAGTCTAGTATTCCAGAAGGTCTTTGCGCTGTGCTTATCCTTGGATAACTTGGACCAGATAACTTGCTTGGACCAGAGGAACACGTTAATCTCTGCCTTTGGTGTCTTACTCATGGCGCAATAAATTCACCCAAGACAGTTCTTGCTTTTCCTTCAAAAGGACACGAGTTCCCTTGAGGTAGAAAGTTTTGTGGCAGCAAGGCTCCACACTTCACATTTCCATTAGAAAATTGATTGAGTTCAGTGCTGATAAGTTTGAGAAATAGAAGAGGTTTTTTTTGTCCGAATGGTGCCGATGAAGTACACAACCGAAACCAATTGCTTTTCATTGTGATCATCAGTTTGAATATCATTCCTTTGAATATTGCTTTTCTTTTCTTTTCTTTTTTTAAACTTAGCAGTTAAGCTTTTAGAAATGAACTCAAATGTACCTTTTAGAAACACAAACAGGGGTAATTTCTACAGCCCTATTTGCACAGATTTAGTATTACTCAAGCAGCTCTTGATTTAAAAATGACCCTTCCATTACTGATTTTTGTGTCGAAGTCTGCATTTACCTTACATTTACTGACATTTTCTGAAATAATAGGCAGCCACATAATAGATATTGAGCAAGCTGAATGGCAGCAAAATGGTTAGGGCCTTGCACGGCAGCTTCCGCCATCAGTGTGTGAATGTGTGTGTGAATGGGTGAATGTGACGTATCTTGTAAACCGCTTTGGGTACCTTGCGGGTATAGTAAAGTGCGATATAAATACAGACCATTTACCATTCAAAATGTTCCTTATGGCATGCTGTCATGTATGACAAACCATTTTTACATGTAAGCTTGCTTCTTCTATGAAGCAAGTAATGAGAAGGTGATTTTTTAACATGTTCACATATGATTAAAGTCACAGACAACCTCTGCACTTATTATAAATTACTAGAGGTTACCAGGTAATACTAGTCTAATTCAATTTTATGCTGTAGCTAATATTAAAAAGAACTTCAGTTTCATCGTTAATAATAATAATGACCTGATTTTTAAGTTGATTTGTCTCTTTTAATAATCCTATTAGACATCATAGAGCTGAAGTGCTCCATAATGCACAATATAATAGAGGAATGCCAGTCAGCGTGTAGCACATTTCACTGCACTGCTCTAAACTCTCGATACAAAATGACACAAAGGTCATTTAATTCTGTTAATTCATTTTTACATAATGTGATTAAAACAATGCATTTCATTATTTAGTGCCTGCATTACATGTCATATCGATATCTCAAAGTGAGAAATGAATGTTGGCTATAAGGATGGACAGTGTAGCCAGTAAATGTGGAAGATCAATAACGAGCTGACGGTTAATGCAGATATGGTGAATTTCGCTCCACATTAAATCCCATTTACTGCTCAAGTGTTCCAATTATGGAGCAATGCAATGTCAGCCTGCTTGTTTTGCTTTGATTGATAGAATATACAGTATCATTAGAGTATGTATAAATACATACACAGAACAGACCTGACATTAGCTATTCTCTATTTCATATTTAATAAAGCTGGCATGTTATTTATTTCACATTATCTTAAATAATACAACAAATGGAATGGCACAGACAACGATACGGGGCCCTGTAATCTAATATTACATACGGCACAACACCTTTTTGAGGCAATTAATGGAAGCATCTCTTATTGCTCTTGAGACATTTCACTCAGTAGATCAGCCCAAGTTTCACGGGCAAACTGCTCTGGTTTTCTCAGGGTTTATATGCGCCTTTTCACAGCTGTGACTTTTTGCTCTTTACATAGACGTTTAATCGAATTCAGATCACGAGTCAGAGCAGATTCAAAACGGTCCAACGTTTTGTTCTCATCCAGCCTTTGGTGCATTTGCGTTTATGTTTTGGGTCAATGTCCTATGGTAGAGGCCATGACCGAGGCAGAGCTGTGACACTGGGTGGGATGTTTTTACTCCAGAATGCCTTAACATTGTGTCCTCCATGAATTCAAGGCGCCCCGGACCAGAAACAGGAAAGCAGTCTTGTAACCATGGTTCACAGTGAGGTCGAATGGTTTTCTTTGAAAGCTTGAGATATATGTTTTTTTATATGAACATAGAGCTGAAATGACTTTTAAAAAGGCTTTAATCTTGTATTGAAGAAAACTGTGACGATGTATTTTTGCAAAATTTGAAAAAGTGGGGTCATCAGTCTTCTTCACACTTACAATAATAAAGCTACATATGGACCACACACTGTTCTACCTTGATCTTGGTGGTCAACATGTACATTTGTTTCTTTTGCCATCAAAAAATGCCCAACTTCAAACTATCCTTCTGTTTGATTTTCAATGTTTAAATTTTCTCATTCAGAGATGTTGATTTAGGCTCAGTTTTAAAAACTATGGTCACAGGGATAATTTTTGCACAGCACTTACCTTGACCATGCTGAGTAATTATTTTCTTCTCTACTTCTTTTCTCTTCTACTCTTTTCCTTCTCTTGCCCATGCTCAGTGTGGTGCAAAACAACGATATAAAAGAGCCTAATGAGTAATTTTCTACATTTATAAAAGCTGAATGACTGACTACAAGATTGAAGATACTTCTGACAGGCAAGAATTCAGGCATTTAAACAGCTTCTTTGCTTTGTTGCATGGCAAACTAAAGACATGCGGGCATAGATATCTTTAGTTCAAAATCTTTATATGCTGTTAAGGGTTTGGTTGTACTTTTTTCAGGGTTAGGTGTACGCTGCAGTCTGAATATCAGGCATCAGGCACTTGAAGCACAATTCAATGCACATTTAATGAAATCTACAGTCTTCCTCACCTAAAGCAAAGCGTCTTTGTTGCCTAAACCTCGGCACACTCAAGATGCAAAAACCTGCTCTCTGGAGGATAAATCCTGTACTTGAATCTCAGAAATAACTATTTCCGTGATGAATTCTGAATAGATTTTCTTCATACAGTTGTTTCCTATATTTCTACATTTTCAGGACTTTTTTTTCTCTCTCTCAGCTTTGCAAGACTGGTAGATTGACACAAATGAGTATGTGTTTGTGTGACCGAGGGAACGACAGAAAATGGGAGGTGGTAACTCCCTCGCCTATACAGCAATCTGTGACCATCTTGAGCTTCTCTGACAGTGATCAAGTGTGGCTTACCGAGACAGCTTAGGTGATCGAGGTGTCCACAGTGGCAATTCATCATGCTATCAGGGAGCACAAAGATGACAAGTTGTTTTACTGCTTGAATCAATTTTCTACAATTTTAACTGCAACATGCCTTGTGGTTGAAATAGAGCTCTGTTCTCCATTATGAGTTCTCTCTTTCTCGAAAGAATCAAGTCAGTTTAAGACGGAGTAAGAACTAAGAAACCGGCTATAAACAACTCTAAAGAGAAGAGCCGGTGAAGCCTCAAAGTCATGTGTTCATCAACTGTCAGATGTCTCCCACAGCTGCCAGCCAACCCAGCCCAAGCACAGTAAAATTCACCCCAATTTTTTCTTTTCAGTAGAATACCAATGTGGATGACAGTGGGCCATAATGCGAACAACAGATCTAATCACAGCAACAGCATTAAAACATCAATATGACATTACCAATTATAAATAATCATCTCTATGGAGAAGGAATGTCAGCTATTGAGTGGGGAAGCTGCTGAAGTCGATTGTCTTTGAAACAGAATTAAAGCAGCTGAAGAAATAGCAATAAAGGAGGGAAAACTAATAGGCCAAGCAACCTTGTGTAAGAGGATAGACACAGAGCTAAAAGAATGGGTACCAGAGAAAGGAGTATCGGCGAGATTGCATGCTAGAAGTGCATCTACTGTATGCACGTCCCGCAGGACTGCTCATGCTAGTCTGCCCCGGTTAAAGACACTTTTGTAAAAGACAACAGAATCATTTATTGAACTAACATTAAAATTTAATGCTAAATGGCATTCCCATGCTGTTTCCTATTGTTTTTCCAAGTAACTTGATAGGCTTTTATTGTTCCCTTGTTGCCTTTATTATCTGGGGGCATTGTGTTCTGTTTCATTTTGTTTCCTTTTTCTCCCTCCTCACTCCCTTCTGCTGCTTCTCTCTATTTCTTCCTCGTGCTCCTGGCCTCCATCTGTTTCTCCAAGCATTTGACTCTCTCTTGTTTTCCTTCTTTCTATGGTTTGACTAGCTGTATCATCCTCAGGAGATTTTGACATGATATTAAGTTATAGTTACAAGGCAATACTGTGATGTAGTTCCTGGGGGAAATCTCTCAGATCTGGAGTATGCCATTTTTACTAGAGGAGGCAGGTGTCTGCCTAGCTGAACCAAACAACGATATATTTAATTTTGAAAATGGATACATAGTACCACCTTGGAGCCACCAGGGATTTTCATTCTGGGATGAGAGAATCTACCGTTTTTCTCTCTTAGCCCAGGAGGATGTTAATTCATTGACAGAATGAGCTATGATTCCAGCAGTGACAGGTGTAGGCATAACCAGGTGCTGCCTCGCGATACTGTCATGAAATTTATGTCTCTCGTCTCACAGTGAGGGCCTTGTCTATACCAGCTGCTGCAACCTTGTGAGGAGAAAGCTAAGAGGTTTTAATTAGGAGTAAGAGTGTCGTTAATTACACATTCGTTCACTCTCATATAACTGTCCTACAAAGAACTTCCCTTCTGCCTTCTGACCCCCCCCCCCCCTCCCCTCCCCCCTCTCCCCTCTCTTTCCTTGTCGGCGCAATACCACTTTAAGTATCTGAGAATTTACTCCGTTGCCTACCAGGAAGAGGAAAGCAAATTTGTTAATTTGATGAATCGCACTCCTAACTCCCTTCATGCCACCCCTCCACCCCAGTCTCCCAGATCGTTCAGCACGCTTTCATCTTTGATCTAGGACCCCATGGGGAGTCATGTTTGAAAAGGCAAACCCCTGGCAGCTTTTTCGGATGTCCAGGATTAAGTGAGATGGGGGTATATGCGGCAGATTACTCTCTTAAACAACTTGGGGAACAATGAGTGGAGAAATTTCTTATGAAAAGCACCTAGGTTCATTACTCTAACTAATTTAATTTTTCCCTTTTGTACAAACGAGATGATGAGGTCATAACTCAGTACGAAAACCTGAGACAGAGGCGGTTGCTGCTGACAATGTGATAAAGACATGTAATATGCTTAAGTTCCCCAGATTTATCCTTCAGAGAAAAGAGACTTTAATCTTTCCATATAATATCGCCAGGATTTATTAATATTCATTCATTGGTGTAATATAGCTTTTGCTATATTATTAATGTCTATTCATGGTTTGTCTGCGAGGCACTACAGGCAACTGGTGCTACAGTACAGCAAAAATAAGATGATCCTAATGCTCGCTTGTAAAGAAAAGTGCATTCTTAATGTCCCTACACCACAAAAAATTCTTGTCTGCCTTTCTGCTAGCCAAGTCTCGCAAGGTCTGTCTGGGTTACCTTCACATTCATTGGTTTCTTCCCACAGCCATGGAAGTGAATGTGAATGTGAGCATAGCCAGCATATTTCCATGTTCTCAGTTGTTTTCTCATCCTTGCATGCAGGGAGTCTCCAACTCCTCATGAACATGAAGCTGTTTGAAAAGGTTTGATGCATTGCGTAACCTTGCAAAATGTAAGTGTTCAATCTAGATAATGTAGTTAAGTCTGCTAAATCTACACTTTGACTATAATAGAGCTTCATCTGGCATTTTTCTTGGGTTCACTGAATTTGTCTATATCCAGGCTAAATAAAGAATGAGATGCTGACACAAGTACTTTTCTGTAAAATGTAGGAGCCCTGTTTGATTTCCTGTTTCATTATAATTTCATTACCAAATGTTAAGGAAATGTAATGTACTGATAAAGACATTGAGCTTGATGTAGCTCATTGCAGTCCAGCAAGCTATTCATCTATAGATAATCTTCCAGGGCCTTTGCGAGCTCCATGGATGGCCGTGGATGACTTCACTAAGAAATCCAGAAAATCAGGAGCAGAGATAGAAATCTATAGACTCTCAAATTAACATCTCTGACATCTGGATTTTAAAAAACAAATGTTTTACAGAAAGTACTTCACATTTATTTTATGAATAACCATAATATCTCTTATACATTCAAACCAGGCTTCCTTTTATGTCATAGCACAGGACCTGACCTCATCGAAATAATAAACAATTTTCTAGTAATAGCTGATTGATTTTCATTCTTCTCATTTTTCTCATCCGAGCAACTTTGACACAATTACTCATTGTTTTCTATGCCTGGATTGTTATGAAAAGTGGACTGGCATCAGGGATTTTTCCTTAGACTGGTTCAAATCTTATTCATCAAATAGATGTTTATCAGTAGAGGTTAGTGAACTTTTCATCTTTGCCCCTATTATTCTGTCTGTACATGATATCACTGGGTCTTATAAATATTTAGTATCTCTGTTATGCGGATGACTTGCATATGTATGTTACATTGGAAAACAATGAAAAAGCCAGCCTTCATCAGCTGTTATCTAACCTGTCAGTCTTCCAAAGTAAAGATCAATTTTACAAAAGCGTCTTAGCATGCTGTCAAAAAATGTTAAATTTTCTGCCAAAAATAGTCTAATAGGTTTAATATTTGACACTGGCCTTTAATCTGAAAAACAAATCCCAAAAGTCATTAATTCAGGCATTCAATAAATTGAGGAGCATCTCAGAAATCTGGTCTATTCTTTTTAAACCTTATCGTGGGAAGTTTACACAGGCCGTACTGTATGTAATTGTAAATTTATTGAAATTCATTGTAATCAGGGTTAACTAACTTTAGCTTGCACAAAACAGTTTGCAATGAATGTAAAACATGATTTCCTATAAAACTCTACAGACTTTAGCCTTTTTTATGTAATAATAATAATAATAATAATAACCATAAGCATATTTTTAGCTTCCACATGGGCTGCCAAACGCCACTGAAGATGAGCTGGCCTGAACAACAGCTTGTAGATGACCTTGGCATTCTCATCTCCTTGGCCATCTGGATAGACAATCATGTTTGTGAACACAGCAGACACATTCAGTAATGCAGCCAGGAGAAGTTGGAATCTTGTGGGTTCACCAAAAAGCTTCTGAAATAGATGGAATAGATTCATGTTCGAAGTGGATTCTACCATTTGACAGTAGTGGCATGGGGGGTTGGTTTTAGTGCAGGTTTATAAAATACGCCTATTTCCATCTATCCATTAATCCATCCATCCATTATCTATACACCACTTAATCCTCATTAAGGTCAAGGGTGAGCTGGAGCTTATTCTAGCCAACTCAGGGCAAAGGCAGGGGATACCCTGGACATCTTGACAGTCTATCACAAGGCTACATAGAGGAACAAACATGCACACTCACATTCACACCTACAGACGATTTAGAATTACCAGTTAACCTCTGCATGTTTGTGGACTGTGGGAGGAAGCCAGAGGACCCAGAGAAATCCCACACATGCACAAGGAGAACAGGCAAACTCCACACAGAAAGATCCCAGGCCCAGACATGAACCGGCGATGTTCTAGCTGTGAGGCGACGGTGCTAACCACCAAGCCGCTGTGCAGAGTGGCTCAAATATGCCCATTTTCTGCATATAAATCAACAGAAAAAGACACAGCATCACCATAGTCTTTCACATGTACAGAGGCTTGCGCAGAATGCTCTCCACTATTTTAACATTAAAAGCACTGCCGATCATGTTGGGATCTGCTCGGGCTCCTCAGGCAGAGGCCGTATAGCATGAATTAAGGGAAGTAATTACATGGCTTCAAGCAGGATTAACGGTAAAGAGTGAGATTAGGAATGGATGGGACTGCGATTGCACCAGAAAAACAATCAGGGCTGGACAAAAAGACAACCCACTGCCAGCAAGCATATCCCAGACCTCTGGTTCTTGTTGCCTTTTGTTCTGAGCTCCAGCTAGGCTTTCAATTAAGCAGGTTGAGTCTGGCACTCAGGGGGCTGTAGGTAGCAGTTGTCCTCTGCTGAGCCAGAGATGAGAATTAAACAAGGTGTTGCATCTATGTAGTCAGCATGCTTAAGATCAACCTGCCCAGAACTCATCAGTAAGCAAAGAGGTGCTGGTGGGCTAAACCAATTCCCCTAATTCTTCTTCTATTCACACTTAGACATATGTTCATCCTTCCCCAAACAGTATTAATCTCTCCTAGGCCTCTCTGATTCTTTTTCAGATGAATGTTTTATAGACTCAACTCTTATTTTGTCCCTTGGTGGCCAGGGCAGTGTCAAAGGGTTGTTTGGAGGTAACTATGTAGATGAGATGTGGACTGAGTGTATCACTAGTGCTCCACTGCCATTGGCTTGATAGTGTGCTGTTGTCGCCTAAAGACAAACCAAATAAAATTTTCTATGGTCGTCCTCATGCTGACTAGTTTGTCAGGTCCATTGTTAAACTGAGTCTGGTCTGTGTCCTCTTTGTTCAGTTGCTGTCAGGCCTGAGGAATTTTTATGCTTCTCACTTATCTTTTCAACTTGCAATGCGTATTACATGAAAGTGTTCTCAAAGCAACTGACTTCATTACATACGACTTGGCCACTGACTTCCTATGATGTGTATCTTTCCCTGTGGAGGACCGTATACGCTTGCTGGCCCAGAGAAGGCAAATAGAGTAAAAATCCCAGAGAAGGCTTTGGTTGCTGGAATCATCTGACTTTCTGTCCAACCAACCAGAAGTAAACATTTGTCACTGTGTATGAGGCTCTGATGCTGTGTATGCACATTTACATCCAGCTTCTAAATCCCTGTCTAGGACTCTTGTCCAGCAGTGGCCTGATCCCTGCTAACATGCTGTATGACCTTCACTGGAGTGATTATTTGTTTTGATCACTGACACAAGCACATTAAAACAGAAAAAAGGAGAAAGCATGAAAAAAAAATGTGGCTCTTGAGAAACTCATGAGAAGAGTTCCAGAGCTAAAGGTCCTCAACTGTGATAGAGTGAGCTGTAGGAATAGCCAAGAGGGCAATAACAGAGGATCTCAGGTTGTGCTTCATTTCATAGGGGATCAACATATCTGAAATGTGATTGGAACCTCTGCTCAAAGGTTATCAGTGGATTTGAAAATCAATTCTAAATCTCACAAGCAGGCAGTGAAGGCAAGCAAAAACATGCCTTCTTGTAGCATAAAATGAAAAGAAAAAAAACTGCAGGGGCATTTTACACACAATGAAGGCTGCTTAAGACTGGAACAAACAGCAATGGAGCAGTTGAGCAGAGATGGAGTAATTTTTGAACATGCATTGTGAAGGCTGGTACGAGCAGAACTGCATCACTCCAGAACAGAGGTGGGAATCACATATAAGACTCAAATCATGTGCAGATGCTTTTATATATGGAATGAAAGTTGTGGCTAATGAGGACTGGAGCAGGAGGAGGGCTGAAATAAAGTACAGAAGTACAAGGAACAGGTTCTGTTTAATTGTTCATGCTGTAAATTCTTCTTGTAAGGTTTTGATATTCGACAGACCGGATATTGGATATATTAACTGAGTCACCTCTGTATAATATCTGTCAGATCTTCCGGTGACTTTTAGAGAACCAGCAGATTGGAAAAGTAACCTGGTGAATTCCATGTGTCCACAATCTCCTCTTGGGTATTTTAAATTGCTGTGCAAAAATGCATTCTACCAAGGTCAAAGTGGGTTTTAGTCAGATGTATTTAAGCAGCTCCAGTGTTTCTGGATAATTCCCAGTGTTAACTGACATTTCCTGTTCTTCTGCCTCAGCTCACTGACAGCTCATCTCACCGTCTTACCTCAAGGTTTCTCTGTTTTCTTTTAGCTCTTGAGGTAAAACAACTTTTCTCATTCCTATCATTTGCGACTGTGACCTCTCCTCATTAAGTTCATCAGTCAATTTGAGATCAGCTTCAACTTGTACCAGCTTTAAGAACCACAGATATTTGTTACCCTGTTTGGTTAGATTTAGCAATAAAAACACCCTCGTTAGGTTGAGACACAAAAATGATTTGTTGACATTTATGGGGAAATTAGGGTTTGGGTTAAAAACTCTAACTGTCGGAGTACATTGATAAACACATTTTGTTTTTTGACTTTTGTTGTCTTTATTTGATAGGTATGTAGAAAGGCAGATGGGGTGGGATCAAAACCAGGCCACTGTGCTGTGGACTACAGCCCCTGTTCATGTGCCGCCCGCTCAGCCTGTTGAGCTGTCCTCAACACATTTTATTTTATTAGTCTTTTGTCAACAAATCCCATGAAAACACATAACTCACAGTGAACAGATTTTACGAACAAGCATTCTTGCATCCAAATCTGATTTAACTTATTTATACTCATTTCATCCAAAAGTGATTTAAAATACATCATAAAAGGCAGTGTGAGAACAGAATTAGCATACAGGAAAGCACAACAACTACAGAAGTGCAATGTTTTGACATCCCATCTACCCATCTTGACCTCCTCCCTATGCAGACTTTGAGACTATGTCAGTTCACTTTGCTCTCATACACATTGAAACACAACATATGGATCTATCTTTGGATATGAGAATCAGAAAATAACTTTGACTACTAAACTTATCCAGTGATGGAATGCAGTTTTGGAAAACAATGCATGCATGCAATGCATGTAGGGTATGACTGTCAAAGAGCACTTTAATTTAGTCTGCCATTTATGACCTAAGTCCATATGCCAGAATGGGAAGGGATTTTCTTTTGCAGGCAAGGGTACATAAGTACTTCACACAACCTCTACAGATTACACAAAAACAAATACACATGGTTGAGGTTGCTAAGCAACTATGGCAGATTAAATTCATTCAGCTAGCAGAGCACTAACAACCTGAACAGCCTGTTGAAGCTGATGAAAGTACTGCAGAGCAGTCTGACCACATTCAATCCAACAAGTAACTGCTTGCTCTCTTTGTTTACTTATATGGTAGCAAAAGTTCCCAAATGCATGTGGGAAATGGCTTTTACTTTTTGTTTTGTACCTTAAATATGTCCAGTACAACACCCAAGATTAGTGGGCTAATTAATACTGGTGAACCACAGCACAGGTGCTTTTATTGTGAGTGTATGTGAATAAATTCCCCACTAAAACTGCCGGTCTCCATGTTCGGTTTCCATCTCGTTATTGATAGAGAGCTTTCCAAGATATTATACCAACAAATAGTGTAACAAGGCCTTGGTTTGGTGGCATGTGTGTGAGACAGACACATTCATTTAGTGAACAATTACACACCCACCCAAGCTACAGCTTTTGCAGCAAATGTATAGTTATTAGTTGTCCAGTAACAGTAACAAATACGGTATAGCTTCACAATAAATTTGATGAACTGTCTGGCTGCTGATATTTAGAAGATTACAACAAGCCCGCAGGGCACCACATTTAAAATGAAATTGTGTTTACCGAGCCATTTTTTTTCTTCCCTTTTATAACAAGTGCTCATGGAAATTAGCACTGCGCATAGCCTTTTTTCACTGTCACATGGAATAAGTTTCTAACTATTTTTATAATGAAGTATTAAGCCACGTGGAAGGCGGTTGTAATATTCTTTGTACTACTCAACACTGAAGTCAACAAGTTGCAAATCTATTTAATCTAATTAAGTAATTAATAACCTGTCAATCACACATCAATGACAACACAAGAACAGACTCAGTCTTAGTTTTGAATGAATCTACAGCATTTAATGTAACTAGATGTGTTCATGAAAATAAACCTCCATGTTCTGAACTGATATGCAAGTAAATACCAGCAGGGAATATTCAAGTTCCAGACACAGAACAACTTCAGCGATCTGACGTTGTTCTTAGTTGTGGATTGGGATTCTGTGGTGACATATTCACTAATTGTTTCATAATGAAGGTGTCTTGAATAGTGTGCATGTTTAAAGGGAGCAGCAGTGGAGTAGTGCTACAAATAAGTGCATGTGGACCTAACTGCAAATTAGCTCACATTTTCTCCCTCCAATACTGCATTGACAATAATTATCCATCAGGTTTAAATTCATTCTGTCACAGTTTCTGTTTTTTCCCCTTTTGTTTTCACACTAGCAATTATCTCAGCTCCAAACAAACTCGAAGGTGTAGACAAGAAATAGCCAGCTCAATTACAATTCACTGCATTTGAATCCTTATTAGAGATGATTTGGGATTGAATTTTTGGGACAGGAGCTCAAGAAGAAGAATGCACGGTATACAAACAACTTTGCGAATCCTTGAATAATCATGGGTATTTTTAATGGTACGACTACAGATATAGATATACTGTATATGAATGCAGAAACATGAAGGTCAAAGCATCAGCAGAATAAAGAAATCACCATATGCTGGATCCATTATTGATAATTCTCTCAGTAATTCTTTCTCTTTGCCCCTAATCCTCTTCAAGCTCCGTCCTTCTCGTGGTTCAGACTCATATTTTTTTCCAGAGTCCCCCTGGCTCTTTATTACCTCCGCCAGGAGGTTATGTAATCACCGGAGTTTGTTTGTCTGTCTGTTTGTCTGTTAACAGCATAACTCAAAAAGTCATGGACGGATTTTCACCAAATTTTTACAGGATGTCCGGAAGAGCAAAAGTAACAATCGATTAGATTTTGGAGGTGATCTGGATCACCGTCTGGATCCAGGATTTTTTTGAAGCTCGAAGGACAATTGAGAGATGACCGCCAGGAGCATCCTGTAAAAATTTGGTGAAAATCCGTCCATGACCTTTTGAGTTATGCTGTTAACAGACAAACAAACAAGCAGACAGACAAACAGATGGCATGGCGGAGGTCTGCGCTCTCTCAGCAATCTGAATATTGTATGCAGCTTCACCTGTATTTTTAACTGTACACTCTTGGAAATGGACAAATATAAAGCAAATGAATGTGCAGCAGTTGGTTTGGAAGCAGCAACACATCAAATGGCACATTTTATATAACAGAAATCATAATTGTTTCACACATTTCTGTGCAAAATCAGCTCTGTGACCACTACCGATCCCTCTGACTATATTGCGTTACGCTCACAGCACCAAAGCCGACACAGTTGTTCAAGTGTAAGGGAAGTCAATTTGTTTGAAAAATATGAGGCTGTGGCTCACAGAAAGCTGCAGCAATTGTCACTGTGCATGTTTTCATTGGTGCAAGCACATGTAAACAGATTTTTCTCGACTGAATGACTCCATTACGGTACCGCTTGAAATTTCTCTTGCAGCCTACTATTGTGGAGAAAGAATCTAAATACAAGAAGGAAAAAAAGGTTACATATGGAAAGGCAGATGTTTGATAGTTTTCAGAGGATATCGAGCACCTGTTTTACCCTATAGAAGTTCAGGAACTGCTTTCTAGCATATCCATTTGTGCTGTGTGGTTTGTCGTGCAGGTATTTTTGGGGAAGTCAACTTCATGTAGTGATTGTTAATGAATTGGGAAAACTCTGAATGCCAGAATTCTGCCCAAAAATGACAAGTTTAGAACGACTGGCACATATTCAAATACGGTATATCCAACTGATTTTATTGCTGATATCAAAGATTTGATATGATAAGGTACACAATGTCACATTTTTGGCATAAGCATGATTTTAGAGATGCTATATTGCTAAATCAGCAGCACAGACTGCAAAAAGTATAGAATTACTGATGAGATTAACGCTTGACATACAATACAACACTGGCAACACTCATGTTTTGACTCGCATATGACATTAGTTGATTCAATCAGATTGATCATGCCATTAATTTTGGCTAAAATCCCATATCAGAAATATTTTATTTTGATCCAGTTTTGATTGAGCTGAACAAAAAAGGTAATGTATTATGGGTCAACAAGACAATGCAATGTGCAATTCACAGAATTATCTCTTTTATGTAAGTTTCAGTCAGTCGGTCAATTGCATCCAATGGAATCGGTGACATGAATAAAGTTCTTCATCCAGCTCCCTTTGTCCAGTATTTACAGTCAAAAGTTCTCTGCCTTCCAGACCAGTGTCTTCTTCGAGCACCTTCCTTAATGTTGTGCTCAGCCTGCCAGCCCTTCTGATAGCATCAGGTTTCCATAACAGTACTCAACCAGCTGCTTTGTTGTGTCTCACCACATGTCCAGCAAGGGCTAGTCTATGTTGCCTAATGATGGTTGACCAGCGTGGACGTGAGCCATATAGCGACTTGTTGCTGAGGTGTGACTTCTAGGAGATGCTTTGTACCATCCGTAGCCCTCTGGTGTGAGTCCCATCAATTCTTTTTTAAAGTGTCTTCGTTAGTGACCAGGAGTCAGATCCATAAAGTAAGAGGGATTCCACTGACGCCTTGAATACTCTCTCGTTTTAGTTGCCGCTTTAATTGGAGACACCCACATTTTTGACAAAGTGCAATGCTCCCCAACCTGTACCAATTTTTGTTTCTATATCATTTGCTGTGTTGGTGTAGCCTCCAAGATATAGGAAATCATCAACTTTTTACATTTCTGACCCCTCCAGTGCATGCAGTGTCTCCTCTGATGTTGGTGCATGACCTTTGCCTTTTCAGCATAAATCGATGAAATTCACGATGTAAGTTTTACATAATAAATGCTGTACATGCTGTTTTGCTGAGTGTCTGTACACGTCAGTTTCAATTTTGCCAACAAATTATGAATATTAATTCTTGTTTACTCCACCCAAGAGATTCTCTGTAAATCAGCTTCACATCTCCAGCCTTCACTACTCTTCTTTTTTTTTTTTTCTGACCAGCTAAATCTTTTAAAATGTCTTATCTCCAGGTAGTATATGAGTCGTTACTAACAAGTGTTGACCAGCTTCTATATTATACTTTGACATGCTTTCCTCTCTTGCTCAATGTCATCTGGGATAGACGGCAGCCTTCCCGTGACCCTTTACAGGATAAAGTGGGTATAGCTAATGGATGGATGGATGGATCGGTGAGTATATATATTGTTCTTTCTCTTTGAGTCAGAAACTTCCATCCATTATAAGACAAACACTGTATACACGCTACACTAGGGTCCTACATCGCCCAAGGATACAAAGCACAACCTGTATAAAATAAAGTATATTTCAACCGCAACCTGAGCCTCTATCACTCCTTGTGCTGTTCTTATAGATGACAATAAAAAGCACCACACTTGAAGTGATTTATACCCTCGGCGGCGCAGCGTAGACTAAAGCAAATGATACCAGGGTATAAGGAAATTCTTGCGGATAACACTGCCAATCAAATCATTAGTCACATTTGCACTTTAGAATGGTTTATTTTGACATATTGCAGATGAGAAATCTTGCAATGTGCAATACAGGTCAATATATATCTGAGCGTAACTGGGACAAGGGCTTCTGCAGTGTTAGCCCTGCTTGGGACTGTCTCATCTACTGCATGGAACAGTGAGTTCAATCAGGAGAGACTCAAATCAGAGATTTGACACTGGAATGACAGATGACGCTAGCAGGGAAAGAAACAGTTCTGAAAATGAGAGAAGTGAGATGACTGTCAGTCTGAGGTGGAGGTAAATCTGATAGGTGTAACTAAGGGAGGAAACCCCTCATTCTCTAATCTGATGAATTAGGAGCAGAAAGAGACAAAGAGAGAGCCGGCGAGAGAGGCAGATATAATAAATAGTGTAAGCATTCTGTCTTCCTAATTGAACTTTCACAAAGCTTCGTTCCGAACAGTTTTCATGAGGATTCAGATGGGCTCCAGCATGTGAATCAGTCCTGATTTTGTAGTGGTTAGAAGAAACAACTCTGATTCTGTTATTCCAGCTTAAATCGAAACGTTTTATATTAGTAAGTTTGCTTCTATACCGATCAGCCACAACATTAAAGCCACTGACAATCTACATGTGTAACAGCAGCCTCATACAACTATGTGCAAAATTATTTTCACAATTAAGGCTGTAAACTATTTTGAGGTGGATCCATTACCTGTGACATGCACACTGAACTCAAATAACTTCTATAACATGAAACCCACACATATACAGACTGGAAACAAAACCACAGGACTAGTTTCATGGTGGTGACCTCTCTGTCTATTTTCATTTTCTGTCATTTTTTTGTCACCCTTTGCTCTTGTTAGCACTGCAAAATTACTTCTTTAAGTTCAGCCATTTAAAGTAGTTGGTTAGGAAAAGGTTAAAATACATCCATGCAGACAGTCTTCAGCTGCTGTTTGCTTCTCTTTAGGCTGCAAAAACTACTTGGATAGGTTTAGGAAAAGGTCATATCAATGTCTGCACACTTTAAAAATCCACATCAGTGAGTTAAATCTCTTCTAAAGCAGCATTATTATCTGAAAAAATATGTTTTTTGTCTTGCACAAAATGTTGGTTGTGTACACATTTGGGATGTCTTCTGTAGTTTCAGGAAAAGGTTATGATTGCAAACAGTAAACACAAAGCTCTGGTTGTTCTATGTTGCTTTGGTGAAGAGCCCTGCCCCATAGATTACTCCTAAAAACAGTAATTATCTCATAAGCTTATCACCTTTTTTTGTGAAAATAATACGATCTGCTCTGTGGATTCAACTATATTCATAACAGGCTGCGAGTTGATTGAAGAATCCTCTGATGAGTAGTTCAAATCAATTTGAGTGCCATTGAATGCTGCTTCAATGGAAGGAAATCTGGCATTTTGTACACTTCACGAGTCACAACTTTTTGCTTTCAAATGTTTCTAAATTCTCATTCCAGGCTTACATGAAAGAAGATGGGTTAGTAGTCTCAGACTCAAACCAGAAGCATAACGTGTAAAACTGTCCAACTCAGCAGACTTAAACTCCTGGCCCATCTTGGTTAAATTCCTTAACTTGAAAAATTGTTTGTTTGGCCAGTAAGAAGAAATCACCTTTTAAGATAATTTATTTGCATTTACCCAGACTTCAGCACTGACCTGAAGAAGAGGTGTGTTTTATTTATTCATCTCACAGAAAGGTTCTCAGCTGTTTCAGTCATTCCTTACAAAAAAAATGGCTTCACTTGGGGTATCATGATTGTTTGTTGAGCTACTTTTCTTAATTTCCACTTCATTTTTTTTCCATTTACAGTGGTATATTGTGATCTCTGTCATAGAGAACTGTGTTATGTGACTCTGGACATTTTGTCATAGTCTATAATGGCCAATGGGCCAAACACAGTCAAAGGCTGTCACACTGGCAGATACCCCCCACTGACTGGCTGACTGCCAATGGCCCAAATACTCAACAATGACTGTGTCTGTCTGAGTGATAACACACATTTCTGTTGATAATACCTCCACCTGTTCGGTAGTTCATTGTGCTTAAGGCTTAGACTTTCTGTGCGTTTTGAGGAGTTGTAGTTCAATTTTTTCCATTCACAACATTTTTGCAACATGATTGTCAACCTCATATATTAATGCATTCTAAACTGTAGCTTAACCATTAATCTGACTTGTGATGTCGTATCCCTCAAGGTAAGCAAATGAGAGACTGTTAGAATTTATAGTTTTCATCATTTTTAGACAGTATTTTTCATTGCATGCTATGATATATGTAAATAAAGTATTGTCTTGGGGAGGAAACTGGTAGAAAAACATGTAAAGAAATGGACCACCAGCAGTGGTGACAGTATTTTAAATATCCTTCTGTTGTTTTGTCTGTGCATGTGAATAAAAATGTAACAATCTGCAATGTATGTTGGTCCTCACTTTCATCACCGTTCAAGCCTTCTATAGCTGTTATTCCAGGATTATTGATAATTATTTTAGGTTACTTATAAAATATAATTTCCTCCTGCATAGATGAAATTATCTGTTTTAATCTGAACCCTACACAACTAATTAATGAACCCACTAGAGTCACCTTCACCTCTCTTCCTCTTCACCTTCCTCTTGTCTTTAATTGACTTGTCGCAGATCCAAATATAATTTTAAAAGCTGGTGTTTGTTCAGGCTGCTTCAGCAACCATCCAGTAGTGCACACTGAGTGGAAGATAAGGATAACCAAATCACTTCAAACATGAATTCAAATGAGAGAATAAGAGGAAAGTGATCCGGATGCTAGAGTTCAAAATAGAATAAAAAAGAAAACATCAAAAAGATGCCATGCAACAGGGGTCCTGAAATAGACTTGTAGCTGTAGTACATCATGATTATGTTCCCCTGTTATTCTTGTGGTATTATTACTGCCCCCAGACTGATACAGGGGGCTCTATGTGCAGCTAAGTCCATAATATACCAAATATAACCTGGATACACACCTGTGCACAAGCCTCTTACATTCTGCACAATACTGAGCACAGACACAACTTCATATACTTTCTGTATTCAGTTCCAGTACCTGCTGCATCAAAGAACTCAATTTACATTCACTCAGGTAATTTGCTCTCCATATTTATTTGCTATCCACTTTATTTATGATTTGTTGTACCAATTAAATTGACTTTTCTTCCGGTCTAAAAGGTAACAGTATTTGCTCAGCTGTGCTTTGGAATTAACATCTAGGCTCATGCACCAGATTGCATGCCAGCATCTTTCTAACGGGCCATGCCTGCAGTGGTGTATTTGAAAGCGCAGGCATGGAGCAGCATCATCTGCTGGGAAAATCCAGATCAAATAACAGATTCAGATTTGCCAAAGTCATTAATTTCACATGTTGGCAGTGGAAGTCCTTGTGGCTACTGAATGAGAAATGTTTTCAATCAAAGATTTAAATTCTTATTCAGTCATCACAACTGCCATTTTGGAAGCAGATTTCGGCAACCGGAACAGAGAGTCTTGGATTTTGATGTACAACAATGAACGAACAGAAAATAAATATTCTTTACCAATATAAACATTTCAGAAGTTGGCGGTTTTGGTTGGCAGAATGGTATTCGTTCCTTAGGTATTATTCCTTTCTCTTGAATTGGTTAAATTCATTCTGCATATGTCCCTCCTGACTGTGAACAAAGAGGAATGAAGTGACTTTCCTGCTTTTCAGTTTACCTCGACTACTGTTCAGTTCTGCTAATATTGTGGTGAATGTTATTAAAGATATTAATGTGCAACAGTCACTAAAATATTCAAACAAGCATTTAAAATAAGGACTAACTGGTGGCACCTGGGGGAATAAGAGAGATTCATGAGGGATCATCTACGTAGAAGCTGACATTTTAACACCTCTGCAGATAGGAGTTATGTGTCTACTTGTGTGAAGTACTTATGCTCTTCTTGACCTGTGCTGACATTTCCATGGAGACACTTTAATATAGTGTTGTTTTTTTTCTGCCTGGTTTATGCATTTTGGGCCAACATTCATTTCACACGTTTTACCATCTAAATCAGGTATTCAACTAGAATTCAAAGAGGTCCAGTCAGAGAAAGTTTTTTAAAGCAGAGGTCCAGAACATCATAAAATGAATTAGTGATGTATGTTGATGTAACCTAGTAGTTTCATTAGCGCCTGCATGTAACCAATAATTGATTAAATCAAATAAATTCAGTATGGTAAATGGTTGTATTTATAAAGCACTTTTATCCAAAGCGCTTTACATTATACGTCACATTCACCCATTCACACACTGATGGTGGAAGCTGCCATACAAGGCACTAACCATGACCCACCAGGAGCAATTAGGGGTTCGGTGTCTTGCTCAGGGACACCTCGACGAGAGCTCGACGGGCCGAGGATCGAACCGGCAACCTTCCAGTTACAAGATGGCCACTCTACCCACTGAGCCATGATTCAAAAACATTTTGACAACATTAATTTATAAATAACTTTTGATATAACTGTACATCTTAAAATAAAGTGCAGAATTTGAAAAAAAAAAAATCATGATTGAACAATCTGAACCAACTGTCACGCAGCTGTATGTTGAGTCAAACATGGTCAGCATGTGACCATGGTCAGTCCTCCTCTCCTGTCCTTCACCTCTCAACTGTTTTCTAAACACAGAGCTGCGATGTTTAGCACCTGCAATGCAGTGATTTCATTGGCAGAGTAATGTCACGTGGGATGGCTGAACTCGTACGTAATTGGTCTGCATGTTTCCTGAGCTGATAACCAATGCCATGGACACTGGAAAAATGGTGCCGGTAAAACAGAACCGACCCGTCAAATTTAAAATCCTGTGCCAATTTACTTATTACGGGTCCGGTCCGTCTGGATCCAAACCGCAGTCTCCCAGTTAGTGACCCCTCATCTAAATAATGCAATTTAAGTGCTAAATTAAGTTCTGAAATGTCACAAGTGAAGCAGAAAACCAAATGAAACTGTTAAAATGAGGTGAAACTGATGCATAGTTTTGGTCTGCTAAATCCACTGGTAAAGTCAGCAGTGGAGGCCAGAAGGCTGGAGACACATCATCCTTAAGACCTGAACTGGCAGGATAAAATCGGAATGGTAAAATAAAAACAGCCATTACCTCTCCCTCATATAACACTAATGTGGTGCCCTTGAGCAACGCCCATAAATTTGAAGGCTCCAGTGAATCTGCTCAGTGGCCAGCAGGTCATACTGGTTGTACTGGACAGTTTCCAGTACGGATTTGTTTAACTGTTCGAATGTAATCACAGTGTTCCAAAGGTTACCCGGAACAAATAAAAGTTAGAAAAATGAGCACACTGAACAGTGAGCACTTGATAAGACCTGTTGACACACCATGTGGAGATGAGATCTAGTGAGCAACTGCAAAGTTTGATATCAGTGTGGTTATAGGGTCAAGCCAACAGAGTAGCTTTGCCTGCAGGTTGAACCGATTGACTGACTGTACATGAGACACTAAGATGTCAGACTAAAGGTGGTGTTTCATGTGCATCAATTATAAACACAGTCTGTTTCTACTGCAGAAGGTCTTAAAAAGCATGCCCTTTGTGAGCCCCTGCTTAAGTATGCTGTTAGTTCATCCCAGGGATTACATTGTTGTACAATAAAGATTCTTCTTTAATATAAAGGCGTCCTTGTTTTTTTTTTTATATACCTCGGCTGCTCAACTGTGCTTCTTCTGCCTGCCTCTATGTTATTATGCTGCAATTGGAAAACAGAACATCAACATAAACTTTGTAAAAAAGAGAAAACTTCCCACAAAATCACAGCGTAAAGCAGATCCAGCAATTACCATTTGTATGAGAGATGACACGACATAGTCAAGATTAAAGCAAAATGTATTTATGAACTTCGGTTCTAGTAATCAGTGGCACTAAAAAAGGAGATACAGGGTGCATTTTTTTGTGACATAACGTATGAAGTTATGTGACTCCTTTATCCTGTACTTTTAAGCTAATTTATGTTCCATTCCATTCAAAGAATTGAAGGATTAATTAGCACCAAAAACGTTGATAGCTCTCCATGTTTTCTTCTCTGTCAAAGAACACCATCTGCACTGCCTTCCTGATTAATGAGCAGGTGGAGTAGGAAGCATTTTCATCATGGTGTGCATTGAGGCACACAAAAAGTAAATTTAGTATTCCCAGAATACTGACACAATGTTGTGATTTTTTTGTTGCAGTTAATACAAATACAATTTAGGCTTTCTGAAGGTGTTTTGCACATTTTATGAACATATTCCTGAGGCAATGGGAGTGACCGTATACAGATAGTTCTAGCAGAGCTGATGAGTAAGGCGCTGTGCCTGAGGATGCACACGAATGCAAGCAGCATGCACTGACTGCAATCAACCCCCCCTTGGTGTGTATAGAGCAAGACTTATGAGACATCACTGTAATATGGAATAGAGCTAACACAAAGGCAAATAATAGCATCACAAGTAGGATTTATAAGAACAAGAGGCAGATGTGGGTCGTATCATTGAAAATCTTGTGTAAGAACAGTGTCTTCAACATAAGCCCAATAGCAGGGGCAGCTATTAGTTGAGCTGAATTTGAAGTATTTGATGAAATTACACACCCGATTCTGTGTTGCATGTGAGTCATTCATGTAACAAACCAAGAATTTTGAAGGTCGAATGAATAACTATGCAAGTTGTATCCTGAACTGAATGCCGCCATTAAAGCTAACAGAATCACTACGCAGCGCGACCAGCTGGACATGGAATATATGATCTTAAAATTAACTAAACAGTTGCAGTCCATTAATATTGTATACAAATAAAGAGTTGCTAATTGATACAGTACAGGTATTTATTAGTCAGAAAGGCTTCATTCAATAAGTTAGGGGCTTGGTTTTTAATTACCTTAGGGATTTGCTCATTTACATTCTGCCTTTAAAAGTCTCTTGTTGACACTGGGGAGTGTGTTTGTACATATCTGTGTGTGAGAATATGTCTATGTGTACCTGTATGTGCTGCAAAGTGGTTTGATGAGGGTGCAGGTAAAGAATCAATAGTGTTTTAATGGGAAACAGGATGTCCTCGGGTAAAATACAGGCCAAAATACTCCATGAAATCTGATCTGAGGGGTTAACTTTATGTAGGCTGGACGGAAGAGGGGGAAAATGTAGGAAAGGCATTTGATCTTGGCCCTCGTGTTAACCGCTATTCTTGAAGGTCAGAAAGCTTGTTATAGTGGACAAACATTTGACATCCAATGGTGCAGCCTTCTCATTAATCTCTTCATTGCAACTAAGGCAAAAACCTCGAGAAAGAGGTCTACATATGCCAGCAGTCCGTGTCTGCTTGGATGTAGAACTTCACAAGGCAAGGTTTGAAAACCCGCAGCTGTTCATGTGTTATTAAATCACAAAAAGTCTTAGAAATTAGGGCTTCACCTCCTGCCACTGGTTGGAAACAAGCTGCATATTCAAGCCCCCTTCCCTCCTCTCCCCACTGGTCACACATTTTTCATGAAGATTCTCCTTCCTCAAGATTTTTATTGACACGGCTACATTATTAAATGGTACATAGTGGAGCAAGGGCGAGTTTTCAATTTATATTTGGTGCAGATGTTGCAATCAAAATCTATAGTGGCTTGCTACCACCTTGAATGCAGCCTGTGTCTTGCAAAATACATTCATATACCAGGAATTTGCCTTATTAAATCAATTTTGAAGTATTACTGCTTGGTTCACCTTCACTGGTGAAGTTTTTCTCCCATACATCGAGTTGTAAATTACAGAGACAACACAACCACTGCTCTCTATTTTCTGGTGGTACCAATGCAGGAATTATACAGTCCACTGACCGACTGTTTTCTGATGTATGTAAACATTAAAATATAGAGGAACAAACAGTCCCTCCCTGTTTATTCACACCAGAAATGGTAATATCCCTTTTACACCAAAACACAAACACAGCAGTGAACTTTTATACACATACAAGCTGTTTTCCTACTTCTTGAAATGTTTTTCTCATCATATTTGACTTGAGTGTTACCACTCTGCATTTCAGCCTTCACAAATACACAATCTGCATAATGTGGACAGAATTCAGAACTGGGCAACAATGAGTTTTAATTTGTGTAAAGCAATAATTCCCCAGGGAACGCTGCAATGGTTGTGTATTCAAACAGGATATTTAAAAATGTTGATCTCAAAGCTTTTATTTTCCTAGAGTGCCGAATTAACATGCAGTTCCTCACACATATCATTTCATAGTCACATTTTAATTGCTCCCCATTAATTACATATTCTGAGTGAGCAGTACATTTGCATAGATTTCACATGCAAGTGTGACCTACTGTTATGTTGTGTGGGTGCAAAGGTTTCCACACACTGATACAATATGAATACAGTATGCGCTTGCAAACTGCTCCACCAGACTACACTGCTGCGGGCATGAAGAAAATGATTTCAGCTTTCAGTATTTTAGCCCGGCTGTGGACATGATTATGAGTTTGGTGCGTATTTGTTCTTCCAATAACAGCTGTTTGTTGCTTGTATGACAGCTGTAACAGCTATTGTTAACACAGGGGCTTAAAAAAGTCTTGTTTTTAATTATGAAAGGCCCTTGGAGATAACCAAGACTCATGAGAAATCAAACTGAATGTATTGTTACATATTTACATATAAAATCAGATGTCCTTCGATCTTGACTTGGATTCTGGTTTTCTTTTTTCGCCTTTTTTATCCATGCGTGTTTTGCCCCATTATTCACAAGTCTCCATGGGATCTTATCATTTTCTCTGACCGCAACAGGGCAGTTTTCTAAACAAATATCAGCAATGTTAAGCTAAAAACAGACCATCTGGTACTGTCTCAGGCTGAAGACCTGCTAGAGATGTCATGATATCAGAAATGTAGTCATTGGTATGGACATAACTAAAACTCCACAATTCTCCATACCATGCTATATTCTACTCACAAAACAGGTAATCAAGATAATGTATTTGAGTCTAAATTATTTTATATAAACAAACCCCATGGTGAACACAACATGCTCACAGACACCCACACACAATGGCGCATGTTCGCTTCAACACGCTCACATTAAAAACTATCGCTAGGTTAGGCGAAGATAACAATATCCTTTGTCACATTGGGCCTGGAGCAGCGCTACAGCAGATGGCATCTGTTGCAATTTGGCAACAATATTTTGACAGAGCGTTAACAGAATAAAATTAACAGCGGAAACTCACTCACCTTGAAATTTGTGCACATATCTGGACACCAGTCTTTGAAGCGCTTCAATAGGTTTCACGCAGCTCAAATGCAAAAGTATTTCTACACATGGCTCTTGGCCAAAACGGCAGACCTGTTTCTACAACTGACTTAACATCATTCTAGATTATTTTCTTATTATCCAACATCTCCTCCTATGGCATCTATGGTACATGTGACACTATAGAACCACATTTTAGTGTTGATTTGACACCAAACTATTGGTTCAGGACAATATGCGACACATGTTGACCGAGAGAAATTCACTTCTTTACAGCAACAAGGACTCACAGATATGTGATGAAAGGAGTAGCACTGATTTTGTATGTAGCTAATGTGTAATGTCCTCTATAATGATGATCACGGTAAATTTTGTCACAATGTGGCATTTCACATATTGTGCCAGAAGCAGCATTTTATGGGCTAGAATTTTGATGCAACTATCTGCATGATCATGGGATAGACTACACTTTTACTTCTGGAAAGTATATGTTTGAGGTTAGCTTCAGACAACATCAACAGTTCAGCAGTGGTTTTATGGATAAAGAAAACAACTGAAAACATTACATTTTGATACATAAACAAATGTGCAACTTGAACTTTTGGAATATTCATACCTCATGAATCTTCCAAAAATTACATTTTAATACAGCTAAACTGCTTCCTCAGTTATTTTTGGAGAGAAATGTATTTTCTCCTAAGTTCCGTTTGTTTGTGACATATCAGCATATCTTTACCATTTATTTTATAGCTTTTCAAATGTCTCTCCTTGGGAGCCAACCAGTCATATATTAGAACAGGTTGTCGTACTGGTAAAGCAGAAATTGAAGGAAACATGTTGTGAAATGGTTCTATTTTAACTAAAAACATTTTTCAAACTTCATTGTGTACTTTTGGCACCTTGACCAAACCAAGCATCTAACATGTAGTTAAGGTTATGAAAGGGTCAGTTTAAACCCAAGGCATGATACTTCTGTAAAACTTCGTAAGTTTGATGCTTAAGCTGAACCAACCACAAATAACAAAGAAGAACTGCTTTTGTTGGACTTGCTCTTGATCCTAGCCAGGACTTTGACTGGTCAGTTTTAGATGAAAATAACTTTGGCAGCCCTTCCAGCTCTCATGTGCTAAAGGGCTCCACAGTAATATCATATTGCTTATTTAATCAAATTAGCTCTGTAAGGTTTCAGAATTAATTTGGCATCAAGTGTTAGAAAATCAAGTCACTATTATTGAGGTTGATTAAAAAGATGTCACCCAGCCCCAACTTACATCTGTTTTTTTCTGGACAGTAATACAATTCCTTTGTTCAGATTTTCAGAAGGTCTTTAAAGCACAAAATCTGATTTGAAAGTGTGATAATTCCTTGTAATAAAAATATTCAAGCATCATTGTTGCACAGTGGCACCGCTGGATTTGCAGAAAGATTCCCTCAGTCCTACGTTGAACTGAAATGAATTTCTTTTTTGATACTTGCCATTCCCAGAGTTAGGATTGTTACATTTCACACAGTGGTGTTAAAAGAGCTTTTCATAACAATGTTCTTAACACATTTGCCTTTTCAAAATGTTAGCTTTATTCCAGGTTGTCTGTAAAGCTGGTTGAGTTAACGTGCAAGAAAAAAAATCTCAAAATGTATGTGGTGTTGACAGGTAATGGAATGGATGCCGCTACTGTATCGTGCTGTGATATCGTGGAAATACATCAGATTTTTAGAGATTGAAAGAACATACAGTATAACAGCCTGGTGAATGATTTCACGACTGCAGTGACCCTCGTCTTCTTTCAACACCACACACCTCAAGTCATGCAAGTCTTTGGCTGTTAATGAGCCTTGGGCAATGTGAGTTGGGGATGAGAATAAATACCTGTGACTCCCACCAGTCAATTAGAACTGAGAAGGCCTCTTGAAAGAGAGGTGAAATGTCTTCAAGAACTAAAAAGAAGTCCGGCTGCACATTCTCCTGAAGCACTTAAGATAGCCATGACCTGGATGACTTAGAATCTACACAGACAGAATATTAACATTATAAATATCACATAATTATTGTGTCTCCTTGTAAGCGGTCATACATTTTTCATCAGTCTCCAATCTAAAGAGGTGCTTTTTCCTTTTGTGCAGCTGACTGGTGAAGACAGTAAACTGAGAACCTTTGGTAGCCTACAGACAGCTGCAATCAGTGTCACTTTTTGCAGTGGGAAAATGCAATACATTTTCCCACTGCACAACGGGGTCTTATTAGCAGTCTATCAACTCAATGTCAGCTATGTCAAGTGCGAGAACAGCTTTTTCTGTGACATTTTCTTTTCACCTTTTTTGCAAACAAACAGTGAAATCTGATAACACCTCAACTTCAAATACTAATTAAATCATAACTTAGAGAGGCGAAAATCTACTATCACAGACTGATTTGGAGATGGAATATTTCTGCTTTTCATCTCTAAAGTACTTGAGAATGTTGACTCTCAGTTCTTTCTCAAAAACCTCCCTGACTGTAGATACCACATCATTGGTTAGTTCTGAAAAGTATCTCATGTTTTATTTCGTTCGTTCTTTTTTTTTTTTTTTTTTTTTTTACATCCCTGAGGCAGTGGAGGCCATTCTGCTGTCCATGGCACATTCCCTTGAAAATACCTCTGGGGATCCTTTTCTCAGTGGCAGTGCCATCACTCCTATCATCAGTCCCTTGAGTGCCACTGAGCTGTACCTATCCTGGCAAGCAGGGAGACACTGGACACTCAGTGGCATATCATTACTTGCTGCAAAGGACGCCTAATGGAAACATATGAGACTGATATGTTCAGTTGGGAAACAAAATAATAATAGAAATATTTTTTTTAAAAAAGTAGTGAGATTGCTTCAGTAACAGTCAATATAAAGCATTTTCCAGTGAAATATAACAAGTTGAACTGCCTTTCCAGCATTTAGTTACTACTAATCTTGGTGTCATCATGAGATCCAGTGCTTCTCAGCTGATTTCTGTTATATTAGCACAGTTATGATTTTACCTGCTGCACTGTGAAATTATCTCTTCAATTTTGCTCTTATCTCTGAGTGTTTTCCTTTTCTTTCTTTCTTTTTTGGTAATGAAGCCACTGAGTAAAGAAATTGTTCGCTTACTTTAATAGAAAATAAAACAGTGTGGTGGCACCCAGGAGGAATCTCCCAAAGGTACAAATTTCTGTTCTTAATTCACTGATATCAAACATATCTGTAGCTTTGCCACCCTTTCTTTTGCTTAATTAATTTTAAACTGTTTTTTTTAATCCTGTATCAGTGTGTCAGGCTTTTTTAAATTCAAAATGCTTGCATGATGTCTTTTATTTTTGCTTTTGTAGTATTGTGACGTTCATCACACTTTGCCTTAAACTGTAACTGGGTCACGATATAATTGTGGGACTCTTTGTAACATAGTTGACATTTTTGCTGTTTTCAGGCCTAAAATTAACATGACCACCTATTACCAAACACCACATGGTATTTTTGCAGAAAGATTCTTCTAAATGTGATATATACAACTGAGTAAAATTGAATTTGAAAGTTATTTGAAAAGATATTGTAGTAAAACCTGTTGACATGCCATAAATTCACACTTAACTCACACACTACTTTATATTAAATAACTAAGAAAGACTTGGAGTCTTCCAGTCTTTTCTTCAGGAGGAAATGACATCATGTGGAGCAGGTCATGTGATCTGGAATCAACACACTTCCTTGAGAGGTGTTTTTGTAATGGGTAACTTGGGCAAAAGTGATTTCTTGAACACAGATACAATTTGATATTTTCCATATCTGTCATGATTATCTCAACTTAATAAAAAGAACACAATCAAAACAATTTTCGAATAAGCCGATTATATTATTGTTTAGCTAATTAAAAGGTTATTAAATTCAGACGGTTATTTAGTTGACATTTTAGGGATATTCACTCATTTGTATTAATAAGTGATTGTTTCCACAATAAATAATTATGGAATTTGCAAAGACATGATCATAACGAACATAAAAAGCATTTTTTTTTTACTTTTAATAAAAATGTATGCAAGACATATCCCATATACTTCAAAGGTCCCCCAATTACATATTGACCCAACTATCATGTTCATACTCTAATACTGTCCTGATATCGAATGTGATGTTGAAATCTGTGACTTGGTTAAAACTACATGTTATTGGGCTCAGGATCAATGATATCTTCACATGCCTGCACACTATTAGTTACACTGATAGAATGCCATTTTGTGGCAGCAGTCCCTTCGAGGATCAATACACCTTTTCCAATAGTGAAGCTGGTACAACTGGGGTGGGGGTTGTTATTAAGTAAAGGCAGTGAAGTGGCAACCTTTAAGCCGGTCACTTGTCAGGCCAACAGAATGAGAAAACACGTGGAATAAAATGAAGGAGAAAATACTGGATGACTTATTTTCTGGATATTGCTAGCTGAGTCATTTTCTCAAGCTAGTATAGTCTTTTCATTTTTGTTGTGATTTAATCTTTTCAGTTGTGATTATTTACTGTATCTGTTTCACTCTGGAGTTATGCATTATGTTGAATACATAGAAGTTGGGGGCACCTTGTGTACTTTGTAAAAAAAAAAAGTGAATTCTGCAACGAGCAGCTTGCAAACAAAAAGGAGCCATTGTTTTTAATCATTTTTGAATGTGTTGTTAGCTTCAAGGCTGTTTTTACTTCTTTGTGCATAAAAAATCCACAAAATATGTAATTTTCCCACAAAAAAAACTATATATATATATAAGTTTGAGATCAGAAACACTTGAGTACTTGGACATACAGTGTAGACACAATTGTCTGTTGTATGACTTCAAATAACTGGCAAGCTGGACATTTCACTTAATTAGGAAGTAGTTTTGTATGTTCCAACCCAAGCCAACACTCAGTTTTTAGCAGTTGCCATAGAAAATGACAGACTATCAGACAAACATCTGTTATTGCTAACTAGCACATTTTGTGGCAGCAGTCCATCCATCCATCTCCATCTCTCTACACATTTAAAATGTGTAGACAGATAGAGGGATAGAGAGTATTCATGAGACATTATACAAGCATTTGCAAGCGAGGTTACTTCTTTTCTTGCCATTTCGAAGAACCTCACTTGCTATTGTGAATGATGCTCTTTCTATTTCCCCATTGTGCCAAATAATACACATAAAGAGAAAATGATGTGAAGCTGCAAAAAGCCCAAAACATTTACATGTATTAAGCACTACCCCTAAAATGAATAAAACTGTAGCGCAGAACCTGTCAAGTAAAGAGTTGTGGAGGAAATACTGAGATGCTACGAAAAGTCCAAAACCTTTGCAGTTCTGTTACATTAACTGCCTCAGACTGACTGCAAGCCGGACTGGCCTGTGCGGCTAAAAGGTTTGCCTTCAAGCTTTTACACCCTTCATTAGTAATCATCCACCGCATAAAAATAGATGCATTTCCATAAATAAAAATGAAGCGTCCCTCATTTCCAAACTACAGTACATTGACATTGTTAATCAGCGGCTTGTTTGCACTTATGATAAAATTAAAGGGCTGACAAGGAGCGCTGAATTCTCTCGAAAGCCTGGAAAGCTGTCTGATAATGCACCCTGTGATTTCCCTCAGCTCTCCAGATGTCACCTTCATCTAAGCTAGCCAGACACAGCTGTTTTCTCTTTCTATTTTCTATCCTCTAAGAAATGTTTTAGTATTCAGTATTGGGATTTCTTTTTTTTTTTCATTAATATTGTAGACAGACAGTGATGAAGGTCATTGAGCGGGAGCGGATCAGTGGTGTGCTGTTTGACAGATATCAGAATTTGAAACAAAACATGGGTTTGCAAGATACATGTAAGTGTGTGAAGAATCTTGTTTGTCCAAAAATCCTAAAAATTAAATGTCCAGTGAAGGTACAAACAATGAAAAAGGAGCAATATGCTTTACTTGACGTTACTTTTACTGCCTTTTAGTAGCAAGTAAGCACAAAACTGCTTTCAAATGCTGAGAAGTGCATACAGAACTAGATGTTGGCCTGACTGAACTTCACGCCTTGGCCTAACATTCTAATAGGGTCTAGCCTGGGGAAAAAACACATGACCGCTGGCTGTCTGGTGCCTGTGCTGAGGTGAGCCACAAACGACCATGTCACACGGATGCCTGAGGAATGCCCTTGCCCAGCGCAAAGAAAGGTGAAGAACAACATCTGCAGTCACATGTCCTTCATCTAAGATGTTGGAGTGCGGCCCACAACTGTAGTGGGTTGATGCCGCTCCAGTTTGTGTGACATTTTTGTTTCATCCTGTCAATGAGGATACACAAATTCACTTTTGAAATCACTTTTTGCACGAAGTCAAGCCCTATTTTCATGCTATTTGATATATGTTTGCATTTTGACATTCGGTAACTAGTATCTGCCATTTCTGTGCTGTATTGACATTTTATACAGAAAGACATTTTCTGGAAATAATGCATGCGTAGTATTGGTCAGTGGGTCTCTGTTACTAACAGAGAATAGGGTGAGGTTTCACAAACAACCACAAACCTATATAAGTGAACTCCGAATGTTGTTCAGAGAGGTTCTTATTGGCTGAATCCTTTCGGGCAGTCTATGCCTGATTAATGCTGGTCTTCTTGATAATTAATTAACTTATTATAAAGCAAGACAGTGTCAGCGGACATTTCTTCTGTACCTGCACATCATAGATGTCTGAGAAATTACACATGCGTAATGCAACAATTACCAATTTAAATTTTAAGTCCCTGATTCAAGTGTCAATGCTCAATGTGCGGCAAACTATTGAGTGAAAAACTATACACTCACAATGTGAAGCAAATAGTAAGTGACTAGAGTTTGTTTGACCTCACAGCAAACAGACACCAGCTGTTCTTCTGTTGTACCTTTCGACAAATTAGCTGTTCAAGAAGTATTTGCTTCTGCCAAAATTGCGGAGCTTTCAGTATGAAACTGCAATCGTTATCAACAGTGACCAAAAAATGAGTACAATCTTAAACTTTAGAACACTAAACGCAAGAACTTTTCAATTAGTTTGAGGTAAATATTCCAATTGTACACAGCATTTTAGTTGATCATAGTTATTACGCCTACACATGACACATGTTTTACAGTATAAAGTACATACCACATAACATAAAATGAATTGGTTAATTATACATATTTCCAGACCTAAAAAATCACATTATATTCCATATAGAGTGATTATACAGTAAGTCCTGATGCCTCTTTGCTATATAATTATCCCCAACAATTTGACTTCACATGTGGGTGTCTTCAGATAGACAGCCAACAGTGTTTACAGTCGCACACTTAATTCACAATTGCTCTCTGCATTGGCACTGAAAGGAAAATATAAAAGTCCTCTTTGGAAGACTCCAAAGGTTTTTTTTGTGTTTTTGTTTGTAATTCATGAGAACTTCATTTGTTTCACTATTGCACAGCCACTTCTAAGACGAGGCAGCCACAGCAGCGGGGATAAGACTAATGTGGAGTTGACAGATAATGCTGTAATTTGACACACTGCTTTGCAATCCCAGGGACACTTTGTGTTGTTACGTGGTCAAGGTTTAGACCATAAGAAGCGAGCGGATGTCATAACAAGACATGCATTCAATGCCAACAATTTTTAACTGAAATCCTGCTGAAAAAGATGCTTCTAAAAAATGTCACATGCCAATTTATTTGGAAGGTGAAAACACCGACAGAAAACACTAAAAATGAAAATTAGAATGTTAAAAACACTAACACTTTTTAAAAAATATTTTCTACTTACTGTAACTAATTCCAACAAGCTTCATTATCTGCTATTACTCTTTTTTTAACAGCTATTATCACTTCAATATGTAATTAAATCTTTCAAATTTCAAAAATGTTTGGTCTAATCAGCTGTACTGCAAAAGTGTTATGAATATTATATCCAATCACAGGAATTAACTCACTCAAGTAAATTATGTTGGTTTTGAGAATAAAAGAGAAAAGAAGAGAAGAAAAACACTCAGTGAAAAGTGAATGAATTTAATGAATTTTAATTCAGCTTTCATTTAGTTTTTCTAAGTTTAGAAAAACACACAAAGAAGTGGGTACTTGAGCATACAATGGGGGTAAGCTATTGTGCTTTCTGTCTGGCTGCTGATTGGTCGACTGACCGCTGAACACAGTCAGGCACTGCCACATGAGAGGAACTTCACTGGGAAATATTAGCAAAGTGTGCTGAAAAAAGTTGCGAAAAGAAAAGTAAAATGCCAAGAGGAGTTATTCTTAAAAGTTTCCAAATCAATACATTTGCCAAATTGGCAATACTGCATGTATCAGGGCTTATACCAAATCACTGAAAACCAAAAGTGTACTTCTGCAAAACTTATTAATGCTTTATAAATAATTTATGATGGAAGAGAAGGGAAACACATTGAAGCAAACACAGGAGAACAATGACCTGTAATGATTTCAGTTAAATGAAGCAGGATGAACATGCATGACACAAATTGTTCAGTGAAATGAGATATAAGCAGCAGGTGGTGCAAAAATAAAATTATTGTTTCCATATTTATTTTCACAGCTCATTCCAATTTGCTTTTTTACACAGAGACGTCGTTGTGACGAAATGACACATTCAGTGTCACTGTCTGGATAACCAATTTCTAATTTCTGAATTAAAAAACACTGATAGTAACACATACTCCAGTCTCTCTGAACTGGCAGCTGGGAGAAGTCGACTTAACTTCACTGAAAGGCTTCATTTATAAAATTGTGTCAATACAGTGCAGAGTGAGCAGCAGGTGAGCAGAGCAGCGACAGCAGCTCAGGTGCTTCATCTGTGTCTACAGGCAACACGCTAACAGCCCAACACACAGTCGCTGCAGTTAGGTGTGTGGAATACGTGAAAATAGAGATGAAGCATAAAATTATGCAATAGTGCATGTACAAGACTAGCTGTTATTCTGCCAGTGTAGACAGCTGAATTGATTAAAATGGGATCGTAACTGTTCCTTTGGACACGCGTGAAATGGACTAAAAGGCATACTGTGCAGACACGGTGCAAGACTGAAACATCCAGCGTACGTGTGTGTTCTTGAGGTATTCTTTCTTGAATAAAAAAAAAAGTAATGCTTGGAAAATCACAAGCACAGTGGCAGAACATTTTGCAGAATGTATTCATGATAATGTTCAAAACCAGAAAACAACCGTAACATCTGCACTTCACCACAAATACAGAATTTTACTTACATTTCTTCAGTAACAGTATTCTACATTGGTGAGATCAGATTCATCTAGATTCACCTTGAACTTGTTTGATTGAGGTCAAGAAAGCTGCAATGCTTAAGGCTAGAAAAAGGTCAAAGTCATGGGGAATTTAGAGGCCAAGTCAACACCTCAAACTCGTTGTTGTGCTCCTCAAACCGTGCCTGAACCGTTTTTGCTTTGTGGCATGGCACATTATCCTGCTGAAAGAGGCCACAGCCATCAGAGAGTATCGTTTACATGATCTGAATAGTTCGAAAAAGAAAAAAAAACTATGAACCTCTGCCCTTGTTAAAGTCTTTATATTAGACAGTTCTCTTTATTGGGACATTCAGAATAGCTTTATTCATACACAAATCTGAAACAACTAAAAGTTCTGTCCCTGGACACACCCACGTCATCAGAGGAAACAAGTATTTCATATTTCAAAATCCCAAAACAAAGAAATGTACAGATGTACGTAGGGAAACAGTGGGACCAGGCTTTATCATGCACATAGTGACAGGTGTGCAGCAAATACCTCATAAAAAGTAAGCGTTACTTTGGAAAGGATGTGTAATTAGTGATTTTGTATCCACAGAGTGAAGTTTTTCCTTCCTGCTGTCACTCAGCTCATCCTTATCTGCCACATCTCACATTAACAGTCATTCAGGAGTGGATTGTGAACATCTCCGCTGCTGTTACTAGGTCAGGCCACATGTCACACTATGGCTCCTGTTACTATAATTTTCAATTTAGAAACACTATTATGTATGGTGGGCTGTTAATGATATGATAAATTACCTGGAGGATTAATCAGCTATGAACAGATGTCTGCATGTGACACCTCTGGCCATGCGGTGCTACCCAACATTTGGCAGAACTTATCGGCGAAGACCAGATTAGTTAGAGCATGATGTTGTCCAAAACGCACTGGCGGTGCACGATAGACATGAAAAGCAAGACAATTATTTTTTTTATGTATGAAGCACACACTCGGACAAGTAACAACTATGCCACTGCCTCGCAATAGTTCCTTGATGGCTTGGCAAATTAATTGGTATATTTGCTGCTACTGTACCTGGACTTCTCTTGCCAGGTGATAGTGTGCTGTTGGTTTCTCTTTTAATAGCATATGAGTGCAGAATCCAGGGCAACACTTCACATTGTAAGCTTTATTTGGCTTCATATGCTGTGTCCCTGTAGCACTGTTAGGTTGATGATCATCTGATGTGTGAGTGGAGTTGGGTTAATATATAATTGAGGGACTTTTGAAGTCCATGAGATATAGCTTGTTTACATTTTTATTAAAAGTAAAAAACAAAACAAAACAAATATTTTTTATGTTCATTATAAGCATGTCTTTGCAAATTCCATAATTATTTATTGTGGAAAAAATCACATATTAATAAAAAATAACTGGATATCACTAAAATGTCAACTAAATAACCGTCCAAAATTAATAACAACTACCTTATAACTAACTAAACAATAATAAAATGAAATTCATGAGATATTTCTTTTTTGGCAATATATCAAATTTTATTTGGAAAATAACAAATTGTATCTGTGTCTGAGAAATCACTTTCAGCTAAGTTCCCCATTACAAAAACACCTCTCAAGGAAGTGTGTTAATTCCAGATCACATGACCTGCTCCATATGATGTCATTTCCTCCTGAAGAAAAGACTCCAAAGCTGTCTTAGTTATTTAATCTAAAGTAGTGTGTGCCTCAAGTGTGGATTTATGGCATGCCAACAGGTTTACTACCATATCTTATGTTTGGTTATAGGCGGCAATGTTGATTTTAGGCCTGAAAACACCAAAAAATGTCAACTATGATACCTGTCAACTATGTTACAAAAAGTCCTGCAATTACATATTGACCCTAGTTAATGCTGCAGTCGATGCCATGTTGTTTTGAACTTCCCTGCATGAACTGTACTGTATGTCTGACGCCTCTGAAGAGGATAAAGACGTCATTTTGGATGTTCATGACATGCAATTTAAAAAAGCCTATAAATACATGTCTTTTCTAATAACATCAGCGCTCAATAAAATACTATTGCAGGTAGGTTGGTTCAAATAGAACCATTTCCAGGATAACATTAGGCACCAGCTCTCACACCAGCACTAAAAAGTCTTTTCAGCTAATAGAATTACAAGTTCAGTGATGGAAATCCAAGTAGCAGTCGTGTCCTGTTTCAGCAATGACTGCAGTCTGACATGTGAAATTGTAAGGAGGCATACACGCCGTCCACGTCACAGAAAGATGAGCCTGACATCTGCAGTGCAGCAGACTTGGCCTTACCCACGCCTCGGCGCATCCCCTTATTGCAAAACCTCCTCATCGCCTTTCCAAATTAATTGTTTTTCAGCGACTTTGTCTGTGTGCATTCTTACTGCCACAGTCATCCCGGTGGCCGGCAGATGGGTTGTGACTGCCAAAGTTAAGTAAGAGCGATGGTGGAGATCCCATGACAATAATGGGAAAACCAACAGATTAGTATTGAGGTAGAGGAAAGCATTTTCAAGTCTTTTAATGGAAAATGTTGCTGTGTTAGGTGAAGTTTTGTGAGATTAGCGAATATCAAGCGTTGTTTTTGTTCTAATTACCTAATTATTACTTGGTTACATTAATAACTTCGCACAAAAGCAGGCATTTCTGAGTGTGCAGCATATATAATATCTTTAGGATTGATTACCAAACAGACTCTGACAGTCTCAAGCATCCTGGTGTAATACAAGTGTAGCTGACCCTCATTTCTTCCATCTAATCTACTTTCTGTGTCAGGGACCACTGTGATCAATGGTTTGTTTATTTGCCTGTGTAATAAGCAAATTATGCTAAGCGGGAGAAGTCACCTCTAGCATTAACCTGCTTACATTTTAATCAATGACTTAAGTGATTTTTATCAGGAAGCCACAGGCAATGAGGTGATAGAGGCAGTTACAGACAAGAATCTGTCCTTTTAAATGTCGAACAGACCTGCTTGTGTTATTTAGTGGTTCTATCTGAGAAGGCAATTTCTCTCCAAGTCACCCATCCAAGCAGCATTCATCATATTTACAATTAATGTTCTCATTTATTACAGCCACTGCAGCCCTGGGAAAATTACGGTTTGGACTTTAAAGTCGGTTTCGATAGAATCAGATGTGCTTGATCAGATGACTTATTATTTAATTATTAAGTTTTTACAATATGTTCATTACCAACCACTGCAAGAAAAAAAATTAAGCAACAAGGCAGCTGATCAAAGCTCATTTATTCCTCATCTGTTCAGTGTAGAGATGGAAATAAAGCACACTGACATCTTATGAAAGCTAAATAAACAACTTTGGTTTATGTTGTTTGCATCTATACCACTGTATGTGCTTGTTTTGTTTTGTTTTGTCCTTGTTCCCTATTATAAGATGCATTCCTTTCACAGTTGGCTCATGCACAGTTCAGACAGGGTGATGATTCCGAAACAGTGGGTAGTTTAACATTCTGGATAGTTCACCACTGCCATTTATTAAAGATGCTGCAATGTTTGGACTGTTGGAAATGTTGACTTTGTCTAAACCTTTACCGGTCCAATCAGTATTTATCATTCGGCTTTTTCAAACCAGCACTGCCTTTATTTACGTGATTATATCCCTTTTGCTTTCACAGTAATTACCTGGTAATTTAGTTTTTACAGGCACCGCTACCATCATCAACCTCCTCGATCATACTTTACTACTATCATCGCACTTAATCAAAAAAAAAATAAATGCAACTTGCGTATGTGACGAGTTGTATTTATAATAAATAACATTACAGATGAAATTACTAGAAATGATTGCTATGACCCAATCAAAAAACATGACTAGTTGGGAATCATTTCCAAGGTGCTCTTCGTTTTTCCTCTTTAATTTGTCTGCAAAAGTAAAAAGAAAAATAAGCAAGCAGCCAAGTTGTGAAATGTTTGTACTAGTAGTTAAACTCCACCTACATGTTGAAAATAATCCAAAATGATTAAATGGGTAAGGTAAAGTATTGCTACCAAATTGTCCAGAAGACCCCAATGCATACAGAAATTACTGCACAAGTCTGCTTAAAAGAAGGGATGGCAATTTTCAAATAGACAAACAATTAGCGTTTTCAGAATTTGACAGTGACATTGTTGTTTTAATGACTAACTGCCAGTCACAGTCATTATTTAGCTAAAAAAAAATGCACAGTTTAATGCATTTGCTAAAAGGGATGCCCTTAATCTCTTTAGGGTAACTACTGTTCTCGTTAATTAACCTTTAAGCCCCTATGGGTGCACTTTCTATCGCAATTCACATCCCTTCTTAGTTGAATTGCTCTTGAAACGTTTACTGTGACGAGGTGCAGCGGATATCAAATGAAACTGCATGACCTTTCCAACAATGCTAGTTGCTTGTCTCTGCGAGGGAAAAAATAATAACTTGAAATTTACATTCAATTTAATCGTAGTTACAACCTGTAACTGTGTTAACATATGTAAACATTTGCCTGGTTTGCCTCCTCTGCAAGTAGGCTACTTTATGTGAGCACTTCAATGAACAAAATAATGACATTTTCCACTACGCTCTAAACACACCGTTTCCATGTTTCTGATATTGCCAGACTCCAGCCAATCTCCTCTACATAACTTTGGAAAGATCATTGTACTACCAGCATTTTATGGTAAAACACATATATATGTATATGCATATACATGTGTTTTTCATGTTTTCTTCTTTAAAATATAGGCTAATTAAAGAGAAATCTGAAAGTATTATCATAGTAAATGATAGAGGATCTGGATAGTGAAGGATCCTCTAAAAAAAGAGAAAAAGGCAAATTATGTATGAACAGCCTGCCTAATGACCTAATGACCCGAGAAATACATTACAATGGAATGCAGCGCATGATTTGTCATTAATCTCCAAAGAACCCAATGAGCCATATAACTGTGGTCTGACCAACTATCACTGTTTCATTTATAGTACAGAAACGACAAATGCTGCTGCTCTTATCATGTGAATGATCAGATTAGATCAGCAAACATGGCTGTATTCACACAATGTCACAGGCATGTCATACATTTCAATATATTAAAATTATTTCTTAGTTCAAGTCCAAAAAAGTCAACTTTATTGTCATTTTTGCCATACATACAGGACATAGATGGGAATGAAATGCTGTTGCTGTCATTCTGGTGCAAACGTGCAAGAGACAGTAGAAAAAAACTAAAATGACAAAGACATTAAAGGCATTAGAGGAGATTTAATTTCCTACGACTTTGAACGTAGCATGCGCATGCGCACATACAACTTCTCCCTCACCCCCCTCTAACCTCCCCCCTCTTAACATTTACGAAGAAACGCCCCCCTCCAGAAACTTGCGTAGCATCGTGAAGCTGTCTTTTACGGCTGGGTCCCCCTGGATCTTTATCTGCCATTATGTAAAAAAAGATGAGCAAAACAAGTCGCCAGCTAACTACGAAGCTATACCAAAGCAACACATACAGAAAACACGTAAGTCCGAGGCGTACGTAATCTACGTAACTAGGCCTGAGCCGGAAGATTTTTGATTGACAGGAAAGGGAGCAAACCAAACGCCTCGGTCCGAGCGCTTTGATCGGCTGATGTTTTTCAGGTCCTGCCATGTTCACAGTTATTTTTTTTAATTTTTAATTTTTTTAGAAACCATACATACAAGTCCACTAAAGGTCAGTATATTCATTTTATGTGAATCAGACAAATTAAACAAAAAAAAAACATCCTCCATAATGCCTTTAAGAAACAAGCAATGCAGTGCAATTTTCCAATCTGGACTTCAACTTTTGAATTTCTACCACAAGTCCACAGGTCTTCTGTGTTAAAGCTCATCTCTGGCCTAATTTGTTATGTATGTCATGTATATATACCCATATTGTGGGTCAGCAGAGCCAAAGCAATAACAATATATCCCTCATATAAATATAAAAAAAGGTTAGGGTTTGTGGGATGATACAAGAGGACAAAAATTTTATTACAGGACAGTAAAGCCAGCAGCCCATCATTAGACGTCGGCAACCAAGCCAAGGTTTCTGGAGGAGAGGAAGGAAAACTCCCTGGCAGCCACCACTGATTACATCATAGCAGGATTAAGAAAAGAAAACTGTGTTTGCGCTTGTGCTTGTGCCACACTTCTTCAGTCTTGACTGTGACCATCAATGGTCCACTAAATGTACCAGAAATGCAAGCCCACGCTTCCCTTAGTGCCACGTCCAACATGCAAACACACCATTCTCTTGCTTTGGTAGCAGCGGGGGATTATCCCTGCCAGCACAGAAAGCATACTGCTGCCAGTTACTTTCCAGAGAAACGACTAAACAGAGTCACATTGCCTGTTGCTCGTTTCAAGTCATCACATGCCACAAGCCATATATAATGAGCTCTTGATTTGCACCGAGTCCAAGAAGAGGCAAAAGGTGGCTCCAGACAAGAAACATTTACAAAATGCTACAGAAATGAAAGGAGGAAATGATAAAATGCAGTGGCCTGTATGAAAAAAATAAAGCCTCCCACATGCAGCAGCATGACATTCTCCTGAGGCCCATTGAGAAGAGACATATGTGTGAAGAAGTGTAGAACTGAGTGTTGAATTTCCGCCTAGCTGCCATCACCTTTTGCGCACTGTAAGTTGGTGCTGACTTTGGTGTCCTCGCACGGCTTTGCAGTGGAAGTTCAATGAAAGGGAAACCAATAAGTTAAGAAAAAACCAGCCTGAACTCAGTTCTACAGAATGAAGAGGTTACTTGTTCTCTTGTAAGGATTTCAAGCAGACTCAGGAAGCAAAAAAACCAAGCTGTAACTGTATTAGCTGCACCTTATACAATTGAAGAAAAACTAACTTACTACTTAAGTAAAATCCTGAATGATCTTTCCTGCATGGGTCTCCTTTACCTTGGGCTAAATAATATTAAACATCAGCCTACTTAAATGTACATCCATTTTACAGTTCAAATCAAAACATATATGAAGTACGAGGCAAAATAATTATATGATTATAGAAAAGTCGGTGTCTATAATTGTGACATGTCAAATCATATGTATTTTTCAGCCTGCATACATGTGCTAAGCATGTCAGTATTGTCTCTATATTCTTCAATTATTTGCCTTCAGTACATGCACACACAGTGGTTTATGCTTCAGCATAAGCAGAGCTGTATTTAAAATCATTTGGTGCATTGGCCTAGATGTTTGTTTACATTGTTAAAGATGCACAGAGCCCTTTACGCAGGGGACAGACAGGTCAAGCAGGGAAGAGGCTATGTAAGATCATCCTCGCCTATACCACAATATTTTTAATTAGACACAAATGTCAGACCAATTTCATGATGAATTTTTAATGAAAGCACTCTCTCTCTCTCTCTCTCTCTCACACACACACACACACACACACACACACACACACACACACACACACACACACACACACACACACACACACACACACACACACACACACACACACACACACACACACACACACACATACACACACCTACACCAGAGAATTAGGCGTGGTACCTCCTGCACCTGAGTTCCACAGTTCCTCAGGATGCTTGTCTAATGAAAATCTGCAGCTGCCGTAAGTCTTTCTACGTGACAAGAGGGATGTTAATGTTATAAATCAACCTCAAAAAGCTCATAATACAAACCCAGCACACTGCCGCACTAAATCAATGACGGCAATAATTTCCTTTTACACTTCTCTGAATAAACAAGTTAACACTTCATCAATATCCCATTATCAGTTCCTCAAATATTGCATTTGGGTTGATTTTCAGCATTGAATTCCAAGAAGAATCTTAGCTGTGTTTCACACTTATCTTTCCTTTTAAATCAGAGGAAGTCAGACCCATTACAGCTTCAGCTTCAGTTAAGCCTCTTGCATTTGGTTCTTTGTATTGTATTTAACTGTATGAGCATTAAAATTGAGCTTGAAATGATTGCTTGTCTGCTGGGTTGTGAGAGTGAATGTGGTTTTATGTATGTGAATTTAAATGTTCCTTCCATCAGTTATTTGCTCATCTAAGTATGATAAATTAAATGTCCCTTCTCTCATTTTTTGGTTCATTTAAGTTTTCAGTGGCATGTGTTTGTGTGTGTGTGTGTGTGTGTGTGTGTGTGTGTGTGTGTGTGTGTGTGTGTGTGTGTGTGTGTGTGTGTGTGTGTGTGTGTGTGTGTGTGTGTGTGGAGGGAGGGGTTGCTGATAGTAAAGGCTGAGTGGACTCCCAGAATGACTGTGGTGGGTTGGGCTATGATAGGGTGCAAATCTAACTATGGGCCAATCCTGCTGCTATAGGGCTTAATGTCACTCCTGCATTTGGAGACCGAAGAAAATCCCAGGAATGATTATGAAAAGCGAGATTGGTTTTCACTGTGTTTAGCACATTTTCATTCCCCAGGCACAAGCTGAAGATTCTTAGAGAGAGTGGTCTGTCTGTCACTTTAGCAGCATGGCATTACATTGTCAAGGAAATGACTTCTGGATGTGTGCTGTTCACACTGAGCTTCATGTAGGACTGTTTGATACAATCTGACACTGACACATGGTTTTAACCTAAAGTAAAGCCCAGATCTGAAACAAGCCAAGCTTTCCACTCAAGTTTGCTACTACATAATCTAGATTCCTCTTAAAACTGACTGAAAGTGTACAAAGTAAATGGCTCTGATACCATATGTGCACATACGTACAGACACACAAAATGTAACAAAACTGAGTTAACCCCGGTGCAAAATCGGCAGTCAATTCCAGCCATTTTCAGTAAAAAAAAAATCGCTAATATTCTATTTGTAAATAAAAATATGACGAGAAATACAGGGAATATTGGACGCGCATCGCGAGGTGCATTTCCTTGAAAACGACCTATTTGTGGATTATATACCGACTTCAAGACATGTTTTGGAAAAAATATTTTACTGGCTTGTGTCGTCTGGATGTCCAAGGTTGGATTATGGCCGTTTTTTGTGGAATATTTTCGTCTGTGTGTAATAATGAACCCGGAAATGTGAGTCGCGCTGTGTACGTTGAAGCCGTGTACAGAGAACGGATGGATGGATATTTGTTGTTTGTCGGACAAATGTGTTTATATTACCCGCTGTGATAATCACATCTGAAAGTGGTTTATACCGGCAGATTCATGAGAATCTAAGCTTTCCATCGGCGTATAGTGTTTGTATAATCGCGTTTGCAGTTTCAGACATTTAGCAAATTGCTTATGCAGATCTCAAAGTGTACTGCGGGCGGGACACTGAAGCGTAACGGGTTAAAAGTCGCACATCTCAAAACTGTCACCTTTCTGTTAAAGTGTAAAATATTTGATCTTTTGAAAAACAAGCAGCTTAGACAGACCGCATCAACTCAAGAAAAGTTAGGGACCAGTGCAACAAAAATGATTACATATGTCCAATTAGAGCTAATTGCATGGCTGAGGTGATTAAAGTAAACATCACAGCTTTCTCAGTTTTGGCCTGGGGTGTGCGTATGCAACACATGGTAAGAAATTGCCTGAAGAAATAAGAAAGCAGATTTTGAGAATTCATAAAGATGGAGAGAAGGCAAAAGAGCACAAGCAGGCGATGGAACATAAGGCTACTCAACACAAGACGTATAAGAAGAGCTGCTACCAATAATAACAGAAGGTACCGTGCCTGTTTCCAAAAACTGACACTGAAAAACAGACAGGGAAGTGCTTCTGACTTTGCTCAAGTATTATCTGTGGAAACTGGAGATTCAGTGATTCTACGACAGTATGAAGGACATCGGATGAAGTGAACGGCATTTGGAGAATATTGGGAGCACATTCTTCAGTTACATGAAACCAAAATAAATTTGTTTGGATCAGATGGCTATCTAGCGAGTTTGGTGAGGACGTGCCAGGACTACCACAGTGCCTGGTTCACTGTCAGATATGGAGATGGGAGTGTGCTCGAATGGGGGTGCATGACTGCAGAAGGTGCAGGGGAGAGGTAATTTACATTTACAGATGGCTCTATGAATGCAAGTTTGTACCCAAAATACTGGATGACAAGAGGACTCCCAAGTCTCAAGAAGCCTGGCAGAAGAGGGAATTTCCACCATGATAATGATGCCAAAGACACTGCAACCATCACACGAGAGTTATTCAACAATAAAGTGCTAAAAACCATGACCGGCCTGTAATCATTTACTTAAAGTGTCTTAAAGTAGTTACAAAAAACAAAACAAACTTCGAGCAAAGTGCACCAAAAAAGAATCATATGTGGAGATTTGCATAACATTATTTCACCAACTTGTGCAAGATAGTCATTATTCATGGCCACGATGATGAAATCTGGCATTAGAAATCAAAGTAAACATCTCTCTTATGAAGGGAGAACTATCTTTTTTAACGTTGTACTTTTGGCGTCATATTTTGAGAGTATATACTATAAGATTAAATACCATACAGTTATTGCAGGATCATTAAATTCCCTTTTTCACAAATTCTAGTTTGTTAGGGAGTTGAGGTCAGAGTGCAGGACCAGCCATGATAAGGCGCCTGTATCATCAAACCACCACTGCCCTACCTCCTTACATTTATTCTACACTGTACTTATTATAATGCATGCAAGTGCTCACTAAAATACACGAGAAACTCTATCAAAAAGTCAACTTTATAGATGAGAAACCACAGCGCTGACCTTGTGAGGCTTGTTTGGAGCAAGACCTCAAAGCAAAAAATCCTGTCTCTATTTCAGATTAATATTAACGCCACATTAAAGCAAATAATTACTGATAAGAAAACAATTCTAACAGGGATCCTTCTACTGGCTTTAAATAAACACAACTTGGCTAGGCTGCACTTGGCAGGTCAAAGCTACAGTTAGCTGATAGGTATACAGTAAGTGTGTGATGAAGCCAAGCGAATACAATCTTTGGCTTTTTTGTCTATTGCTTTCTAATACATCACCCAAGAGAATGTACGATCAATAAAAAAACAACTAATTTAAAAATTTATACTTCTAGCACGGGAGAATACAAATCAAAGGACTTTTTACCAGTTAGCCTGCAAACTCTTCCATAATCACAGCTAATAAAAAGGCATACCAAATGTCAAAGTGATATTAAGGAAACTGTGATTATTTTTTTTTTCATTTTACAACCATCATTTGACTTGAAGCTTTGTTTTAAGCGACACAATTATGTGAAACTGTTAGATTTTTACTGAGAGAACAAATGAAGGTTTTTATCACCATCGAACTGGCCTGCAGCTTTGGTAATTCTTGTTTTACTGTTGGCTTCGAAAAACTTAAAAACTGCATTATGTGCAAATGCATTAACAACTATTATAAGATAATGAGATATAAGCAAACAAGCTTATAAGGTGAATAGAATTGGACCCCCACCAGCACCCTCCACCACTGCCACCCTACAAACCCCCCCCACACACACACACACTCGTGCACACACACACACTCGTGCACACACACACACACACGCACACACACACACACACACTCACACACACACACACGCACACACACACACACACACACACACACTCACACAGGCCAAACAGTCACACTGCGTCAATGCACCTTTTTCGCTCAATGAAATTCAATTATGAAAAGAAAATGTTGAATCATCACAATTTACTGAATGGACATAAAATGAGATGCAAATAAGTGTGGTGCTATGCATTTGAGGCATTTTGTCACACCATAATGGTATAATGTTGATAAGGGAAGCGAGGCCAAAATAAATTCATTCCGAGTGACAGAAATAGAGAAAGAGACTGAGAAAATATGAAAAGGCTCAAGTGTAATACAGGCAAGCAAATGTACATAATATGTCCAAAACATAATAGAAATAGATGTGGAGGGTGAATAAAATACCAGTAAGAAAAAATAATGTAATAAATTATGCATCCCATTTTGAGATTCACTCGTAATTTGTTGATTTTCATGTGAAATGGCTGTTTAATTTAAACATATTGAGCCTCTTTATTTCAACTAACCATTAGATTATTATGCTTTTCCTCCAGACATCTAATGAGAGGAAATAATCTTCCTCTGGGTAATGTGACAGCCCAATAGTAAGCTTAAATGTACCATTAACACCAGGTCTGTGGTTTTTGGAAATGTCTGCCTGCCAGCCTGTCTGCCTTCCATTTCAACATGGCACAATTTGAACTGTGACAGTTCATACTGCTCTGTTTCACCCTGATCACTGCACTGCCAAGATGTCAGAATCTCGTTAGCCAGTCAAAAGCCACCAAATCTTAGCCCGCGATGACTGCAGCTTTGCCACCACCAGACAAAATGTTCTATGGTGTGTGTCTGTCTGTAGCATCTGTCAGTGCCAGTGGTGGTGCCAAAGACTTATCTCCTGTTAGCTACAGTCATTTGCATATGTCCTTGCAGTTGTTTGGCATGAGCTCGTAATGACAAGAGGGGGGTAAGAAGACTTGTAAAAGAGCTGAGAAACAGCTATGACAGATCTTGTCCATCTGCATCTGATTTGGTCTGATTTTGTGGTTCTGTTAATGCTGTTAAACATGGACATGGGCCAAGTAGCACTTATGCTGCCTAGAAATTGCTGTCATTATTGTGTCCATGAGTCATTACTGGGTCCATGAGTGCAATTCTTTACTTGAACTGCCAGTAGTAGTTTGATTAAGAGTGGATGGCTATTCTATGTTGGAAAGGGGGTGACGATTCTATACAATTTCTATTATTTTATGTATTTCTGTTTTGTTACCAGGCATTTATGTGAGCTCCATTTGGCTCATTTCCCCTGGCAGCATGGGGACATGTGCTGACAGTTTATTACATGTACACATCACTTCTTTCAAAAATAAATGTTGATGGAATGAAGCACATCCCTGGCTCATTCAAAATTAAAATGAATAAGGCAGACTTGTCGTTATTTTTTTTTCAGAATTATTGAGTCTCTGTTTGTCTGTATTTTCAGTGCTTAGTATGCTTACTTGACTTTCCTTCTTTACGCATCCTGTTCTCCTGAAGGTAGCGTGAGGTAAAGGTAGCATGAGGCTAATGAACAACCAATCTATGACTAAACGGATCCACTCTTCAATCCCGGTGCCGTTGTGTAATTACCATGCTCTCCTTACTCTGACTTCCAATAATGGCTTCCACTTAAAAGCAACTTCAGGAGCACAACCAGGATTGCCTCCCTTCTTTACACCACACAAGAACAGGAACAAAACACTGATATCATAGCATTACACAGCAGTCACAGCTCTAAATACAGTTTGCACCCATAGCACAGTTTGAATGAATTAGGTTGTAAAACCACATTTGGGGATTGTCAGGAATGCATGCTATTGCAGTCAAGTGATAAATGATCAAAGTGATTAATTTTGTGTAGTCTCACCCCTAAAATGAGATTCAAGCAATGAGAGAAAAAGACTGATAATTAAAGAATGACAGACTGAACAGGTGTAACTTACTGGCTCTATCTGTGACACCTAAATATGAACCACGTGGGTCAAAAACATTGACTGTATAAAAAGATTAATGAATCCTCCATGATGTCACCTGGGTCTATATATAATTGTAGGACTTATTGTAACATAGCTCACAGGTATCATTGACATTTTTACTGTTTTCAGGCCAAAAAGCACCATGGCCGCCTACAACTAAACACCACATGGTATTTTTACAGAAAGGTTCTTCTAAAATATTATATATACAGTTAAATAAAATAGAAACTGAAAGTTATTTATAAAGATATTGAAGTAAACATGTTGACATGTGATAAATCCACACTTGACTCACACACTATTTTAGATTAAATAAGTCAGAAAGCCTTGGAGTCTCCCAGTCTTTTCTTCAGGAGGAAATGACATCATGTGGAGCAGGTCATGTGATCTGGAATTAACACACTTCCTTGAGAGGTGTTTTTGTAATGGGGAACTTAGTTGAAAGTAATTTGTTGACACAGATACAATTTGTTATTTTCCATGTAAAATGTGACATATAGCCAAAAAAGAAATATCTTTCATGATTATCTCCACTAAATAAAAAGAACACAATCCAAACTATTTTTGAATAAGCTCATTTTATTACTATTTAGCTAATTATAAAGGTGCTTGTTATTAAATTTGGACAGTTATTTAGTTGACATTTTAGTGATATCTAGTCATTTTTTATTAATAAGTGATTGCTTCCATAATAAAACTTGAAAAGCACTCAGTGCAGACCTCCGCCAAGGATAGAGAGGAAAACAGGAAACCCATGCAGTAAAGGATCATGAGCAGGAATCAAACCTGCGTCTCTGACACAGTTCTGTTTACAAATCACCTTCTTAACCAGTTGAACTATCTGGACATATTGCTCCAATTTGTTGGACGACATACTAACCTATGATGTTTTTGTCATATTTTGGACCACATACTAAAACATACTAAAAAATTCAAAGTGATCCAGAATCCAGGATCCTTTCCAGATTGCCACCAAAATTAAATCAGCTCTTCCTCTTACCATAGTCTACATCCCCTCAAAATTTCATCTGAATCTGCCCAGGCGTTTTTGAGTTATCTTGCTAACAGACAGACAGACAGACAGATGGACACACAAACGCCGGGTGTCACATAACCTCCTTGGCGGAGGTAAAAATATGGAATTTACAAAGACATGATCATAATGCATATAAAAAAAAGCATTAGTTTTTTTTTTTTTTTTTAACTTTTACTGAAAATATATGCAAGATATATTCTATGGACTTCAAAAGTCCCTCAATGATATATTGACCCACCTATTGGTTTTGGAGCCAAGTTACCATCTTGGCCCCCCAGCTAATCCTGTTATGGTGGTACTCCAGTTTTTAACGATGAAAAACATTGAAGCAGACTATAGGCTCTGCCAAACAGTGTGTGAACAAGTATAAATATACCGACTTATTGCAAAATGTCCATTATACATCAATTCAATTCCATTACGAACTATGGCTTAAACTGTGTGCCTGAAGTTCTCGACGTATTCATTAACTAACACTCCACTTTACTACTCTCTACAAAACTTTTTTTTTTCTGTTTTTTTGACTGTACAATAAACTTAATTTCAAGAGAAAATCAACATAATAGAGATGGAATACAACACACCAAAGTTTTGTGTGCTCGCTCCATGACTAATGTCACATGTGTATTTCAACAATAGGGAATCATTAAGAAAGGGACACTCAGCTCTTTCAGCTTGCTCCTTGGTAATTTGGAAAAATGATTATACAGACAATTCCCTTAAACAAGCTCGATCAAGTAAATCAATATTATTCTCATCTAGCATTAACAACTTGTATCATCAGTGTGACACAAATTCAAAGGAAGTAAGTAGGACAGACTGTATTTTTCTCAAAGCGGATTGTGGAGTCCACATCTTGAAAAAGAAATAATAATATGAAGCTAACTATTCAAGGATAAGAATGAAAAATAACATTTTTCTACATAGCTCAAATGATGAAGACTCTGTTTGTGCTTAACTTGAGTGGCATCTAAAATGCAAGGACAAGTGTATTTTCAGGAATGTTGCTGCATTACATATCATATCAGAGAGACGGTGAAGTAATCTCCTGTGTATGTTGTTTTTTCTGTTGGTGATTAAATGAGGGTAACTATAGGCTCAGGGGCTTATCTTGTTACCAAGAAGCTTCAAGGTTAATACTATCCTCAGCTTTTATTTAATGTAGAGATGCTTTGTTACTTCATCGGCCTTTTACTCATTTCGCATTACAAGCCCGGAGTGATGCTTTCCAACTGACAAGGCCATATTCCAAATGTAGACCATGACCATCTGCACTCAGTGGGAATAGACAATCAATCATTTCTCGTGGAGTGGTGAATGTTGTCCATGGCCTCCAACACATAGACCAGTGCTCCCTCGAAAGCTACACTGCCGAGGTAAAGCCAATTACTTATGAAAAGTCCTAGAAACACACCTTTCCACATACACGTCCAAACGGCAGAAACAGGGATGCACACTTAAACATGTATATTCTGACCAGAGATTGAGCTGATGACCTTTAAATACAAGCCTTACCTACTATGCTGTACATTACTAGAGTATATTTCACTTTAGAGTAAATAAAGGTAAGTTATGTGATGCTGAAAATAGTCTGTGCATTGCTTTCAATGGAAAAAAAAAGTCCTGTTTTGTCATATTTAGTGGCATAGTTATGTTGGCTCAATTTGAATGAACATGCAGCACGAATTGATTTATTCAAGTATCTTGATTGGAGAAAAATGTTTTGCTTGCAGTGATGATTGCATTTTATCCAATGACTAAACTAAGCAAGCAATGTGTTTCTTGAATAAACACGTTACAATGTACTACACAGTGTTTTTTTTGGGGGGAAAGGAGGTATTATTCATGTACGTATGAGATGTATGTTCAGTGTGTATGTCTACAAAGTCCACAAAAAGCAGTTTTGAATGACAATACCGCTCATGGCATAACAACACAGGTCCATTCCTTTGCACATCTGAATACACTCCACCTCCATATGCATACTATGTAATAAGTAAACATTGTGAAACAGCAGTGTTACTTGGAAACCCTGTTAACCACCTTGCCATTTAAAGTCACAAAGATTCTATTATTGTCTAGAAAGTTCAATTTCAGGAGGATATAGCATCTGACATGATAACTGTTTTGTTCACATGTGGCTAATTTCCTGTATGTGCCAACATGCTGAAACACAACACTGCATCGTCTTCAACTAAGCCATCCCACTGCAATGTGTTTGCTTACAGTGGCTCTGTAACTTTTCAGATGTTGAACATGCTTAATGGTCACTCTTTGCCTGTTTCTAGCCTTCAGTGGTTGGACTAAAAGGAAATGAAGAGGACTTGTAACTGAGAGGTCACAGGTTTGATCCACAGACCTGTGGGATAAAGCGGCCCTTGCTTCTCCCTCTTTACCACTATTGACACACATTAATCCCCAACTGCCCCATGAGGCTGCTTGTTGCCAAACCGATTAGATTGCAGTTCCAGTGGGCAGCATCCAGTTGTCAGTGCTGAACAAATATTATATTATATTCCAGTATAGTATAGTATTAGTAGTTTAGTAGAATATAGCTGCTATCCTCTGCAGTATTTTTCCTAAGTAAGTACTACTTACTTGTATTGTGGTTGTTTCACTCTGTTTGTTATTGTAACAAGAAAACAATCAATTATTATTATCTATATTCTATTCTATGCACTACCTGACCCAGAAAAAGACAGAAGAAAAATCCTCAATAGCCATACTTAGACCTTCTCTAGTAAATTTTTAAAAAAAAATGAAGGCACAACATATCCACATGATGTTTTGTTTATTTCAATGCTGGAGGACATATTCAGTCAATAACATGACTGAGCATTCGCACCTTCTCACCTTGAAAACTGCAGTACCCTGATGACCACCTCATTAAAACAAATTCAGACTTCCAGTGTTTCATATGGAACAAACCTCAGGAACCACTTCTGTCCACCTGCATTTTATTTAATTTTTATTTTATTTAACCTTTATTTAACCAAGTTAAGTTAATCGAGAACTACTTCTCATTTGCAATAACGCCCTGGTCAAGAGACGGCATAGAACAAGATGAACAACAAAAACAGACTACACATACTGCAAATCACACAGTATTACAAAGCAAATTACACAAAGACTTTTAAAATAGAAAGGCTAAAAACAGGTGCAGTGGTCCTGAAGTGTTTCTCTGGCTGATTTTTTTAAACGAAGAGAGCAATACATATGAGGTGAATTTTAGGGATTGTTGCAGAGAGTTCTAGTCATTAGAGGCAGAAAACTGCAATGAGGATCCACCCAGAGCGGTGTGGACTTTGGGATTGTGGGGGTCAATGAAACTGTTATAACGAAGAGTACGGGTAGAGTTATGAATGGCAAGTAATGAATGCAGATACGGTGGTGTTTTACCAATGAAGGGTTTTGTAGTAGTACAGACACCAGTTTTATTGTCTGTGGGAGCGAAGAGAGGACCAGTTCACCAGTGAATACAACATTTTGTATTTAAGAAGTGGTTTCCAGCTCAAATATGTATGCCTGAATTCCTCAAGTATGACACTTTAACACTGTGAGTAGGTTTATGGTGACTTGGCAGAGTCGTGGAGGAGCTGGTGTGCTCGAACTGAATCGAGTGGGGAGGGGCGAGTGAATGCAGACGTGTGGATTGCACAGTTTTGCACATTCTGAAGGAAAAACAAGTATTTTTCAGAGAGAGACTTTAAGAAAATTTAATATCATTTTTCTTTACTTGCAGAGTAGTGAGTAGTTGCATTTGCTCTACAGACTGCTGTGAAGCTAGAATTTTTATCTGATGGATAGTTACATTGAATCAAATGTCAGAATTAAATTAAATGCATATTTCAATAGGTCTGTGTTTGATATTCTGTCTGTAGTGTTTTTGTATTGTTCTGATAAATGACGCACTTTCTACCCAAGCAAAACACAACACTGAAATCAAAATACAACGGAAAAGCAAAGGGAAAAGAAAGTTGAAGGAAGTGTTGGGAGTTCAAAGAAAGATGCTATTATTATTTCTGCTGGGATATCCTGGTGTGAATTTGCCGGAGACATTTGTCTGAAGTAATAGCTTTGTCAGTTATGTCATTGACTCACCATGGGAGACAGTCAAGGAGGGATTACATTTTTGGGCACTCTATCATTACAATTCGAGAACTGCTGACTTGGATATTAGCTCCCAATAGGGAACAGCGCTTCCAAACCCTCCCACAGAGCTTGCTGTGAATATTTCACACAAAAAAGAAAAAAAAAAGGATGAGATATAAATGAAACCAAACAATTATTTGGTGTTCACATAGAAAAAAAAAACATGCTGGAATGTCAAGGTTTCAAACAAGAGTGACTTGTTTTGTTCCCCCTCCCACCTCGATGCTTTGAGTGTTTCATCCCCTGTTGAGCCACAATACTCCAGACTGAGCCTCATTTTGAAAGGCTCCATGTGCGTCTTCTGGTATCTAAGCCAAACAGCTCTATTGTGACTCCAAATGAAAGTAAATTTCATGTTTGTTTGTTTGACAAAAGTTTATCAAAGATTGCCGTTCGGAGACACACACAGAGGTCAAATAGCGTTTCAGTAATAATTGCAGTAGCCTCTGCCAAAGTGGGCAGAACACAGGATGGCTGTGTGCTTCAGCACTGCTGCTTCTGCCCTATTTTTAGGCTCTATTTTGATATTTTAGACCCGATTTTACTCTGTTTATATGTGCTCCCAGTGGGCTCTATTAAAACAACAACAACAACAACAAAATCCATAAATCCATCTCATACTGACCACACTCAGCCGTACTCTCCACTGACACTGGATGATCCATATTGCTAACTTTGAAGATGTTAAATGCCGGGTTGTGAAAAAGCTTCCTGAAACATTATAAGAAGGTCCTGTAGCATAGCTACACTTCAGAAGCCCCACTTGAATATTAAATAGCTCATTTGAGAAACCTTACAGGAATATCCCAGATTGAATAATAATAAATGATAAAATCTAATTAAGCTGATCAATCTTTTTATCAAAAGTCATGCATTCTGATTCTGTTGACCCCCATTTCCCAAACAAACAAACAAAAAAATACACTGTAGCATTAATGATAATTAGAAACAAAACATTTAATAACTACTGCTGTGAACCAACATTAACACAACAATGGCACAACAATACGGACATACAAAGAGAATATGGAAATGAGTGAATGCAGGACTGAAGTCTGGCAATGAAAATATGCAGCAGGTAAGCGCTGAATAAAAGCCTTCTGTGATCAACACTGGCAGCAATTAGGAAGAGCGGTGATGAATTTAGAAACACTTCAGAATTGAGGAGAGACTTATAATTCCTAAATTCACCTGTTTAGCAAAAAGAAAGCGGTGCTTGTGTAGCCTTTGAAGTAGCTGCCGGATCAACATGCAGCATCAAAAGAAGAAGGAAGAGAGAGCAGGGTGAGGTCGGTTCAAGAACACGAGGGCAGGATGGCATTTTTTGCATACTGCCTGCCGACGTACAAATGCTGAGAGAGAAATCCCATAGTTACAAAGGACAAAATAACTTAACGAGGAAAGCCTTAACAAAGACAAACGAAAGCCCACGCTGTATCCCAGTGACCAAACATTTTTAGTGTAAAATTCAGATCTAACCAATCATGGACGTGTTTATTCACAGGGCTGGTGTTGGCCCTCCCTCTCAATAAACAGGCCAGAGGTCACATACACTTATCATTGACTTTATCATTGATGCCTTATAGATAGAGTTGAGCCTAATAACTAGCTAACATGATTATAGATTCTATGTCTGAATGTGCAGGCCCTTAAAATGACATCAAACACATATTTCTCTTAAATAGTTCCTTAAATAATGATAAATGGTGTAAATGGTGGTGGATAGAAGTTGTAAAACATCATTGCAATGCCAAAACCTACACAGAAAAAGTTAACTAGTATAACCAAGAAGGAATACATTCAAACATACATTCACAGGGAAAAAAAAAAGGCACTATTTCTAATCCAACTTTGGGACATTATTTTGGTGATGTTAGAGGTCCCAATTTCACATTTCAAAACCGTATAATTCAGATTTACATACAGTTAGGAAGAGAAGAAGGTCAGGAGGTCACAACAAGGAATGCAGTTGTCTGTTGTAAGATTTTCAAAGACATCTCTTGTCAAAGAGAGAATTACATTGTCTTTTTGTTGTAAACATGCGACCATTTTCTTACCGGCTGCAAAAGTTCCATTAAAAAAAGAAGTTTTATTGGTTGTTTTCTCAAAAGGTCTCCTATTGAATTTACAACTGCAAAAAAAGATCCTGATCTGTGATGCATCGTGCAGTAAACCTGTTGTTCTGCTCCTTCGTACGCTACAGTAATTATCTCTGACCCTATTCTCCGACGTAAACAAATAAAAACCTTCGAGGTGTAATTTGGATTGTGATTTCTACTTGTAAAAACATACACACTTGTTGACAGTACCTCATTCCATTTTCCATCTTTTGCAAAATATTTCTGTTTTTCTTGTTTGGAGATCATTGCAAATGCTTTAATTCATCATCACCATGATTATTGTAATTTATTTTTATCCATATTCAAAGCACAGCACAGCAAGCTTCTCATTCAGAGCAGAGAGCGTAACTCTCTCTCTTACCGATTTCCCTTCAGTGGCATCCATAGAAAGAATTGATTTTAGGATTCTTTTATTTCTCCCCAGTTCACACCACCAAACTCCTCAGCACCTACATTGCCTTTAGGCTCCTCGCAGTTACTGGACAATCACTCCTCTCCATTGTTTGCTTCCAAATAAATAAAGGTGATCCAGCATTTTATACTGTTGCCCCGAGACCTTCTGAACAGGTTGCCTTTCACTTTCAGACGCTCCCCTTTCATTGGAATTTATAAACTCCTGAAATAATTCAGTATTTGGAGAAATGCTTGCTGGCAGAAAGTTAAAAGAGAAGCTCCCACTGCGGTTCAGTCGAGAAATTCTCGAAAATGAAATGCATTTTCTTAGATTTGTAACCGAGCAGTAAAAAACTCTAAATGACATTACAGACTTTGTTATATGTAAGTGAAGAATAAAAATGGTAGCGCACCATTTGTATATTCCTGGCTAAAAGAAATATGCAGTTACGTACATTGATTTTTTGTTTCGTTTGTTCGGTTTTTGCCAGACAACTGAGAAGGCCAGTCGAGACTACTGATTGTTGTTTCCTGACTGGCAGTGCATTGTTGGAAGCAACAGAAGCTTGTGCCTCTTTTCCTTAGCTTTGCTTTTAGAAGTGAGTGGCATACTCATAGATTTTACTTGTAGGTTGTAGAAGGAGTGTCAGTAACATTGCAACATCTGTGAGTTTCCTTGAAAAGAGAAGTCATTTCTAAAGAATTTCTGTCTTTCTCTGCTTCCTACAAAGAGTATTGCCTATAATATTTTTTATATTGTTTCCCTGCCTCATGGAGAGAGGAGTGTGAGTTCACAGCTGTTGTGGCAGGGGATACTGGACCGACTGTGAGGTGTATGTCTGAATAAATCAAAGATGTTACAAAAAGCCCTTCATAACTTGGACTTTTATTTTTCGAAAGAAAAGAAGAAGAGAAAAGAGACAGAGAAAATGAGCTATAACTGCTGGAACAACATGCAAAGTATTTCCAACAATCTTGAACAAACTATAATGTTTGATTATAATTATAGTTGCATAGCTATCCAAAAAAGTAATTTTACCTTGATTAACATATCTCGCTGTTCTGATACGCTCGACAGTTATTTATGTTGACAAGCAGCTGACAATCGACAGCAGCTGGCATTTGGTGACTTGTGTTTGTTGAAGAAATGTCACTCTTGGTCCTTCGAAGTTTGCTGTAATGGAGTGTTTATTAATTAGTAATTGAATCAAGAGGTCTGGCAAACAGTTGCAAAGAGCAAAGGTGTGACAACAAAAGGTAGGAGGGTGTCAGACAGACAGTAGCATATAACAAAAGATAAAAGAATTGTGGATAACCGTGAAGGAGTGACATGCGACATTAGAAAGTATCTGTAGCAAAAGTGTTTTCTTCATCTCGTTTCTTTATCATGTTCATCCACAAAATATTGATATACAAACCTGAGGAGTAGGAAGACTAATTTTGGAGGGTTCTAGCTGGTGTACTCAACCGCATGGTGAGATGTGGGGCAGAATGGATCAGAGAGCAATGCCAGGGGGACTGTACTGGCACACCTGGGATGCAGTGTCTCCCTCTTTTGTGTTGGGACCTCAAGCTGCCATTCTGAGACCAACAACATGATGACGGGACGCCAAACTGTGTTTTTTGTTCCAAGAAGAAACTGTGTACGCTCTGGCAGTAGCCAGGCATTATGACATGGAACACATGGCGATCATTATGTGAGTTATATGTGTAGTTGGCAGCATATTTTGTACTTCAGATTTCTCTGCCTGAGTGTTTCCATGCTCGGGGAACCCATAGTAGCTGTCTCGTGCTTTAGTAGTAACAATTAACAGCCACCTGCCAAGCCAGAATACCCAGAAACACGATTTCCCAGACTCAAAGTTCAAATAATTAAAACTGACAGCCATGGCAAAAAAACTTCAATTTTACATTTCATACATGGTTCATTTTTACATGTTACAGTTTTGGGAGACCCTTGACTTTGTGTGTTCAGGCTAGAAAATGTGGGATGATGGAAACAGCAGGAGTAAGCTTGATTTTGAAAGCATACGGTGCATTCGAAGCCACTCCACCAAAACTCATGAACATGCAATGTGTGAGTTCAGCTGGAGGACGAATCCAACGAGAGGGAATGCTGGAGAGGAGAGGAGCGCAGTGCATTAAAACTACTTCATGTCTATCAACACGCTACAATGGCACATTTGTAAATCCCAAATGCACAAATAGACATGATCATTTGGCATATTTAGCTGTGTAAGATGTTGTAGGTTTCGGTGGAACTGCAAAATGTGGCTGCCAGTCTTGTGGTATCTGCTCGCTAGCTCTGGCAATGTGTCCAGACTAGTTTTGTGGAAAACTGTGAATGCACGGACACAGCGGCTGCAGATAAACAGGCATGTACTTAGACAGGCAGATAGGCCATCTAATCATCTGTTGTGGACCAAATGCGGTGATTTTACAGGCCTGTAACTGCCACAGATAACAGATTTTTATTATCAGAGCACTTGCAGATTTATTTGCTTTGAGGATGTAAAGAGACTTTCAAAAAATATAATGAAAAAGCTTCAGTAATATATTGCAAACTGTAGCTTCTGGTAAGAGAAGAAAAATATTTCCACAACTTCCTACTTTGTAAATGTATACGAAGAGGTGTTGTGCAGTAGGCCAGACTATGTGACAAGTGAGACTCAATCCTGTATCCCTGCAGTAAATTACAAAGTGATACCTCATATAGAAATAGAAGAAATTAAGAAAATAATAATAATAAACAAAACAATGTGTACACAAAGCACAAAAACTTACAAAAAACAGACTGAAGTTAACACTCTAAAACAAAACTAAAATTAACAAAAGACTGTTAAAGTCTGTATTTTAGAAGTGATTAAAGCATGATACAGAGACTGCAGTCAGGGAGTTCTAAGGCTGAGGTGTCCTAACAGCAAAAGCCTTCTTTCCTTTGTTCTTCAGTTGCGTCTTGAAGAACGCCAGCAGAGCCGACCTGCCCGAGACTCTGAAGCTGTGCTCTGCTTCATGGGGCTGCAGCAATTCCGCAATGACCAGGAGGCAAGCCAGGTAGTGCTTTAAAAGTGATGAGTAAAATCTTAAGTTCAGGTCAAAAGCAGACTGGTAGCCACTGAGGAGAGGCTAGAGCAGAAGTTGTGTGATCTTTTCCCTTTGAATAACTTAAAAGCTGAAGAGCAGTGTTTGGAACTATTTTCAGGTTTTTAAAAACCCAGCACAGACACCATAGGAGATCCTGGGGCATCCAACACCTAATGTCAAAGAGACGAAAGAACAGTTGTTTAGGTTTCTTTTTGAAGATTAATTTGTTGAATATTGTATTTTTCTAATGTGTGATAAATGGAAAACAACAGGTAACCAAGGACGGAGCCTTGTGGAGCACCACAGGTCAGTCTAGCCACAAATTACTAAACTAGTCTACAATGACAGAAACAGATCATCAAAAGATGTGTCTGTAGAAAGTTGATATTATCACAGATTAGATGTGCAAATTTAATGGAATGTATCCATGTTAGCAGTAGGGGTATTCACAATTTTGGTCAGTGTTCAATTTATTGCTTGTGCATGTAGTACTGTCAGCTAGTAGTGATGACATCCAGCCTATATTAGAGACTATTAAAGAGCAGCATACGTCTTCTATACCGACCTACATGCTTGAACCCTTAACCCCTACAGTGAGGTGATCCGGTGGTTCTGCTACACTGTGTGGGGCATTTAGGCGGCATGGATTGGATCCATCTTTGCCCTAAGAGTGGAGGGTCACTGCATCTGAATATACAGTTGTTCTGAGTGATCACCATTATCCTATCACAAAACATTTTCTATCCTAATGGGGATGGTCTCCAAGAAAACAATACCCTCATTTATAGCACACAAGTGGTCAGTGAATGGCTTGATGAGTATGAAAATGATGTGAACCACAAGCTGTGGCTGCCAGATCTCAACCCAGTTAAGAGATTTTGCACTGGCATGTTAGACAGTGCTCTCCACTGGCATCATAAAAACACAGAAAAAGGGAATATGTTTTGGAGAAATGGTGTTAAAATGGTAAATGGTCTGTATTTATATGGCGCTTTACTATACCTGCAAGGTACCCAAAGCACTTTACATGATATGTCACATTCACCCATTCACACACTGATGGCAGAAGCTGTCATGCAAGGAGCTAACCACGACCCACCAGGAGCAATTAGGGGTTAGGTATCTTGCTCAGGGACACCTCGACATGAGCATGATGGGCAACCGAACCGGCAACCCTCCGGTTGCAGGACAGCCACTCTACCCACTGAGCCCCTCTAGTAGATTTCCAGAGATTTGGAGAATCAAAGCCAAGGCACACTGAAGCTTTTCTGACAGCACGTGACCGTACTAAAAAACACTACTATGTAGGTTTTTCCCTTTAATTTGTCCCCCCCTCTGTAGGTGATTCATTCACCGCAGCACAGAAAGATAAAGTGCTGCGCTATAGTTTGCATTCAGTGATAAATGTTAACTATAACCTGAACAGGAATTATGTCAATTGAGGACAAAGTAGGTCGAGCAGACAGTGACTGCTGTGACTATTCATCACCTAGACACTGCTCCTGGGATGTAGCATGGTAGTAGCCCATGCTTAGAAGAGCCATCTGTTGAGCTATAAATGGACACTACACTATGCACACGAGCACAAGTTTACCCTCAATGTATTTTCAGCACCGACTTGTTCAGACAATGTTCTCTATCGCCGCTACATCAAAACATCAAATGGGAGAACATCTTTTGAAAGAATGGTGTTCATCCCCCCCAGGAGAGTTCCAGAGATTTGGCACATGGTGGCTCAACTCCTCACTGAAATGCTCAGGTTTTACTTCAATTTGTCACCTGTCTAGATAAATTCATGTATTCATTTTTTTTTTTGCCTCTTAATTGGGGTGCATGGCCACAGGTGCATCATAACATTGTGAGTCAACTGCAAGTTATAAGTTTTTCCTCAAGTATAAGCCTCTATTTTATTCATGAGAATTTTCTGAAGAGCTATCTATAATGAATGCTGAAGCCATGGCCCTTTTGCTATGAGGTTTTGACATGAAAGAAGGCTACCTCTAAACCAATGTAAGATTGATATAAAAAGACATCTGGAGTGCCTTCAAAGAAAACCCTGCATCCTATTTATTACATCTGTGCACACGGATTTACTTCCAACCTTGACTTCAAAGTTTACAGATTAACATTTGAGGGCACCTGGTTGGTTCAGACGTGTTCCTCTGAATTGTTACTGTATTTGTAAAATAATCTGTAATTCATAACACATGCAGTTTGCTCACTTTTTATGGTAAGCCCACCACCATGACATAAAAAAAAGTACTGCAAATGAAATTTCTTGGAGTATTTTGATTGGTTTGCTTCTGTTTTTCCTCTTTTGCTTCAAAAAATACAGAGCATAATAATAATAATTCAAACTGGAAAAATTAACATATTAAAACGAGCTATTCTGCCACAAATTTTGACTGCTGGAAAAGTATTGCTCATTAAACTTGATTTAAGGATACGTTTATTCGAGTGTTTATTTCCCACCTTCTCCAGCCAGACCAAGAAATAATGAAGCAGAAATGTGAAACACAACCTCGCAAGGAGTGCGACACTTCTTCCAAGGATAAGTGTTATGCTCAATGACAATAACAAAGAAACAGAAAAACTTCTCAGAGCTCTGCCCCTACCCCGTGTGTTAATGTTTGATACAGAAAATCAATCAGAAGCAGGATTTCAATATGGTCGTCTTTCATTCTGCCTGCCCCGAGTTTTGGGCAAGGGCAGGTATTTCAGGAGAGTCATACTTCTTTCTGTCTTCTCCCCTAATGAGACAAATGAGCAGACTCTGCTGCTGCTTGACCATGCATGCTTAAGTAGGTGGCAACAGAAGGAACAGGAAGCAGAGCCTTTGAAAATGACAACATGTCTGCGTTCTATGGTATTCTTTTTAGGAATTCTTGTTGTTCAGCGGATCTCTGCACTGCCAAGGACATTAGTGTCAGGAGAGCTTAATGAGATCAAGGACTCACACAGTCGTGTGTGTACAACCTCACTTTCGTTGTTGTTATGACTTCTCCTCATCTACACTTAATGAAATATTACAGAGATGAGGGATTTTTCAACCATATTGAAAATTACTTTATCTGTTTTTCTTCGTGTGGGATCATCAAATATTTGTATAGAAATCTGATTCACATTGCAAGAAACTGCATTAATACTGGAATATTTTAGCACTCAGGCAGTGTACATTCAATGGCAACTTTACATGCTGAATGTTGTGGCCTTCATGTAGTGAGGAGGAGGGCTGTACGTATCAGGTCAGGGTTTATAGCACAGCTAATTCCACTGTGGGAGTTGGTTGGTCAGTAGGCCTGCCACTTTGCTCCATGTATTGATTGGACTTTGAAAAATTTGGCATATACTGTATATCCAAGATGCCCAGAGTTTGTATCCTAATTAGTTTGGGGATTCTCTGATTTTTCACATTGGTACCTGATATTCTACTGACATTCCTACCACCCTTATCTGTACTTTTTGCTTGGAATTTTTATTATTATCCACGCAAGACTAAGATGGTGGTCATGGTTAACATCAGCGTGTTAGTGTAAATATACAAGCACTATGGCATGAGCATTCAGTAAATACAGTCTCATAGTGTCCCCTGTGTGTCTGCACCTCATTGTTATTGCAGCATACCCATTCCTTTACTGTAGCTACATGTTGCCTAACCTTGATGTGCATTAACAAAAATGGACTTCCCATATCTTAGATACAATGCACAGATAACTTGTGCGGTAGAAGTGCCAGGCAGAAGTGAATCAAAGGTCACCTCCACTTCATTGTTGCAAAATGAACAATATGCCAAATAAATAAAATATAAGGAACATTTCATGCTGAGCCGCTGCTTTTTAGCCGCTGAAGGTCCAGAAAATGCAGCATATTTGTGGCTATGGAGCTCAAAATCAATACGTGTTTGCTATAACTTCTTATTATAATGTGCATCTTTTCAATGTAAGGTGTATTTTTATTTTATTCCTTCAAAAAACCCAACAATAAAACAATAAAACTAAGACGGTGTCCTCCATAGCCTGTATGAAATCTTAATTAACAATGCATTAGAGTGTTAATCATACACACAAATATGCTACATACAAATATGCACTATTAAAACAGTGATGTAGCTTATAGTTTTAAGAGTAGCTTATCTAGTGTATTAAGAACACTATAAAAAACGGTACTGCTGTTGCGCTTCTGGTTATTGCGCACTACTAAACATTTTCGTACATTTTTAGCAAAAAGCTGTTTCACTTTTTAACAGGTTAAACTGTACAAATTTGTAAACAATTTTTTTGCTTATTTATTTTTACACATTCTTTTCTGTACTGTACTGAAAAGACCGTTGTCTGATTGTATGAATGATGATAATTTTATTGTACACTGTGCAATGACAATACGATTCTATTCTGTCTATTCTAAATATTCTGCGTTATGTACTGTATTGCAAATTGGAATTTGAAAAAAAATATTAAGTGACTTTCATCACATCCCAGGTTATGATTCCAGCCACGTGTAGAACCAGGTATGGACAGTTGGTGAGATCATTATTAGACATAATGGCGCTTCACATTTTTATACCACTTATCATGACCTGACTTACAGATAGTTTGCCTCCTAACACATACAGACACAGCGCTCCTAAATCTACAGTATTCTGATATGTTGGGTATTCAAATGTCATATACTTTGCTGATTTACTAGTACAAGCACAAAAAAGTGAGGATCATTACTGCAACGGCATCCTGCTTGTAACCACAAATTTCCCTTATTAACCACTTTGCGAAACCTTTTCTCAATATAAATATCCAGGCGATTCTGAAGAGCCTGCTGCATATTTAAATAACCAAAAATGATGTTCAAACAATTGTTGTCGGTAAATTAGACTTTTCTTTTCTTGCACTTAATGCATCAGCTCTAGTGTTATCAGTAGCTTCAATAATGTGCTTGTACGATTGTGAAATGGTAATAATAATCAAATTAAGTTTAAAAGTCATGCTGGTTGTTATTATAAATTCCACAGTGGTTATTATCATATCTCAATGTTAGTCTTGTTGTCACAAAGCTCTTTTACTGACTGAAACTGTGCACATGTAGTTTTTGGATGCAAGCAGAAATAACATATGAGATGCTGAATGCTGGATAAAGTGAATTTTTTTGTTATTTTTAGTAAGTCAGAAATAAGATCACTGGTGCTAAAATGTTTCAGTGTGAGACTGCATTGTCAAAATCATCTCTTCATAGAGAGATAATACCTATAATTGTTGTTATTTACAAAATGAAACATACTATGTTTTAAAGATGATATCCAATTTGGCTGCTGTGCAAACATGAGCTGCAAATATGTTGAACATATTTTTTTTTAAAAATACGACACCAGCATCGACTAAATGACAGCCTCTTGTCTGTCACAACTGGAGAAACACATCTTTTTTTCCCCTTCCTTTTAAATGTCAGTGGGTTGCGTGAAACAGCCTGAAGGTAATTTTACACACCACTGATACAAAACATGTTTTAGCTGTTTCATACAGAATTAGACAAGCTGTGGTGTTAGCAAGGAAAATTGGATTATGAAGGGTATATTTTAATCTCATGTGTCAACAGGTTAAAATGCCTTGTAGGAAGACAGGGATAAGAGGACAATAGCATGCAGACCCCAAGAAAATCAATCAAGAATGCAACACAGCAGTGAAGGTTTGGACATAATATATTTTCTGAGGATTATTTTGTCCCTCCAGCATGAGGTCACATAGCTTGAAAAAAAGCACACTTCTTTTCTTGTAGGCATTCTTCTTCCTTTTCTTTTTGATATTATTTTATAAGTAACACGTTTGAGGCCTGGTTCTTTTCAAATTGTGATTATGAAAAGGTTAATAATGTAGACTAATTATGTAGCTGGGATAATGAATTAATAAGGCAAAGTAATTTGTGAGATAAATAAAATTACAAAACAATAAATTAAAAGAAAACATATAAAAGTAAGCACAGATGAACTATTTTCATAAAAAAATGAGAAGAATTAAATGTCATCGGAATAATGAAATAATGAAATAATTGGGGGGGGGGGGGGGGGAATCTATGGCAAGCTAACAATTTGATTTAGTTCCAGTTCTTGTGTCACAATTTGATTCCGAATGAAATGGATTATCTGACCTTTGAATCTGTGTGTGTGTGTGTGTGTGTGTGTGTGTGTGTGTGTGTGTGTGTGTGTGTGTGTGTGTGTGTGTGTGTGTGTGTGTGTGTGTGTGTGTGTGTGTGTGTGTGTGTGTGTGTGTATCGATGAAGACGATGTGTTAGTTGATCTTCCACTTAAAATGTCTGCACACTCCCATATGAAGACCTTGCCTGAAGTGTCATGCCCACACTGTCTTCATTTCCAAGTGTTTGTACGATGTAGCGCTTCTTCTAGATTCTTGAATTATTAAGTGCTCGCTTCTATGAAATGTAGGGTATTTCAATCACAGAATGCTAGAACTGACAGATTAAGTAAGACTCCTGGTCTTCCAGCAAATGTTTGCTTTGCTTTAATGCCCTTTGATAATAGATGAGATAAAAGTATGTGGACCCTCTGAACTCATCTCACAAGGGCTGGCTGTATTTTCTACCTTTTCTATCTGGTGTGATACGCTAAAGTACTCAAATTTGTTGTAGGCACGTAGTTGAATACAATGCAGTCTTTCTCTTCTAAGATGGTATGAGTTTTACGTCTTAAAAGAAGAATGTTCTGGAGATTTGAGCGTATTTTGTTTGACCGTATTTTGTTTGAGTGTATTTTGTGAGAATGAATTTGTGACAAAGTGTGTAAGAACATGAGTATGATTGCTACACAGACCCAATGGTTTGTGTGTTTTTGTACATTCCAAACACCATTACAGTCAAAATTGCACACCTGGACCAAATCTGGATTGCTAAAGTGAGAAACCAAAAACAAAACTGATAACAGCTTGATTACCTGACGAATCAACACTGACATCTGCTTCCAACCATGGATCTAAATGGAGATGAATGTAGACCATAGCAGTCAGCCGTTTCTATCTTGTGCTCAGCTCTTCTTCCAAAGCCATTTAGAATTACAGTGAAATCAATAAGCAGTCTGACAATTTGCAACATTTGTACATCTCTGCGTTTGTACATCTTTTTTGTCCTTGCATATGTTTGATATAAGAAAACAGAAATGAAACAAGTTCTGTAGATGTTTTAAAGCCTCTGCTAAATTCTAAATGCACAACAATAAAAAGGATGCATAAGGTCAATGTGATTTCACCAGTGTTTGTCCTTCACCTCATTGTCCACAACTGCCCTATTATAAGTTTGGCAATCACTTTAATGGCAGAACTGTTGCTCTCATCTCCACTCAACAACATTATAGTGTCTCCGCATCCAAGTTTGAACTCATATTAAAATAAATAAATAAATAAATAAACGGAAACCACTTGCAATTTAGACCTTTTTAATTTGCATAACAGCCAATTATGGTCAATCACTCCCGCATGGTTTGTGTACTAAATACAGAGCTAAGGCAACTGGAAACCTTACCCACTCCCCCACATGTAGCAGACAAAATCAACAACAGCAAAGCAGATTTCTTTTGCACAGCAGGATCCTTAAATGTCAGTGGAGCTATAGTTGGAATGCATTTATATAATCTATATCATCTGTACATTACAATATTTATCAAAACAGAGAACACCTACTCCATTAACACCCAGGTTGTGCACTGCTGAGTGACACACAGCCTAATGGCCATTTCCGCAATTGGCAACAAGGCTTCCTATCAAACCCATGATTCTAGTAGATGGTTGCTTTGGTATATGTAACCCCAACATGCCTCAAATAGAACAGTAAAGCAGATTGTTTCAGCATGACTACAATTTGCACAAGTTGTTGAAGCTGTATTGAATCTATTTACAGCTAGCAGGTCCTCTTAAGGTAAGGATGGACTGAGGGCCTGTTAGAAATGAAAAAAAGGGAAGACTTTCACTAAATACTGATGTTCCCTAATGTAATGATAGAATTAGAAAAAAGAAAAGCAAGCAAAAACAAACCAAAAGAAGCTAACCGAGTAAAGCTAAAATCGGATTTATCTGGTGATTATTTTTTCTATAAATCATTTTGTCCACAAAATGTGAAAAATGGCAGACTTAGTGGCATCTTCAGTCGTCTTCTTTTATTTTTGACTGATAGTCCAAATGCCACACATATTCAGTTTGCTCTCATTTGTGACAAAGAACTAATCTAATCATCATAACTCCATCGACACATTTTCTTCTATTTATCTAGGGTCAAGTCATGGTATCAGCAGGCTAAGCAGGTCAGTCCAGGCAGCCGTCTCTGCAACACTTCAACACACCTCCACTTGAGGGATTGTCGGGCATTCCTAGGCCAAATGAGATATGTGATCCCTCCAGTGACTTTTAGGTGTGTCCTCAGTTCTCCTACCAGTTGGGCATGTCTGGAGAGCCTCCATAGGAAGATGCCCAGGAGGCATCCTAATCAGATACCAGAACCACCTCAGCTACCTACATTTGATGTGAAGGAGAAGGGAAGCTGATAAGAGCCTCTTCCTGTTCAAGTGTTGTCATTCTTTCCAACACTATCCAGAGCTTGTGACCATAGGTGAGGGTAGGAACCAAGACTGTCTGGTCAATGAAAAACTTTGCCTCCCAACTTAGCCTCTTCTTCACTACGATGTGCAAATGTCCTCATTACTACTGACGTCTGTCTAATGCTCCATTTTCCAATTACTCATGAAGATCCTGAGATACTTCAAATACTTGAAAATCTTTACTTTAGGCAGCAAAACCGGAACCTGGCTACTGCGTCAGAAGATCCCTGAGGCAACTGAGCCTGAATGACCTCCTTCTTCAGCCTGACAACCTCTCTGCCCCCTGGTGTCTATCACCGGGTTCTGAGGTTGGTGCCATGACAGGCACCGATGACCTTCTGACCACAGTCCTGCAATGAAGGCTTTGCCATGTCCCCAGCAGCTCACCCTCACTACATGTCTGTGTTTACGAGGACGGTCGAGCAACCTTCCTCCATCTGACCCTACACACCATGAGGTAGTGATCAGTTGACAACTCTGCTCCTCTCTTCACCTGAGACTCCAGGACACATAGCTATATCGTCAACTTTTGCTCTAAGATGCTCCGATTTCTCTGACCACACTTGTTCTAGTTTTCTTTACTTTTGCCATGTTGAAGTCCTGCAGGAGAACTACAGTCACCAAGCAGAACCCTTTCCAGGATGCCACTCAGAAACTCTAGGACAACACGTACACTGAACTGCTGTTTGGTGAATCGGCACAGACAACAGTTAGAGCCTTCCCCTCCACCACAGACACAGAAAAGCAACATTCTCAGCATAACTACAAGGTTAAAACATGAAAAATGACAGAAAACAACTTCAGACTCCACAACATGCATCTGGATTCGCAGTTACGTTAGCAAGCACATATACACAAATGTCAAAGGATTTCAATTCTTTGCATCATTACTTATAATTTGGTAACAATCCATGCTGGAGTCAGGGTTGTTCGTCAATAACAGATGTACATATATTGATCATACAGGAATAATATAGGCTTCCTGGCATAAATACATAAAAAGTACAGTGACTTTCGCTCTCTCTGTGTCTCTCCAACATGCATACAAATGCACACACACACACCTACTTCCAACTTTTATGGTGTCCAGTTTGTTGCATGTGTTTGGGTGTCTGTCCTCTAGAGTAGACCATCTGCTCCTTCCTATTTATTGCTTCTATCCCCAGTTGTGCTCTATCCTTCTGGTGGTCTTCCACCCCCATGCCAAAGCAGACACCAATTAGAGAGTTATGCATTAGACTTTTCACTTCTTTCTGGCACTCATTATGTCATATTCAGTTAGAGTTTGCTTTACTCTCTTCCACTCCTGTGAGTACTTTAAAGACTTCTAAACACCCACAAATTCCTGCAAAATGGAGCCTGGAAAATTGGGCAACAATTAGAGGCGGATGAAAAAACAACAGCATTCATGTCTTGTGCAATTTTGAATCGCAAATGCCAACAATCAATTTTGTAATAATTTAGGGTTAATGGCAATATATTTAGGGAACAAAAAAGTCTGAAAGTCAACAGCTTTCAGTGCAGCACTTAGATGGTGAACAGAGCACAAATACTGGAAAAATATTGTTGTTTCATGACAGTAAAACTGCAAGGGCATGTTTAGGTTTAATGATTGTTATTAAGCTTTGCAAAATGAAAGTAATGTACTTTGTGAATCATTTTTGCCACTCCACCTACAGACTAGCATTAGTAGACTGAAACACAGACAAACAATGCACCACTTTATAAAACTGCCACCAATTCTGACAAGGCAAGGAAAGTAACCTAGTCTATACAGTATTCCCATTTTAATTACAAAGCCAGTCATTTCTGTGCTATTTTGGATGGCTTCCTTTTCATCCAAATGTATTAATTAAAGTTACTAACCTAACTTTAATAATACCAAAAATAGTAAATGAAAAAATCTGGAAACTCTTGTTCCACTTCTCTGGTATTTTGTATTAATAAGACAATGGCTCTCCTAAAAACCAACAAGCTTAACCACCATTTTTCATTCATTTGCAGGTCAGTCAGCAAAAGACATGATTTAATGATTTGGCACACAGTAAACTGAAGTTACAACTGAATTCTGATTTGAGTCAAGATACCAAGAATCAGAACTGAACTGAACCCTGAGACTGCCATAGATTCCCACTTCTGAGAGCCAACCACTTGCTGTGTTTCTGTCACATGAAGCTGTATTATGGTATAGATACAGTGTAATTGTATAAGAGAAAGACATGTGAAGTCTACTGGATATGTACATTTCCAAATGCTACACTTTTAGAAGAATGTGTGAATTCATCTTGTGCAGGGACCAGCACATCAAAACATTTCTTGTAAGACAGCAGTTATCTAAACTTATATCTACTTCATTCCTGAAAATACAACGACCTTTGTTGATCATTAGCCAATAATACGTATTCTTGGCTGGTTAAGGTCACAGAGGCAGTTGTACAACTGTCCTGTACAGATATTTGCCCTAGTATGTAACACATGCTTGCATGTGTTGTCTTTTCTTGCCTTTCAGAAACTGCCCTGCATACCTTATCTCCTATGAATTTATGTCCTACTGTGCTGCATAGACAATATATGATTTGAACAAGTTGGGCCTTTTTTTTTTTTTTATTAGCAAAACATTAGGTGTCTGTGTTATTCAGCTCACTAAGATATTTCATTCAGGAAAAACTAAATTGAAAGAAAAAAATAAAGATTAGTTCAATGATTTATTTGACAAGTCATGCACTAAGAGGAAAGGTGAAGAAATCTATGAGGAGTCTTTGGTGATTACACCTCATCATGATGTCATCATTTTAAGAGGGTAGCGGAGCTGTGGACACCACTACTGATGACAAAGGGAGGGGGAAGAGGTGAAAGTGGTGTTCCATCGATCTAACATTGAAATGACAGCTGACAACAGCAGAGAAAGTAACAGTTTTAAAATGACAATGGCCAAATGACTGGCTCAAAAGGTTGAAGCAAAATGTGATTGTTTAACGAAGGGCAGGATGCAGTCACTGTCAGTGAATGTGATGAGTTAGGTGTGTTAAAAGAGAGAGGGGTTGAAATGGATGGTAAAAGCATGAGAAAGTCTTCCTGAATGAACTTTTAGCAGAGCTTTATTATTATGGGCTTACATGGCCATCGACCTCCCTCACATCTGCACCCAATCCTTGATCACTCGCAGTTGGATGTTCCTGAAGAAAGCACAGAGTTGCAGAAATACATTGTCAAACACTGAATGAAAATGTCTGCCACATTGTGCCATGTCAGGAGATGATAAAGTCTCATTAAGTCTTTTTCATCCCTCATGAACCCCACTAAATAAAAGACTCACTGTCAATTGTTAAAACAGCTGTGGAGCATGTTCATGATTAAGACTGGTTAAATATTAAATGATCTGAATGGTAACTCGACAGTCTGTACAAGTCAAATTTAAACATTAAAGTTATAAATATGAAATTTGTTCAGAGTTTTTAAAGAAAATATGCCGTTTTAGTTGTGAATCTTTCAAACTATTCACTCACAGAGGTTTCTAAGGTAGCTTTGCAGATCTACCAAAGTTATATTAAGATAACTCTGGCCTTAAATAACTAATTACGAGTCAAAGTCTGTGTGAAACAGAACATCAAGGTGAAAGAGGCAAATATACCAGTACAGACGCTTCTCACAGCGTGATAACACATTTGGTTAGGCTTAATTTTCAGAATATTTAATCAAAATACAGATGAAATATATCCTTTCATTTTCTATTTGTTCTTAACAACATCCATGGAAACCAGAAAGTGAAGCTCACTGATTTTGATCATCCCCATATAGTGCCACCAGCAGCAGTGGGCTGACATTTTTGTTTTTTAATTAATTGGATTTTAATGTTTAACTACTGGATGAACTACTGTGATATTTGGTGCAGACATTCATGGATCCCATAATGACAATGTAGCTGTATATCTCCTAACTCTTCCCCTAGTGCCACCACCTTCATTACACATGGCAGCCTAATATTCCCCAAACTACAGATTACCTGATAATGGCGGATATATGTCAAAAGTATGTGCATATGACAAGACAAGTTGAGTAATCCACTTGATGCGCTGACAGCGTTATCAGAATAAAGCTCCTGCAAACAGCAGCGTGTCTGTATCTCTCTATGTGTCTCATGTTGACTGCAGTGAACTGTAACCAATGGGAAAAGAGAATCCATAGAAAGCAGACCTTGACAAAATATCTTACTTTCATGAAAGAACATTGCACGTGCACACTAATGCACGTGTATGTGCATTTATTCAGACACTACACAACAGTGTGTACATAACAACTGTAGGTGGCTGTGTGAGTATTCATAGGAGTTTATGTATGCACATCAGAGCTGCCATGGCGAGACATTACCTTCTCCTGACAATGCAATTAAAGCTCTGGTGCTGCATGTAACCTTCTATTTACTGTCCAGGGAGACCAATAAATTGCCCCCATATTTGTCACAATAAAGGAGCCATCAGACTCAAGGAAGTAGGTATGTGTGTATGAATCTTGATGCTGAGCAGCTGTCCAATTAAACTGGTAAGGTGGATATGCACCCAAGGCAGTAGCATGCCACCATGTCTGGGTGAGGCTAACACACTGCACCCAAAAATGACACTGAGACCAGGAGTCACAGTCTCCAGGAGCAAGGTTGCTTATGTGCTAATTGTCTGTGAAAGTTTTGCTTCCTATTTTTAATTAAATCTCCATCTGTTATAAGTTCCAGCATTTAATTATAGCATTCAATGAGCATGAACTATTATACAAAAAAGCAACAAAACGCTTGTCCAGCCAGTGATCTCACAGTTCTACCATATGCAGTCCAGGCTGCAAGTGTTTGGACAGTTGCACATTTTCTATTAGTCAGGTTCTCGTTTAACACTGAAACAACTTTGCATGAGATAGCCCTTTAAGCAAATAGTGCCCAAATTGAAAAGGTTCAGAAGTAATTGGACTCTTCGCTGCTGAATGTTGTTTTAATGTTATTTCATGCAAGAACTACAAAAGCGTTCACATGTGGCTCAGAGCTGGTGGAAGGCTGCGAGCTGCCACTTAGATTGAGGTAGAGTTGTCTGTCAGCACGAGGAGTAAAAGAGATGAGCAGGCAAGTGAAAAAGATGATAATGAGGCTCCAAAAAGAGATCAGAGATCTTTCACCGAGATATCAGAGAGAGTTGCTTTACTCAAATCAGCAACCTGGTTTATTCTAAAAAAAATAAAAAAAGCAATACAATACAAAACAATAGTAAAGAAATATAACAAGATTAGACAAAAGACCACAAATCTGGTAGATGAAGTCAAAACTGCTCTCCAGTGACCATGAGAGCTCAACACACCAACAGGGGTATTCAACTAAAATTCAAAGAGGTCCAGTCAGAGAAAATATATGAAAGCAGAGGTCCAGAACATCATGTCTAACTTGAATTCGTGATAAATGTTGTTGAAACCTAGCAGTTTTATTAGTGTCGGCATGTAATCAATAACTGACTGTCAAATCAGATAAATTCAGTACGGTTCAGAAACATTTTGACAACATTTATTAATAAAGAACTTTTGATATAACTGGACATCCTAAAATTAAGTGCAGAACTTAAAAAAAATAATGAATGAACAGCCCGAACCAACTTATATACGTCTTTAACAATATCTCCAATATGTAAACAATTGAATGCTTGTTTGTGTGTTGCTGGACACACTTATCATCGTGGGATTTACCACAAAGATGGCTTTGAGTATCTTGGTAGGTGTCTACATGTCTGTGTTTCTTTCTATCTGTGGACAGATTTTGTCAACATAATAAAGTTGTAATTACTATAAAGCACTGATGGGTGGGAAGGTCAGCATACACATACTGCATGTGGATGGAAGAAAGCCGATTTTTGCTCATTTGACACCTTTTATGTTTTACACCACTGAGTATGGGTCAGAACATTGGGTGTCATGGCTCATAGCTTACCCATGTTGCCAAATTGGTCACAATGTTTTCTGAACCTTTTGATGCGCAGCGTGGGTCAGGAGATACCCGTTTTCCATTGGAGTTGGGTCACTTTTGACCCATGTTGTGCATCAAAGGGATATCTTGCTTGTGTTTTAGGTGTGTTTTCTGAAGTTGGAGGGCATTAATCTCTCTGTGCAGCAAATGTCGCATGTTTCTTTGCCAACAAAATAATTCAAAGGGATCTGGAGGGGATGCTCACCCTCTGTTTGTTGCACAGATGAAAAATAAGTGCACCGTAAAAGTATCTACAGAGCTATACTAAAAATTTATGACAAAAAGTACTTTTAATGAATTCAATAAAGTTTAGAGTGCTGAAAAAGCAAGCCAAACAGAGGGAGATAATAGAATCAGTTTATGCGATTTTAACATTTTCTTTTAATTTGTTACTCAGATGCTCACCTCACACAACTGTTGTTTGTCCGTCTGTTTACTACTGTGGTCCACACTAACGTTCCTGAACAACTATTTGATGGATTTCCAGGAAATTTGAAATGACAGGGATGGCCCCGGAATCACTTGACTTCTCATGAAGCACCAGAACCCTGTCAAAGTTTTAATGTATTCAGATAAAAATGTCAAAATTCACTAGATGCACAGACATTCATGGTTCTCAAGGAGTTAATCTGAATGATGTCATGAAATATGATGATCCCCGGTCTCCTGTACTACTTCCGTGAGATTTGGTGGATGGATTGCCATGAAATCAGGTAATCATGGTCTCTTTAGGATTAACGGTGAAAGCTTTAATGACACCTTAATTGATCTAATTTCATGTTATCCTCAGACCAAATGTCATTTCAGGACTTCATTTTACAAAGGTCTGAAAAAATGTGACATTCACATGCACCTCAGCTGCATGCTAATATGCCAAAAAATGAAGAGGTTAATATAGGTATTGCTAACATATTCGCATGTTGACGACACCTCAAAGGATTTCTGGTCCAAACTAATGTTTATTAGAGGCTGCATCACCTTCAGAGTTAGATAAAAAGGACTCTTCAATAAAATATAGACTTTCTAAGTTATTTTACATTTTGTTTTCTCTCTGTCCGTCTACTGTCAGTCTCTCACTAGCACTTGTTTTGGTTTCAGTTGAAAGATCAGTAAATTGGAGAGGCTACAGCATGTTCAGTCAGAGGCCAGTCATCACAGATGAGAGAGAGAGAGAGTGGACAAGGGATCATGTGAATGGAGACAGAGGAATCATATTTGGGCAGTTGTACAATTGGCTCCTTATCCAATGATGTTTGCACATCAGACAGAGGCTCTCCCTCTCCTTTAACTCCGTGGCTCATCAGTAACTCCGGCAACAAAAATAAACCTATCCTACAATGAAAATTCATCTTGACAACTGACTCTCTTGTTCTTTTCATTTCTTTTATTTCCTGTCTTTCTCTTCTGGTTGCTCATTTTTCTTCTTAAACTCATGACAGCTCAGATTTCCTGTCTGTAATGTCTGCCATATGTACAGTGACTGTGACATGCTTTACCTTACCATGATGTTCGCCATTCCAATTGCTGGTTGGAGTGGTGAATGAGGTCTGTTAATGTCAAAAAGGGAGTCTTTGCGGTTTAGAAAATCAGGTAATTATGCCTTATTATTTTAAAACATAAAATCTATATGAGGTATGACAAGAAAGGATGCAAACAGAGATTTTTAGATTATTCATTACCTTTTGCCTCATGATAAATGAACTCAGCCACTCCTTAGTAAGTAAATTTCAAGTAATTTCTTATCTTCCAATAAATCGATTAATAATATTTTAAAAGGTATGTTAATATGGCAATTATCTGACTTGAATTTAAATTGAGATATTAACCACATAAATTGTACTTATATTTTATCTAGTTAAAATTTGGAGTATCCATTATATAACACTTGTAAAAAGTCCAGGTCTTGCAGTGCTCAGTATGATTCAGCATAACAGGTCTTTGTTCTCATTAAAAAGCAGTGGCATTTTATTTTTCAGACCACACAGTCCTAATCAATTATAACTTGGTTAGCTTAACAAAGAAGCTAATTGAATTTACATACTCATTTGAGAGTTAATGCTGTTTGTATCACTCATGTTTTATAAAGAATAAAACAACCATCATTGTTTTTAATTGTTTCCATAGAGGATACAGAAGGTGCCGTGGCACATCTGAAATTCAGGGTGTTTGAGAGCAGAATTATCCTGGAGAACAGCGTATGTCTTGTCACATCACACATGTTAGGCAAACTCCAAAAACATCATCTCAAAATGCTTTTTATGGAAATTACACGGAGAGGTGTTGCCATCTGTTAGTGCAAGCAAAGTAACAAATTATCACTGCCTGGAAAGAACCATGCATTTCAGAAATGTCAGTGCAAGAGGAACTCAAAACAACATCCTTGCACTAAGATCTGGAACAATCATTTTCTTCTTTTAGATTATCCACAGGGTTTTGGAACATTTATAACATAAAATGTTTTGGTGTTTATGTCAAAATAAACATGTTTTTCATTGGACAGACAGCACATGAATGCTGTTGCATGATCATTAAAATCTAAAATAGAAGCAACTCACACAACTTGCTTTCGTCAGCTTCAAGTTGCATAAAATGTCTTTACCATGTTGATTTCGGACTGTGATTCTCTGTTTCACCAAAACAGTAAAGATATCTATCTGTTCTTTTTTCTGCTGACTGCTTTCCTCCTGTCACAGCCAAGTATTCTATTTTTTTTTTTTTGGCACACAACATCCTTTATGCATAATGATGTTTCATTATTCCTAAATTGCTGTAATGCTACAGCAGTGTGAATAAATATGTTCCTTTCTGCCCCTGTAGGTTTCCTGGTTTGGCATGGAATGAATTTAGCCCAACTATTCAGCAGCAGGCCAAATCACAATTTAAACGTGATTTATGTAGTTCAATCTGTGAACACCATTGTGCATTGACAACATAGTCATTCAGGGCATTACTGTCTCATTGCAGAAGATCTCTGTTCTGACATATTGATCAGTGACAATGATAAAATCACCTGCTCCATCTCTGAGCCTGACCTCTGCAGGTGTCTTGCAACGCAACGATGGTCGTGCATCAACTGATACTGACTGATGCCGATACTGATTATCGGTTATCAAGAAAGGTCGATAACCACTAGTTGGACCCAATATATACTACCGGTAAAAAGTTTTAGGATGCCCAATTGTTCCAGATTTTTATTGAAATTCAAGTAAGTCCAATGAATAGTTTGAAATGGTACAAAGGAATGTGGTGAACTGCCAGAGGTTAAAAAAAGGGGGAAGATTACCCAAAACTGAAAAATAATGTGCATTTCAGAATTAAACAAAAACATCCTTTTAAGGGAACAAGAAATGGGTTAACAAATTAAAGTAGTTCTGTAGCAACAGGGATTGATCAACTGAGAATGATCAGTTCTTGGTTGGTGCTACCAAATCCTACAGCTGTCACAACTTTCTTGATTACTTCCAACCTCCTCTGTCTGCAGAAAAGTATTGTTGGAACACACCGTGGCACTATACCCTCGAGGGCACTATTTAAACAGTATTGTACTTCAGAAAGTAGTGTGTTGCTATAAAAATGCCAAAGAAATGGCAATTAACAATAGAAGAGAGACAGACCATCATAACACTTAAAAATGTAGGTCTTTTCTCCAGAGAAATTGCGAAGAAAGTCAAGGTGTCAGTGAGTACAGTTCTCTTCACCATCAAAAGGCACTCAGACACTGATGCAAACTCTGACATGAAGAGGTCTGGAAGATCCAAAACCACAACAGAATCAGCAGACAAGTTTCTGACAGTCAACAGCGTTCCTGATAGATGGCTAACAGGACAACAGCTTCAAGCACAGCTTAATAGTGGTTGTAGTGCGAAGTCTCAGTTTCAACTGTGGAGAGAAAATTTGGAGTTGCAGGTTTGACAGGCTGAGCTGCAGCAAGAAAGTCATTGCTAAGAATAAGAAAAAGAGGCTTGCATGGGACGTGAAACACCACCAATGGACTACTGAAGACTGAAAGAAGGTATTATGGACTGATGAATCAAAATCTAAAATCTTTGGTTCATCATACAGGATTGTTGTACGCTGTTGAAAAGGAGAAAGGATGGTTCCTCAGTGTGTGATATAAACTTTCAAGCATGGAGGAGGAAGTGTGATGGTCTGGGGCTGTTTTGGTGGATCCAGGGTCGGTAGCTTATACAGAGTGACCCTGAACCAAAATGGCTACCACAGCATTCTGCAGCTCCATGCAGTACCCTTCCTACAGCAAGATAATGACCCAAAACATGAGTTCAACTTATGTCAGAACTACTTTAGGAAAAAACAACAAGATGGTAAGCTTGAAAACATGGAGTGGCAGCACAGTCTCCAGACTTAAACCCCACTGAGCTAGTTTGGGATGAAGTGGACACAAGAGTGAAAGCAAAGCAACCTACAAATGCCACACATTTATGAAAACTTCTGCAACAGAGTTCAAAAGAACTTTCTGAAGAATATTTTTTTTTTTTTATACTTTCATTTCAGAGTACAATGAGATGTTAACATGCATAATTTCCAATAGAAAACTGGGGCGTTCCTTCTATCACTTTTATTGACCACTAAGGTTCATATGTTAAATCATTATCAATTATTGTATGTTTTTCTTATTGTGTCAAGGTCATTTTTGGCTGCACTATAACTTAGCCACTAACCATTAGCATAGTCTTAACCACTGTGAGAGTAGCTAACTTCCTGATCTGTCAGAGAGACGATGCTGCATCAGACATGAAGTAACACATTTAATTTAGCAATAATCTATTAACAAAAATACCAATACGGATATCTGGAAAGATCATCCTCGCCAATTATCAGTATATCCCTAGTTCATGCAAGGTGGGGCCCTCCACAAATCAGACTTTTTCTGGTGTATCCTATGAATGCTTCAACGTCAACAATTCATCTACTTTGTCGTCAATGTCTTTGTCGTGTTCCTAGAGCCATTCCTGAGCGGTTGCAGTACAGTACATTCCCATTGCCATCTAAGAGTGCTGCCATGAGGTGGGTGTGCTTGGTCTGGAACAATGTTTAGGTGGGTGGTGCATAACAATGTATTGTAACAAGATGGTCTACACTCCACCTGTCAGTTGTTTTAATGTTGTGACTGATCGATGTATTCCCCCATACACTGGAGACATGTCACCTGTCTGTCAGAAAGACGCAGCAGCCCAGACAACATGACAACATGTCACTGACACACTTCTGAAGGCTCAGTATCTTATGTAATGTTAAGGAGGCTGCCCCCCTTCTTATTTCTCTATTTTTGTATCCTTGATTCCTTCCCTCATCTCCTCTCCTCGCATCTTCATCCCTCCTACCAGACATGCGAGTGGAGATAAGAAAGAGAAGAGGGGAAGTGAGTGGAGGCAACAAGCATTTACCAAAATGAAACATTCTTGCCTCGGAGCCGTTGTTTTGAAGCGACGTCACATAAATGTGACGTGTGGCGCAGCTGCCTCACTTGTCCCTTGTTTTGTTATAACCTGCTGCTGTATTATGTGGTGAGAATGCACAGATGTCACACATTTTCTATTGTTTCTATTATTGTGCAATAGAATGAGAAGAGGAATAGAAGAAGTACAATACAAATCAAGAGTAAACATATGTTGCTGTTGAGTGAAGTGCATATGAGACACGCACATTTGTCAGTCTTTGGTTGACATGGTTTGTATATTCCTACTTTGTGTCAGACCTCTTTGCAGACAAGTCTTCCACAAAGCATCGAGGATTCACCTGTGCAGTCTCATTCACAACTCCTTTTTCCTCAATATGCATTTGAGACATCCTTCATGATGATGCATCAAGATTGATTTTCTTGTCACAGGCAGGAGGACAGATGACAAAGGAGACAAGGAGGCCCAGAATAGGGAAATGAGATGAACCTGGACTTATAGGGGCTGGTGTTAAATCCATACATAGTGATGTTTATCTTTAATTTGTAGAACCATGGCCACCAATAATGCTGTGTTTTTGTCATACAGTTTAGTAATTCCCATCCCCCGAAATAGTTTTTTTCTTTGCGGGCAGCATGACCAAGATCCGCGTGATCCTAAACATCATGCTTCATGTTTCAGAAAATGGGACTGAATAGAAAACTGACGGAATCAAAGGACTGTCAGACAAACTTATGGAAACTTGTTCCAAAGTAATTCAGACTCTCCCACACAAGAAGAGGTGTTTTTTTTCGCACTTATCATTTCCAGTGACATCTTGTCAAGAATTTGTTAAATGTGTATTTGCTGGCGTGATAATTGTATTTGTGCACCAAATAAAATACAGAGCACTGTTGACAACAAAGGATCATTGTTCCCCGACACGAAATGCATGTCTGGAAATGTTTTCATTGAATTGTGTCGTGTCTGTATGTAACCTACCGCTGCAAATATGGCTATTTAGAGTGAAATGTAGTGTCACCAAGCCTAATTTTTCTGCGTCTTTGAAGTCTCTCTTTCTCTGAGCTTAGCAGTAGGAAGTCCATGAGTAGCGCTTTGCAATTTGCACCTAGTTACCAGTATACCAGGAGGCCTCGGGAGGAGAATAGATTGGGGTGGTGACCTTTCTGTGATGTTATGTTGACAAGTATGATGGCATTTTGAAATAGATAGTGTGGAAAGGTTGTACAACTACACTGCCAAAGTATTAAGTAAGTCTGACTGCATGCATCAGGGAAATAAACTGAGAGACATAAAGAAAAGTTGAAGAGATAGAAAATGAATTTGAAAATACTCATTATGGTAACTATACCAATAATGAGATTCATTATTCTTGTTGCCGTTGTTTTTGTTAATTAATCTTAATTTCCCTCTAATGCTCCAACAACACTCACAACTTAATTAGGGTATTTTATTTCCACACATACCGTTAAAAGTCTAACTGAAATTAGATTCATTTTTCTCATTTTCTGCTAGAAAATAATGCCACTGGATTTTATAAATGCATAGTTACTAGTTTTTGTCACTGGTGGAATATAAGAAAGGCGTCTTTTCTTCGTAGCAGGTTGGAGAGGTGTATTGGTGCCTGTGTTTGATTGACGGCTGTTGGCAGGTTGAACTCTGCGACTCGTGGCAGAAAAGCAAGACACAAAATAAACAAACTTGTGGTGCAGCTTACAAGGGATTGGCTGACTGTATTTAGGAATCCATGAAGAGTAATGACCAAACCACAGAAATTACTCTTTCAGGTTGGTGTAGGCTGTTTTAATGTGCAGCAGCTGACCAGATAATTAGCTATGCAGCCTGCCAAATGACATTAGCAGCACACTTTCCCCTCAGGTGAATGCTAGTTGGGTCGCTTGTTCAACAAGCTAAAGTGCAAGACGAGATGTGTTCCTGTTTCTAGGTGAGAGATCAGCGGAAAATGTGGGTTATTGTTTAAAGTCTGTACAAGCTGCTTTTGCTTTATGCAAAAACGATTAAAAATCAAGTGATTTGACTGGGCGAACAGAAACAGAGGCCCTGTCTAGGCGGAGAAGTCACCGTGTTCTGACAAATTAATGCTTTCATCAAATCAGTAACGGAGGTTTTGGGATTTACAGAACACATAGGCATGCTGTACCAGGCAAAAAAATCAACTACACTCCAGTGGGACTTCAAGATAAAATATTATTTTCCAACATTTCTATCTGAGTGCAAATTAGACTCATGAATTCGAGGTAAGGTTATTTTTTTTCTTCAGTTTAGTTGTTCTTGAGCAAAACAAGGAGAGAGAAATTGTAAATGAGTATATTGTACAAAAAAAAACAAAAAACACAAGCTCCTCTCACCATCTAAAGAAACCAGAAAGAGATCCAAAAAAAATAAAAACAAAAACCCAGAGATATGGGTTTTAAGAAACAAATACAGCATCTAAAATGTGCTTCCAAGGGAGGCTGTTCCTGCTGTTTGAGAACAAAATGGATGATTCGGGAGACAACAATCCATCTTGCTGCTTCATAGGTTTGGCATATTTTATTTCATGTAAATTAAGTTTTTCAGCTTTACTTTCAATGTAGTTTCTTCCACCTGATGTCAAGACCTTCAAATCTAAAACCTTTATTATGGTAAATCATTTACTGCCACATAGTGAAAAAATACTGTTGCCTCCGGCTGTGGTCATAAATCAACTGAATTGTGTAACTTTTTAGTTTTTAGACATAAAACAAGTGTTAAAAAAGCAAACATTCAACTTGTCCAAAGTAGGACTGCTGTGCCATGTTTGATAAATGACAGTGTTAATGCCACCAACTCTGCTGAAGACTGTGAGGACGTCTTAATCAGCCAGGTCAAAGAGTCTGTCCAACAATAAGCCTCTTCTCTTCTCCGGTTGCATTTAATTTCACTGACTGATTATTTCTTTTATGTTTCAACCTGAGCAGACAGCGTTGTTTTAATCAAGAAGCAGAAAGTATGTATCGACCATAGCTCTTATTGAAATTAAATCCCAGACAAAACGAGGAACGTTTCAAACACAACTGCAAAATATGCGTTGCTCATTCAAGTGATGAAGAGCGGGCTTTTAGGAGCTGCACACTGCACCACTCTTTGTGTCAAAAAGTTGGCTTATTTAAAATAAATGGGATGTCAAAAACTGATTTCTGTGTGACTAATGTGGAGTGAGTATTTGTTTTGAAAACCACAAAGAAGCAGTTAAGAAGAGAGTCAGCATTTACGACTGACATCATTCTACTGCATCCTATTTCTTGACACCATATTACAAGGAGAATTTTCACAGCTGCAGCCTATGATGTGTTTCTCCTCATATGCTGACACCGTACCACTCGGAGATAGACAGAAGCACAGCGCTATTCTCAAACTATTTTTCTACACAACTGGGTAGGAATATACAAAGGTATCATCACTCCTGAGTACATGTAGGTTAAGGTCTAGACTTGCCCGTCTATGTGATTTATGAGAGGTTGAACATTTACACCTTGGCTTTCCCTTACTGTCTGACCAAGTCATTCATCAGGCTCCATATAATGAATGGACTTGTTCTTTGCGCTGGAGCTAACAAGACGGTGAGGTCCTTAGAGTTCAGTAAAACGAGATTACAACCACTGGTCAAGCCCAGGAAAAGGGAGCAACTCCTTCTGGAGTTGGAGAAGGAGCATGAGGCCGCTGTGGGGGGAGAGATTGGTGATGAAGGCAGCATTACTCTGAGTTTCTGCCACAAAGTCTCAGCAATGGCAAACGCAAGATCGCAAAATACCATTGTTAGCAGAGCAAAATGTCAAAGCCCACGATAGATGAATTGGCATGCAAAATAACCATAGTCTGCTGCATTATTCATTTAGATCACAATTTTTATTTCATATCTCTTCACGCGGGTCTCTCCCATGGAAGTCAGTGGTGGGTAACTGTGGACCTGTTGCAAAAGCAGATAGTCCTGCCTACTCTATCAGATTGACGCTTCCTGGGAAGGAAAAACTCAACACGTGCGGCCCTCAGTTATCAGCCCCTGTGTGCCCGAATAATATTATATGTGGAGTAGTCCAACAAGAGCACGAGATTAGCCTACAATTAAGGTTAGGAAAGTTATGCGAAATCATCACCGCTCTGGTATAGGATAATATATTATGATGTATTTGGTCTGTAGAGTCTTAGACTAACAGTGCATTTTAGTACTTTTAAAGTAATTAAAATCCCCCCCCCCCCCCCCCTTTATCAGCATAATTGCATTTTTTGCTCGAGTTGGGCCAAACGTCTGACAGTGACGCAGGGTTACTCATTACCGGCCCTTCAACAATATATCCGGTTCACTCCTTCGCCGCGATTAAGCAGACAGGTATCCATTACCTTGAAGCAGAGCAGTACACACTAGCTCAAGGCTTTATGTCACACGCGATAATATATACAAAGCCCTGCGAATCTACCCTCTTGAAATCCCCCATGCCCTTTATCTGCCAATCCCATGACTTTCATTGGCTGACTTGAAGGATGATATCCCTAATGTTCATGACAAATTAATCCACAGGGGGAAAGCCAATGACAGTGAGCTGCCAGTGGGTCATCCCTTTGGCTAAGTCTGTCATTTCACATTTGCAGGGACTCATGTGCAGGACTGCATAACTAAGCAGCATATTTGTACAACCTGAATGAGGAAGCTGGTGCCTGTACATATGCACAGACACCCAGCAAGGAGTCCGAGAAAAGAAATTTAATTGGGCCTTGGTGTTCCACTTCGGAAGCAATAAGGATTTCTGATTGAAATGCCGACAAAGTAAAACTGCAAAAAATATCAATCTGATTTTAGGAGACTTGCATATGTAAGGGTTTATGAATGTGCTTACAGTATGTAAGCGTGATGCTTTTAATCTTAAGTTGACAAACACTGTGCCTAAGTTAAAACGCATGCTGAAACCGACTGTTTTCACCAGATGGCAATTTTGGCAAAAAACAAATTTGACCAAATGTATTTCTGATTGAAATGCCGTGGTGTACCTGTGAAAGCTATACAAGATTACCGCATGTAACACAAGTGCATGGCTGCCCATTAAAATATATGTTATTAGGACAAACAGATGACCTTTACAAAATCCATTACAAACAGAATATGACTGTGTGACACAAACAACAATTATTTAGACACACACTAATGTAGCCAGTCCATCTAAAATTTTTGAATCCCTCATAGAATAACAGGAAATTTATTCTTGCCAGTTTACCACATAGAAATTTAAACAGAATAACCAAAGCATGAATGATGGTTACCGTGGTGATTGTTTGTAGGAACATTGATCATGAGGGTACATTGTGGTGTTTTTTATATTTCTGGCTAACTGGGCAGCTGGATGCCTTTAAAAAAAATTGCTGAAGATTGTGTATTATCCAAAAATAAATTGGATGTTGTTCATGTAAAAATTACAAGGACCATGACTAAGCATGTATTTATATTACAGGGAAAACGATATTCAGGAATACAGTTTCATTTATAATAACTGTTACCATTTTACACTTCTAGCAGTTGCATGGACGGTAAACAAGCAGTAAATTAAGACCATAACAACATCTGTGATTTCCAATTAGCCATGGACATGGTTGTAAAATGACCTCTGGATACCTGAGCCTTCTTAATTTTGGACATATGGGCTGTGTCTGTCTGCAACATGGCTGAATTGCCAGAGGAACTGAAATATCAGATTGTGAGACTTCACAAAGATTGGAAGGGATAGAGGAAGATGAGTGACTATATGAAAATCAATCAAAACACAGTTGCAGCAGTAATCAGGAAGTACAGAACGAGCGGCTGTGCTCCTAAAATGTGTTACCTGCAACCCTGTCTCACAAAAATTAAGTTTTACTAAACTGTATTCTTTTTAAATTTTGGAAGGCATAACTCTTGTCCCCAAAAGGTAAAGGTATGAGACAGTAGGGAACACATAGTTTCAGGAAGTCACAAAGTCTGCAATAAGACGTTTATCCAGGACAATGGGGTTTGGGTCTAATGAAAATCAAGGTTTTTTATTTCTCAACTCAATATTTGGGTCAATATACAATTGAGTTACTTTTGAAGTTCATGAGATCTATCTTGCATACATTTTAATTAAAAGTTTTAAAAAATAACAACAAAAACTAATGTTTATGTTCACTATGATCTTGTCTTTACAAATTTCATAATTATTTATTATGGAAACAATGACTTATTAATAAAAAATGAATGGATATCACTAAAATGTCAAGTAAATACTAAATAACTGTCCACATTTAATAACGACTTCCTTCTAATTAGCTAAACAATAAAAAAGAGCTTATTAAAAATTGCTTTGATTGTGTGTTTTTTTTTCATTAAGTTGAGATAATCATGACAGAAGTTATCCATTACACAAACACATCTCATTATCATTCCCAAAGCCCAGCATGCAGCAATGGTACCACTACAATATATTGATGGGGGAATTGTTTTGGTAGAACATTTGCATGCAAACAGGCTAGTGCTGATTTATTGAAAAAAAGAAACAGCTAATCTTTAGCAGAACCTACCATGATGGCAATTATGTTAGGTTACTGTTACAAGGTTGTTGCTATTTTTCCACTGTGGCAAAGGGAATTTTGAAAACAGCAGGAGAAAGCTGTATGACAAGGCTGAAGGAAGTGGCAGGCCTATACCTGAAATGTAATGTCAACCTCTATGGATAGCATGCAAGAAAAAATCCTTTGTGTACTCTTTGTCACAAAAGTGCAAAAACACACACACAAAAAAAACTTGACGCCTGACAAACATTGAGCACATTTTTTGGTCAGATGAAACCAAAATAATTAATAATTTGTTTGACTTGGAACCTGGCCATGGCTACCTTAGTAAATGCATAGTCCCAACAGTGAAGCACATAGTGGAAATCACCAAAAATGTGTTTTGTTCAGCATCACAAAACTGGTTTAATAGGACTACATTTTAACTTAAGAATGTCAGAAATTAATAGCATAGTTTTTGATGCAACATCTCCATTAAAATGGGATTTGCTTGTATAAAAGTCATACATGCTTTTTTTCCCCCAGAGGTGAGAAAGGGCAAAATGCTGTCATCTGTTGAGCGCTTACGAGTAAAAGACTACATGAAGCATACAGACACAGTTAGAAGCACAGTGAGCCCAGTTCCACTTATATTGTATGTGTCGACAGTGCGGGACAACAAACATTTGTACTTCCCTAAGCTCTGCGGAGCAGCATGTTAGTGCAGTGAAACTGTTATGAGCAACTGTCAGTCTTTAAAATTAATGCATCAGAGAATCTATGTAATGTGAACTGTATCATCGCCAAGCAAAAGCTTGTGGAAGTCTAGAAACAGTTCTAGCAAGTCAAATTCCAATCGTGGCCACTTCTTTTCACATATCAAAAATTCAAACAAGACCTCATAGACTGCTCAGACCAACCAGAAAACCTCCTATCTGGCTCAAAATGCATTCAATTTTAGCTTATTGTGAGTGGTGCTGCATAGAGAGTGAATGCTGGGGAAATTTTGTGACTAATGTTGCATGGCAGAGACACTGTTTGATTTAAAACAAATCTGCCACCAAACATTGTTCACTAATCATAAACCATTTATAACAACAAAGGGTGATGCAGTTATGTTTGGCATTCATTGCTCTGCATTAAGCTGTTCCCTGCTTATCCAGCAACCATGCTGTTGGTATAGCAGAGGCATAATGAGCAGCAGCAGGGTAGCAACACAGTGCCGTGTTATCATTTTAAGAGCTACCATTGGCTCAAGTAGATAGGCTGGCACAGGTGGAGGCTGGGTAGGTGGAGATAAAGCTCTAACAAGCAACAGAGTGTGCAGCAGCAGTTGGTGGAGCAAGGATGTTTTTTAGAATGGATGGTGGCTTGTGTACACAGTGATCAGCTGATAAATTAGCAGCACGTAATATCTCTATTTCGCCTGAACATGAAAATAAGAAAAGTACAAGTGTCATTTGGCAAAAAGCAAAAGCACTTAGAGTTCATTAAACCATGAAACTGGAACCCTGAGCTGTTCTTGATGATGTAGAAGAACTCTGTGAAAGCTGAGTGTGGCTTTTATAATGATGTTAAACTGTGTGTGTGTGTGTGTGTGTGTGTGTGTGTGTGTGTGTGTGTGTGTGTGTGTGTGTGTGGAGGTACAAACAATTACTTCTTAGTGCACATACTTATTGCCATATTTGTCATCAAATACATGCAAAGTAGTTAAACAAACCATATATTCTGTAAAATATTCTCCCAGTCAACCAGTCTAATTCTCCCATACATCATCTACTCACCTATATCGTCTTTAAAGTTTGTTTAGGAAATGAAAATGTCTATTTTTTTCTCACTGTGGGCACAGTGTGAGATTTTGCATGTGAGTCGTCCATTAATCCAGACACTAACAGCGCATATCTCTTACGTTCCAAATCTGGCTGCTCACTCACTGAGCAGTAACTACAAGCATGGATTGGTTTTGAACTTAGCTTTCAGGATTAATTATTCAGCGCATTTTTTTGATGGACCTCTGAAACTGCTCCCCCTGTTGCAATATTAATTGCCTTGCCAAAATATATTACAGATTTATTTTCAATCATTGAAGGGTGTCACCCACCCCCACCCACCCTCCAACTGAAAAGGAGGAATGCAAACAGAGTGAAGAAAGTAAGGAGATTACTGACCTAATGATTGTGATTTCAAAAAATGAATGATAGAGGTGTCAACAAGTTTAAGAATTTGTGCTGCCTGCCCATAAACACACACATCTCTCCTCTCTCTCGCTCTCTCGCTCCCTTAGGCAAGTGTGGTACCAAGAGCGCAAGGCTTAAAATGCATTTCAACCTGAGTCGCTGCCATTTCAAAACTCATTTTGAGTTCTCCATACGAGTTGCCTCCCGCTCTTTGTGCACAGATTGAGATTTCTTCATGTCCCTTCGTATTCCTATTATTTTTTCAAGATATTGCTTTCATGTGACAGTCGAAAATGAGAAACTGGAGATATCAGAGCTGTATGCATCTTGGATCACCGGAAGAAGTATTTTTCAGCAAGTGTAAGTAGGTTAAGACAAAGTAAGTTTAAAGTTAGTAAGATTTGGAAGTTGGTAGTAAAACCCGGTCTCCTCAGGGAGGTCATTCCAAAGCTTCATAGCCTCAATAACCAAAGCAAGGTCACCCTGAGTTTTCAGATTAGATTTGGGTACAGCTAAGAGTGACCTTCCTGATGATCTCAGGCAGCAACTGCAGGCTCGTGGGGACTTAAAAGCTCAGTAATATCGCTGGAAGCAAGAGCAGCGAGTGTGTTAAACATGAATAGCAGAATCTTAAAATCAACCCTGAACTCCGGATGCAGCCAGTGCAGCTCAGCCAGTGCATGTGTGATGTGTCCTCTTTCCTCCTAAAAATAAGGATTCAGGCAGCAGCGTTCTGTAATTTAAGAGCGGTCCAGTTGTGTTTCTCTCGCACAGGTCTGTAATCAACCACAGTTATAAACACACAACGTAATAAACGCTTAAAGAAGCTGTTCTGTGATCTCACTTTGATGAAAACACAGAACACATAAAATGAAGAAGAAATACCGGTGCTGTTGGGGTCTTATGTGAAGCATAAAACACAGGATATTAAGAAGATCAATGTTATTTAGACCATGAAAATGCAAAACTGAAATATAAAATTTAACGGGCTGACGATGGCATCCCATGTTGTCCCATTACTGGCAACGGAAAAAGAATCTAGATGCACATGTGCTGTTTAAATTTCATGTAGAAGTACTCTTTAGTGATTATTTCTCCAGATTATACATTCTCAAATTACACAGACGAGTGGAAAATAATGACGGCTTCTTCAGGCATGGTTGAACAATTGACTTTTACAGCGAGTATGGTCAGTGCTTGATCTAAGTGAGCCATTAATACAGGTTAAGATGTTGTAGGACAAGATTTCTAATATCTCTTAGAGGGAGCAAGCAGGGACGGAGTCAAGTGGACATGACAAGTGTACCATCTGTATAAACATTACATCAGAGTGTAATGAATATATAGAGATATACACTTTAAAGGAAAACAAGTGACCTGAGATCAATTACACGGTCCTTCAGTAGAATGACCTATTCCGTAGTGTGATGAATCGTGCTAAAAACCATCTTGCTTTTATGCCAGTTGTTTCCACTGATGCTATCAAAGCTGTCAGCCTGCCATCTTACATAGTGCCGTAGACTTTTTCTTTTTGAAATGTTTTCTATTTGAAATGGAGAAACAAAAATCTCTCTATATATAAAATATTAGGTCAAATATGTATGAATCTAAAGGTTGGATCACACATTACAAAAGTAAATAAATAAAATGAAATCCTGTTCACCTCTGGCATTTGGTGGAATATATTGTGCACAGCTTTCATTTTGACTATTAGTAGAAAGCAGCAAATGTCTGTGAATTACTGCTTTAGTGAATTACTTATGAATGAAACACAAGATTCTGTCAGATGAACAGATGTAGTATCACTGTGACTTTAGATGATTCAACAAAAAAAACGTCTCCAGCAGACTGTATAGTGCACCATCTGTCATGTACATGTGCATCAGAGACTGTTAATTGCTCAACTTCAATTGTTTAAACTAATCAGTTCACAACTTTGGAAAATAAACAGTTTCCTTTAAATATTTAATTGGAAAGCAGAGTAGAGCAAGTTTTCAAGCGCTCTCTCTTCTGATGCATACAGCTTATATTTGTTTAACTTCTGTCTTAATGTTTTGTAATGAATGGCAGAACACAAGGTCAATATATAATTGCGGAACTTATTGTAACATAGATGACAAGTATCACAGTTGCCATTTTTTCTGTTTTCAGGCCAAGAAATCAACATGGCCGCCTATAAGCAAACACCACATGGCATTTTTACAGAAAGATTCTTCTAAATATTGTATAGAGAATTGAGTAAAATTGAAATTGAATTTTTTTCCTAAAGTTATTGTAGTAAAACTGTTGACATGCCATAAATCCATACTTGATTCACACACTACTTCATATTAAATAACAAAGAAAGAATAAACACACTTCCTTGAGAGGTGTTTTTGTAATCAGTACCTTAGTTGAATGTGATGTCTCGGGCACAGATATAATTTGTTAATTTCTGTATAAAATTTGATACATGGCCAAAAAAGAAATATTTGTCATGATTTTCCCAATTTAATGAAAATAGCCAAATAAACAAATTCTATTATTGTTTAGCTTATCAGAAGGTGGTTGTTATGAAATTTGGACGGTTATTTAGTTGGCATTTTAGTGATACCCAGTCATTTTTATTATCAGGCGATTGTTTCCATAACAATTAATTATGCAATTTAATGTGTTTAATAAAACATGATCATATTTTTTCACTTTTAATAAAAATGGATGTAAGGTATATCCCATGGACTTCAAAAGTTCCTCAATTATATATTGACCCCACAGATAATGCCTAATAACTTTACAGATACTCTACACTACACATATATCCTTTGGGTCTTGTGGGTTACCTGTTTCATGACAGATTGTGATCTGGAGAGTTTGTAGGCTGATTCAGTACCTCGGGCATTCCAGAGCAGTATTTGTGATGAGCTGGACATGGATATGAATGCCAGAGGGTTTCCTGGTAGAACATCAAGAGAATCAATGTTATTCCCTCTATCAACGGTTTTAATGTTGTGCCTACAAAATACAACAAATTCTTATATCGGCAGTGTCCAGGAATATTAATGAGAAGAAATACTTTATCATTGTAACAAACTGCCGCATTGTGATCCAGCTACCATAAGACACCCCAAGAATAGTGTCAACTACTCCAGTATTCTCCTGACAGAGGTCTTAAGTGTTTGGTTTCACGCCTGAGAAATACAGCGCATATATCGTCTGACCCTGACTGCACTGATGAATCATGCAGCAGCGTAACAAAATGTACCCTGGGACCCATGTTAACAAGGAGAGTGAGGCCAACATGGAACACAAGTAACATAACCTTATGCTTAGCATTAACAATTAAATAACAAATGCCAATGGGACTTGCTCCTCCACTTCCCACACAACAATGAGCACAAGATAAAACGAGGTAGATTATTATGAAAGAATAAAACTATGCCCCCAGTCTTTCATGCGGAATCAGGGAAATCACTTTTTTTTTTGTCACTGTTTCATAAACTATTAAGAGGTTCACAGGGGAGGGTGGTAGGACAGCGCTTGCAGTTAGACTGTTAATTTACTCTTTTTAAAAAAAAAAATATATTGACTCTCTAGAATTTTTGTCAAAATTGAATAAATGTTACTATTTTCCAGTAGCTGTAGAAACCCTAATGAACTGAATACTACAAAGGGGATACAATTATCAGCAACCACCAGCACCAGTTCACTATCAGCACCAGTTTACTTGAAATGTTAAGGATTGCAAAGTGTGTATTTAAAAGAGCTTGTATTTTATTTTTCTATTTTATACGATCACAGACTGTTGTTATTTGAAGATGTTTGTCAAGTTTGCTTGAAATTTTATAGATTGTATTTGTTTAAAGTGTGTATTTAAAAGAGCTTGTATTGTTTGGGACCAATAAAACTGACACTTTGTATATCTTTGCTTCTGTGTCATTTATAAATGCTTTATAAAGCATAGATAGTCCTCACTTTAGATGGGCTCACGGAATATACTTAACTAATGAGTAGTAACTGCATTAATAAGTTATTCATTGAGTATGAATATGTGTTTGTAAATCATATACTAACACAGTTGCTAACCCTTTATAAAGTATTAACAACTGAGATTATCAGTGAGCAACAAAACATTTTAACCGGATTTATTAAGTGCTTAGTAATGCATAATAAATGCCATACAGATCATGAATTCATGATTAATTAAGCATGTATAACTAATTAGTTACAAATGATGAGTTAACGATGAATTAAGCACTTTACTAATGTTTAACTAATGCTTAATAATGTGTTGGTTGAACATTTAAAACTGTCTTTACTCATGCTTTGTAATGCATTACTAATGGTGAATTCATGATGAGTTCATGAGGATTTAAGGATTAACTAAGGCTTAAATTATGCTGAACCAATGCTTAACTAATGCTTAATAGTGTATAGTTATTATAAAGTGTTACCAGAGTTTTTTTTTAGATGGATCCGATTTATAGTGATGTTTGTACATTTTCGTCTTGCTTTTTGAAATCTTCTGCTTTGGTTAAAATCATAATGATTTCAAATTCCAGTATCTGTGGATGCTGATTACCATGAGCATGGACTCAGCACCTTTTTTATTCAGAAAGGCTGGTGAAAGAAATGCTGAATGGCAGATTGCATTGCACAACAGAAGCACATGGCACAGCACACAGGCTGTGGCCCAGACTTGATATCATGACTCCAGCTCTCCATATTTTTGAAGTATGTGATGTGATGATGTGAACCTGCGTGACACCATCTAAATAATTCATGAACACATAAACTATAGAGAATATGTGTTTTAAAAATGTCAGTCCAGCAAAACAAGATATACTGTAAGTGATCACAGAGGTGCTGTTTGGTGGATTTTCTTATCGTCGTACAGAGCCTGATGAGCTGTAGCCCTGTTTCCAGTCTTTCTGCTGACTACCAGGAGTAGCTCCATATTTACTGCACAGATATGAGGGTGGCATTAGTCTTCTCATCCAACTCTTGGTGAGAAAGTTTTTGATTTTAATGTGAATGTCAGCATACAGTGATGCAGTATCTCTCCCCTTCGTTTTCTTGCATTCCAACCTCCAGCTGTTGTTTCATGAAACTATGAGCAAATATCTGTGTGTATATATACATACATACATACATATATATATATATATACATATATAGCTATCAGACGTCTGGTGAAGCAAGTTCCAGGTTCATATGAGTGTGCTGCCTTCTGTGCAAAGCCCTGCAGAAGTCAGTGCAGTGTACAAATCAGTGAACATATACAATAAGCACTGAGTACCTGAAACACTCTGCCTACCTTTCAGAGAGTGAAATGCTTTGACTTATTCTACAGGCTGCAGTGCAGTTACTGGGGCTTACCTCTCTTTTCATGTAAATTACATTCTGCGTTTCGACACAGAAAATCAGCATTCGAATTACAGGAGAGCAAGAGGCTGGAAGATGGAGGGGGGGTGGGGGTTAACCCTTTATGATTTTCTTTTTTTTAAAGGCCGGCGGACAATTTAGGTTGCTGATAACTGCAGTGGTTCTATAGAGTCTCACATTTTTTATTAAATTTCTTTTCCCAATTACAAGTTTGCAAGATGCTGCAGGTTTTGTGTCTTGGAAGCATTCTTTAGAAAAGCTTGACAGAGCTTCACCCCTGGCCTGCTCGGTCTACTCAATCATCATCACCTTGTTACAAATGAACACAACATTGATACACAGCCATGGGTCCCAAAGACTCATGTTTCAGGATCTGATTAGCTTTGATGTTAATGAGAGCTTTGCCTCTATTGCTAACCCCCAAGGTATCCACATGAAGCTCTCCATCATACTCTGCTGCATTCTGACACCACTGCCCAGATGGTGGTGCAGTCTAAACCCCTCTATCTTTTTGTTTTCTCCACATGCTAAATACACTGACGGAGTGTTGCCCCTGGGTGTCGACAGTGCATATGGACACCATGAATACCTGCCTGATCTTATTATAGCAGACAAACACATAACTTCATAACAAAGGAGACAGAAAAAACGTTCTGTGAACAGCTGGCTTGCCATCCTCGCGTCATCTAAAACTTTGCTAATGGTTGGCTTAATTGATAGATTGATTTCTGATTTCACCGCTGACCAAGAGTTGAAAAGAAACTGTGTCCATCCATTCTGATTTACACATGAGTTAAATGTATTGCTTTACAGTGATATATTTTATCTGGGATGGGTGATGATACAGTTGTTTGATGTACTTTTTCCCCAGCAGGAGTCAAAACTACGGAAAACATATGGTACAGGAATAACAGCAGGTGAATGGAAACGTCCCCACAGGCTTTTGCCCATCACTTTGTAGTGCTCTGAGCTAGTTTCCTCTCTTCCTGCCACAGTTTCCTCATGTCCAGTACAAACAAGTGTATGAGAAAAACAGATCTTGACCATAAAAAAACAATTCAAAATTCGAAGGGAGCATCTTGGTGCTTTTAAGTTAACTTTATGAAATGTTCTTACAGCATTTTATAAAGTCACTCACGCCTTCAACAGGGCGCTAAAAAGGTCACTTCCTCGGACTTCTTCCCTTCATTTCCACCTCCCTCCCTCCTTTCCTCATCCCTGAGTGTTCTTTAAAAAACTAAACTGTTCGTAAAATGTTTTTTCTTTGGTTTTTAACAAGAAAATTATTGACAATTATTGATAATTTATAGGCTTTTGCCATATAAATCAGAAAAGGTTAGCCATGACTTTACTGGGTGACATACACATTAGGAAGTGGCGACACATAGCAAAAGGGCTTCGATACTATAAGACAAGTCGACAGAACATTAAAGATGCATCATGAAATAATAACCAATGACTCAACCAATAGTTGCCAGCAAAGAAAGGCAAATCCACCCTCCACCTATCACATTTGTCCCTTTGTCTTGAAACATTCAAGATAAAGTCAGGCAGTTTTGGTACACACAAAATATTCAATAAAGAGAGTACAGGAAAACAAACAAAAAACTATATAATGAGACACAGACTAATAACTTATACATGGAAAAAATGCCACCCTATGCAAGTTGGATTTTTTATATTCATGTCTTCTTCAGGCGGTCTAATACCAGCAGTGAAGCTGTTCATGTTGCAACTAAATATTTCAAATATCTACAGCTCATTTCTAGACAGCTCAAACAGCATTGAATACTACAACAAAGGCTATACCAGACAACTTAAACAATTACTAAACTGACAGAAAAGGGTTGTATTCTATTTAGGTAATTCCTTTTCCCTTTGCGATAATGACGAGCCGTCCTATACAGCGTGTATAATTCAAGGTCAGAAAACATCTCTCTGTGAGATTGATCATTATGAGCGTATTTGACACACGGTCAGTACGTCTTAGCTGCAGCCAAATCTCCTACCTATGCCAGTAAAACATGCATAAGCCATCCTTTCTAGGGTTTTGTATTAAGACTGTCTCGGCACTAATTCCCAGATACCTAATTCCCAGCCTTACCTTTGTAATATTCTTAATGAGCCCCAAAGCCCTGAGATCCCTCGTTCTGCTGTGTTCCACGTTCCCTTTGATCCTGACTATCCCTTTCCCAGCATCCTCGGGGGGTCTCTGCATAGTGTTACCTGACTGCGTGGTGCTAATACGTAGAATATTCATCCACACCCTTCTGTCTGCACTGTCTGTCCTCCACAACAGCAAAAGTCAAATACAGTTGAAGAATATTTTCAGGGGTGAAGACAGTGGGGATTCCATTTATAGACTAGAAAAGCACTCGGAGAGCGCAGACCTCCGCCAGGCCATCTGTTTGTCTGTCTGTCTGTTTGTCTGTCTGTCTGGCCATCTCTCAATTGTACAGAGTCCTTCAAAAAAATCCTGGATCCAGACGGTGATCCGGATCACCTCCAAAATCTCATCGATTGTTACTTTTGCTCTTCCGGACATTCTGTAAAAAACTGGTGAAAATCCGTCCATGACTTTTTGAGTTATGCTGTTAACAGACAAACAGACAAACAAACTCCGATGATTACATAACCTCCTGGCGGAGGTAACAAAGATGGCTCACAAATAACATAAAATAGTGATCACATCCTATCAATGAGGTTCTTATTTTTATTGGTTTAAGTCATGAATGATCAGATTACATACTGCAAATGCTGGTGATGTTAGTTTAAACAAAAGACACTTGTGCTCCAAATAAGAAAGATGCACACTCAAAGAAGGACCGAGGATCCCTGACCCATTACCATACACACCAGTGAGCGTTGATTCCCAACACATCTATTGGGGTCATCAGGTGGAAACCTTTCAACCTTTCAACGGTGTTTCCCCTCTTTAGTCCCACAACACCTAATAATTATGGAATTTATAAAGACATGATCATTAAGATCAAAATTTTTTTTTTTACTTGTAATTAAAATGTATGCAAGACATATCCCATAGACTTCAAAAGTCCCTCAGTTATAAAGTGACTCTATGACTGAAGTTACAAGTGAAATGAATCCAAAAAAAAACAAAAAAAACAAAAAACAGTTACAGCAATTTTTCAAGTTAATTACACCTCGCACTGTGTGATATGAAGTCTTGGTTTCACTCTTTCAGGCTATAGGAACTGGTGAAAATGAAAGAGATGCAAATGCAAGCGGGGTCATTTCATCAACTCTATCCATCTTTGCTGCTGTGATGTTTTAAAAATTTTGCAAAACAAAAGTCTTTGGCCACAATCCTGCAATGCACTGAAGAGGAGGAGGAGATAATAAAGCCAGTTGCAGCTGGGGAAAAGAGAGCCACATGAAATTCTGATTTAAAGTGTTTTAAATAGTAGCATTATGCTAGCAGGCCAGTGTTTTCTGTGTCATCCTTTGATTATATTCTGGTTGTAATTTGAAAATGTGGGACCAAGTAAATTACGGGCTGACTGTAATGAGTTAAACCCAAGTGCTATTGCTATGCTAGAAGGCCTTCATGATTCTCCCTGGCATAAAGTGCATGAATAGTATTGGGAAACTGGTTTTAAATAAATTGTACAACTTTTGTGAGAGGTTCTACACTTTGAATCGTCCCTGCATTGTGTCGTGTTGACCTGCTGCCACTCATTCAGCTTTTTATTTTGGGAACACTTTATCTTGCACAGTTGGTGTGTCTTTCACATTTCGATGTGTCCTGCACAAGTGTAGCCGGAGTGTTTTTGTTTTGCATTGCCTTTTACACCCATGTACCTGCACTCGAGACATCCTCAGCGAGTTTCCTGTCATGATTCGGCTCATTAGTGTTGGAGTATATTTGTCATTTGTTAGATTGTCTGGGTTGCTTTCTTTCCTCTTAGTCTTCTCACCTCTAAGGTTGCCTCGCCTGTTCTCACCCGTTTCCTGCCTCCTTTTCTGCTACCGACTGTATGCCTGAACAATAAACAAGCGCAAAGTCTTTTAACCTCAGCTGTCCAGCCAGCGATGCTTGGGTCCAACGTCTATCCACGAGTGCTGCAGTGCAAATACTCAACCACAGCCAGTGCAGCTAACCTTGTGCTGTGTGAGGCAGAGGTGCCTTTATCCCTGCAATGTACTGGATCACACCGGAGAGAAATGCTCCCTCACATTGCTGTTCAGTCTGATATCTGACACTCAAGAGCACTGAAAGACAACAGAAAAATGGGCAGGACAACATTGAGACAAACTGCAGTTAATTTTAAAATTTCATTTATTTATTTATTTATTTGATAGGAGCAGTGCACGTTAATGAATGTCTATTTAGACAGCAATAGACGCAAAGATGCCGGATTATAGCAAAAATGCTCATTTATATCAATAGGTCACAATAAAAGCAGATTACAGAATATACACAAAGAAGATAAAAGTCAATGGTCGCAATGGTTCACTTTCAGCCACAGTTTGAGGTGAGGTTTGAAAGTTGGTAACGTAATTTCTCATTTACAATTGATCTTCAAAGAATCATCAGTTCAGGGCGTTTTTTTCAAGCTGCATAATTGAGGCTATTCAAACAGAAATTCAAAGACCATCTCAGTATTTATCATCTTCATGTCATACTCAGCAAATTCACAGCCACGTTTGGTGGCACCATTTGAGCAGTTTCATGCCATCTTGCAAGCTAATATATTTTAAGTCATATACACAAATTAGGAGCTTTATAAACTTAGACTCTGTGTTCAGATAATGAAAAATTCCTCCCCCAAAAACAAATTAAAAGAAAAACAATAGAAAAAAACCTCAGGAACTGAAGAGGAATTTCTCCTTCAGGATGAAAAGTAAAGACGTATATAGTGTGTGCCGTGTGTACAGACAAACAGGAAGTTAAGTTTACAATATGGAATCAAAATGACAAAATTATTCTAAACTTATAGAGGGTGTGATAAAGAATGTACGCTACTGGTGCTGTTACAAACTAACTCATCTTTGCCTACTTTGTGGTCACTGAAGCAGGCTCATGATTTGTCCCTTGATATGTTAAATCCTTAAATGATAAAGCCATTTTTGAAGTTGCCCTTTCACAGCAGCACAGCACAACAGGAGGCACATATTCAGTAATGAAAACACTGTCGCCTGGTTAGAGCATGCAGACCACACTGCTTCACATCAGCGCACACAATTTGCTAAGAATCAACCGGATCTCTTGCCATTTCTTAAAATTGTCTGAAGATTTCTGAATTGGCCCTCAGACTGAATATTTTCATCATTGTCTTTGTGTAAATGACATTTCTTCTTCACCACCCTATGTTTGGATCTTTCTGATTTTGTACTAGTTGCATTATGGAAACTTAATCTATGTACCCAACTGAATGCTGGAAATTCTGCATGTATAAAAACAGCTATAGTTTTGGAGCTTTATTAGTGCAGGGTTGCATTGTGTGTGGGACACCGTGGTGACTTGTCGGAGCTACATTATATTTATTTTTTTGCTCTATTGTTCTTTTAAACTTTAATTCCCACCAAACTTGCACTTCCTTGCTCTTTGACTTCTTATTTTGACATAGTGTGCTGTTGGAGATGCTGTATCGAATCGACTAACAACAGAGGGAGACGCAGCAAGAGGTGGAAAAAAGTTGTGCTAAGGCAACAATTAGAAAATAACAAAATGAATCCTGACACCTCTGTAAAATCACCTTTCAGCTGCTTTATTTCACTTTATTTGAAGTATTTCACATTCTGTAAAATGTATTTGATTCAGAAAGCAACTACAGAAAACTGTAAAACCAGCATATTGTACTGCTTAATTAACTGTTGCCTCAGAAGTGGTTTTCCTTGCTTCAATGTATCAGTTTTTAAATATTTCAAGGCTTCCGTTTTAAGATCATGTAAATTCTGTTTTTTTGTGAGCAATTTGTGAATGAATATTATATGTTTTGCTTTTCTTCTGTTTGCAAAATCAGTTGCTACTTAGCTGAATTTGGAGTTTCCTCATTATTCATCTCTTTTTTTTTTTTTCTGTATTTCCATGATTAAGACAAGTGCAATTATGGTTCAGACAAATCTGAATATTCACCTGTCCCTGGTGGGTTTGTTGATTTAAATAACTGCAAAGTGCAAGCATAGGCCTTTGTGGCACCTTTTCACACAAACCTTTATACAAATGAGTTAAATGCCAAATAGACACAGATATCCCATCAACGCCCCAATTCTTCCATCTTTTTCTAGCTCATAATAGCCACAGAGATTTCTGCAGGAAGTGGAATGCAACTGGGGATATAGGTTGAGCTGAAGGAAAGTGTGTAGTTTGCACTGAGCACAGTTGTAGCAGGAGCCTTCTCTTTTTCTTTCCTTTTTTTTTGTTGTTGTGCAGTGTGAGGCTATCTACCCTCCCAGGCCTCTCTCTTCCACTCGTCTCCCTCATCACTAACGAACAAACTCTGCCAGGCCTTACCTCAGGCGGCCCCCTGTAATTATTCCCCAATGCCACAAACTGGTGAAATGGGTGTCCGTTACACACTGTGTGCCGAGCTAAGAAAAACAACAACTGTGGGGCCATTATTTGTCAATCAAACCCAGGGCCAAAACAAAATGCTGTCTGGTACACCCTGAGTCCTAGTTATCATCATTGAAAACTGTCAGACCAAAGAGCATTTTTATTGATTTCAGGATTTATTTATTTATTTTTATCATCCCGGCATTTTCCCTGATCTCTGTTCAGCTTCGCTACTGAGCCTGTCCTACAATCACATTGCCGTCTTTTGAACAATACAGCATACAAAAGTTGCCGCTTTTATCAGTGTTTGCTAAAAGAAGAAAAAAAGACAAACAATGTAAGTGGAGCGCGCACACACACACACACACACACACACACACACACACACACACACACACACACAGACACACACACACACACACACACACACACACATAGAGTAGTACAATGACCAACTGTGATTTGTGACTGGAACACAAAGTTAAGACAATAGTAATTATATCCTTAGGCCACCAAGAGCAGCTTATGAATACATCTTTACAAATCAATGAACCACAAATCTGACAGTATTTGCTTGTTCAGTGATTTCTTATATGAGATGACATGACGTGAGTTAAAAGGAAAAAAAAACAAATTAAGAATGTGGCAAAGAGGAATGAATGTGGATCTTTTTGTTATTATTATTATTTATCAGGACGAATCTTAACACAATAGTTTGATCAGATCAGTTTCCTCTGTCGTCTCTTTGCACAGGACACACATTTGCAAGTAGAAGAGGAAGAAGAACTGTGAGTTACGGTGAATTAAAACAGAAACAGTAAAATATAAAGATGGAAATCTGTGGGGGGAAAAAAGCGAAAGCAATACAGGCTGTACCTTCAGTAATCTCAAAATCATTAAAAAGTGATATTTCAAGGCATTTCCAAAAAGATATACTGATGTTTGCAGATTTAATCAGTGAATCTTAGCTTTGTGACTGAAGATCTGAGTGTCCTTCAGTCATGTTCTTAAACTAGATTTTCAAAGTACTGTGGAAAAATGAATCTGTGAAATGACAAAAGAGCTGCACTAAACTTTTCTTACCAAAACAACAAAGTGTGAATAAATTCCGTATTGAAACTTTCTGCAGAAACAGAAAGGTTGTGGCTTTCTTCCCCACTCTGTTTGTTCTGGGCTGAAGCACCTCAGCAACGGATGAATCGGGTCATGGCCCAAGTTGGATGAGCTGTATGGCTGATTCTGGTGTGGATGCAGCACATTCACTCAGCTCTAAAGCCCGGTCCCAACAGGTTGATCTTCCCTGAGTTTGTCTAGTCTTTCAGACTGCTGTCGCTGATCAAACAGACTTTTGTCGTCATTTGCAAAGGTGGCAGATGTGCGGGTGATACAGGCACAGCAGGGGAGGTCATCACTTTGGCTGCAGGCAGAGTCTGTTAAAAGTTTCAGTAATGTGCTGCTTATGCACAAACACAGCTGCGGATGTTCTCCTTCGGTGGTTGTCAAAATCTTCTCCTTAGTCACAAGGCTGGATGAGCAGATGTAGTTTTCCAAGGATTTCAGTGTCGCTCGCTCCAAAATAAAATACCTTGCCTTCAACCCTATTTAAACACCCCAAAGCTGCATTGATTAATACACCAAAAAATGATTATCTTGTGGAATATATATATATATGTATATATATATATAATGAGGAAAAACATTTATTTTATATTGTGACAGATTACTCATTTTTAGTGTTTGTTTGGAAACATATTACATATTGACAGAATATCCACAAAGGAAATTGGTGAATAACTGCCATACAGATTTAGATAATACTAAATATCTTACATTCCTCTAATGTGACTTAATTCCCAAAACAGTATGTAAAAGTGTAGGTCCCAGTGGTCTATCTTTGGGAGAAGAAAAATATCTTTCAATATATTGTTTTTACACATTTCAACCCATTTTGTGGATTGTAGGTAGCTGTTTTGTGTTCATCTTGGTTGGAAAGAGCATCACTTGTATCGATGCAATGCTGTCCTTAAAGCTCGTGTCCGGAGTTTCCGTTTGTTTTCAATTTATGTATCATTGTTTAACAAAGCTTAAATGTGTTAGTCTAGTCCGATACTATAATATAAAGTTAGTATAACGCGATATGAAAATTTATTCCTGAGCTCTGCCTTCCTCTCATAGACCCCCATGTTATTCCAAAAAGCGCCGGTCGCTGCCGACCAATCAAGTTCGACCTTCAGCTTTGTCATGCTGTCAATCAACGGTTACGTGCACAGCAAGCAAGCCCATGCAGAGGTGGGCGAGCTACACACTACGCAACTGCGCGCACATTTGTTTTGCTTGTGGAGGAGAAGGCATCAGGGATCAGCAACTTCCAGAAAAGTTACCAATCCCACAGCTTGTCAGGCCAAGAGACTGCAGGACGTTTTTTGGCTCGGGGTGCTCGCGTCGCTCTCCGACCACAGCCTCCATAGCCCGCCTGACGGCTTCGTTTAGATGCCCGACCTCTGGAGGAAGATGTTGGGGCGTCTGGGACATACTCTTCGTTATGAGGGGCCGTACAAGACTTAATTCATTCTCGTCCTCTCACACACATATATTTTCTCTCATACTCACATACATTCTCCTCTCACACACATATATTCTCCTTTCACACACATATATTTTCCTTGCACACACATACATTCTTCTTTCACATACATATATTTTAATATTCACGCACACACACATTCTGCTTTCACATACATACATTTTCACTCATGCACACATATTGTCACACTTGCACGTACATACATTCTCCTTTCACATTCATACATTCTCCGAAATAAATAGACATATATGTATATGTACAAAGAAAATATATGCATGAAAGAGAAGAATGTATGTATGTAAGAGGAGAATGTAGGTGTGTGAGAGGAGAATGTATGTATGTGCGAGAGAGAATAGTGGAAAAGGAAGTCCATCGTTTTTTGCGCTGCGATTGGCTGAAAAGCTCAAGTGGGCGGTGATGTTCAGGTAACGGTTACCATGGCAGGTGGAGAGGAGTCCCGAGCGCTTCAGCAAGCCATTGGGGTTTTAAGAAACATTTTGTCATCCCCAGAAACGGTCACATATTATCGTCATCGCTTGAGCAGCAGGCGACAGGTTTATCTGCACCAAACTTTACTCACAGCACTGTGGAAAGTGAGATGAGACAACTTTTCAGACCTGCAAACTTCCAAGTCGCTGCATCGGGACAAGCAGCTAACGCTAACGCTACACGTAATCCTCCAGTTCGGCCTTGTGTAGCGTAAGTGTAGTGTAAGAGAGTGAAAATATATGTGTGTGAAAGGAGAATGTATGTGTGTCACAGGAGAATGTATGTGAGTATGAGAGAAAATATATGTGTGTGAGAGGACGAGAATGAATTAAGTCTTGTACGGCCCCTCATACTTCGTCAAAGGAGTCATGCAATTCTGAACTCTAGATAGAAATAAATAAACAATGTAACACATATACACGCGTAAATGCACTAAGTTTCATAAACAACGTCATCGAGAGGGATACACGAGTGTAATCACATATTGAAACTTTACTCATTCGTCCTAGCAGATTCATGTTATTTTGGTATTAGAACAAGTTAGACTCAATACAGCATTCTAATGTAATTCCTTTATTATTTACTAAATGTAGAAGAGTGGAACACGCGTGCACAAATAAAGGGGCGAAATGAGAGGGAGGGAGGGTGGGACCAACAGTGTTTTGGGAGACGCTGCGATTCAAACTCCGGACACGAGCTTTAAAATGCTGGACAAACAGGCTGAGAAAAAGCTTTTTCCTATGGTCCATCAGGCTCCTGAACTAAATACAGTAACTCACAGTGTCATTTTTTATGGTTTTAATGCTGCTTATCTGGAATATCCTGCCCGTATTTATTCTATTTTATTGGTTTTTATTTGATTTCTTTGACCTCCCACATTGTACTGTATACATCTTGCCTCTTTTTCTTATGTTGTAATTCTTAATATAGTCTTTTTTATACGTACATTTGATTTTATTATTTATTGTTGTTATTTAATTTAGCCTGTTGTTGATGGACCATCCAGTGGCAGCTGTTTATGTTGTAGTCATGCCCCCATGTATGATGACTATAAAGCTATTCTATTCTATTCTATTCTATTCTATGCGATGTCACCTCAATACAAGGAGATTCTTCAAATCAATATCACAAACTGCCACAATGACTCCATGAGCAGGAGGAGCAAAATTTAGAAAAGGCAAAAACCAAAAGACAAAGATCACAGCAGCTCGTCAGTCACAATTAGAAGTATTTTGCAGTACTTGTCAGTATTAACAGCCACAATAGCTTCAACTGTCCTTGATCATGTTGCTTTTCCTTCAACTTCAGTTAAGCACGCCACTATCCAAGCCAAAATATATTTATTTAAAGGATTATTAAACCCAATAACAGCAAGCAAATGCAAAAACAACCCCAAAAACCGTTGCACTTTCACTTTTCATCTACATGCAAAACGAGCACAATGAGCTTGTTTTCCAATTCTGCTACTAAACTCACCATCCATAGCACACATTACCACATCAGAGAGGTAGATTGTGGGACAAGCAGCTAATTAGAGAGGCCTACGAACATGTTCAGTCTAAACTAAAAAATACTACGCACACTTAAAGCTGTGCAAATGGCACCAAAGCAACACTTGTAAAAAAAAAATATATACATATATATATATATATAACAAAAACAAGTTTATCTCTTGAGATATTTCTTCTTCTTTGTTAAAGAAAGGAAGCTTGATGAATTTGTGTGATCCTTTGCTACGTTTTTATATTGTGATACATTTGTGGGAGTTTAACAATGCAACAGGATTGTGCTTCAGATGAACAACTCACCTTGACAGAAAATTTATCAAGTTTCAATGGATTCACACAGTTCAGATTGAATGAATTCATGTGCTTCCTTTCCTATGTTATTCACATAGGCATTGAAAATTGAATATCTTTTTGTTTGATGTTATCATGGTATACGTAGTGAGGGGCATTGTGAAAGAACGTCACATAGCATGCAATCAAAGCATTTGTTTTATCTGTAATTATAAAATTGCACAGTATTATACCTGTAGAAATATTAAGTTTCAAAAGTGTCTATGTGCTATATATAATGTAAATACTGCACAAGTCTAGGTTAGCACTTGATGGAAACTAATTTAGCCTTATTCTGCCAACAGAACCTGATTTCAATGAACTCTTGTTAGTTCCTTCAATAGAAACATAATAGAACGAGACTTTTCACATTTCCACTTGATATAGCATATATATAACATAAAATGGGGATGTGATTGAGATTTCAAATTATGCAGATGTTCTTAAATGCAATTAAAACTACTGATTAACACATCTGTACAGATGCAGAGGTTCACACATGGCGACTGAATTAATTATACAGCTGAGGATGGATGTCTTCTAAAGGGTTGGCAGGACTCATTTAGTTGCTGTTCACCAATAGTATCGATATAAAACTGTGTAATGCTGTCAAATCTGTCTGCTGTAGCAATAATAATATAGTATATACATATAATATATAATATAGTATATAATAATAAAGTGATTCTGATTCTGATTCTGACATCCTCATAATATATATTCTTAAAAACTGACACTAAATCAGCATTTCTGAGACATCGTTTGTACGATATGGATTCCCATGTTGCTTTTGTTGGTAATGAACAAAACAGAGCCAAAATATCTATGAATTCAGGTAACTATGAAGATGATTTTGGTGTAAAATCAAAATGCTGCTGTGTGAAATGGAAGTTTTACAGCCACAGGAAATTAAAAGGAGGTCATCTATCTGCATTGTATCTTTATTTTTGTAAATTTTTTTGTTCTTCTCCATATGTGCAGAAGTGTATAATTGTACCTTTCATGAAGAAATTTGTGCTAAAACTAAAATATGCACATCAGTCTAGACTCATTATTAATGTGTCCATGAGGAAGAATTCCCTTTTGCTGTATCTTTTGATTTGATAATATCCTTTGCTTTTGTGCAAACTGCGTGTGGAACATGTTCATGTTCTCCTTCAGATCTAACATTTGAAATAAAGTGCTCATTGACGAGCATGCACCATTCCACTCAGCTTGATTGAGACAGCGTTCATGGTCAAGCCCTTCACGAGAGAAAATAAAGAAGAGCACATTTCTTTGAAAACACTTAACTAAATAAAATGATGAAGTAAAGACTGTTTAGTCACAAGATGTTGAGGTAATTTGATTGTTTTTACAGCCTACATATCACTATGCATCTACACTGAACACATTATTTAAAAGGAAATACCCAGTGGTCAGGATATTGTTGTCGAACATGTTGTGTTTTCTTTGTATTCCTGTGGATCACTGTGTTGAACCGCTACAACACGTTAGCAGAATGACAGCAACACAGCACTGTACATAGTTCTACACTGACTGGAATGAATATATCTGAAATTGAAAACTTTACTGAATCCAAAATGTATGTACATATTTTCCTATTTAGGTAAAAAAAAAAAAGAAGAAGAGTATAGATAAGGTAATGTATTGTTGCTTTTGTTACATTACTTGTTACTCTAATACTGATCTAAGATAGCAACCTGGTAAATACATTAAATGCATTTGGTTGTTACATGTTCACTGTCCTGGTAATCTTAGTTGTAATAGTTCATCCTAGCAGCTACAATCAGAGTTTTCAATTCTCCGTAATAATATTGATTAATATTTTTAACTTATGAGTATTTGCTGTATATATGTTTTTTGCACTTTTTATATACATAGATATATTTTTCTAATTTATATAGATATATGACTATTATATCAATATTTAGACTATTGTGTAAGTATTTGTCAGGTTTGTGGGTTGTCTGTATAAATGCTGGTGTTACAAATAATTTCCTTGTTAGGATCAATAAGGTATATATTATATTCTAACCTATATCTCTGTTATTTTTACAAGAATGACACAGGATGTCATTGTGTGAAGTCACAATGATGCAGGGTCCAAATTGGGCTACAGCTGCATGGCAAAACCCTCTGCTTTGCGAATTAAATCAGGAAAAATCCAAACTTATGCTTATCACTTAAAATACTACAGTTGAAAGGGAAGGTAAAGACAGCTCAACAAAGACAAGGGAGTCCACAGGTCAACAGCTGTACCCCAACCTTCATCTAAAAGACCAAAATTGCTAACAGATGTTTAATAGCGAGCACACAGCACATTTCACACAATCAAAGGGGTTCTGAGACTGTACTGCTTTTACAAAAGAAACATCAAAGAACTGCTCAGCAGCTGATGTGGCAAAACGCGAAGGGAAGGTGGGGAATACATTACATCAGTATTCAGAGATGCTACCAGTGAAGGCAGCTTTCTGCTAATGGAGGGTGATTCTGCCAGACATATGTTCCAATGTGAAAACAAGACATTCTTTGTCTGACATTTGCATTTGGTTATTCACAAATTAAAGTAGTAGTAATCTCATAAGTCACAAGAATGAGGCTAACGGTAGTTTAACTAATAGACTGTACATTAAGTTCTATTTTAAAAAATGTAAAACGTGTAAAAACATTTTTTGACTTGATAAATTCCCTACTTGCACACATCTACCTTGAATCTGTAATTTAACAATCTACATGACAGCGATTGATGTTGCAGTGCGCGCTTGGAGACTGTGCTCCAGCCAGGAAGCATAAGCCTGGAGCAGGGCTATTGAAGCCTTCTTGAACGAGTTACTTGATCTTTTACCACCTCTATACAAAGTTGACCTTTGGGTCTGACCTCTCTGTGCAGGGGCAAGTCGATAAACTACCATATCACTGTTTAATATTATTATTATATTACCATATATTTTGATGGTCATATAACCTCAGAGCAACCGTAGTCATCCAAATGAATGCATGAGTGACATCCCAGAAGATGTGAAGTCAAAACATTTAGTATGTGGTAATCGTTTGTTGTATTTGTCCTTTCGTCCTAGGTCAAAATACACTTTAGATTGTATTATCCTATATCTCTTAGGTTTCAAGAATATATTTATATATTTATATTGCTAATTTAAAAAATAAATAAATTCCAAGCACATTTTAATAAATAATTCAAATATTATGCTGACCTACTTAGTTGGATCTTCCTAGCAAGCAAACATAAATGCATTTCAAGGAGTTGGCTGCCCTCACTATGTGTGCAGCTGTACAGCTATGCAGCAAGCTAAATGTACTTGAAGTAAATGTATTCTGTGGAAACAATATCGGACAACAACCTTAACAATAGTGATTACAAATGAGAAAACAGAGATTTCCCAGGCATTATGGTAATGAACTAGTGTTGTGGATTCATTAAAGCATAGACCACCTGTCGAATTACACTGATTGGCCAAGAAAAGTCGCCACCCGAATTTAACTAAGCAAATAGGAAAGACTGCTCCATTGGGTGATGAATACATTTCAGCTGACAACAACTTATTTAACCCTAGAGCAGTGAGGAGCTTCTCATTTCTGAAACAACCCTGTTGGAAGACATATCCTGTAGTCATGGAAAGGATGTTAATCTGTCTCAGATGGGTCAAATTATTCATCAAGCAAAGAAAACAACTAAGGATATTTCTGAAACTACTAAAATCAGGATAAGAACCGTCAAACACATTATGAAAACTTGGAAGGATAGTAGTAAACCATCAACTTCCAGGAACAAATGTGGTCAGTCGTGGTGTGATGAGTCCAGATTCAACCTGTTCCAAAGTGATGGGGGCATCAGGGTAAGAAGAGAGGCGGATGAAGTGATGCACTCATCATGGCTAGTGCCTACCAGCCTGTGGGGGTTAGGGTTATGATCTGAGGTTGGTCAGGTTTAGCAACATTATGTTCCCAAAGAATGAGGTCAGCTGACTACCTGAAGATACTGAATGACCAGGTCTTTCCATCAATGTAGTTTTTCTTCCCTGATAGCACCTGATAGCACGTTCCAAGATGATGATGCCAGGATTCATGGGACTTATGTTGTGAATGAGTGGATCAGAGAGCATGAGACGTCACTTTCACACGCAGACTGGCCTCCACAGAGTCCAGACCTCAGCCCCACTGAGAATCTTTGGGATGTGCTGGAGAAGACTTTGCATAGCGGTTCCCATCATCTTAGTAAAAAAAAAAGGAAAAAAAAGCGTTTCTGGACATAAATAAATGCTGTGACATTGCAGAAGCTTATAGAAACTATGTCACAGTAAATGAGTTCCATACTCAAAGTTAAAGGCAGTCCAACAAAATATTAGTGTGCAACTTTTTTTTGGCCGGGCAGTGTATGTACATTCATCTTCAAACCCGAAGAAATAAAGCATTCAAAGAAATGACGGAAGCACATCACATACATTAATCTAGGAAACGTAATAAGTAAGAGTAAACCAGCAATAAATCAACTCTCATTTAAAATATTTCAATAGCAATCTGCTACCATCACGTAGCTTCTTCATTGGCTAGCATAGTTTTCAGAAAGCTGGTTACAGAACAACTAGTCTCGCTTTGCCAGCCCATTCTGTAGTAAAGAATGATCAGACTGCATCTTACTATTAGTCTGCTACAAGGAGAAAAAAACCACACTGGCTTATTTTCCTTTTTTCATACTAATCACAATGATCTTGCATGAAGCAAAGTCAGGGATACAGCTTCAGTCTCACCTCAAAACAGTGAGGCGTGGAATTGTCCTGGTGGAATATTTGCATGCAGGGAGACAAGAATCGTGATTAAAATGGAAAAATCCATCTGCAATATTTAAAGTTTTTAGTGTGGTAGGTTGCCAAGTCAAAGGATGTTGTTGTTGTTGTTGTTGTCTCCCCACAGTGAAGTGGATTTTGAAATCGGCAACATGCAGAGTCGAAGTAGAGGAGAAAGCCAGCCGACAGGGCAGCGGCTTATACACGCGCCACATACATTGAATAGGACTACAGAAAAACTCAATTCTATCTATCTTCCTACCAATCAAAAAAATAGCTGCAATAAAAAATACCGTGCATTTGTAGACAGGACAAAAGCAACTTGTCAATATTTGCTTTGACAGACCTTTTCAAAAATGAAGTTATATAATTAAACCACTATAGAACTGTATTTAGGGGAGTCAGCACCCAAGTGAATGGCAGAATACTGAGCTATGAAGGTACTTTGATCTTTCCTAAAGCTCATCTTTAGTCCTATATTGGGTACAGTACTTGTTTTTTTCCCCCCACACAACTACAAACCACAGCCACCTTCCAGCTTTGTACAAAGTTATTGTAGAGTTTAACATTTTTATCACAATGCGGCGTCCCCTACCCATTACGACCATGTTCGCCAGGCACCTTTCCCTTCTTTAATTGAAACACATCCATCATCTGACACATAACACACCAGTAATGGGTATTCATGTGTCAGATGCAAGGGAATTGTTTTGACCTACTCTATGGCAGCTTTTATACAAGAGATGAGAAGTTCAGGGAAAGTAACACTGGAAACGAGAGCGTCAATATGCTGTTATGGGGAACTTCAGGTAACTCAGATTGGAAATTAATGGATGCAATCAACACTTTGGGAAAACAAGATAAAAGAGGAAAGCTTAGATAACACAATGAGCAGTTAAAGAAGCCTACACATTGAAAATTACTATGAGATGTGGTGGGGTCCTTCTGTCCCAATGGGGAGTGGAAATAAAAAGCAAATTAAATGTAATACTAAAACAACAAATAAACAAAACATGACAAAAGAAAAAAAAACAAAAAAACTGTAATACACCAAATGTTATTACTTTTGGCATTCTATGACACTAGTATTAAGATGAAATGGGGGGGCACGGTGTCCAATGTAGCTGATGTCCACGCAGGTGCATGTCACTGTTTTAGCAGTTAAGTGAGAATTAGTGTTTACACAGATGGCCCATTTAGTTTAGAACAGACGGAGTAGGCTTGCACTGCTGGAACTGTGAAACATTAGTGGTAAATGGTGAATTAATGGTGCGCACTTTGTGATTTGATTGTTCAGAAACAACATCAAAACACTGGTAAATGTGAAATGGTGCCACGCGACTCAGGTGGTTCACTGATCATGATATCTGCATAGAAATGCAGTACATTGTTTTGGTGATGTCAATAAAACAATGACTCTTACCTTTTTTTCTCCTAATCACTGAAATTTTAAAAAAGCACTCTGCAACTTAATTTCAACAGAAAATGCTTTCTGAAACACAATTACTTCCAGGCGACATTTTCCTTAAACACATTGAGTAAATCAGTATATTTGCTCACAAAGATAATGACAGCAAACATTGGAAAAAAAAAAAAGTTTTATTGATCTGCAAATATACTTGTAGTGACCACAGCATTAAAAAACGTACTGTTTATTCACACAGAGAATGTGTGAACACTGTCCCCCCCCCCTTGCCTGCTACCTGTTCTGTACTTCTCCCCTCTGACCATGCTCCATGCTGCAGGTGATCAGTGTGGATGGAGAGCAGCTGCTGGATCTCCACACCTGCAGCTCATCTGTTCTTCATGCACACTGCAAAACAGATCGGCTCTGCATTCCATTCAGTGTCAGATCCTTCTGCTTGGTCACTGCACTCTGCCGACAACAGTGTGATTCCGATTCAGTGAAGCGCCACAGCGATCAGCCTTCCCCAGCGGACCCCCAGACTGCTAGGTTCAACTCGGCCACTTCCTGGGCATCCTGGACCCGCCACCTAAACGAGGACCGGCTGCAACCCTCTGGCTCTCCCCTCTGATCGCTGCCCATTGCCGTCAGCGCTGACGTGTGTCTCTACGACTGCCACTCCCCAGGAGCCTACCTTCCCACCTCCCTTTTCAGTGAGTTAGCCACAGTCTGACATTTCAGTGCTGTGTAGTTTAGTCCTGGTTTGCATGCAAATAAAGACCTGTTTAAATTTGATTGGCCTCCGCCTGCTGCTCTGTGTGCTCTCACCTGAGGTTCAGACACCCCACGTACCGTAACATCCCCTATCACAAGGCTATACAGAGAGGCAAACAATCACACTCACATTTTACACCTACGGTCAATTCAGAGTTACCACTTAAGCTGAGCATGTTTTTGGACTGTGGGAGGAAGCCAGAGAACCTGGAGAAAACCAATGAATGCACAGGGAAAACATGCAAACTCCGCGGGGATCTGCTAGCTGCAAGGTGACAGTGCTACTGCGGCTAACATACTGAGGTTAACTGGTAATTCTATATTGTCCGTAGGTGTGAATTTGAATGTGCTTGTATGTCTTTAGGTGTAACCCTGTGATAGACTGGCAACCTATCCAAGTGTCCCCTGTCTTTGCCCTAACTCAGCTGGGACACCACAACCCTAATGAGGATTAAGTGGTGTACAGACGATGGATGGATACACTCACAGAAATAGGTTAGGAAAATACTGTAGTCTGCGTTAACACAAAACACGCACTATGCACTGTAATATGAAAAAATGCTAGTTATCTTACATTAAACCAAAACCACAATCTTAGATCCGTGTGCTTCCAAAAAAACCACCCAAAAAAACAAAGATGAAAAACTGAATCAGAACCTCAGCCATTGGAGTGAAGGTGCTTTGCCCACCATTAACTCTAACCACCTCCCAATTCAATTGTGAAATCTGCTGCTTTGTTTAATAAAAAGCAAAAAAAAAAACCACCAATTATATTGCATCTAAACCTGATTGGAAACACAGTTTAATAGTTAACACAATCTCAAAAAGGCAGGTTTGAATTTAAACTACAACACAGTTCATAACTCAAATATAAACCATTACTTAGCTTCTTAATAATAATTCAAAATAGCACAATCCACCAGGATGACTACACAGGAGCTGTAGTGTGATCAGCTTGTTATCAGAGCAGCAGCAAAAGGCTACAGAGGTTTGGCAACACAAAGAGCCTGACACATAATTTCTGCAGTTACATGTGTGGGAAAAAAAAAACACCCATGCAAGGTCAGGCTTATAATAAAGCACGAGGACAATCTCAGTCACTATGCAGCTTTTGGAGATAGCTTAATGATCTAAATTGCATGTGTTTTTATTCCATTAAACATACATGGAATGGCTGAAAAACAGGAAACACTTTGTGTGGATCTAAACCTGAGCGCAGCCTCAATAATAACCTGAATCCTTGACTCTGACTCCATTAAGAGCCTAGAATGAAGCAGGCCAAAGTCAGAACTCTTCAACCCTCCTTGAGCAACACATTTCCAATCTCCTGTACATCAACATATGCTTTTCTGCTCACAAAAGGTAAACAAATGTAGGCCTGTTGCCTTTTCAGCCAAGAAGATTACTCATGTAGCACAAGCATGGCAAAGTATGGGCCTAATTATCCTCCACTGCACCAAGCTGCAGTTGTCTTTGGCTGTAAACAGTGCAATCAGGAAGGCAGCAATGTGGAACGCATCAGAGGTTCCTCACTCACAGACTCCCAGGTGAGTTCTATCCGTTTGTGATGGACATAAATGAAGAGAGGGGTAGGCAGAAAATGGAGCTGAGCAGAGGGGGTGGGGACTTGCAAATAGCATAATAGAAAATATGATTGAAATGTTTGCTGCCTATCCTTTGAAAATTCCTTGAAAATCAATCCCAATTCTTTAGGGAACTGTCCAGTAATTTTGGGAAACACTTGTTTGTTGATTTACCCAGCCCTTAAATGAGATGATCTCTAACAATTTCATCTCTTTTGTCCAGAGTACAGACACGGCTGAGATGTGTGCGTAGCTTTGCGCAACTTTAGAAACAGGCGGACACGAGGAACACCCAAGATTAAAATTAAAAATAGGGTTACTAAAAGTGCAGAGTATGTTTAATTTAACTGTAATTTATACAGATTAAACTGTGCTTGGTTTTCCAATGCCCAATTACAGCATGCAAACATGGAAACCCCAGCAGGAGTATGGACTTCACCATCACCATTAACAATTTGTTGATAAAGAATTGCTAAAAAGACTAGCTCACAGTAAAAAGTGTACTTCAGTTGTAGTTAAAATACTTATATTTCTGCTTTGGTGATGGCAGTTTACTTTTGTGGATTCTATCAATCAGAATTTACAATCCATCCCTTTAAACTGATATTCTATTTTTAGCGAAAGTATTAAAATTTTGGTTTACTACTCCTTTAGCATTGTCCATTTTGTGTCATAACATCCACATTTCTTAAAAAAACTTCTGCTGCAATTCAACCGCTGTTTTCTGTCACGAAAATTACAGATTAAAACAAATTAAATAAAATTGTAATCTAACAAAACATCATGTTTTATATTTTATATTTACTTAAGCTGAATAATTAGGTTACAAAAATTATTAACTTTAAGCTGACTTTCCTTAAAATGAAGTTTGCAGCAATGCTCATTTGAGAGAGACTAAATGATGGAATTACATCTAACTTAAAACAATAGCATTAGCATGACTTGCTAATTTAATTTTGGAGAAACTTAATTCGATTGTGTGTTACCAGTTGAACGAAATCATGGAACCTAACTCAACAATTCTGTTTTTTCACTGCGGTGTTCAAAGACCAATGTCATATTTTAACATTTACACAGATATATGTGCACTAACCTCTAAATCATCTGAAGAGAACAGAAATCTGAGATATGATTTGGAATTCAGTATTCAAGTGCCTCTTCATGGCAGTTTTTTGACTTCATGTCACTAAACATCCCATAATTAGTCCCATTTCCACTCACTGCCACAACATTCTGCTCCTGTTCAGCAACATTAATACAGTTTGTAGACTTGTATAAAGAATCTCAGGGCTTTTTGATTCAGTTTTTATGGTGAAATTAAAATATCGACTCGTTCAGTGTTAATTTTGAGCACCGTTATGGCTTCGTGAGATATTATAAGAAACAGACAACTGTCAATCCTACAATTTTTCGAAAGAACAGTTCTTTTGCTTAAGCTTTAACATCAAAATAAAGCTTATCAAGCATAAATTCTTTAATTTTTCATCTCACCTGTAAAATGAACAAAACACACATTTAAATTTGCTATGAATTCAATTTGTGTTGCGTTTGTTTCCTTCTCTGCCTGCCATAGATGTGACTGCAAAGTAAAGCTCTGAAGGCAGTCTGTTCAAGTTTTATACACTCAACAAAAATATAAACGCAACACTTTTGTTTTTGCTCCCATTTTTTCTGAGATGAACTTAAAAGATCTAAAACGTTTTCCACATACACAATATCACCATTTCTCTCCAATATTGTTCACAAATCTGTCTAAATCTGTGATAGTGAGCACTTCTCCTTTGCTGAGATAATCCATCCCACCTCACAGGTGTTCCATATCAAGATGCTGATTAGACACCATGATTAGTGCACAGGTGTGCCTTAGACTGCCCACAATAAAAGGACACTCTGAAATGTGCAGTTTTGTTAAATTGGGGGGTCCACTCCTCTTCAGTGGCTGTGCGAAGTTGCTGGATATTGGCATTTTCTTAAATTTGCTGATGATACAGTGATCGTGAGTCTCCTGGATGAGTCTGAACATGGTCCTGTAATTGATGATTTTATTACTTGGTGCAAAGAGTTTCACCTGCAGATCAATGTGTCCAAAACTAAAGACATGATTATTGATTTTAGAAAGTCACAGCCCAGTGTCAGTTATACTGTCGTTAATGACATGGATGTTAAGACTGTTTCTCAATATAAATATCTGGGAACAATTATTGATAATCTACTTCGATTTGAGTCCAACACTGATGCTGTTTGTAAGAAGGTCCAGCAGAGACTTTATTTCTTGAGAAAGATGAACACATTCAAGGTGTGTAAGGTTTTCATGTCTCTTTTTTTATCAGTGTTTTATAGAAAGTGTTCTTACATACTGCATGGTTGCTTGGTTTGGTTGTCTTGCTTTGTCTAGTAAAAACAGTCTTGTGAATCTGGTCAAAATAGCGAGCAAGGTGATCGGAGTGCAGCAATCTCAGCTGCAGGATATCTACAGCAGACGTATCGTCAGCAGGGCCCAACAAATTCTGAACTGCCCTGATCATCCCCTGTTTGCTGAATTTGATCTTCTTCCTTCTGGCCGACGTTACAGAATGCCTAGAACCAAAACGAGGAGAGCCAGAACTTCTGTTATCCCAGTTGCCATTGAAAACCTCAATTCATTGGCCTGACCAGTTTCTTTTCTTGTGTCTGCTTTATATGCACCTGTGGATAGAACTGATTGTTGATTTTAAGATTGTAATCCTTTATTATTTACTGAATATTTATTGCATCTCTTTTTATTTGCTTTACCCCGTATGTTCATCATTACTGTTTATTTATCTATTACACAGTACTTTGACGACTGAATGCACTTTATGGGTTTTTGCCTTATTAGCGTTTGCCATTCTGTGGCTTAAGTGTCGTCATTTTTCACTTGGGGATTTTCCCCATTTTCCCCATTTTTTTTAAATGTCTGTATGTATTATGTCTTATGGTTTATGGTTTATCTTGTACTGCCTGCTGCTGAAAAACAAATTTCCCACGGGATAATAATAATAAAGTTGAAGTTGAAGGAACTGGTACACGCTGTCGTATACGCCAATCCAGAGCATCCAGAGCATCCCAAACATGTTCAATGGGTGACATGTCCGGTGAGTACGCTGGCCATGCAAGAACTGGGACGTTTTCAGCTTCTAAGAATTGTGTTCCACACGCAGTTTGCACTAATCATGGTGTCTAATCAGCATCTTGATATGGCACACCTGTGAGGTGGGATGGCTTATCTCAGCAAAGGAGAAGTGCTCACCATCACAGATTTAGACAGATTTGTGAACAATATTTGAGAGAAATGGTGATATTGTGTGTGGAAAAGGTTTTAGATCTTTAAGTTCATCTCATAAAAATGGGAGCAAAAACAAAAGTGTTGCATTTATATTTTTGTTGAGTGTATAATATGGCAGCGGTTTTCTCACAGATGATGCAGCATGGAGAGTGTTGCAACTTCCTGGAAAACAAAGTTTCAAAAGTGCAGTTACATTTCCTAAAAAAATCTATCTTGTCTCTCTTGCTGTAAGTATCAGTTATAATGATAGAGATGTAAGTGTTGAACGAAGCTGCTTCTGGTCGGAGTATAACTGAGCACCATCTGGTTTCCCAAGACCTTGAACATAACATGGGACATCATAGTTATTCATACAAAGCGTGCAGTTAGGTGATGTTAGGACAGTTGAGCAGCACAATGTACTGAGACGTGTGATGCATCTGCAGCTTTGGAATTGAGTCAGCCAATCATTACTTAGCAAAAATTAGCAGGTAATGATTTATTTACTCACTGGAAAAGTTGAAATCAGGACAAGATAACCTTAAAGAAATCAAACTGACAAACTGTATGGTAGTCCACATACACTGCCCGTCCAAAACAAAGGTCACACACTCTAATATTTCATTGTACCGCCTTTAGCTCTGAGAACGACACACGTTTGCCATGGCATCATTTTGATAAGCTTCTGGAAAGTCACAGCATTTATTTCTGCCCAGAATTGGATTAATTGTCCACCAACATCTTATATTGATGATTACCTATTTGTAATATGCTGCAAGTCTCTCCTGGTTGATTGTAATAGCATCCTGAAATAAGCAGAAATTATTTCAGTTACATGAAAAACATGAAAGTACAAACTAAATAATGACCTGTATGGAATATATAACAGCCGCTGTCTAGGATATAATAACAGTGGGTACACCTGAGGAGGTTTTAATTAATTTATTTTTTTATTTTCTCTACAGAAGGTTGACCTCTGCAAATTACACAGCCTTTAGACATAGAAGCATCACTGTGGGAAACAGTTAGGCAAATAAAATTGAATTAGCTATGAGAAATTATTCAATTAGCCCTGAGACAGACCGGCGACCTGTCCAGGGTGTCCCCTGCCTTCGCTCGAGTCAGCTGGGATAGGCTCCAGCACCCCCCGTGACCCTAATGAGGATAAGGTGGTGTATAGAGAACGGATGGATGGAAAATATTCGATTAAATATATATATTCTATATTTTCTTCTTATTCTTTTTATTTTTTATAAAGGGTAGAAAGAAAAATAAGTGTTTTTTTATCAATCAGGTTTACAATTTAAACCAACAGTGTGGAACTTTAGGCTCCCTTTTCTGACAATGACAGTAATTACATGAACAGTGTTGACATGTGCTTATGACGTACTCCTCGTTGTCAATCACTTTCTTTTTTCAGGCTGTCATCCTTCATCAGTTTCTTTTTCTGCGTGAAACACCAAAAGGTTGACACTTCACATGTTTTTACCTTATAGGCTCTATGATGCTCCTTGTTGCCTATACTCTGTCTCTATTGTTACAGTTGCTGCCCTCTTGAGCACTGACAAACCAATCATTGCTGCCTGATGTGGAAAAAAAAGACCTCCCCCCCAAAAAAAAACAAAAAACAAAACAAAACAAAAAAAACATCAGCACTGGTAGACCAGTGTCGGAATGTTGCCACATTCTCCAGACTTAAAAGTCCACTGTACTGCAGAATATAGAAATTCACCAATTGCATTGGCAGATTCAGTCAGCATTGTATAAGGCTGTTTGGTTTGGTGGTTTGTTTCTTTATATGAAATAGTACCATACTCTAGCTTTAACTGTTATACTAGTTTATCTGTACCATTTTCATTGAAGACTTTTATGGAATCAGGTATGATGTCAAATAAACACGAATCATCCAACCTTAGTAATTATAATGGGGCTGCCTGTTGTGTCCTTGACAATAATGTATGTCCAGATGCAAAGCCTGCAGTAAAAACACAAGCCCTTCCATTTCCCACCCAGACTTTATCTCCTAGTAGTTTTCCATCAAACCAATTGATCCTAACCTAATTCTTATAAACTGCTTTGTTGATTGCTTTGCTCCACAAAGCTACTGACTGTACGTTTTATTTGCCTTGATGCATGACTCTCAGTATAGTCTTACAGGGCCAGTGGACACAAACAAATCAACTCCACAGGCACCCAAACACAAAGGCATTTTATCTGGGACTTAGTCCCATTTTAAGATATTGTAGGCAAGATGTGTATTCTGGTTTTGTCTTTTTTCGTAATTAGCCAACTAATCCATGATGTGTGATTCTCTGATATTTTCACTCATTTTCCCATCTATCAAGCTGATGCGCCATGCTATTGTAAGAGAAAAAGGAGGAGATGATGATGGCATAGAGAGTAAAAGCCGAAACAGCAGGATGTAGCAAATGAAACTACTGTTTGTGAATAAATTAAGAACTGGCAGCTCAAATGTTGTTCCTTGATTGACACGTAGAACATAATTGCACTTTGTTGTGAGAGTTCCTTAACTAATTTCAGTAATTATGCTGGCCATTACGTGTGTGCAGGAGCAAGGTCAGTCAGCTACTGTAACTGTGTTTGTTATCCTCTGAGCTTGTGGTAATACGGGACGATGATTGCTTTGATGGGATGCTAATGCAGGCAGTGGTATCAGCTAAAAGTAAACTCATATAGGTAGCTTGTGTAGGTATTAGACAAGTGTTCAGAGGAGCCTCAAAGTCAGACAGATCCACACTTTAGACTGTTTAGGTGTTTGAATGGCCTATGTAAATAGGATCACTATCTACTGGAAGCTCTCATAACCAAGAGTTTAAGCTCCATCAATGGCCTGGTGCTGTCTCTCAACTTGGGGCTGTCTCAGTGTTCCTCGACGTGAACAGAACCATAAGTTAAGCATTTTATTTCAGCCTGAGTGAAGAGGCAAGCATTTTTGGCTTCAGAGCATTCAAGTCACATCCAGATGTGTGACATCTGTTTTAAAATGAGTTTTTATTCAGTATGTGAATGCAAGAACACGTGTGTAACACCACTGTACTGATATAAATACGAGGTGTGATCAAAAAGTTCAGTCTTCCTCTACTGTATGAAAAGCAAAAACCTTCTAAGTGACTCTTCTTGTACAGCTATGCAATACTCCCAGTGCTCCTGGCGTGCTTGGAAAGCTCCCTAGAAGTTCTGTGATGTAACTGCAGCACGCACCATCTGTGATGCACTCTGGATCTCCTCCACTGTGTCAAAACAGGAAACCTTTCCTTTCATTTTGAGGAAGAGGAATTAGTCACATAAAATCTAATCTAATGAGATGGAGAGCGTACTGTCATGTTATACTTTCCTTGGTCTCGAGGAATTTGGGTATTTCAACTGTGCAGACTCCAGTTTGGTGTCTGGGTCGTAGTCAAAGACCCAACTTGGACATCCATGGTGATATAACGAATGTGCACCTCCAATTGGTCCCAAAAATGCATTTGACACAGGTCCCGATGTGGATCATGTGAAGTCCTGAGGACTTTTGTCTCAAAAGAGTTGCTGGCTACGCACGTCGCATGTGCATGATTGTATCATTATCAGTTGGTGCACAACAGATACAGACTTCACTATCACACCTCAAATTTCACAAAACATTCAGATTAGGGCTGTCAAAATTAATGCGTTAATGCAGATTAGTCCATCATCATGGTTAATCTGATTAGAAATTTTAACGCAATTAACCCATCTGCAGTGCAGAATGACTTAAAATCCCTAAATTGCTTTGGCAATGCATTTCGGGCAGCTTGTCCAAGTAGACTTACCGTCGTGCATGCCGCCACACTTAAGCAAAGGGGTAGTTGATCCAGTAGTGGCAGAACCAAGCAACTCAAAATGGAAAACGCTAAACAACACATTGGCAGTCTCGGTGGGAAATGTGATCGATCTATGTATCTATGTATCTATCTTTGTATCTATGTATCTATCTATCTATCTATCTATCTATCTATCTATCTATCTATCTATCTATTCCCTTCTTTCTTGAGTCTGTTTACTCATACAAAGTGAAACATGATTAATATCAATTAAAAATGAATTATATTTAATTGTGATTGCTCAAAATTAATCCACAGCAACCCTGAACCTCTCCATACAAGCAGGGAACATAAGGCTTCACATTTCTGTCTGCATGTACCTACAGGTTGGAAATATTGCAAAACAGTAAAAACAAGTCATTGATGAAAACACAACCTTTTGGAGAAATCTTCTCAAACTGGAGCATTTTATGAGTTTGTCAAACAACACAGTCAGATTTTTTTTTTTTGTACACAGAAAGTGTTCATCTTTTTTGCCAAATCTTGGTATGATTTTGGTACATAACAAAGAAAGGTGCAGAGCTGTTATAAAAGCGCCACAATGGGGACAGAGTAACAGCTGCACCCTTACTCCAAAGCCACAGTTAAAAATGTAATTCAAATAAACAATGCTGTCATTTTTCTTGGACCTTTGTCAGTTCAAAATGTTAAACATGTAGGAAAATGTGTTGCTCTTTTCTCCGTAATTGCAAAGATCACTCAGAAAAATTTTGATACAGAGGACAGACATGCATTGTATCTGTCATGCTGAAACGAGCAATAAGCTGACATATCCCTCCAAAGCAAGCGCTGTAAGGCTGGCAGGGTGTGAGTGCACTTTAACAAAAGGTTAAGGTGGTGAGGAGGGGAAAACGTGTTTTTGAGAAATTTGTACTCGAGCTGCTCTGACCGACATACTACAAGCCAACAATATTCAAACACGATAAAACACAACTACTCTGCGATGTCATGTCCAACGCTGGTGCTTTTTCCGACTGTTATTTTTGTGCCATTGCAATCCATTGAATTATTAATAATAAGCAGTGCCATTTTTTATTCCATGTCCATACTTCTTCTGGACTTACTCAGCACTCAGGTAGCATCGGACTAAAAGTGAACCTTGGCTTTTTGTATGTTATTTTTTCTTCCTTTTCATACCATGTGTGTCCAGCACTTCCCGTGTCCTTTGATGTTTTTCCTCAAAACTCTCAGCCACATCTCAACCGTACCCACCTTCTGTCATTGCACGTGTCCATCCCCTATTAGGTTGACAGGTTTGTGGCAGAAAATGCCGGTTGATTTATTGGGTGCTCCACGTTCTAGTGGTGCATGTCTGACTTGCATCTTCTTAGACAGACATTTAGCCCTCTCTCGTATCTCTCAAGTTTCCTCTCGCACAAGCTCTGTGTCTATAACAGTGATGAATTGCATGTTTTTTTATTGTAAATATAACGAATTAGTATATCAGCAACTCAGAATTTGGTACAAAAAACTATTGAAAATACCATAAAAGTCAGGGATGTGATCTTACGAGCTCTGCATCTTATATGTCAGACATTCATTATTAAAACTTAATATTACATTTTCAAATAAATGAATATTTCAAGAAAGTGGACATTTTTTACAGGAATACATGGTTAAGAGAACCCTGTGATACAAAGGAAGAGAAAGCAAGCAACTCAAGCCGAAGTACGTGCTGATGGCTGATGACCCTGTCTCTTCTCATTCAAAAACCCGCTGGTTGGAACCAGCATTCCAAGTCAACGGCATCTTTTTCGACAGAAACCTGACATTGCGGGGAAGCTTAAGTGCTGCTCTGCGTTTTCTGGTTTTCATGCACAATGACTCCTTAGGGCCCTTGCACTAAAAGCCATTAGCGCTCCCAGTGGTGTAAAACTTGCATGAATCTATAAATCTTTCAAGGCAGTGGATTGAATTTGTACTCCTGATAAAGGATAGGCTTTAGATGAACAGTGCTGCAGCTGAGTCAAGTTGCTAACAGTACAGGCTCTGATGTTTATGAAAGCAGTGAGAGAACATGAAAACCTCATTCTCGAAGGATTTGTTATTCAAACACTGCACAAGTCTCTTCAATGGATGGATCTTTAGCAGAGACAGGAAACTATCCATTGTATCTCTTGAAATACACACGTGGACAAAATTGTTGGTACCCCTCAGTTAAAGAAGGAAAAACCCACAATTCTCACTGAAATCACTTGAAACTCACAAAAGTAACAATAAATAAAAATTTATTGAAAATTAAATAATCAAAAACAGCCATTACTTTTGAATTGTTGATTAACATAATTATTTAAAAAAACAAACTAATGAAACAGGCCTGGACAAAAATGATGGTACCTCTATAAAAGATTGAAAACTATTTGACCAGAGTGACATGATTAACTCAGGTGTGTCATTTAATTGACATCACAGGTGTTTCCAAACTCATAATCAGTCAGTCTGCCTATTTAAAGGGAGACAAGTAGTCACCCTGCTGTTTGGTGAAAAGGTGTGTACCACACTGAACATGGACAACAGAAAGCGAAGGAGAGAATTGTCCCAGGACATCCGAAAAAAAATTATAGACAAACATCTTAAAGGTAAAGGCTATAAGACCATCTCTAAACAGCTTGAAGTTCCTGTGACAACAGTGGCTCATATTATTCAGAAGTTCAAGACCCACGGGACAGTAGCCAACCTCCCTGGACGTGGCCGCAAGAGGAAAATTGATGACAAATTGAAGAGACGGATTGTTCGAATTGTATCCAAAGAGCCCAGAGCAACCTCCAAAGAAATTAAAGGTGAACTCCAAGGCCAAGGTACATCAGTGTCAGATCGCACCATTCGTCGTTGTTTGAGCCAAAGTGGACTTCATGGGAGACGACCAAGGAGGACACCACTGCTGAAAAAAACTCATAAAAAAGCCAGACTGGAATTTGCAAAAATGCATGTTGACAAGCCACAAAGCTTCTGGGAGAATGTCCTTTGGACAGATGAGACCAAACTGGAGCTTTTTGGTAAGGCACATCAACTCTATGTTCATAGACTCAAAAACCAAGCATACGAAGAAAAGAACACTGTCCCTACGGTGAAACATGGAGGAGGCTCAGTAATGTTTTGGGGCTGCTTTGCTGCATCTGGCACAGGGTGTCTTGAAAGTGTGCAAGGTACGATGAAATCTGAAGACTATCAAGGCATTCTGGAGAGAAATGTGCTGCCAAGTGTCAGAAAGCTTGGTCTCAGTCGCAGGTCATGGGTCTTCCAACAGGACAACGATCCAAAACACACAGCCAAAAACACCCAAGAATGGCTGAGAGAAAAGCGTTGGACTATTCTAAAGTGGCCTTCTATGAGCCCAGATCTGAATCCCATTGAACATATGTGGAAGGAGCTGAAACATGCCATTTGGAGAAGACACCCATCAAACCTGAGACAACTGGAGCTGTTTGCTCATGAGGAGTGGGCCAAAATACCTGTTGACAGCTGCAGAACGCTCATTGACAAATACAGAAATTGTTTAATTGCAGTGATTGCCTCAAAAGGTTGTGCAACAAAATATTAAGTTATGGGTACCATCATTTTTGTCCAGCCCTATTTCATTAGTTTGTTTTTTAAAATAATTATGTTAATCAACAATTCAAAAGTGATGGCTGATTTTGATTATTTAATTTTCAATAAATTTTTATTTATTGTTACTTTTGTGAGTTTCAAGTGATTTCAGTGAGAATTGTGGGTTTTTCCTTCTTTAACTGAGGGGTACCAACAATTTTGTCCACGTGTGTATTTAGATGTCACATTTTCATTTGCATAGTGTAGCCAAAGGGAGAGTGAGCAAGTTCAGCAGAATCATAAAATGTTCAGATCGACCACTCATGCCAATTTTCCTTCATAAAAATATTCCACATATTGGCCTAAGTGTATAAATTTTATCAAGATCTTTATCTAACGGCTCTGTCAAAAAATGCAATAAAATAAGTCCATGCAGGCGGTTGTAACGTCTCCTGTTTCTCTATTATATCCATGTACTGAATTTAAGGTTGTCTCTTGTATCGAAGAGAGGTTGAGAGAGAGACAGTGCAGTGTTTATGCCAAACTGTGAAGGACAGTAGGAGGGGCAGACAAATAGGGAGGTGGGAATCCAATCGCCCAGCACAAGGGCGAATTATCTGACCAAGGTGCTGAGAGTGGGGTGTCTTCAGCCACTAATTGATAAGAGCCTTCTATCTTTAGTAAGCAGCAGTGTTTGGCTCTGAACATCAAAACCTTGGCTGTGGCTGAAAGGCTTGTTGTGTCCCACTCCCTCCTCATCCTGGGCTATCAAGGGAGGGTAAAAGTCAGGATGTCACCTTGCCAGGGGGTCACTTCTGTACTTTTACTGCCTGAAATGCTGGAGTTGCTTCCACTGTTGTGAATTTGGCCCTTCTAATTCTTTGTGTTTTTTTTTTTTTCCATAATGGAACTGGGTAATAGAGCCTGGAAGGCAGTGGCTTTGGTTTTACTTCATTACCTCCCAGTAGAATTAACTGGCAAAAAAAAATGTAACCAGTCCAAACCAATGAAGTAATAGTACTGTTGAATTAAAAAAAATTACAAACTAGCTTGAGCCCGAAAAGAATTTTAGATGTTGTAAAGCAATACAAAATACTACTTCAATAGCAAGGTTAGTTTTTTCTGAGCAAAGTGCTGTTACATGCCTGAACTCAAAATCGCCAGAGCAGACAAGGACGACATAGATGGAGAAAATACATATTCAAAAGCAAAATCATGCCTCAGTGGGGTAAGAAAAGAAGAAACTAATTGGAGTTTTGGCACCATGGTCCACCAAGCCAAAATAATACCACTTCATACAATATAAAACCATCTGCAGATGCTCTAAATTACAACCAAAGGATTCATAGATCTGTTTACATTTAAGTAAAAAATAGGACAAAAAGTCAAATCATTTAGGACTTTGCCCTTGTATTAGGCTGTGACCACCATGCAAAAGCAGCAAAATGTAGATAGCCTACAGCCAGTTAGTCCCACTAGATAGTTAGTTATTAATGCTAATGGCATCCAGCGAATGATGGTGGTAAAATCTTTTACCATTGTTAAAATGTCTGTCAAACTAAAAAGGACAGATTGAAATGTGCTTGAAATGTGCCTCAAGACTGTAGGTTCACTGACCACCACCCCCTACACAGGTCAGAATGTGAGTTTTGCACACAAGACGGTTTTTTTTTTGTCATCGATCAAACAGTCAGATCAAGCAGAATGCAGTGAGAGCTTGCAGTACACTGATGCTCCAAAAGGGAGCCCTTCAAATTTTAATGATGGCCCTGGCCATTAATCAAGTTCTACCCTCAGGACAAATTTGTTGTTTTTATACCCACTCTAAGAGGGCTCAGAGAAGATCGCATGTTGTTTACCACAAACAAAGTTGCAACACTGCTGCCATTATTCAGTCCAGTGTCTCTGCTTCCTGCATCGTCTTATACACTGCATGCAGCTGCAGCATTATCATTCTCTGGAACAAATACAGCAAAGCCCGTGAGGTTGCTCAGACCTCCCAGCTAGGGTTCGCTGCTTGGTTGATATGACATGCGCTCCTCACTGCAACACATATTCAACAAGCTCTTATAACCATGGCGGTGTACTTAAGCCATCAGTACCCTTCTCATTTACTTGCTGAATGTCTGCTGCACACTAGTGACCCGGAAGCCATACAATCATTTACTGGCACTGCTTTTCAGAAACCCCAACTCCATCCCAGAACCCACATGACTCTGGCTTCCCCCCTTGGGAGGAAAATACTACTTTCACTCTATAGGCTCAGAGCTCCCTTGTGGGGAGTGTTGAGGTCTGACTTAATGCTGCATGTATTCTATATTGATGTATTGCACATCAGTAGGCTGCCTGAAACAAAAATCTTGGTGTAGAGATTTAATTTAAGTTTAAAAATCTCTTTTCTCAAAAGAAAGTCTATTTTTGGAGTCACACCTTTGTCCCTGTCCACTGTTTGTCTGCAGAAATATTTGTGGTGAATGTGAAGGCTGTGTTTTATACACATATCAGTGTGTCTGTAGTCTAACACAGAAAAGCAGAAATTGGGCCAGTATTTTTCATGGACTAGGTTGGTCATTTTATAAGACTGTTAGCTCGTGACACATCCAATGAGCCCACAAACTCACCAGACTCACATCTCCTGCTGGCTCCCCTGGTTTATAATTCCTTTCATGGAAAATGTTGCACATCATGGGTTGCTTTTATAATTTTTTATTATAACCATTTAATTAAATTTTGTTTGCTTCCAAGGACTTGAAATAGCACACTTTTGCAGTCCTGCACACATTTCCTGCACCAACGCAATCTTTCTGGATGCATATTATATGTTTGCATTTCATTTTCTTTTGAAAATATTAAAGATTTTTCAGACCTCATGTTGTTGTTTTTTTGTGTCTCACAGTGTGTGCATGTATCACCAGTCCTTTTCCTTATTAACATTAGCTGGATATATGTGCTATGTGCATTTCTGCATCCAAAAATACCAACATTTATGTATTTAAACTACTCCCAGTGTTTAATTTTACTCAGTGTTCCATCAGCGATAAAAGAGAAAATTCAAGCTACTGTTTGGACTCTGCTAATTGCTGCAAAAACAGGCTCATTTCTCTGAGGTCATGGCATTGATTAGCTACAGATGCCCTGGAGCCCAGAAGCGAGGCAGGTTGCAAGATGACCTGAATTAGACTGTAAAGACAACATCCGAGCCAGTTCAATTAGCAAATTCTAATCCACACTGATTACTCTAAAGCCAAATCACTACTGATGGCTGACTCCCCTCTTGAGTGACAGTCAGACTCCCACAGTGCACTTGGAAATGCTCTTCCTTTTGATGGGTTAAAGACCCAGGTAACTCGATCTAGAGCTGAGAGGGTTTTTTTTTGTTGTTTTGCTTTTTTTTTTTTTCATACAGTAGGTACAATGGCGTAAGCATCTGGAAAAGCATCTGAAACTGGAATGAAATTTTAAAAAATGACAACTTGATACTTCTCAAGCCAAAATAGTAGGATGGCTCGGGAAAGTGAGAGCAAAACAAGATGGGCAGTGTGTTAATTATGCATTACCAAAAGGCTGTTTGACATCACCTGTCAGCATGAAGCTGCAGTTATAATGGTAAAAAAGGGCAACGGTTGCTAGACTTGTAAAATGCTAACAATTGGGAAATAGCATATTGCACTAAATAAAGCTCAGTTTATGTTATGTTAAGTCTTTCCTTAAATGTGCTCCAGATATAAACATTCTAGGAGCGTCAGAAGGAGGTAAATGGACTTTTTTTTTTCTTTTGTCCTCACATTTGACCTCTCATTCAGCATTCTTCAAAATCAGATTCGAGGAATATGACTCCCGTGTCTATTAGCTCACACACAAAACAACAGGCACGTGCATTTGTACAAAGGGGGCCGATTACGGAAGGAAAATGAGTGTTGAACTACCTTGTGCAATTGCAGATATGTGTATAAGAGCATGTTTAAAATGAAACAGAGTTCTGGTGCAAAGTTACAGTGAACCAAATATTAGTGCAAATACAGTTATTAACAATAAATACATTGTTATTGACACCTTATATGCATGTGGTACGGTGATGCCTTCTACTAAAGCTCTAAGGATGACTGACAGTCTGCACAGACAGATTTGAACATTCATTTTCCCCTTCTGATTGAACAAATTGCTGACAATTTTTATTTTGACAGCTGGATGTAGAAGTTGATCTAGCAGCTGAATTCGTCAGCGCTATACATAACTCTGGCTTTAGGTAGCTCGATAATGATTGCTTAATTACACATCAAAGGTGCCCAGCAGAGAGCACTTCTCCTCTATACCAAAATAATTTACATCACTTAAGAACTGAGGATTCAAGCCAAGATGTAAGCAATTAAGCAGTAGGGGAAGACTGAAATGTCATGAGTGACGTTTCCAGGAATGTTGGCATTAACTTCTTGTTGCTTTCGCAGGGATGATAAAGAAAAATAAAGATTTCATTTGGTATTACATGCATGTGCAGCTGGTCACATAAAACTCATGAATTTGCCCATAATTGTACTAATACTGGATATACTAGAGTTAGTTACAAGTGCAGCCAATACCTGAAATAACACAGAAATTGATGAATAATTCCTAAATCTAATTGGCAACTGATTGATATACGTTTTCGCATTGATCAAAAGTTTCTGTTGTGTTCAGATAGAAGATGTTTTCTTTATTTTCTTTTGATTTGTCTAAAAGTGTGCTCATACAGGGCGGGGCTTATTTGGATTGTTTAGGAGGACAACCTCACAACAGACCTGTGTGTTATTTACCAAGTAGATGTGTGAAACCAGCATGGCCGTTTATGAGTTAAACACATTTTTATATAATGTGGTGCAAGTTTTAGGATACACATGAGAATAAAGGCATTTAACTAAAGGTCTGATATGGTCTCTTGGCAACCTTACTGGATTTAATTTGAAAAAAAAAATTGTATAATGCATCCTCAGCTGTGCTATTTTTGTTCTACATGCAATCTTTAAACAATAGTATATTTTTGACAAAACATAAACAAAATGTACAAATATCTCCTATTGATTTTCTCTCCCTTTTGTCCATGATGAATGGCCTCCATTGTTTATCATTACAATGTGAATGGCCCCTGTACGTCCTCTAATGGACACTCAGCTGATGGCAGCAGACGGTAAGGTAGACTCATGATGCCTGTAAATTCTGACTTGTTCTGACATCAGCTAACACGCACAGCAAATCACTAGACGGGCAGATCTCAGTCCTCCCGTATCCTTCACTGCACTCCCACCTCTTTCCGTTACTCCACTATGATTAATGCCCCACCACCATCAACAGCATGCACCACAAGTTGCATATCTAATGTAAAAACATTCAATGAGCCCTCTCAGGTGGGTTTGAGGGTCAGACGGAGTTTAAGACCTCCCATCACCACAAATCCTCTCAGTGTCCTTCTGAGGCAGCTCGCAGCAGAGTCGAAGAAGCATAAATTACCGGCTGAACAGATCCATAGGTTTAGCTTTAACATCAAATTCCAGCCTTTTGTATCACTTATTTTGTAGCCTTCTCCAGTGTTTCACACCCACAAAACTCCAAACCCCAGCTCTAGTTTTACAATCATCTCACTTACTCCAAAGCGTGCTGAAATGAATTTGACCCAAGCAGCCTAACTTCTCGCACAACGTGAAACCGAATACTCTAGCAAGAGCCTCACAGAGTTAAGTTCACCTTTGAAATCTGTCTTTTTTCATAACTTGATAGAAAATCACTAGCACACAAATACTGCCACAATTTTCACAGATGCTTGCATTAGTATTCTGCAGGGATAAATCCCAGTGACATGTAATACATCATAGTCACCAGGAGGCATTTCCACTGCAGGGTTGACGTGCAAATGGGCAGAGCATGCGTCAATGTTTTATGCTATGCTCTCGTCCTCTGAAGTTTCGGGATGGAGTTGTGTGCATGCATGTATGTGCAAACACATGCTATAATAATGCTTACTCACACAGCGGTATAGTAAATGTGTTCCACACAACACTAACCCCCCACCTGCCGGTACTCACACACAGCACGTTGCACATCAGGGTCATAGAGTCTTCACATCATGAGATATTTGTAAAATGTGATATGAAAAGGGGGTTTGGTATGTGTGTGTGTGTTTGTGTGTGTGAGTGTGTGTGTGTTTAGGGACAGGAGTGTTCTCACCTCGAACAGCGAGCCAGGCAGGAAGGCTGAATGCCCTTGACTAACCTTGTAGGTTTTACTGTGCTTTCATGAGAGGGTATAAATCATCGGGACTTTTTTTTCTTTTAATGCTGCTGTTTTATAATGTGCAGCCAGATTGACAAGGCAAATGTGCACTCCTATAACAAAGCCTATTACAAATACTGTCTGCAATACGCCGGGCACTGAAATTCAATACAGCTCCGAATAATGAAAGGATGTATGTGTTGTCCTATGTCAGTCAGAACGGAGGAACAATGAAGGAATATTTTCAGTGGACACATTAAAATGAATTACTCTTGTGGGGAACATAAACACAGCACACTGCTGTACTTGCAGGTGAATGGAAAATACTCAAATTATCATATTGATTGCTTTTCACCTCAATGAGGAGATTTCCATCTTTATTTCATAAAATCTGTACATGCAAACAAAGGTTGTGGAGGAAGAGAACTTTAATGGCATTCACTGAGAGAGACTCTTCTTCTCAACAGAAACCATGCAAGAGCAGCTCTCCTCAACTGCTCTCCACAATGTAAACAGCTCAGGCCCAAACCTCTCCACTCAACAACACATTTGCTCGCTAAGGCTCCCACTCATATATTCATGTATTCATGTGTTTATCAGAACTTGGCGGCTTGCGTTGCCATTTTCTCCTTATAATGATGAGCGAATGCACTTCCATAGTGGAATGGAAATAATCATGGATCCCATGAAAACCGAGTCACACACTTTGTTTTTTGTTGTGAGATCGAGAATAGGCAGAAGTAGTGATGGGAACTGCAGACTGAGAGGCCAAATTTAGCCTGTTTTCCATCCCTGCCTCACAGGATTGTAGGTGTAATTAACATCCTTAGTGCTGCGCTGAGATGAGATGTATGTGTGCTGTGTGAACGAATCCAGGTGTGAGAAGTTGGTTATTGAAATGAATCATGCAGAAACTGCAGTCTTGACAAGCAGACTGCATTTAAACTAAACACAAAGAGGTGATTCCTTATTCTAGTGACGCCCATATGCATCCACTTCACCCTATCAATTGATGTACTTTCAGAATGAGAAAGCAAATGTTGTTATTGTCCTTCTGGACTGTCAGCACCTGATACTGCAGGACTCCTTCCTCCCTCATACATCTCCATCTCCAACACTAGTGGGCAGTCACATTCCACAGAGGCTGATTCTGTGCTATACCTTCATACCAGCATGTTGCACGCACGCACGCACGCACGCGCACACACACACACACACACACACACACACACACACACACACACACACACACACACACACACACACACACACACACACACACACACACACACACACACACACACACACACACACGGTCATCCACATGCAGATCGTAGTACTCATCTCTTTTTTCTTTGTTGTCATCCTTACACTGTCTCCTTCGCATCTTTTCCTCAGCTCTTCACCAACTCAGTTGAATTGTATAGGAGAAAACAGCTGCAGCCACTGCTCTGCCAAGCAGAGCAATCAACAAACTGGTGAGGGAAAATGTCATCCTGGTGAGGACTGAGAAAATGGCTTTTTAATTAATGTTTTGATTTTGGGTAGTATATTACTCTTGAGGAAAATGACTGAGCTGAGTAGCATTTAAATGAGAGGGTTACAACAACTGAATGACCATTCAAAGCCATCCTGGAGTCGGATTGGATATTAATTAGGAGGTGATGAGGAGGAGGAGACGGACAAACGCCCTCCCAAAAAGTGAGGGGGGGGGGGGAGAGAGAGAGAGAGAGAGAGAGAGAGAGAGAGAGAGAGAGAGAGAGAGAGAGAGAGAGAGAGAGAGAGAGAGAGAGAGAGAGAGAGAGAGAGAGAGAGAGAGAGAGAGAGAGAGAGAGAGAGAGAGAGAGAGAGGACACAAGGACTAAATTAGGTCAATTTAGTTTGAAATTTTAGTAACGTGTATACGAAAACATTTGTCATGTTCTCTACATGCTTGCAGTTTGATCACGCTAAAGGAAGATATTGCTTCGAAAAGCTGTACAAGGATACAGATGTAAAGAGAGTTATAAACTATCTGCTTCATCCAGTAATATATATTACAACTGATTATTGAAGAATGCTGAAAAGGAGTTTTAAGAAAATAAATGTTACTCATAAAAGTTAGGTATTAAAGTAATGCACTGTAAGTTTTAGTCTGCGGGTCATAGTCGGATGTTGCTCACCCAGAAGAAAACCCAGAGGCAGAGAAGCCACATTCAGTTCTGGAGGCTTGGATCGTGACAGAGGGTTGGCTGGACTGCGTTGACTCATTCTGACTCAGTTTGACCCATGTCACTGCATCTACACTGGATGCTGATGCAGATGTAGCACTTGTGTTCAATTTAGGCTAAAAGACAACCTTATTTACCGAGTTTCTAAGGAGTAAATATGTAAAAGAAAGTGGCTAACAAACAGCTAGCAGGTGTATGACAATGCATCTAACACTTACAACTTGTCACAATGACCTAAAAGAAAGAAGAGCCCCTTGTTCACAAACAACACATTAAATTAATGAAATAAAATGTGTCTTTAGCATCTCATTTGTTTCTAAATGCCTCTCCCGCTGGATAGGGTACATAACTGTGTTCAGTTTTTCATTTTTCTTGTCTGCTGTCTTATCTGCTTATCTGTTGTCAGTTCAGTGGAATGGAATGGAAAAGCAGCTGGCCACACCACTTTCTGATTTCCCACAGGATGCTTCACCGCTGGGACTGGCTCGTCATCAAGTTCCAGCAAAGAGTTAACTCCAGGCTATAAATTTGGTGTCATCAAAAAACCAATCTGTACATACAGTACAGAATGAATGAGATAAATCATCAAAAGGCATATGCTTCAAATTAAATCTCATCTTTTTGCTCAAAACTCAATCCGAGAGTCTTAGTGTCCTTCAAAAATGACCAACTTCATCTGGTATCTCTAAGGGAAGGTAATACTATTATAAATAACTGTTGGCATTTCTCAACATAAAATTAAAACTGGAAATATACAACCCGGTCTCACGGGGATTCGTGAAACTGTCACGTAAGTTTTAGTTTCGGTTTCGTGCGCACCAACACGATTTCGTCATGTTTTTCGTGCCGCTCACCACGAAATGTTTTTCGCTGTGGTAATCACATCTGAAAGTGGTTTATACCGGCGGATTCATGACGATCTAAGCTGTCCATCGGCGTATACTGCTTGTGTGATCGCGTTTGCGGCCGCCGGCCGCCGGACATTCTTGAAATTCCTATGCAAATTGGTAAGTGTACCACCGGCTTATGGTTAGGTTATGGTTAGGATTATGGTTAGGGTTATGTTTAGGGACGATGTCATGCAAAATATAGCGTTGGATTCGCCGCGGTTTTACATTAAAAATATAATATACACATTCTTTTGAAATACGTTCTGAGTGGCACGAAAAGTCCGCCGTTTAAAATACATTGGTGTGCATTTCGTGGTGAGCGGCACGAAAAACATGACGAAATCGTGTTGGTGCGCACGAAGCCGAAACAAAAATTTACGTGACAGTTTCACGAATCCTCGTGAGATCGGGCTGAAATATACGATAATGCCTAAAGAAATCAGAAGTTAAAGCCTTATCTTAAACTTGTTTTACTGGGAGTACAAAATAGTAAAAACAAGTTAGTCAATTTAACTAGAATGATGCTGTCTTATTACCTTCCCTCTGCAGGTTAGTTAAACTTCTCAGACTTTCTACAAGAACAAACAGAAAATAAAAGCTAAGAAAAGAAAAGAAAAGAAAGCTGCAGACTGTAATTAATTGTCCAATAGGCATCAGTAATGTGTCTTAAAGCTGATTTTCCAACTGCCAAAATACTAAAAAGGGTAAAAAGAAGAAGGTAAACTGGAGCTTCACTAATTTTTCTCTTCTCAACCACCTTGTTTCCTCTGTCTTCTGTCCTCTCGCTCGTGACCTGGAAATTGATGCCAGCACAGCATCTTGAAAGATTTCTCATCTCCAGAAAGCAGAGGAGAGAGGAGCAATGAGCGAGGGTGCACTGGTGTAACCTTTGCGGAAGTCTTTTCAGGACTGCATAGAAAGGATGGGGCAAGGATGTCTCATTTTGTTGAATGGATGTTGTCTTGACTCATCTCTCCTTGTCTATGTCTTGCCTTGTCCACTTGTATCTTAATTGGGAAGGATTAGGATGCAAGGAGAGGATGCGAGAAAAGGAATAAAGGATGTACAAACAGAAATGAAAAGAGAAAACGGAGAGAACACAGAGGAATCCCAATGTGACCAATTCTGTACAGACCTTCAGGAGTTTGGTCAAACAGTTATTGCACATTTGGAGTACAGAACTGGAGTTCATGGCTATGTTCTGAAGAGGTTAAAAGTCTCAGATTAGGTCCTCTTGTCATCAAATTAAATTTGGACATCTTCCCAGAATGTATTTTTCAAATGTTTAGCTACAAAAACACAATGGCAGCTTATTTAGTGTGACCCCTGGCTTTAGTCCTGTAAAAATGGACTGAACTGCTGCTGTCTATGCCCTGTTCAGGAAGAAGACTCTCTAAGTGTGAGTGACGACTCAGCAGCTGACATAGATGTGTACAACTGTGACAGACTTAGTTTCAGACTTTGAGAAATCTTTGTCTGAAAGGTCCTTTGACATAGAAATACAGCATGGTGAGGCGAGTTTGTCAGAAAATGTAGCTATGAAACCGATGTTTTAGTGGTGCAGATAGAAGATGATTGATGGTTAATATACAGTTTTAATAGACTGAGTCTCAGTCACTATGTTAATACTTGTTCCACTGTCTGATAATAAAAATAGAAAAGCATGTAAATAAGAATACATGTATTGTAACTTTGGCTGTATTAAAATGCTGTATATGTGAGCACTAACAGCTAGAAAACATCAAAGGTTCTACTGAGGCACAGCAGGTGACATAAAAGCACGGTGACCCATTTATTGGTTTCAAATTGGCCTTAAAATTTCCACTATTTCTGATTGTCCCTTAGCCCTGCAATTTCCACAGAATGGCGGCCCATGTAGAATTGATCAAATCTACATTAAGGCCGTCCCAGATGAAAGATAACAATCGTGAGAGAATCATGGCAATATCTATGGCCTTGGCTCTAAATCGGTAGTCCCACGTTGCACAGTGAGACAGGCTCAAGGACGGCCATTGTCATGGTCTTGCGACCAAAGATAAGCTGCAATAAAATTCTGACAGTGTCCAAAATTTGAGGTGATGATCTTACAGTGTGACTGCTGCTGTGACCTACCTAACCAACAGAAATGCAGTATGAAATGACTGATCAGTGCCACACTGGCGTAATACCCAAATAGATGATTTGCGGTGACAAAAGCATCAAAATAAGTATGTGGGATTTGAACAAAGAAGACAGCCTAGTAGAGTAGTGGCAGCAGAAGCCTTTTTGACGTGTCCTCCAACTCGTACCACAACCAGACAAAAAAGAACGAAGCATTGAAGGAAATAGTGGCAGAATTCCAGCTCCCAGGTTAGTAACTAAACATAAGCGGTTAGAAAACACACACAAATACATAAATGTCACAGGGACAAGGGGCTCCATTCATGTTTCCCTGGTTTCCCTGTGATTGTAGGTGTTCTGTTTATGCTTCGGTTGTTTGCTTTTCAAGGATGGACAGCACACATTTATGACGTTTTATTCTTGCGCATTCACATCAATTCATGTGATTCATGTCGTACAGTGTAGCAAGCTGTGAGCTTATAAGATTGTTAAAATTGCATTTTGTGTAGAGGCCTTTAGACACTAACACTAGGGATTTCCCTTTTGACTCTGAATCATCAAAGCATGTTTATAAAGCCACTGGGTCCGTAGTTCCTTAGATGCTGGAAGTGCATGAAGACGCTTGTGTTCACTCTTGCAGCTGACAGCAGAACATTTGGTGTTCTTTGCTCATGGCTGAGTTATTTCACAGTTAGAAGAAGCTCTAGAAAGTAGATAAACCTGGCAGACTGTGAGGCAGTCGCTCATTCTAAATGTCTCACCTTGGAAAAGACAAGCAGTGATTATGTAAATGTTTAGCTGAATGACTATTGGTTTACCAGTTTCTAATTAGCAACTGAATAAAATTTCTACTGACTGGGAGGGCATTTAGTTATGGTAGTAAGAGTCTCTTTATTCTTATAGTAAGTTTCTACAACATTTAACAAAGCACTCTTATGAATTCTAAATTCTTGTATTAATCCCGTGTTCATCAGTAAATGGAATAACTTATTTTGTAATTGATTAAATGATTAAAAACAAACATATAAAGCAAAAAACAATAACTTCCAGCAACAGAGACTGATGGAGAAGATATAGGCTATACCTTCCACCATCACAGGCAATGTGAGATGGTTGAACAATAAAACGGATGAGCTAACGGCCCTGGTGAGGACTGGAAGGGACTGCCATGGGTATAGTGCTATATGTTCCACACAGGCATGGCTACAGGAATTACTCCAGAGCCATTGTTACCACTGACGGCTTTCAGACAGTTCTGGCAGATAGAAATAAATCTGAGAGTAGCAAAGTAAAGAGGCAGGTGGATTGCCGCTTTTATTACCAACAAATGGTGCCACCCTGGTCACATTACTGTGAAGGAATGTTTCTGCACCCAAGACGCTGAGCTGTTAGCTGTGAGGCTACATCTTGGTGGGTGTTTACATCCTTCCCTTACCTACTTCAGGAATTTTGTTTGTGACTCTGCAACCCAATGCATTGGTATATTATCATTCTATTCTACTTCTTTTGTATTCCGGTATAATTTTACAACTTCCATGTTTGCAAAATTGCTACAAAGCTGCTTCGCCCACCCCAATTCTGAAGTATTTTTCTATAAACTGTGTCTTCAAAGATGTTTGCTTTAAATTCACTGGAGACAATATTAGTCTGAGAGATAAATGTTTTCAGATGATCCTTTATAAGACTGTTTTGATTTCACTCTCTTTGCCTGTATCAAAGTGATCCAAGGAAAATGGCCTGCTACATGGCTTGTATGTAACATTAGGAGACCCATTTATGGATGGATTCCAACTTCTGATGCGACCTTTTCCTCCTCACTTCCATGCTTGCCTACAGCCCACTTCACAGGGTCGGTCAGGATTTTCATGCTTCATGTATGATGCAGATCTCATTTATTGTAGACACTAGATTACACATGTTCACATTCTATTATTCATCTTAGGATTTTTTTCTCCTCTCTTCTACCAAACTGTGCCATGCATCCAGATCGAATTTTAGTTTTCAGTCTTCTTTACAAACCCCCTTTCATTTCTTTATATGGATTTAAGCATCAGATACATTTAGGTGACAAGTGATTTTATTCATTTCCTTAAGAGGTTCTATAATTGCAAAACTATTTGGTTTTCTTTACTGACAGGGCATGTATTAAAATGTCATCATCTCCTTTTTCTCACCTCATCAGCCAGTGGAGGATATTCTCAAACATTTCTGTGATTGCACTTCTCATCTCTGAGAGCATCTTTGCATCTTACAGTCGTCATGCTTGTGCCCTGTGTCTACACTGAATATACTACTCCTGCCATGTTGATGACAATTTGTCACCCACTGCAAAACTATGTCCTGTGCAGTTATTGGAATAAGTTCTGTAGCAGAGAAATATAAGCTACACAAGCCCTGTGCAGCTGTGGCTACACTATATATAGATCCTGAAATCCTACAGTGGCAAGTTTCTATGTGTTTTCTTTGGTACCTTGTGGGAGGGGTACTGCTTTCTGGTCTGTAAGGCGATGATAAATCACTAGTCAGGTGAAGATGAAAGCCTGTGGGCCAAACTGATTCAAAGTGTGGCCTTCATGAGTTGCCAGCTTATCTTGAAACGACTGAACAGTCTTCAAAAACCAGACTGTTCTGAGTTTGGGTGATTGAGTTTCAGTTGTGCTTCAGCCTGCGTTTTTGTAGTGTATTTCTGTCTCGATAATGACAAACATTCCCTTCCTCCTATGCCATTTGAAAAATCTACTCGATCAGTAAATTACATCTTCTTGGTACAGACAGATGCATAACTGGGCAGAGGAATAATCAACCATCTTTTGATTTGAGCCTTTGTTATTTCCTGCATCACTCAGTGTCTTGGTTCTCTGTTTGCTCCAGAGACATATGCTTAATTAAACATTCACAAAATATCTCCTCCAACCAGCAATCCTGCAGTCACAACTTAGCTTTGTAGAGATTCCATATAATTTCTACAATATAATCACATTGCAGTAATGGCAAAAGCGGCTATTGAGACATCCGTACATAAAACAGATCTTTTTCACAGCAGATATTTTTACCTATGAAAGCAGCAAAAACACAGATACAATTGAGATCAATGATGCTTGCCTTCCACTTAGGCAAGCAAGAGCTCTGGCGGTGTTGTTCACTCACTGACATGGCTCACTTGGACACTGGGAGCCGTTGTTAATGTTATTGTTTATACGTGTGCTTTTCCAGCTTTGACAAATCCAAATGTCAGCAGTTAAAAAAGTCTATTATGAGGTGCATACTCATCCAATATGGGCTTAAATCCTCAGCACACTGGGCTGAAATCAGGATTTGAATAGCAGGGGACAGACCTACCGAACTTGCTCCAATGGTAAATTAATGTTACTATGCTGCATATGTTCATCACACAGAACAGCAACGGTTCTGTCTCTATTCTTATTCTACTCTGTTTGCTTTATCACACACAACATTGCATTTTAAAGAATTCAGAACATTGCTTGGTCATTGCATCCATTACACATCATATCCCGCAAGGTACTGCCACGGAAGCTGGATGAATGATGACTTTTTATATATGCAGAAAATTGTTCTACAATGAAGAAAATGGGAATAAAATGGCAACTTTCCATCTATCTTCTCAAAGTATCCTGGCACAGAGAACAATAAAATCTATGTTCCAGGGAAAACGAAGACTAAAATTTCATTTCATGGTGTATGGGTGCACGGGTGAGCGAAAATGTAAACTCTGCATGAGGAGCGTGTAGGGCAATGAAAAGGCAAAATGCGCCCCTTTCTCTTTGCAGTGTCACAATTCTCACTCCAACAGGTGTTGAGGGATCTTCTTGTCACCCAAAGATAGGTCTGACTTTGGCTGAAAAGCCAAGCAGTACGGCAAAAACACAAGTGGACACAATGAGAGTTGCTGTAAAGGTACAGATTATGTTAAATAATCAGGTATGGATTGAGACTTCATAATGTTCAGGTGCGTTGTATAATTTTCATAACTGCTTTACAAAAGGAAAAGTAAAGGTTGTATATGAACCTAAAGATATGCTCAAAACCACTTTATCATACATATTCATTTAACTAGAGTACTTTAAGGTTGACATAAAATTATTGTAAAACAAGAACCCAGTTATTGTCTACTTGTGTGTCAAAATCTTATTTTTAAAATCAAACTGTCAAAACTGCAAGTGGTATCACCAAATACTATTGTCCGAAATGTCCTGCAGATGCTGTGCATTCACAGCACACTAGAATTCTCCTATGCTTCGTTCAGATCAACAAAACAGTTGATTGCTGTGAAAACAACAGATTAGCTAAGTGGGAAATGCAGAAAGGTATATGAAGTTTGTACATGCTGTCTATAGAAATGGTGCATCCATGCTATCCTACATGAAAGATAAAACAGATTTAAATTAAATAACCATTGTTTTATAAAATGATTGTAATATTATGCATGTGGCAGTAGAATGAGCTTTCCATCTGCAGTATTTTTCAGTCTTTGCATTAATTAATCTTAAGAAATGTTAACTGTAGCCACAAAGGTGCAGGAATGCAAAACCCTGCAGCACGTGGCAGGAAACACATAAAGGCTTTGGCTCAAAATGCCCCCAAGTCAAAGAGAAAGTAACTTTAACAACAACATGGTTTACAGCCAACTGTGAAGACTTAATGGCCTGACTTTTCATCCCAACACATGAAAGAAGCATAATTGTTCTGGCTAAAAAACCATTAATCATTTAATGGTGTAAACACAAGATCTGGACCAACACCAAAATCTAATCAACTCACATTTGGGCCAGCCTGCTTGTATCTTCAGCTTCCGGTTTTGGCAGCAAAATAGTAGTTCATGGTTCTGACAGGCAGGTCAAGGCTGAAGCAAACTGCTGACTTTCCTTACATGTTTGAATCAACTCCAATCTAGTGATCTTAGTTTCCAAAAAAAGAACCTGTTGGTGCCAGTGTAATGTGACGCTAATATCAGATCACACTTAGTTAGTGTCACCTTACACGTATTTGTGCAATGATTTTATTTCCTCCTCTGTTTACAAGAGGGAGGTTTAGCTGAAGTGAGTGCAACAAAATGACATTCATCACCAAATACTCTCAGACTGCACTGGACAAATAGATATCTCAAACTGTAAGAGATTACAAGGGTGTATTTTTTGTCTTAATTAAGGCATTTATAAAGACCTCTCTCTAAAGGGTGAATGCTCTTGTCTCCTTTTCTTTCCCACTGAATTGCCTGGCAGACCATGAATGACCCAGCTCATTTTCTTTTAGGGACTAAATGAGCTTTTAATGAACAGATTGGATGTTTTCATCATTGAGCTTATACCTTGTTCATTTATCACTTTTTTTCCAAGTCAGAATTAACAGTCTTGCGCTTTTTCGGTCTTTTTTTCCCCTTGCATGTTTATTGTTTCTCCAAATACAACAACACCTTTACAGCCGAGGAATTCAGCCCACGATCAATTCATCTCTAACACATCCTCCAAAAAATATATGTTTAAACAACCAAAGTAGGGTTTCTTTTTGGCTGTTGCATAAAATGCATTTACAAATGTTGTTTTATTATGTCCGCTGACTGTAAGTCGATGTGACATCCACAAAACCTAAATGTCTGAATCTGTCAGTGTGCAAGACTACACTTCTTGAGAAGCAGAAGGAAGCAAACAACTAACAAACATAGGTATCGATATGTGTTGTAATCTGGAATCTTCTGGATCTGAGGATAGTTTTTGGCATTTATTTTGATAGCAATGGTTGGAAATTGGAATGTCTTTATGAAGTGCATAAACACTGCATTCTTTAATGTGTTTATGTTCCTTTCTTTCACCAAAAATCTAATATTCATACCAAATATTCATCTCATGTGCCACTCTTGTATCTTTATTGAAGAAGTGGAATTCCCACTTGGAATAAGTACACATAATGAGGTGTAAAGAGCATTATTTTGTCATTATAATTACACACTGCAATTTGAAATTCTATCACGTTGTAGAAACAACTGATTTGCTTTGTGGTGCTCCTAGTAACATAAGCCTTGTGGGATATTAACAGAGGCTGATTTTGGCTCTTAAAGTGGGTCATGAAGATCAGGTTTAAAGCGACTGACTCACGCATTACTCATGGTAACTAAATATCACAAACACGGCAGAAGATAAACAATGATCTGAAGTGTGAATCCTTGAAATCATTTGAAGTGTGCAGACATGTGCTTTTGTGTGCTGCTGATGGTGTAAGCCACCAGTGGTTTGGGCCACCCCTGTGGGCTTGCATGAGATATGAAAGGTTTTAAAGTGATTATACAAGCTCAAAAGACAAAATCAAATATGAGAATAAAACCAGGGTATTTGTAATATTGGCTCTCTGGGCATGCAGAGCAGTGTGAATGTGAGGGGTGAAGCAGAATTCATAATTAAAGTACAAGGGTGACTAAAAAAATGATGATCATAAACTGCATCACTTTTCATTCCCAGCCAACGCTAATGTGATGAAATAAACATCGCATCAATGGCTTTTCTGTCTGTCTTTTTCTTTCTGTTTGGCTATTGAAAAGACTAACCATTATTCCATGTTTTCATTATCAGCCTGGCTTCGGTTTTGACTAGTTTTCAAACATTTTCCTGGTAGCCTTTTTAAAAAATTTATTTTGGTGTTTTTTTTCTCTCCACCTTTTATTAATTCGATATAAAATAAAAATAAAAAATTACTCCAGGCATCCAGTTTTCACTATTTTTGTGTGTTTAGGGTAGGTTAAGCCAGGATTTTTGGCAACATTATTCAACCAATATCACGAATATTAAGGCATTTGTCATACCTGAACTACAAAATACACTAAAACCATCTATCTATTATTGTCCCCCTTTGTAGCACTAAAACAGGCACCAGGATTCTTTGGATTCAGTTGCTTTAAGGATGGGGCTTTGGAATGGGTTTGTTCTGGCATATCTCAGGGTTGGTCAGTCGAAACAGAATCTGGGGAGTTTAGAGGCCAGGTCAACAGCTTAAAATATTTGTTGTGTGAATGAAGTCATTGCTGAACTGTTTTTCCTACTGCCATTGGTTAGTACCACTGGCTTGGGAAGTGTTCTTGGTCTAAAATGGTAGCGGGCCAAGTCAAAGTGACATTTACATGCATACCAAGAGCCAAGGTTTTTCCACCACAGAACTGCATTGTAACATAATTATCGATGTTGATCTGTCAGTGGCATTGATGTTGTGACTGACTGGTACAGGTTGTCTTTATGTCTCCCGTATAACAAGTCCAAAAAGTTGACATCTTGTTGTATTTCCTGACGTATTTACCACTTCCATAGTAAGAATTAGTTGTATCGAGGCAACAAAGACTATCTGGTAAAGACTGTGGCTACATGTCTGGATGCATATGTTCTTCAGAACTAGAGAAGCCTCTTGGATGAGAGGTGAAATGTCTTCAAGGAACTTTCTTAAAATCCAGTGGATTAATTTAAACAACTTTGGATAACCATGACCTGGATGAATGAGAACCTACACAGACGTTAGGGAAAATGTTGCAATAATGGATGAAGAAACAAAAGCTGACTTGATGAGAGATATGTGAGTTGTGGTTTTTCTGTTCTGCTGTCCAAACCTTGAACCGCAACCTCAACTTTGCCCAAAGAGAACAGCTATTACTCTTAACAACTGCTTGAGGCAGCTCATCAGGAAAGCAGCATAAGTGGTGTTTGAACAACGCTATAAAAAATGGTCTAGTCGAGACTACGACTGCTAAGAAAAACAACGGCATCAGCCATTTCATCAAGTGGCCCAAAACAACATGGGGCTTCTTAATTTACATTCTGACTCGCCTTGCTCAGTTTAGAGTTAAGCTATGGAAGATGCAGTTTTGACAGTAGCTAAATGCTGAACTGCAGCAGAATGCTATGGTAAAATGAAATGCAGTCTTACTATTAAGGAGAACATATCCAAAAATGCAGGTGTCATTTCTTAGCATGTATTTTGTGGTATAATTTGGAGGACTTGACCACCCTACACAAGTATACCTCTGGAGGTAACCCAAACTCAGTAATTCATACAAGAAATGCAGTAACAATACTTATTAATACATTTTCATTGATATCTGATTATTCTATCAACTGGTCCAAGACTACAGCCATGCCTATTAATTGTGACATACCAAGAATATCTAACATCACAATACAGTCTGGAAACCTCAGATATTTAGGCATAATATCTCTCCCAGGATATCAGAACTTACAAAACTAAATTATGTTCAGTTATTGAAAACAATAGAGGATGATCTTATACGGTGGAAGCACTTACCCATATCACTCATGGGGAGAGTAGCCACTATTAAAATGATGGTTTTACCTAAAGTTAACTATGTATTCTCAATGATACCATCCAAACCATCCTCCTGTTGGTTTAATCACTGGACTCATATATATCCAAATTTCTTTGGAAAAACAAACCATCACGTATCAGTTTAAAGACTCTACAACAGACTAAAGATAGAGGTGGACTGGATTTACCTAACTTCAGTCACTACTTCCTAGCTAGTAAGTTGCAGTATATTTCCAAATGGCTAAAACCTAGTAATGTAGATGAGTTATGGTTAGATGTAGAGCAAGCAATATGTGAGGACATAGCCGTTTCTGACTTGCCATTTATCAGCACAACTATTAAATCTCATCAGTGTTTCAAAAGCATTAATATCAGCTCCTCTTTAATGGCTTGGTGGGAATTTCTAAAATTAAGTAAGTCTTCAGTCACTCCATGTAAATTTACTCCAATCTGGAATAACCCTGACATTCTACAAAATAAAAAGATGATGTATTTTACTCACTGGAGAAACCAAGGGATAAAACAGTTAGAACATATCATATAAGATGGTAACTTTCTGTCATTTCACACACTCACTTCACAATACGGAATTAGAAACACAAAATCTTTAGAATACCACCAACTTAAATCGATTATAGGAAAAAATACACTCTCAACCAATTACACTGGCAGCTTCCTCTTAGAGTAGAAGAATTCTTAAATTTTCGTCCCCAAAGCTATTATCAAAACTATATAGAATATTATCAAAGTCAGAAGATACAATCTTCTTCCTACAACAAAATGGGAAGCTGACCTATCCAGTAATCTTAATCAAAATGCAAGGTCACAAATATGTTTAAATACCTTTAAAATGTCAAAGAACTCAAATATGCAACTTATACAATTTAAAATTGTATAAGTTCTTGGATCTTGGGCTGCGGCGGGGGCGCCGGCCCATGCCGGGTGGCCGTCTGGGGTGGCTGGTTCCCCTGGCGATGTTGACCCTCTGCCTGGGGGGCGGGGGTTGCCTCTTTGGTCCTGTGCTGGGTCCGCCCTGGGCCTCCGGCCCCTGGCGGGGTCGGCGGCCGCCGATCTTGGTCGCCTGGGGCCCGGCCCTGCTGGGCGCTGGAGGTCCTGGCCGGGTTCTCCCTCTGCCCCCTTCCGGGCCGGTCCGTGGTCGTCCTCGTGGTTTGGTGGCTCGGATCTCTGCTCTGTGATTGCTGCCGGCTCGCCTGGGTCTTGTGGGCTCTCGGGCCCGCTTCTGGCCTTCACGGAGGTCAGAGGTCATAGTTGCATGATCACAGTCACAATTGCACCGTACTCCACATGTGAACATAGCAACCATGTTGTCTTGGGGGGTGTTAAGTTTGTCCTGGTGCCAAAATATCAAAAGACATGTTTTCTCAGTTTGTGTGTTTCACATAGATGATTTGAATAATTACTAGCTGTGTTTCGTAACAAAACCCGTAGGACGCGTTCCGGTGTGTCTTTGTTAAGGTGTACTAGCTTGTTATCTGTTGTGTCGGTTTCAATTGAAAGATAATTGTATTCTTGCACTTTTCCTTTTCTCTTCACTATCCCCTCTTGTTGTTTTTTTTCTCCTTTTCTCGTTTCTTTCTTCCTGCCTTTCCCCTGTCAGGTCCGGCAAATGTATGTATATTTAACTAATCAACAAGTATTCAATCTAAATAAATTACTGTACAGTATCAAGGGGAGTCTTATACTTACGAACTCCCCTTGGAAAAGCAAACTTGTATGGCACAATGCAGCAGCCAGATCCTCATTCTGCCTGCTCTGTTGCCGGACAGGACACAAAAAAAAAAAAAAAAAGAAATGCAGTAACAATACTCAACATTGACAATTACTGGTGGCAGACTAAAACAAACAGAAGAACAAATCCCTGAAATGTTTACTTTTGTTATATTTTAATGCCATGTCGACTGTATGCAGTTTAATCAAATGCACTACTTAATTAAAAACCCAAACCAATACAATATTTGGGTTACCTTAAAATGCTTGCCTTCAGAAAAATTCTCTCCTTTTAGTGATTTTTGACAACAAGTCATCCATCCATCCATTCTCTATACACCGCTTTATCCTCACTAGGGTCGCGGGGGGTGCTGGACTCTATCCCCCAGCTGACTCAGGCGAAGGCAGGGGACACCCTGGACAGGTCACCAGTCTGTCACAGGGCTACATATACAGACAGACAATCACACTCACATTCACACCTACGGACAATTTAGCGTCATCAATTCACCTCAGCATATTTTTGGACTGTGGGAGGAAGCCGGAGTGCCCGGAGAAAACCCACGCATGCACAGGGAGAAATGCAAACTCCATGCAGAAAGATCCCAGGCCCAGGCTGGGATTTGAGTCAACAAGTCAGTTCATGGTATTTATTATTTATTTGTGACATTTCTGACAAGCATCTCTGACTCATAAGAAAGCATTGTTCACGTGTAGCCTGACACTCTTGCCCTTTCTCTAATCCACTTTCATCAGTGGAAAGAGTGGCCCCTTTTCTCCATCTGGCTTCTCAATAATTGTTGAATCATCCGTTAAATCACTAGTAGGCATTCGTCTCTGACTGGGAATATGCCACCAAAAAGCTATGAAGTCATTACAGACTCAGATCCTTTGAAAGGTTTCCAGCGCTTTGTTGAAATCATTCCTCAGAGTTCAGGATGTTCTAAGAGGAAAACGTGTTTGTGTGTGTTGGATGAGGCATTGAGGGGGCACCTGGCACTTCGGTACGCCTAATAAATCCTCACTTAGAGGGAACAGTGGCTCTGGTGTTGCACTCTAAGCCGTTTTTCAGGTTGAAGTTTTTTTTTTTTTCATTTTTGGTACAGAAACCGATTTCTGTCTACAAATATCTGAAACTCAAGATTGATTGAAATGCAAGACCCCAGATCCCCTTTCCTCTCTGGTGGTTTGGTGTGCATGTGCTGCAAATCTGGTACTAGAGGTTAAGCACATATCCACAAACATGCTGTGCCAGGATCACTTAGTTATCTACCAACAATAACAGAAGTGAGGAATGGAATGAAAGCACACCAAGCACTCCAAACACTCCAAACAGGACAAAGTTTTGGTCTTCTAACCACTGCTGCAACTATCCAGACACAACAGAATTTCCAGACACAATGAACTAAACTATAACCAGTGCTTAACGGCGAGCTAAGGAGCAGATTTTGAAGAAGTGTCATCTGTTTAGGATGAAGTGCATGCAAGTCTCCCACAGCTGAGGCTAAACACTGCAATAAAACTGCTAAGAGATGCCTTCCAGATGGAAAATGTGGCAAAATCAAATTTTGGTACTGTGTACGTAGAAGCCGCCTGGGATGATTTTTTTTGAACATTAGTGTTAATCCTCTACTGTCCGCTTACATATTTAAATAATACAAACATGCATGAATATCACAAGACACACAATTACAAGACCTGGTAAAAGCAAGCTGTGAAACACTATTCTTTCACTGCAACACAACAGCACTGGTGTGTGAAATATTTTTGGACTGAAGCTAGAATCAAAGCAAATACAATTCGGTTTGTTGCTCGTTATGTGATGATTAAAACAGCTGAACACCAGTGGAATTAATTTTTTCCAAAAAAATATATCAAGATTTCCCTTCTTTTTTAAATGGCTGTGACATAGTTTTGAATTTTTCAGCAGAGGAGGGATTGACATCACAGATTCAAAAAGATGAAACAAAGAGACAACTTGAGCCTAACAAACCATTGCAGTGTTGGCGTAGGAGGGGCAATGTAGTCCCTAATGCATTTTCTGTTTTATCAGTAACGATGTTATGCAATCTCATGTCTAAATAAGTAAAGAGAATTATTATTATCTCTGCTTCTTCTTCACATGTTCTATGACTGTGTTGTCCCTATATGACTTTGAAATTTGCTGCTTGTTACAACTACAGGACAAACTGCAGCAATACACAGTGTTACAAATCATGCACACCCAGTTTTCACTGTGCTCATTCCTGATGCAAATATATTGTGAGGTCTTGACCTTAAGTCAGGTTTGAAAAGCAGTGTGGGTCCACTTCTGTTGTTTGAAATGGGCTGAATCCATAAGGGTGACTTGACTAATTTTAATTGTTTTATACTGACAGCTGGAGTTGTTGAACACTTGTAGTGCTACATAGCAATGATCTGACAAACAAGCATCCATGTATGTATCTTGTGTTGCGCTGCTTGAACAAAAACACACATGTACATGCATGCATGGAGGATGTGATGCACATTTCTGCTGACAACAGAGGAGATAATGCAAGTGTGTCGTATATAAAAGCCATTTAACGCAAGGAAGGGGAAGAAAAACAAGTGAAACTAAATACAGATGAGTGAAATGGAGGCTCTCGGTTTCATGTTATTCTGCTGACGGAGAGCTTGTGGGAGTAACTGATAATATTGCACTCAAAAGTGGGAAAGAAAAAGGGGGCTGTTGTCTGAACATGAACGTAAACATCACAGGTTTCAAAAATATTCATCGAGATCGACTTTGCTAATGTTTCCTCAAGGGAATGAAATCCATTCACCACATTTGTGGACAACACATTTTGTCAAGAATACTAAATGTAAACACATCTGGATTTAGGTTTCATTTGTCAGTGCTATAGATCATGTGATTGTTTATTTATTGATTCATTTTTTAAAATAAATTCATATGCATCAGCTTCTCTTTGTTTACGTGGATCAATCTTGCCAAAAGGCCAGCCTTTCAGCGCACAAATGGACAAATTCTTCACATTACAGTGCTATTTTGCATAGCTCTGGTGTAGCATGTTTTCAAGTTAATCCCCTTAAGCCTGTTATTTGATTCCTTCTGAACTCCAAAGGTATCCTGACATTCCTCCTATTATCACATGAAAGTCAAACTGTCTACCCTTTAAAGAACGTGCACTTTCACTTGAATCACATGCAGCTGGTATGCAGGCATTTGGGGTAATGGTGAAAATAAAAGAGCTAACCAAATTTTGCCCCACTATTTACTGACATTTGAGTCCACATTTATCATCTGGTGTCTTGAAGAACCTATTTATTTGGCCCAAAATTAAACCATTTCAAAATTAAATTTAAGTGGTTCACAGTAGAAGTGCTATCTACTGTGAACAGGGTGTTTTGGGTGTCGGTTCAGATAAGTAGCTTCTCTGCTGCTGAGCTGCTGTTCCACTTTAAGACCATGCATAAGCAGAGTTACATCAAGTTGAACTGGTCAGCTTCAAACACTGACACTAGAACATAACCAGAGTGGGTTTAGTGACTCTGAAAAATGGCATAAGTAATGCAATGTGAGTCCCAAATTAATTTTGGTGATAATAAATACTATCATAACACTAATAATAGATGTATGCCTTTTTTAAATTAAATATAATCTCAAATGAGTTCCAAAAACAACAAAGAGAGCCTCAAGATCTTGTATCTGACATGAGAGTATTGGCAAAAACACCGAATACCCTTTTTTCCCCCAAACTAAAAACATTCAGCATGTCTGGGATTCTCAAAACATTCTGAATAGTTCCAATACTGGGCCATATTTCCCTTCTTTGCAGTGCAGCGTTTGGCAACATGCCTGAGCTTAACTAGTTTGATGCTGAAACTGATTTGGACAGGTAAAGACTGATGAGGTGCGTATAGCCTGTGGCAACTGTTTCAATTGTGTAAGTGTGGAACAACCCTGCCTGTCACCAGCGATGATCCTCAGCAGCAGAGCATGGCGACATCAAGATTTTTCCATCTTAATCGCTCCTTCATCGTCAGCTCCACCTTAGGGGAACTGGTGGTGTTATTTACCAATGCAAAGCCCACCTCCTTGGGTAATTAATATATGGAAGACCTGTTGTAAACACTTGTGATATTAAGATGTTTGTTTTTCCTGTTTTCATTTGGGAAAAACCCATTGCATTATACATTCTTGGAGACATTTTCAGCTCTGTTTTGTCAGCGCTCTCTGTCTTCACAGCTGAAAAGGGGATATTCAGCAATTTAAAAAACAGCATTTTAAATAGGCTTTATTTAATTTCTATTACCACAAGCTCATATGACTACTAGCATGTGAAGGGTAACTCACAGTGGCAGAACCACACAGAAATAGAGTCACCTGATATTCCCCTCAGCAATATGGAGCTTTATATGATCTTTAATGTCAGCGTTTTGGTATTCTGCACCACAACTTTACTGTTTTGGTTCACTCTCATAGCTCTCATAGTGCCATTTTCAGCTGCACCAGGCAGCTGTTTTAGCTAAAAGCTCTAAAACCCACTATGCACTACCTGCTCATCACTAACAGCCAAAGGACAAAGTGGATGATATTTCAGGTGGGTGGTATCAAATAGTTTTGCTCGGAACACACTGGAGACCAAAAAACAAAGTAAACAGAATTGAAAAAAAGGAGAGTAAATATTGGATCTCGTCCATTGACCAAAAAACACCACTCTGAATTAATTTCTTTGTTTCCCTTTGTTCTTCTATTTGCACAAAGGCAGCAAACAGTTGTGTCATATCAAGTTTAAGGGGTATGTGTTGTGTTTTGTTTTTTTGGCTCCACTTCCAAGAGGCCAAATAAATCATGTTTCAAGATGAATATGGCAAAATAACAAAAAAAAATCACCTTTTTAGGTTTATTCATTTTAGATCTACTATTCCTAAAGTTTCAAACACTACAACATAACTTTGGAACAATTCAACAAATAATATTAAAACTAGAAACTGAGGTTTCAATAATTCAAAAACAATTACAAATTCTGACGATGTTTGTTTTTAGTGTTGTAGCAACTCAAACCTGATTCTCAGATTCATTAAAATCTGCATGATCTTTCTTTTCTTGAAAGAGAATTTTAGCACTGACAATGTTTTTAGTAAAACAGAAAAAAAATGGCAGAGGCAAATGATGATGTTGACTAGATATGGCAGAATGTTCATGTGCCATTAGCCTTAAGGTCTGTTAAACAGATTTTATAGTGAAGCAGGGATAATTGCCAGTAGTCATGTGTGTAGTTACATATTGTAATTAGATGCATATGGCCCTAAGACAGCCACCCTACCTGTGCCCTGTGGAGTAGACTTTAGGGTTGGAGAGAGGCAGGTCCCAGGTTGACAACCAAAACATTGCCAGATGCAGTAACAGGGTTGCGGTGACAGTTGCCAGGAGGATGATCACTGGACTGAAGAAACAAGCTGGACCGCTCAGGGGTCTGTCTGGGCACCGGCGAGTGGCAGGGCAGAACTACGCAGGAACTGGGAATATTGGAGGGACACCTCAGGAAGGCAGCCAGGGGACGGCAGAGACTACTCAGGAGTGGGGCCAGATGCTGGAGAGACGGATGGAAACACTTAGGATGATGGCTCGGGGAAACAGACAGGATCACTAAAGTCAACGAATCTACACAGTCCTACCAAAAATCGAGCTGCGGGGGGAGAACAAGATCATTAAACTCTGAGGGCTTGGAAAGACGAATGAAGATTCATTGATTTGGGCCAGGTTCTGCGGGGAACAGACTTGAGCAGTGGCTTACAACGGGTAAGAGACAGAGAAGACAGGCTCAGACTGAGACTGAGGTTATACGAGTGGTAGTGAAATGGGACGGCTCAGGCAGGATCATTAACACAGTTTTTTCAGTTTTGTGGAAGGAAATGAATGTTAGGATCAGTCATTAAAATGGTCTCTGCCGACAGGTATCAGGGTCCAGGACAGCAGTACACATATCGAGAGAGTAATTGCTCAATAAGTATATTGCCAAGGGAAATCCTTTAATCTACACTTGCTATACATTATTGGATATGTTCTAATATTCTTGTGACAAACAAACAAACGGGCTCACAAAATGTTTGATGCTATGGGAGTTTCCTTGGCAAAATGCACAGTAGAAAACCATGTGAGTGATTCGGTTTGATTTTGCATCCCATATCTTCAACATGCTGGAGAGCAGAGCCAAAACAAAACCGTCCTAATAACTGATGTGTAGTTCTCCTCTCTGATGTTCTACATTATGAGCTCAATATATTCAGTCACGGCTTTACCCATCCTGAAAATAACAGGTTCCAGTCAGAATTCCCAATTACACTGATGCATTCTCTGTGTGAATGAGCCTCGCAATTTGGCAGGTTGGCCCGGTTATATGAGTGAACACTGCTCTGATTGGCATGGCTAATAGCGCCTTTAGTCATGAGTTTGGCTGCCGTATACACCCCCATTTGCGACAGATTATGTTACTGAACTGATTAATGTGCCATCCCCTCCACAGGGTGTTGAATTATGTGGCTCACCCTCGTGACCTCTGCTCCGTATGAGACGCAGCCAGACCCCAGTCTGACCCCGAATCTTTTTTTCTGGCATACATCACGGGCAAAGCAGCCGCAATCCTCCCAGTAAGTCCACTGGACTTTAAATGAAGCCCTTCCCACCTGTGAGGAAAGTAACTGCAATCACTATATTTATCCTTTTGCTTAATCATGGCTCTGTGATATTGTGGAAAATGCCAAGCAGAAAAACACATAAATACATGTAAAAGCACTGTCAGAGCACTTCTACTCATTAACACAATCTTATTAAAACATCTAACAAAGTAGAGGGCACAACACATTTTGATCCCAGTGTAAAAGCTTATCACTAGAGCCACGTCTCAAAGTGAGGTCAGAGTATGAAACCACGAGCAAAAATATTTCAATTTGGCATTAAGAACATTTTCGTATTTGGTATGCCCCCCTCTTGCTTTAACAACAGCGTGCACTCGAGCTGGCATGGATTCAGCAAGTTTGTGCAAAGCCCAATAACCCATGTTATCACCCAATCTTTTGACAATGTTCCAAAGAGCTTCTTGTATCATTCTGTCTCGAGTTCGTCTCCTTACATACACCCTTCTGTTACTGCCACAAATTTCAAACTTCATTAGTAAATAGGACTTTTTCTTGACTCCCACAGTAGTCATCTACTGTGAAATCCTGGCATGTTTTAGCACAACCCCAAGTGTTTGGCCTTGCTTCCCCTTCTGAGTAGTGCTCTAGAGAGTGCTAGTTGTCCTCTGAGACCACTACAACACAGCAGCATTTCTGCTGATTGCAAAAGTCGTGTGATCTTTATTTAGTGAATTCTGTCTCCTTGATGAAGCGGCTTTTCAATTTCTCTGTGACCTTACAATTGATCCGTTTCAATAAAGCATTTTAGCGGGTCACGCACTGCACCTTTAGCGGCATTTAGTCTTGTTACGACTTGGCTTTGTGTATATCACAGGTGAATTGTGGCTGCAGGTTGATTTATTTGAACAAGCCTCTCATAAGAAGATCAAATCCACAATCTGAATTCAAGTTTGAAAGGAAATCTGACTTTTTACAGAAATAAGTCAACACGTTTCAAGTGATTTTTTTGACTTAGAAAGAGCACAATATCTTCATCTTCTTTTTATTTCTTGTATTTTTAAATATTTTGAAATCCTGAAAGGTTTAGATATTTTCCAGGTTTATTTGAAAATATGATATATTTTAGATGTGGTCTCAGGCTTCACACAAACACCATGCATTGACTAACATCCCTGACTTTGGCATGGGAGATCGGTGGTTCACATCCCGGCTGTTGTCCAGTGAGGACATTTAGGCAAGGTCCTCAGTGCTGCCCTGCCTGCTTACCTCAAGTTGGAGCTATTCTCAGATGTACGTTGCTTTGAGTAAAAGTGTTTGCTAAATGAAATTTAAAAAATGTAAATAAATGATATACTGCTGCAAAAACCCTTTCTCAGCTGCTGCATGACTAATCCTGATACACAAGTACCAACATGCCATAAATTACTTTTATTTTATACAGTGAACAGCACTCAAACTATTAATTTTCAGCCAACATTAAAATCATATTCTGCCAGTAAACATTAATATATTGCATATGTTGCAGTCTTGTGTACTGCGTTTTCCAATTACCTCAGATGCCAATTTAATTGCATAAAATATCAGTGTAATTAATGCAAATTTTTGTTAATTATATTGAAGATTGTCACTGATTCAGGGCAATAAAACTGACAAAAATTGTATTGCTTCTTAGTTGAGATGGTAATACTATTTGTGTAATGACATTCATTCAATGGCCCCTAATGTACGATTCACTCTATTACTCTCGTATTTTTGAAATTTAGTTATTAAATTATTATTCCATTTCATGTTAATCATCTAACAACATTTTTAAGGCTTCATTAGTTTGTTGCACTAATTTGACATAGAGATGAGCTTCGGTGACTGACCACATTGATGAATTTTTCATAGTCTGTAGGATTAAACAAACTCGTGCAACCCAAAGTCAAAGCGGACTCCTTCGAGTCCCCTTCAACATGACGAAAACTGCAAAGAAAAATAAATGGAGAGACGGTGATGTGCTAAATGGGTTCAAATGTATGTCGCAGTTAACCATTACAAGGTCACTGATACATTTAAATGCTCCAGAGGAGAGAGAAAGAGAGAAAGGATTGATTGAACAGATTCAACGTCCTGCTCTCCTCATTAGACTCATTTCTCAGCTGCCTGGGGTTAATTACCACACACACACCTCACGCTGTTGTTCCACTTACATCATAATTACTGTGGCTAAGATCGAGAACAATCTAAAGCCGGTGATATGAGGCCTTCCACCATCAGCCAGCCACACAGACGTGCATATATTATTCACACATATATATACAGTACATGAGCACACACGCTCACATCACAGCAGTGCCGTCATCAATATTCTCTGCCTGAACCTCCCCGTATATTCCCAAATCCCCCTCCCTCCCCAGGAGCCAGCTGTTTTTGGGATTGATTTCATTTATTTAATGACGGCTGTGCTAATGACCCTTCGCACATGGCTGATGGTGTCACAGACACCACAACATCTCAGGAATGAGGATTGGATGAGGGCCTGGAGAGTAAGGGGTGGGTGATATTGGAGAGGGCAGAATGAAATAGGGGGGAGCGCAACAGAAGGATGAGGGGAGCTGGAGACACCATGTACGCAGGCGATCATTGTCTTTCTCAAACAAACAAGGGCACCGGATACAGGATAGGAATTAATAACAACTCCATGGACTAATTTTTACACTATGACACAGATGAAAGAGACCTATCCACCTTTCATCAGAGACTGGTGGTTGGTTAACTCGGCTCTGGTGGATATTTGTTTTCTGAAACTGTGGCAGCTTCGGAGCACACCCTGGGTATACAAATTGAATTTTTTGCAATTACTAGTGTCTTGGGAACAAAAAAAAAGACATCTCATTTTTTAAAAGGTGTCAGAAGCAAATGGAAAAGCCTTTGGGTTAATATGAGGAAACTACAAAAAAAAGAAAGAATACAAAGCAGTTATTATGAGTTACTTTTGTGACATTTTACAAAAAAATTAAACTACCACATTGTGTTTGGTTACACTTTGTTAGCATTTCATCAAAGAATGACGGTGATTAATAAGTGATCAGTTGCTCACTGTTAAGAATTTGATCCAGAATGCATGATCAAAAATGGTTTTGCAATAATAAATCTGTGTGAAACCTGTTTCATTTATGCATTTTTTTTTCTTTTAATAAGATGCTCTTTACACAGAAGACATTTTGACATGTCACAGTAGTAGTAAAATGCCTGATGCATTAAAGACTTATAAAAGGCTGTTCCAAATGCTATTCAGGCCACTGGTACTATCACTGAGGTATTATAAGCATTTTTAATCAATACCTGCGACAAAGGCACAGTGTGAATGTCAAAAAATAAAGCATGTTGCAAGGAGCTGCTGATATTAATGACGTCTTTCTCAACTCTTTCACTATTCATCTGTTGCATTGTTATTATTTGCAAAACCACCAAATTTATAATATCATGGGTTTAGGTTAAACAGACTGCATATATATAATGCACATTTACTTGCATTGAAATGTTTTTGCCAAAACAGGCTGTTAGTATACATCTAATAAAGAATGATGGTATTACACTAAACATTATGACCACTTGCCTAATATTGTGTTGGTCCCCTTTATGTCATCAACAATGTTCTGAATCATTGGGCCTGGATGAGAGGACCTCTCGGGAGTCCTATAGGGTCTGGCATCAGGACGTTGGCAGTGGATCCTTTGGGTACTCTGGGTTGTGCGGTGGGGCCTCTGGGAATCGAAAGTGTTCCACTGCATCCTGTTGATGCATGAGTCTTGGAAGTTTGGAGGGCAAATTAACATCTTGGACTCTCATATTCCCCAAAATGTTTGTGATTGTTAGATATTTTTGCAATGTGTTGGTGCATTTTCACTAGTGGTGCAATGGATCATCATTGATCCATGATCCGTTCGGATCGACGTCATCTGTTCAGCGCACACATGACCCGCGGATCGATTTCTGAAAAACAAAAGAAAAAAAAGTTTTGCTCCGTCCGCACGCAGCTTGTGGCAAGCGGAGAAAGGAAGAGAGCAGACATGGCGAGTAGGGCTGGCCCGAATAGTGGTTTCTGGTCTCCGAATATTCGGGCCCTATTAAAGGGGAATATCCAAATATTTGTTCCGTCCCATAACGTCCGAAGTGGGGGGGGGGAGGGCAGGGCCTGTGGCGGCGGCAACGGGGCTGCTGTTTGTGGCGGAGACGGCCCGAATTTTCGGATCCGTTCGTCTGGTCTCGGGTCCAAATTTAAACTCGGGTCAAAGTTAAACTAAGGAATTCCCAAACAGCGGAGGTCTTCAGCATCTTGTCTTGTGTTTATGCAACAAAGTGAAGCGTGACATCAGAGTCGGCAGCAACCTGGCCATTCGGGTGGTGTTTACAAACACGAACGGAGGAGCCGAGATGAGCCGAACACAACGGGATGAGCCGAAGTGGGCCGAAGGCGAAGGGAAGAGACGAGTTGCGAATATTTTCAACATATGTGTATATGTCATAGACATGGTGATCCGAAAAATGATCCGATCCGTGACTCTTGATCCGAGCACCGATCCGATCCGTGAGTTTAGTGATCCGTTGCACCACTAATTTTCACGCAGGTAGATTGTAAGCAGGGCTTCAAAATACAAAAAGATGAAACAGGAGCAAGAGACAAAAAATAGAGAGTGGGCAATTTTTGTCAAATTTCCCTTGCCAACAATCTCTAAATGTTCTCAGTGGGATTTAGATCAGGGGACCATGCAGGATGGTCCAAAAGAAAAACGGAATTCTCCTGGAAACAGTCCTTTGTTTGGGGGGTGTGGTGAGCTGCAGGATTGTTTTGTTGAAAGACCCAGGCATTACCGCACAGACCAGGACTCTCAGTCAAGAACTATGTCCACTGCAGCATCTCCACATAGCCAGCTGCGCTTGACGTCCATGCACAACCTCAGCGCCACTGTTCCATTGAAGGAAAAAGCGCCCCAGACCATGATGGAGCCTCCTTCACTGTGCCGCATAGAAAACATCTCCAATGAGATCTCCTTGTCATGTCAGTAAAGTTGGAAACCATCGGGACCATGGAGGAATAAAACTTCCTTCCATCTTTCAATGTCCCATCTTTGGTGCTTCCTTGCAAAGTCTAAACGGGCATGTTTGTGGTGTAGGAGGATACGTGCCCTTTGAAAACTTTTTTTTCCCCCGAGATACAAAAAGAATACAAAAACATAGCAAAGGCACTGAACGTTCCTTCCTGAAGGAACGTTCAGTGCCTTTGCTGTATCCTTTTTTTATCCTTTTTTGTATCCTTTTCCTTGATCTTAATCTCCTCTCTAAAGTTTTAGGACAATTCTCTTGACTTAACCATGTTTCTAACATGTAGTCAGACGTTACTATGAACAAACCCCAAGCCGGTCCAGGTATTTGTGTTCTATCTCAAGCACATCTAATGTCCCCAATGAAGCCCTTGATTAGTGATGTCAGGTGTGGTTGAGACAACTAATGATTTGCAAATGAATGCTCTTACGTAGGATTCTATTCAAGGGTTGAGTAATTTTGAGTGCAACTGTATATACATTGCATTTATTCTGAAAATAAAAATGAATACCACCCACTGTGTAGAAACTCCCAAAATCCAGTATTCTAAGTAATATTTTGCCTGTTTTCCTGTCAACCAGCCAGTGAGAGCTCTTGATCATAGGTTCACTGGACACATTGTGAGCGACATTGAAAGCATTACATCAGTCTTACTGGACTTGTCAGACTATTGATCTGGGCAACGCAGCAATGTGAAGCTAGTAGGGCCTATCTCACCCAGGTGGCTCTAATACTCGTCTCTCTGACTCTCACACTGTTTGTCACCCAGGCTTGTGACCAAATGTTCACGTCCCTTGCCCAGACCCCAGCCTGCATCTTCGCCTGGATCTGGTGAAAGCTGTTACAATATTACTCACACAGACACTAATATGGGATCTCACACTAAACCTGAGAACTCAGCATGCTAGCTGTTATGTATATTTCCAGCAATTGTTGTGTTAGCTACACAATCTGGATACTTGGTGCTTTGAAGTCAAGACTCTCAGAGAAAACATCATTCATGAGGACTGTACATCATATGCAGTATACTCATTTACAAGGATATTTGAAAAAAGTAAATCCAGAGGAAAGAAGAAATGGTAAACTTTACATTCAATGTACGCCATTATGCAGAAAAAACACACGTGTGGCAACAAATAATCTACATAACAGTATCTTCTTAAGGGTATGATTTGTGTTTTATAGAGCAAGATTAATTCAACAACTATGAATTTAACTTTTGCACAATACCTTAATAAAAATAAAACTTCATCTGACGTGATATTAGTTAATTACATATTCATTATGGTTTTTGTGTAGAATAGGCAGTGTTGGTGGCTCAGTAAAAGATAAGTTCTGTCTATCAATTCCTCTCTTAGTCAACTTTTTGCTTTATTTGCTAATCTCACAATATGTCAGGGCTCAGCAAATTGTGAACAACTTAGGATGTACAAAGTCGTAATCGTTCTCGGGGAAATTTATTTAGTCACGCAAATATGACCGAGGTCTAGGTTAGTGCACTGTAAGAACAATTTCCATGGGAAGTACTTATTTTCCCTCATGGAAGCAAATTCTCAGCCACCACTGCAAAGACCCAGGTTCAATCCCAGGCTAGTCATGTGATCTATTGGCTCTCCTTTTTGGTGTGAAGCAAGCTGGAGTTCACGTCATCTGCAGAATAGCTAGAGGCTTTATCTGAGGAGGAAACAAACATTATTTTACACTCTTACTGGAAAAGTTACATGGCGTGATAGATAATGTAAAGCAGCAAATGTATGCATCTATACATATAGCTTTTATCTTTTCATATATTATTGCATGTTTTTTTGCCCTTTCAAAGTGAAGGCAAATGTATGTGACAAAAAGACTTTTTTTCTCAGCACATGCTAGGTTAAGCTCATAGGTTATTTTCATTGTGGATACTGATAGTTTGATGTATTCTGTTTAAACAGCACATGCAATGCAATCAGCCAGATGATATACTGAGACTTAGAGCTTTGGCTCAATTTCCCTCTCCCTGACTCCATAACACCAACTGTGTGCCCTCATGTGGAAAGTGCATCTAACAACTTTAGACTCGAGTCACAGATGCATTAAATGTCCTCACTACCTTTTTTTTTTAAAGATAATCCTGCAAGGCGCAGTTGCAGTGCATGCAGTCTTTAAATCATTTGCCTGTAGCCGTGCAGAACATAAGGCGATGTGCAGGCAGCCATGCTTTAGACTGCACACTACCGATAAATGGAGATCTTCTGCATCCCACCACCTCTGGCCTGTACACACACTTTAGATAAGCTGCATGGGCTGCATATGGATAAAAGAATTACATGTAATAAGCATATATATAATTCTCTTTTGGCATTCATTCACAGTGTCAGAACCAAGTCTAGAATCTTAATCAGTAAGTTGTGTGTTTGTTGTTTTGCCTTAGGACCTCAATCAGCATTGAGCAGTAACGGTATGTAAACTCAGGTGTAAACAGCATTGATTATATGAACTTAAATCAAGAAATCAATGTAAAAAAATTCAGGAAAAGCAGCAGTTGTAATTTTATTTTACAAGTGATATTTTACAAGTGATTATCTTGCAACATCAGTTACTGCAGGATTACACAGTGGCTCGGCCATGGACTGACACATTGCAGTCTGTATTCGTCTTTATATAGTAGATGATTTAACATTACAAGCTGTGTAAAGCTATAATGTAAGCAGCTGTCAACTGGTGAAATTCCACCTCCACCCACCCTGACACTGTCCATCAGAATGCTGTACTAATGGGCAGGAGGAACACAGGCAGGTTCATCCCTACAAATTCAGAAAAGTCAATGTGGTGACTGTGGATTTATTGATGGTTTTCTGCTCCTTTTTGTTGCTGATTGTTGGTTTGGGTCATACTGAAGCTCTACAATAGTGACGCTAGGATACATAAAATCCAATGATAATGTCAATAAATCAATGCTGCACTTGTCAGCAGCATTGGCTGGACAATTGACTGGAGAATTAATACACCACAAGGCCACATACATACACAAGATATATCAAAAAGGCATGAAAAAAACAACAAAAAACAAAACTTATCTTGGCCAGACAGAAGGTCACTACCATTCACCATTTTACAGAAATTATCACTAAAATTAATATGACTAAAGCTTGTTTGGTCATCAGTCAATATGTGTTCTGCTCTCATCCCAGTATCATGAAAGAATTTAAATCCATCCCTTGAAATAATCCCATTTTCGCTCTTTCACTTTGAATTTCAATCTAGGGTGACAGTTTGATTAAACAGTCATTTTTCTCTTAAGCACTTCTCTTCTACCACTTAAGTTTGCTCTGAGAAAGGGCCCTAATTGAAATGTCCCGCTGCTATGACCTTGGAATGGTAATTTTAAACAGAGACATTCATCTCTGTCTTCGTCGTCAGTTTAACTTATGCCCTCCTCTGTTGGGAGAGTCAAGCATGCATCAGGCTGACTGCTGTCAAGCAAACGTAATTCATACAAGATAACACAAGATGTTAATGTTAAGCCAAACTACATTATTTAATAGACTTAAAAACATTTATCAGACATTGACAGGGACAATCAGATAAAACAATTGTGATTATAAACTCGCTTCCTTGGAAAGTTATGTCGGCAAATCATATTGCTGAGAATTCTTGGTATTTGTACATAATAATGCAGCTTGTTTAGGTTAAGGTCAACAGAAATGGGCTTTTTTTACTTATTTGCTGCAGCATCTCCAGTTTCCTTTGTGCTTAATGACATTAAATAAGCACAGAAACACATATGTGTTGTAGTAGTATGTCCAGTCATTGGTTATTTTTTCTTGAGACATAACTGAGCAGTCTGAATCACACATTTTAATAGGCTGGTAGTGTTGGCCTGTCTGTTAGTCAGTTCCTCGATCGTTTTGGTCAAGACTAACATATGTCAACAACTATTGGGTGGCTTGAATTTTATAGACTTTTATCGTCAACTTAAGTTGAATTCTGTAAATTCTGTTGGTCCCTTAACATTTAATGACTTGATTAAGTTAACCTTTGTAAAGGTTGAGCAAAAATAATAACTTCAACAATCAGAATGCAATTTTCTTGGCCTTATCTTTCACAATCCTCAATGACTTTTGTGATCCCATAACTTTGCATTGAGCAGCTGTCACAATCTTGAGTTTGGTTCAGTTATTTCCTGTTTTATTCCGTAAAAACAGGAAAACCGCTCAGGAACTAAAATTACAAGAGACACAGAAGGACAGGGAGGGTTAGGGTTAGGGATCATTTTTGCAAGATTATTTCTGATAGGCTGAACACAGATGTGTTACAGTTTAGCTCACTATAACTGTCAAGGTACAGCCTTACAGAGTCACTAGCATGGCTACAGACTGTTGGCATAGATTGGTAGCATATAAAGCTCTTAATGCTTCTGTAGGAGTGACACGAACTGTCAATACAACACAACACAGTTGTCTATTGTGTGCAACGCAAACCCTCATACACCAGTGTGTGAGGTACATCCAGGGATAAAAACCTGGGCTGATGACTGTTGGCTGCAGGCAGGGATTGATTAGAAATGAAGAAGTCGCGGCCTTTGGACTCAGATCAGCCAATAAAGAACAACTCAGCATTACAGGACACTTGACAGTCCATACACTCCAAAGCACACAGCTGATGAGTAGTAAATTCCACAATAAACAGACAAAATTAATAATTTGGGAGAAATACACAAGTGCATCTAGTCAAAATAAATAAATAGATTAAACAGTGTAGTCTGAGCAATTTCTCCTCTAGATCAAAAGGCATACTAGAATACACATTGCAAACACTTGCATCACTTTATTTATTGGTGATCACAATGGATGACCAAGTCCACAAAGAAGGAGTTCTCTCTCTTTGAAGAATAAAGCTCTTCTTATGTGTAGTTTTCTGAATTACTAGAGATAAGAGATAAGGAGTTTGAGCAGGAGCAAAAAGCTACAGGAAAATCCTCCTGCCTGACGTCTTGGTATTGTTTTCCTGTTATTTTTCTCATATTACACTTCAGGCTTAATTTTCTAACTTAAATTTATTCCTCACATGTTGAAAATGTTTAAGACATTCACACAATACTGTACCCATGTTTAAAGCAATGATTTGGACAGTCTTTTAAATACAGCATTTTAAAATAAAATCCATTCTCTGCCATCTTTTAAACAACCTCCTCTCCACAAAATTATGTTCCTTTCCAAATAAAGTGCATTTTGATTCATGTACTAAGAGAAGCTTAATTTTCTTTTGAAACTAAAAAATCTTCTGACAATATTCTATGAAAGGTTTCCATTTTGAAAAAGGCACAATCTGCTAGTAGGACTCAGTGGATGTATATTCCTGATTTGCAGGTATTAACCAAAATAGTTTTTTCAGGCAGATTTGTCCTCCCTTTCTGCTATCAGCGTATTACCATTTTCCCACTTTCATTAGATGTGTGAAACTTTACCTCCATTTTCTGGGTTACCAGGGTGACAAGTCCTGTCCCATCTAATATACGATTGGCTGGTAGAAAAGGAGCAACAATAAATCCACTAAATATATGCCAAAAATAGGTAGATTTCAAACAAATCTGATATATGTAAAAAGAAATGTGGTCTGGCAGGCAATGTTTCCTCCAAAAGCAATTAAGAAAGCAGTTCAGTTGTGGAGACATGCACTTTTGTCAAGACAGGGTTGGTTTTGTCATCAGCAGTTCATACATTTGTCATATTTTTTAACCAAAGAATATTTAAATTTTGCATTGCTAAATAAAGTCTACACAGGCTGCACTACTTCTGCTTGTTCAAGTGTTTGTGTACACTCTGTATATATCGTATGCTATAAGTGTTTTTCCTTGTAGACACACGTACAGTATGGTTCTAATGCCTCTAAGGATAAAAATTCCTGGCTGGTCCATCTGTTAGTCGATCAGTCCAACAATTCAGCCCAAAGGGAAATATTTAAAAGTGTAGTGAGGATGAAAATGTTTGCTTACAGCTTAAAGAACTTGACCTATGGACGCTGGGAGGTGCCGCTGGCCTGTCTGATCGATTACTTTCTTGTGTGCTCAGATTTATGTATGTGCTGCAATTCGCCCAATGAAAATCTACAGATCAAGTAAGTCGGTGCAAATGATGTCCAGGATTCCTGAGTTTCCTTTACAGTCAAAAAATACTTCACATGCACCTGTCAAAATGACTTCACAGTGCACAAGAACTCTAAGCAAATTGTTACAGACTGGAGTGAAATTAAATGCAGTGCAGGCATTCATAATCCTCAGAAAATAAATCCCACAGGCTTTTGCGGTCCTCATTTTTCATCTTGCACCAATTGCAGAAACTCCTTCCCCATTCAAACATGTAGTTAATGACAAATTACTATAACACAGAGTCATTTGAATGTCGCGAATAAAATTACAACTGTATAATGTACCATACTTCAAAACCCACACTGTAAAGCAACTAATTCTTACATGTAGTTAACACTTTTGGTCTACCCAAGGAACTCAAGAATCTCTTTTATATTATTCATCAATGCAAAAATATAAAAATAAAAATAAAAAAATCATTACTGTGTGTCATGTTTTAAGATGATATCGGTTTCCCAGTAACTGCCACCTCTCAAGTTATCTCAAGCCTTTTGATTAGTATTACTGGCAAACTTGTACACTGGAAATGACTTATTTGACTGACTCACTTACTTGGTAATACCTGTGGACATTACTCGTTTTAGGGCTACCCTGCACATATTCTGAGACGGCAGATTACTACTGATCCTGTTTTCTGGGACCTCGTCTCAAATTATAGAAGTAGCAGATACAGCTCATGTCAGTGCCTGAGGTTTAGTTGAAAGATTCTGGGTAATCAGTGCTCACCTACTGACAGCTAATTTCTCATCGAGTGCAAGTCATCCATGGATATGTACTCAACCCAGGCGTACAACGTAGGAGGACACTGGTATTTTTGACGATAGTAAGGTTTAAAGTGGACAGAAATTGCCACACTGAGTAGGTGCTAACCGAGGACTACATTCAATTAAGTTTAAAAACGTCCACCATTTACAAACCTATCAGTACAGGCACATGAAGGCACAGTTACACAGAACTGAAGGGTTGCATATTCATCCCCGCTATGCCATGGAAGGAGCAAAAAAGTGACAACACAAATATTTTTTAAAAATGACTCCTATCCTCCCATGATATTTATCTGATGTAACCTCCAGTAATTTTCCAAGTTTTACCAAAACATATTGGGTGTCAGAGGCAGTGGAGTACAATCAAGTCCAAGAAAATCATGTCAGTATTTAAATTATGTGGTTTAGGGGATGTTTGTTTCATTGCGGAATGGGATGGACTGTGTGCTTTAGTAGATACATGTCACACAAAACTACTTATTTTCTGTATATTCCTTCAACAGTCGCATGGGGAGAGATGATCAGGGTATTATTTCTCTCAACACTGTCGCACAACAAGCAGTCACAGCAACAAGCCATTAAATCTTCCATGTCCAAGCACGCCACCTCTTTCTTTCTTTTCCCTCTTTGAGCGAAAGATTCTCGCACATTATTAAAATCCAGGACTCTAAGTGGATCTGCTTCAATTCCCACATGACAAGGAGCTGAAGCACTTGGGTTGTTGGTACTTTCTTTCTATGTCTCAACATGGAAAACAACCATTCTATCTCACACTGGATGGCCAGTGCATACTTTCAACTGAAAAGTAGGAAAGAATCTATAGCGCAAGTTAAGGTACTTTAGACAGTGAAATATTACAGCCGCAAGCCAGTGGGCACCAGTTGCATCAGCTTGAATCATTTCTGAGAAGGAGTGCAAAAGTGGCAAAGCCTCCACACATGCATATACAGCTATCTAATCTAAAATTTAATGTGTATACAAGAGAAATCCTTTGTCTGCTGGAAAACATGTTTTTCTTCTGTGATGCTGACTTTGTTTACTCATCATTTTAGCGATTTTTACAGTTAACCTGCACACAACCTCCACTAAACTTCTGTCGCCGCTTGCTCTCTGCAGTACCGTTGTCTTTTTCCTGCCGTCAGCCTGTGTGCACATCTCAAAACGGCACCACTGGGAAGCTCCTTTATTGATTCCAAGTTGGAGGCTACTCAGTGTGCCGTGTGATATTTTTTGTGACTCTGGTAAGCTGTAAACTTGAATGATTGCGAAAGGTTAAAGATAGCATCCAGAAGAAACACTGGACTCGCTTAAAAACAAAACAAAACAAAAAAAAGACAAAGATATCTTGCTTGTTGGACATTTTTGGTTTCACTTGCAATCAGGCTGTTTTAGCTCCAAGGAAAGACACAACCCTGCTGTTCTTCCACAGTAGGCATGCTATTTCCCATCTAATGCCATGTTCTGTTTTAAATTAAAGTTTAATCATCCTAAATACACCATTGTGGTGAAGAAAGGCGAGTAATATGTGAATTACTGATGTTTGTGGGTGCTTAAAAATGAACTAACCATATAAATTTTGAATAGCTTTAAAAGGAGAGGCTTTCATGTTTTGGGCGCCTATAACATCCTGTAGCCCATTACTGTGGCACTAATGGGGTATTTTGAGTAGAGAGAAATGCCATGACGGTGTTTAATTTTCATTTTTTTAGATTAACAAGCAAAATACTTTATAGAATCTGTTGAGTGTGCGCACATTGTAACTGTAGGATAAGATAATTTAATATAAAACCTCCATGTGCATTGCCATGTTCCCTGGGACTTTTCAGAGTGAACCTAACTTTATGTTCAAAAGCTAAGCAAGGACATTGTCAAGATATTTCACTCAGTATGTGCTTAAAAACTCTTGACGGTACTTCTCAACTCGGCTCTTTAGCAGTTTAGATATTCTGACATTTGTGCTGTTTAACTACGCAGAGTGCCTACATGGAAAGATTGATGTGGATGGTAAAGAGAAGTAGGGAGGCTGGCAAAGCACCGCATGGTGCACGGGTGTAGGAAACACAAGCGGCAGAATGTGTAAATGTAACACTAAAGAGTGTTAACCTGTTAATGATAACATATAGAATGAGCTATATAAAATCCTTTTTAAGAATTGGCAAAGAACAAGGCATGTAAAAGGAAACTGCAGCATTAGGAATTGAACACAGGATGTATACTGAGGCTCAATTAATTCTATATGCAGTCTTTTTTCCTCACTTTGTCAGGTTTCTCTTTGGTTATGCAATTTTAACGTTAAGCAATCAATGGATATCAAGTCCAAGCAAAAAGAAAACATGGGCCATCTTGGTGAGTTCATCAATACTGTCAGAAGATTGCTGAAACGCTGACCAGTCAATGTACTCGGTGCAACAGCCCTGCAAGGCCAGCGTTCTGTTGCCACTTCATGTCTGAACATGTGTTTTTGCACCTTCACTTCATGTCAAAGGTTTCTATGTCAGTAGATGGTGCCTGATATTGCATAGATTTCGAGGTGTCTATAACAGATATGACATGTTGATAAAAATAATAATAATAAAAATAAAAATAGCTTCCTTGGTACAAAGATGGACATTTCCCAAAGTTATACAGTACTGGGCACCTCAGGAAAAGTGAATACAAATTATGAACGTCACTGACAATAACATCAATAGCAATCGTTTTGTGAGTATGGAGATTTATGAACCACAGTGACATACAAGTATGCAATCCCCCTGAACAGCCTTAAAGAAACAGAAAGTGTTTCATTGACAAAGTGCACCATCTTTCTTTGATGAGGGCTCAGACATATTTCTCCTCCCTGCGTTTTCAAAGCAAGGAGGAGCTTTGAATCCGATGATCTCCACAGCTGTATCTAAATTCATGGAGGTGAGTCAGGTCTCCGTAAATGCCAGTAAGCAGGCACACTCGTAGTCATGAAGATGACAGACGTCGACACATGCCTACCCTCCAGCCCCCCTTTTTTTCCTGCTCAAGGGCCTTTGAGAGCTGCTCCCCGCTTAAAACCATGGCACTCATTATGACGATCATGGAAAATATCCTCCGCAGAATGATTCAGTCGGCACTCACGGCCTCATTGTCTGTTTAAATATCTGAGACTGAGTGATACAGCTGAAGTCCGTTGGAGAAACTCGCACCTGTAGCATATGTTGTTTGTCTGAGTGTGGCAGGTAAGGGCCAAGTTTACAAAGATCACCAAACAATTTGAATAAAATTGCACTGAAGAGGTTTTGCATGGAGATTTAACAAAATGGTTGGATGAATTCTTGTAGCTAAAATACATGATTAAAAACAAGACATTAAAAGAACAAAACACCAGGTACACACAAAAACACTTGTAACTTGCAGCGCCAAATCCCAGCACCATCTCCTGCCCTGTCAGAGTTCATTTGTAAATAGCCTTTACAGCTCCGCTACATTATGGAACCTCTCAAAAGAAAAGTCATATCAATCCCTGTGATTATATATGTCCTTTGCTTTCATTTCAGCTAAGTTTCTTGTCAAATTCTCTCTATTATGCAGGTATCGTTCACTGTAAAATAATTGCTTAGACACAGCATGCAGTCCATTAACTTGTGGTAAGCTTCCCATTAAACTTGCATAATGGTAGATGGGTAGCATGACAAGCTCCGTAATGTAATGGTTTCTCTTCACTGCCAAATATGGAATGACTTTGTGTCATACATCATTATAAAGGCAGAAAATGTCAGAGTTTGAGGGAGGTGGGCCACACAACTGCCAGCATCACCATGCATGAGTGGAAATAAGACACGGTCCAAACTCAGAGTGACTGGATGTTGAATGCATGCAAAGTATATAATTCAGTCAGTACTGTCACATGCCAGAAGCAGGCATGTTACAGTATTTCACTGCTGGGAGGAGGTAAAGATGAAGGAACAAAGGGGGAGGATATTACTGCGCTTGCATAAACTCAACTGGAAACCAATTTTACTTTCAGGCATCCAGTCTTTTGAGGGATTTCCCTTTAATTCAAGGAAATACGAGAGCAGCTGAAAAACTGGAGATGCAGTTTTGCCAGAGAAAAGTCTTATAGTTATCTAAATCAAAACATGTACTTTTACTGTTGTGACAACACATCATCAGTCGGGTAAAACTAACCTGTCTTAGTTACTTCCAGTAACCAGATTTAAAAAATCAGATTGGACTATGGGATTAAAACATTGTGAGGAGTGGGATGGAGCAAAGTGGTTTCTTGCTCCTGTTGTGATGGTGAAACTAAATGAGCTGCCTTTTCATAACTGCTGTATTTTCACTCAAAATGACTAAGTCTTGGAACAGCTGATTTGTTACCCCAATTGCACGCATGGCCAAATAACAAATCAAGTCTCAATTTGACTTAGATTTAAAAGCAATACAGCAGTTTGGGGTTTCTTACCTGTATTTTGTTGTTTTCTACTTAACTGTCCACAATCGGGTTTTGTCAATCAATGCAGTTGAGCTAAGTGGTCCCCACTCCCCGTTGCTTATCACAAAGGTGAGCAATATTGGTGTACAGTAAAAAAGTAATTTAGAGGGTCAACTGCACCCCAGCAACAGCCTGCTGAAGGTCACTGTTCTTGTTTGGAGTCAGTACTTTGTGGTTTCTTCAGACAGAGGTCGTCACGGCACATTGTTTTCTCAAAGGCATCCATCAAAGCCATCTCCTTTGGCATTGATTACCTTGGCTCATTAAGAAGCCCTCTGAAGACCACCAACCGTCCCTTTCATACTCCCACCCCCTTTACACGCACACACATACACCCCCCAACCCCGCTGGCACCACACATGCACTCACATCACGTGGCTTCAACATGTATAGTTAAAACAGAAATTTCTCTGTATGTATAAAAATAGATAAGCAAAGGTGCAAGTAAAAAAGCAGCAAAACAATGTTAGTTTGCTGACTTTATGTCCAGGTAATCACTGAAAGCCCTTGCATCACCAGGTAAAATAAAAACCTTATCTAAATGTTGCAGGGTTCAGTTTTAAGACTATTAGGATAGCTAAAAAAGCAAACAAAACAAAAAAATGGTAGCGACTCTCAGGCACACGGGACATTATAAACTTTATCATGAGCTGTATAGGAATAGATATGTATCCCATTCCACAGAAGAAGAAACTGTAAATTTTGCCACAAGTCTTATCCAAAGCCTTTGTCAAGCAAAATAAGTTGCAGGGGGAGAAAATATACACACGGCAGATTTAGAAACAAGCGGCTGATTTTATTCAGCCAAACCAGGACTTCTTTAAAATCAATAGTGCCAGTGATGCCTGATTGCATTCTGTAAGAAATGCAATTGAATGGTGACTTCAATGCAACTCAAATCAATGCTATTTGTCGATCCAGGAAATTACATGTGTCGTGAAACCTGAGACCGTATCAAGACAGGAACACCCTTCCAGTGACATTTATTTAAGAGGAAATTGTCTTCATTTTCAGACCCTGCGACTTTCTGAGTGCACAAGTTCACTTTTAAGATATTAAATTTCTGTACCACTGGAGTGAGATCAAGGATTTAAAAAGAAATTAAGACAACTTTGGCACACATCTGCAGAAGGGGGGAAAAAATTAGGCAATTTTGTTTGATCCACTTCAGTAGAGCCTGTAGATTAAAGCCGTATTGACTGTGACTCTAATGTGTGACTTTGAGTAAGGAGGCATGGGTCCTAAGTGTCATATTAGGTTTTGGTACAGCCAGGTTAGTATGACATAGCTCAAGGAGAAAGAAATGGGACTGGCGAAGATGAGCCAGAAAGTAGGCTCAAATGGATCAGGTAGCTGGCAGAAAGATGCGTCACAGAACATTGTCAAGGGGCGGGTATTTTTAGGCCCAGCAGCCACAGTTCACTGGCACTTTTACAAGATTGTAGGGCGACTGCAAAAGACAGGGGGGGAAAGAGTGGGGGAGACCAGAAAAGGAGAAAGACAGTGACAGGGAAGAGAGTGCAAGCAATAATAAGTTGTCATTGAGGGAACCTTTGGTGTAAGATAACCAGTGGCAGAGACATGAGCACAGCATGAGTCCCTCAGAGTCTTTAAATTTTGTGATGATGCTGGGAGTCATTGGTTTGATAGTTTAGACTGAGCCCACATATTTCCCTTGGCTATAGGTATCATTGCAATAATTCCACTCATGCTGCTGGGATTGGACACAGAGATATTTGAACAGCTGAAAGCATTTGCATCTGTAACTGAAGAATAATTGCACTGACTTTCTAAGCAGCAAACACAATACGACATTCACTCCTTAACTGACAACATATAGTCTTACAGCCTTACAGCTTCACTAATGCTCAACTTATTGTTTCAACAATAAAAATATGTCAGCAGGAAAATACGCTGGTCCGGGGAACGGAGGCTGGGCCTGTGCTTTTGATTTGTTCTTGCAATTTAAATTGTGTTTACCTGCAAAGTAGTTATCAATTTATCAACCGTGCGTGGCGCCTGGAGGAACGGCCGAAATTTTGGCACACACTTGGGCTGCATGCACAGCTGTTGTGTTCACTGTTGCTTGCTGGCATGGACACTGACATGAAGCAGCAGTTCAGTGACATCCACAGCGTTTTGCAGTTATATTGAATGTTGAGGGAAGAAAGCTGTCTTTTAGCTTCTGATAGCTGATCATTTCCTCACTTACATTCACTCAGAGTATTTACAAAGTGTACACCACTGTACTTGCTACATGTACTGTTTTGTGGAATAAATCATTAACGTCACACACTCATCTCTGCAATTTCTTGCTGCTACCTAAGCCTCATTAAATGGATTTTCAAGTTACTACTATTGTTTATCTTTTCTCCAAAATCATAAAATCACTCAGCTTTGATCCCTCCACAGGCTCCTACTCATCTCAACCATCCTCCCATGTCCCAAGACACATTCACTGCGGATCCTGCAGGAACTTCTGCAACAAAAACACAAACTCCTTCATTGCTTCTGGTTCACGGGTCTCTGGAAGTCTGAAAACTGCTACATTTGCTGACAACAGTGTGTTTCCTTGTCTTCCCAGGACAGCAACTTGAACTTACACCCCTTGTTTATTATTTTCCCCTTTTAACATCCAATCTCTTACTTTTCTACTTTTTGAATGCATTTTTTAAAAATCTAAATCAAACATTAGCACCAGGGATTGTTGACATCTTCAGACTCAGAAGTTAAATTGCTTATGTCTTGGAAGTATCTTACTTTTTTCTACTTCTATACGTATACAGTGATATATGCAATAAGATTATGTAGCAAACAGAGGCAAACAATGCTTATTAAAATCCAACTCTGAATGGTCTCATCACAGACATCAGAACCTATACAGAGCCCATGTATAGAAATGAAGAAACACAGGTTCTATGAGCTGAGAGCAACATATAGAACAACATTTGTCCAATTTATGAGAATTGTCAGATAGAAATACATTAGTACATTAGAAATTACAAAAAGACAGATTTTTTTAGAAAATAGTGAACACTTCCACCATCAATAATAATAATAATAATAATAACAGAAATAATAACTGTTGGTTGGTGCACACGTGCATTTCTGTGAAGGTTCAATTTTTTGCATTTTGTTACCTTTTACATTACTTTTGAACTTCTCCACCAGTAAATTTTCTATACTTTTGTTTTACTAACCATTGCTATTCAGTGCTATTACGCTTATTACTACATATTTGTCTCATTTTTTGTTTTTATATTACTCTTATTACTACATATTTGTCTCAGTTTTTTTTGTTTTATTAATATTTCCTCTTTTCCTAATTGTGTGTTGACTAATTGCTAATTTTCATCTTAAAATCCCTTTTCAGCAGCTTTACTAGATGTTGGTTTCTAATTTCAACATTCTGAATAACTGTACCCTCACCTTCCTCTCGATGCCCAAAGCTTGTACAATTTCTCAAAAATAGCATCACAAACCTTCACATATTCCTCCATGTGCCTGACTCTGAAACTTGTCATTATGTCAAGACCTTAAAATGCTGGAGTTTCTGTATACAGTGTTTTTCTCGTGACCCTCCCTTCTGCACTGAAATAACTACTACAGCTACTTACTTCAAGGACAAAGCAGACACTGAGAAGAAGTGGCATAATTTATGAGATCCTATGCCTCCTTTGAAATAAAACACAGAAAACAGCAAAGTAGCCAGCCAAGGCTTTATTTTTTCTCTGTTTTGGTGAAAGTGAAAAAAGCAGAGAGAAAAAAAAGCAATGCAAAAGGTGACATGATGAATAATTGGTCAAAGTAAGGAGGCACAAGACATTTCAATCTAAATAATAATCATCAGTGCTGCTGGTTAAGCTTGAGTGAGCAGCAAATATAAAGCTTTGTCACTTATGTCAGGTAGAAAGTATCTGCTAATTAGAACCACTCAAGTAACCCGTCAGCCAGGGTCTCTCAGGTGTGTCATGGCACAAGTATACATAGGAGGTCATTTCCAGTTTTGTAATTACTGCACGCCTCTTCGTCTCTTCATCTACTGTCCTCCAACACGTGATCCAGGAATCAATTGACATTCGCTGTTGCTAAAGAGTGAGCTGACCATCTAGAAGTCTTTGTTTCTAAGGTAATACTATGCTTTTCAGACACTACTGCAGCAGTATTGTCAGTTTTCAATGGCTCCAACCCAGGCGTGAACTAACCGTGACGTCACCCGTTGGTTTCAACGCCGAGAAAATGAAGCCCGGATTTTGCTACTTCCTGGTCGCCGTTTTGGATTTTTTGGAGCCAGTGACGTAAAAAGCGTCATCAAACAGACTGGACCGGAGAGCAACTAGGGGCAGGATTGGCTGAGGACTCTCTTATCCCGCCCACATTTTACCGCAGAGGCTTCTGTTGCTGTCTATCAAGTATAGCCACGCCCCCTGGCTCCGCCAACTTTAACGATTTATTTAAAATTCCGTATTGATTTATTTTAAGATCGGCCACCTGATCTCTCATTTTGACCATGAAAACTAACGGGAAAAAAATCCTGAGCTGTAGAACATCAGTCTATCAAATTTTATTTTTTCCAAAAATGAATTGGGGTCTATGGAGCAAAAGCTTTTTGGAGCCAACCCTGGCGGACAGCGTGATATTGCAAGTTTTTGACACTTCCGGGTTGGCTTCAATTCTGGAGCCAGATGCTACGTCCACTATATATACAGTCTATCCTCCAACCTAATGACTGTCAGCAAGCAACTGAGAACCATTGCCGTCGTTATTAGATCTCAGCATGGGAATTTTATTTGAATGTTTTTTGGCATTAAAATTAAACAAAGAAATGCTTCAACTGGGTTAAAACTCGAAGGAAAAAAATACATCTTTGGATGTCTTGCCTTTCTGGAGGTTCCAGTCTCCCCTTTCATCACAGCACGTCTTCATTGAATCATGAGCAAATCTTCTTAATAAATTATAAGTTTAAATCGATTAATCCTTGCAGTCGGTTCCTTTAGTTCATTTCTTGAATCCAGTGAATGCAGTATGAAAAAGTGTCTTTTTTACACTGTTTTGGCCATATACGCACCTTGTTTACATAAATAAATATAGTTCTACACTGTAAATTTTAAATATGCAAATGTCGTGATTGTGTGTGTATTTGCAATTGTTCCTGATGTATCTATTTTGAGAAGCTAACGTGTGTCATGGCAGTGTCAGTCATGATGGCCTGGGGCATGAAGCACGGTGATTCTGTCCCTCCTGAGGTTGACCGGTGACAAAAAATCTCAATGCACACCAGGAGATATTACCAGCTTGGCAGCTCCTTGTTTCCACGGACAGTAATAGTGAGGAAGAAATCAATTTCTTCCAACCCTGCCATCCAAATGTGGCAGGAACAGCTATGTTAGTTTTATAAGCAGGCAGCTGGAAAGCTGCAAGTGCTTCTCTCATTAAATTGACCCTCATGCCACATTTAAGTTTCCGCTACAAGCCAAGATTATATGAGATGGGCTGATTATTCCTCACATCCTTTTCAGTTCCTTCCATTTTTCCATTCATTATTATTTTCACTTGTACTGCGAGTTAGCAGTTAGGTTTCAACAACCATCAACTCTCAACAACCATCAGCTTGACTGAAAGTCAGCGCTTTTATAGTGCAGGAACTATTTTTTTTCCTTCCAATGTGACTGTCAGGAGAGTGAAGACTCATCATCTTGTTGAGAATATATAACTTTTGTAAAAAAAATACATCATTTGTCCACAGCATTCAACAGCTTTAACACACACACACACACACACACACACACACACACACACACACACACACACACACACACACACACACACACACACACACACACACACACACACACACACACACACACACACACACACACACACACAGAGATCATTTCTCTCTTCTCCTGTAATAAGATAGCACAAACTCTATTATGCTACCATTAAAATAATATTGAGAGTCTAAGTAGTTTATTTTCTTGTCGCTTTTCCAAGATTTAATTTTACCATCTCAGTCAGTGGTTCCTGTCAAAGATGTTCTCCAAATGAAACGGAGATAATGTTTTGTTTCCAAGGTGGATATATGAGTGTTTGTCAAATGTGCACATTATAAACTGCATAATCGAAGCAGTAGTATACAGGATCATACTTTTAGAAGCATTTGAGAACTCACACACAGTATGGAAGTTTTACCAAGTTTCTGCCCTTAAATTCAGGTAGATGTTCAGACAATGGGAGTGTTCAGTTGCTGGAGACCATATTGAAGCTAAAAGCAGAGGATATATGGTAGACACATGACTCTAAATGAATTGTGACGATGCTCATGCTGGATGTGTAGGCGTTTGTTTGCTCCTCGAATTCATGAGCCATAACATCTTTATAGTTCACCGATATGTGAAAACTGTGTTTGTCAAAAGAAGTTCTCCGGTCCCCAAAGGCCCCGAAAAATCAATTAACACAGCTTTAATCCCAAAGGATGGATTTTAGAAGATTTATGAAAATTGCTGTTACGTTCTTTGGTTGTAGGCTATTTAAAATTGTGTCTGCAAATCTCTGCCCCCGCTCCGCACTTTGTCTACTATCTCGCATTGCTTAAACTTGCAGCACGGAACTTTTACCTCCCTATTCTGTCGGTGGGAGTAATTACACAAACACTGTTGATGTGAGCTTGTATGTCAGCGCCGTCGATGGCTTTTCTTTTTTAGACTCTAATCCTTGCCCTGAACACCCAGTTTTTCTGTGTCTGGAGCTTGAGTAACTTTTCTTGAATGCATCCCAGGTTTATCCGTCATAGTCTCCACCGTACTCCTACATGCTTTGATCAACTCCGTCTCCGTCGCTATGGTTGCTTCCATTTTCAGCTCTGGCAAGCCTGTTTTTGCTTGTTGACGTAAAACCCGTTGGTCCCAGTGAGCCAGCCTGGTAAGACGAAAGATTTAAAACTGGTATACTCTAAAATACAAGGAGATTTACCTGCTGCTGATAGGCTTAATCAACATTTTGTGAATTTGTTTGGCAAGCGCTTGGATATAACAGATGCTCATTTAAATATAAAAGCCCCAGCTCAAAATACAGAGAGAATACAGTATTTGTGTGAATTACAATCATAATCTAAATCAGACAACTAAAACCTGATTCTGAATATTCAAAAAACTCATTTGAGAATGCAACAAACTAAAAATACAGTAAAGTGCCTTCACATCCACCTTGGAATGGACTCTACAATCTGATCGAAAACTTGTCGTTTCCTCATCCTCCTCACGATTTTAAGCAAGTCCCCTCGGCTTCACAAATGCTTCTGCTTCTTCCTTTGCATGGCAAGTAAAAATGCCTAAGAACTTCCAAGATTCCATCTTTACAACTAAAATATGCATGAACCAGTTAAAAGGCATGGGAAACTTTGAGAACAGGCTTCAGTCTCCAGTGATGTGCAGTGCCTCATTCTCATTATGTATCTCAAACAATGCCCAGGGGCCTCATTTTGACCAATGTTGATGTGAACGTGGCCCCAAAATGCATTGTGCGTGCACAAACACACACGCACACACGCTCACACTGGGAAATTGTTTTGCATCTATTCCTTGATGCTAATCTCACTTGAGGATTATACATTCTGAGTACAGTGATTCCCAGATGTCAAAGTCAGTGCTTATTTTCATGTTTCAGTGCAGAAGCCAGCAGTCTTGGGAACACACAGTCATTAACATGCCGCTCTGTCACAATGCAATGTTTCCACTCATTGTCTCGCTGCTTGCTTCCACGAGTCTTCCCTACCTTCCCATTGCTCTCATCCCATGTTCTTTATCTTCCTGTCTTGTGGTAAGAATATAACATTTTTTCTGTTTTTCTACTTATTGTTTTATCCAGATTTGGCATCATTGGAAGTACCTAAATCATTATCTACATGTTTACTCTGGACTTCACATTTATTTACTCAAGCGTGAGCAAAACCACGGTCTGTCGCCGTGTATCAGTAAAAAGATCTGATCCAGTATAGTTGAAGTCGGTGCAATTTACTGCACAATATCTGTAGTCAGCTGTAAAATACTTAAGTATCTGAAATATTAACAATAAAAATGTCAGTAGAGATAGCCAAAGTCTTATGTCCCATGGAAGGCAGTGCAGTTTGAGCTTCTGTAATATCCAAGAGCTAAACTTGAATGCTCTCACTTCCTTTGTCACACACCAAAAACCCACTAATTCCATCTACAATTATCAGAAATCCACTCCCAGCTGCACCTCTGGAGTATATCTCCCTAATTAATGACTTAATTAAAAACACTTGTGGGATTATGAAAGGGGTCATATTTGTCCCTATTCAATCAAACACATTCTATTTGGGCGCCTCAGAGAGCAGCAGAAGTGATATAGTACTTAAAAGGAGCACATTCAGCCCGTGGTATATGTAATGTAATCACATCTGCTAGTTTCTCCATTTGTTTAAAGACTAGATTTATAATATGTATTGTTGAGAGTATACATTTAATTAGTGTGTGTGTGTGTGTGTGTGTGTGTGTAGCTTGGTGTTTGTCAGAGGCCTCGGTCACCACATTTAAGAATGTGAGGATCACTGACAGTGCTCAAAGTCAGATTAAGTGTCTTGTTGCTCAGGAGAATCCAAGATCGTCCGTGTCTCATGGGAGAGCTGAAGGGAAAATAACTTTTCTCCATCTGAAGCCAAGACAAGGCACTTTGTTTTTATCTGTTCAATGTCGTTGCCCCGGTCTCTCATTGGCTAATCAATGAAACCCAAGAGGGCTCATCAGGCACCAAGCAATGTCAGCCAAAAGCCTTTGATCTGCTGACCTTCATCCGTCGTGCACCAGCAAAAATACCATAGAGAGTGATCCATGTTTGCATGCTTTTAATGGGCCTCGGAGGGCCTTGTTGACAGTCCTTTGCTTTCCAGAGGGTCATCTCTGTGGCTGTACTGCATAGCCTTGGAAACCTTTGGAAATTTGCCTCTGACATCTCCCCAAAGACTCATGCACCATCGTACACATGACAGTAAACTAAGAGGCTTATTAGTAATACATGATTAAGTGATTACTTGTTAATCAGTACAGTAAAATACTGATTATGCTGGAAATGGAGCATGGGTTAAATATGGAAACATCTAACTCTAATTCCTTCAAGTGAGGCGCCAAGCTGCTAAGACACTTCGGCAACGTCTGCAGAAAGAGAGACATAAAGAAACACACAACTGTTGTTATTTATTTATTTATTTTTTTAACAGTCAGACAAAATTAAAAGATTAATCGCCGCATGATGAGTGTGAAACATGTTTGTCGACAGTCGGCCGTGTGTGTATTTGTGTGTGCGCTCCGATGCTGTAATGGCATTCTGGCTGGGAGTGAGAAACTGATTTGGTTCTCTGAGGCGACCATTTATCTTAATCTGGGGTGACCTAAATCCTCGACATCTCCTGTTGTATAGTCTTTCCCTTTAAAACAGAATTTCACACTCCATCCTCCCATGTACCATCCTTCTCTTAACCACAATTGATGACTGTAACCTTTTAATGGTCCACCATATTCAGTCACAGCAAAAGCACCCTCCATGTTGTCCATGGACAAGCACACGAAAAAAGGGGTATTGCCAGCGAATGGAAATGAAGAGGAGACAAGGTTTATTCAAGCATGTTACAAAAGGGTAATCTATAATCAGAGTGTGAATCTGACATCCTGACACTCTTGTGGATGAATCAGAAAAATGAGGACAGTAGTCACATTTCATGCACTGATTTGTAAATTGGGAATATGCTGTCAGAAGAAAAAATATTTTACAAAAGAATGAGAAGAACGCTGTCAATAAATACGGTGGAACAAATTTAATCTATAATACTCGAAGAGTGCAATACTAATTTTTAAATTTTATTTCTCTTTCTCCTTGAAAATCATCAATTCTAAGCAGTAAAATTGATGTATTCAGTAACATATCTGAGATAAGCACTGCTTCTGTGTCTAAAATATAGATTTGGTTATGATGATAAAGTAGAACTGTGATGTAACCTCATAATCACACAGTTCACAGTTATTGCCATTGTGGAACTGAAACCAGGATTAGGGTATAGAACATGCAATAAAACATGAAATTAATCGGTCATTCAATGAGGCTAGAGGTTACATAAGGCAAAGGTTTTTAATAAAGGTTATATTTAATATTACATTTAATTAACTTTCTGTAACATTATTCAGTAATAAGACTGAACCCATTACTAATTGGGCAATACAAATTTAAACTTGATAAGACATTAATAGGAAAAGAAAAGAATCAGAAGATGAAATGCAATAACACAATCTATTAGTAAAAGAATTAGAACATACAATATTGACATCTATAAATATTGTTTCTACTTGTAAATGAAAACTCCTTTGATTTTGAAATATTCAGTATTGGACCTAAAAACTACACTAATGCATTGCAGTCTGAAGCACTGCTTATGTGTCTCAGACACAGTGGTTCTCAGTCGCAACACTGAAAAATGTGTAAGGAAAATGACTCTCAAGTATGCTGCAGTTAGGGTTGATGTTTTCACCTTTGATTGGTACTAAATCACACCCAGTGTCCAAATGTTTTGTTCTCTCTTTTTTGTTTCTTTTAGCTTGCAAAAATCTGAGCACAAGAATCTTCATCGACCCTAGACCAGAAACAACCATTTAACTAAACATTGCGAAAAGGTTTTTTGTGTCTTTGTTTTTGTGTGTAAAAAGATAATCCTTTATTACTCTCCACGTCAGAGGAAATTTCCCGTGTTACAGAAGCAAAAATCTTTCAGAGCAGCACTCAGTGTAGTGGAGCTGTTTACAGTACGATATAACGTGTTATACAGGGAGTCCTTGGTTTATGATGTCATCAACCTACGGCGTTTTGTAGTTATGTCAGAACTGGTTACGTGGAACTAGTTAGTGAGTGGAACTGATGAATAAGTCTTCATGCAGTGCTGCAAGACAGCTTTGTTCACAGTCAGCGGTTGAATGCCAAGTTGAATTGTGCTACATTTACTAACTTTTTGTCCTTCATTATGGCTCCCAAGCTTTAGTCAGACTCTTATGATGGCAGTGCTTCGAAGGAAAGGAAAGCCATTTCCATGGAGGTGAAATTAGATACTATAAAACGCTTGGAACAGGGCGAAACACCGACGAACATCGCTCAAGTTGTAAAAACAGTGCAACACATTTTTGCGACCCTCTGTGATGAACGAGTGAGACTTTATCCTGTTCTCTGCTCATTTATTGAACCTTCACACAGGCTACTGTGGGCGGCCAATGCCAAAATAACTACAAAATCCCAATAACTTAGCTCCAGAATTAGCCACCATTCCCAGCTCTCTCTCACTTGACACACACACACACACACACACACACACACACACACACACACACACACACACACACACACACACACACACACACACACACACTAATGCTGACTCTCAGCCAATCAGAGGTGAGCTAACTAAACATGGCATGTTCAATGACATTAGGTCAATCTAAATAAAATAATAAATTTCATAAAAATTTCAACATCAACACAATATCATTCCATTACAATATTATGTTATCTTCTTGTAAAATGACTCATACATGCATAAACGTCATTGGTATTCATGACTTTTTCAAGAACTGATCGATACTGTGATGCATGTAACGGCTTTGTTTACATTTTCTCTGGAGTTCTGACTTATGGCAAAAATCGACTTACGTTGATCCCTCGGAACGGAACTCCGACATAGGTTGAGCACCCTCTGTTACTTAGTACAGCATATTAATGAATTTAAAGACTTATCAGATGCTCAGACACTGCACATCATTTTATAATACTAATAGGATGGTATCACAGTGGCAGCTTTTCGGTTTTATTTACAATTCAATTCAGTTGTGAAAATCACACAGATAACAGTAGACGTACACCATTTACTTTGCACAATAAGTTATAGTACAAAACATATGAGTGGAGCTGAACTCTATATTTCATGTTTTTTTTTTCCATTATTTACTTTACATTAGGCTTTCTCTATTACAGGAACTAGTGTGCTGCTTTAGGGCGGCCTGGAGCTTTGGTGTTTTTTCTGACAATAGGAATCATCCCCATAGAACTTCTTTCAGGGCTGATTTGAAGAGAAAGATATAGGTACTTCAGTGTGACCCTGAAAAAATGACTGTGTGGATCTCAGTGTTGACTGGTGCCATTTTTCAGCCACTCTCAATAATCTTGTCAAGTAGCTGTTCTCTCTATCAACAATGTAAAATTCACCCTATAGGCTAACATAGCAAAGCCTCCATTGTTGTAGTTTCTACATGCCCATAGAACTTTTAGTGACATCCAGTAACTGCTGCTTGTTTTTCTTTTTTTGCACACTCAAGAGTTAGTGTCATGGTCGAAGCTGTTGGATCCTACACCGCAATGGAAGCACAAAGACTGAAAGAAAGAGTTACGGGGCTACTGCAGTAAATATCACTTCATGTTTCCTTCGAGGTCCTTCAGTGAAAAGCCACCTAATGTATTTATGGCAAATATGACAAAGAGGTGAAAATGAAGCTGCACTCAAATGTTGAATAAAGAGGTGCTAATATTGCAGCATTTTCACCTCACTGCTAATTACAATATAAAGAGATGACAGGATGCCAGGACATTTCTATGAGACAGTTGGACAAAGACTACACCATTATATATCTATCAAAAGATACAGTTTTCAATGAAAGTTCCGGAGAACTGCACAATCAGGTGTGCAGAAACAACATTACGGAAATTTAGTCAGTGGGCAGTAATACAGACAGATAAAATTAATGTCATTTTTTTCAGCTTTTTCATCACAAACACCATGCTATTGTTCTAAATTAAAATTAGCACAAGCTGATAATCCAACCCATAACTTAATATGATGTTTGAGACCAAATTCGATGCAATATAATGAGAATCCTGCTGATCACCATGACCCCCAGGTAGTCACACATCTCATGCATGCTGTAAGTGAAGTCAGTTCATTGTTATTTCATGAGCCAAAATCTTCCATGGTGATAGACATGTTGTACATTGGCTGGACATATCATTTTTGCACTGAATTTCGTTCTATTTTGGAAATGGCAGAAATCATTAATTTTATAATGCTGTGTTTGCAAAAGCAGTATGTATGCCACGCATTAAAGCCAAAATGATAACGAGACCAATTGATTCCCTGAGTTACAGTCCGGTTGGCCCCCTCGTGAGCGCTGCTCCCGTTGATGGAGAAGGTGCTTGACAGAGCAGACATTTCATTTATTTCTCTGCTGCAAATTTGTGGATATATTAAATTCAAAATGGAATTGCGTTACATTACTGGCTGGGGGGCGCATAGCATCACCAGATACAGAGCACTTTGATTTGCACAAATCCATTTACCAAATTTGAATATTTTGGGGGGGGGGATCTACATAATCTGGGCCTTCTACACATGTGGCACTTCCCTGTGCATTAATCTGGGGCTTGGCCATGGGCAGCAGCTGCAGAATATGTGGAGCTTTGTTCCTCCATCCCCACATTCCATACCTTATTTGATTTCCATCTAAGGGTGCTGACTAAATATGAGAGTCTGACTTTCTGTCATAATTAAACTAATTCATCTACATGAGTCCCAGTCACATAACCCGGAATGTTAACCAGGTGTGTTTTGGAGCAACAGCTGGAGACTCAGAGGGAACCTTTTTTTTTTATTAATTTGACTGGCTGTAAAAGACTGTGAAAGAAAGAATGAGAAATTGGTGAGCTCTTATCAATTTTAAAGAAAGGCCTGTGCAGAAGTGATTATATTAGAAACTTTGTAGTAGAAAGTGTAAACACTCACAGTCAGCAGGTTTAAGATCAGAACAAAGTCATGGAATAAGAAAGAAACCGGTGCTAAAACTTCTCCCAAAGGATTCTGAGTAAAACCCATTTCAGCAAAAAAATAACAATGACAACATCTGCCTCTTTTTTCAACCTCACCTCCAATAATCATCATACAGGCCCTAATTAACTAGTAATGTGCACTTGAGAGTATTTAATTGCCCGCTGCTGCCTTTTGCTGGAGGACATCTTGATGTAGTCCGGACTTTTTTTAATTTATTTTTTTAAGCCAAACAACCCTGTGTCTTTTCACTGGTGCCCTCTGTGTTGACTCCTTCACTGTCTCGCCAAATTGGCCTCATTCAATTGGATGTGAAGTCTTACTTTTTTTCACTTAGGGCTTGGTTTAGTCTGAATGCAGCCTTTAAAGTCTAGAATTATGTTAAATGGTTGCTCAGTAGAGGAATGGAGAGTAGATGCTTCAGATTTACTTTCATTGCTAAAGCACGTTTATAAATTTGGGATTCACCATTGATCAGTAGTGTTATTCACCATAATACCATTTCTGAAACACCATGGAGATACTGCTCGAAATAATGTGAGAAAATCGGCTTTAAATTCATTTAGCGATAGCGTTTTTGTGTTTCATACCATTGACTGAATGTGTTATAGTTGTAGACATCTTGAGTACAACCACTGTCCATATGAATGAGAAGTTCCATTATACAGAGGCACTGGGAGCATAAGTAAGACTCAATTTGGACGGATACCCAGCGTGATTTCGGCACCATAGCATGAACATGACAAAAAGGATGTTCAAACCTCAGTTTGTCACATCTCCAGCCAGACTCCTTGGCAGCGCACTAAGAAATTCTGTGTTTTAATCTGAGACAAATTTCCGTAAAGGTGTGGGCAAAGAGGAAGAAAGAGCAGATATAATTATGTTATGAGGGAGGGGGGCAGTGGGATGGAAAAAGGAGGGTAGAGGAAGGTATTCACATTTCAGTTTCAGCTACTGTGAGGCTCAGGCAGGTTTGGCTGCAACGCAGATACTGCTTATCACCTCATGTCTGGAGAAGTCCGGAGCTTTGGGTGCCGGAGGAAACATGCAGCTACCTGGGTATGGAGGGAAGCGATAGGCCCCCAAAAAAGTTGAAGCTTCACACATTTCCAGTATGTGAAGACTCACCGCTTAAGAGGCAGCCATGCAGAAATGCTATAGCAGTCACAGATGATTTTTTTTTATTGTCTGTTTTATGAAACCTGCACACGGTGTGAAAGTGAACACATATGAAAACCCCAGAATCCACTCCCTAAACTCCCACAGTAACGGTTGCTTTTTAGCATTTAATTTCTCATTTAATTTCTATCAAACTCCACCACCACATTAGAACTAATCCCATTCTGTGAGAATTAAATGCCAAAAGATCATTGCAAGTATCAATTTTCAACTCTGCTTTAAATTTTGTTTTGCCTCTTCACTGCTCGCAGAACTAACAGTGTGCTGTAATGGAAGAAGTGATTATAGTCCCCATTAAACACAATAATTAGCTGCATGATAGTCATATTAGGAAAACTGCAATGCACGTGCTGTTCAACATGATGAATTGCATTATTTAGGGCAACAATATGTTTATGTATGCAAGTCTCTGACTTCCAGGAGCAAAACAGAAGAAGCCTCTGACTGTGACAATTATATTGGTAAGTTCAGATGTGCTATATCGTATGAGCAATTACTGCTGGAAGGTTTTGAAATATATATGCATCTCTAGCAAGTGATATGAAAGTAAGCCGAGCATTTAAAGTCTTTGTAAAAGAAATGCAGGGATTTTTGTAAACAAAATATACATCTTTAAAAAAAAGTATTGATGAAAACATGTGAAAAGACTGTGAACTATGTAGCAATGAATTGTGGAGCTTGAGTGTTTTTCATCTAGTTTTTCATCATTTTTGTGCTGCAGGCAGGCAAGAAATCATGGTCAAAGACGAGAACACATTAGCATCAATGGTCCTCCTGTTTAATTGCAAGCTACTAGACTTAGCACAGCTGACAGTTTGCTAGCTAGCTGTGCTTTCGCCCAGCAAATGCATCTTCCCTGGGTACCAGAATTTGTAGAACTCGGTCTCCTAATTTAAATTTCTCAAGAGTGATGATACTAAGAAGATGTCATTTGATTTTGTGAAGAGCCACACTGATGGAAAGCTGAAAATCACAACCAGTAACTATCACCCCAGCCTTTAAACCAGGTATTTTTTTTACAAACTGGGATTCACAAATGATCCACTGTTGCAGGTAAAAGGGACCAAGCTGACTATCCGGTGCCACCTTTGGCAGGACATGCCCACCAATGAGTGTAAGTTGGTCTGTGTGTTTACTTTAATGTAAGTGACTTAGCCCATGGCCACAGAACACAGAATATTTCTTACCACATTGTCCTGTAATGTTACATATTGCTTTACCAACACATTAATAGGGTTATTTAGTTTTGCACAACTCAAAATGGGTAAGAATGACAGCAGTGAAAGTGGAAAAATAAAGTATCTTCTGCTTTGCAATGTTGTCATTTCTTCTCACAGCAGTTAATGTTTATGTTTAGTGACTAAAAAAACGAGTGATGTTTCAAATATAAATTTGTCTCATTCTTTGTGCAAACAAGCTTCAAGGTGTGCAACAAAATGGGGTCTTCATTGTTACATTTTGCATTTTAAAACAAGCCTCATATTCACTGTTGGGGATGGGCCTGCGTTGCAGACAGGCCAGTCTAACACCCGCATCCTCATCTCATGCAGCCAGACCTTTGTAATGCATGCAGAATGCGGTTTTGCATTGTCCTGTTGAAATATGCATGGGTGTCCCTGGAAAAGATGTCGTCTTCAAGAGAGCATATGCTGCCGCAAAATCTCAGTGTACTTTTCAGCATTAATGGTGTCTCCACAGATGTGCAAGTTATCCCTGCCAAGGGCACTAACACAGTCGGATACTGTTACATTGTATGGCTTTTGGACTTGGGACTTGGACTGAATGTTTTTTTCTTTTCTTTTTTGGTCCACACACTGCGTCTATTTCCTCCAAAAAAGAACAGAAATATTGATTTGTCTGACCACAATACATGTTTCCTCTGTGTGATGGGTCATTGCAGATGGCTCTTACCCCAGAGAACTTGATGGAACTTCTGGATAATGTTAATATGAGACATGTGCATTGTAAAGTTTTGACGAATATTTGCGAGTGCAGACATTGGAGCTACACTTTGCAGTACTTGACAAAGGTTTACCAAGGTAATCGTGAGCCCATGTGGTTTTATGACTTAAATGGTAGGTCTTGTTGCAGTGCCGTCTGACTGATCAGAGATCATGGGTATTCAGATTTGGCTGCATCCTTGCCCTTTTCACCCAGAAATTCCTCCAGATACCTCGAATCTTTTAATTACGTTATGCACCATAGACAGTGAAATATCCAAATCCCTTCCCATCTCTCTTTGCTGTGATTTTTTCATGCATTTTATGGGCAAATTGAAGAACTACGCTTTTCATGAATGCTACTTTTGTAACAAACACCTGAGCTGTTTCAAATCACATCATTATTCAACATTTTTACTTCGTTTCTAGTCCCAAATTGTCTCTGCCTCAACTGTTTTTTGGAGGGTAAATACCGTTAATCTTGTGTCTAATGTCCCTATAAGCCTACATAAGCAAAGACAGTTGAAGAAATGAGAAAAGCTTAATTTTAAGGGTAAAATAAATACAGACAATGCAGTTTACTTTGGTGTGTTTGCAGTAGAACGCTCCACCAAAAAATAAGACCAACTGTACAAACACGTTACAAAGTACAGCAATAAATACACAAATCATGTGGGGGTAGGCCAGGCCAGTTGGTGCTGGAGCACGTGGAAAAGTGGAGAAAAAAAAGGTGCCAAGATTCAAAATAACAGTCTTTCTATCTTGGCGTGTAGGTGCTGGGATGGAAGAGGTTCTCATCCCAATCACACTCAGCCTTCTTCCAGGAGGGAGAGAGCAGATTGTGTTAGAGAGGTCAGAATATGCCAGATTTGGGGGGAGATGGCAACCAGTCATTTCTGTGTCTGTGAGTGTCGTCTTCTCGAACTGAATCATGTTCTGAACAGATGTACCCTAAACTGCAGCACAGTGTATGTACACCCCTATACATACTGCACACATTAGTATATAAAGCGAAAAACAGCAGAATATTTACATAATGTGTTATATATTTACATGCTATTAAAACAACACAACCACCTGCTTAGTCCTCCATAAGAGTCCGTTTTGCTCAGTAATACCACAGGAAGAGCTGCAGGGAACATTGTCAATGACTGAAACCTCTGACCTGTCAATTTCTGTCAGTAAACCCATAACACTGGACTCTATTTTCACACAGCTCTGTAAGACAATTTCTCCTTTTGGGAAGGCTGTCAGACAGCAAAGTGAAGGACAATATGCTCTGCTTTAAAACAGTTGTGGAATAAAAATTGGACTCATACACTGTGTTACGCATTTCTTGTATTGATTTTTTGTTGTGAATTTGCAGATTTCTACTCATAGATGCATGCCAGATTGGAAATTAGCAAGGATGACTCAACAATATAATCAGTGCACATCTTACAACACATCTTACAACCAGTAAAAAAAAAAAAAAAAAGTGAATTAACTAGTATGAATCAGTCACATTGGATGTTATTATCACCATGACTAATTAAGCTGATCTGTGTTTAGAACTTTTAGCTGAAACCCAAAAGCAAAAAAAAAACTTCTTGTCAACATAATCACATTTTACAACTTATAACTAATGTGTCATTAAATCCTATTCATCACCTGAATGTAAATGTCTTCAGCTCCTCTGCTCATCAATTTCTTGGTACATGGCGCGGTAAAAGTTTTGTGTTCACAATCTTCTCTCTCGATTCTAGTCAGACAGAATTTACTGAATAACCAGAGTGTCTGTTCCACTAAGCAATAACAAGCAAAGAAACCAATTTGCTCATCAGTCTGGTCCTGGGATCTAATATCCTGGAGATTCCCACCCGAAAGGAAAATATGACTTTGGAGCTAATAATCCATACTTCTATGCATGCTTACTTCTGCAGTGGTTAAACCTGGACAAATAATTTGCTCGAGAATAAATCAGCATTCAGATATACACACCGCCTGAACAGAGAACAACTTCATTATAAGGAGCCATGGGTGTATTTCCAGCAGTGGGGCCCATACAAGTCACTCACTAACAGCATCTGTGGGGCATTTTTTGGCTATGTTGTTCCTAAATATAAGAAAATGTAAATCAGTACTGGACACACACCAACCAGGCTAACATTCAAACCACTGATTTTTTCTTTTTATCCATATATGTGACTCTGACACATACCAGTCACCTAAACATTGTTACAGACCAATCACATCCACACCAATTGTAAAGGTATTCCCAGATGGCAGCGTCCTTTATGTTCCCTGCACCACTGTAAAAACTGCTCAGGAACAGTTCAGGAAACATATCAAAGAGGAGTTTGAGGCACTGACCTGGCCTTCAAACTCCCCAGCTTCCAATCCAATCTAGCATCTGCTGAATGCTTGAAGAAGCTCGATCCACGGAGGCCCCACCCCACAACCCACAGAACCCAAAGGATCCACTGCCAATATCCTGGTGTCAGACACCACAAGACTCTCCCAGAGGTCCTGTGTCCATGGCCCGACTGTTCAGAGCTGTTTTGGCAGTACAAAAGGGGCCTACACAATAGTAGGAAGGTGGTTTTAATGTTGTGGCTGATGGGTGCACTCCTCAAAGGCAGCCTCCCAACCATTATTCTCTCTACTCTTTTGAGGCTTTTCTAAAAATGAAAATACAAATACAGTCAATTCCAGTATCTGAGTACTGGAAATTGCACAGTAATTTTCAAAACAATCAAAACAAAATCTGCAATTAAATTCACTAACATTGAAGCAATAAGAAATTTGAAGACACACGCTCACAATAACATTGAACAAATGCATTTTCTTCTCTTAGATCTTATGCTGAACCAAAATGGCCAGAAGAGCAATAAAGTAGACTCCTCAACTCTTCAAAGACATCACCCCTGAACAGCACACAGTATTTGTACGAGCCGGACCTAATTTTGTGTTTTCAATCACGTTAGTATATACCAGATTACAATGTCAGGCTCTGCCAAGACAGATACTCTTGTTTCTTTGTCTTGACTTTGAAAATTGGGAGCATGGAATCATAACTGAAAGGACTGAAGGTCAAAAAAGGTTAATAGCAAAAATAGTTTCCACTTAAATTATGTCAGACTAAAATAAGCCCTGAGAAATAAGGAATAACTGAAACACTAATGGTTTCCATATGATGCATATCATACATTATACATACACCATACATTAAGTATAACACATTTTCTATGCAATTTGATTTAAATTATTACACATTTTTTTCCATCTAAGCGTGCAATATATTATTCTATACTGCTGATGACACCCTCCATCTCTACTATTACCACTAAAAACACACAGATAAATAATAAATAAAAACAAATTGAACACTCGGCATCATCTAATCTTCATTTAATTTCATTTGTCTGCAATCTGATTTTTATTTCAGGGGTTTACTGAAGGGTGATTTAAGGCAATTATTGATTTTCTCCGTGCCATCTCGAGCAGCGCCGTTTATCTGTTGTTATTTTTTCCAGGGCGGCAGCCTTCAACAAGGTTCACACATGCATGTAAGCATGGACACAAACACGTCTACATGTGACAGAGTCTCAGCAAAACAATTAAACAAGTCTCTAGGCAGCAGATGGGCCTTTGCAAGACAGGTGTGACAGAGAGAGAATGAGATTAATTCTTATTAGATGGTTCTAAATGAAGCTCCCACTCAACAGAAGCAGTACCACACACTAAGGTGGTGAAAGAGCTATATAAACATCTCAATTGAATTTGCGTCAAAAAATCACAACTGCAGTTTTGTACCCAATTAAAGAGTGCTTTACCTTTCAAATCATGCATCTTTACTCAGTGCAATATGCCAACACTCTCTGTATAATATAGATCCAATCCTTCTTTTTTTTTTTACTACCAATCGCATCAAAGCAAAGCAAAATTACAATCATAGCTCCTCGCTTCAGACGTCCCCGTGAGGGCGCTGCCTTTTAATAACCCATAAAAATGGATTTGCGTATTTTTATAATTGATAACCGCAAATCTGCAGTCCACCCTCTGGCTCCAACACCTCCTTCTCGCTTAAAACCATACACATCAATCTCAACAGCCAAACTGTGAGGTGAACTGAAGAGCACATTTCTCTCGCTTTGGCTCGCTGTAAATGTAACTTTCTGTAAATAAACGTCTGACATATAAAGGACTGCTCGGCTTTGCTCAAAAGTGACTCACTGGTTTACATTCTCCCTATAAACCTCATCTTATGTAAGTCCTTCCAACCAAGCATTGGTACTTAAAGTGTTTGTATGCAGAATCAGACACAAGCATATTGAATGGTAAATGTTTTAAAGGAGGCTGTATCATTCACCAGCAGCGTTTGCTCTGGAGAAACTCTTCTCTGTTTGAATAAAGGTTAATAAGGGAGGCAGTGTTCATGGATTGTTTATGGTATACAAGCATATCTTCTTTGAGACTATGGCTTGTGGTTTGTACTCTCCGCCAGGTTCATATTGAAAATCAATATGTTTTGATGCTTGTGTGAAGCAATATAAGATCTGCCGCCATGCATTACTGTGACCATCATCCTTCAGACAACCAGAGGAATAAAATTCTCTGTTTGGCCATTATTCTCAGCCATACTGAAATATTAGTTCGAGTTAAACTTCAGAAGTGGCAAATTTGTTTCTGTGTATTCACATAAACATTGTTAAATATGAAAAGAATCGTGATTGATCTGCCTTTCTGACATCTATTATATGCTGAAATATGCTCCATGTCCCGTGCAGAAGGAATATTGTATAGATGAAGTCATTCAACATAATTCATCATTTGAAGTTTTTGCCACCATCTTTATGTCTCTTCTCTCCTCACTGGAGAGAATTCCCGTCACAGTGATGTGATTCTGTGGATGTACACCATAAGTAATGCAATGTAACGCTGGCACCAAGACTTTAGTCAGCTCTGCCATTTAAGAGGTGATAAATTAAACCAGTCTAGACTCCATTTGCTTGATTCCAGATAGTAAATTACTGTCTACTGACCTATTTTCAACCAGTAAATGAGACTGTGACATGCTCGTTATCTGCCTTTCTCCATTTATAAAACACTGCTTGGTAAATATGCACATTTGAAATTGAAATGTATTTTCTATGATGTTTGTGCTCAACTTCAACTTTTTGGTTCCCACTTTTGATCATTAAAAATTGTACACTGCATGCCTAATTTGTTGTATTCCTAATGTAAATATCTGTTTTCATCTTTTCTGTTTTAATGGCAATTATCTTTACGTACGGATACAACATGATGCTCAACGGACAATGAAAAGGGCCATTCATTAGAGGGATATTTTTTATAGAAATGCAGAATGCGATTTATCATAGCTGCACCAAAAGTGTGGTATAATCTTCTTTTTGTTTCATTTATAGTCAATATTTCATGACAGTGTGTGTTTCTGTTTATTTTTTGGATGTGCTACCACAATATAGTGCGTGCGTGTCATTTCAAAAGCCATTTCCTTTTCATCTGGGGTTAGAGCTTTCTTATTTTCCTCATTACTTCCCAAGGAAATGTGGAGAAAAAAATTTGCATACTGGTGAAATTGAAAACAACATTGAGGAACCAAAATGCCTGCTCACTCAGAGAGAGGCTTTGATCGCTTTCTAAATGAGAGTGGTATTGTCGGGCCCTTCATTGTGAGTGATTGTGTTCCAAGCCAAAAGGTGTGATCTCCCCATTGTTTCACTTCATAATGAAAGGTAAACTGTTGCAGTTAGCAAGATTCGTCTTTGTATTCCTCTTCAGCTATCTATCTGTATCTTGTAATGTATCATTTATTAGTCTCCATGGAGACCATAGCATCTGACGGCACTTGCTACGTGTATTATTATGCGCAAAGCAATGATGAATAGCTTGCACAGAGTCTCCAGTGAAGTAGCATTCAATCAAATTTCCTTCTTGTAGGACATGATCGGGCTTTTTGTTCAACTTGGTGGCGTTCTGTGTTGTATTCACAAGGGGCAAAATACAGCTAATACGGGCTCATGCTTAATATAAAGGGAACATTGGTGTATTAAATTTTGATGTCATAGTTTGTTCTATATTTCAGTGCTTATGTCAGACACAGTGGTAAAAGAATTATTCAAATCCTCGACTAAAGGAGTAAAAATACCACAGTATAAGACATACCCTGTTGCATGTAATGGCCCGTTCCAGAGATTTATATTACTGAATGTGTGCACTGCAGTATGCATGCATTACAGTTATGTATGCATGGATGTGTACATGGTTTTTAGTCTTGTGACTGATCAAGGAGAAGATCATTTAAAATATTTTATACACTGATATGTAAGGTGATCTATTGTGTGTGCACACTGTACATCTGCAAAGTCACTGCTGCAGTCATGAAAAAATGTGTATCTAATGTAATTTAAATCATATTAAAGGTGAAGTATGGGAAGTTTTGAACATACATATATAACACTGTTGTAGCAGGAATCATGATTCTGCTGCATAAAGATACAGAAGGGTAATGGCATCCTCAGCAGAGACTGAAGTCGTTCTCCTGTGAGTGCATCTCCCTTTTCCGTTATATGTTTTGGCAGCTGGTCCATGTTAGTGCACATTAGTGCATATGAATCCCTTCCTTTGAAACTGTTGGCTCTCCTTGCGCTTACAAAGAGACTGAGATTAACCTCTAACACCACAATGGAAAAGCAAAAGTAGAGTGCAAGGATCAGTCAGTGCTCTAAAAATCCAAAGAACGTAAGAAAGCGGGAACGTCTTTTTGTGATTTACTTAATTCATGTTTCATTTCAGGTCTGTATGAGAGACTTTACCTCTGTTTTCAGGCTTTTCTCTGCTACTTCTTTTCCACTGCCATTTGTTCAACTCTGGTCTGTGTGCTTTTTTCAAACACGTGGACCTGGTCTGTCAACACACACACACAACTGAGTAGGTATGATTTGTTACTCAAGTTGACCACAGCTTTCTACGGCAATTTAGTGTATCGTATACTGCTAGGCATGGACGAATGGTTGCGGCTGGATTACAGTTTTATTAGCTGTCATGTACACAATGGGTCGACATGTTTCTTTGTTTTGGTCTAAGATGCTGGTGCTTAAGCAATGGTAGTGGTTCACGTTGCACAGACAACCTGAAAGAATTGCACTGTTAATAACAATCACTGTACTTTTTTAAGATTGAAGAATCATGTCGTGTCGGCAATCATCAATTTTCCAGTTGCTTAATTCTAACGGAGCTTGACCAATCTAACTAACTTGGGTAAAACCAGTTAATATAGCCTGTTTGAGTTAATTATTGGCATTTCCATAGTTTATTTGAATTTGCAGGCTTATAAAAAGGTTGCAGAAGAAATCTGCAATGAATAATCATGCCTCTAGAATGTTAACAACAAAAAGAAGACTTGGGTATTGTGGGTTTTCAATTATTATCAGCACCACTGATGAATAGCCAACTTCTGTACCTTCATCAGTCACCATGGAAACAAAAATCATGTCAACATCATTTTGGAAGTGTTTTCTTTACATGTGTTGGTTTGAATGTTTTGCATTTCTGACATTTCTGTATATGCAGCGTGTTTCGATATTTGGTTGGGTGTACGACATGTGCAGCATTTATTCATTTGACGGTGCTCTCAGTATTTGCAATTTAACTCTGTACTTGTTTCTCTTTCTCCATTGCACCATATTTTTCTCAAAATGCTGCACCAGTGTTGTCAAATTAGTTTGGATGTTTTCTTAATTGGCTGTACTTTCTTTTGTTTTTATCTTCCAAGTTGCAGTGCGTTAAGCTCTCAGGGCCACCATATGTTACAGCTATGGAAAGAATGTGTTCTGGAATTGGTTGAAATGTATTTTAACACCAAATGTAAGCACCTTATATCTTGTGTTGTCCAAACCCCGAGCACCTGGACTGAAAAATGAAAACAAGTTCTGTGCTGTCTCACTGAATTTCACAGAGACTAATAATTTCTCTTTTTTCCCCATTGTACCTGTATGCAAACACTTCTCTTATACATTTGTATCTTATCTCAATCTTGCTGATCAAGTGAAAAACAACACAGGTACCTCCAGGCTACTACTCTGCCCACGGTTTGTCACTATGATTTATTTCTCTGGGTTTGATTCAGAGCGTGTCACCCACCCAAAACCTATGTCTATATAGCCTCATCCACCCGCCCGCCGAGATGATTCATTCATACATACTATAATGCCTACATGTATGTTAATCTTATTTATAAGGTTACACTGAACAACCAAGGAACACTGCGTAGTTTTACTCTGACACTAATATTCCCCAAATACAAGCAGATATAAAATATCTACTTCCTAAAATAATCATTTCTACATGCTCTGCTGCTCTACCTCCAGGAGATTGTATCTGTTCTGTCTTCATCTGCCCTGCTGAACTAATTCCTAAAGCTTTGGAAATAGAAAACCTAGGGCCCATGATAATTCACACAGGGAGGGCTGGCACACCCTGGCACCAATAATACTTTCCAGACAATGTAATGTAGTCTATATAGTTGATATCCTATAAAGTTGATAATTGTTGTTAATTAAATAAAATATCCAGACACAGCGGGAAAATGTGGATATAGAATGTCTATTGCTATTTAGATGAGGTGGTAAAATATTAAACATTGTAATTATATCTCTCCAGCTGCCTTTAGAACCACATTTACTGTTGATTAGGTTCTCTCTAATATTACCCATGTTGTCCTTTGATAATAGTGGAGGTGGGAAATAGGATCTGCATTTGCTGGACTGCCCTTCTCCATAGCCTCCCCAAACTCCTCCCACACCAGCAAGTGGCAAAGATTTTTGCTTCCACAACTGTCACAGCTGCCTGGAGCTGTCTGCTGCTGCCGGAAATCTGTACAGGCAAGCCAAAAAAAGCCTCCTCCTTCAGCTTGATGATCTCCTTCACTGTCAGTGTCCACCACTGGGTTCTTAGGTTGCTGCCATGAATAGCAGAGGGGTACTTTCAGGAGGTGGAAAGGACACCTTGAGGACTCGGGGGAAGCCTCACATGTATCTTTGACAGAGGTTGCTAATGTGGTCAAGATACTCCTCAGGGCCAAGGCACCAGGTGTAGATGAGTTTTGCCATGAGATACTGAAGACTCTGGAGACTGTTGGGCCGTCTTGGCTGGCACATCTCTCTAGTGTCACCTGAAGGTCAGGGACAGTGCCTGTGGACTGACATAGCAGGGTGGTAGTTTACATTTTCAAAAAGGGGAACTGCATGGTTTGGGTATTACACTGCACAGCCTTCCTGGGAATGTTCATTCTTCAAAGCTGGAAAGAAGGCTCATTTGAATCTTGATTCTGTTCCAGCCATCAAATAGCGGTTCTAGGTCTAGGACCACATCCCATAATGGAAGTATAGGGTACACGGGCCAATGCTATATGTCATCCAGTCTGTGCACAACAAAAGCGGTAGCTGTGTTTGTATTGTCAGCACAAAGTCAAACATGTTTCCAGTGGGTGTTGTACTCCACCAAGGTTGCCCCTTTTCTGTGATCCCATTTGTGATATTCATGGAGAGGATCTCATGATCTTCTCATACAATCACCCCAGGACATTCAGCACATCCTGGGGTGATTTGGAGCCAAGTGTGAAGAGTTTGGGATGACAGTCAGTAACTTTAAGTCTGAGGCCATCACATCAGCAGTATATGGGCATTGTGCTGGACCATTGTGGTGACACAGGAGCTGAAAGGCAAAGCTCTATATGTACCAGTTGATCCACATTGAAACCTCGCCCGTCATGAGCTGTGGGTAGTGACCAAAAGAATCAGATTGTTGATACAAGCAGCCATAAAAGGATTCCTCACTTGGGTGGCTCGACACAGCCTTAGGGAGAGAACGAGAAACTCAGACATCTGGAAAGAGCTTGGAGCAGATTTTGAGCTGAAAGGAACAAACTGAGGTGGTTCAGGGCCCTCCTGGGCACCTTCCTTAGGGCGTTTTCCGAGCACGCCCAACTGGGATGAGACCCCAGCGTAGACCTAGAACTTGTTGGAGGGATTACATATTTCATCTGGCCTGGCCACACCTTTGAATCCCCCAGGACGAGCTGGGAAGCATTACAGGTAAAAGCAACAACTGGAATGCCCTGCTTGGCCTTTGCCACTGTGACCCAACCAGAATAAGTGGAAGAAAATGGATGAGTACATGTAATTACTGAACTGTTTCAATGGAAAAAGTACTGCTTGCTATCCAAATTGCAGAATGCTCCCGTTTCATAAACAATAAAACAGGAAAATATCTGTTCAGTAACTGGTTGCTATTCTGATATTGTACTTGACACCCTGGTACTGTCAGTTAATAATACATACCATAGAAATAATATATTTTAAGTTACCGTCAGTGGATATCATAATTTATTATTGACATTGGATCATTGTCCTTTTTGTCATGGGAACTTAGGTTTGTTCTTTGTGTGGCATCGTTATTTTTTTCCTTTCGTAACACTTTTTTTTTTTTTTTTTTTTTATAAATTACAATGTGAGGCCATTTCTGCTAGCCTGCTTTCACTTAAACCTGCATACTTGTAAGTGAAAATGTACTCTGACAAGTGCAAGATGTCATGAAGCGTGTTACAGCCAACAGGCATCTACTTTCGTGCAAATGCTGTGCTGAAAGAAGCACTGTAAAGGATACAAGATAAAAACATTTTATTTTTAAAAAAGAACTATTAAAAATAATTGCCGTTTTGAAAACATGGGATGTTTTTTTTTTTTTGCAAATAACATGCAAATACAATTTTACTAAATTGGTGTTTAAACTGTAACTAAACAAGACTAAGTCATGTTAGCATTCCTGTGAAGCTGTGCTTTGAGCTAAATGTTGAAATGTTCACAATAACATTGCTAAATTGATGATAGTTTGCAGATTTGATGCTTTCCATGTTCACAGTTTCACCAAAGAATCTAACATTGGATAATTTCATGTAAACAGCACAGTCAAAGCTGACAGACAAGTTAATAATTTGTGCTCCTGGGGCAAATTGTTCTTTTACCAGCTGGAGGTGCTACGCAAAGAATCAAGGCATTGCCAAAGTGTTAGAATTTATCCTGAAGGGAACATAAATGTCTACATCCAATTCCATGCCAATTCTTAGCTGTCAAGACAGCACACTTAAAATCATAAATGCGAACTTCATGGTGGCACACAAAAATCAACAGGCTGTATCCTCTGGGCAACATCAGTGTTGGTACAAAATTTCAAAGCAATCCATCAAGTCGTCACTGAGATATTTCAGCCTGGACCAAAGCACTGACCAATCAACTGACCAACTGATAGATATTTCCACCACGAGAACCATGCTGCCAGGATGGTTAAAAATATAACATTGCAAAAAAAAAAATTGCCAACTAACTATGACTGAACAGTTGACATATTTCAGGTCTGGACACATATACATAGTAAAAATAGAATTTTAAAAATTGTTAAGTTAAAAAAATAAGAAATGACTTACGTGTACATGTGATTTATGTGTGTAACTATTTAGATTATTGTAAAAGCAATGTTGGCCTGATTCAAATGCTTTTATGTCCCATTGCTGCTATTCATAGCATGAGGGAAATATGACACATTCTTGTGAACATGATAACTCGAGAACAAAACAAAGTAGAAACTATGCAGACTTTTCTGCATAAGTTTGCATATAAGGGATTTCACTGATTTCCCAGATATTGCTTTAACCCCAGACCTATTATTGACTGGCAACCCATCCAGGGTACAGCCCTGCAGTGTTTGCTGGGATCATCTGTAGCATCCCCACTGTATAAAAAAAATAAAATAACTTTTGCTAATTAATGAGCTAATTAGCTTAATTAGGACAAAATACAAAGTTCTTGTGAGCACAAAAGCTCAGAAACAATGCAGAGGAGAAAGAACAGGTACCCCACATGGGATAGACAAACTGATAAGATTTTGCTGGACCTTGTTGACTACATTTTCCAGATAGTGAGGCAAAACAAAACACTTTTTTTCACACTCTTGGTGACAAACTACAAGTACTGAAAGCCTGCATGTTCGATCACCATGGAGATCATTATGTGACATAACACAATTCAAAACTAGTCTTTCAAGACATAGTTGGTTTTACACAAGTACTTTTTCCAGGTTGGAACAATATCAGGGTCATGAGAAGAGAAGTATGGTCAGGCTCATGTTTGGCTAATTTGCTTCATGTAAGGAAAATGATAGGGTGAGGGTGATTTATTTTGAAAAGTCAAGTCACATTGACATATAAGCTGAACCTGAGCCTCTGTCAAAGTCTAACGAACAAAGCACCCTTCTACCACCCTGGTCTTGATGCCTTATTTTTCCTGCTATGTTTTATGAATTTCACTCTTACTTTGTCTACTGACAGTCACTGTGTCCATGGAATAATAATCAAGTGGTGGCAAATTTAGTGAACTATCAGTTTATCACTTAGGAGACAGAATTAATTTCTGTTTTGAACTTAATTAAAACAAATACTATCCATATTCAAATTAATCTCATTTTATGTTAGTATTGAAAATTCCCAAATCCTAAGGACACTATCAAAAAAGCAAATACATGCAGATGAGTTATGAGGATTTCTTTACAAACGGAGGTGATTAGTTGTGATTGTTTAAATAAACTATGACAGCCCTAGCACACACATCCAGACTTCTTCTAAAACAGACGTCTGTATTAACCAGGGAGTTTGGGAGACTATTTTTGTGTTTCTGCTGAGCAAGCAGCATATTTAGTGACTTGTAGTTCATGTTTGTTTGGACTTGATTGATATTTGTGTGTTGGGTAGCACAGGAAACACACTTTGCACATAGAGAACCAAAAAAAGTCACAGTTTTAAAATATTGTTGTTGCACTGAGTGTCTGCAAAATGATGTCAATTGGAAGTACTTGACACTTGGTTCTGAGGATTAACCTGAAGAGATAACAGTGTTTGTGTTTTTCTCTGGCTGGGACCAGCACAGGTGTAAATGTGAACTACAGTAGACACACTTGTCCACACATCACCCCCCATCCTTTCCCCTTATATTATTTTGCTGTATATAGATTGGTACTCAGGGGAACAGACAGTTACTTTAGGTTTCATCACTTTTTATTCATAATTCATGGGTTTCACAGCAATGGAAATAACCACATCAGCATTCGAGCATTTTTCAGTGATTTCAAGTACGCAGACAAACATTACTTTGTGCTTTGTCAAGCATTCGGAGTTCCTACAAAAACAGGATGGGAGATTTCAACGAATGAATTGCTAAAGCTCTCACCAGCTCTTGGTCTCTCATATTAGGGCTGCAAGTCGTTTGTCATTTAGGCAGCAGACACTTTTTTTCTGTGGCTGCTGTTCTCTTCTTCACTGATTGCCGACTAGTTCTTTCTCCTCGTTTCATTTTTAAAAATGCACTCATTTCCCTTTACTCCTTGTTAATGTCCTTGCATCATATTTGAGCTTTGCAACAGTAACGTGACATTGTTCTGTAGCTTAAACATTCTTTAGAAATGCATAAGAGCTAAAGCAGAAGGTTTAACTACAAGCAAAACTACTGCAAAAATGACTGCATGTAAAATTCATGATATATTCTCAAGTTCTTTTAGTTTAAAAATGGCCCGCTTTGCCTGTACTCTTTTTAATCTTGTAAGCAATGACTTTCTTTTCAACGCAGTTAATTTGAAGTCCAAAACAAACTGTAAATAATGGATTACTGGAACTTTCTCCTTCTTAACCCACATGGTGTAATAACCTGTCAAGATTTTCCCCAATTTATTTATTTACCCTCTTAGTGACATGCTCTCTTGGAGCTTTCCAGCATTTGTTTGGGTCTCAAAGCGAGTGCAAATAATCTCTCAGAAGAAAATTAAGCAGACAACAACCAGTGATGCTGCTAGCCGAGGGCCAAGCATGTGGGCATATGCTGGATCTGACTAATACTTGTATTGCATTGCTTAGACAGCTTCTTTCTTTGCTTGTTTGTAGATTTTAATGCACAAAAGCTTTGAAATGCCTCCTACTAATCTCCTCTACGTTTGCAGTAAGTTATTATAATAACATGGTTTCAGTAAAAAGCCTATCTTCCTTGGTGTTTTTTTTTTTTTTATATATATATATTTTGGGTTCAGTTGTCGATCATAATTAAACTTAAAGAGAGGAAGCATTTACATCTTGGAAAACTCAAGTAAACACAGTGGGTAAAAAAATGTAACTGAAGATGAGTCATATACTGGAAACATGTTTTTGTTGGACACTGAATTGCTGCTTTGATGAATATTGGTGAATTAATTTTATGTAGCAGTACTTCACCTTGGCTCAAAACAGGTTTCAACCCTAAAAATTCATACTCCTGAAATGTGTTTTCTGTTCATTATTGCAAATATAATGCTGAAAATCTTATTTTTCTCCAGATTTCTTCATATAATTTAATTGTGCTCATTGGCCTTTGTGTACACGGGGGGGTGGATACAACAGCTGATAAGTAGCATCATTAAAACTGTAAATTAATTAAGTCTGTGTGTGAACTGTAAAATATGATCCGTGTGTGTGCAGGTTTCATCAAGATAAGCAGCAAATACTTCTCTAATCAATCTTTCATATGAAAATGTCGAAAAACAAATTATTTGTGAAACTATACAAAACAAATCAGCTACTAATTTCTGACCACTTGTAGCAGCACATAATTAAAGAGCTGAAAAGATTTTTCCTATTTAATTCCTCCCTTTCAGGCATTCACGTGGATTATACAGGAAGTGCCTGTAAAGCTCTCTGTCTTACCAGTCGATCTACAGCAAGTGTTGTGTTGTAACCCTCAGCTATAATTATGAGCACAGGGCAGTGACCAAAAAAAACTGAGCTGATGGATACATATGACAGATGAAATGCATTTTCTTTGTAGTGTTTGGGTGCAGCCTCAGATTGAAGCTGAACCGCTGCTACTTCTCAGTGAAGGAGTCAGCTGATGGGTTTCAGGTGTCTCCTCGAGACACATTCAAGTCACACTGAACTTGGAGAGTTGGGATATACGTTGGGAGATTTCACAGATTTGGAATCATCCGTCCTAACTAGGGGGTCACCTCTTGGAAACGTCCCCAAGGAGTTGGAGGCTGTTGTTCTGGGAATGGCTGTCTGGGCCACTCTGTTTAACTCTGGAAAAAGCGTAAGACAGGGATTCTTTTTGTGTGTTATATTTGTGAGTGACAGCGGGTCTTTCGAGTTTGTTAACCACACCTGACAAATGTCAGTGGGGTTACTGCATTCGGTGCGGTATCTGGCTGGGTAAGTATGTATGTATGCATGTATGTATGTATGTATGTATGCATGTATGCATGTATGCATGTATGCATGTATGTATGTATGTATGTATGTATGTGGCTATGTCCGTTCCGATATCTCTGCAAGTGCTGAAGTCAGGATAATCAAACTTGGCACTGAAGATCAGTCTAAGGTCCCCTGCTCAGCTGTGGAGTTACAGGTCAGCAGATCAAGTAGGAAGGGAGATATGCACGATGATCAAAATTGATACATATTGCATCATTTGTATAGGGAGGACAGGGTTTTCGCCAGTAGAGGGCGTGGTTCTGCCCTCTACTGAGGGCTCGTCTAGTTTTTTATGCAGTGGGGCTGTCTTTATCCTTGCAGAATTAATTTTTGCAGACTCTAAACAAGAGATAACACTGATTCGCTATTTACCAATTTAAAAATCTTCTAGAGTCAATGAACAGACATCCATAGAGTATGCACTTGCACAATGTGGCTTTAAAAGCAACAACTTCACACTACATATCAGTGGTAGAAAGCCAGACTGTCTGAACTGTCTCTGAAAAGTCATGAAGTGTTCGAGCAGCTCTAGGGGCTCACTGTGATATACTCTCTTTGTATGATGCAATAAGACTCAGGTGCTTCCTCAGCAAGTCCTCCAAATATGGTTTTCCTCATCTGTTTAGAATGAGCTTTTCCAACTTCTCTAATCTTTTTCAAGGTTCGCTCCACTGCTGTTTGAACATCTACATCAATAGACATTACACAGTCAGTCAGGAAGCATCGCTATAAAGGGTAAACTCTCGTCATGCATTGTGGCATCGAGTTCACAAAAGCCACTCACTTATTGCTATTCTCTATCTTTATGGTTTGTTGATGCAAAAGAATTGTTACATGTCATAAATTACATGATTTTGTGAATATGTATATGCATGCTTCTTTCTGTAATAAAAGTAATCATTAAAAAGTCCTCTTCTCTTACTCATCTCACTAGCATTGTTTTAAATACTACATCAGATCTGTTGCTAAGCTCACAAGTGCAGCACAAATGAAATGTAGCTCTTTGTTTTCTCCACAGACCCCATAAAGCTCCGAAAAGCTAAACCATGGAGATAAACAGGTAGATAAATCACCTCGTTATATCTATATCTGGTTAGATTAGAAGTGGCCCTCTGATCAAAGCCAAATGAAAGCAGGACAAATTCAAGAAATGAATCGCCCTTAAGCAAAATATGGAAGTTAGCATTAAGTACCGGCAGAGTAGCCAGAATGTAAAATAAACTAATTTAGACTGTTGGTTTCCCAGTTTGGAAAAGTATTTGTTTAAAGCACATCTGTGATTTAATTATTTGAGGAATTCCGTCCTTTTTATTGCACTGTTAGGCTCTGTCAGTGTATTGTTGCGAGGTTTTAGTCAATTTGGGCTCACTTGTCTAATCAGTTGTTCCTTGCATTTGGATGCGGCTACTGAGTCGATAGGAACACTGCCCAGAAGTGATGTTTTGTATTTGCTTTGGTTTTGCCAAGATGAGCTTGGCTGCAACCAAACAGTGAATGGTTCAGTGTGTGTTTCCAGAATATAGGACAGTTCTTTTTTTCCTTTTTTAATTTTACAAATTCAACAAACATAACAAAAAAAAGACAATGAGACATTCCTAACACAGAGGACGAGCAGCAAATTTTCAACAACAAATTCCCCTTTGTGCTTATTGGTTTGTATTGTATTTCAATTGTCTAGTAAATGGTTGAATTAAACAAATTCATTTATACTGATTGTGAATACAACTCAATGTCACAGACTGAAACATCATGGACAAAAAATTGCATTGTCACAAATTTATGCAACATGCAGTCCTAGTGTGCCAGTGGTATTGGGAAGCTGCAAGAGTTCCCTTGTAGGTTGGCCAAAAAAAATTAATTGCCTTTGCATTTTTGCAGTGGCATGAGAAAAAGATCACAGCTCATTTACCTTTTGAAAAATTCAAAACAATGGTTCCCGAGAAGGTGTGTGGATACTTAGCTAAACATTAACTTCACAGCTTCAAGGAAATGTGATAGCTGAATGTCACATTCTGTAAGGCTCATTTAGCAGGGATTAAAAAGAAAAACAAAACAAAGCAACATTTTAGAATAAAGTCTAAATGTCTTGTACAGCACGTGTGTATTCTTATGTATTATGTAGTTCTTGCTTCCTATTTTCTGGCCTGTGCTTTTTACATTAGCTGCAACTGACAGCTACATGAAACAACATATAGTAGATAATGTTAATCATGCAGTATATGTCTATACATATCACGTGCATATATCCATTTATAACCCATCTTCTATTCATGTAACTCATAAAATGGGTGTTTTATAACAATTCAACGCTTAATTTGAACTCGTCTGAATGTAATATTCCATTTTCACATGGTTTATAGCTACACACGTTAGTTCATCAGATGCTAACAAGTTATAATGATTTCAACCATGCGTGCACTCATGTTGCAGAAATCTTACACTTCATAAAGCAATATTCACAGTATTGTGGAAAATTCGCTCTTTCAGTTGTGCCGCGCATTATTGTCAACAAGATGTGGTGTGACAGTGCTATGCAGGATAGTGGAAATAGCAAAAAGATGCTTCCTGTGTAGCAACTACAGATAGAGAAGAAATTTAAAAAGAAACGTGTATGAAGGAGTGACACGACAACAAATCATCACTACAATATTGATTATTACTGACTAAAGTAAAATATCAGGCCTCAGTTACCAAGTTTGGTACAAAAACGTTGCTGTAGTCTGGTTAGAGATTTAATCAGTGAACATTATAGCCTGCAAGTTGTTAAAATTCAACCGAATCTCACTCAAAGGCGTACAAATACCACTGGATACACCTTTAGGTGAGACCGGGTTGTTAAACTTACATTTGTCTCCCGTAACCAGAATAAAGAGACCAACACAGAACACTAACATCACAATGCAAGAACACAGACCAACATAGAACACTAACATCACAATGCAAGAACACAAACACAAGTGTTGAGGTCATCCATAGTCTGGTAAATGGCGTCTATCTTATCGCATCCCTCCTTCAGAACAGAGTCGGTACGATACACTGCAGCATGAGCCTGCATGGTCTTCTGCATGTTGAGCCTGATCTCAGAGGTTTTCAGACTTCCGTTGGCAAACCTCAGCTTATCCAGGTTGGCCACAGACTCCTCTGTGGCCAACCTGGATACACCTCACACCAGCTGCTTTGGCTACAAACAAAAAACCAAGAAGTATTTGTTTTAAAATTGAATATTACTGAATGTGCCTTTCTGTATTTCTGTGTTCTTGCATTGTGCATAATAAGTTCATCCACAGGTTTTAAATTGTGCAGGTTTAGAACAAAGGTTAGTTGCTGTATCTGGTCCAGATTTGGAATGAAGATGGGGTGGTAAATGCTCACAGGGTCTAAGAATCAGACTAATTCCTGGGTAGGCTTTCTTTAAGTTAGACGAGGAAGAATCTGGGTTGCCAGCGAAATCACAACGTGAGGTACAACCTCCTTAAACAGCATTCATTTTGACAGTTTGGTCAATATTTGTGCAATGCCTCTGTCACTGAAATAGGAAACACTTTTTTAAGATGCATTTTACATTGAATTAATGTTGAATACAATCTTCTTAATTTTTCCCCTTGTGGCTATTGCCATGATCAACACAGAAACTGAAGTTAAGTATTTAGAAACTGCTATTTGCTGTTAAGTTAGCTGCATAGGTTTCCCAAATCACACCAAGAACCTTCAACAGACTCACAGGATGAAACAGCAAGAAACTAATGTCTCTAAGTAATCTAGCTGAATGGCATGGCCACTTAGAGAGGTGCAGGTCCTCATTCAGCTTTTGACATACCTATGACCGGTCAGTGTGAAAGATGAAGTATCCATACACACTGTAGGGTTACAGCATTTCACAACCAATTTAAGAATAAAACCTAGCATCCCGACGAAAGAGGGGATATCTCATTGACAAATGGCTTCTATGAAAAGCTTTCTTTGTGCGTGTTTCTTTCTTTCGCAGTCTTCCTGCCAGGTAAAGTTAGGCGAGTATCCATATGAGTTATAGCGGTTCTGAATGCACTTTTCCATTTCAGTTTCATCTGCAGTTATGTGTCATTATGTGTGGACTGGGGACATTTCCCTACCGCTCAGACTGACGCCTGCCCCTTGTGCCAGGGAGACTGTTGTGGTGAGGAGAAACAGCGTGACATTGTTGGAGTCCTGCAGAAATGGAGGGATTAAAGTCGGTTTATGGGAAATACAAATCACATTTCTTTTGAAAAATAAAAAAGCAGCAGTTTGAGCAATTAAAAAAGTGCATTTTTATACTGGTTTATGTAAGTTTTACAATTTTTGTTGACACTGTGTATTCATTATAACTAGTTTTACAGAAATGCATCTACTTAATGAATATGCAAGGTAATAGTAATCCAATAGTAATTGAATAGTGCAGGGCAGTGCAATGCAGGCCCAGGCAGGACGAAGGCAACAGTGACTAAAACATGAATGAATTAAAATGTACACAATCACATATGATGCATGAGTACATGGGGAAAAAATGAATAAAAAAAATCATCTAAGTTATAGTTAACTTGGCTCATTACACATGCATTAAGATGAGTGTGAGTGTATGATTTAATGTAATACTAAATATTTGCAAAACATAATTCTGCAGAGATCAAAGAAAACATGATTGCTAAAATAGTCCATATACACCAGTCGAGACAACAGCAGGGTCAATATATAATTGCGGCACTTTTTGTAACATAGTTGACAGGTATCATAGTTGCCTAACTAACTATAAGCAAACACTACATGGCATTTGTACAGAAAGATTCTTCTAAAATATTATTCATGCAACTGAGTAAAAGTTAAATTGAAAGTTATTTATAAAGATGTTGTAGTAAACCTGTTGACATGCCATAAATCCACACTACTTTATATTAAATAACCCAGAAAGACTTGGAGTCTTGCCGGTCTTTTCTTCAGGAGGAAATGACATCATGTGGAGCAGGTCATGTGATTTGGAATCAACACACTTCCTTGAGAGGTGTTTTTGTAATGGGTAACTTAAATAAAAGAACACAATCAAAACAATTTTAGAATAAGCTGATTTTATTATTGTTTAGCTAATTAGAAGTTGGTTGGTATTAAATTCAGACTGTTATTTAGTTGACATTTTAGTGATATCCAGTCATTTTTTATGAATAAGTGATTGTTTCCAGAATAAATACCTATGGAATTTGTAAAGACATGATCATAATGAACATAAAAAACATGAGCTTTTTTTTTTTTTTTACTTTTAATAAAAATGTATGTGAGATATATCCCATGGACTTCAAAAGTCATTATATACTGTCTGTATGCTGACAAGGTCACTGTCTTTATCCCTGTGAGGCCATTCCACTACATCTGTCAATAGGGGGCATATTAACTTGTTCTACAGAAATACCGCGATTTCTGGACAGGTGAACCAACTAGCAATGTCAGGAGGAAAGCCAGTCTCTCTCTGCATCCAGCTCGCACTCAAAGCACATCCACCCATACAAAAGTATAGTGGCTTGTGAAACTACTCCCTGGAGGGTATTGCAATATGGTTTCCATCAACACACTGAAGTGCCCTTCAACAAGGAAGTGAACCCAAACTGCTCAAAGTGTGCAGTGCCGGTGATCCTGACCTTTGGATGAATATGATGTATGTCTGGCTGTTATTGGTGTTTGTACCACAGAGGGATGAGGATATTCAACTCTGCATGGTTTGCAAATTTAACTATTAATGCAGCTTACAGATTATAATAGACACTTCTCACTGCGCTGAAAGGAATGCTTCATTTTCAAGTGAGAACACAGTTGAAAACACTGAATTATTTAGATTCCATGTGAGCTGAGCTGCAATCGCATGCTTGAATGTCCCATAATAAGTTAACTCAATTGTGATGTAAAAGAAAAATGTACAATTGAACATCTAAACTCCCCCACGAACACTGAAAACCCTCTAAATTGTTTATGAATTTGGATAAAAGGAAATCATTCTGCAGTGTCAGAGATACTAAACAGCACTGCACACTCTGTGGTGTTACTTTGTGTAGGTGTCTTCATTACGCGTTGGTACGTTAGACATTATTTTAAATATTGTATGAGGATCAGCTCTTTTAATGTAAGTCTGCATTATTTCCCTGCCACTCAAAATGATTGCTTGTAAGTGTCACACACATATCCTCACACGCACATAATTTTGTAGGCCTGGTGTACTGTTAGAGCGACCGTGTCATACCCTGAAACAGTGAAGACAGTAAGTATTGTACATTTCCTAAAGAATCACAGGTGCACCACTGAATAAACAAACACACAGAGGCAAGGTGTTATACCAGTTCGTTGTCTGTGTATTTTTTATACAGCAGAGAAGCTTTTTATACTGTTTTCATACTGATGCTCTCAGAGTATATATCCCATAATAGACTTTTCATTTGGATTCTCACAGTCTAGCCCTGTCTCCCAAAAATTACTTCCCTGTACAACTTTCTCAGTTTTATTTTGAGGGAAACTTATGTACATTTGTGTGGGACAAATCACAAATATATTTGTCGTCAACATATCTATAACACTGATTTGATTTGACTTTCAGCTAATCAACTATATATTACATGAGGTGGACTTGTCTCTCTGGTGATGCAGAAAATGGGTTGTGACTGGATCACATTTTAACCATAAACTGTGTTATTTTCCTAAACCTAATCAAATCATTTTAGCACTTAAATCTGACCAAATAGTAACTTAAAACCAAATCTAAACAAAGATTAAAAAGCAAGCTTAAATCTTGCATGCTTTTCTAGGGTCTGAGCAATATATATATATACATATATATATATATATATATATATATATATATATATTTACTTTTAATAAAATTGTATGCAAGATATATCCCATGCACTTCAAAAGTCCCTCAACTATATATGGACTCTGCCACATTTAGCCATGATTGACAATTGTCCACACGCTCATTTACTGCTCATTCCGTGTATCAAGCAGCAATATTTTGACTACTACTGATTGATGTGCCATTTATCTTGAATTGCTATGGTCAGCAGTGTAAAATCGCCACTTAACAAGTGGACCTTGAGTTGATAATCCTACCAGAGAAGCTGCTGCATGACATGACAGTGTGAGGCGTGACTTTCCAAAGAGGTGCTAATAACAATAACAATCATCTCATCTCGGGTCATTGTAAGTAATTAACTGCTTCAAATTGTATAACACTGCTTAGACGGTTTCTCTATTCTTATTAACAAATATCTCTGGGAGTGAACGAGCCTCTTTCTTGAGGCTAATTTTGTTCAATAAAGTGAGACATGGCAGGGCCACTTTGTAATAGCTGGTTAGTGTAATGACCTGAAAATTATCTTCCAAATTTGACTGCAGCAGAGTGAAGCCTCTGATGTCCACACTATTTTAAGACTGGCCAGGGACAAAGATTTTTCACTTAAAATAAAAGGTCCCACCAATGACCCTTCATCCTTCGCATCGCTCTCTATAAAGCCTTGTTATGTGTGGCAATGTTATTGAGGTTAATGTCAATAGAAGCAGGGGAACGCTTGCTTTGATGGATGAGGGGAAACCGGCATTTAAACCATGAATGCTAAGACAAGACAATCCTTTACTCAAAGAAGAGCATGCAACATCTTCAAATAGGATGGTTAAGAATTAATGCCTGTGTTTCCTCTCAATGTGTTATCTAGCTGGATGGTCAAGATAGTTTATTTTGCTCTTCCTCATCTGTCTTTTTTTTTTTTTTTTTGACTCTGCAGAGTAATCCATTTCCCTCAATTTCAGGTCTTGAGGCTTGCCACTGAGGGCCACAGGATCAATATTTGCCAAGTTTAAACCACAGGATTATCCGTCTGTCAAGGCTCCCAACAGAAGCTCTCAACTGTGACATAAATCTTGGACTGTCCTCCACCATTTGAGAAGGTCACACCTCCAAACAGCCTTTGTTATATTGTACACCTAAAGGAAGGATTAAGTAGTCGATAATGTCACTCCTACACAATGCTACGCACAATAAGCCGAGGAAGTATTCTGATGAATTCACCAAATATGATTCAGTTTCTCTTCCACACTGCTGTGGTTGCTATGCTTGATCCTTCTTCGAATGCACTCGCATGAAGCTTCTCCTGTGGGTGGGTTTGATGCAGTCAGAGGATTTTCATTACTTTAATGTCCATATGCATCAGACTAATTATCTTGAGCACATTCAAGAGCTCTGTACATTTTTGCCAATTAGTCCCAAACATGTCATAGTTTGAAGTTTGCTGAATGCCAGAAAGTTTGTTTATTTATATTTTTGTTCTCAAAAAGTGCCAACAGTGAAACTAGTTGCTTGACACTTGAATAATGTGTAAGGTCGGTACAAGACGCAACAAGAAAATTAAAAAAATACAGATATCTCGTGGTCAAGAGTAGAGTTATAGAGAGACTGAAGTGCAAAATGTTACAATGAAGGACAACTGTCGTCGGTAAATAAAGGATGAGATCAATGATTTATACTTTAGCTATTCTATTTTCCATATAAATACAAAATCCATCAAAAGCTTTAGCCAGGCTCCCACTACTGTCCTTCTGCTGGGGTCTACTGAGGGTTAAACTTTATTTCCTTAAAGTGTTCAACAATTTCTGATCTTTATTTTTTATGTTACATAAGCAATACAAATAAATGCACTTATTGGGTAATATCATCAGTACCAGATTTGGTATGTAAATCAGTGTCAGCAACAGCAGGGCAGTTTAAATAGGATTTAATCAAAAACAAGCTGCACTAATAAAATTCATGGAAATGAAGGGAGATAGCTACTGCAATAATGATCCACAGCACAGAATATTAAGCTACATCATCAGACCCATCCTTTTAGTCAGGGAAATTAAAACTCAAGAATACATAGGTTATTGTTTTTGGGGTTTTTTTTTCATTGATTGTGAAGAATACAATAGAATACTCAGTAAACATCAATACACATGTAATTCTGTAATCCTTGTGGCTGTGTATTCTTAAATGTCATGTAAATGAACTCAGGTCAGAAATTTGTTTCCACAAACATGGAAGCACCCTTTCATCACCCGTCTCTCACAACATTAAGCATATCTCATTTGTCTAATTAAGACATCCTTAATTATTAATGATATGCACAAAATATTGCCGTGCATTATTAGGAACTAATAGCTAATGCCACTGGTGTCGGTACAACATGCATAAAAGATGATTAGTAGGTTATACACAAATAGATCGGCGAGCAGAATTACACAGAGGAACATCAGCGATATTTCTAAAATTAGGCCCATCAGAGGAGGGTTTTGTCCTTACTAAGCAGCGAAGGTCACCTGTAAACTTAACATTAATTTCCCAAAGTGCAGTGGTGGCTCTAAATGGAGAAAATAATGGCACATTTAGCTTCATTGCTGTAAATCTGGGCTCCGTCTTATATGACGCATTGTTAACATGCATCATTTGGAACTTAAGTAATTAAATAAACATACTGCCTCAGGGTGTGTCATGCAGACTATTTGATTCTTCTCTTTAATGACTATCTTATCCAATATTAATAATGAACTTGATAAACTGTCAACCAACAAGTAGTTGATTTATATACGATGACAAATATGATGAAACATCCAATATTTTAAGATAAGGAGTGACTATGTACTACCAAACCAAACAATAATGCTTACCTTCATCAAACTAACCACAGGTATTACATTCTAAACCAGCCATCAATGCAGCCACAAGACTGCTGCCACAGGCTGGGCTGACAGCCCACTCTTCCCACCAGAGACATATTGGTGGCAGCAAGAGTCAACGAGCCATATAAGACTTTCTAACATCTGCTGCAAAAAGATTTCAGTTTTTGATTTGCAAAAAATCTCTAAAAGTACATTTTCACTGTCTTATTATGAGTTATTTAGTGTAGGTAGATGGACAAATGTATTTTTTTTAAAAATCTAAATAAGATCAAGTGTACAAAAAATTAAGCAGTTTGAATATTTTCTAAAGTGGTTGTAAATGTTCCAAATTCACTTTTTGCTCAAGGATCAAATGCTTATTTGTCACATACCGAGGCAATATGGTGTGGAATGCAATGTGGTGTGCTTCTGTGCTTATATAAAAAGACTAAAGTAAGTATATGGATTAGGAAAAAAAGAAACATAAGGCATATGAATTTAAGCTGTAATATCTGCAGAAAGTTAAATATACACTTTTCACAAGTTAATACAGGCACATATTTTATATATTTATGCCCACATAAAATTTAAAAAAAAAGACTCACCTAAGAAATTTTGTATGTCCAGAAGACATGTTTTGATGAAATAATGAGAATGAAGAAAGATAAAAGAAAGAAAATTATTAACGTTAAATCTCTGGTTTCATACATGATATTTAATGTTACAACGTCCCAGCCAAACTAGAGGAACCATTCCCTGTGGACTACTGTCTTCCATGCTCAGCAAACTGGAATGTGTATGGATGATTTCATGTGTACTGGAAGACGAGATATCAGCTGGTAATTTGCGCTGCTTATTGTTCCCTTTCACAGACCACCTTCAACAGAAAGACGCACAGAATTTAACAAAGCATACACTGCAGTTCTATGAAAAATATACATGGGCACCAAGTTGCAAGCACACCGGTCTCCTTCTCTAAAACCTTATTGTGTAGCAAACGCTGCTTCAACATTTGGTTTACTGTGCTACTCACGCACACTCAAAGGATGTTACTGACAAAGCTGATTGATAAACGACCGTTTTGTCCAACCACTGACTTCCTGTGCTGGATTTTAACTTAAATTGAATTTCAAGCTCCAATGAGATGTCAGTGTTAACACACTAGAAACCCTCTCAGGGAAAATGTTGCTGTCAATGCAGAAAGACATTTTGGCTTTTCTTCCTTCTTTCTTTGGCCATTCCCCAAACATCCTCATTCATCATTCATTCAAATACGCTTTGAAGGAAGGGACATTTCCCTCAACCGGCAGATTAGAAAGGATAATATTCAACTTACAGGGATTCTTAGGAAAGCAGCGAACTTAAAAGATCCCATACATTCACATTACATATATACATCTCCAAGTTATTTGGGTAGACTGAAATGGGAAATTTGCTATGTGTGTAATGCAGATTACACATGTGTCTTATAATGTGTGTGCTTGAATTACTTACGTTGTGAGGACATACATCTGTTTGCACAGAGAGTCTGGGGACCTGCTTGCCACATAAAGTCCTTGTCACATAAATCATTCAGTGTTAGCATGAAGACTTTGTTTAAGGTTTAGGTAAGGTTAGGTTCAGGTTAAGGATTCAATTAGGATTAGGCAAGTAGTGATAAGTCCCCAGAATATCAATACAAATCAATGACATGTCCTCAGAAGTGATGGGAACAGCTCTGTGTTCATGTCTAACCCTTTACAGTTTTCATCTTTGAGCAATGTTGCAAATATTGTGTTATTTAAATAAAAAACAACTTCTTCTTCTTCTTTTCCTTTCGGCTTTTCCCTTCAGGGGTCGTCACAGTGAATCAATTGCCTCCATCTAACCCTGTCTTCTCCATCCTCTTCTCTCACACCAACTACCTTCATGTCCTCTTTAACCACATCCATAAACCTCCTCTTTGGTCTTCCTCTAGGCCTCCTGCCTGGCAGTGGGAAACTCAGCATCCTTCTACCAATATATTCACTCTCTCTCCACTGGACATGTCTGAACCATCTCAGTCTGGCCTCTCTGACTTTATCTCCAAAGCCTCTAACATGTGCTGTCCCTCTGATGTACTCATTCCTGATCCTATCCATCCTGGTCACTCCCAGAAAGAACCTCAGCATCTTCAGTTCTGCTACCTCCAGCTCTGCCTCCTGTCTTTTCCTCAGGGACACCGTCTCCGGACCAACCAACATGGCTGGTCTCACCACAGTTTTGTAAACCTTTCCTTTCATTTTAGCTGAAACTCTTCTATCACACATCACACCTGACACTTTTCTCCAGCCGTTCCAGCCTGCCTGTACACGCTTCTTCACCTCTTTTCCACACTCTCCATTGCTCTGTACTGTTGATCCTAAGTACTTAAAATCCTCCACCTTCTTGATTTCTTCTCCCTGTAACCTCACTCTTCCACTTGGGTCCCTCTCATTCACACACACAGATACTCCGTCTTGCTGCGGCTAACCTTCATTCCTCTCCTTTCCAGGGCAAACCTCCACGCCTCTAGCTTCTCCTCCACCTGTTCCCTGCTCTCACTACAGATCACAATGTCATCTGCAAACATCATAGTCCATGAAGACTCCTGTCAAACCTCGTCTGTCATCCTGTCCATCACCATAGCAAACAAGAAGGAGCTCAGAGCTGATCCCTGATGTAGTCCCACCTCCACCTTGAACTCCTCTGTAACACCTACAGCACACCTCACCACTGTCTTACAGTCCTCATACATGTCCTGCACCACTCTAACATACTTCTCTGCCACTCCAGACTTCCTCATACAAAACCACAGTTCCTCTCTGGGCACCCTGTCATAAGCTTTCTCCAGATCTACAAAGACACAATGCAGCTCCTTCTGACCTTCTCTGTACTTCTCTATCAACATCCTCAAAGCAAATATTGCATCTGTTGTACTCTTTCTTGGCATGAAACCATACTGCTGCTCACAGATGTTCACCTCTGCCCTTAGTCTAGCTTCAACTACTCTTTCCCATAGCTTCATCGTGTGGCTCATCAGCTTTATTCCTCTGTAGTTACCACAACTCTGAGCATCAGAAAACTCAGCAACACCAGCTGCACTCTCTGCGTCCGCTACGCTAAGCCACACCCCTCGCTCTACTGGACGAGGAGGTGGTGCCGGCATGCTCATTCCAGACAACTGGTCTTTCTCTGCACTGCGCCCGTCGAACAACAACACAACATTTGAATATCATGCTTTAAAGGTCACTACTCCCATCAAAGCATATATTCTGGTTGTGTACCGCCCACCAGGGGGTATTCTGGATGGCTTTGTCTCTGAAATGGACATGTTACTCTCTGACTTCCCTGATGATGGCACACCACTGATTGTCATGGGAGACATGAACATTCACATTGACAGACCTCACGCACATGACTTTTTGGCATTCATCTCCTCTTTTGCACTTGTACTGGCTCCGTCTCCTCCCACCGACAAAGCTGGTAAAGTCCTTGACTTGGTGCTGACTCGTAACTGCTCCATAGCAGAGGTGACAGTTACTCCACTACACCTGTCAGACCATTTCTTGGTAAAATTTGCGGCTGCCTTTCCGCAATTGCAGACACCAACACAGATGGTCTCCTTCCGCAGAAACCTGAAGTCCCTCACAGCAACTCAGCTGTCTGAGGAGGTGAGCTCTGTCATGCCTGACCACTCACACTTCTCCTCACTTCCTGTTAATGAGGCTACTGAAACACTCTGTTCCTCTCTAGGGCTGGGTATCAATCTAAAAGTTTCGATACCGGTACCAATTCCGATACCTTCACTTCGATACCGGTTCCTAAACGATACTTTTTTCGATACCAGTTTTACAATATATACTCTAACAGAATGAAAATTGCATTACACATTACTTTTCACATCTTGAGTTTAATTTTCCAGTGATTTCCAGTGCAAAAGAACATTTGCAAGCAATGTACAGTTCAGTACATACTGAGCCACCTTCACCCCCGGACCCTTCCTGGCCGACCCGGAGCAGGTCGCGGCGCACCGCCACGGAGGAAATGCGCCTGGCGGGGGACGGCCCGCACCCGGTGAGAGGTCCCGCGAGGGGATCCTCCCGCACCGAGCGGCCGCCCCTGACCCGCCGAGTTGAATACCCCGGGTGGACTGCGCGGACCCCACCCGTTTACCTCTTAACGGTTTCACGCCCTCTTGAACTCTCTCTTCAAAGTTCTTGTCAACTTTCCCTTCAGGTACTTGTCGACTATCGGTCTCGTGCCGGTATTTAGCCTTAGATGGAGTTTACCACCCACTTTGGCATATACTGCACCGCGCACTATTGGCGTCTGTGGCAATGGGCGTGGGAGAGCTCAGCTGCAGCGGGGAGAGGTGTGGAGGAGAGTGTGTGGAAGCAGCGTCAGGTTAATTAGCGCAGCTGGCACCAATTAGACTCACCTGATTCTCTCGGCAGTAACAGACTGAAGCAGAGGACAAAAGACAGACGGACAGAGAGGACGGGGGAACGGACGAGCGGAGAACAGCGGACAGGACGAGGTCCAGTGGAGTGGGCAGCTTACCGAACGAGATCCTGTGGAGAGCCGGCTGACGCCGAGACTGTTTACCGGAGGAGAACCGGCGGAGAGCCGGCAGACGTTGAGACTGTTTACCGGACGAGGTCCGGTGTAGTGCCGGGCAAGGAAGAGAGACTGTTTTATTTACATTGAGACGGTGTGGTGAATAAAAGACTTTGTTTGCATTGGCCGAACTGCCGTGGTTATTGTGCTGAGCAGAGCCGCAAACAGGTTCTCCTGTTACAGCGTCCATTTCACAAAAGTAGAGCCAGATTTTAGACCTCAGAGACATCTTTTCCCACTTCGACGACATGCTACACAACTGCAGTAAAGTCAATGTACCTAACGTGAAACCTGTCTGTGAATGGGCAGCATGCTTTTTTCCAGCTTGCTGCAATCACGTGTAATGTTACAGCCAGTCACAGGTTTGCTTTATCATAATCACGTGATAAGTACCGAAACATGGAACCGAAAGACGAGGCTTATTTCGATACTCATTACTATCGAAACATTTCGGTCGGTGCCATTAAAGAACCGAAGTTCGGTACTCAGCCCTATTCCTCTCTGGCATCCTCTTTGGACAAACTCTGCCCCCTGGTGTCCAAACCGACCAAGAAAAAATAACCAAGTCCATGGCTCTCTGAAGTTCTGAGAGAACAAAGAACTGGACTCAGGGCAGCAGAAAGAAAGTGGCATAAATCCCAAGAACCCACTGATTTGTCCTCATACAAACAGAAACTTGCTTCCTTTACCTCCTGCTTACAGTCCGCAAAGAAAGCTTTTTATCAGAACAAGATCTGTGCGGCTTCTGATTCCAGAAAACTGTTTATGGAGTTCAACTCCTTGCCCTCTCCTCCAGCTGCTCAGCCGTCCACTGAGCTGACTCCAGACATGTTTGCCTCCTTTTTCACTGAAAAGGTGGCTGCAATCAGCAACCAGTTCTCTGAGCCTGACCAGTCCAGTCAGCTCAAACCCACTACTGCTCCTTCACTCTGCTCTTTTGCTCCTCTGAGCGAGGATGAGGTTTCCAGACTTCTTCGGAACTCAAAACCTACAACATGTCCTCTCGATCCAATACCCACTAGCATCCTTCCGACCATCTTGCCCACAATCAAACCTGCAGTCACGCACATTGTCAACTCCTCCCAGGAAACTGGCATTTTTCCTGCTACTTTTAAACAAGCTCGCGTCACCCCACTGCTCAAAACGTCTCATCTCAACCCAGCCCAGGTTGAAAACTACAGGCCAATCTCACTTCTACCATTCCTGTCGAAAATACTGGAGCGCTCAGTATTTAACCAAGTCTCTGAACATCTGCGGAACAACAACCAACTTGACCCCTTTCAGTCAGGCTTCAGGTGCAACCACTCCACTGAGACTGCGCTCCTATCAGTCACAGAATCTCTGCGACTGGCGAGAGCTGCTGGTCAGTCCTCTGTCCTACTGCTGCTGGACTTATCTGCTGCCTTTGACACCGTGAACCATCAAATCCTCCTCTCCACACTCTCTGAGCTCGGTATCTCAGGTTCTGTCCTGTTGTGGTTCAAGTCCTACCTCACAAGCAGATCCTTCAGAGTGTCATGGCGAGTGGAGGTGTCAAGGTCACATGACCTACCAACAGGCGTCCCTCAGGGGTCAGTGCTTGGTCCCTTACTCTTCTCTCTGTACACCACCTCACTTGGTGCAGTGATCCGCTCCCATGGCTTCTCCTACCACTGTTATGCTGACGGCACTCAGCTTTTCCTCTCTTTTCCACCTGACGACACAACAGTTTCAGCTCGGATATCAGCATGTCTGGCTGATATCTCCACATGGATGAAGGAACGGCACCTTCAGCTGAATCTGTCTAAGACTGAGCTCATGGTCTTTCCAGCTTGTCCATCTGCTCAGCCTCAGATCAGTGTCCAACTTCACTCGAGCCTACTTGTGCCCACAAACTCAGCCAGAAACCTGGGTGTCATGATTGATGACCAGCTGACCTTTAAGGTTCACGTGGCCTCAGTTTCTCGTTCTTGTTGTTATGCCCTCTACAACATCAGGAAGATCAGACCCTTCCTGACCCAACAGGCCACACAACTTCTGGTTCAGGCTCTTGTGATGTCACACATTGACTACTGCAACTCTCTTCTGGCAGGTCTCCCTGCATGTACAGTCAAACCTCTACAGATGATCCAGAATGCAGCAGCATGTCTGGTCTTCAACCAGCCCAAAAGAGCTCATGTCACTCCCCTGTTTATCTCCCTTCACTGGCTTCCAGTTGCAGCCAGAATCAAATTCAAAACATTTACAAGAATGGCCCCAGCCTACCTGGATTCCCTGATCCAGGTCTACTCCCCTTCACGCCCACTTCACTCTGCATGTGAGAGACGCCTGGTGCTTCCAGCCCAGCACGGCTCAAAATCACTAGCCAGACTCTTCTCCTCTGTTGTTCCCAAATGGTGGAACAAACTACCAAACTCTGTGTGTTCTGCTGAGTCCCTTTCTACTTTTAAGAGACAATTGAAGACTCAATTGTTCAGAGAACACCTAGGCACTTAATCTGACTCTGATAAGTCAAGTGGTCCAAAACTCAGCATTTATTTAGCGCTGACAAAGTTTAAAAAGGGGGGGGGGGGGGGGGGGGGGTGTTAGCAATTCTTCGGCAACTTGATGGTAACACCTTGAAGCACTTTTTGCACTTACTACAGATTTTTCCTTATGTCTGAATTCTTGCTTGTGTTGTACGTCGCTTTGGACAAAAGTGTCTGCTAAATGAAATTGCAGAATTGTAGAATCTCCCTTGTTCTTAAAGATGGGCACCAGCACACTTCTCCTCCATTTCTCGGGCATCTTCTCACTATCTAAGATCCTTTTGAACAGCCCAGTCAGAAACTCTACTGCTACCTCTCCGAGACACTTCCATACCTCCACAGGTATATCATCAGGACCAAGTGCCTTTACACTCTTCATCCTCTTCAATGCCCTCCTCACTTCATCCTTACTAATCTTTGCTACTTCCTGGTCCACAACAGTCACCTCTTCTACTCTTCATTCTCTCTCATTTTCCTCATTCATCAACTCTTCAAAGTACTCTTTCCATCTTCCCATCACACTATTGGCACCTGTCAACACACTTCCATCCTTATCCTTTATCACCCTAACCTGCTGCACGTCCTTCCCATCTCTGTCTCTCTGCCTTGCCAACCTGTACAGATCAGTCTCTCCCTCCTTACTGTCCAACCCAGCATACAAGTCATCGTAAGCCCCTTGTTTGGCCTTTGCCACCTCTACTTTCTCCTTACGCTGCATCTCCCTGTACTCCTGTCTGCTCTCTTCAGTCCTCTCAGTGTCCCACTTCTTCTTAGCTAACCTCTTTCTCTGGATCCACTCCTGCACCTCCTCATTCCACCACCAAGTCTCCTTATCTCCTTTCCTTCCAGATGACACACCAAGTACTCTCTGATCTGTCTCCCTGATCACATTTGCTGTGGTTGTCCAGTCATCTGGAACCACCTCCTGACCATCCAAAGCCTATCTCAACTATTTCCTGAAAGTCATACAACACTCTTCCTTTTTCAGCTTCCACCATTTGGTCCTCTGCTCTGCCTTTGCCCTCTTCATCTTCTTCACCACCAAGGTCATCCTACACACCACCATCCTATGCTGTCTGGCTACACTCTCACCTACCACTACTTTGCAGTCACTGATCTCCTTCAGATTACACCGTCTACAGAAGATGTAGTCTACCTGTGTGATCCTACCTCCACTCTTATAGGTCATCCTATGTTCCTGCCTCTTCTGGAAGAAAGTATTCACTACAGCCATTTCCATCCTTTTTGCAAAGTCAACCACCATCTGTCCTTCTGCGTTCCTCTCCTGGATACCAAACCTGCCCATGACCTCCTCATCATTTCTGTTTCCTGCACCAACATGTCCGTTGAAGTCTGCACCAATGACAACTCTCTGACTTGTAGGGATGCTCTGCACCACTTCATCAAGGTCCAACCAGATTTTTTCCTTCTCGTCCAGCTCACATCCTACCTGTGGAGCATACCCACTAACAACATTGAACATCACACCTTCGATTTCTAGCTTCAGGCTCATCACTTGATCTGACACTCTTTTTACCTCCAGGACATTCCTAACAAACTCCTCCTTCAAGATAACTCCTACTCCATTTCTCTTCCTATCTACACCATGACAGAACAACTTGAACCCTGCTCCTAAACTTCCAGCTTTACTACCTTTCCACCTGGTCTCCTGGACACACAGTATGTCCACCTTCCTCCTCTGCATCATGTCAACCAGCTCTCTACCCTTTCCTGTCATAGTTCCAGCATTCAAAGTTCCTACTCTCAGTCCTAGAGTCTTGGTGTTCCTCTTCTCTCTCTTCCTACCAACACACCTTCCTCCCCTCCTTCTTCGACCAACAGTCATCCATTTTCCACCGGCACCCTGTAGGTCGACAGCACCGATGGCGGTCTTTGATAGCCCAGGCCTCGACCGATCCGGTATGGAAGTCATACATTTGATTCGCATGTTTGATTTGGCCAAAGTTTTACGTCGGCTGCCCTTCCTGACACAACCCTCTGTATTTATCCGGGCTTGGGACCGGCACAATAAGACACTGGCTTGTGTCCCCTTGCGGCTACATTAAAAAAAAAAAAAAAAAAACTCAATTCAGTAATAATGTGTGGGGGATGAATATGCACTTGTGACAGTAAGAGCATCAAAGATGTCACAGAGCATCATTTTACGAGCTTACACCAAAGCCCTTTTGGCCCTCCTTCCACATCCATGACCATCTCATGTAGCATAGAAATATTATAATAAACCTTATCAACATTGCACAGTCCAAACACCCAACACACACACACACACATGTCTGGTTCTTCTATCCCCGTGGGGACTTACCATTGACTCCGATTCATACCTAACCCCTAACCCTTACCCTAACCCTAACCTTAACCAACACCAAAACAATGCCTAACCCTAAAGAAACTTATTTGCACTTTTACTTTTTTCAGTAACAACAACATGGCCAAGGAATCACTGTTTCCCCCCGTGGAGACCTCATTTTTGGTCCCCACCATGACGCGAGTCCCCACCGAGATAGCGTGGAGTCAGGTCAAAGTCCCCACCAAGTCCCCACCGGCATAGATAAACATGTATACACACACACACACACACACACACACACACACACACACACACACACACACACATATGGTTCTATTAATTCCACTGTGTCCAGCTCTGCATAATCAAATGTAAAGAGTCTTTTATCTGATGCTAAAGACATTTTCATTTTATCAACGTCGCTAAAATAGCTTCTCCACTATTCCGAAAGAGCTAAAGTGGATGGGCAGTTTTAATGTTCTAAATGAGTAACAAGGATTCTTGTGGATGAGAGCAATTATTCTTAGAGGTTAATGTTGGACTCCTGAAAAGCTCCACAGTAATTGATAAATGGGTGTATAGCCCAGAGATGTATCCAGGGTTACTGGACTGCAATACGCCTGGAGCGGCTCTTAGACTGAATTATTAAAGACTGCTCTTTTCCCCATATCGTCGGATGGAGCAGTAGTTTCAAAAAATGAATGTTGAAATAATCAAAATGTAATGTATGAAGTATTTTGTTCATCACAATTGTATCAGTTTCACTTACAGTTACATGTAGTGCGTTGTGTTCATTCTATCATTTTAGTGCTTAAATAGTTATGAGGCGAATTTTTAAAATCTAATTTAATTCGGCTTAATTTATAGTTACTTTTATTCCATTTCCAGACACATAAAAAAACATTATAAGACCTTTTTTCATGTAAATGTGTTTTTTTTTCAGTTGCATCACAAGCAAGAACTACAAAAATAGTGGGGAAACTCTGGGACTGATGCTGCAGATGTCCATCATGCATTATGTATCAGGGAATAGGTACAATGTATACTCCGCTTTGTCAACATAGAGGGCATTTTTTTTAAAAAGTGATACACAATTTACAAAGTTTCTGAAATCACATTTTCCTGCGAAGAATGTGCAGTCATCATTCCCAACAACAGAGGACTGACCTGTACATCTGAGAGTATTCTTCTCAGTGTCAGATGCAAGAAATGTGCTTTGTTGTTATGCTCGCTGTTACACAATGTGGTACAAAACTGTAAATAAGGGTCTCAAACTACCAAAGTTTTCCTTTAACATTTCTGTATATAGCTTTCAAAACTTAAAAAAAATAAAAAATAAAGAGGAAGCACAATCTGGTAACTGTTGTAATCATTTGAAAACAAATTCACAAGCTGCAAACTCCTTTTTAAAGGTTATAGCTAGATTCCTATTTGTAACTTTGGTGCTACAGTTTGCAGATATTTTATATCCTAAGTTTAAGGCTGGCCAGGGATTTTTGTTGCATGTCATCACACCTCATTTGTTGTTAGCTCTGTACTGCACTCTGTCTAATGAGGCAAAAAATGCCACGGAAACTCTTTCGAAGTACCATAAATGTGCTTCCACTGACTATCAAAGCTCCACGTAGACTCCCTGTTTTTCCAGTAGAGAGATGGAGATGGAAGAAACTTGCAAATATAGTAAATAGATAGAAGGCAATGTCTGTGCACGCTCTTATGCTCAATCTAGAAACTCTGAATGCAAGACGGCTGAGTGGGAAGAATAAAAGATTGATTGACTAAAACCCCTTCATCAGAGCCAAAACTGTCAACACTCCACCTGAAGTGAAGAGCACCTAAGGTAAAATAGAACAACCTGCCTCTTCCATTTTATCTTCTTTTAATACGAACAGGGTCTGCTGCGGTGCATACTAATTCCAGGTAAATGAACCTCGCACTGTGGCAACAAGACATTGCCAGTCGCGAAATAGAAGCTTTGTGCACATGACTCGCTGTAGACAAAATCACTCTGTGTATCTATACTGTTTGACCTTCTGTGACAAACTCAAACTTACTGTCAACAGTTTGGTTGTTAGCCTTTTGCTATTTGGTTTCTATTTTCTCCAGTATTTCACAAACTTAAATAAAATGTGTTGAGAATGAGTCGAGCACTGAAGGGAAAACACGCAAGTACAAACACAAAGGCCAAAGGGAAACTGTTAAGGTTAGATAGGGTGACATTGTTAACCACTGAGTGACTATGTTACCCATTAATATAAGTTCCTGACTAGTACAGAAAGTCATGGGTTCAGGTTAGGGTTTAGGGTTTAGGGTTAGAGTTAGATATTGGAATAAAGACACTGAATATGTAGCAAACTGATGATCTCATCACACATCTGTACACTGATCAGGCATAACATTATGACCACCCACCTAATATTGTGTTGGTCCCCCTTAAGTCGTTAAAAATGTTCTGAACCATTGGGGATGGACCAGAGGACCTCTCAGGGTGTCTTATCGGGTCTGACACCAGGACATTGGCAGCGGATCCTTTGGGTATTCAAGGTTGTGCAGTGGGGCCTCTGGGGATCAAACTTAATGCTTGATCAGAAAGGGGTCTAGGAAGTTAGGATGGCAAATCAACATCTCATGCGACTGTCATGTTCCCCAAGATGTTCCAGATTGTTTGATGTTTTTGCGATGTGGTGGGGTACATTTTCTTGCGAGGGGAGACCAGTGACATTTAGGATTGCCATTTGCATGAGGGAGTGTGCTTGTTCTGGGACAATGTTTATTTGCGTGTCTAATGTACCATTCGCACAGGAAAAGCGAAGTCTGTATTTTACTCAAATTTACTGACATTACAGCCTAGATATGTCAAATCTGAGCACATCTGATGGGTCACAGAATAAGATGATACCTGCTCTGTCCAACTTGCTGAACTGACAGTGTCACCAGGACAACATCATTTGTGCCTTCTAAAATCCTGAGGCCTATACATCACTGTTGAAAGCCTATATTGGAGCAACACTATTGTAAGAGTCTCATTAGGTTTCAGCACAAAAACCACGTGGTTAGGTTTATAGAAAAGTTGTGGTTCATGTGAAAATGATCACTTTTAACATGGTATGTAGTCATCATGACAACAGTAAATATGTCAAAGCAGCAACGTGACTTGAAAACACTGGGCAGCGTTGTCGAGACAACGGTCTGTCAAGGCGTTGTATTAAGCCTGTTGAAAGATAGACCTAGAAAAATGTCTCTTACCTCATGCTGCTGCGCATGTCATCCATCTCAATATCCTCTGAAATTTCCCTCTTCTTGTTGACCTGATTTTGCCATTTCTGTGAATGGTCCATAGTCTGTTGTGTATAGGCCTACTCCTGCATTTGCACCCAAAACGCCGTCAATAATTTCCATTGCAGCCTCCATAATTCAACTGGGAAAGAGGTGGAAAAAATCATGCATTAAAAAAATCAACAATTAAAATACCGCTAATCACTGAGATGAAGATTCGCACAGGACTAGTATGGTCACAGGACATCGGTGTTTGGCGAAATATAGCCCGTAATTTGCAGTGAAATTTTTATTTTACGAAGTGCAGACATGGCGCATTCACACGGGATGAAGATCACAGAAATCCTCCAATGGTGACATTATTACAAATCACCATTGGTCCTGAAGTAATACTAATCCCATGCAAATAAGAATTAAGTCTCATTAACCTGGGTGCCAAAATCCAATATGAGCTAGGTTATTTACTTCACCTGTCAGTGGTCATAATGTTGTGGCTGATCGGTGTATATAACTGAACTGATGGGATCAAGCCACCTGACTGCAGGACCTGCACTAGCTAACGGTGCTAACTGAGTTTAGACACTAGCTGCAGGTTGGTTTCAGCTAAACATGTGTTTTAGTTGTTGAGCCTTATGTCAGGTTTGCACCAAAGTAAACTGGGCTGGGTTGGACCACGAATAAAAGGTGGATGACTAATTTCTCAACGTGGTATTTGATCTGATTTGCGATCAGCTGACAAAGGTAGAGGTAATTCCTTTAGGAAATTCAAGAAATTTTACCACACATCTGGCCCTGCAAGTGAGAGGAATTTCCCTGAGTTCAACACATTCCACAAAGGAAGACAGACAGCGTTAAAGGAGAAAGAGGATGAGTCAGTCTGCAAAGTGAACGGTCCAATTACAGTTCTGGCAGCTGATACAAGGAGGGCAACATAAGAGACAAAACACAGCAGAATTTTTAACAACAGTGCTCTGTACAATACAGGGAGTTACTGGATCTATTCTTCTATTTTAGATTTGAAGGCCAAATTCATCATTCTTGAATGATTGCTCAAACGGGACATATTTCTCATGCAAATGCAAGTTGTGCTGCAGTGAGAAAACTATGAAAACATTGCTTACCAGATAGCCATTCATTTCAAATATAAGAACATAGCTAAAATCTTAAGCTTTGCATTAACAAAAGTTAGATAATCTACACTGCAACCCTCTCACTACCACCCATCCATCATTTCCATAAACCACTCTATAGCATCAAACCTTTTATTCTGCCCTGATGTTCTCCCAAAAAGAACTCCTGCCCATCCCATTACCCAGTAAAATACAGTATCTTTTATTTACAGGGTGATTCTGTTGTTTTGATGAATGTTCAACGGGTCCCTTGGAACAGATAATAAACTCACACACAGTCTGTGTTTTTCCTTTTTAATGTGGGTCACATTTAAAAAAGCTTTCAAAGTCAAACTATTCTATTTTCTACATTTTATTTTCTGTGCATCAGTGTTAGTATATTTTAATTCTAATTTGAAATTCAAATTTTAAATGCTCACACTGCACCTGTATAGTTCTAAAACCACACTACTGTGCCGCGCACCTTCTGAAAGATCCTTGCTTTTGCTGACAGCCCTGTGTTTTTTAGAGAGGAAAAGTGCACCGGAATTTACCCCCATGCCTTAACTCTACGAGGGGAACAGTGGTGAAATGGATAACGCTGCTGCATCAGAGCAAGAAGGTTCAGACCTGGAGATTTTCCGTGTGGAGCTTGCACAAGCGAAAGCATGCATGGTGGGTTAATTGGTGAATTTAAATAGGCTGCAGGAGGGAATCTGAGCATGCATGGCTGTCTGTCTCTTTGTCAGCTCTGAGATGGACCGGCGACTCGTCCAGGGTGTATCCCGCCTGCCTGTCGCCCAATGACAGCTGGGATCGGCTCCAGCTCCCCGTGACCCTTGACAGGATAAAATGGGTGAAGCTAATGGATAAATAAATGGATATGTATTCCACAGTCAGCCTGTCAGAAGTGGGCCTGAACTTAACACATCATACTGTTCTCACCGCAAAGGTAATATCGATCAGAGCAGCTCGAGGGTGGAAGGGGAGTGGGAGGGTATTAGGGTAAGTGTCCCTCTTGGCCCTTGACATGTTTCTGTGATGATGACCCAGGCACACTGTGACCCCCATGCATGTTGCTTCGGGGGAGGTCAAGATTTATGCCTCGGCCGTGAACCTGAGGTCACGCTATCTCCCACCAGCAGCTGCTCTCTGTCTCAACGTGCTAGCTTCACAAGTTTCAATCCTCAAGAGGGAATAAAAATGGGGAGGACGAAACGACCTACTGCATTTTTTCCTTTTTTTTGGAAAAGCACACTGTTCTATGTGCGTTCTCACACTGCTGTTGAAAATAATATAGTAAAAGGCATTTAAAGAGAGGCTACACTTTTTTTGGACACTACTCAAAATTCTTGCTAGCATATGGAACATATGAGAAATTACTTCTATTTCAAATTGGTCACAGCAGACGTGTCTTAAAGGAAAATTGCAACTGTGTTGATGACGTTTTTAAATGTTTTTATTAAATAACAAGGAATTTGTATTCGTCTACATATGCGACAAGTTGAGGCACACTAACACAGCATGTTATTTCAGTTAAAATATCTGATCTTGCAGTATAATATCAAAATGTAGTGACAAGTGTAGCATTATTAACTTTTCTTGGCAATTGACAGCACTTCAGAAAAGGTAAGGGAAAAATTGTCATCTGGGTTACATGAAATTTTCATCACAAGTAATTTACATTTAACTCAAAGCACAATCTTTTGCTAGGCTTGAGCTCTACTTTTTTTTGCTGTCTAAATATAACCACTGAATAGACTGTATGAAAACATTCTCTGTATACTCTTCCATCTTGTTAAGCTCAATTCAGACTATAAATGCAGTCATTCATTCATTCATTCAAAAAATAGATGCCTCTGAATATACTGCATTTCAGGTATGGCTTATATTTTTACCAAAATGAAACTGGAAAAACAATTAATTAAGGTGTGAATGTCATTTCAAAGAGCCGGGTACAGCATATGCAGACTATATCCACTATCTTTCTGCTCAAAATTATCTTGTATGTGGCTGTTTAGATTGGAAATTTGTTTTCTGAATTGACTGAATGCTCCCCAACTGTGACCAAACAGGCAAGATGTCTAAGCATGTTTTGCCTTGTAAAATACGGTGATTGTTCTTATCGTCTTTAGTTGTACGAAAACAGGAACGCCTATGCTGAAAAACTGAAACAAAATGCTGGAAATGCCAAATATGTTCAGGAAAAACACTGCAGAACAATGGATTGGGCCTTCTATGCAGAGCAGCTTGACCAGTGACTAGCCTGTAGTTGGTGATAACTGTGTTGACTACTGTAATTTGTAGAAATTATAGCAGGTTATTTGACAAGATTCACATCAAAAAAATTAAATATATAACATTGTCACTTATTGCATTAACCCACATTGAGAAATATTGACGAATTCAAAAACTGTATATAAGCCCATCTATAACTGACTCTAAAATTTTGTTAAGTAATGTAAGCATACAGGTCAATATATAATTTCAGGACTTTTTAAAAAAATAGTTGACAGTTATCATAGTTGACTTTTTTTTTTTTTTTTTGCTATTTTCAGGCCTAAAATAAACATGGCCGCCTATAACCAAACACCACCGCATTTTTACAGAAAGATTCTTCTAAATATTATATATACAATTGAATAAAATTGAAAGTTTTTTCTAAAGATATTGGAGTAAACCTGTTGAGATGTGAAAAAATCCACACTTGACTCACACACTACTTTATATTAAATAAGTCAGAAAGCCTTGGAGTCTTTCCAGTCTTTTCTTCAGGAGGAAATGACATCATGTGGAGCAGGTCATGTGATCTGGAATCAACACACTTCCTTGAGAGTTGTTTTTGTAATGGGTAACTTAGTTGAAAGTGATTTCTCAGACACAGATACAATTTGTTATCTTCCATATAAAATTTTATATCTAGCCAAAAAAGAAACATCTGTCATGGTTATCTTAACTGAATAAAACGAACGCAATCAAAGCAATGTTTGAACAAGCTCATTTTCTTATTGTTTAGCTAATTAGAAGGTGGTTGTTACTAAACTGGGACGGTTATTTAGTTGACATTATACTGATATCCAGTCATTTTTTATTCATAAGTGATTGTTTCTATAATAAATAATTATGGAATTTGTAAAGATGTGATCATAATGAACATATTTTTGTTTGTTTGTTTGTGTTACTTTTAATAAAAATATTTGCAAGATATATCCCATGGACTTCAAAAGCCCCTTAATTATTCATATACTTGATTCATATGCTTATGTATATGCTCTAGAACTGTCACACGAAATATTACTAAATATATGGCTTAATCGGCTTTATTTAAGTGCTGAAGTATGTAATGGTGCCAAACAAACGACCCATGGATTTGTGGGTTTATTAGTTTTGTTAATTTACTAACATGCAAGTTATAATTTGGTTTTATCTGGTGGCATCTAATGATTCCTTAAGCAAAACATGAATGAGATCTATTCCTCCACTGGGAGTAAGCACAACCCATTTGGCTAACTGGTCCATGTGCTAGATTCAGAGCCTGACAGGATGTTTAGGGCCGGTAAACAGTAGTAACATTAACTGCAATGCACAGCTTGGCTGAGGCTAAGTGCTGAGCTGCTGCCCCTGTGTGCACACATCTCACAGCCTCTCGTAATAGAGCTGCTAGTCCATGTACAGCACAGGTACCCACACAGCGACTCTCTCAAAGTGACATAAATGTGCTTTTTCCATCAAAGCTCCTCCAGACTCCAGAATCCTTCCTGCGAAGAAATGGAAAAGAAGCGGCCAAGTCTGCAGCAGCTCCTCATGTGTGGGTAGTTTTCTCTACTACGTCTACATTACTGCCCTTACTGCGCTGAGCAGCGGTCAGGCAGCGTCCTCTGTGTCTCCTGATGCCCCCCGCTTGAAGGATTCATGTTAAAATATATCAGTCGCAGAGATTTAATCACACTTAACAGAATGACATTAACAATGAATCATAAACAGTTTTTCAAGGGACGGTCTGTCATTTAAAGGCACACTATAGGTCAGAAAACTGTGGATGTGTGCATCTAAGCATTTGGTGTCATCTCAGGATAAAGCAGCTATGGCTAAATTGATGGATGGTTGGTGTCAGCTTGTTGAACGCAGTGCTCAACGGTTTATTTCTAACATTTCATTACCATTTAAAGAGTCACTTTAACTAAAATTCAAAAATTTATGTTTTTTAATCTGTCATCTCGATGCCGCTGTGAATCCTGTGAAACTTGCATTTGGACACGCCAACAGAAGTCAGAATGACGATCAACGTCATCTCCTAGGAGCGTTTTATTTGGGCCGACATAATAACTTCACAATGTAATCTAACCATTTCAGGATTTTAGTGTTTTGCGAGCATGTGTCAGCAAGGCGATGATTTAATCCTACATGTCTGAACCAACACATTGCATGTATGTACACAGCGCAACTGTGTCATAAATATATCAAATAGGCAGAGATTCTTTTTTGAACATAAATCTTGAAATGTCCCTTTAGGCTTCCTGCCAGCACTTAATGAATATTCAGTAAGACATCGTTGAGTGTCAGCTCAGCAGGTGGGGAGAGGGTGATGCGGTGAATGTAAACCTGTTTTTGCTCTAGCTCGCAAAGGAAGTCACAGATCTTTTTTGTGTGTGAATGTGCTGTTTCTCTGATGCTTTGATGCAACTGCTGTATCATTATACGCTGCACCACTGTCAGTGTACAAGTGGGTTTTGATAATCTCACACTCATTATTACCCAAACATCTTATTACGTTATGATGTTGATATAAAGACGTTTTCCTCCTCACACTCCAAATTACATGTTGTGCAAACTTCCTTGACGTTCTTCATCTATTAGAATTTCGAGCATAACAACACTGCCATCCTGATGTGTGATTTTTTTGGGGGGGGAGAAAACAAACAAACAAAAAAACAGGCACAAACATTCAGTTAACTTGGCCAAAATCTACCTGTTTAGTAGTTGAATAAATGTATAGGAATTATATGTATAATCTGCCAAACTGTTTTTAAATAAACCTCAAATCACAATTTATTCATGTATTCTTTTTAAGTTAATAATTGTACGTGCTGCATTGTGTTAATGTGCAAATCTACAAACTCACACACACAGTAGTTGAATATATACTGATTGATTACAATTCTATATCAATATTTATATAAAATGTAATAGATACTTGTAAAAAAAAAAAAAAAAAAGAGCAAAAAGGAAAATCTGAACACCTGCACATTGAGCCTAATCCAAAGAGATAAAGCAGGACTAGTGTTTTGGATTCCATTACTATTGTAGAAAATCCCCTCACTCTCTACCTCCCTTTACTCAGCCTGACACTTTCCTCTATTACCAGAACTCTAGAATCTTGGAAGCCAACGATTGTGGGGAAAAAACTGTTTTTAAAAAAAAACTATGTCTTTTCCTTTTAACTTTTCCTTGACCTGAAAACATAATGAGGTCAAGGAAAAATGGGAAGAAGAATCATCCAACAGCGCTTGTTCTAATCTATTTAACTGTGCAATGGTTGGCGTTGACATGGGTCGATCCTGATTAACAACAACAACAAAAGTGCGTCGATAAATGTGCATCTGACATACTTTGCCTTCTTCCTATTGTACTCTTTCAGGCAGTGTATATAAACATGGACAGCTGAAAAAATATTACTGCATTACCAAGGTTTACTCAAAAAAAGAGGAATACATACAGCCATGGCCATAAGTTTGGACACAAGTACCATGACGCTTGTGAATCTTAGAAAATACCACAAAATTGTCACTTACAATACAGTACACAACTCCTGAGAACTATATTAAGTTTCATATTTAAAAAAACATCAAAAGAGTTTGGTGTGATTTTGTTATTCTTACCGAATTCGGTTGTGAAAGTACTGCATTTTTTTGTTATTTTCTTCTAATATTATGTTTTGGGAACAAAGTTGTTCCAATTGTTGGAATTTATTAATAATATTATATCCCTTGTTGATTTGTTGACTAATTAAACTGGTGCTGTCAAAAAATATTAGTTATGTTCTGTAATAGACATCAAAACAGACATAGTAAGTCGTGCTGTGTCCAAACTTATGGCCATGGCTGTAGGGCTATGAGACACAAAAATAATTTCCATTTGTGTTTATCAACATAAATTCCAATCAGTCAGATTGAATGGAAATGGTTCTTACATTTATCACAAACAAGTATAACTCATCAGACATGCAAATATATTACTGTCCATTTTCTTCAAAAATAATTTGAAAATATCATTTGGCTCAAAATGAAGCACTAATCCCAATCAGAAACAGTATTTATCCCTGAAGGGAAATTAGGTTTTGTAACAGTGACTGAAAAAGGTGCTAAAGAAGAAAAACCGTATGAGCATATGCGACAATAAAGAAACTAAACAAGATTTCAATATTAAGGAAACATAATGCTAATGTGAAAAGTTTTATGAATATGTTAGAGACCACAAATAGTCAAGACAGAAATATTAGTTGACAATATACAGAAAATATTCAGATATAAAGAGATTATACAGTGGTTTATTGCAGTGTAAATATATATCTGATAACTTCATAAGAAGCTGATTTTTTTTAAAAGTGGTCTAACTTATATACTTCAGCTATAAGTTTAACATGCATGCATTGTGAAAAGTTCAAAAATACAAAAGCTCATTAGTAAGTCGAGGCATGAGACGGAAAATGCCACATTAAATTAAACTGCGATCTGCATCCCTTGATGGTGATTTGTTGTAGCGAACAGTGGGATGCTGCATCACTTTGAATGTGGGACAGCTTTATCTCCTTTCTTTTTGGAAAGGATGGTCCAGTTTATCCTATGCTAAGGGAGATAAGAAAGGATGCACTGAAGCACCTTTTCCACCAGATCTTATCATCACCTCCACTTAGATACTTCCAGGCCATTTCACTGAACCTTTTGTTTCTGCAGCTGGACTACTCTGTCCTTCTACAATTATACACAGAATACAGTAGTATCCATCCCAGTTTATTCTACACCTATGCAAATAGAACTTTGAGTACTGCATAAAATTGTACAATTAAAGGTGTAAATTTTGACTTATTTTTGCTATTTAGAAAACAGGGGATCTCAGGATACACAGGACATACCATAGACATAATAAAGAGTAGATGCTGCTTGGGGTGCTGTGCAGCGAGAAAAACAATAGATAGAAGTTATATATCAGAGAAAATGAATATATATATAAATCATAAATGGAGTATCAACATCATTCATATATATATATATATATATATATATATATATATATATATATAACAGATAAAAGTTATATATCAGAGAAAATCATACTACATATATAAATCATGTATGGAGTATCAATATAATCAATATATCAGAAAACATAATATATATAAATCATATGTGGAGTATTAATATAATCAGTATATCAGAGAAAATTATTATATAAATCATATATAGATTATCAATATAATTCATACATATATATTAAAAAAGATATATCAGAAAATTATATATATGTGTATATATATATATAGTTTTATATAGAAATATGTGTTCATTAGTCAGTATTTTGTTTATATATGTATATGTAGCGTAATCATATATTGTCTCTTCAAATTATTAAAATAATTGACTTCACTGCCATTATCTGCTTCTCTAACATATATTAGTGTGTGTGTGTTTATAGTGTTTGCAAAATACTTGTCTACAGTCGACCTTAATATCAGAATATTCTATTAATGTTAATCCCGCTATTAATATTAAAATACGCCGAACCATTTGTCCTGTATCATAGCTACATGTATGACGTTTGCAGCAAAAATAAATAAAAATAAAAAACGAGTGAAAATCAGTTTAATATTCAGAGTTAAGATGGATTAAATGCGCTGTCAAACAGCGCTGAGTGGAGCGGGTGACCGGACCAAGAGGGCGGCCCCACCGCTCGTCAGCCCCAATAGGCAGTAGCGGTCGATGCAGCGTCTACTCTTTATATATGTCTATGGGACATACTGTCTCGGAGCTTTGCGGGATTTTAAATAGGCAGGAAGTCACGCCCTTTTTCTGTCCAATCATTTCCAACTTCAGTCCAGCACACCCACTTAGCAGGCTTTACTACTGAGGCAGCTTTCATTTATTCCACCTGCTGCATGCTCCTGAAAGTCATCTCTGCAGTTCACGTGCTCCTCGTAGATTATCTGAACTCAGTATGTGGAGATTCGTTCTTACCTTCTGGCTGTGATTTCATCTTCATGACACCAAAGCCCGCCAGCCAGGTCCGTGGACATTTCCTGGGTAAAAATCCCTTCCATCCTCCCTTGGCCGATTCCAAATACTGGTATCCTGTAACCGGTAAATCCTCATAATTGTGAAGGTTTGGATTGTTTTGACTCCTGCAGTCCTCTCAAAATCCACGTGAGAAACTGTCAATGGCTCCGAGCTCCGCCCATCCCACCGTTGCATCTCGGGGAAAATTGAACATCCAAAACACCTAATTCTGCTCTGGAGGTCTGACACCCAAACACCCGGTCGACGTGTCTCTTCTCGGTGTCTATTCCGCTTTTGAAGAAAGCAAAGTCCAAGAATTCCGAAGTTTGTTCAGCTCCTGTTACCTGTTACCCACACTGCCGGGTTTCGAGGTCGTAGTCTCCAAGCACCAGAGTGATGTCGCATCAGAGGCCCCGAAAATTCCTGTCTCCTGTAGGTGCAGCGCCCTCTGCTGGTGGGAACCTCTACCTCCAGCTGCAGTCGGATACCGGTAGGCAATGATATGAGTACAATTCTGTTAAATTCATCTTAATCAGACTAGGGATATTGAATAGAAAAACAAAACAAAATTTGAACTCTGAGCTATGGTGATACAAATACTGAGCAGCTTTGTCGGGGGTACTGCGCTCTGAGTGCTTTTCTTCTTTTATTATGCAATTAGGAGTAAGTATTTCAAACAAAAGCATGACAAGCCCATAAAACTCACAACTAAGATTTAGCTTTAAAATTAAAATAATTTTCTCCTAAATTAATAATACTGAAAAATTACTTCTCCGTGGTTAATAATATTCTAGGGTCCCAACCTTATTATGTATTACAGCCAGGTAAAGTGGTGTTTTGTATATTTTTGCAGGGTTTAAATTGTTAGTACAGAACAAAAATCCATGTTTTAAGTAACACTATTGGGTCTTCACTGCAATACTTGCACTCGATATGTTAATTTGAAACACCAGTCATATTCTTTTACTGGAAGCACTTTTGCACACCATCTGTTGTTCTAAATTTGATATAAATTACAGTGACTTGATATCTCCAGATTCAAGTTAGATGGAATTAGAGAAGTTTTTCAAAATGCTATATCATCTTCATCTACGATAAAGCTTGTATTCTGTCTCCTTAGGCCAACATGAATCATTTTCCGGGCTGCTCACTTGTGTATAGTCTTTTCAACCTTTCTAAAACTGTGGATAAATTGTTTGGCATTGTGTCTTTGGCAAAGGTTAATGATCAGGCTAACGGTTTGATAACTGTTGTGTCGGCATATGCTTCTTTTAAAATAACATGCTGGAATCATTGGTCGCATCAAGGTTCCTATCTGGTGCCCGTAGTTGGTTTGAAGTCTTCCTACTAAACGTTTTGCAGCTGTATGACCAACGGTGGTCCCATATTTCCCTGCTTTCCCTATCCACTGCTCTGTTAGAATCATATCCCTCATCCTACAGAGGAATATTTGACAGAGGAAACAAATCGTGTCTCATGACAACGAAGCATCAGGTTTGGTCACATCTGTGCCCCAATGTTTTCCTGGCAGCCTGCCGTTTCCACTTGAGTGGATTAAAGAAAGCTTATCCATGCAGCAACAATAAACGTCTTCCCTTCACACTTTTTTCCTGCAAGTTAGTTCTCACATAAAGTCCGGGTATCCTGGTTCATAGGGCGATACCCTGTTAGAACAGTCTTTCTTGTGGTTTGTTTGGTGGCTTTTGTAGATGTGTGAAGTATGAATATATCCCCCACATACTGAGAAATTTAATCCATTGCATGACCCCACATTAACTGATTTCTCATCAGCAAAGCATGTTTTTTTATATGAACCGTAATCATTCAAAAATGTACATATATTATTTGGATAAAGGTGTTCCAATAATGAGAGCCTGAACTGATAGTGTTTTCTGCTTCTTCCATGACTTGGTTACTGGAACCTGTGCAAGAGGACATGAGCCTCTGTTCAACACTGGCACCAGGAAACCCATGTCCTGATCTAGGTTAGCTCATATCTCCCTCTTGTACCAACAGTGTGGTCTCTCCCCTAAGCAACACGTCCTTTTCAATAGTTCCACCCTCGACTCACAAACCCACCGGTTGCTAGCAACGTATTTTCAGCTCAAAAGCCACGTGTTGTTCATATAACACATAATATGTCAGAGATTCTCAGTATTACATTGATTTTCCTAATTCATTCTTTAACATGTAGAATATTTTCTTTGTATCAGCTCACTATAGTCATTAATAGTGTCTTGCCTGATGTTGATCTGTGTGCATTCAGGTTGAAAAGGTTCTCCAGGCTAGTATGAATTGAAGGAAATGCAGCACACTCCATTTCTCTATCAGCTCGTCTGCCCTGCTTGGGAAAACAGGTTTGAGTGTCTGTGATCTCAGGGACTGTCTGTGTAATGCTTGCTAATCTTAACCCCAAGCAAAAATGCATGCCATTTTTGAAATATATGGTTAAATGTGAATAAGTGCTCTGTCTGAAATGGAGCTTTGTGGTAGTTCAGACAGGCACACAGTCACACTACTGACAAGCCCCTTGTCTGTCCAACAAATGGAAGACTTCCATTCAGTCCACCCACTTAGTGCACTTTAACTGAGGCAGTGTTCATTCATTCTGCCTGCTCCGTGCTCACTACATTTCTCCTACACAAAGATCTGATAATCATCCCCCTACGTCCCCAGCCTCTTCCTTTAGAATTTCCATATCATACCCCTTTAACAAGTCAGTGTAATCTGACATATCCCCAGAATGTGTATTTCACCTCAAAATACTTCAGATTGTTCAGTCTACCATGGCAGTAATACCCCTGGTTGAGCTCTGTTCCAAAGGGGCTGTTTCAGTATCCGTAGCTTTATATCCAACTGAGCTGCCACTGCCCAAAGCTCTTTTCAGGAAGAGGGTCTCTCTGCCACTGACTGTTCAGTGAGTGGCAGATCTCAACAGGCTGCACACCTTAACAGCTCATTCAGAAACGCGCCTTCTAATCTATTTTGGAAGGAAAGATTATGGAAATGGTCGTTTGTCTAGTCACTCAGAAAGCTCAGAATCACATTCTAAAACAATGAAAAACTGGATTTTGTATCATGTGGCTCCTCTGAAGTTGGATTCTTTGTTTTCGCTGTTCATACTGTGTTCATTTAAATGTTGTGAATCTCAGGCTCTGCTGGGGGGTTTGTGATCTTAGGGACTGTCTGTGTCATGCTTGCTCGGATTTTTCCAGAGCATCACTTGAGCAGAGTCTCCACCAAACCCAAATGCATGCCATTCTCCAATAAATGGTTAATGGTTAGATTCCTTAGATGTGCATATGCGGTGCACTTTCCAGAAAGTCTGTTATTACTACTTGGCCATCAGTGTCAATGTAAAACTGCAAGAGGCTGTTAAAACATTCACTGCAACCTTATTCATAAGTTGTAGTACTTTCTGAAGGGTGATATAGATCTCGCTATTTATTCAAAATACATGTGTGCAATTTTAAAATGCACATCTTGTTATAAAGTGGTAGTCAGTGACAGTAAGTCCACTCTCCATGGCAACCAGGAACTAAGGTGCTGCAACAGGCATGGCATTTTGTCAAGCTTTCTTCATGCTTTGGTTGCAGCCTGTTTTTACATGCAACAAAATACAGGGTGACACAAAAAAACGGGAACTTTTTAACAATCCAATAAAACCAAAAGTGAAATATTTTATTCATAGTAATTGAAACCTTAAAACATGCCATTTAAGAAACAATGATGGAATTTTCATTTTTTAAAAATGACTTTCTGTAGATGGCGTCCTCCTGTACGAATGCATTCTTGAAATCTGCCTGGGGCTGTCTCAAGAGTAAAGTGTACACGACTTGACCAAGAACTCTGGATGAGTTAAAACAGAGAATTCAGGATGAAATTCACAGTATCCCAGCTGAGACGTTGCAGCAGTCAATGAGGAATCTCAACAGCAGATTTCAAGAATGCATTCGTACAGGAGGACGCCATCTACAGGAAGTCATTTTTAAAAAATGAAAATTCCATCATTGTTTCTTAAATGGCATGTTTTAAGGTTTCAATTACTACGAATAAAATATTTTTCTTCCATCACTCTTGGTTTTATTGGATTTTTAAGTTCCCGTTTTTTTGTGTGTCACCCTGTATTTCAGTCTCCTGAAGCTGTGTTCAATGTTCTTTCCTAAATTTCTGAACAACACTCACTTGTGCATGTGAATATATTAGTAACACCACATGTAAACTTTGTTATTTTAATACAGTCAATTTTATCAAAACTCATGCAGGTGTACTTCACTGGATTTGCATTGCCCCATATCTATGAAGATAAATTAAGCGTCTCTATGTATTCTAGGATATAATGAGGAGGGTGTGATGTTAGGCTGTAAGTAAACCTCATTTCGCAATATGCTCGTGTTATTTACGTTGAGTCCTTCCAAGACTGGTGGTTTTATTACTTGCTTTTGACTCAAAATAGGAAAATGAAAGTCAAGCAGCTTTATGTGTCCAGATATGGTCAACCGTTATCACAAGTCCCATTTTCACAAGAGGCATATAAAAGGTTTATATTCCAGTATTCTTACTTTTCATTGCAGTCAAAAATATCTGTTTGCTGTTTGCCCTGTATTGATTTAGCAGAGGCTGCCTTTACATCTTTGTAACCTTGTACTTACAGACTGTAAACATGGTTTGACTTGCATTGAAGGATTTATAAAACCTGACCGTCATTTTTGGTAGCAGTTTCGCACTGCTTCTGTTCTCCATGGCATAGGAGATGTTTGAACATAGGGAAATAAAGTACTTAATTTCCTTGTCTGCCTTTATTATCATCCCTCTGTAATGTGGTGTGTGAGGGTGTATTTGTGCAGTGAAATATAAATACCATTATAAAACCTACATGTAGTACTTACAGTGTCATAGCGTTCATGACTGTGTTTACACAGACCCATCCCTCCAGTTGAAATTTCCCTCTATCCATACGGGACTTTATGCACATCAAATATTAATGTTGTACCAACAGAAAATGGTCGCTCCAAAAAGGGATGACCTACTTCCCACATTTAGCCCCAAAGGAACTGTCTTTGGAAAAACATGAGAGAGGGATGTTTAGCCAACAGGGCTGCTCTTTTAAGCCTCAGCTGAACATGGTTTTTAATCGCACCCTGGTTCTGTCTCCATTTTTTCCTTAGCAATCCATCCCGACCGACAGAAGTTTCTGTCACTTTAAACACAACCATAACTATAGCCAGAACATGGAGCATCCAAAAACAAACAGGAAGAAAACAAAGCAAAAACAACTACCAAAACTCCTTTCATATTTGTTTTAGTAACCCTAACTGACCAAATTCCAAACATGGTGAGATGAAGAGTAGACATTTGACAATTTGTAAGAAACAGTAGATCTTTCAGTATTAAGGAATGTATGAAAGATGCACTGGTACAGTAAATAAATAAACTATGGAGGATAACAAAACGACAAAAGAGGCCATTTTGAAAATGCTTGTGAGGTTATCCCGCTATTCTGCAAGTGGAACCCATGCACAAGGCATTATGGGATTGGAATGTGACATTTAGCAGTAGTTGCTGTAAGCGCTATAATAAAGAAGGAAATCATAAGAAGAAGGAATTTATAATCCTTCCACATTATGTAGACTACACAGTGCAAAAAAGGGGAAGGCCTGAAATAAATAAATCAAGAGTCCAGAGCAATAATTAAAGTATTTTAAAAAAATACATAAGCATTCTGTTATATAAATTATGGAACCCATTTGTACAATGAAGGCATTAAGTTGCGAAACCACAAAGCAAACAAAGAATTACAAGGTACAGGATTAATCTTTTCATTGGTTAAGAATCATAACACTAAATGGCACGCCTGCATAGTGATTGCAGTCTGCAAAGGCTCTCTACAGTTTTCAGTCATTTATTCATTTCCATGCCAACTAAATCCTCAGTTTTTATGTGAAAACTGCTTTTATTAAATAGGTGTCACAATCAATAATATTTCAAATAACTTTTGACTCTTCGAGGTCCAAAAGAGGACTGCAAACATTGCAGATGTAAGCTACTAGCCTCTAAAAGGATAACTGGCAATGAGAATAGCCTACATTAATATTGCCGAGCACTCCATAATGTTCTCTATTTGTGGTAGTTTTCATTGAGATGCTGTGCAGAACTATGCAGTTTAACCCCTTTCAAAACACAAGACTCTGCTTCGGTCTCTTCAGCTCCACATTCAGCTCTTCTGCAATGTGAGCAAAGCTGAAATTCCACCTGAATTCCTGCAGGCTATGTGTCAGCGCTAAACTCGAGTCTCTGCTTTTGTACTTTTGGGCACTTAGCACTTCCTTCCCTGAGGCAAAGTGGTCATTTGGCCAAAAGAGCCATATCATCCGCAAACCAGTTTAAATTACGTCTGTGTCTTCCAGATCTTGCTCTTCCATTGCTGTCACATGGATGCATTGTGTAAAAAAAATGGACTTTGCCACCATTGGCTAACGATAATAACTTTGTTTAGTTGTTGTCTGACATGACTTGCCTGTGGTGGTTGTGTCATAGTCTGCAAAAATGTTAAGGTTGTTAGACATTAATACATGGTATGTTATAAAGTAAGTGCAGTGAAGATGGACAATATTAGGTTTGATGAGCAAACCTGGCTCAGTCTCAGTGAATTCTCAGGGTAACAATATTTCTCATTTATTCTGTTGTTGATTATCGTTCTATAGAACTGCAAGCATCTCATTTATATGGAATAACTTGATAGTAATGAGGCTCGTAGGAAGAATAATTCCTGTGCAAAAGTGCCTCAGAGTGGATACAGGGCCTCATGTGTTTGTGATCCCCACGTGCGAAAAGAAGCTCAGATGCCAACTGAACACACAGATGCGAATGTGTGAGCAGGCAGTCGTAAGTGTGTGCACACATAAAAAAAGGAACAGTAAACAAGAAGTAATCACCACGCAGTCATTAAAAGATTTTTGTCTGCTGCACATGACAGAAAAGGAATTCATTTGTTTTCCCAGTATCTGTTGTTCGTGCATCCTGTTTTGTATCTGATTGTCTCACCCAAATTACATCCCTATACAACTGAACTGCATTCTCATTTACATTTTGAAGGAAATGTATGCAACAGGAGACTGCAGTTAAGTCCCATATGGGAGCATAATTCTGAAACTTAGGTTTTCCCTCGTTGTTTGGTTTAGTTTAGGCAGCAAAACTACTATGTTAGGTTGAGAAAATATAATTTTAGTTAAAAGAAATACCTTTTTACTTCCTGTTGGAGGCTTCTCCTCCACTTTTTTATTTTAATTTTTTTGGTTTACGAAGGCGACAGGTCTTGCCTCATCTAATACAGAAATGTATGAGCGACAGCAAGGCATGAAAATGAATGGCAAAAACAGATTTTGTTATGTCACAAATAAATCTAATCTGGGAGAAAATATGTTTTCCCTCAAAATGTAATTACGAATGCAGTTCAGTTGTATTGGAATGTCATTTTTGGGAAATGGGGCTGGATTGAGTCATATCTTTGCTTGTTTCCTTCGAGGTCACAAGGTTCCGCGGTTTATCCAGTGAAACTAGATGCTACAGACTTTGCAGTTAACAAAATAACTCATTATCCACACTCACATTCATACCTATAATCGATTTTAAGTTTCCAGTCTTCCTGAGTTGCATGTGTATGGAACAAAACAGCAAAACAAACAGACCAACAGCTATACACACACTCCCACACCAGCCGAAAACACGAATCACAGAAAAGCCAGGGCCAGGAATCAAATGCAATCTCTTGGGCTGTGGGCCAGCAACATGAACACCAAGGCCCAGTGTTGTGCCACAACCAGGAAATTCATTACCCATTCATGACAGCACATAGAGATTACACTTATGGAGAACAGCTTCAATATCACTGTCAGATTTACTCATTCAGTGTGCTGAAGGAATACACATATTCATTTACAAAGCTAAAAAAAAAAGTGAATTCTTACATCAAAAAGAAATGCTGGATTTGGTGCCAACTATGAAAGCTTCTCACAAGGTGAATGATGGCATGCAGAACACGTGCTTAATATAATGCACGGATACAGCTGTGCACTTATGGATGTGCACGACTCTAAATCAACACCCTAATTCACTTAAGTGTGTTTGATGTGAATGCGTATGTGAGTGCTACTAAATTGAAAGCACAGCCTGCAGCAGGAAAATATTAAGGAAACTGTGATGAATGAGCTGACTGCAGTTTACAGCATGTAAACACGCACTGCCCACTTCCCATATCTCCAATCCATTAGCTATCATCTGACTCTGCGTTGAAGCTGTGTGTTTGTTTTGCTCCCCTCTCCCCCCATTTTGTGCCCCCAGTTGCCTGCAACCCTCCAAGAATCACTACCTTTTCCGTTTTCCAATTTCAGCCGCTTCCTCTGGAGCGAGGTTTGATGAATGTCGCTCACATTAGGGTGACCTCTGAGATAACCCCTCCTTTCTTTCCCAAGAAAATTCATCAGGCAGAGTCGGGCAGCCCCAGGGATGTGTGATTCAGCACTCAAGGTGAGTGTTTGTCACAGAGGCCTCAGATGGCCAGATATTGGTGAGGAGCGAGAAGGACAGCGATGTGCTGGCAGTCTCATGGCCTTACCAACTGAGCTGAGACATAAATGCCTTGTATACGTATTGTATACATCAACACGACCCCACAGAGCCGAGAAGCGCTAATCAATATTTTATATTAAAACTCCCCTCCAGTCAAAAACAACCTTTTAACATTGTTAACATGGCCGTATGGTGTTTTTTTTTTTTTTTTTTTTTTCCATATGCTGGAAGACACAACATGAACAAAATAAGCAGTCAAAGCCAGAGCTGAGCACCTCCACCCTGAAACTGCAGCATGCCGATGATCATATCGAAAACACAGATTCACATAGTCAGGATTTTATATGAAAACTCAAAGAAGTAATCCTATTCACTTGCAGGGTAGGGCTTTTTCATATCTGTGTTCTTTTTCTGAATTAATTTGCAGCTCAATAATCTGCACACGAAGTAGAGTTCCACAGACATAAATGGATTTTTTCAATCTAAATATGTAATTTTCATACATGAAAATGAGTTTTTAGTTATTTAATCAATGGGCAGAAAGGTTCCTTAACAATGGGGGAAAAAAGTGACAATATGTATTTTAAAGCGTGTTCTCTTATAGAAACACACCAACAGAGAATTGTCTTTTCTGACTGCAGTTTCCCACAGCTCTGCAGGGCATTGTATCATCTTAACTTCATGGTTTAGTTTTTCTCCTATTTCCACTGTTTTGGTTCAGTGTTGCAGCAGGCAGTTGTTTTCAACAGAAGAGATCTTTATATCCATTTTCATTTCTAACTTTTCAGAAAGTCAACTTTATGCAAACGAGCTGACATACTTGTGGATGGAGTAATTTCTTAATCAGATCCAGTATTTATGACACTTATGAACCTTTGAGAAAAGCGTCGGTTTGACTACATTCAGAGGATTTTTATTTTTTTTCACTCCCTACTGTTAGCACCGTAGGATTATTTTATCATTTGTTTCAGTGTTGCTGTTTGTGTGGGATGGTGTATATGAAGGTGTGAGAGCTGGTGATGATTTGTAGGTTAAATTATTATTCTTGTTTGTTAGCATTTTTACTTGCATGCAAACCTAAAAGAAACACAATTCAAATCCGTAGTCTCTGCTAGGCAGAGGATTTGAGATACGGACTTAAAATCATATTCTATATGTTACCAAAAAGAGCATTAAACCTCTTTTTTTGTTGTTGTTTTTACACGTCATGATGTTATGCATGTACTTGGTGTTTTTTGTAGTTGTTTTAAAGGGAACATAACATTTCAACTCCTTTGTTTTCTAAATTTAAATCCATCCAACTCTACCAAATCCCCCAGGATCTAAGCTTAAGAAGATCAGAAATGTCAGTTGCTTGATGTAATTTCAAAAGTCATAAAGAGCACACATAAGTGGGAACTCAGATCTCACCTCTACAACAGGGGGAATTTGGAATAGCAAAACAACAGGTAAGAGCAATGACAGCACTAACACAAGCACTGACCTGTACGACACACCAGCTATGGGATCAGCAAACCGCCTCAGCACCTTAGTAGGTCAGGCCCTTCCAAACTCCACTGAGTCCATTATTGAACCCAGGGAGCAATCCCACAACTCAACTGGGGTGTCTTTGTGGTGAACCTACAGTGAAAGTGGCCAAACCAGTGTGAAAAAGACAGAAAGGAAATAAGAATGTCTCCCTATAGAGAAATCTGCACCGAATTGAAAGAAACTCATTTCTGATACTTGATATAATTTATGATAATGGCCTCATATCCAACTAGAAATATTATTTAAAACAGACAGTTAACCAACTTTAAAGCAGAAACACACTGAAATATGAGTTTTATCTTGGAAAACAGCATGAGTGTCACATTTTCCTTTCTTGTTCTGTTTTGGTTTGGTAATTTATGGTCCTCCACATTTCCCTCTCATATCAAACACCTGGGCTCGAGTCTGATGTCCTGTGTCTGATGAAGAGGTTATGGAGAATGCAGTATGATTCCCTGCTAACATGACTGAAGCAGATGAATATCCTGGTGAGGAAACCGAATGCAGTACTGGTATGTGACCGTCGGCTGACCTGACTAGCTGTTACTTTTTGTATTATATTGAGTATTAGCTGATTGACACATACCTAGTCGGACACCAAAAACCAATCGGCAGTTCCGATCAGTTTGACTTAATATCTTATTAAATGGAGTAGCATGCTTTAATTGTGAACTCAACATAGAATTTGTTGAGAGGAACTTTGTGTATCTGTTATTTTGCTAGGAGAGAGTCTCCAGTGTGCATAGGACCCACCAAAATGCAAACTGTCTTAGTCCAGCTGATACAGCATCTGCCCAATGAAATTATCCAGATGTGAGATAGAGTAATGTTGCAAAAAATGTTCCTGGGTTGGAATACTAATAAAGCATCAAGGTTATTATCTTACTGCATCCTCAATATTACATTTCTTTACAGACCTCATCATATTTCCACCTGCTGTTTAAAAATAGTTTAAAAAAACAAACAAACAAACAAACATCAACCCTCCACTTAGGATTTTTTCATGCATCTTTTGTCGAGTTATCTTCTAAATATTTCTTTTACAGATAAAGGGCAAATTGTGGTGCACTAAAGATCTTTGAAAGAGCTAAGTGCGCTGCAGTGCATGGATGTTTGAAGCCCAAGAGTCTGCAGCCCTGCTAGTGGGCTGGTGAGGCGTTAGCTAAATGCTAGCATCAGGATACTGGAATGTTCATAATGGTGGTGCTATTTTTCAGATATTAAGAACATATAGGGTTTGCTGTGTTACTTATCATAGATATTCCGCCAAGAAACGTTGTATGTGACGATCGGCGTCTGTCTGTCTGTCTGTCTGTCTGTTTGCAACATTACTCAAAAATGGACTTACAGATTTCGATGACATTTTCAGGGAAGGTCAGAAATGACACAAGGACTAAGTGATTAGATTTTGGCAGTGATGCAGCTTATCTGTCTGAAATAATACAAGGAACAGCTGATTAAATTGTGGGGGCGTTTCCGAGTCCCACCAATTCCCGCTGCGATTGGGTATCCGTACATAATGCACACATGCCTAACACATGCCTGTGCTCAGTGCAATGTTATTTTGTTTTACAGCTGAGGCTGACATTGTTTATGTTCCTACACGTGCAGATATTTCATCATAACTGCAGAACTGGGCCTTGTTTCTACCGTTTTGTACTACTTTAAGTCAATGCATTTTCATAAATGTTTAACGCTGTGCAATTTTACAGGTCTCTCTTGAGAATGAGACCCCGTGTCTCTATGAGATCTCCCGTATAAATAAAGGTTAAATTAAGAAAAAACATATTTAAAAGTGCAACATCAGAGTTCTTTATACAGTAAATACGCTATCTTTACAACAATAAGCTATATCATTCCCAGACATACTTACACCTAGAAATACTATTTTTTTAAATGTATTTTAATATTTTATGTTTTCACATTTCTTGTTGTGGTTTTTCAAAAACACTGTCAGATTATTTAAATGCATTGAAAGGACTGCTGCCTAATTTGGTTGTGCACTGTGCAATGAAAATAAAGTAATTCCATTCCATTGAATTCCGAACAAAAGAATGGAGAATGTTAAAATTTTGTCTAGATGATAACGCCTACTTATAAGCTATTAAAACTCATCTGAATAAGGAATGTTTATACCAGATTTCATGCACATTCGTCTCACAATTGTTGGGACCATTTCTCAAAAACCTCCTTGTAGTGTTTCAGAAAAAAGTCTGCTGATTACCAAAGTTGTTGTAATTCATCCTCCTGACAACGTGGTTATCTGTAATGCATTTCACGAATATCTGTCCAGTTGCTTTTAAAATATTTTAGCCACAAACAAAGTGGATGAATCAACAAACCAAATGTCTGACATCATATGTAGACAACCAGATTTGTGGAGAAGTACCTGAGTGCTGGTATAGAGTGACGTGTGACCTTAAATCTTAATGGTCTTACACACATCTAGTGAACATTTAGTCTCTCTTGTGACTCTCTACTGTAAAATGTGTTGGAAAAAAGTCAAGATATTTACTGAACCTGCATTCTCATGACCTCCTTCTAATTAGAAGAGCTGGCTAAAACAAATAGCCCAAAGCAAAACTGAATGGATCTACTTTAAAATCATTAAATCCCATTTACCTCTTCACATTAAATGAGATACCATCCAAGTCTATTTTTTTACTATTAGTTAAACCCTCCAAAAATCTAGTTTTGTGCTTGTCACCACAGAAATCTTCTTTGTTCTACTGCTGCTTTTCCTCAGCCATAGATGCACACTGTCTTAAAAATTGAAAATAAAATGCTCCTCTTGCCCACACACACTCACACACACCTACAGTGCATGCACAGTTCATTCTTGTGTGTATCATGTAAGATTTGCTCAAAAGAACAGGCCACCTCACTGCACTTTCAGCTTCTCATTTCTGGCCGCAGGATGAGATTTTCCCAGGTGTGCGTCCAATAGTTACAGAGTGAGTTGTTAAATATATTTTTATATGAACTGCCAAGCTGCATTGGTAGGTGGTACTGTGGTAGATTTGAATGTGAAAACACTCATGCAATGGAAATGGGGGCAAAAAACAGTTAAATGAATTAAAGACTTCCTTTTTTCAATGTTTGTAAATTTTAAAGACTGGCATCTTTTCCAGATGACTTTGGACAATTCTATAATCCTGGTAGACACTTGTAGTCTGAGTAAAATTAATTCTAGCAGCATCATTTTTAGTGAAACATTGAGACAAACAAGTCATCTAATCTAAACAGCCATGTATATCATTTTGCTTTCCTCTCTAACGCCGCCTATGGGAAGGTACAAACAACAAGAGCTATACCACAGAAAAACCAAAAATATCACAGTTGAAAAATGGAATAACACTTTTATGATCTGACAATGCTAAGGGAAAGGTTTCGTTCGACTTAGCCACAGAATCCAACTTGGTCAAGTTCGGGAAAGATTCTGGTTTAGGTTAAAGTAATTATGTTACAATGACAAAAACAGTCAAGAAACAAGAATGGCTATCATTTTGAAATGGGACACAAACGGTTGCCCCCTTGCATGAAAATCAGAAGTTTTGTCAACCCATCCATCCACACCACCTATTCCTGCACTTTGTGGCTTTTAAAAACCTGACATCCTCCTTTGTGCCTGTCAGACTTACTACAGCCACTTCAGGATTTGTGACTTGATGGTACAGCACTGGCTTAAACAGCTGGAAGTATTGAAAGTGGAAGTTGCTTAACAAAAAAAAAAAAAAAAAAAAAAAAAAGAACTGTGACTGATAATCTGTTGCCCAAATTGTGTGTAGGGTGTTTTTTCATAAACTGTCTCATACAGATGCATTTAATTTTATAATTTCCCAGTGCAAAAGGAGTTGGACATAAAATGCACAATTTATTAAGAGGTTGCATTTTCTTGTTTTTTGTTTTTAGTACCAGTTTGGTTAATTTTTGTTGTTTTTTTAGTTGAAATATACAGTAAATGACAGTTAAACTCACTGATACTATTATTTAAAGTTTACTATCAACATTTTAAATGTGCTAATGACAGTTTTCTGAATTAATGTGGACAATGCAACAAAATAATGAGAATTGTAAGACTGGAAAAAAGGAAAAGCTCAACTTGTGCCACAAATATGATGAGGACATAGAAATTCAATATATAGAAGGACTAATATAATAGAGTCAAAAATTCTCTTGACTTGAAATATCCAGAATCATCCATTACTGTCAAATAACATCTTACAAGAGATGTTTTCTATTAAAACTCTGCTACAGTCAGGGTGGTTTATAATCACCTCTGTCCTTGTTTAACCTATGCACAGTATGCAACATGACTGAAATCAATTCCTCTAACGGATCTCTTGCACAGTAGTTCAGACTCTCAGACCCCGTTAATCTGTTACATTCATTTGCATTAAAAGTAGTGCAGAGCAACAGTCCTTTCGAATGTGTCAAATGTCAGAGATCTGTATTATAATTCTGTGGTTTACTGGGCTATTAATGCCTCTTCAAACAGCTGCACTGAATACTAAACTTAAATGTACGGTAAGAATTGGACAGCTTTCTTTATTTTATTTGCTAGGGGGCAAGATGCAGCAGTTACCAGTCCCCAAGGTAATAGAAGGGTTTGTGCTCTTATTCAGTGCCAGATTTTTACTTCATGCAGTATGAATGCCGTTTCAAAACTGTTTCTAATCATACAGATTTGATCCCGTGGTGCAGAATCAAGTAAGCCATTGTTATGCATGTGATAGTATGAATTTTAAAAAAGAAAGAGAAAACTTTCACCCACTCCCCATCAGCCGGTAGACACTGGGTCAGTCCAATTGAACATGAAAATTAATAGTCTAAAGCCTTGTTCACATTTAGCATTACCTCGGAACCAATGGTGATTTGTAATGATTGCGGAGAATGTCTGTGATCTGAATCCCATGTGAATGCGCCATGTCTATAATTTGTAAGGAAAAAATTCCACCGCAAATTACTGACTGTATTTTGCCAAACGCCAACATCCTGTGATAAAACTAGTCCCGTGTGAATCTGTATCTCAGTGATTGGGGTGCATGTTAGCTGTTGTTTTTTTTGTTTTTTTTATTGCATGCCTTTTTCTACCTCTTTCCTGGTTGAAATATGGGGGCTGCGGTGAAAATTATTGACAGCATTTTAGGTGCAACTGCATTAGTAATTCCTATGCACAACAGGCGAATGGACCATTCACAAAAACGGCAAAATCAGATCAACAAGAAGAGGGAAATTTTGGAGCTTTCACAAGTTTTCTACAAACCTAACCAAGTGGTTTTTGTGCCTAAACCTAATGAGACTCTAACAATAGCATTGTTCCAATATAGGCTTTCAACAGTGTTGTTTAGGCCTCAAGATTTTGGAAAGCACAAATTATGTTGTCCTGGCGAAACTGTAGGTTCCACATGTTGGACAGAGCAGGTATTCCACCATATTCTGTGGCCCACATGGACGTGACAACAGCGGATGTTGCAACATGCGTAGATTTGACATCATATCTGGGCTGTAATGTCAGTAAATTCAAGTAAAATACAGATATCGCTTATCCCATGCGAATGCAACAAACACAGATGTGTGTGTGTGTGTGGGGGGGGGTACTTCACAAATTACCAGAGATCCCCAGGTAATGATAATCCCGTGTGAATAGTACTGAAAAAGTCAAATCATTACAAAAAATAGCAAAGTCTTTTGTTCAGGACAGAAGCTAATAATAACTGGACTGAAACTTACAGATATGAGGATATGCAGCTGTTGATTATTAATGCGGAAAATATGCTTTGTTTTGTTTTTTTTTCCTCTAAAGGCCTCTGCACACTGTGCGATTTTAACAATCTCACAGGTTCACAGCTTGATACACTGTACGACATGAATCTAATAATCTTTGGGCATGACATGAAGTTTGCTCTGTGCAGATTAGACGATGAAAATGGCGTAGGTCGCAGCAGCAGTCACACTGAGATGATCACCCCAAATTCCTGACACTGTCAGAACTTTATCACAGCTTGTCTTCATTTGCAAGACCTAGACAACGGCCGTCCCTGAACCTGTCTCACAGTGCGATGTAGGGCCACCGATTTAGAGCCAAGAACAAAGATATCACCATGATTCTCACGAAAATCGCACAGTGTGTAGCGGCCTTAACACTTACTGTGTACACTCTTAACATACTTTTGCAAAGGATCCCACTGAGTATGATGATTGATCCACTGACTGATAGGTGTCTCCATTTTCTCCATGTCTGTATCTCACACATCTCTGAAGTTCAAGTTGGTTTATTTTTCCGCCTTGGCAAAGAAGACACCATCCTGCTTTGCATCATGACACTTTCCACCTCACACTCGTCCATCATCATCAGTGCAGATATTGCAGCCTGTCACACATTGCAAAAATAAGTCTAATATTACATTACATTTGATAAATCTAGTAGATTGTTCAACATAATTAACACCCTCCTCGTCTGTTTGGATGGCTTACCTGTGTTGTTTTATTTAGTTATTTACCTGAAAATACACAGGACACTTTGTCTCACCATCCTCTGTGGTGCATGGAGGCTTCGCTGAATTACTGAGCTTTGAAAGTGAATGAATTAACACCTGTTACTGCTGGGCGGACTGTGGGCTGTACTGTGTGGTAGGCGCTCTGCTGGGTCATTTCATTTAATCAGCTGCTTTCTTTATCAGCTCCATGCAATAGAGATGCAAAATGACAGTACACTGCACACCGTGCTCTTGGGTTTTTTGTACCAGTTGTAATACTGAAGAACCACAAAATTATACATTATAAAATATATGAAAATAAGGTAGCATGATTAAAATAAAAACCAAAGTTAAAAAAGCAAAAGCCTCCTTATTTCCCCAGTGCTCTCGTGCTCCTTTTCCCCACTAATAGTGATAGACATGCTACAGACAGAGATCTGCAAATGGAAACTGAAATGAAAAGCTTTCAGCTCATCATAGAAAGCACAAAAAAATTTACATAGCATATTTAATTTCACACAATGGTCTGTGATATTTTGTCTTCTTCTGATATGCTTTTTGAAAAACCAAGTTATTATTATTATTGCTTGTTGATATTATTATTACAGTGTTATATTTGAGAATTACCTAATAACATTGGAAAGATAAATGTGGGACTTGATTACATATAATTTTGTGATCACTTTTATTGGACACACACACACATTAAACAGTTTTTAGAGCCATATATCAAAGTTTACCCACATAAACCATCTTATAACTCCTTTTCAAATTCTGCTATCACACATTTTTTATGATATCCACCCCGACTTAATGTCTGTGCTCTTACTTGCCCCTGGATTATCCCATGTCAGGGGATGTTTTAAAAAGTGCGCATCAATTTCAGTAAGCTGTAGAAACACTATTGTGTGCATCTGACTTCCTGTCAGCACTTTTCATTTTTTTGTAAGTGCAGTGCAGTTAGAAAAAGCTTGTTTCGTGTGTCATTCATCCCGTCCGTGCTGTGCTGTGAATATGTGAAGTTAGCCCTTTTAAGAAAACATTGCTGCTAACAACGCTGAGAGAGAAAGTCTTGTTAGCATTTAGGAATACTCAGTCGCCTTAATATATGCAGTAGTACTGAGAAGGTACTTGATAAAAAGAAGGTCACTGTGGTGCAGTAGTAAGTGCTGTCTTACTGTGCTGTAAATGAGACTTGGAACTGATTGGAACAACTAATCAATAAGAAATCATGGTTTTGGTTGTGCATGCTGGGTTCAGAATGGCAACTACTGGTCAGTTGTCAGCCGGTATGTTGAATATGGGATTGGGACTGAATGTATGTATTTTCTAAACCACTGTTCTTATGGGCAGTACTCTCTCCTTCTGCTCTGAAATGTTTTGATGCAAATATAATGTAGTTATTAGTTATTTTGCAGATTCAGATTGAGTGCTTAGTATAGTATAAATCAAATGTACCTTGCTGTATTATTGTTGCTGTTGTAATATAAGTGATGGACACCTTAATGATGCAATCATTATAATCCGATAATATATTAGATTCTAAATTGTGCCTTTTTGGACAATGTGTACTGTTCCTTTTGGTCTTTTGATGTCAGTAGTTTTGCAGTTTTACTCAAGTAGAATCTTCATAGCAAGACTTGTAAAAAAAAAAATCTTTCCACTGTTCCATAGAGGAGTAGTGATCAGCACTTTCGCCTTGCAGCAAGAAGATCCCCGGTTCAAATCCCGGCCTGGGCCTGGGATCTTTCTGCATGGAGTTTGCATGTTCTCCCTGTGCATGCGTGGGTTTTCTCCGGGTACTCCGGCTTCCTCCCACAGTCCAAAAATATGCTGAGGTTAATTGGTTACTCTAACTTGCCTGGAGGTGTGAATGTGAGTGTGATTGTTTGTCTGTATATGTAGCCCTGCGACAGACTGGCGACCTGTCCAGGGTGTCCCCTGTCTTCACCAGAGTCAGCTGGGATAGGCTCCAGCACCCCCCGCGACCCTAGTGAGGATAAAGCGGTGTATAGAGAATGGATGGATGGATGTTGTATTGCTACTCGAGTGAATAATATTTTTCCGTCAACCGGCTACTTATCACTGTGGTCAAACTGTCAAGCTGTCTACTATAGGCTTGTTAACAAGCTAAGGGGCAACAAACAAATATAGCAGGGAAAAGGTTACTGTTTAAGTCACACTAGAAGGGCAGTTTTTTTCTCATTTGTTTCTTTTTTACTCAGATTAAAAATTATTTGTCTTACCTCCAAATCGAGCATAGCCTTACCAAAGAAGACCAATTGCAGAATTTTTAAAGGGTGCACAAAGGCTACAAGACATATTTTCCCATGAAAACAGCTCTATATACCCTCAGGTACTGAAGTGTCAGTTAACAGCACAGAGGTCAATTTTCACCTGGCCTCATCAAAGGTTAAAGCTGAAATGATAGCATCTTATCGCATAGGTCATGTTCTCGCTAAAAAGAGTAATTTTTTTCAAGGATGGTCAAGCTGTCAAAGAAGCATTTTTCAAAGGTGAAGATGCAGTCTTCTGTTAGTTTTCGGTTAAAATCTATGGTGTGGCTTTCTTTAAGGACGTGCAGTTATCCTGGAATGCCGTTACACAGTGATGTCGATGAGCCGCTGAACACATGATTGCTTTTCTCTCCAGTTGATGAGTCAACTGATATGCTGGATGTGATCTAGTTATGTGTTTTTTGTCAGAAATGTTTTTTTGGAGTGCAGAATGAGAGCTACTCAACATTTTACCATTTAAAGGACATATACAGATATTTCCCATGTTGCCATTGAGTTTGTCCATGAGAGCCAATTGCCCTTCTTTAAGCTCATCTCCATCGCAACTGATGGTGCTCCAGCATTGGTAGGCTGCACTTGTACTTTCAATACATTGTTCAAATGAGGTGAATCTTTATTGGACTTTCTTAATTATTGTTACATAACTCACCGGCAAGGGGTAAATGGAAAGATTTTAAACCTTTGAAAGAAAGGATTGTGTCTACACAATCTCTGTCCACACTCTCTACAGAGAAGGTTGTTCTGTGCTCAATTCGAGGACACAGATACAGTTAATACAGACCCACTGATGTACTGATATGTTAGATGACTAAGTAGAGGTACATTTTTGGTAAGTTGTTGCCTAAACTTGAAGATTTTCTAAAGCTTTCAAAACATGCAGAGTATGCACAGCTAGAGAACTACCAGTGGCTTTGGAGTTAAAGCTCCTGACGGATCTAACTGACCTGCTCAGTGATTTTAATTTAGAACTGCAGGGTAAGGATAAATATGTAATCAGCATGGTCAGTTCAGTGAGCACATTTAAAAGCAAGCTACAGCTTCTGTCGACCTGCGGAACTTTTCCTCGCATACGGGCAGAACTTTAACAGCATAGCAAAGACTTTGTCCGGCTTGATGGTAGCTGTCATGTTGGGTTAGTTCAGTCCGTCTTTTCAGAATTTAGGAAAGGTTTTACTGATTCTCCATGCATCGAGCATGTTGTCAGCTATTCATTCAGTGCAACAACTGCTGTACATGGAGAATTCTGTAGTCTACTGCTGGAACTAAAGTATCCCAACTTCAGGGGATGCACCTTTCCCTAGATTTCACCTTTGGATTTCACTTAAAATGACAAAATCAAACTACACATCCACAGTGATAGATGACCACAACCTGCTCCTAATTACCATGAGAAACTATCTGGTCTCACAGAAGCAGAAAAATACATTTATTTCTACTTTTTCTGCTTGACCTACTTTTTTAATCACTAATCTGTTTATCCTGTGTATTATATGTAGGCAGGATAGCAGTAATGACTACCACTTCCTTTTTGGACTGGTAGATTGTGGCAGACTGACAACTTTAAAATTATATCTTGGTTCAAGAAATTTTATTAGTTTCCCAGTATGTAATGCAAGACAGTAATGGGATAGAATTGTAACACAGTTGACATTTTTGCTGTTTTCATGCCTAAAATGAACATGGCTGCTTATAACCAAACACCACATGGCGTTTTTTTTTTTACAAATTCTTCTAAATATTCAGCCCGATCTCACGAGGATTCGTGAAACTGTCACGTAAATTTTTGTTTCGGCTTCGTGCGCACCAACACGATTTCGTTATGTTTTTCGTGCCGCTCACCACGAAATGCGCACCAATGTATTTTAAACGGCGGACTTTTCGTGCCACTCAGAACGTATTTCAAAAGAATGTGTATATTATATTTTTAATGTAAAACCGCGGCGAATCCAACGCTATATTTTGCATGACATTGTCCCTAAACATAACCCTAACCATAATCCTAACTATAACCTAACCATAACCTAACCATAAGCCGGTGGTACACTTACCAATTTGCATAGGAATTTCAAGAATGTCCGGCGGCCGGCGGCCGCAAACGCGATCACACAAGCAGTATACGCCGATGGACAGCTTAGATCGTCATGAATCCGCCGGTATAAACCACTTTCAGATGTGATTACCACAGCGAAAAACATTTCGTGGTGAGCGGCACGAAAAACATGACGAAATCGTGTTGGTGCGCACGAAACCGAAACTAAAACTTACGTGACAGTTTCACGAATCCCCGTGAGACCGGGTTGAAATATTATGTATACAATTGAGTAAAATTGTCTAAATCTAAACTTGAAATTGAAAATTATTTATAAAGATATTGTAGTAAACCTGTTGACATAAATCCACACTGGCTTTATATTAAATAACTCAGAAAGCCTTGGAGTCTGGCCAGTCTTTTCTTCAGGAGGAAATGACATCGTGTGGAGCAGGTCATGTGATCTGGAATTAACACACTTCCTTGAGAGGTGTTTTTGTAATGGGGAACTTAGCTGAAAGTGATTTAATTTGTTATTTTCCATATAAAATTTGATATATTGCCAAAAAAGAAGTATCTGCCATGATTATCTCAACTTAAAAAGAACACCATCAAGACAACTTTTGAATAAGCTCATTTTATTATTGTTTAGCTGATTAGGTGGTTGTTTTTACATTGTGACGGCTATTTAGTTGACATTTTAGTGATATTCAGTCATTTTTTTGTTAAGTGATTATGGCATTTGAAAAGACATGATCATAATGAACACAAAAAACCACACTTTTTTACTTTTAATAAAAATGTATGTAAGATATATCCCATGGACTAAAAAGTCCCTTAATTATACATTGACCCAAAGCACTTCCAAACTGTAGTGTTACCTAAACATTGAAAAACAGTTTGTTGTTGGCATTATGAGTTGGCCAAAGAGTAACGCAGAGATCGCTAACTGAAGAAAGATAAAGACCGCTTAGTGAAAAATGTACATTATACATGTAGGTTGTCCTGTCTTTTTTTTTGGTCTAATTTTGCAACACAAGAAAATTAACATTCATAAAATGCTTTTAGGAAGGGTGAGAATGATTCACTTGCTAAAACTACAATGACAGAAACCGGATTTTACGTCCATGTGAAGCACAACTCTCCATAAATTAGTAGTTTGCAAATTAATAACATATTTTTAAAACAAGAATGCGCTTCACTGAAAGTGCCATACAACTGAAATTAATCAAATTATCTTTTTTTTTTTCAATCGACAGAAAATTATTAAGCATAATGGCAAGTATTTGGTGAATCTACTTCTCTTGGTAAAATTTTGGTTTGGAATGTTGGCATTAGAACAAAACAAGCAATATGAAGATTTTATTTTGGCCTCAGATTATTTGGAATGTACTTTCTTGTAGTATTTCATTTTTATTCCTTACATAATTGATGATTACTCTTAAAAATTATCAACAAAGTAATCAGTTAGCTGTGACATTCTTCATACTTTCAAATCATGTTGTTTGCAAACATAATAATCATACATTTCAATATGCTAAAGCTGTGAAACATGCTTATGAAACCGTAGAGAGCAGGTGCACCTGAAAGCAAACCAAGAAACACAACTTTAATATCTCACTGGCATGTTCAGGAGCGACTTGGCACAAGATGAAAAAAAATTATCTCTGGATTTTTCTTGTCTACTTGGTGTGGAAGTGTACTCTGGAGTGTTACTACAGGGTGGCATCACTATTTGGTGTGAATTAGAGTGCAACAGAACACACCTCTAACTACAACTTTCCGTGAAACTGGGTGTAATTAGAGCAGAAGCACCCTGCTAAAGTGGCAAACACTTAAATAAAAGTCTATTAATTCCTACTCTCTCGTCAAATGAAGTAACACATCAACGACTGAGTCTGTGACCGACTGGTAAAATTATATGCAAGTTCTTGCATTTACAGCGGGGGTGTCAAACTCATCTACATTCAGCGCAATTTGAACTCAAGTGGGCCAGACTAGTAAAATCACAGTATAATAATCTGTAAATAATGATAACTCCAGAATTTTCCTTCGTTTTCGTGCCAAAGAGTATATTCTGAAAACTTTCACATTTGAGGAACGATCTTTTTTACAGAACTTTATGAACAACCTGAAATGTCTCTAAAAAAATCTGTTCAATTTCAACAACATTATGCCTCAGTTTATCATTTACACGTTACAACTTACAGATGATAGTGTATACAAAGGAAAAAAAACTTTTAGTCACCGGTATCTGGAACCGAATGATACAGTATTTTACTTTATGATCAAAACGGCAACAGTCAGCAAAAACAACAACAAAAACAAGACAACATATTGCAAAAATGAGACACAAAATGATAAAGCTAGAAACAAAATGACAAATGAGAAAAACGGCATGAAATAAAACAAAAAAGAGACAAAAACATTTGACAAAAAGTTACAAAGTGACAAAAACAAGACCAATAATTACACAAATGTCTCAAACGAGACAAAAATGGCAAAAATTACACACAAAACAACGAATAAAGCAAAACACAAAATGAGTAAAATAAGACAAAAGCACAAGCGAATTTAAAAGGAAGGACAAAAAAGAGAAACAAAATGACAAATACATGAGACAAACGACAAAAATTTGACAAAAAAGACAACAAACAACAAAAACAAGACAAAGTGTTACAAAAATGAGACACAAAATGGTAAAAGAACAATGAATAATCTTGTATTTTACTTCATGATCAAAACAATTTGTCATGGTCTACAAATTATTTTAAATTTAAAGTTGTACAAATTTACAATTTACAGTCAATGTCTTTTCAATGATTTTTACATTTTACAAGGATTGGACCCTCTGGCAAACCGGTTTTGGCATTGGTGCGCCCCCTTAAGGCAATTGGCGGGATTTTCAGAAAAGCTTCAATAGATAATTTTTTTTTTTTCAGTTATTTCCAAAATCTTGTACATAGTACAATACTGTATGAGACACAGACCACATTATAGCAGATCACCGTCTTTTCACCGAGTTCATGGGAAAAATAATGTGGCGATACTGACTGACATGGCATCCAGCAGCTAACGTGGCCGAAAACTGACAAACGTTTTCAACAAACGAAAGTCGTTGTGCATGTTTGTCTGTGTGCCAGCGCGTGTCAAGGATTGCGGGTGGGCGCACACATGCAGAGAAGTCATGCTTTCATCTACACGCTAGTGTGAATACATACACTATATTGTCTCCATCTGTGTATTGCTTCTGAAAAAAGGCTCATTAGGTCTCCATCTGGTGGAGCCAGTAAATGCTACAACCCAAGCTGCTGCAAGGCCAATTGAGCAGTAAAATTATGGAGGCTTTTTGGGAATTCGTTATCAACAGATTTTTCCAAAATCAGCTCCTCATTTCCTTTTATCGAGTTGCCTCATTCGCCCCACTTTCAGGCACAAGTGCAAACATATACAGAGAGCAACGGATATTGAAAATGCATGTAAAAGTATAACAAGTAAAATCTGCAAGACACTACTTCAGTGGGGCGTCTGCTCGTTCTTGTGAAAATAAATCCCTTTCATTCAGAACACCTTTGGTTTTCCTCCTTTCTTCCTTTCTTTTACGGGACAGCAGGCAGTCCTCTTATCTGTGGCGGTTTTAATTTACTCAGAGTGTTGTAAAGCAGAGAAGAAGACAGATTAGAGGAGACACAAAAGAGGTACCACTCACAGCTAGCCACTACACTCTCATCTCGTGTTACAGATTGCCATCCGCTGGATACAGTGAGGGCTGAAAAGGTGCAGCTTTCAATCCTCGACTATCATATAGTGCTTAAAATGAAACTGGTGATTCAAGATAGTGGAACATAAATACATTTAAGGGTATGGGTCATAGGCACTCAACACTCTTGTAACTGCGATTGAGCTCGGACATCCCTCACAATGATGCACACAGTTCCTCATTACACGGCTTTAGCGAAAGACCAGATGGGAGGGCAAAAGTTTAATCCATAGTTAACACTAAACAAAGGAAGGCTGTCTAGGGGACATTACTGCAGCTGAGGGTAAGTTTGATGCTAATGTAATGCTAATTTAAACAAGGCTTCATTACAGTATTATCAGTTGTTAAGTTTGGGATTTGAACTGCAAAGAGACACATGCATGTAAAATAAAGAAAAAAATGAATCAAGAAGCACTGAGTTTGCTTATGTTTAGTTCTTTTATCTTCTGCCCCAGATAGCTAAGAGCAACATGTGCACCATACACATGAATATTTTACTTGCATATCTAATAAATTGCACATTACATATAAAAATCCTTCTGACTGGATAGTGATGAGGTCACTGCCTGAATGTGATTTCCTTTTCTGTTCCTAGTCAAATTAGGGGACCATCATTAATTAGATGTATGGAGTTTGAGACTAAATGATTTTTTTTTAAAAATCACGAGCATTACACAGGTGCAAAAAGTATGCTCTATCTATATGCAAAATGTTAATATTATGCATTGATTTCTGTAGATAGCGGCGCAAACTAAGCAAGGTAGCCCAGGTGTTCCCCTCCCCAAACGACACCACCAACTTGTCTATGGAGATCACATTAGCACAGTTGGATAGGCAGCCTCTCCAGCGTTTTGAACCAGTCTGCTTCCTGCTGCATGTTCCCAGAAAATTCAGGTATCCCAGAGGCATCCTTAGATGTCCAAACCAGCTCAACTAGCTCCAGTCAAAGTGAAAAAGCAACTGCTCTACTTGCACTACTACTGCTTTCTGGATGTCTGACCACTTTATCTTCCCTCTGAGTGTAAGCCCAGTCAGCCTGCAAAGCAAACTCAAATGACCCGTTTGTATTTGCATTAACTTTCTCTCAGTTGCTAAACAAAGCTCACAGATATAGAAGAAAGCTTGAATGCAGAACAACCAGTAAATCTCAGTCTGGCACAACACCTACACTACTGCTGGTGCGCGGAAATCTGCCCGTTGATCTTATGTTCCATCTTGCCCTTACTCTTGAAATCTTGTACATACTTGAACTTTTCTACTTGAGGGGCCAACCTGAAGTGAGCGAACCACTGTTCCCCCAGAGTGGCATGGCCTCAGACCAAAAGTTTAACAAGTGACTGCACAGCCATTCATGTGATATGACACAATTCTCAAACTCATTGGCACATGCTCACACATCCAGTGTTGAGTATGTCAGTGGTGCATAGTTCCGGGTTATATTTGGTGAAAAGGCATCTCAAGTGTGTAGAGTGTCTTAGTGAGAAAATGCCAGCTTTTAAACCGACCTTATCAAATAGGATATGTCACATTCCACACTCACAATGAATTCTATCAAGAACCACAATATGAAATCCCACTGCCCCACCAGCAGACCTTAAAAAACACGGATAGTGGATATTTGAATTCTTTGATTTAGCATGAGATCCGACTTTTTAGAAGGTGTTGTAACAAATGGACCAACCAACAGTAACTCATGAGTGTTAAAATTTGGAAATGCAATTTTTATTTGGCCTCAATGCATCTGTGGAAACGTCTGTGTTTGCATTCATTGATTGATTTCTTTATTTTCGTGTCATGCACACAAGCATGCGCAACCCTCATGGGTTTACAAGGCACACATATACTCGCAGCATTGCAGCAATACATCCAAAACACACAATATTCTGCTGCTCGGTCCTTAAACAAAACATGTTGCCTTTTATGCCAGGCCTGCTAAGAAATTCTGCCGTAAAAAAGGTTCCTCTTCTAAAACAAAACTCAATTTTTTCATGGTCATCCAACCAAAAGAAATCAAAATAAACAGAGGACATCTTACTGAAAAGTGCCTCTCTTATATCTTCGTATACAGGACAGTAAAACATAAAATGAACCTCATTCTCAACTTCACGTATTCAGATTTTGAAAAACTCAAATGTAATGCATGCTACAAGTAGCTTGTCCCATTTTATGTTTTCTTTCTTTCTTTCTTTCTTTATTCTTTATTAAACAGGGAAAAATTAAAAACATAATCAAGCCTGACTCAGTTAACTAACTGATTTTCAGCAGGTCCCTGTTCTGCAGTAGACAAAGACATACATTCACTCAAACAACAGAAACAACATCATTATTAACAACAAACGATCAGTCATACAGGAGAGGGCACTCCAACGGTGGCCTTACTCGCTCTACCGATGGTTACAGCGGTAAGTATCAGCTAGATGTTTTGTTATACTCTTTTTAAAGTGACTTATCGAGCTTATTGTCCTTAAGTTCATTGGAAGGAGATTCCAGAACTCCGTAAGTTGATAGAAAAAGGATTGTTTCCCATAATTATTTTTGAATTGTGGTTTGCGAAGAAGTTCGTTTGTGACTGACCTGGTCCTTGGCCCCAAACCAAAGTTGAGCCTTGGAATCAGAGCAGACAGCGCGATTGAAGGACAGCTGTTCTGTAGAAGATGGTAGAACCTGAGTCCAAGGCTCTTAGTGTAGTTCTGAAATGTTAGAGCACCGGACAAAGACAGGGCAGTACAGTGGTGAGTCCAACCAGGGAGTCTGTGATGGATTTTGAAGGCCCTGTTATACAGTCTTGCCACCGGTTCGAGGATTTCTTGAGATGTTAAAGTCCAGATGGGCAGACAGTATGAGAGACTAGAGAGAACCACTGCGTGAAGATAGGTTCTAGAGACACACAAGGTTAAGTGTTTAAAATGTGTTTTCATTTCATTATATTTTGTCAAGAATACCTCCTGTATGCATGTTAGTATGCCAGACCTAGAGGGGACAGCCATTATCTGTTGTACCAAACAGATGTGCAGAAGACATGGATTCTTGATTCACTCCCAGCTGTGTATCAGCGGAGCAGAGCAGCAGAACTGCTGGGATTTTAAAATGTGAAAGATTGCCCAAGGAGTGCTAAATTAGTGATCAAAATAATTAGTCTATTCCCCTTGCAAACCGTGTGCATGTCTCTGTGTGTATTGCAGCCCGCTGTGTGACAGACTATAACAACACTGGTGGGGGTGACTGAGGAACACAAGTAAAAAGCCACTCAAGTTATTTTCACTTGAATGTGTTTCGTGAGCGTACTACTTAAACATCTGAACAACACTCAAAACAATGATTGTAAAGAGATTAAATATTTAAGATACATGCTTTGGGCTTTGCTAAATCTAAATTTGGGGTTCTTAAAGTTCGAATTGTTGCCAATTAAAAAATTCTGAACTGTTGCTCCTTTATTTCATCTTTTTAGATGTAAACACCACAAATGATCAATTGGTCAAAGAATGGTATTATGTGACTATCTTAACAAAATGCAATAATTTAACACGGAATTCTTGAATTAACCAAGTTGGAGTTTTAGAACCACAAAGGCTGCACAGGTATAAGCCTTCATTTTCAGGTTCCACATTCTTTTGTACACCTCACAGCTGGCTTAGAATTTAAGCCAATCATCAAACTCTGCTTCCTTTTTAAATTATCCTTTTTTTTCCTGGGATAACAGAGCAGTTATACTAAATTTAAATTTTTATGTGTCCATCCCTTGATCTCATCTTTATCAATGGCACCTACTGCTTGAGCTCTTTGGCATACCCCCTACAGTGAAAATCAAGTTTAGCTTGTTAACATGTCCGTATAGTGTTTTTTATACGTTAGAAGGCCAAAGACAGCGACGGTGATAGTCTCAGAAACACAGATTCAGACTTCTGAGGTTTCACATGTGGTAAACCGAAGGAAAAAATCCTGTGAACTTGATACACTGATGAGTAGTCAGGGGCTTAATCAATGACAGGAGGGTGATTTTAAGAGCTTTTTGCCAAAATATTGTAAGCTTAATTAACGGCTTTGTGACTGCAATGGAAACCATGATATCACTTTTTTTTTTAACATTTTGCTTTGTAGTACCCCATTTTCAATGCACAACAGTATCACATAATGTTGTCCTTTGCTCCCAATAGAATTTGGCCACTAGAGGGCTTTGCTACTTGAGTGTAAACTAATGATGTTTGAGACACAATCAGTAGAAGCTACCTGATAATAAAATGTAACCATTGTTCACGTTAAGCAGCTTTCACAAACACCAGTGGGGATGCGGGGTTTTTTTGTTTGTTTGTTTTTTATGAGAAAAAAATCTCCATTTTTTTATGTATTGCAGGAGAAAAAAAGCATGTGTTCAGATATACTATGCCTCAAAAAAAAAAATTACTATTCGTGAAACTCTACTGTCTGTAGAAAGACGCATGGAAATTTGCTGGTGTATTTATGCGTGCTGTTGGATTATTGCAACTCCCAGCATGGCTTTCCGCCTCTTTTATCCTTGTGTGGGTGGCCATGCACACTGGGAAGTTAATAGAGCCTTCTTATTGTACCCCAGGAAATGCACACCTTTTGATTGCCCTTCCAGTACCACTGTGAAAGCAGAAACCCCTCAGAAGTCAAACAAACCAGTGCATTGTGTCATGCGGTGAATTATGTTAACATCTATGAACTGATTGGGTTGCATAGATATTGACATATCTAGGTGTTAGCGTACGTGTGCAATGCTGAGTTCAGGAGTAACTCAAACAAGGCCGATGGGAGTGGAAATGAATACACAGCTGTGTTCAGGTTTTAACTAACATTAAATTTGGGGAGAGAACAATGTTATTTGTTCTCACCGACACTTCACTGCACAGACAAGGTACAATATTTGTTGGAAAGGCCAAGTTGAGGAACTTCCTGTGATATGCATCAGACCTCACGACGTTAAAAGCTTTGAGAGCAATTCAACCGAGAAGACAGGATGTGAATTTGGATGCAAAGTGCATCTGTTCACTTCTTTAAATGTAGCTTATAGAACACAGTGGGACTTGCAATTAAATCCCAATCAATCCTGTCTCTGTGTTGCAGATAATTTATCATGTACAGTTCTTTATGCCGAAGACGCATTATGAATTTGGATTCCATACATCCATCTGTCTGATTCACATGAACATGGTAGCCTCAACATTTTCATGGAATTTCTTTAAATGTTCACTTGGACTTGAACTGAAAAGATGTTTTCCCTCCAAGGTGAAATATCTCACATTCATCCATTTCTTGTGAACATGATAAATCAGGAAATCAGGAGTGAATTTTATCAGATTTGTATATAATCTTAATTAGGACTCAGACAATGAAATGATTTGATTTTGGTGGTCAGAGGTCACTGTGCCCACGCAAAATATGTTTAAATCTGCAACTCAAGAATTGATACATTAATTCTGAAAAAAATAAATACAAATGCTTAACTGTCTAATAGGATAAAATGACAGCGTGATAACAGTTTGCATCCAAAAGGTTACTGATAGATTTTAATGTTCTGAAAAAAATATTTTCTGTCAAAACTCCGGAACAGAGTGTGAGATCGTGGCCGTATTTCACATTTGTTCGGATACTGAATTGCTGACACTAATCTTTGGAGCCCACCTGTTAAATTCCTCTGATGTCTTCACTACATATATTATAAAAGCCTGCAGAGACATGGAGGTAAACTGAACCTTCACTGGTTAGTGGAGGTATATCACACGAGGTGGTAATTCCATTTATTTATTTTTTTGATCAATGAAGACTGTCCCTGTTGCATTAAAGAATAGAGGAAATGGAATGAATTAAAGTAAGAGAGCCCTCAGGGGAACAAATATTTTCTCTCACTGAGAATCCTCAGTAAAAAAACAAAACAAAAAAACCCCTAAAATGTTGACTGGCCACAAATTATGCACATGATGTGTTTCTTGGCTGATTTACATCTGCCAGACTGTCACCATCCTTCTCCTCCTCCATGTCTCCCTCCTCTCACATGGGTGCCATTGCCCAGTCAGCAGTGATGCAGAGCATGACCATCACAGTGATGAGTGCACAGAACTTTGATGGAAAGAAGTGAAGGCCTTAACTGGACTGTTATGTCACTGTCACCCCGTCCTTTTAATTTATCCTTATTTGTCAGTGTGCCCTTGAATCGAGTAAAAAAGATCTTTTTTTGCATCTATTTTCCCTGATAGCCTCTCTAATCTGGCAACAAAACCACAGTTTCTTTCTTTCTTTCTTTCTTTCTTTCTTTCTTGCTTTCTCCGCTTGCCTGTTTTGAGTTTCCATCAGCCATGCACCTCACTATCTGATTTCAAAGTGTGCGTACTCTTAACACTCACTTATTGCTCGGCTATTTCTAAATTGATAGCATATGCTGTGAATTCTCTCTGTATATAAGCAGAAAAAAATATATCATAAAGAAAAAAAAAAAAAAAAATATATATATATATATATATATATATATATATATATATATATATATATATAATTTATTATTGACAAAATATCATTATTTTTACAACAACAGTCATGCCTGTGTATTACATTAAGAAAATTGTTAGCAATAAACACTGTTTCTTAAGTCTTCAGAAAAAAGTTAGTTACAATTTATTATTACATTAAGGTATATATTAAGATATATACATATATATATTAAGATATAAGAAATATATATTATTTTACATGTGATATATTTGATATATTATACACTATCCATTAGCATGCATGCCTGCTTTTCTCTTTTTATCCCATCATTTCAAAATAAAAGAGGAAACTTACTTGATTTAAGGCATCCAGTCAGTAAGTTTAAAAACTTCACTCCTTGCTTGGAAATATTGGATTGTATTTGACTTTTTTCCCCAAGTTAGACACTCATACAACATATTCAATTTACTATCACTCTATGTATGATTAATTTTTCAGTGTTATGCATAAATGTCCCTGTATTTTAACAAACATACCCTTTTTTAAAAGCCTGTCCTTCACTTAAGTATTAGAAAACATACACAAAGTCTAATCAGTTTTAATATGATACTGTTAGAATGCAAAATCAGACTCAGAAATACCACATAAAATTGTTTTTTTTTAATCAACTCTGATCTGTATTCATACACTTCCATCTTCAGTTATACACTCACTTGTTTTAGCAGGCTATATAAAACCGCAACAGAGGAATGGCAGTGGCAGATTATGAGTAGGTCACTTTCAGATAAGACTTGCTAGACAGTGAAGAAATTAATGTTTCTCACTCCACTGTAATCTAAAGTTGAAAGAGAGGCATGCTCCACCTTATAAATCTGTTCAGGCCTAATTCTCTTTGGGGAAACTTCAGCTGACCCGTCTATGACCTTTAGGTTTGCAATTATTCTTTGGCTCATATCCGCCGTGCAGACACCTGGATATGTACATGAGCTGACCTTGGAACCTGAAGAAGAATGACTTTCAGTGTGGCTCCCTAATGATACTGCTCTCTGTATAACCATAAAATTGTAATCATCTTTAATGTATTCTTGAAGGGAAAATTATTTCATTGCTGATCATTTAAACAATATAAAGAAGAAAACGTGTCCTTCCCGAACGCAAATTTATGTTTGCCTCCTTTCTCTGACCTGACACACTTTCTCATACAGTCTGTCGCAGTTGTAATCAAAGTCACTTGGGGAAGCGTTAATATCAAAGTGCTCGTAGACGGCAGTCGCAGGACAAAGACGACAGCAGGTGCCGTGGAGAACTCCAAATTAGGGTCTTCTTTCCAATAAATGCTTCTAGATCAATATGTTCCTTGTCACCTTATAAATAGTGTTCACATTTTGCTGCGCAGACTCGCACATCTCATCCTCGAGTTGACAGCAGCTAATCTCAAAGCTTTGTTTTTCAGCGTGATCCACTGCTTATTTGAGGCGGGTGTGTATTGAATCTATCAACCTTTAAAAGTTAACAAGTTGTCTGGGGAAATGCCATTTGTACCAGTTCAATAGGAAATGTCAGACTCTGATAAAATGGTGAAGTCTTATACACATGTCAGTTGTACTTGAGGATTGAATTGGAAAGCTTTGTGCCTTTGTGGCATAGATAGTTCTCTTCTACATTCGCTGGGCTTTCAGTAACAAAAAAAATGGAAAAGGAATATAACAACCCCGGAAAAAAATACACTGGAAATAATCTCTTGTAGCTCCAAATATGTAATTCTAATGGTAACTTAAAGCTTTCCAACTGACTGTTGATGCTGTCTATAGTGGTACTATCGGTGCTAATGTGAAAGGCATTGTTGTGATTGTAGTATTTTGCTTTTTGTTTGGTCTTGTTCTTCAATGATTCGAGGCCCCGGATCCCATTTGTCATCTATAGTCAAAGTGAGCTGCGATAAAGAGCAGCCCGGCTTTCCTGCGAACGACGTGGGAACAGATACAAACACACACACATAAGCAAGCTGTGTATTATGGAGCTCCATTGTGGACTGTTGACAAAATTGTGTTGACAAGATTTTGACCAGAATTGTTCAGTATGAAGGAACAGCATGCACAAACACATCCAATGGCGTGCTGTGCTTTTTTGCTTTTGCAGTTATGGGCGCTACAAATCATTTTTCAGCCTATTGTTTGGATCCTAGGATACTATATTCATATAGAAGTTCAGCTGAGTTCACATCCCTCTTGAAACACTGTGACAGGGCATTATTGCGTTGTTCCGCATGCAGATTGGTAAAGTGATGTTAAGAGCAACAGTGCTGTGATTCTCCCTGTCAACCGGCTGACCTCAAAATAACTCTGGAGGTGTCATAGTGAACTGAAGATTCTGTTTGATTTTGCTTTTTCTTTTTTTTTTCTGTCAAATGAGACACACAGGATCATCTTATTTGTGAATGCTTAGCACCGTGTTTGTTTACAGTAATGATACAATAGATAGCTGAAAGATAACTAAAAGAATGAAGGTCATTGTTTTCTTTCCTGTTCGATGCACTGGTGGGAAGTATAGAAACATCATTATGCTAATGAGCACCTGTTGTAGTAGAATTACAATAACAAGTAAAATGCTGTGATGAAATATACCAGAGCAACCGAATGATGATGCTGTCTGTTTTAAGTTGCTAAACAGCTGTGATTTTAATGCGACTATATAATATCTGCACATATTCGAACTTTGCAAGCAACCATCCCAGGGGGACAGTGTGGGAAATCAAACTACTAAGAAGAAATTTAGCATACCCAAAATCCAAAAACACAGAGACGGGGCACAGTGATACTGGTGAAGGACTGGTGAGGGAGAAAGTTCTGAAAGTTCATTGTCTCGTGTGGCTAAACCGTTCCCTAACACTGACATAGCGCTGTGCAGAATAATCTAGCTACACTTCATTATTCTGCTGTAGGGGGAAAACACCAAACTGTCATTTGCTTGTTGGTTTATGATGTCATTGACCTACGGCATCCGTCGTCCCGTGGAACTAATTGGCGAGCAGAACAGACGAATACATCGTCACGCGGCGCCATAAGACGGCTCTATTTACATTCGCCGGTTGTACGCCACCTTGGATTATGCTACATTCTGTCACGGCCTCAGCCTAGCCACGTCCCCTTTCGGCCATCCTCCCCTCTGCCGGTTTGGCTTGCTCAGAGCGGCTGCTAGGTCCACATACCTGCAGCTCATCACAATTACCACTGCTATAAAGACCGGCGCCGTGTGCAGTACGGTGATTTCTCCTGTCGTTGGTCTCCACTACCGACACATGGTGTGACACCAGAACAGCCTGCCTTTCCCCTCCAGATGATCTTCCAGATAGAGGACCTGGACTCCCCCCATGGAAGCCTCCTGAGAGAGGCCGTGGAAGCCGTCCCCCAGATAGGGGACATGGACGCCCGACTGCTCCCGTAACCTGATCCCGCTTTCCGAGGAGGACTTGGCGTCTCCCCTACATACAATATTCTGTTATCTTCTTGTAAAGTGACTCATACATGCATGAAAGTCGTTGGTTTTCATGAATTTCCTGAAGAACTGATCCATATGGTGATGCACGTAACGGCTTTGTTTACATGTTTGCCGGAGTTCCAACTTATGGCGAAAATCAACTTACGTTGATCCATAGGAATGGAACTCCAACGTAAGTCAGACAGTTTTTTGTCAGTGCTTAGCCCAGGATGCAGCAGTGGTGTCCCCTCAAAATAACCTTGAGGGGAGTTTTTTTGGCAGAATATTTTCATTCAGGTCTTGAGATTTGCTAATTCACTGGAAACGAACAACAGGACTGCCTTACTGCAGGACCCAAGCCTTCTCCAAATGTTAAAATCTTCAGTGTGGTAGGTTGTTAGCCCAGAGGTTGTTTCCTGTGATGAAAGGGATTTGGAAAATGGTAACACATAGACAGCGGAAGTGAAGGAGTAAGCCACATGAAATGCACTGACAATGGATGGTTTATACATGCAGTCTTCTTTCGGTGAGTCAAACTGAACATTCAGAACAGATAGAGGACAAACAGGACACAAAAGGAAATGAGGAACCCAGCAAAAATACACACAACGGGCATCAAACTGATTACACAATGAAATCTTTACTGTCAACAGGCAGTCGATGCTCCATAGGAAATGGCGTGAGAGAACTGTGTTCATGCCAATGCTTTTTACTCACTACTATGAAGCATTTGTAAAACCAATGTATTGTGTGTTGGAGTCAGAAATCTCTCTCATATATACATGCAATACATCAACGGTTTTTGTTACAAATTCTATACAACTTTCGTTAATCTCAAAGTCTGAATCTCCCTGTTTCTATCTAAAAAGATGAAAAAAAAAGGGAATTACCTTCCAGTCTCTCTGTCTCTCACTCACCCACACACAAGCTCACTAACTGTCACACACACCGAGATACCGACCTACCTCCTATTTCCTTTCCTTGCACTCCTCGTCTTCTCTGTTAACCTTGATCCATTGACTCTCCAGGTCACCTAGCCCACAGGTCACCATGACAGAGTCCCAGATGAGCAGATTTGTTACCATTCTGCGGTCGGATCACTGTTGTCCAATGGGATCTGGTTTGGAAGTTGATATGCAACTGGGAGCATTGAGGATCTCTGGCTCCGTGCCACGTCCCTGACTGTCCTTTTCCTCCTCACGCACATGAGACTTTTGTTTTCCTCTCCTCTCTGATAAAGTTTCCTTTTGCGCTTTATTGCACCACCAAATGTTTTGTGATTTGTAATTTGTCATTGTGTGCTATATATAAAAATTAAAAAAAAATGAGCACACCACCACTGAAGCAATTTTTTTTGCTCTCCAGTAGAATCGTCTTAACAGAAACCCACAGAATTGTGAACAAAATTTCAGCACTTTTTTTTTTATGAAGCTGCTTTTCAATATTACAGATAAGCTCTGCAACTTTGGAGAATATTTGAAAACTGAAAAAAAGTTACAAAAGGCGAAATCCTTCAGCCTATAATACATCCATAAACCAAAAAGGACTAACACAAATGAAGAATGTCAGTCTCCATCCTCTGCAGGAGACACATATTCATTTACATAAGTTCATAAGAGGCTTATTTTGTGGGCTCTGGAGATTGTATTCGCTACATTAATTACGTCCCTGTTGTTCACTTTTCACTGAGATATGACTATCTTGATCATTTTTGCTGAAGTTGTGTTATAGCTTTTACAATGACAGCTCCTTGATGATTTATTCTGTAGGGTAAACATTTTTAAGCTCTGACAAACAGCTGATATAAATTACTGTTGGTTTCACCATCTGCCTCTGACATCTGATATTTACCTCTGACAGTCAGTTGAAAAAATATTTTAGTCTGCACTTGTCACTGCGAGACATAGCTTTTAAAAAATATTATAAGGCTCATTGACGTTTAGCTCTGATGTGAAAGCATTGCATTGTCAAACCTAAGATCCTTGTTCTAATGGCAGTAAGTCAGTTAAGCACGGCTACATTATCATGCATGCGGGAAGCCCTTTTTAAGAGACAGAATAAAGCCAGATTGGAGACTGTCACAAAGAAAGTAGGAGATGATAGGTCAAACCGTAAATTGGACCAGAAAATCACAGATTTAGTATTGTGTCACGTTATTATGCTATAGCATGCTACTGTAGTTTCTACAGTATCTCCTGCATAAAGGAACGGCTGCTCTACTAAGTCTCATTAATCACTTATAGCGTAACTTAATTGCGTAACCATATTTGGTCACAGAGATGAATGTTTAAATGACAAATTTCTTGTCTTTTTAAATTTTTATGAGAGCATTATATCTAGTGTTTAACTGCAAAGTACCATTTGATTGAATTTATCATAAAGAACTATATTTGAATCAGAGGAAGACAGCGCTGCCTTGGAAAATAAATTATCTTTAATTGACGAATTACATTGCCTCAATTAGTCTGCTGCTGAATTTGTCTTTATAATGTGTAGCTTTCTACATATAAATGTTCTTGCCTCGGCTATTTCCAGCCCTATCTCAGCTCCGTCTGAGAATATGAACATTTTAATATTCATGTGTTAATAGGAGGCATTACAACTCAAATGAATCATAGCAAGTCAAAATCGCTCAGATCAAATGAGATCAGACACTGCACTGTCAAGGAACTTGACAGTCTGAGTGCTTTACATTTCTCAGAGCCATTTAAGATATCATTCTTACTTGGCATTTTTCTACATTTTATGGTATGAATCAGTGTAAAGTTAATGTAATGAATATTTTCTGCAAGTATCAAAATTACTTATGTTCAGACCACACTTTATGGTTATATATCATGTAGCACTTAAATATATATATCAACAAATCCTGCCATGTGTGTATGGCAAATTTTATACTGATGCTAAAAATGTTTTCTTTATTTTCCTTCTCGAGCAGCACCAACAGGTCTTTTATTTTGCTCTTTGCCTTGTGTGGAGCCCCTCAATGACTCATGTGTCTGGTGCAGAAATAGGAAATCCCACAAGATCAATAACCGATGAAAAACCTAATCTTATGCACACACAAATTCTCACTGAGAGATTTCGTTTCAATCATAATGACACTATGCTCACATTCAAACATCAGTTACTTTGGAAACATGACTCAGTGAAGTGAAACTGCTAAATAACATAAACTCATAATTCTGCCCACAATATATATATATTTTAAAAATCTCCCATTTTCATTATTCTACTGGTCTCTTATGCCTTTATCTTGAGTGAATATGCTCACTTTTACAGAAGCCGAGGCAATCGAAGCCCTAATTAATAGATCAAACGGATACTGTCTGATCTCTGCACATCAGTCAAAGCTCTAAGTTCAGGTATGCTACGAGCTCTGCACATCTAGACGTAGTTGCCTCACAGCCAGAGACTTGACCTGGAGCTACAGCAAAAACAGACATCTAAGACTATAGCATTTGATTTTTCTTAGCATTGATTATTTTATTTTATTTATTTTGTTTTGTCAGAAACTACAACGTCTCCTGTTCCAGGATGGTGAAGGAGTCTGTTCAGGCCTAAACAAGCACAACTTGTATTTTTGTGATAGTAAGATGGAGCAGTATACATATTTTGAAAGCATTTCAGTTGCACAATCACCATTTTTTTTAAATTATGTTTATTATGTTTTAAATCTGGTGATTGTGTTTTTTTAGTATCACATATATGCTAGAATTCAAGATAAATTTCCTTCAGCACCTATAGAGCTTTAGTATTACTAACTGAAGAAAAGTGTTGCCCTTTAGAATATAATTGCCGGTACATCTTAAACAATTTATGGCCCCTAAATCTAGGTCAGGGGCTAAGGAACGGAAAAAGAAAGCTGGATAACAACAATAGAAGCCATAACAATCTCCACAACAAAGTTATGCAAATTTTTGTTCTCTAGCTAATGGACATAACAGACTTTTCAAAGCTTGGAGCTCACATTAAAGTAATGCTCGCTGATGATGCAAAGCTATTGGGTTAATGTTAGCTCATCCGGATGACAGGAGCAGAAGAATGAAGGGACAAAGCTTTGTTCTGTTGTAATATATGCTGATCAGCCACAACAACCAAAACACCTCTGATCTTTTGGGCCGTGGACCTGGGATCTATCGGGATTTTATGTGGTGTCTGGAACTTGGATGTCGGCAGCGAATCCTTTGGGTTCTGTTGGGTGAGGCCCCAAGGATCAGACTTCTTACTTACATCCTGCAAGTGCTAGATCAGATTAGGATTCTGAGAGTTTGAAGGCTGGGTCAAGACCTTGGGCTCCGTATTGTGTTCCTAAAGCCATTCCTGAATGGTGTTTTGAAGCATTGCTCAGTGCATTGTCCTGTCATTGGAGTGTGCCATTACAATGGGGCAGTGTGAAGGTCTGTAACACAGTGTGGGTGGTACACATAGCATCGACATGAATGGAAGGGCCCAAGGTTTCACAGCAGAACATTGCACTGTAACAAGATGATGAATGTCGTTGCCTTCACCTGTCAGTGGTTTTCATGTTGTGGCTGACTGGTGTGGCTGCAGAACACTGAATGTGACCAAATACTGTTACTATTACTACTATGTAATGATGCTGACTCAATTTGGTTATGTCATAAATTATGGCCAGTTTGACTTTCAGAAACTTTGTGCAATGCATTTCCTCTTATTTATTCTAGATAGCACCGTATAATTGCATCACCTACACTAATAGACACAATTATAACACATTTTTTAAAACTACCCTTTACTGGATTGCACATGTACCTCCATCCAGATCAATGGTTACATCAGCCAGTGTAGGTCATAGTTTGCAGCATTAGTCAGCACACCCTGATGAATGTCATGTGCTGAATTCCATCAGTTTTACTAACAAATCAATGTCCTCAGTGCAGCAAATGGGAGAGAGAATGTTCTTTCCCAGTGGTGAACACTGTCAGCCTTGGGTTGTGTTTCTCATTTCTCACACTAATGCAACTCTCCCCCAGAAACAAAAATGGAGGAATTGAAAAAGAACATCCAAAAGAGTATTCGTCTGGAAGCATAAAGTGTTAGGCTATATGATTTTTAAGAATGTATGGATTTATCAAAGAAATAAAACAGTTTGCTGTAAATATTGCACAAACCATTATAGTTTGGGTGTTTATTTCTGTAAAAGCAGAACTGCTTAGTATTGCACACACCTGCCCAACAGACACACACTGTACACATGCAGAATGAACATGAGCTCGCTCTTTAACCCGATAAAATACTCATATAAAGGTAAATGAGCCATTCCCATGTTAAGATTTAGAGCTATTGGGACCAGCAGATACATTCAAACTGCCTGTTATCCATATTTCTTCCAGTATTTTTGGCCACAGTGGAAAAATCTAATGCATCTGTCATCACAGTAAGCGAGAACAAATGTCATAATGATACTAAGGCAAACTTCTGGTGTTGGGAAAATCTCAAAGCTCACATTCTACAGCGAATCTTCTATTTATTCAGGAAACTATTGTTGGTAAAGCATATGGTGATGAGGTTTTTTTTAGGCAGCAGCTGCTTGTTTCTAAATAAATGTACACATATCTTGAAAAAAAAAGATTAACTGCAGAGAGTGTTTTGCTTTGACTTTGCACATGTTTAGAACAATTATACAATTAAGGTGTGAGCATTTGTAAAATAGCTGATTGAGCTTTTGTCTTTATGTTTGTGCTGTATTTTAGGTTCAGCGTTAACAGAACTGATTGAAGCTGTTGACAGCTGTTACACATTGTTCACTAATCTTCACAATATGCGATTCACAAACACATGTAGTTCCCTTCAGATGGAGGATAAAGTCCTGCATTCTTTTTAATTGTAGCCAGGTCGTATCTAGAAAGGGGAAGTGGGTAGAACTGTCCAAAGTTGTGCCCAAGAAAGTGGAAATTCAGAGGGCACCTAAGGAACGGTAGAAAATGTGTCAAATGGTGCATTTTGTCATTTAACCAGCTTCATAATACGAACGGAAATTTCAAGTAGAAAAGTATGTTTAACTGATCAAGTAGATCCAGGTAAAACCCAAGCCGAAGTGATAATCAGGACTTTCCAAATCATGGCCGTTAGGTTACAGTGAAACCTCTTGACTGTTTCAACTGTATTCTTTCCAAAGTGGCGCATCAGATCAAGGATGTTCACAGTTTGCTGCACATCAGCGGGGCTGAGCCGACTGTAAAAAAAAAAAGAAAAAAAAAGAGAGAGACAAAGATGGGCTTTCTATGCTAAGCTCAAGGCTGATTTTGCTACGTGATGTGATATTAAACTTTCATTGATATAAAATGGAAATGTATGGTGATTTTTAGCAGCCTTGACTGTAATGTGACACCATATCTGTGCATGCAACAGGAAAACAGAAAAGACTCAACATGATTTCAATTTATTTCTGGCTTATGATCACATAAGCATGAAGGCAAGAATCTCCATTTAAAATATTCAACATTTCATTGCAGTATATAATCTTCTAAAACTTTGGAGCACAGTATGTGTTTTTTTAGCGTGTAATTATGGAATCCTGTGTGGTGAGAAAGTTCCACCTCCTCCTGGCCCCCCTCTGTCTTTCATCTTTCAGAGTTTGTATTTTCAAGAGGCTTTCATCCACCAAAAGCATCACATTACACAGTAACAAAAGCCTTTTTTATGAAACTATAGAATATAATATATGTGTTTTAGGCTATGTACGGACTATTGACACGTTTTTATAAAAGCTTCCGTGGTGAGAGTACATGAATACTTCTGCATTACACAAACATTTCAGCGCATGTTTATCGTGTGGCGTCTGTCATATCAAAGAGCCCCTGTGGGATCTTGATCCCAAGGTTAGGAAAGCTTGAGCTGCAGTGTGGGTTTAGAGGAGAAATGAAGCGGTATAGCAGATTTCCAAAGGCAAACTAAGCAGTTCTGGTAGATATGTGTGCACCCTCTGTCTTCAGAATGTGAAAGGGGGAGTGCAGTCCGGCTTAGATTGGAAGATGGTACAATTGCCCACAGCAAGTAGCTGCATCAACTCTCCCTTCAAAACTTGAAAGGCCTGCTGGTCCTCTCTCATGTCTCCTGTCATCACAGTAGTCCACACTGGCAGGGGGTCCCCTCTACATCCATGTCATTAGCTCTGCCCTCAGCACGATGCTTTTCTACTCCTGACTCTCCTTTTTCCTTTCTCTCTGACCAGCAGAACAAAGAAAGACAGGGGAAGGGGGTTTGAAAGATGGTGGCTACTCTAGTGTGTGTGTGTGTGTTGTTTTTTTTTTACCTTAACTTTGAAAAGTCATGAATAAGCCAAAGCTATGTTAAACTACATTAAGGAGCTTTTGTTTGAAAGAAAAGCTTTATTGTCCATGAAACTGTTAAATTTTACTCATTTTCTCTCTTGAACAGGCCACATGGTCATTTGGAATTCTCTACGTTTTACTGCATGACTGAAAAATCTGACTGATGCCCGACTGTGTACCTTCATAGATGCGTCTCATTTTAGTTTAATTATGTCAAGAAATATGCTTCACATTTCTTGAAACCAAGAAACATGGTAAGAACAATTTGGTAGTAATCATGTTTAATCGTGTAACAACAAACCAAGTCAATATACAATTAAGGAACTCTTGAAGTCCATTGGATTTATCTTGCATACATTTTTATTAAAAGTAAACAAAAACTAATCATTTTTATGTTCATTATGATCATGTCTTTACAAATTCCATAATTATTTATTATGGAAGCAATGACTTATTCATAAAAATGACTGTATATCATTAAAATGTCAACTAAATAGTCATCCAAATTTAGTAACAACCACCTTCTAATTAGCTAAACAATAATAAAATGAGCTTATTCAAAAAATGTTTTGATTGTGTTCGTTTTATTCAGTTGAGATAATCGTGACAGATATTTCTTTTTTGGCAATATATCAAATTTTATATGAAAAATAACAAATTGAATGTCTGTCTGAGAAATCACTTTCAACTAAGTTACCTATTACAAAAACACCTCTCAAGGAATTGTGTTAATTCCAGATCACATGACCTGCTCCACATGATGTCATTTCCTCCTGAAGAAAAGACTGGCCAGACTCTAAGGCTTTCTGACTTATTTAATATAAAGTAGTATGTGAGTCAAGTGTCAACAGGTTTACTACAATATCTTTATAAATAACTTTCAATTTCATTTTTACTTAATTGTGTATATAATATTTTAGAAGAATCTTTGTGTGAAAATGCCATGCGGTGTTTGGTTATAGGCGGCTATGTTGATTTTAGGCCAGAAAACAGCAAAAAAAAAAAAAATGTTACAAAAAGTCCTGCAGTTATAAATTGACCTAAATAATGGTTCTCTTCACATTCATGAGGAGTGTTTATTGTATCTATTTCCTAATTTAGAATGTTTTGCTTGACTTTATGGAAGCTTATGTAGGAGTTATGTTGCAAAATCAAGTTCAAAAGTTGTCTCCTGGAACTTTGACTTTGGGACACCCTTACACAGTTAACATCACGTGCAACTACAAACACCAGAGCTGTCAAAACCAGAACATTTCCACCCTTTACAGAAGACAAAGGTGTCTGCTTGCTAAATAAATCTCAACCAAAGTAGATTTGAAGGTTTTTAGACAACCGAGTAATAATTTGTTACAATGAATATTGTGTTTGTTAACATTACATAAGTTAACTGCATGCACATACAACTGAACAATGAAAACAAACATAATGTTCACTGAGATGAGTTACTTAATCAAGTTTTAACTGTCTTTCATTGTTCACTGAATTGGAACCACTGGCTCCTTAAAAGTACATAATTTTTTATAAGCAATGTGATGAAGCAAAAATAAGTATGAAACTGTACTTAATTTAGCATATAACTTAGTGTAGTTCAGGTAAATGCAGTGACAGTGTCAGTATGTTTTTGAATCTCCGTCATGTCACTACAGTATTCAAGCAGCTTGACTTAGAAAACAAAAGAAGGTTCATACTTCTGACTATAGCACTAACCATTTAGGTCTATAAGAATTAATTATTTGATTTTAAAAAATGTTAGAATTGATAGTTAATTTCCGAACATTAATGACTTACACTAAAATTAAACCTTTAATTAAGTCTGCACTCAAAATAGAGTGCAGTCTACATTCAGCATAAATGTAGACACCAATATGTCTAACCAGTTCAGTTGTTACTGTAACACATCACAGCATTATCATGAGTCAATGCACTGATGTCATCACAAGACAACATCCAAAATGTCATTTATTTTGGTATCAGGGTAAATAGCTGTAATAAAAAAACACCTTTTGTGTTTACATCTCCTCTTCCTTTCAGATCTCATCCCCATTATCTTCTTACTTCTGTCAGTGCTCTTACAAGACAATCGCAGAGAAAGTCAAAGAGGTAAGAAGAGTTATATAATGTGGCGTTGCGCACGGATTTGTCTCAGATGACTGAGGACAAGACTCTCCGTTCCTTCTTTCAACATTAGCATAATCTCCTGTGATTCATCTGACCCAATGCAGTGCCCTCTCATCTATAGAACAGTTCTGAGAAACGACTGCGTGCTTTGACGCCTCAGATTATTGAGCGTGTCAATTGGTATTCTTCTCGCTTCAATTTGTGGCAGATGTGTTGTAAATTTGTTTTAAACCTGACAATAATGGAGACGTTCACACTGAGCCCGCCACAACCCCCTCCCTCCTCATCTTCCCCACCCCTCCGCTCTGTGATTGTGAAACAAAAATGTCAACATTTTGATAATATTTGACCTCATTTACATATGGTGTACCTTGATACCAGACACAGGCTGCCTTTCGAGCATTTAAATTTCTTAAGTGTACTGGGTGGCACCAGACCTCTGCAAGCTGCTTTGTCTTTCCCACCATATGGCATCTTGACAGTGTTTTCCTCACTAATTAGTCTTTAACACATATGCCAAGTCCAAATGACTGTAATGTCAGGCTGCACTGAGGATCCCTGTTGCATCAGAAATTAGTTACCATTTATTAACAAAGGAAAACATTTCAACTTTTTGTTTTTAGCTCAGGTACTTCACAAATATTTGCTTTTAGCCTTGTTTATCTGAATTAGTGTTTGCTCTGCTGAAGCTGTAATTCTAACTGAACCCATTTAAATGCAGTGATGGATGTAAGCCAGCACTCTCAATGAGGCACCCCACGAGTGGCGAAGATCTTTTAATAAAGATGGTGTTGTTTTGGCACACCCCATAACTCAGTCTCTATGTGGAGATACAGTGTTTTCTTGAGGTATTTTCTGTTATTCCAGGCATATACTGAATGTTAACTCATATTTTTTTGACTGCTATCAATGTACACAAAGCAAGCATGGAGGTAGACCAGGTTTTTTAGTAATTTTCCCACCTCCTTCTGTCCTCATATCCAAATCTCCAGTAAGATACTGAAATGTCCGTTCCATCTGTGTCTGAAATCATCCACTAACTCCCTGGTCACTATTCCCTATCTGGGTCAATATATAATTGCGGGACTTTTTGTAACATAGTTGACAGGTAACATAGTTGACATTTTTGCTGTTTTCAGTCCTAAAATAAACATGGCCGCCTATAACCAAACACCACATGGCATTTTTATACAAAGATTCCTCTAAGTATTATATATACAATTGAGTAAAATTGAAATTGAAGGTTTATTTCTTTATAAAGATATTGTAGTAAGCCTGTTGACATGCCATAAATCCACACTTCACTCACACACTACTTTATATTAAATAAGTCAGAAAGCCTTGGAGTCTTCCAGTCCTTTCTTCAGGAGGAAATGACATCATGTGGAGCAGGTCATGTGATCTGGAATCAACACACTTCCTTGAGAGGTGATTTAGTAATAGGTAACTTCGTTGAAAGTGATTTCCCAGACACAGACACAATTTGTTGTTTTCTACATAAAATTTGATATATTGCCAAAAAGAAATATCTGTCATGATTATCTCAACTTAATAAAAAGAACACAATAAAACGCTCAGTTACTTATCGTTTATCTAATCAGAAGGTGGTTGTTATTAATTTTGGACGGTTATTTAGTTGACATTTTAGTGATATCCAGTCATTTTTTTAATAATAGGTAATTGCTTCCATAATAAATAATTGTGGAATTTTTAAAGACATGATCATAGTGAACATAAAAAAACTTTTTTTTTTTTTTTTTACTTTTAATAAAAATGTATGCAAGATATATCCCATGGACATCAAGAGTCCCTTAATTATATATTGTCCCGTCTACGTAGTGACTATTGTGTAGTGAACTACGAACGGAGCATTTTGGCAAAAATATCATTTCAGACACTACTGGAGCTGTGATTTGTAGTGCAAACACATTAAAATCACACAGTTTATCACATGGCTAAAAAACAGGTAAAATCAGATTCAACAATATAACCTAAATGGGTAATTCTTTCCATTGGTATGACAAGTTTTCATGGCCTCACTTGTCTCCTTCACACAGTACATAATGGTACATATGGCTTGGTTAGTGACCATCCACTGTACACTACTTTTACCTGTGTATTGCGGGATATTTTGAATGCAGTAAATGGGGTGTAACAATTGTAACTTAATGTTCCGACAGCACTATAAAAAGGCGCTATGTAGGGTATAGGGAGTGATTTTGGACACAGCCCGGTTCAGCGCCCCGCACAGCAGCTTGTGTGTGAATGAGAAAACCAGAGACGAGTTGTACATCACTCTGTCTGCTCAGGTAAGAGTTTGAGAGAACCTTCCAAAATGCATTTTAAATGAGAGTTTAAATAATTTAAACATAAGATCTCCCACCACACCAGTTATAGTTTGACTGGACTGCCAGCTACTTGATTAGAGTTATGAATGCGGGCATGCTTTAATGAAACCAGCATTAACTACTGGTGGGAAATGGATTACAGTCTGGTGTATTGGTTGTATTCCTTGTGAGGGCCATCTCATGTAAAATAGTCACTATATTAAAGAATTTTGTCTTGTGGAAATTTCCTTCTAGTATTGGTGCATATTTTTTTTTCAAGTGTTGCTTTATTGTTATTATTCTATAAATACATTTTGGCTTTTAAGTAACTTAAAAGCAGAAAGCAATACATCAGTCCAGCACAGCGGTGCCTGAGTCTCGTATGATACTGTAAGAAATGCCTTCTTCCATATTGAAGTCATTTTATTGCTTTAATAATAACATTTGTGAATATATGTTTCATTTGTGGTGTTTAAACAGAGGGCACACTGTTCTCTTGGATATTTCATGGTCTCTCTGTTTCCTTTCCGTTTCTGGGAGTGAGAATAGGCCTGTGACAGACAAACACGCAGACATGAGAGGACTTTAAAAGAGGAAAAAAATAGACAGTTGAATGCTATCCTTGAGCGGGGTGCTAATGTGAGTTAAAAGCAATGGAAATTAGACACAAATTCGTCCTATTCGTCAAAAGATATTCACCAAACAGTGGTTAGATTGCTTCTCATTTCGAGTCCCATTTTCTCTGCACCACATTGTGCACCGTCGTCTTATTGTTCTCTGTGTTGCACTTTCCACTACTTGAAAATTGTCTGAGCACTCACATGCTCAGCAACAAATTGCTGAAATGGAGATCTTCCTCCTGTCAAAAACAGTCTTTTACACCAAATCCTCTGAATAAAATTAACATAATGGTCATGTTAGAGAAGACCACAGGCTTCCCAGAGTCATGTCACAGTTGGAAAATATCCAGTGTTAACTGATTGGTTGTTAAAGGTGTAGTTTTCTCAGCCTGAGATAAGTGGAGAGATGTCGCATGGTGACTGACCTGGATAAGACAGCTTTCAGTGTGATATCTCACTCTTCACACAGGCAAGAACCCACATTGAGATATTACTCGCTAACTAACAAGCCTATCATTTTGGCTTTTCGTACCATCAGTTATGTGCTATCAAATGACAAAATGAGGGTATTGCTATCTTTGTCGGATCTGTGCAGGAGCTATATCTAAAGCAAAGAATTAAAAATAAATGATAAAGATAGAGATTGGGAGATGCAGATTAAATTGAATTGTCATACCAAATAGTCCCATTTGAAAACAATGCAACCAATATGTTTATACAATGTTTAGCTGCAAAAATACATGTTAAATATAGTCATTATCACATTCACTACTGATTTAATTTGATTTGATTCATTACCAAGGTGGTAATTTCATTTTGCTTTCAGATGAATAGGCAGCGCACCTGAAGGTGTAAATGCATAAAAGTCTATTATTAACATGTCGCTGGGTATTTTCACTGCGTGTGTAAATTGATTCTTCCTGTAACTCCAAAAATAGATCCGATAGCAAATGTTAATATTAGTAAATTAAAAACAATAGTGATGCATTACTGTCACTCTTAATACTCTAAGTTGTGAGTGAAGAACAGACAAAGTTTCAGAGGAAAAAATATAGTGTGGACAGTCTTTACAAAGCTAAAAATACAGATTTAAAAGTAATGCTCTGAAGATCTGTATTTAATATATAAATGTATGTGATTATTTGCTGCTGTACAGTTATGGTTCCAGTTATAGTGTCTTAATATGCATTTTCATTTAGGTTAATCATTTCAACCTCGGGCCATTTTCACCTGTTATTCACTCACTTCACTTGCAGTTCTCCTCAAGCTCACGCCCTCCACTAGAATCCAGGCAGTTTGAGGCTTCCGCACGAAATCAGAGCTGTTCTTAGGAAGGACTGAAGCTCCTCTGAGCAGCAATCACAGATGTTAAAGCTGGAATCTGCTGGAGCTGCTCTTCCCAGTGTGGGGGTCACAACCTCTAATGCTCCTGTTACCACTGTGACTTCACCCTCCACATCTGTTCTAGTTGTTCTTTCAGTCTCTGAAGGTACAACTGGATGGTGCAGTGGTGTGCCGCTGCCTTTCAAACAAGGGGGGTAATCTATGTGTGTATTTTTATCGCTCTTTTTGGGGGTTTGCTGAGACACTCCTCTACCATCCCAACTAAAAGCAGCCTCCATCTTTGCAATTGGCTTGGGCTTGGGAAGTCGGCGTTTATCTTGAGCCCATTGTCTTATACGTTTTCCCTTCCTCCTCCGACTAATTTGCAAGTAATTGTTTTACACAACGTACGTCGAGTAAATTGATAAAACATATCTCAGCTGAGCAGGATGAGAAGTTTGTTTTTTTAAAATTCTGTGCACTGAAAATGTGATGATGTCGATGGCATTTAACTATTCGACGGAGAAGTTTATTTGTCTCCCTAAATGTGTTAAATGACTGGGAAGTAATAGCAGGTCTGTGTGATGCGCCTTCCTGCTGAACCTCCGCTGTAAAGCCTCATTATTGTTGGGCCACTGAGCAGATAAATTAGAAAAGGCAGGCTGCTTACACATGCAACATATCGCTCTGGAACAACAGATCTGTCTCCGGCGACTTGACTAAGTTAATTCTTTGTTCCTGACATACAACACAGCCTCGTGTGTGGTTTTTAGTTTTCAATTTGCATCAGGTAGCTGTAAGTGAACTGAACAAGCAAAGGCAAGAAGTAATTCTACATTAATCAGTGCTGATAATATAGTCAAGGCTTTTTAAGAAGGCAAAAGAAGCCTGTTCCCTTGTGTTTGACCAAGCACACTTATCACCTAGAACTAAAACGTGGTAAGAAGTGCACAATTAAACCAATGGAACCACCGGCTGCTGCTGTTTTGACCGCAACACTTGCCGATAGCAATGCCTGGAAGGACTTATGGACTTAAAACAAGAGAAAACAATCAAAAGAAAAAAGAATAGGAAAAAAAAACCCACATTGAAGAAACACATCCATGTCTGCCATCAGTACGGCTTTACTCATGATGCTTTACCTGTAACAACGCTTATGGCTCCCAGATTTGTACTTTGCAGTAATTTAAAATCTCACTTTGAAGAGAGGCAGGTGGAAGGTTAGGAAGGGAGTGGGAGACAGACATGAGAGTCGCCACCAAAAAGATCAGGAGGAGTCCAAGGGGGAAAATTGTTTTTTTTGACCATACAAGTGAAAAGACAATTTTATGCTTACTCTAAGGTCCACTCAACGATAGTTTAAAAAAAAGAAGAAGAAGAGAAACACTAGTTGCAGTGTTTTATGTGGCATAATGAACAAGACTTTTCTGATCTGTGTAGAGATTGTGATCACAGAAGCTTAATTGTCTTGTGCTGTGTCTAAACTGTGACTCATTTAAAAATGACCTTTATAGAAAGCTGTTGTTTAGTTGTGCCATAGGATTAATATATGCAGCTTTGAAGTTACTAAAAAAACTGGTGCCAGTGAAAAAATCACCTCTGTTTTGTGAATTACGGCTCGCGTGTGTTATGTTGCTCCACCAGAAACCATTTTATCACGTTCTCATTCATATCTGCCATTTATTGTGCTTTAGAAATATGTGTTTGACGATATTTATTAGCTCAAGGCATGAGCATGACGTTTCCAAAACCGTCATGGTTTTGACTCCACAAATATGGATGCTGCTGCCTTAACTACCCATTTTAGATTTCTCCTGAGTTAATACACTTGAGCTGTAGAAAAGTTTTGCTTTTACAAAATCAATTATGTGATTGTTTATATTAACCCGAACGTTAAATTAGCCTTTCTATTGCAACAAAAAGATTTGGACTGAATTTACTGATCAAAATCCTCAATCGAAACTGGGCTCGGATGCCTCTATCTCGCAGTATTTTTTTTTCGTGGTATATCCTGTCATACCTTTCATTTGTGTCACCAAGTATTTCATATTAAAAAGCATATTATATGTTTTGCAGCTACATATGGTTTCGAAAATATGACTAGCTGACTTGTGCATGATCAATATTTTTAGTCAAGGTGTGCTTGAAGATGGGACTTGATGACAGCTTAATGTTTTTTTTCTCTCACATTTCGACTCACCCAAACTCTGAGATGATTTCCTCTACTTGTCCAGTGTTGCTGATTCTGCTTCGATAACATGATCATGAATAACAGTGTACATTTCAAGCTTTTGTCTTTATTAGTTCCTGAGATATTTTCATTCAACCTTAGGCTCAGATTTTAATGTGAGGAAAAAATTTGCTTGCGATAAATGCAGAAGGTATTTGATATATCAAGCATTTTTTTAATATAGATCTTAAATCTTGGATTTTTTTTCATCTATATGTTTTTAATCTATATAATTACCAAATATCAAGATTATATTATTGAAAAGAAAATGAAAAACTATGCAAATCTGAGAAAACTCAGCAGAAATTGCGTTGAGCCTTCGGTGATTTGAGATGGAATGACCTAGTTTGCAATAATTTACCAACAGACATGCTCTCATAGATCTTATGTACACAATTCTATTGAGGTTCATAAGTCATATCTGCACATGTACCACCCACCTAAGCGTTGTTGAACACTATGTGCACTCTACAGTGGCACCAGCTGTCTGAAAGGGCAGTGTCTACCCCTAAACGCACCCATCGACACTTGCAAAAACTACTCAGAAAGACTCTAGGAACATGACAAAGAGCTCCAGGCACTGATCCGACCTCTAAACTCACCAGAGCCCAGTCTAGACCTTATCAAGCCAAACATTATACCTTCCAAGATCTTTGCAAAGATGTGTGTAAATGTATTTCAGGAAACAGCAGTCACAACAAATACTGAGTCAAATTAGATTTCTTTTGCTTGCTGCCCATTATATAAAGAGAGTTGGTAGTTTTAGTGCATAAGACTAACAGAGTTCAGTACCTTTGTAAATAACACTATGAGTAACTGACTGAAAACCGAAGATGATTTCAAACAGCCTCAATATTTAAAAAATAACCCAAAAAGGAGCAGTGTTTCAATTGATAGCCCAATACTGTACATAAGGATGAAGCCTTACATTTATTTGAGTTTAACCTTTAGGATATGGCCATCCTGAATCTGTAATTTGTCCCCTAACACTTCTGGCAAGGTTGCATCCATGTGGTCAGGTGTGCAGGGGCCTGACCGGTCGATGTTGAGCTTCCTTGCACACTAAGGAGTCTGGCACTCAGGTCACTGGTAATGGCCGCAGCCAGATGGTACCTATCCACTGGGGACGAAGGACACAAACATGCTGGTCGCAGTTTAACTTTGGAGGTTGCATATTCTAGCATTATTTAATGCTTGATTACATGCATCATTTATCACAATTATGTCTTGATAAAAGTTTGATGCAAAACACAGCAGAGGCATGCTGAATATTCAAACTTTGCCCTCTCCTGTCTAATCAACCCCAAAGAGGGGAGCGAGGGAAAGGAAGCAGAAAGACAGAAAGAGCAGAAAATTAAGATCAGCGCATAAGACTTTGATGAAATGATAAGGTTTTGTTTCTCGAAATAGAGCAAGATTAAGTACACAGTGAAAATGAGGGGGGAAAAAGCCACGAGGTGAAGAGTAGAAAGATTTAAAGAAAAGCATCTCAATGAAGCTCCTCAAACAGATTTTGTTGGTTATTTCTTTTGTGTTGTAGAATAATGTCATTGCTGTGCTCTAACTAGAACTGCATTACCAGTGGTAGTGATACGGTGAACACGGCTGCTTCCCCAAGCCCCATTGTTCCATTTACAGTAAAACGGCTTGTGGGGGATGTGATCTTGTTATTTTTTGACTGGACAGTTTTGACAGACTGACAACAAACATAGATGGAAGGAGGAGACGTCATGTGACAAAGGTCTCCAGCTGCAGTCAGACAAGAAGCACTGGGATTTTAATGGGATGCATCTGGTGTCACTGGTTCACAAGGTATCCCAGGGAATCTGTTTTAGACTGACAGCGAATTAAACATCTTGATACACAAGTGACAATTTAGGAGAAATAATACATAAGAGGTTAACACTGAGGTCCAGGTTTTTCTGAGCCTCCTGTGCCTCATTTTAGCGTGACAAATGCATGTTATTTCTCCTGCACACCGGCCCAGGAGATCACTTTGCCCGTCCTGTGTACTGTACTGTGTGTGCAATCAGTTAAGTGCTCTTTCTCATGTTTATTACACAGCAGGTGAAAATTAGCACCGGTGCATTAAAAGCTTGTGGATTTCAAGAGTCTCGGTGATAGCCAGAAAAAACGTGTGCACAACATGAGTGACTTCCAAAACTGTATAATACAGATTCGAATATAAGAAAAAAGGCAACGCTTACCCGAATATAATTAGACAAATAATGGGATTATTAAAACAAACTGAGAATATTTAATGAAATCAAGTACTCTGTAATTGATTGCCTTCTGTTGAGGAATCATTTACAGCTGTGCATTAGGCTGCACGTCTCTTGGGAGTTTCGTCAGCTGCAGTAGTACCTGCAGTAATGTAGTAAAACCTCATGCTGGGTTGCTTTATCTGCAGTGGTCATCACTTGTATCAGCTTTTTTTTTTACATGCAGATTGCAGCTTATTTTTTTACCAGGAGATAAGAAATTTATACTGGCCTCTTCTGTCTCTCAAATATGTCATTGTGTGCCGTTACGTCCTTATTTAGATTGTTAGAGTAATTTCAATATTGAGTCTTCACTTAAACTCCTGAGCGTCTCATAAAATTTTGTCACCGTCTGCATTTTTAAGCTCTCACCTGTAATGTGCGATTAGTAAGCAGCACCTGACGCTGACGCTTAAATTAGTCTAGCATTAGCATAGAATGTTAATTTGGATGCAAATTTTAACTCAAATTGTAAGAAACATGCAGTGCAAGCTCCACGGCACCTCTCACATACTGCAAGGGTAATATGTGCTTTAAGCATTGAACATTCCGAGTGACAGCAGCAGTTTTCGCTACACCTTGACCTCCCACTTAAAATAGGGCTAAATCTACTAAAAGGTAAACTGAAATCATGCTCGCCATTAGAAAAACCCTAGATTGAACATTCGTCTCGCCGCTTCTCCTTCAAATATGGTGTTGAGGGTGAGATAATAGGCCTAGTAGATGTCAAACTTTAAGAATACCAGATTTGGCTTTGCGAAGCACCAGGGGACTGATGTGTTTGAGGATGCGTTCACATTTTTGATTGGATTATGTAAAATAAAAATTGAATTCTAAAATCCATTTGACTGAGACTGTGTGAAGGCTATCCAGGGACGGAGACATCATTATGAATATTAATTGTTAATAATTATCCTTCTCCTCAGGGTAACTCGTTTTCAGGACAGTAGAAGTTGATTTAGAGAGCGGGGGAAAAAGAGTGATGGAGGTGGAGAGAGCAGGAGAAATGAGCGAGAGGGGAGAAGTGCATCGGTATCTTCACTGACGCCTGCAGATTTCCGTTAACTTGTCATGAAACTCTCTGTTGTATACGTTGCTTAGTGACTTGAGGCATTAACATGAAATCCAGATTAGCGTCAGACCATCTGCTTTTGAATATTTGTATCCACTCTGAGGATTTCATTTAATACCAACACTATAGAGAAGTGCCACATTCTGTGAGCGCTGCTGTCTATACTGAAAGTCTTTAAAAAAAATTCTTCATTTCTTCGTATAATTCAGTTTGTTTTGCAAGGCTGCTGATCATATCCTCATTTGATAGTCTGCGACTATTGTCTTACTGTGCAGAAGCAACATTTGTCTGCATTAATGAAATGCTTCATTTATAAACTGCATCAAAATTAACAGCAGAGACGGAAAATTTGCTTAAAGACTCTCATCAGTAGTTAGTTTTAGGCCACAAAAGTTTGGAGATAATTTAAGATAAGTAGACAAATAAATAATACAATTGAATAAATACAAAAAATGCATTGTATACATTTCATATTAACATAAGTGTGACATCTCAAATTTGCAAATGAACTACAGTTTGTCATTATGTTATAGAAAACATGATCCATCTGGCATCATGTTTCATTCAAAAACATAGACTATTTGCATTTGTGAATTAGCTGCCAGTTTATCAGTAGCCAATACAAATAAATTATGTGTCAATTATTGTTCTGTGCCCTTAAAATATCACATAATGTCACCGTTTAATTCAACATTATTTCATGATATGAAATAAAGCAATACAAAACCTGTTACCATCGCTGGAACTGCAGTCTCAACAGCTCACAATAGTTTGCATTCCTCAGTTTGAATTTCATGTAATCACCCTCACAATTGAGTCATGATGTTCCAGTAGTGAGAAACTTGAACAATCAACCTCATTTCCTGTTGAACATCGCTGCTAAAGACTCAATAATTCCAAACAGGCAATCCTAACAAGACTGCGGTCTTCTACAAGTCAAATGATCTCACTTGACTGTTTCTAGGAAATTGTCCCCCGCATCGTCTTCAATCACCAGTGAGCAGGGGCAGATGAACATATCGAGGCTCGCGCTGACAGGCAATAGCGGCTCGCTGAGATCTCACTGCGGACTATAAAACAGGCTCAGTAAATTATCTGAGCAGCACTTTTCGGTCAGAGTTGCTGGGATTATGTCAAACACTTCATGATTTCCTCTTTTGGATGTTTTTTTTTTTTTTTTTTGCGTTACTATTTCCTGACATTAACTTAATTATGTGTCATACATTTACCCACACTAATCAAAATGTGTTTTTGTGCCCTTCATCCAGCATATTCTTAATAATGAGCCTGTCAACTCGAGATTATTCTGTCACATTAAAACAGATGTTACATACCTTCAGTACTATTGAGTTAAAGGTTTAAAAATGCAACAATAAATAGAAAAGGATGCTAAATAAACTGACAAAAATATACAAAACAGCCTTCCTTCAGGCGTACGGATAAATACAATGTGCATCCTTGCAGAGAATCTTGGCTCCTATTGGTGAGACAAACTTGCTTTATCTTGCTTCAGAATAAAGTACACAATTGACCTTGCCAAGTTTTCTTTCTTGCACTCTGCACAAATTGACCAAAGCGCTTGATAAGATGTAAATTTTGCAGTGCAGCTCAGTGAAAGAAAGCCTATAGAGTCTGTTAAAGGTCAGGGCAAAACGCAGCCACGGTTTGACTAATCAAAATTCCACACATAATCAGAGACACTTGATTCACCCATAAATATACGTGATAACATAAAGTCTGAGAGCAGGCTGATAAATAAACAAAGAGAATGATAAATATGCAACGTTCTAAATCCAACTGCAGAACAAAGTCTCCTAAAGATATTAAAAGTGTGGAATCTTAGATATGGAAATAAAAAAAAAAAAGGACAAGTGCCAATTTTAAAGGTTAAAATTAATGGAGGGTGGCTAAAGACACAAAGGAGAACACAGCTAAACCATGTCCACTTTGGAGAGAATTTATTATCTTGTAAAGGAGCATTTTAACCTTTAGCAGGTGCTTAATTATTCATAAAAGCTATATAATAGGAACACTATAACAAACTGTCAGCCAGATAGCACCACCTACATAATGTAAATGCCCTTTGTTGCCAAACACCAAAACAGCAAACATATTAGCTGCTGAACAGTATGGCCGTCATGGTGTGTGGGCAAGGAAGAGGTCAGCCGGTCCAGTGGGTATTTGTTCACTTCAGCCTCTAACACAGTTTTACACGAAAAGAACCTGCCATGCTCAAACAATGCAGGATAAAGACTTCTTGTGGCTTTTGAAATGTACTTGCTGCTATCGGAACAACAAAACAGTAAATACATAAATAGAAGTTAATTGGGAATTATTATAGGGCAGAGTGGGTTGCAGTGTGGTGGGCTTTGATAGCAGGGTTTGAGCTCCACCTCCTGCCTACAACTGATTTCTTGCAGCATGATGGTAATGTTCCTTGAATCTTAAATGAGAAATTGCATTTGTGTGGACAAAACCATATTCTAAATGCAGTGACAGGACATTAAGAGGATATTCATTGTGATCCTTTTGAAACATTTATATGGGAATGGAAGACACACATTGTATTTCACATGAGGACTTGTTGATCTTTACACTACATCATCTGCATTTGTCATTTTAGATCTTCAGTCATCCAGGTCATACGAAGTGCTGGAGTTCAACTCAACTGCATTTAGTTCAGTACTTTTTTATTTACACAGCATATACTCACAACATCCATCATCTCTACTGTGCAATATTCTTCTTTTTTTAATCACTGCAATAATCAGTTCATTCAAACCAAGATTCACAATAGTGCACAGCACACTTTACGATCCCTGCTGTTGTCTGTTTGATTCAGTTATGCTTATTTATTACTCTGCCAAGGAACAGAGTGGAGTAAAGTGACGGCCGACGTGTGTTTGTCTGTGCACAACATTACTCAAAAATGAAATGACGGATTTGGATGAAATTTTCAGGAAAGGTCAGAAATGACACAAGGACCAAGTGATTAGAGTTTGGCAGTGATGTGGCTTATAGTCTGGATCCACAAATTTGTTAACAAATGCGAGATAGCGGCACAGCTTCACTGTTACTATGACAACAAGTGATCACTACGACAGCTGCCTTCTGATAATGGCATGATTGCGATCCTGCTTTCACCACGGTGGACTTATCAGAACTTATCCATCAGAAATGATACAAGGAACAATTGATTAAATTATGGGGGTGTTTCCGAGTCTCATCAATTCCCGCCGCCCGCTACATATTTGAATGACGTGATTCGGTATCCGTACATAACATACACATGCAAAACACACGCCTGTGCTCAGTGCAAGGTCATTCTGTTTGTGGGTACATCTGTATTAAATGGACACATTCTATATTGCCGTGCAACTTTTTTCAAGATTTCTGCCGTGATACAACAACTGAGCAGCCTTGGCGTTTACTGTGCCATCTGAATGCTTTTCTTGTTTATGAAGATAACAAATATACGGCCACATTCTATGTTGCCATGATTTCTGATCATCAGTAACTAAAAAAAAAAAAAAGCTGTATTTCTGACAATGTTGTATGGGGAATGAACAGCCTTGGAGGAGTATTGCGCTCTCCGAGTTCTTTTCTTGTTTAGAACAGTTTTTTCTTAGATTGTGTCTATTTGTGTACGGATGATCAGCAAGAATTGTGTTGTGCAGTGTAGCCGACTGGTTTTCTGTGCATATGGAAATAAACATCTTAAATCTTGAATTGAATCCCACTACACTTTAGGGTCAAGACCTCATTATATTATGTTATAGAGAGATATCAAATGAATCTTGCATCTACCTTTGAGCAAGTATTTGAGGTAAAACTCCATTTTAACAGGGAGAAACCTCAGACAGAACCAGACATAGAGACAGCAGCCATCTGCCTTGACCGGATGGGGTAAGAGGGGCGGCAACAACTGCCAACAAAAGTGTGAGTTCTGGGTGACAAAACACAAAATAAGATGACAAACATTCCATTTGTGTGATGTATAACTGTACAAGCCATAAAACACCCCAAAAAACACAGCCTATTTTAAATCAGCTCAGATAAAAGAAATTGTAAAATCGTTAATCTATATGAAAAAAAATACTGTCCAGATACATATGCCTACAAGGTGCAATCTGATTTTTTCATGATCACTTTCATGACATTTGAATTTGCTTCTTTGCTGACGACACATAACCAAAGTAGGATTTCTAGAACAGAGACGGTGCATTTGGGGTTTAAAAATATTTCGATGGACACATGACCCAGACCAAGAAATGCAGATTCTGAGCAAACCATTCACAAGTAAAGGCAAACCCACAATCCTTAGTGTGCACACTGAATAGTCCAAGTGTGAATTGGAACACCTCAAACATGCATATCCACATAAAACCTGCCTGAAATGGGCCACTAGAAATTTCATCATATTCCCCACTGCCTTTTGACAGCTCTTTTTCAACGCCTTCCAGGGACTCCCTCCACAGCCAAGAGATTTCAGTCTCCACCACAGGGGACGGGATGCTTTCCCCCAATAGCAAATTATTAGACCACAACCTCCATCATGGTGTGTGAAGTGGTTGAATGGATAGAAAGTGACTATTTCTGATCAAAGCGCATCTTACTGAAGCCGGCTCTCGATGTTCCCTTGTCTCAGGCCTTTTTCTCTCTCTGAGTAATTTGTTTGTTTGTTTTTCTTTGTGTGTTTTTCAGAGCTGATTCCATGATTAATCCAGAGTGGCATGAGAGCCAGAGCCTCATGCCACACTGGCGTATGAATTATTCATATTATTATCAACTTAGCCATTTCACAATATTTGGAGCCTGTCTTTCATAAAACATGGAGTGAAATTTTTGGTTTTGACATCCCAAAGGATTTTTTACCAAAGTGCAAGATGAGCCTGGAGCAAGTTACAGGTGAGCACAAACAGAGGCTTAAGTGCTGCATTCATTTAGAGAACTGTCCCCAGATATTAGGAGAAAAGAGTGTTTAATTTGAAAAGACCACACTCAGAAGTATCATCTAGTTAGAGACTGTGGATTCCTCACACTAACTGCAACCACAATTAAAATAAAGCTGCATCACAATCCGCTGAATATGTCATGTATTTAATTGGCTGCTTTTCTTTCACATTGTCTCCAAAACAAGAAAACAATGTGGAAAATCACAATCAGAAAAGAATCTCTCCTGCCACAAATATGTGACTTAACCATCACATAGTGAGAGTTTCAACAACTTATACAAAGAGTTTTGCACTTCATCATCTGAATCTATGTCAAATGAGTGGGGCACACAAAAAAAAAAACAGGAGCTGGAGAGAATTATAGACCACAGTAATTAGACTGTGTTGTATCATTTGGAGGATCTTCCACCACCCATGCATCTTCACCTCTACAGCATTTCAGTTCTGACCTTGAACTAGAAACTGTCTGTGTAACAGAAGCTTCCCGAGAAATGGGATTTTGAATCAATACATTTAAACTTTCAACCACTTTACCTAATTATCTTTTTTTAACTGTTTCTCCATCTTTTCAAGCTGTGTATCTTGTCTTTCTCAGCTCTTTCTCAGTATTCTGTGTGTTGTTTATTTACTACAGCGTCGGTCATGACTTAAAGAGCACAAGTTTATATAAAAGTTTTATATAAACTACTACTTTGTCGTATGTATTAACTCAGACAGTTTGCTTATATAAAATTTAGACTGTAGCAAGAATAGAATTATAGGACGGCTTTGGACACTTACTCAAAAACTACTTATGAAATGTCATCATTTGTCATGTAGCTGAGGCTGCGGGCTCATTCCTTTCACCTGAAACTGAAAAAATAATACTACTAATAACTGGCTTGTACGTTGAAATGCTTTTAATCTGTCACTACATAGCATGTACATGGGCCATCAATAATGTAGGATAAACCATTTATTCTTTTATTTATGCTACAAGGGATTCTGAATTGGTTCCAAGGATCAAATCTGTCCACAAATGGTGCAAAACTTGACAAATCTCTAATACTGCTTCATGTCATGACTATTATTTGTTTTTTGCTTCTGATCATAAAAGCTGTTGAGAGTGCAGTATACAAATTTCACATCTGAAAAAATGCAGCTTCCACACCAAAAGCTGCTTCTGTCAACGGATGTCCGATACTGGCTTCTTCTTTTTTTATTTTTTGCCAAAAACCAATATGCCGATATTGTCCAACTTTTAATTTCTGATACCGATATATGTGTGCTGTTGAACTAAATTTAGGTAACATCACACATTAACACATCATGCCTCGTTTTATTGTGAAGCCTCATTGGATGCATTCTCAAATACAACAAGTCTTTCAAAATGTAAACATTGTCTGTGCCAAATAAGAATTGCTTCAACTTAAGTTATTTTAAAAAATGCCATATTTATGTTTTTTTAATTGTCTCAAACAACAGTTCACATTCTCCCTCTCTCTCTCCTTCCCTCCCTCTTTGAGCCAATAAATGCCGGCGAACTCCAGGCATTATTTTATCGGTTCTCATAAAAGGCAAAAAAAAAACCTGATAATGATATTGGCAGATATTACATTTTTATGTCAGTATCGGGCCAGTAATATCGGTGGACCAATATTATCGGACATCCCTACTTCTGTCATATCACTCGTCGCCATGACTACAGCAGTTTCAACGCTGATAATGCCCATCTTTCTATTTAAATGCATGGCCACCACAGTTCAGTCTGCCTTAATCATCTGCTTCACACTGATGTAAACACACTATTTTGCTTCAAGACAATGCTCTGAAATTGAACCATGACCTCTAATACTGTATCACTGCTGCCTAAACTTCACTGAAACTGCCTCCCATCCTCTCACCTCTTCTACCTCCAGTCCACTAGCCCACATAGCCTGACCTTTGAATCATTTAAGCAGATCTTCTCGTTTGAATATGTCCTTCATATAGCCCCTCTGCTCAAACCTACACCCACAACCGGGACTATGTTATGTTCATTTGGCCTCATTTATTTTCATGTATTTCTTTGTTGCTTCTTGTGGCTGGTTTTCTTCCCTTATTATGCATTGCTGTAGCTCTTTCATTTGTCATTCATTGGTATGCTCCCTCCGTGTTTCTCTCTCTCTTTTTTTTTTTTCTCGGCACCTTAATCTTTTAATAGCCATTGGTGTGCTCAGTGGGAAAATCTTGAAATGAACTCAACCTCGACACAAACAAATGTCAGCTGAAATCTTAAACATATGTAAAAAACAAAACAAATAAATAAATAAAAATCCAACTTAAATCAGTTGAGCATAGAGAAGCAGACGTATGTGGAGTTTTGATAAAAAGCTTTTATTCGCTACATGACCCGTTCGTGATAGTTACACAAAAAGACACCCCTAGGATAGACTCTCTGAACTCAAATATGAAATACTGGAGGCACATAACAGCAATTATTGTTTATTAGGAATTGAGGGTTTGGAGCAGCTGGTCCCATTTATTTTGAATGGAAACTGTTTGTGCACACTCCTCCAGAAAGCCAGAGAGAAACTTTTTGTGCATCTCAAGGAAGTAATTTCTGAATTATAGTCATTATCTCCCACCTGTTGCCTCAATTAACCAATTAAGACAGACCCCTGAAAGGATATATGACACCCTGATTAAGACTTCAAAGCAGGTCGAAAGTAGCCTCTTTTTTTAAATGATCATAAACGAGCCATGTGACGAAAAAAAATGGTTTATATCAAAGCCCCTGATACTCATGTTCCTCTGTGTAAGTGCCTGAAGTTTGCTCTTTTTCACATTTGAAAATTAATACCTTGCCATTCGCAGCATAACAAATATCTCCATAGTAACCAAAGGGATTCTTGCTGAGCAGATACAATGCTACTGATATATCTAAAACTTAACGTTGTCTCAGGAATGCATGCAAAAACCGTTCTGACAGGGGATTACCCTTGGGTAGTGAGGCTAATAGAAGTGTCTGAACCAACTGCTCGTTAACATTCTCAGGAGTAGTGTAAACAGCAACTTAAATAGGATTTTAAAATGCTAATTGCATGGATTCATCTAGCAATGAGCTGATACGTTGCTTGATGCTTTACCAGTGTAAATAGCACCTAAGGCTAGACAGTTTGCGCATTTTTCATCAGCACTTGTGGTAGAAAGATATAGAAGGCTGGGTTTAATTATTTCATTTTCTGTGCCTCAAGTTGCCACCTGATAGTATAATAAATCAATAGCATTTCCATGAATACTAATTGTGGTTGCAGGGATGGTTGATGTAGCCGGTAGGTTCGGGAATTTGATCAGGTCTGCACAACCAGTCGGCCGAGGCCTCTGCCTTCCCTGCCATGCCCCACAGAGGCTCGCTGCTATCCCTTTGAAGTTGAGGTGCAAAATCAATTGAACACGTCTGGGAGTAAATGAACTTGTTTGCAGCTTAATTTCCAACAGCTGAAGGCTTTCTACCACGATATTTATGAGTGCAGGTGGACCCTTCTCTTCTTCTTTTAGGGATATGCGTTTCTCGGCTGGGCCTTGGATGAATCGCTTGACGTCCGTCAAATCATGAAATGCTATCATAAATAAGTAATAGTGTGTGTTTGTTTTTTCTTTACTTTAGGCCACATCTTCTGCACTTTGACAAGGATTCAACCAATGTAATGAGAATAGAAAACAGTATTCTAAAGAACAGGCAACTCCTTCGTTGGTAGAACAAGTTTGATATATACATTTTTTTATATAATTTTGTTTTGACTGCTCTCTTAAACACTTAAATACTGAATAATATGTTCTTCTAGTAATGATTGCAATGTCTTAATTTGACATATTATTAGTGTACCTGCTTTTCAGTTTCTATTTATAGTAGGAAAACAGCTTTTAACAATCTTTGGCAGGTTACTAGTCAATTAAGCAAACTACAGATTTATTCTGAAATGATTTAAAACATAAAGTACATATTTGTGTCTCAGAACAAATTTAAAATTGCTTGGAAAAGGCTTAGTTTTCAACAAGCCATCATCTGTGCTTGTTATGTCATTTGTGCTGGTTTTAGTCCTGCTGTGGTTTTTGATCAAAGCAAAATGTCTGCTGGACTGCTGCCCGTTGGACACTCGCAGTGAATTCTCTTTTTAAACATTGATGTGAAAGTACAAAGTAACCTTAACCTTCTTCTTTTTTTCTTAAAAACATTTTTTTAGACACTAAGTGCAATTCTCTGACCAGAAGAAAAATGCACTTGTTGGGCTTTAGAATGCAATAAAAAAAAAAAAAACAAATAAGTACCAGTTAGTCAAAATTAAGATATAATGACACCTTACTTTACTTTTATTATTTATCCCTTCCCGGAGATCTATTACACTGTTTGCCTCAACGCTTATTTCTGCGTTTTTAGATTTCTTTAACATGCCAAGAATTGGGCAGAATTAGGCCATAATTGCTTCCATGCCTCTGGACTTGCTTCTGTTGTGTTCGACCATCTACATTTTTCTCCCATAAAGTCAAAAGAGTTGATAATGGACCATTGCTCTGTTACTAGAAAAAGGCAAAGGAAACAGCAGCCCGAGAAAAGAGAAATAAAAAAGTAACTTGATTAGGGGAAAAGGGAATCAGTAAGACGGAAGAAAGTCTAAGCTCTTTAACTGGTCCTCCTTTGCATATAAATGAGAGATTAGGCAGAAACTATATCTTACTGCCTGTTAGAATACATATGCCTAATTACAATATATTCATAAAGTGAGAGTGTAATTTCCACAAAGGAGATTACAAACGAAGCACAAGGTCAGGAAAAGCCCTTTCTGTTCCCTGCATATCATTAGGATGATGATGCTGATGCTGCACAGAAAATGACTCATGCTCATTGGTTCTCCTGAGAGATTATGTTTTTTAAGACGAAGTATAAAGATGGGATAAATGGAAGAGGAGTAAGTACTAATGAGTTATACGTTAATAATGTTAATGGAAACACCAAAGTAATGACATAGTTCATTTGAACTTTGCAAACCCGCTCCTGTTTCAGCACCCACTGACGGCTAACCTTGACTTTTCAGAATTTTAATGATGCACTCATGCAACTTCCAAAAAAAAAATCAACATTTATGCTAATCTGATTTTGATTCCTCCACTTCTCGAAAAAAAAAAAAACAAAGTATATCCATCTTTAATTCCTTTTAATTCATTCTCTTTTGTCACAGTATGCACAGAAAAATCTCAAGCGTCCTCTGAGAACTTCGAAAAAAAGTAAATGAAGCCAGTGGCTGCAGATGCATGTCTCTGGTGCGTGCATTCTTACATGGATGGTCAGGCACCTAATGAAGCACCACTGAGTTCCACCTTCGCACTGTGTGGCGTATGAAAGGCTGAATGCAGAAAATTTGCAGGAAATTTACAGTCTACAGCACCAGCTTCAGACTGTAAATCTGCGGGTTGTGACCCACCTATGAGTTTAGGGAGACGCTGAATGGGTCACTTAACGGTCACCAATAAAGTCACTGTCAACTTTAGAACATCTATCAGAAAAATAGCTTCTCTGCATTCCTCTCCCTCACTGCCCCTAAATTTAAGTGCTGTTTGCAAAAGGAAGAATCATCTTAATTCTTCAAGCTTTAGTAATCCACACTAAAATATACGCAAAATCAAACATCTATAAAGGTTGCGTCTCTGCAGTCATTCATTTTTTAAGCATAAAGCTATGGAGAAAAGGAATCTTGCACCGATACTGTTCAGAGTGGAGTTGCAAGTCCAGCAGTGTATTTGCTATTCACATGGCTCTTATATTAATTCATATGTAGCACACTTATTAAACATTGGGTCACAGGGGCAGATCTTTACTGATCTGATGCTGTTCACGGAGACAAATCGATAGCTTTGCCTGCGTGGTCAGTGAAATGTAGCAGTGAGATCTCAATGCTCGTCTCAGATCCAACTGATATTTCTCATATTTCACCATTAACTCTTTCCTGCCTCGAATGACTGGATTTTACCAACAAGACGATGCCCCTTACCACACAGCAAGGTCAGTTAAAGCCAGGATGGAGAACCAGAACACTGGAACATGCCTTGGCCTGCTCAATCACCAGATCTAAATCCAATTGAAAACCTGTGGAAAATCATCACACGCAAAATGTAGGACCACAAGCCCAAAAACAAAGCAAATTAGTTTGAATTCGTGCAACAGGATCATTTGACAGCAGAACAATGTCAGAAGCTGATAGCATGCCAAGACGCATGGCTGCAGTCATCAGAAACAATAGCTATGCAATCAGGTACTAACTAAGGGAAAGCAAATTACAATGTATGATGGCACAAGCCATCAAATTCAAACAAGAGCTAATCATAGAGGCACTCAAAAGAAATGTTAAAATCATAAACTTCTAGAGGAAAATATACATAACTTTTCAGATTCATATTCTTACTTTCAAATCAGATAAAACCGCTTTACCGGATCAAAAATATTACAAAACAAATAAAAAAATATCACACAGGACCGAGTTGGTTAATCGACACAAATGTTAGGACCAACACAACAAGCAATTATCATGTATCATGTGACTAAAACAGAAAAGAAAAGATGGAATGCCTAAAAGCTGTTTTCGGCAGTACAATGCCATGGCTATTGGTGGAAGAACTTAAGTGATGTTGGTTATTATCAAGAAAACCATAGAAAGTGGCTAGTTATCAGCTCTTAAATTAAACTCTTATGAGATATTTTAGTTGGTATCATTATATTTGTCCAAAAAATGTACCTTTAGTGTACCAGGCATTAAAATGAACAAGAAATCGAAGAAAACAAGAGTGGTTTTATTAGTTTTTCCATGACTGTAGCTGTGAATTCAGATCCAAGTTCTGAACATTAACAGTGAGACAGCTCTTCTAGCTTTATATGCAAGAAAAAGAGCTGATGTTAGTGGAACTTAGTGTTGTAAATTCCAAATGAGAAGAAGCTGAGCACTTTGTGAGGCATCACTGCAAAGAAGAAACGAATTATATGCTGAAGAACTGGGAAGAAAAACAGTCAAACAAATTTTAAAAAGCAAAAAGTTTCAGTCTATCTTAAGAGATAAATTCTTGTAAGTGAAAAAATAAATGGTTCTGTTTTACAAATAATGAAGCGTGCAATGAGATGTGCACCAATACGAAATAATAATCACATTAATACTTGTCAGCTGAAAAGGAAGACGCATTTTTCCGTTCATTTAACCTTAATGGACCTTTTTCTTAACTGTGCCCTTGAGTTGCATTAGTTAAAAGTAAATGAAAAATATTGTATAACGAATAGATTTGTGTTTAATTCACTTACACATATGCATAAAGTGCCCGCACTAAATACAGCATTGCAATGATGTGCACATATTGATAAATCGAAGGAATATTTTTCAGTAATCAATCCCAAGGTTCAACGCTGTGGCTTCCGCATGTGTTGCATCTTAATTTATCAATCTTTTCCAAATCAAACGTCACAGAGGAAATCGCTGAAAATTCCTTGTCCAATTATTAGCAAGTGAATGACTAAAAGCTCTTATTTCTGGTAATGCTCAACTGCAGTCTTTTCATTACAATTTTAATGGAAATCGCTTATCTCGCTCCTGTCTTTCAGGTGTTCAAAAGACCTTACATTAAGTAAAGTAATCCCCAAAGCCAGCACAATTACAGCTAATTCCATTTTAATTCAGCCAAAAGGTGATGTGACAGGGAGCATTTCAAATGTCGGTAGGTGGTTAAAAAAAAAAGAGGAAAAAAAAGGAAATTTTGGTTTCAATTATGGGCACTGTGTGTGGAAATCTTAATAGGAGCTCTAAAGAACTGCAAGCCATCGTACATATGCAGGAAAATTGTTGACAAATTTCCCCAAAACGTACAGAGAACTATCTGTCTGTATATAAATTATTATGGGGTTGCTATTATTGTACTTTCAAGTTTAGCAAGAAGCAAAGCAAGCTCTCTCTGTACCACTGCAATACATGCAAAATTATGTAACTTTTATGAATGTGTTATGACTACCTTCACTTTCCATCCTTAAAATTTCACCATTCAATTGTAAAGCTAGTTAAGTTTAATGACTCTTTCATCCACATTTAAAAGACTAAATTTGACAATGAAATGTTGGAGCAGCTGTAAGAACAAAACATTTAAAAGAAACAAAACTACTGCTAGAAAGAACAAACTTTGTGAGGCAAGCCTATATAATTATTACTGCGTGAGAAGAAGGGGACATCTGTTATTTATGCTGTCTGTTTCCAAACTTTATTTGTTTAAAGGGTCATTGTAACAGCTGCACCAGGGACATAAGATGAAAATAATCTTTTTTAGCTACATTTGGTCCATTATAATTGAAAATAAATCACAGTTACAGTTTACCCTGCATCTGTGTGATTAGAATTAATCAGTTAAAACTGAAGAAATTTATAGATGGAGGGCAGTTGGCGTGCTGACAAAATTAGCAGACAAAAAAAATAAGAAACAAAATTCTCATTGTGTTACTTTTATTTGGTTGAAACTTTATCAAACAAACGAGCACTGTCAGCAATCAGTTTCCAAATCATCACAACACATAGATTCATGGACTTAAAATGAACATATGATTAACAACAGAACATATGCATTTCTATATCTGGAGGGAGAGGGAGGGATATGAACATATGCCCCTGTGAGCGTACATGCACGTTAAACAGTCCAATAATTTATTCCTTTACTTTCTTTTTATTTATGTTAGTTCAAGGTACAAGCAAAATCACCCATCATATACGTAATTTAGTATATCATACATCACGATCATAATAAAGACCCGCTATCTTGTGCTGCTGCCTTATTAACTTTTTTAGTCAAAATCCCATATTTTTTTTATTTACTGGCTTTAGCTCTTACAAATTAAACTGTTAACAGCAAAACCAAACTGGTCAAATCCAGTTAAGTTTTTAAATAACTACAGGACATTAATTAATTGGGCATAAACAATCTATATTTTTAGTTCAGAACAAGGTTAGCTGTTAGCTTCCTTCCAGTGACATAACGCTGATCAAACCAACAGACAGCTCTTCACTTCATTGTGCTGAGAGTAGGCTCTTGGTCATTACAAGGTACCACAGAAAAGGCAATAACAGGTGAGAAGCAAACTGGTCTACCACCTATTCCAACACACCGTATTTAAAGACAGCTCGTGTTGAATCCTTTTCAGATTGCTCCGGTGGACATGCATGAGTCCCAAGCTTGGCTCTCTCCTTTTCTTGTGTACAGACTTACCAGCAACTACAGAGGTCAATCAACAGTCTCTCTCTGCTTTCTCTCTTTCATCTCGGCCCTCTGTTGAGAGCTCAGGCCTCATCTGGAGAGAATATTGGCAGAGAGTTTGTTCCTTGATTGGCTTTGCGGGAGCAATCCATACAGATGTGTCTGGTGTGCCCATGTGGATCAGATTTCTGGAAGGGCCAAGACAGACTGAAGCCATCAGGTCTCTAGATCCTGGGTCCAGGGAATGGCTCTTCTATAAAGTAGAGTGCCATTGATCCTCACTAAAGCATTAACTCTTAATGAAACAGTCGGTTTCTATCAGGTGGTTCACAAGAAGACTTTTTTAATGTTTTTTTTTCTCTTTCCAGATGATCTTAACAGTGACAGTTGCTCGAAGAGAAGGTAGTAAATCACATTTAGAATGCTGTCCAGATACATAATTTACATTACTAATATTAATATTACGTCAGTATTTTTTTGCAGAAGCAGCATCATATGCAAAAAATAAATAAGTAAACAAAAATCCCACAAAGAAAAAAACAAGAAATATCTGCATGATCAAAAGCCAGAAAGGTTCACTTTACAATAACAACAGTAAAACCAAAGCACATTTAGCCTTTAGCCTGACTCTGGTGTGTAATGACCAAAGGATTTTTTAATGTTTGTGACCCAAGACTCCTGGCAGTCTTTAAGGCGCACAGTAATTCGAAAATACAGTATAGTCTGGATCATGACCGCAGCAATTTGTACACCGTTTGAATAACTTAATCAGTGTTAGAGAGTATACAGAGGCCAATGTCACAGTAGCAGGAAACATATATTTGTTTTTATGAGCAGCATTTTGGACAAACTGGAACTGGGCCACCGAAACTTGGCTGACACAAGTAGACAGAATGTTGCAGTAGTCCAGGTGTAGCAACACGGGGGTGTGAATAATTTTGTCTGTGCCTTGAAATGACAGGGCAGACTTCATTTTGTTCCTCAGATGACAAGAAAAGGAGATGCCAGATCATTACAATCCATAAGCAAACTAATGGCCTAATCAGTCATTTTTGACCAAATCAAACCCAATGCAGATGGTCCGATGATGGGATTAAAGCGGCCACAGACAGGTTTTCAACTTTCTCCCCCTTGTGTTCTTACGTGGCATTACTGTTGGTTTTTGCTTACCACTTTTATCAGAGCCTCTTAACTTCCAGCGACACAGGACAAAACACGATAGACACAATTTACGAGCTCGGACAGAAGAAAGAAGCTCCTGATTTGTCTCTAGTCTCCAAATTACTGTAAAAATCCTAATCTGAAATACAAACCTGAACATCAGTGCTGTTGTAAAGGCAGAGTGAATCAATTGTATTAGTGAGTAACTTAGACAGGTTTTGTTACTTACTGATCTTGTAGAACTTGTACCAAGATTATCGGTTTTGAACCTTCCAAAGTCCTGAAACTTTCTCGACTGAGCGAATGCCTATCTGTGTTTCACTCTTGTCTACCTCTGGTTCTATAGCTTTCCCTCTTTGCCTTCTTTGCATCCAGCTACAACAGAGTTGATATTCGTTTGCCATATCTTGTTTCCACTGTTTTTGGTGCTCTAAAATGAGCTTTTATTTTGTGGTGGACAGATTACTTTCTGGTGACAGACGGAACTGAGTCATGCAATCATAACACGGGTGGTGGCATTTTTGAATTTTGAAATAAGCTCATTTTATTATTGTTTAGCTAATTAGAAGGTTGGTGTTATTAAATTCGGACGGTTATTTAGTTGACATTTTAGTGATATCCACATATTTTTTTCCCCTAAATGATTGGTTCTGTTCTGTCGTGATCATAATAAACATAAAAAAAACTTCTTTTTTTAACTTTTAATAAAAATGTATGCAAGCTATATCCCATGGACTTCAAAAGTCCCTCAATTACATATTGACCCATGTAGTAAAAACAAATAACTGAAATTAAGGAGTGTACATTCCTGAGATAAATACCTTAGTAATTTAAAAGGAAAAGTTAGAAGTAAAATAAGGCAATTAAAAGTTGAGGAAGCCGAGAGAGTCCGAGGCAAAGTAAGAAGGGGATGTCCAGCGCTGCACATGTCTTGCATCCTCTTAGTGGGCGATTTGTCACTGGTCCTTCTCTCCGTTTGTCAGAAGGGCCAAAAATACATAAAAAGAAAAAGGAACATGCAGACTCCAGACAAGCAACATTGCTGACCACTGAGCCACAGTGGTGACCTTATGTAGATTTACAGGCAGCAAGCGAGAGAAGAGAGAATGTTTTCCTGGTGTTCCCAGCCCTGTTACAACTTTTGGAAGTCTTGTCAAATAGCAGCATTTTGAATAAATACATCATAAAAATTGCTTAATGACAGCAAACACTGGTGACTCCCTCATTATCGTGTTACCAGGCAGCTTTTTCTCCGGTGGATCATAGATTCCTGATGGCAACATATTTGTCAGATCATGAATGAACGCCTCCAACATGTGTTCAGGCTAAATGTTATTTTCCTTGTATATGGTTCCCCTTTGGTCACCCTGTACACAAACATGGTGTTGCTTTTCATTGTTACTGAGCTTTATCTCCCCATTTCTTAGCTGCACCTCTCATGTGTCCAGTCTGTTTAAATGTTGAGCAAATGTGAAAAATTGGATGTCCACACATTTTCTTTAGCTAATCTCTGAAAGGGCCTTAGAAAACAGCAACTTAAAGGCAGGAAAAAACAGCACATTAGTTCATTTTCAGCATCAGCAAACTTGCTACCAATTTGCTTTTGAAGGCATTGAAAGATTTTATCGATTACTTTTAAGACTCTTTATAGCGAAGCTCCACATTATATTTTAGAGTTTCTCTCTTCCAAACGGTGCACAGCAGGAAATCGTCAGACAAGAACCTGCTGGTAGCTCCTGTGTGGAGATTTAAGACTTGAGGGCTTTGTGCCTTTGCTGTCAGGGCACCTATAAGCTCAGCAATGATCTGTGTGAGGAGCTCAGGCTGACCAAATCATCATGTTCTTTTCAACCAGCCCATTTTTATCATTTAGCCTTTGAATACGTTAATCATGATCCCATGTCTCTGTGTCCATGGGGCCAAGCAGGAGAGGGCAATGGAAAGTAGCTTGTTTAGTGCATGAGGAGCTTTCAATCAGAACAACTGAAGAGCTTTATAAGAGAAAGGTTGGTAATGGAAACATTTTACTTGCCATCCTAACATGTTAAAATGCAGCAGTACATAAAGAGAGACTATTGCACAGAAGTCTAGAGACTGACCTCCCAGGATGACCTCCCTTTTGACTTCCTTTTTGTGACTGAAAGTCAGTTGTGGCTTCTATGTGATCAAAAGAAACAGAATCAACTTGCTTTTAACCTAAACCTTGATCCTTACATATATCCATCCAACCATTTTGGAACAGTGCCAGTTTTGGAAGACACCCTCAGATGATGTGGTGTAGAAAAATAGGGCCTTTAGATCAGAAAATGATAATGTCCATTACAAATAGCATTCTTTGTTTAATTTATAGTACTCTAACATGACAGTGGACTGGACCTGCTCATACATAATTTCTGATTTGGAAGTAAATAAGCTTTTTGTATTTTGCTTTTTAATCAAAGGGCCTAATTATTTTTTGTTTTCATTTTTGTAAATATAATGAATTTATTGTGCAATTACTATAGCAACAGCCAAACATGGCAAAGCTAACACCGTGCTAATAACTCTGGGAGTGTGTATACAGCCACAGTGATGCTTTGAGCTGGATAATAATAATGTCAACATAATAACATGTTCACAATAAAAATGCTAACATGCTGATGTTTATCTGGTCTGGTGATTGAAACTATTATGAATGAAGAGATCCATCCACTTCATTCCCAGTGAATGGCTTTTTAATCAGACAGTTCATGTAAGGAGACCACAGACTGTGTTTGTGTTGGTTATTTACTTAACATTTAGGATGGCATGCTCATCATTTTGGGGGGAAAAAATGCAGAATTATTGGGGACATTTACTGAACACATGCAGATATTGATCTTTTCAAAAACTGAATAGTCTGTAGCATTTGGTCCCACCCGAAATATTTTAGTTACTAGATGGATTGTTGTGAAATTTTGTACAGATGTACCTTCTCTCGTCTTTTGACATCCTTTGTTTCAGGCCGGGAAGAACATCTTCGTAATCTGTAAGAAAATTATACTGTTGGCAATAATGTCTGCTGTTCTGTTCACTGCCTTGATAATCACACCAATCCTGATGTTAACACATAAATATCAAACATGTTTGATATTAATCGCTGTGCATTCGATGAGCCTGCAAGCTGTTCAGGAAACTGGATCTGTAAACCCCTTGCAATACCAAATAATCGTTGGTTTAGACTGAATTTCCAGACCAGATTTCTCCTCCGTTTGTCAGTGGGAGTGAAAAGTGACGTAAAGCCGCACAAAACACTAAACTAATGCAAGCTTGGCCTTAGTTAACATTATTGGCATTTTATTAAATATCTCCCCAAATATCAGATGGAGGACTTTTCTGTTTGTGCTTAGTTCAAAGCAGCAAATGTTAGCTTGATAACACGTCATTTGGCCCACCATGTGTGATCATAATGATTTTAGCACTTAGCTCAAAGCACCACTGAGCCTATAAGTAAAAGCGTTAGCCTTGAAAGCAGACTTCTCGGCACAGTATCAGCATTTCAAAGCCCGGCAACTTTTTTTTTTTTAATGTCTTACTTCACCATTATGGTATCAGAGAGAGGGTCTGATCTCTTTGAATAAAATATTTTCTTATCAATCTGCCATGCCATTTAAACACAGACCTCTGAACCCTGCTTAAAACTAATCAGCATCTTCATAATGGAGGCTTAAACGTGACATGATAGCAACAATAAAAGCATAACCAGCGAAATATTTCATCTTGGTCTCATATTTGTCCACACAAAGGCAACATGGATGGTTTGTCCAGCCTGTTCCTGACTATATCAAATGCTTCAAACCACGAATCATTTCTGCACAGTTGCTTCGTAGTGATTTGGCACTTCAGGAAGCATTCATTTCCGCCATCCCCACTTATTAGCACAGCCCCATGGCTGGATGGGCTCTTGTTTACTCTCTTTTCTGATACAAATGGTAGGAGTCCAAGCTTTTTTTAAGAAACCCTTAGTATTCTGCTTTGACCTACAATATTTTACAGTGACCTCTGGGAAAGTAATAACTCAAATGATTCAGATTTGTGGTATAAGGTCAGAGTAAGAGGAGTCTGCCAAGGTACAATTTCTCCTGACAGACTCCTAATCTGTCATATTTATTGCGGTGGCTATTGCATGGCAGTTCATGTTCTCTCATTATCTTCTTCACTGACCTTCATGTTTCATTTGGTCAGTCACCTCTTTTTCTGGGTATATAAAATTAATATACTGTCCCACTGTTTATTTAAATGGAGACTGTTAAGGTTAGAGTTTCAGACAAGATGCATAAGTCCTGTCTTTTGGAAGGCTCTCGCACATCTCTGAAGGTTGTGCTGTCAGGCCTGCACAAGACAGCATACCCATGGCTAAAGAACTGTTCTGCAAATCTCATTTCTTTCCCCATGGTACTGAGCATTCGTCTGGTGTTAAAGGCTAGAACAAACCATTCTTGTCTCTTTTTGTTTTTTTCCTCATGAAGCAGCGAAAAACATGCAAAGTTAGTTTATCCAGTACAGGCATAGAAATATGTGCAACTCAGAAAAACGTCACTCTGCTGATCTTTTCCAGCTCCATATGTTTTTTTTTTTTTATCTTTATGAATTTTATGAATTTATAAATGGAATACACTTTTGCACAAATAAGTCCAAGTGTGGTGTACTGTGCATGAATACTTCATCTAAAAGAGTGTTATGAAAGTAGACAAATTCTCAAGGCTTGGCACGAAATTCAAGGCATTAAATATCTAGCTAGTTTTGTAAAAGTCAAGTAAGATTATTGTTACTATTTTGCACAAAAAACTATTACTAAATCCCTTCAAAATGACTAGAATAACTTCAAATCACTACACAATGCTGCATAATTTAAAGCCATGCATAGTGCAGTGAAAGAAGGCAGACAGCGACTGTGTGATGAGGGGACAAAACTATATGGTCAAGGAAGACAGCTTTGGTTCCACAGCTTCAGGACTGCTCAAATCTTACCTTCATTTGACTGCAATCTACAGAGAAACTTGGTCCTTTTAAAGCTCCACTGTAACCAGTTTTAGATCTTGGCCTCCTACAGAGCTCCTCTTCCACTCAATCAAACAGGAATCCCCCCTGGCTCAAGATATTTAGGCTCACAAGGCCACGGGATCTGTTTGACTGGTCGCGATCCAGACTGAATTTTTTCGCAGTCATCAGATGCAATGCAAGTAAGTGAAGTGTGGCAGCAGACTAATATTAATTTGGACTCTTATTATCTTCAAATGCAGCTTCTCATAATGTGTAGATGGTGCTGTTTCTTTCCACTGTATCTTTGTGGAGAGTCCTCTTCTTCTGTCTGATGTGCATGCCTTCTCTGTGACTGATTCCCTGCTGAACATTCACTCTGTTCCACTTTGTGCACAGAGGCTTCCATGTCTGGGAAATATTCTCAAAGCCATATAAAAAGCAAATGCGATTGGGAACCCTTTTTCTTGGTTGTGGCGTGACACTAATTTACTTCCCCTCACACTTCCAAGGCAATTACCTTTGAAGCTTCTCAGAAACTATTCTTGCACCAGTCGATAGCTAGCATAGCAAGTAAGAATTTAAGCAAGTCCATTGGGCGACAGCTGATAAATATATCAAATGAGGTTACAGTGAGAAAGAGAAACCTAAAAGAATAAAGGAAATATAATTACTTCACCAGTCATACTGGGTGCCTGGCCCTTCATTACTGCCCAGTGGAGGCATGCATATTTATGTCTGGTTCCCTGTGCCTTGATGAGCTCGACGCTGCAGCGTTATCCAAACATTTGTGGGAAATGATGCAGAAAACGTTGGGGAACTTTGCATATGAAACCATGTGATGATATATTCACTTTGCTATGTAAAGTACATTTTTGATGCACATGGAGATGACCTTAGCAAAGAATTTCAGTTGCAGAACAAATCAGAAATGGATGCATTTCAGGGCCCTGGGAGCTTATTATAGTAATTAAGTTCTTAATATGACTGATGGGGGTTTCTAAATCAACACAGCAATCAGGATTTACCATGTCTAAATTATGTGATGATAGTAGGTTGTCATTGGGTCGCTGTAAGACGAATGTGTTGAAATCACCAGAGTTTTGAGGTTCATTATGGGTCATAAATGTATAAAGTTACAGGAAGGTCCAACCAGGAATCACTCCATTTCACTGTCCAAACTCTGAGTGACATTTATCCATTATCAAATGCCCTTAAAAATTCTCACAGTAGAATAAAAATAGTGCTTGTACTCACTCCCAACAATCCCCAGAGGGATTTGTATGATTTTTCCACATCTCAGTAATAAAGCAAAATAATGACTCACAAGTGTCTAATTTCGAATTGCTCACCACAAACTGCTACATGTGTGCCATGTAAGATGCAGTGAATGAGTGATCAACGGAGAGGTTTCAGACACAGTTTAGGGGCTTTAAGGAGGAGGATGTTGGTGTAACTACCTCTCCTAAAAAGTTCCTCCAGAGTTATCTACAATAAAAGAGTTATTTTGAAACTTCCCCCCAGGATACCCAGGGTATTGCAGTCTCCACTCAACCAGAGGAGCAGCAGTGGCAGCAGCAGCAGCTCGCCTTCCAGGTCCTGATCTCTGGGCGCCTCATCTTCCACACAGTAAAACTTCATACAGGGATTCTGTTGATTAAACTAAGATTTTGTCATTAACTTCATATAAATACATATGATTAATTTTGCACAAATTAAATGTGATGAGCATATTTACATCAGCATGGTAAGAGACTTTAGACTGCTGATAAAAGAGCAGTATTGAATCGAGTCCTTACCCAGGTAAATGTTTAACATGTCAAGGTTATGCGAGCAAATGATGCCTGCAAGTTGGTCCTACAGCATTGCATCAAATGCAGAGCTGACTCTGAACTGTGTACATAAATGGACGACATATGATTTCTGTCATTTTTGGCACTGTGATGAAACAGTTTTGTCTAAAATTAATATCTAAAACTGATTTAACTTTGTTGATCATGCATTTTCAAAAATCCTGTCCAAATTTTGAACTAATTAAGGAAGCTAAATCAAAACATTTTTAAAGTTGCAATTGAAATATTCTGAACCAAAAATAAGTTCTGAACCAATAAACCGAGTTTTCCTCGGATGGTTTGACTCTTTGCATTTCCATGGCAACCCCCTTGCAGAGATTCCACCTTCCTAAAATTGCCTCCCTCAGGATTTGTTATTGTAGTGGAGGGTTTTTATGCCACAGTGACCCTGACAGGAATGTTTTTAGGGAATGTTGTGTTTTTGGTAAGTGCACAAAATGCTCGGGAAAAAAAAACCCAAACAGCATCTGGAAGAATTTTAACTCAAGAGGACACACATCCTGGTTCACATACTGTACATTTGTTTTGTACTCATCCTCAAGGTAAAAATGTTGAGTGGCGTGAATACGGTCAGATTAAAGAAATCATCTGAAAATTAGTAAAGTCTCAGTGGTATCCCATGAATACACTAAGCTATTAGAATAAATTAGTGTGGTATGTTATGATTTTGTACCAGATTGTTTCGGAAAATTCGCTGATGCTGGCACAGCGTTACCCAAAACAAACGCAGATATCCTGAGGCGATCCATGCTGTACACAAATTAAGCATACACATAATTAAAACATTTATTGCAGTAGCTGTATACCTGTAGAGTAGTAACAAGGATTAACTGTTTCAGTATCTGTGATGTCAAACACCCTCACAACTGACAAACATACTGCGATAAGCAAATCACTCCATCCCACTTAACTTCTTTATATTGTGACATAAATATGAAAGTGCTTTACAAACCGAATGTCTCCTTAAATCACAAATCAACTCTATATTCCAACCAAAAGAAAAGAAATCAAAATGACACAAAAATGATCAAGTTAATTTTAAAAGCTATATCTTTTTAGCATGCGGTTCCATTGTGTAATTTGCCTTCCATGCTGTGGAATAAAACAAACCTTTTCAGACAGTGGAATGACAGGTGATCTTTCATGGTTGACCCATTATCTGCACATGCCTTTGTGTGTGTTTTTTTTCTCCAGTATCGACGACTTGATTTTGTACTTTAACATTTGTGTGATTATGTCTCTAAATTTGGCAAACATTCAATGCATAAGGCGTTTGATTATCAGACTGGATGTTCTTTGTAGCCAACATGTTTTCGTCATTTAAATAAGCACTATTCAGTGTTTGAAGAAACATCATGAAGGCACAGTGATTAAAGTGTTACCTTAACCTGTATTTTCTTATGTATGGAAAATAATAGTCTGCGTGGAAATAATATATATATACTGTATATACATAGGTCAATAAATTGCAGGTACTACTGAGGGATTGCACTCAGTTCAATCACAATTTTGAATAAAATCTATACAGTAATAAGATCAACGTTAGATAAAACATTTAACCATTTACAAATATATTGCTATTTAATTGTACTGAACACTTTCAAAATCGGTTTATAGAGGAGAGCTTTCAGAGCTTTTCATTTTTATAATGCACATATTCAGCACTGACATCCTTCATACAAAATGTTCTTTTTAAAAAAAAAAAGTTTGCCTGTGGTTTTGTAGTACTTGGAGAAAAAAAATATCATTTTATATTACTGGAACATGGGCAACACTGAGTATATTACGGAATGGAAATCTGTTTCAAAATCAACTGTAGGGTTTTTAAAGAATTGGGTAAATGTTTTGTTGTTGTACATAATACCGTATTACAGAGCTTTGTCCAGTTGAAATCCCAAATCCAAGCCATTACGATGACAACAGTCGAGAACTGTCCTATTCACTGTGGATATTACAGATACATGATAGTGGTTAATAAGTCTTATTTACAAACACACAGACAATGACAGAATAAACAAGTGTCCACAAACAGTGTTATTAGAACAACACTTTCTGAAATGTAATTCCATATTCTTTGATTGTGTTGATTAATATAGTCCTGAACAACTCAATAACAACCACACCACAAATAGTTTTATATATTGGTCAGCCATGGTAGTGTTTTTTTCTTTTTTTTTTCTCGGAATTTATTTTCATTTTCTCCATTTTTATGAATGTCCTTCCTCCGCTTGTCCAATTCGCACATGAAGTGGACAGAAAATGTTACAGAAAAAAAAATCCATGGAGGAGCAGAAAAAGTTTCCTCTAGAACCATAGCAAAGTTGAATCGTAGAGAACACAGCAGAAGCGCTATTTTATGGCCTACATAGTACATGTGGCTATTATACTGCAGAAGCATCAACTCAAGTGGGAAGAGATGAAAACAAGAATGGGGGGAAAAAATGCAATAAAACAGGAGAGAAGTTCAGATTAGATGCTCCGCCTGTTTACTGTGTCCAGATGTATGTGCGTCTCACAGCACAGAAGCAAAGTCCCTCTTATAGCTGCTGGTCCTTCGGGCTGTCTGGGCAGGAGGCTGGCTGGCAGGACTTCAGACTCACCAATGGAATATCAGCCATGCCACTGCTGGTGAAGTGTCCCTCTCCGCTCCCAAACTGCTTCCTGTCACCAAAATGCTCTGACCGCCCGCTCTCATTTTTCCAGGTTCTGGTCAGAGTGTGTCCATTGAGGAGTTTGTCCTTGGGACCCCACTCTCTCTGAGACCCAAAGCTGGACACGGGAGACTTAGGCTGCTGGTATGATCCCAATGTTGGGGGCATCCAACAGTTGTCTGAATGTCCTAGGACAAGGCACTCCTGTGTGCACATCTCTGTGGCTTCCACTAGGCCTCGCGGTCCCAGAGGGCCATCTGAAAAAGAAGAAGAAAAAATACAAGACAATCAGGTCAAAACTCAAAATATATTCGTACCAACAATAACAACAACATTATTGCCTATTCCCGTTCACCAGAATACCTTACAATGGTAGCACAAATAATCCATAAAAAGTAATCATTATGTTAGATTATGCCATAATCTATTGTCTGTATTGTGTTGTTATATTATAACCTTGTAGCAGCTGAACAATTTTACTGTTACCTAATGTTAAGTTTTAACATAAATGACAACAATATAACCTTTCACCAGAATACCATATAATGGCAGAGTAAACATAAGCAATAAATAAAAAGTAAATAAATGATCGGTGCAGTGGTCAGATTGCATAGTTGAACACCCACTGTTCTTGTATAGTTATTCTGTTGTACAAAATAAAGTAGCAGTGAATTCAGTAGAATGTAAATAAAGAGGTTTGTTTTATGACAATTACAATAAAATGCTAAATCAAAATAATTAATAAATCTAGCATTTTTTTCCCCCCACAAGTGACACATGCTTTTCTGCACTCAAGAAAAGCTTTTATCCAGTACGCATGAGGTCCAGGTTATGTGAGATGGGAGAAGAGGACTCAGCTGACAAGCCAACAGTGTGTTTGAAACATGACTTTTTTGGAAGCTGGAAAGATGGAGGTTAAAGATCTGGAGAATAATGACAGCGTGTAGGAGTTCTCTTTGTACACTGTCATGAGAGTCCACAGAGAAATTAACACTATGCCTAAAAAATACACTGTAAATAAACAACACAGTAATTAAGTGTGGGCACTACACTATGTTGACACTGCCTAATATTCACCCAGTAACTAAGCATCCCAAACAAACTGTCTCTCTCTTTCTTGTTCTTTCTGCTTCTATCGATGAGCTTCTTTCATTTAAATAGTTAGGATTGTTTGACACAACGGTTATTGTTAGCATTAAAGCCTCACAGATATCAGGTGATTTTCATGTTTTTGACCAAGCTGATGTCGAAATCTGGTCCTGTGTTCAGAAATTGGGAGTCGAGGATTTCTTCAGTATGAATCAAGTTACTGTCTTCGGTAGAAACGGTTTGAAAAAGACTAATCCCCTTCACCAAAACTAATGAAAAAAGAGAATAATGTTGAAGGTCAATTTGCTACACAACACTCATCTTTCCTCTGTAGCTCGCTGCTACCATCTGGCTACTCCTCTGATGAACGTGCATCACGATTCAGACATTAAAAATCAAACAGGCAGTGTTTCAGGTGGTATTTGTTTAAATCTCATTTGATACAAAAACATGCATAATGCATGAAACGTACTGCAGCTCTGCCATTTGAAGAAATCTTCTCCTTTGAGTGTGTTTCATTTTTTCTTCCCTTTTTAAAAGAAGAAACCAGTTGTCTCTGTTTTTTGTATATCAAGCTTCAATAGGTAATGAATTCATCTGTTTTTGTCCTAAAAGAGAAAATGATAACTATTTGTCCTAATTTGTCCCGCTGCTTCACAAACAGTTAATTGGCTGGTGCGTATGTTCTGCAATATTTCAAAGGGTTCTTTTTTTCTTTTTTTAAAACTTCTGCGTGGACCTGTTTTTCTTCTCATTCTTTTAAACGTGAGAGTAAAGTTGCTTATTATAGAGCAACAATACTGAAGAAATCAGGTGGTTTATATGATCTTTCCAATGGGTGTTGCACTGTAAGTTGAGTCGGTTCAGACTTCAGTGAATATTTAAACAATGACCTCAATAAAAGGTGTAATGTGAATGGCAATGTTAACTACATTTTTTCTTTTTTGACACTTAATCAAGAGACTTACAGTGATGTTAAAGGCTTGTTAGTGCAGATCCCACTGAGGATCAATAAACAACTCTGCACCTTTCAACTGCATCAGCTGATTGTTTTAGTTTGATGACCTTTATGGCTGACTCCAAAATGTTCAATCTGCTCCTTTCTGGACCAAAACTGGTTGATAAAGGTTTGAAAGTTCAGCCATAGACCTTGCTTTGAATGATAATAGGGTATATTATTTACTGTTGGGATGGAAGTTTGGACATTTGAACTGACTAACAACATATCCCAACAAATCAGGAATTTTTATAGCAACCCCACTGACTGTGCTATTTTTACTGTTTTTGTTACACTTGACTGCAATTTCTTCATTTGTTGACTCTGTTGTAATATGCAAACGAGGGTTGATTGAGTTGTTATTACTGGAATTGATAGTTTCTGCATTTCTGTCAAACAGGGGTCCCTCAAGGTTCACTTTTGGGTCCTGTCCTGTTCATAATCTCTATCAGCAATATCACATTTAAGATAACAACTGTAATGCACATCTGTACACAAATTATGCACTATTGCTTTTCTAATACTACACAGTCAGCCACTGAATTCCTGCAACAAGCATTCGACAAACTGTAAGATGCACTTTTTAAGTTGGAGTTAGTCCAGAATGCAAACAAGACCAAAATGTGTGCTCGTCTCCAGAGCCAGAAATATTGTAGACGACAGCTTGGATAGCACCACTCTGAGTTCACGGGGTTGAGTGGTGTCGAGAGGGTCTTTCAGTACAAATATCTTGATATCTGGTTAGATCAAACCCTTAGAATTAAATTTCATATTGACAAACTTGTCGGCAGTCTACAGCAACAAATGGTTCATTTGAGCAGAAATGAAGCTAATTCCCCCATATTCAGCTGAAAGGGAATATCTAAAGCCGTCCACTTGTCGTTACTCTATTCTCCTCTGGCGGTCCATCGAAAAAACGTAGTTGTGTCAGCCTCTCTTAATACTCTCGTCTTAAAATATCGTGAGTCTGGCATTCCCACTTAACCTACTTTGCCTTTGCTGAGTTGCTTGATTAGCTGGGGAATAGCATGCATTGTGTGATTGTCTTGTCACCTCGATTTAGCAAATGCAGAGCCGCCAAATGCTTTGCAATTACAGAATTGGACTCATTACAGTGAAGTAGACTAAGTAAACCCTGAAAATAACCAGGAAACTGGAAAAGAGATCACTGTCACTGCGGCTGCAATTAATTTATGTAGTTTTGTATTTCTACTGTTGACACTTGTGCATGGGAGATAATGTTTTACACAACTCTTCTGTGAAGAATGCAGAAGGGATGCTGTAGTAATATTGCATGAACAGGGACTCTTGATTTTTCCTCTGTGACAACAAACACAACACATGGACTTTGAGTGACTCTTATGCTTATTGAGGCACGTTACAGCTGACAAAATTAACTTTGCAACCACGTATCGCAACACTTTACCATGACTGCAGCAATATGCCAGTCCTTCTCTAGTACACTGGAGGAGACTCATTTCCCACAACGAAGCCACTGGTATACATTATTTGCTTCCTTAAAGGGGATGTGGATTCACGCTGTGCATGTGCTCGTCTTACAAAAAGCTCGTCTTACAAAAAAAAATAGTAACTGTTTGTTTCATAGACAGAGACGGACTGTGGCGGATGAAGTTCATACATCCTTCACTGCAGTTAATATACTACTACCACACTGTAAGAGATCTGCATTGAAATTATATTATTATTTGTCTTGCATTTATGTAAAAGCAGAATTTTAATGTTGCAGCAACCCTAAGCAAATGCCCCTCAAAGAACGAGACATGTAAATGATTTAGAACCAGAACTGAGAAGCAGAAGCAGAGGCAGAAATGTTAAAATACCCAATTAAGATACCCAAACCCAGTGCAAACTATAACCTGACCTCAAAATATTTAATGAAGTTTAGTCAACATGCCTCTGATACAGTCTCAACAGAACATAAACAATACAATCACAGAATTTGTATATGTGTCAGGGCTGCATTACATTTATTTGTTATATTGTGGGACCCCCTTACATTTAAAATCTGCAAGCCAAACAGTTCATGTCACTGGGACGATGCAGCTATTATTTATAGATTTTGTTTGTTTGTTAGCATCAATACTTGGTTCATAAGCCTTTGCATGAGCCAAACTGTTCTGATGAGGAGCAAAGGCAAAAGAAAAAAAGAAAAAAAAAGACTTCTTTGCGCTGTTTTTATGACATCGTCTTTGTGGGTCATTCATGTGCAAGACGGTATGAGCTGATGTAAATATAGTTTAATAAGAACATGCTCGTATACTCCACTAAGCCTCACTGCCTGAACACTGGGTTCTGGATTTGAAAGCACAGCCTGATATATGATGTGAAAAAAAGCTGCAACCCGAGGAGGGGAGTCAGTCACACTTCAGCATGAATGTAGAGTCCATCACAATAACAGGCTCCCATAATTGGCATGTGAGGAGTCTAACCAAGACACACATTATCATAGTTGCATGAAGAACCACAGAGCGCAATAATACATGGTGCCTGGGAGACAACAAGATGAATTCCTCAAATGAGATTGTAGACGACTGAGTAGATATCTGGGGAGCTGTTAAGGAAGAGAGATGGCAGAAAAGGGAAAGGACCGTACATGGTGTGCAGTGTAGAGCACAGGAACTGGTTACAGCCTTGCCATTTATGTGACATTTTGCTTCTTTTTTTTTGCATTGTTAGATAAATGATTATATTGAAGGCATGATGATCTCAATGCCACTGATGGCATTTCTTTCAACTTTTGTGATCACAGGTTTCTTGAGAAATAACATAAATATAAGAAACCTTAAGTGCTTAGGGGATCACAATGTACCATATATGCATTCGTCATACAGTTTGTGTATTGATTATAACAGAATTAGATGTCTATAATGTCTGTATTTCATTTTTTTTCTTTAACAAAAGCAGAGCCAGTCATTAATCAAGGACACTTTGTGCTTTGCTATCCCCCTGGTGTAATAAGCATGACCATTTGCATGTAGATTGGTACAATCAGTGGTCCCAGTGGGCAGTATGAGGATAATTTGAATCAGCCATGTTCCCTGCTAATCTGTGCATACCTGCTGTTTGAGGAAAAAGCAGAGACAAAGCCTGATTGAAAGACCACTTGAGAGATTGAGCTGATAGGTTACGGACCTTATACGCATGCAGCGGTGACATAATATTGTCCAGTAAAATCCCAAGCAGGGGTCACAAATGAGCACTGAGATTGGAATACCGTGGATGGCTCAATATAAAGAAATGTCATCCCAAGTAGCAGTAAACTTGACCAAACCTTTCAAACTAAAGCCATCCAAAAAACAATCTATTTTTAAGGGATATCAAAAATAAAACTAATTCCTCATTGGTGCACTGTTTACAATAATACAATATCTTTACACTTTAGCAGCATCTCCACAATCCCTCTGCTTCTTCACCAGAAAAGCAACACACAGGTTTTTTCCTCCCTCTAATAACAGCCCAGAAGCCCAACTCCACACTTAAAAAATACCTTGCGTATTCAGAACTCAGACTCAGCAGATCAAATATTTCCAGCAGAACCGAAATACCACACATTACTCAATCTCCTTTTACTGGCTGCCTATTGATGCACATGTAAATGGAGTGTTACTCTTAAGTGTGCAGAAATGTGTTAGTCCATTTAATTGAAAGGACACTGCAAGAGGTAATGTCATCTCCCAATGGTCCTGGTCCCATTTGAAACGGACTTTTTTTGACATTGCGCAAAAATGAGTCTAGATTCATAATCCATTTATTATGCACAGTCTGCAATCTATCTAAACTTATTATCTGCTGGGTTCTCTCTGTACACTTTTTTTTGCAGTTTGTCATTTTAGTAATCCTCTTGTGGCCTTACCTGCTATTGTCCAGTGTTTTCATAGCCGATACACACAAAGAGACAAATCATTTTTTATCTTCATACGATGCTTCCTTCTTCATGCTAATCTTGCCCAGTAACACAGCTCTGCGATTAAACCGACAAACACTGACCACTGAAACCACCTTCTACTGATCTTCTCATAACCAAGAATAAGCTTGTTTGCCTCATTACGCTGCGACTTCCCACTCCGTAATCAGATTGACATCTCATGTCATGTATCACCATTTTGAATAGGCTGGTGATTGAGCATATTGTCAGTGACACCGAGTTTCATATTTTGATTAGAAACTCCATTCACTCCCTGTGTTATGGGCAGCATTGCAGCTGCACATGCAAATAACGTAATCAAGAATGTGTCACTGCTGAAACCGTTGCGACTTGGAAAAGCCCGGAGGATGTCAAGTGACATCCTGCTACTCCTGCTGAAACCTTAAGGAGCTGTGGACAGATGATAAGCACCAACACACCATGACACTACAGCTGTAGATAAGAGGCCGTTGGGCATGTGCTCCATTGTGCTCCCGTTCGACAAACAAACTCGTAAATCTGAAACGCATTCTGTCTAGCTCAGTGAAATATAGATATTGAAGTGGTTTTTGGGACCTGTGATGTGATTTTAAGAACAAATATCTGAATTTCAGACAGGTCACACCATAGCATTTGGGAGATTTAGATATAATTTTAAATATTATAGATAAGCACTAAAATATTGCTTTGAGCTAATATTTTTAAATAATTTAGTAATGCCTTTAAACAAAGAAACACTGTGTTTATGCATTTATGATGTCCTGAAAGAAAAGACTGACATTTTCTCAATCATGTCATTCTTGATTAATTTAAGAATCCTCTTCTAATACAGTTCTCTTAATGTGAAAGTGAGACATACAGCACTGTTTGAAATACTACCCACTGTCAATGAATCTGCGTACTTCAGTGTAGCAACAACAGCATGCACATTCAGCTGGTTTCACACAGCCCCAGATCTTTGATAAAGAAATGCATGTAAGATCATGTTCTATTCATTCATACAAAATGGTTTCCTCATTGTTTAGTGCTACTTCTTCTGTGCATAGCTCGTTGCTCTTGGTTACTCTATTGGAGAAGTCAAGTTCCTCCATACACACACAAACCACACACAAGCGCACACACCACACACAAGCAAATAGCCGGTGGCTGGTGTTTGGAGCAGAGCCCCTGAGTGCTTTAAATAACATTGAGGCACAGGTGTTGAGGAATGCAAGGGATTCGGAACTGTGTCAGATGGTACTGACTTTTGCTTACAGCACTGTGCAAATGTTGCAGATGTCCACAAAGACAGATACCTTAAAGAGGAAGAAACCATTAGATTGCCTCCTGTCACAGTGTCATTAGGATATGCTGGAGCCTGGCCTGTTTAATTCTGCAGAAGCAGCGGAATGAATGTGAACCACGAGGAATAGCTGTTTAACGATGGACACTTTGACCAAGCAGCATTTACACGCTTCTCTTTCTGTCCTCCTACTCAGCATCAACAGATCACAGAGGTTACAGAGGAGGAGAGAATCATCCTCATTTTTGACCAGAGGTTGTTTGCAACTAGAAGGGAGTATTCTTGTTTTAGTCTTCTGGCTATTACTAATGAGATAACGTTTGGCTAATTAATTGGATGCACACTATCAGCGCTGATGTGCCAGTCCCACACCAACAACATGCAGCCTTCAGAATTGCAAGAGGGAACGAGTGGAGAGGGAGTGAAAGTGATTGAGTGCGGGGGATTTAGTGTCCATAGGGCTTGTTTATTTATCCATGCTGTTAAGCATGCCCAGATGTTGTTATTTGGGGATGAATGAGGCTTTGTTTTGGTCCAGCATGGAGGCTTAAAGTTCCATACCGCTGTCTCCAGCTGCTGCTCAGAAAGCCTCAAGATACATCTGGCAGATTAATTTTGTGTGCTTTAAATCTGCTGGAGGTTTTCTTTCTGACCCTCTCATCCTCCAATTCCAAAACATACATACATATACCCCCTATCTGTCAATGTATACACCAAGGCACATAATAGTATACAGTATTACAAACATAACCTATATTCACAAAGATCGGCCTCACAGCAAATGTATTGTAAATAGCTCGGGGAAATGTGAGAATGGTATGGTGGTCGGTGTCCAACAAGGCATAGAATTACAACGTCCATACAGCTTTGCAGCAAATTCGAAAACAGGCCCTGTGATCTACAGTAAAGGCTATCTAGGGTTGGATAGATATAATAGTGATCGGAGCAGAACAGAGCAACACGCTGGATGCATTCTCCTGAGAGTACCAGTCTGGCTGATGGATCCTTTCTAGTGCTTCCTTTGAGGCCAGCCAGCAGCTTCTCATAAGAAGAGATGAAGGGCAGAAGGGAGTCAAAATAGAAAAAGAAGACAAAGCTTGAGAATGGAAGTGAAGGGTGGTCAGAGAGACAGAGAAGCGGAGTGAGCAAGATGGAAGAAAAGAAAAGGGAAGTGGAAGTGAGGAACGGTAAGAAAAACCTAAAAACTCAAAGCCTGTCAAAAACTGACTGTCATTTACATAATTTTCATGATCACTGATAAATATTATTGGCTTCGACCTCACTTGAAACCATTCTCAGATCAATTTGTAATTCAAATATTGAACTAAAGGCACTCTGTAATGGACTCACACATTTTTAGTGTTAAAAGTACAGTATGGTGTGTGAGAAAGTATGTGTGCGATTGATGTTTGTGGGTTTCTTGGAAATGAAGCTCAAGAAATGTGATTAGCATTTTTCCATCTCTTTCATTTATCAAAAAAGTAAGTACTTTGATTCCTTCAATGCAATGGGAAATTAGCATACTGGTCCTGTTTATTTTCCTAATATTCGGCCTATACTAATAGCTTTCAGGAACAGCGTCATTATTGTACAATAGCATGGCCAGGAGTCTAAATAGCCTAGAGCACTTTAAAATTGCATGTATGCTGACAACTGATGCTATCCTTTGACATTTTTTTTAAATCTTTTGATCAAAACATGTCTTGTCGTTCAATAAATTGTTTTCGTATAAGATGCACTTCGGCTCTATAAAAGTTTTTAGAGATTCAAATTTGTTTCCTCACTGAAGTTCAATTCTGATGAGTATTTCACTTAGGAAAAACAAAACAACATAAAACAGAACAACAACGGATCGAAAATATTTACTGCCTTTTCCCCAAAGCTCTCCTCAGTGTTTTCCTCAAGACTTCACTGTACCACTCCAGGGATCGACTTCACATCCACTGTATGTGGAATATCCCATCAAAGTTGTTGGATTTTAATAAAGTAACATTAAAAATTAAGCATCTGTTTTAGGAATCAGGATATTACTTATTAAATCTAAACTTGAGGTTTCATCTATACAGACTACTAATGATTATTCATTTAGTTTTGGTTGTAGTATATGCATCATTTACATCAAGGCTGATTTCTTCAAAACATCATATTTATATTATAAACTAAACTTCTATACTGCATTTTAATGTAGATGCTAGTAAATAGTTCCTTCAATAGCCTAATAATTGAGTACATACTATGTTTTTGCAGTATGCCATTTGCCTCTATCTGCCCCCACAAATTCCGTCTGTATCTCTGCCACCTCTGAAAAACTTGCCAGTGAATATCATCTGGCCTCTCCTGCTCGGGAATAAGCTTAGGGTTGTAAGAGTAGCAGCACAGGGGCACTCCAAAAGACTCTGACCTTTCCTGCTCATCCACTGTACACCACAAATTTCATTTTCAGTGCTGGGTCGTGCCACCTCCTGACACTCGTAGGTGAGGCCTGCCTTTTAAACTGCAGCAGTGAGGAGGAGTTGAGGACACTGGTGGAGAGTTTTGACAGTTGGAACAAGTAAAACCATTACCTCTATGGGTGAAAGACAAAAGAGCTTCTAATACCAGAGGCACTACTGATGCTTTCTAGATCAGTGTCCTTCACTGTAATGTTTCATATTTGGCTTGATGAAGCTAAAATGGCATTTCTTTAATAAGTGTATACATTTTCTCTACATAATCCTCCTGTCTATCATGTACATGTCCTATTTTTAGACTGAAATGAAAATTACGCCTGAGATAACATTGCATACGTGGACAGTGTTTTTGCAACTTTCTTTTGAAGATCTCAAAATATATTTTGTATAACGTCCTGTTTTATAGAATGTATTACAGATCTGAAGTAGAAGAAAGCCTCTGAACTTGCTCCCACTTGACCACGTTAAACACAAACGCTTAAATGAAGCAGCTTTATACAAGTGTGGAGCACCTAGCAAATGTTACTGAAGTGGAGCACTGCATCACAATGGCATGTTCAACTTACTGAAACTGCAACACATTAAGAAGTGGTCAAGTGTTTCAACTGAGCTCAGCTGTGAGATTTTAACGTCTGGGGGAATGGAAGCAAACAAATAAAAGATCCTAAATTGATCAGATATCACATTAACAATCCACTAAGAATGTTTAGATCAATGTCAATCTCAGTCCCAAGAATACTGGCATACCGTCCTTGTCCTTTCTTTTAATTACTTTTTTTTTTTTGCTTACTGAGGAACAAGCAACCCACACTGGAAATGTGGTGAAGCAGCTGGATTTCCACATTAAAAACAAACTGTGCTGTGCTGATAACATGGAGGAGAGGGGGCAAAGAGGGGCAAATTAGATTGTTGTCATGGAGCTCTCAACCTATAGTGCATGGAACAGAGCACATATTCCCTCACACTGTTCTTTGTGCCGGGGAGCTTGAGATAAAAGGTGCAGAAAGTACGTTCAATTAACAAACTGCTGAAAAACTGCTGTCTGCCCTGGAGGTGCCAGTAAAGGGGCTGATGAGGACTAAATCAAACTCCATTGTGGAAAACACCTTCAACCCCATCTAGGATGAAATACAAAACAACTTCAGTTTTTGCCTCGGTGTCTACACTTGTGCCTACAGCCATTAGACTGTGCAATATTTTGTGACCAGGCAACTGCGATCTGAGCCAAGTAAGAGTGAAGTGGGTATGCGTACTGTTGTGCAGAAGCTAAGCAAACCACCATGGACTCCTTGCTACATTTATATGTACCACAGTCCAAAACATTTTTTCTGTAATATTGTCTTCCCGACAGGTCTCTGCATATCTGTGCAGGATCTCTGCATGCGTCGGCACATACTACAGTTTCTACAGTACCTATCTTGTACACAGTTGGATATTACAGTGGTACTGTGAATAGAATCTTTTTTTCTACAGATAGTAACTCTGTGCTGGAGCACTGAAACAGGGCCTCATGTGGACTTGAACTTTTTATTTGTGTAACAAAATAGAAGCTTTTCAGTTTTAAACATGGATGCTGAAGAGAATGATTGTAGTTGACAGCACCGCCGTCTCTAATACAAGTAACACATCTGACACCCAGACTTTCAGTTTGATATGTATCTATGCTGCCATCCATCCATCCATCCATCCATCCATCCATCCATCCATCCATCCATCCATCCATCCATCCATCCATCCATCCATCCATCGGATTTAACCATCCAAACCAGACACAGCTAAGTGACTCCATAGTGTAGTTTATGTTTAAAGTGCATTGGAGGGTTGCTGTGTAACGATGGTTTCATTTTTCAAACTGTAATTACTGAACATTTCTGCAAAGGAATCATGTGTGTGAATACCCACAACAGCTAAATTAAATCACTGCTGTAACAGATTCTATGTCTGAAAGGGCTATTAGAGTACGCACTGAGGGAAGAATACCACAAATACCTTTACTTGCTGATTCTTTCTTAATTTTCCTTGAATTGGATCAATGGCCCAGTTAGGAGCAAAACTTATTAATCAAAAATAATGTCAAAAATAGAATATTCCAATTATTTTAAATTTTTTGTCAGTAATTACCATTTGTTTGTCTGTTTGGTGTTTGTTATTTGCTGTATGGCAGAGCAAAGATGGAAAGACAGCTTTTCAAACACACATTTAGATGCTATTTGACATGGCTCAGTGCAAGTGTTCAGTCCCCATGACAACAATAGCAATGTAAAAAGAAAAAAAAACAATAATTTCAACTCCCTCTCTAATCTTCTACTACATTAGACTCCACCACTGACCTTGTAATCTCATTTGTGATTTAAGTCAGCAGTGGATCAAATGCGTTTATGCATTATTTTGTCTCTCTCGCGCTCTCTTTTTGTTTTTAGATTATTACAAGAAAATGTGAGAGCAGATTCAGTTTTCACAGTTGCCCCGTTCATCCTCATGGGACGGTCTGCGCTTACGGCAAATTTCATTATAAAGCCTGGCCAAAATGCTGCCCTGACAAGCCATGTCACTAATGTTGCTGAAAATAAATAACTAGTCTACCATCCTTCGCTTAGAACCCACATTCACACACAGTTCAACAGCGCCCAGAGGACAGTCTCTCACAGTCTGTGTTGACATTTTAGATATGACAAATAGATTTAAAATTTAATACAAGGACATAATCTTTTAATTAGTGTGAGCTTGCTGTGGTTGTAATGGTGTAAGTAATGTAACAGATACAGATAATGATCATGTTGACCTCATAAAACAGTAACACTGCACCACCACCGTAGTTCTCTTTTCCCTATGTATACAAGACACCGGGAAATCCAAGCATCTAAATGAGAGAAAATAATGACTGCATCAGTGTTGCTCGGTGGTTGAGTCCAATTGCTTCACGCTGAGCCATTTTACACTGTGTCTTCATGTTTTTATTCGTGATGTGGCTGTTCGGGTTTTGTAGCAAGTATCGATTTTAATCTGGAAGGGATAAGTAGATAAGAAATTGTCACTGGTGCTTTGCTATTAAAGTGCCATGATGAGCATGTATTACATTTCATTGCTGTGAGCAAAAGAATTATTCTCTGCATGGTAACAATGTGGACAACTGGTTGTTAAAGTGGGTTTAAAAAAATAACCAGCATCTTGAATTGTGCGTAGCAAATAAATGTAACATTTAATATATATATATATAATTTAGAATTTCAGTTGAGTTATTTTAAACTGAATTACTGCACTAAATTCCTTTTAATTATCAAACTAAGAGACATATCCGTGCAGTATATTGTGTCATGATGTCATATTTGCACACACAATATTCACATTTTCTTTGCACAAAGTGATGGTATAAGGAAATTTCCTCCCACCTCTTTGTTTAGCATTGTGATAAAATTACTAGTCTGAAGCCATGCTTTTATCTGACACTATCATTATACCCTTTTAGGAATCTTTGTTAAATATAGCCCATAAATGTTATGATATATGGTGATAAACGGTATGGTGTCAACTGCCATCTTCATTCTTGACATTTTTGTTCCATGCAATTTCTTCTGCATTAGCAAAGTACATTTGGAGAGAATGTAGTATATGTTTATAACTATATATGGCAAAAATGGCAGTTCTGAACATATTTTCGAAAAACCTTTGTAAGAATGTATTTGACTACAAGGTTAGCATTGTATCTATATATGTATGTACAGTATGACAAACAACTCAACCTTTAAATGTAGAATAGCACTTTGTCTACCCACCTCTGCAACTTTTACAGTCTTTGTTTACCAAGTGGCACACAGTGTGCTCTCAGTTCTTTCTGTACTAAATGTTCCCTGTAAAAATGACAAAAAATCTCTAAATGAGCAGCATATGAACATAATTTGTTGGTGACAGTTTTGACCCTTGTGGTTTACCACAGCATGCAGCTGCATATATTACAGATTACAGTTGCTTTTTATGGCACAAAAATTGGATTCCAACAGCACTAACCTCCCTTTGTACGACAAAAGCATAAAACATTTTCCAACGTACTGCAAAAAAGAAAAGAATCCTACTTCCAATCATAAATGACTGTCATACTCTGGCTTTTAGCATCAAAAATAAATTATATTTTAACAGACAAATGGCTGTTCTCAAGCAATTACCACTTAAATGAATCCACTATAAAAAATAATAAATTTGAAAAGAATATCTAAATAAAATAAAAATTCAGATTTTTTTTATCCTACATGTAATTTATAGTGTAAGTTTTTTGTCTAAATTGATTCTATAATGTAGGTACAGTGGAAGAAAACTTAGAGATAATAGAGAATGTACACTTTAGTGGAGAAGAGAAAAGAATTCTACTCTTTTTTAATACTAGTTATTTATAGGGTACAGAACTGAGAAGTTTGTGTTAAACACCTCATCCTTCCTCTGTAATTAAAGAGTAAAAAAGACAAGGAGAACAGTTGACAAGTATATTATAGTCCGCATACCTTATACTTACTGTGTAATAAAAAGTATAGGCCTAAATCTTAACTTTTGCTTCATATGTTACCCAACTTGTCATGTGTCCAGATGTTAAAGTGAAGTGAAAGACGTATTAATTAATCCCTCAAGCATGCATGTAGCTTGCTAAGTCTAAAATTTGATCAGCACTCTTTTATATACACTGCATTAACGTCCATTACTAAGAATAAGGTATGTGGGCTGTTAAAGCTGTTAGATTGGTTTTTATCCCCATATCTTATGTTTGTTTGCAGTACTTTACCCCAGAGTTACATGGTATTTGCAAAATTATTTACAGTGTAATTTATTTCTTCCTTCATTTTAAAATGTTGTTACTCTCTTTTTTGGTATTCTATTTTGTTCTTCTTCTGTACCTCCACCTTTCCCCTGTACCTGGATATAAACTGCAAGCTATTATTGATTAGGGGCACCATCACTGCATCATGGGCTCTGCACTGCCCAAAACAGTAGAGATTAGTTAAAAAAGAAAATACAAACATGCCAGAAGGATCTTAGCAGAATGATAATTGTTGTAGTCAGACCAAGTAACATTCAGGACTGATAATTATTTGATTAATGTGGGAAAATTAGATTGTAAATACCTGACTGTATCATAGCATGATATGAGTTATCTCTTTCATAACACAACAGCCTGTAATTAGCTGTTTGTCTATGTCTTTCAATTGATTTTGATCTTTTTCAGAATTACTTAACTGGTGCTTTTGATATGGTTTCATATATAGTTAACATTTTTTGCGCTCTTCTTCCTGAGTCTCTACACAACTCAACAAAAACTCAAGGACGAATAAAAGGCCTGCAGTGAAGAGCAACAACGGCGTTAGAGATGTGGCGCCACGATTTCATAAAATCATTTCCAAACACTTTCTCGGCATGTGCTCTTCTGGTAGAGCCCACACGCTCAGTCATAAGCATAATGTGTTAGCATAAAGAGGAAGGGGACACAGCAGGTACAGTACCTGCTTGCTTGCAGAGGTACAGCAAAAGGGTAATTGGAAGAAAAAATAATAAAATAAAGAGTGAGAAGTGAGAGAGGAAACTGGTGGAAAAAATGAGGCGAAGATAGGCTGTACAGTGAAGTAGTGACTGAAAGACATGTAATTCTCTGTGTTGATCATTACCTTGAGCCTGAAGGAATTTGATAATAAAACAGAACCTTGTTAATCCCCCGAGAGCTCTGTAATTGCAATATTGAGGTACATCTCCTCTCTGTTAATAATTGTAATTTCAGACCACGCGCTGCCTACATATACATTTATTCATAATTACCTCAGGGAAAGGATAGGGCCATACTGTCTATTAAAAGTGCACTGAATTAAATGGATATCAGGTATGCTGAAAAATTAGGGCCAGTAATCTACTGATTTGATACAAAACTTCAGTTTGAAAACAACAGACGAGGGGAGTTCTCATTTTTTTCTTAATTTTTTCTAGATCATTAATATACTTAATGGATTACGCATATCATATTGAATATTATGTTCTTTACATAATGTTTAATGCTAGTCTTGTTTTCTTGAAATGGACTGCAATCTAGTTGCACTCATGCTATTAACAGTTTACTGGTGCTCGTTGGTTAGCCTGCAGCACAGCGTCATTGTGTCATGCAGCTCGCGATGATGTCTTCCCCGTTTAATAAGCGAATGTGTCAAAAATTACAAGTTGTTCAGGCATTAAATTGGCAGAGATGAAGAAGTTACCACCTCCTCTTCAACTGTGAGAACCGTCTGCCTCGGCTGCAGTAGTGTTAAGGTGTTAACAGAAAACGACAGTTACATATTTAAGGCCACATGCAGAGACGTTGTATTCAGCACAGGGGAGACAATGTACAGATCAGAACTGTATAAATTATGCAACATGTAATGGACAAACTGTAAAATTGATGGCTTTAATGCACAATCTACACACCAGTTGTATGAAAATTGAAAAATCTTGCTTGAAAACGTTCAGTTTCCCCTATTTTGATTGATATAGATTTAGTGAGGTACATGAGTAAAGGTTAATGCTTTACACAGTCAGTCACATATTCTACCTTTACTACATGTGTTGGTTTTGAGAGGGGAAAAAACTCACAGAGCAAGAAGAAAACAGGAAATAAAAAGCGGATAATGATAACATGAAATGTGAGTGATAGCCATATGCATAAATCTGCTTTGTGAGCTGGTGGGTGCACGGGGAGGAAGTGGAGGTCAGGGCCTGGCAGAGACCCCTGTTGGGTGCAGGTGGCAAATAACTTCTGTCAGCCAAGTAATTAAGTGTCCATCACAACTTTGCAGGAGGGCTGTGCAACCCAGAAGCCTCTTCCAATCTCCATCTGTGAGAAGGACTGGAGCTACAATATGGCCCTACATATGATCAGTATATCTATACCGGCACATGAGGGCGTGTGTTGATCAAAACACATAGAAAATAATCAGGTATAAATAATAATTTGTATTATTTAATAATGACTCTATAGTCACATTATTCACTATTGCAGAGGAACAACATTTACCCAAGGTTTCCAGTTGTATTTGAACTACGGACTATATGAACTTGTGGTTTAATAATCAATGTCACGAACGCAGTGTTTTCTTCATTCTTCTTATTAAACTTTGACCAGACTGTGTGACTCACAAAGCTGTTTTCATGGAATAGGAACAACATAATCCGCTGATCATTACTTTGTACATGTTCAGAAAATTGCTGTTCCTGATTGTTTTTTCTTTTCTCTTAGATGTGCAAATAGAAAGTGAAAAAGACTGAAAGAAGTGCATTTATAAGGAGCTAGAGGCACTAAGGCATACTCATGTGTTGAACAACCTTCCTACTGTTGCTTTTTGAAGAGATAAATTAATCAAAAGTAATGATTAAGTGTGATCATCACAAACGTGGATTTAATTGACATAGTTTCTGACCTTTGACGGCGTGCCTGAAGGCAAAATGTCAAAAGAAAAACATACTATTACGTGAGGGTGGTTTATTACAATTCAAACAGTAGCCCACCGGCTCTGCAGCCCAAAGCCCATGTAGGCTGTAAAATCTGCATCCCATTGCATTAGAAGCAGATCTCATTTTCGGCTTAAACCACTTTTCCTGTGATTGCTTTGTAGCAGTGAGGAACCCGTGTGACACCCAGCCGTGATGTAGTACAACATTTTTTTGACAGGGTGGATGTTTTTATGTGTGGTTACTCAATCTTAATGTCAGAACATGTGTGAAACTAATTTGTTGTTTTTGAAGATGGCAGCAATTAATCTCTCAAATGACCTGGCTAGATTAAATCAGAAGAAAGAGAGGATGCTAGGAAAATAAATGCCAGCATTAGGGAAGAAATTACAAGATGACCTTACTGAACAATGATTTATGGATTCCCTAGTCAAGCAATTACAGCAGGTGATACCTTTGAAATTTCAAACCATGGAAATTAAATTTGCTCCTTTGCAAACTGTGCACTTGTCAAGGACATTTAAACTGTTACCTACATTGGGAGGCTTCACTGCAGTCACATCCCTCTCCCTTTAGCAAATCACTCAGCTTTTAGAGCAGTAGAGCATATACAAGCACGGACAAATAATGAAAACCTCTAACAACACATGAATATCAAATACATAAAGAGCAACAGAGCTCATAGGTGTATATTTGCAGATGCGCTGGAGACTAAAGAATGGAAAAATGCAATTGCAACTGGTTGATAAACCAACCTTTCAAACATTATTTGAACAAATGACAATGCTTTGCCTTTAGCGAGCACAGCAAGCAAACTGGAGGTATTTTCCCTGATGATTGCCGGAGAAGAAACAGATACGGTGGGTTGTAGTCACTGGTTAGATAGAATGAAACCATCTGGATAAAGTAGAAGATGAAATATTCATCAGAACTCCCACTCATCAAAATTTTTTTGATTTATTTATTTTTTTCATTTCTCAGTAATTTCATGCATCTTACACCGGGTTCTGGATCTTTGTCAGCCAATGAGAAAACTGTCACAAGTGCTATCTTTTGTTATTTTTTGTTTAAGGTTCTTGTGGCAATAAGCAGAGGGCCTGGTAAATGTACATTTGTCTTTTTTTATTACTTAAGCTTTGATATTGAGCAGTACTAAAATACAAGCTTTTGCTTATTTGTCATTGATAAATTCGACTAGAATTGTAATCGTGGAAATTAGCACCCATTTCAAAATGTAAGCCTTATTTTTCCTCTCAATTCTATCATTTGTGTTCTAAAAGCACTCATACAACAACAGTGGGACAGACTATGATTGTGCTTTCAGTGGATGCTCCTTCTTTCATTTCACTTGTTTCGATAAAGAAGATCATAATAACCTTGCTTTCTGAATCCTGTTTGGAAGAAACAAATCAATCAAGCTAATCTTAAGGATTATGCTCCCTCATTGGCTCTCTGAGGGAGTGTTGATAAGAGAATACTTTTATTATGCTGCCTTGTGTAAATGCTAAGCACTGAGGTGCTCGCAAATCCTTACATCTGCGCCTACCATCATGACTCTCCTCTGCTGCTCCTGCTCTAACACCTCTTTCCACCATGCAACTGCAGAACATGAGGCGGGAGGATGAAAGACGAGTTGCACACCACTGAGGCGCATTCTGGAGCACGTCTCAGCCCCACCATATGCCACCGAAACGCGAAATTACAAGACAGATGAATATAATGAGCTTTCATTATTAATGTAGACCCGGATATTGAACCGATATGGGTTAAATTAACCCAATGATGAAGTTTTTACTTTTTAAAATGTTTTTTTTGTTATATCACGTCATATTTCGAAGTTGTATTTTGAAATGAATTTAATTTCTGCCGACTTTCTTCACAATATCTTGTAGCCAAGAGAGAGAGAGAGAGAGAGAGAGAGAAGCAGATATTATGAAGGCAGCTGTTTTGCACCATCAGGTGGGTAATTGTGACAAATGTGCTACTGTACAAACATCCCACATCATAATGTATTCCAACTTCTCCAACATTTTCTGCTTGATTGTATGATTTTGACAGTAAGGTAGCTGGAAGTCCTGTTTACACTGATTTTATTTTGTTTTTCTAATCTTGATATTGTTACTCATGCACCATTTCTACATGTTACACAGCATAGCATAGTTAGAACATTTAGTGAGGAGTCTGTCTGTGTTTCTACCTATGAGGTGTTCAGGTACTGTACCATAGGTCACAATGAATGTATTTAGATTCAAAAAATCTCCAATAGTACCCCTAATAATTATGAAATGCTGTGCTTGTGCGTGTGTGTTGTCAAATTGACGAAGATGTTAATTTGCTTGTGCTTTGTCAATTTACATGTGTTTTCTTAAGTTGCAGTGCATTGAGCTCCCTCGGCCACCCTAAGCTTGTTTACTTGTTTAGTAATTGCTTTTTGATTAAAAAGGGGTGAGGAAAACAGATTGTTTAAGGTGCACCTTAAAAAAAACTGTTAAAAAATATATATGTTTCAACACTGTTATTCTGGCAAAGTAAATGACAGCAAGAACACCTTCAACGCCTGAAGTAGCGAGGAATAGCTAGTAAATTGTAAGCGGCATTCTGTCAAAACCCATTCCTCCTACAGTCCTCTCAGTCATTGGACATTTGATGAGTAGCTTTGTCTGTTACCCTCTCAATGTCAAAAAATCAGCAGGCACTCTGACTCTCTGATGGGGTCACAGACCTCTGCCGCTGTGAGAGGGTGACCATGTTGAGTCGAGGACACGGTCTGTCATCACACACAGACATACAGGCACACATTTCCTGAGACACAATTGAAACAGTGCAAGCCGGCGACTAGCAGATTAAAAAATAAAATAAATGCAATGTACACGGGACAGTAAAATTTCGCTAGCAGCCAGACGTGTGGTGTCATCGCTGCGAACGTCTGCAGTTGTTATTTTTATCCTACATTTGAGTCCTGTGACAGATTAAATAATGCAAATCTGAATTCACTGACAAAGGAGTGGATATGAAAGGAGAGACATGTATGGGGCATGAGCAGAAATGGTGCCAGCGGCCTCATCATTTCATTTCCTTTAGCCCATCTATAAATGGCATGCATTTTAATCCTTTTAATTATGGATCCTCACTACAATTACCTCAAATTAAATTACTTTGCAAACCTCTGAAGGATACATAGCTAACTGAGAAGAAGAGGATCATTCTGCCAGGGATTTAACCTCAGTTTCTCTGTGACACATTGAGCTATCACCCCCACCTCATAAATCCAACTCCATATGGAACTGAAATATTGAGAATGCCTAAAAGCCCATACTGTACCCATTCTAGAACCCAATCAGCCCTCAAACTCCTCCAAATCCCTTCTTTCCCGGTCCTACTCTATTCATGGGGCTATAGAGATTACAGAGAGGAACCCTGCCTGGCAGGCATGCCACACTTAAATAATCTCTGGGTGAAATCCCAGTGTTAATGTGGGGTTTCTGGATCATGGCACTGCAGTGTGTTGCGGCGCTCTGTGGCACGCTGGTCGCAGATGACGGCGTGCACCAGGAGGTAGAGGATGTACAGAGAGATGGCAAGACAATTAGGATGAAAGGATAGAGATGAAGAAGAGTGATGAGAAGAGAGAAGGGGGCTGGGTAAGGGAGGTGTAGAAAAGGAACAGAGTGAAGAAAGAGAATACAACAATGTGGCATGCAGCATTGGAGCAGATGAAAAGAAGAGGCAGGGGAGACATAGAGGGAATAGAGAGGATGAGAGAGATAGCACTGTGGAGGCGAGATAGTCCCCTGAGTGGGACACGAGAAGCTTGCCAAGGTCTAAATGACATTACTCTGCATGTTATATTCTTCATGGCCTTGGGTGGGTGTCCCATGTGCCAAGAGATGCATAAAAGCCTGACTGCTATTCTTACCCTTCTCTACAGCTGACCCATAAACACACTCATCTCACACTTGAAGCGTGGCATCAAACCAAGTATGCTCAACGCAGAAAATGAATTAATTACTTGATGTTTCAATTGCAGCGCAATAATTGCTTTAGTCCACGGGATAACCAAGAAAGTGAGAAGATAACATATGCTAGCGAAGACGACAGCATAATGACGGGATTAGTGTAGGTCTTTAAGACTTCATCTTTCACTGATGCACATGGACGGGGAGGAGGGAGGGGGAGAGGCCGAAGACAGAGTGAAATTTCTCTGAAGGAATACTTGTCTTTAACAACAGCACACTGGCGAATAATTGTAGTTGCAGGAGGGCTCTTTTTTGCAAAACACCCCTACATCATTCTGAATCCTGAAACATTAATATCATAATCAAAAGAACAACCCACAAAAGCCCTTCAGCTCTGCGCTCTGCCTCTTCCAACGATTCTCCGTTCTTGTTGGCAACCTTGTCATTACTTCATCACCTGGCCTTGATTCTTCCCTCTCCTGCCTCTCCAGTGGAATGAACTTCCCACTCAAGTCAGGACAGCAGAGTTACTCATCAAGAGCAGAAGCTTCTCTGTTCAAAAGATGCTCTACACATATGCATATCCTCCTCCTCAACCTGCCTACAGGTGCTCTCAAAACCTTAAAGCAGAAATAATTTAATAAAACGGCGTCTCCCTCTGTAACACATCTGCATTGTAGTGGCAGATGAATATGCCTATTCAAAGTATCGTGGCTGTGACATATCCACAGCTAGATGGTGCTTTAAATGTTTATGATTCAGGAGTAAAAAGGGTGTTCTCTCTGCTTGAAACATAAATGAGAAACTAAAGTATTAGGACGCTCCCTACCTGCCTGCATGCAAGCCTTTAGTGTAGAAAGGTGGACATAAATCACACACTATTTAGATTTCTCTTTTTCTGTTCACCTGTTTAATTCTACAAACCCAGTGGCAACAGACAGATTTGTTCTTCCTCTTAAAGTTGGGATTATTTGTCTGAATAAATCACACAGCTTATTAAAAGGACATTGAGACCGAAAAGTTGTGACCTGTAAGAGTTTGTGCTTAGAGAGAAGCCATTTTGTGTTGAATCTTAAAGGGAAGGCCTCAAAGGCAGCTCTTTCATGTGTTACCTGAGGTCTCCAGTTGGATTGGACAAGAGGTGAGTGATGAAATTCAAAGTAATGGAGGCAAAAACAAGAGGAAGCAGAGGTTTTTTGTTCACTTTAGATGTTTAGTATTGACTATAAATTGAGGGAACGTGGCTGGAAGAAGCAGCACAGCTTAGCACTGTTCTAACTGATATTGCTTAAGTACAAAGTGTTGGAAGCAATTATTTGAAAGTTTTCCCTGATCTTCGTTATTTTCCATTTTGGAGACTGCTGTTTGTTTGGACACTGCCAATGAATGGCTTCCTTGTTCTTCATATGTAGCACCATGCCTGTTACCTCCACCTCTCCTTGCATTATGAAGTTTCTCTCTAAATATAGAACAAAACAATCTTTTTCTTCAACTGAATGATTCTCCGTCTTAAATTGTTTTTTACTATTGTGGATGACGGGTCAAAGGTAGAACAGTTTGAGTCAGGATAAAATGTATCATGGCCTAGATGTCCTGACCAGTTTAAAAGCAAGTAATTAAGAGCAAATAGTGTAACATCAGGTTGTGTTGTGGCCTTTGACACGTCTAATTGTATTTATTTAACGACTTGACCTCTGGGTCCCGGGAAAATTCATTAGAAGGTGAAGCAGCCCGAATATCCAACAATGAATGTCAAGAGTTTGTAAAGAACACAAGGTTTATCGTGCGGTTGCAAAGGGTGCAGGGGCTGCCGTGGACTGTAGTGTTTGGGGAGGCAGTGGGGTGAGGGGAACAATCTGTACCAGTTAATTAGCACACACAAGGGGGCATCGAGAGAGCCCTGTCTAAATCCTCCCCTTCATCTCATGCCACCACAACAAGGCCTGCTAGATTAACCTGCGCGTATCATCGTCTCAGCCAATGGGACCATCAATACACGACTGTGCGGGACAGATTCTCTTGAAGCAGGACAATGCGCATCTAAGGAAGGATTATTAACCTCTGACAACAGCAGGGCAGCTTGATATTTTATATTTCCATATTCAATTCTCACTGGAAGATATACTACATGCAATGGCCTTGACAAATGACATTGGTTCCCTGAGAAAAAAAAATACAGAGCTCGTTTCATTAAATGACACTGACTGGGTAAGAAGAAAAAGCAAAAACTTCAAATTCAGTGAAGAAAAAGTGAAGTTGGATTAAAAGTAGACATCAGATCAAGGTTGTCTCTGCAGATCATGTGAGGAGTGTAAAAGACAGCACAATATGACAATTTTTAATTTACTGCACAGCCAGTTCTTTTTATTTATTTTTAACTTGTGGTTATTATATCCTGAAAAGCGTATTTATAGTAGGTCTAGTCCAAGCCACATGACTCATGAACTCACAGCAGATCTTGATCTTAATGGTTTGCTATTATGAGCCCGTCTACATTATCTCAAAATACATTTTCACACTGTGATTTGCCTAATTACTGTTTTGCGTGCAGTAATTTTTTTCACACCTTTTAATGCTTTAAAGCCACAGTGGTTTCCTAGCATCGGTTTCAAAGACGTGTGGATGTAAAGAACACACGACATATATTCCAAGATGTATACATGAGCTGAATCTATTTCCTCCCTTCGTCTACTTTGACCCTGGACTCTTTCCGCGCTTCTTCATGTAAATCGGCCCAAACACTGCTGCCATTCCATCCCTTTAATTTCAGCTTCAAGACAGTGGACATGGTTTGTTGCCACCATTGCAATAACCTGCTTTCATATCTCAACTGCTTTGCCAGTTTCAAAATCACGCCAGTGTTGTGGAAAAAAAGAAATGTAATTGTGTAAAACCTTCCCATCTCTGCACAGGGGACACATAAATATTCAGTGTTAAGAATGAAAGAGATTTGTCACAGAAAACAAAGACATTTTCTAGGTTTTCCTCCATTTCAACAGCAACAGTTATAGTAGGCTGTGATTTCTGTCCAATTTTCAAGAAAGTATATGATCTGAAATCTATTATACATACAGTAAACAAAGTAGGGATGAAGAAGTACTATTATGTCTTACTGTCCTAATGGGATGTTTCATTTTTCAGGGACATGCAGACAAAATTTCACTCATTTCCATGTCATGACCAAACTATGAGATACATTTAATTAACTTCTCCACAATTTATGCAGCACAACAAATTAATTAATGTGATAATTACCCTAATACCTTGCAATTAAAATGGGCCACTCTACCATATTAGCCCTGGGGGAGGAATCACATCTTCGCTGTTTGTACGTTTCATTAGAGCAACTGCACTGATTTTAACAGGGACCTTTTCATATCTACCTCTTTATTTAGCCTTTGAGCTGAAAACTAAAAATATACTCCTCAGATAATGTAATTTAGGATTCTTTTCACCGTCTTAATGCCCAAATACTGGAGGTAACCACAGCTTGAAGTATGACATACATCAGACACTAAATGCACGATCAAAGTCGCTTCCTTTCATGATATTCCCAGCCCTCTTCTCTACCTCCTTTGCTCAAAGTACTTCTCTTTAAAAGCATACATCATCATGCTGGAGAACGACTCCACTTTTTTTCAATGAAAGATAAAGACCATCTTATTACCTTCCCATTAAGAACATAACATTTTGTTAAATGGACTCCTATTTAAAACACTCCTTCCAGCTCTGAGCCAGATTCAATGAATCTCAGCTGCACTTTAATCAACTCCGGCTCTGCTGTTTCCACATAGCCTTTTCATGATTAAGAAGAATAAAAATTCATAGTATTTGATTATTCCGAGTCCTAATTCAAAGGAGAGTAGAAGTCCCCAAAGGGTAATCTTACATATATCTACATCCACAGTGTGAAATATCAATATAATTTCTATTCTAGGGTAAGTGGAAGTGACACAGGTATCAGATTTAAAATAGCTCTCTCTTTATTCTCGCCTTCTCTCTCAGACTGGCGCACACGTGTACACATGCAATACTAGCCAGGGTGCAGAGAACCAGTCACATGCATTGAGTAACAAAGCACACTGAGTGATGAGGAACAAATTCACTGCACATACACGCACCCACATAGGGTGTAAAAGGGGCTTCGAAGACTGTAAATAATTTACAAGTCACTGTAAGATGCTACATCAATTTGACACCAAGTAGACCCCATTTGTGTAAACTAATAAACCGATTTGTGAACTTTTTACATTCAAGACAAAAACTCAAATTCCTCATGAACGTGCCGCGACAAGTGCCGAGTTAAAATGCTGATACTGGAGGTTATTTGGACCTAAATGTCTGCCACACTTAGCCCATCAGCCCTGATCATGAAGACTGTGAATAACAGGGCTTTTGGCAGAAAAGGTTATGAGCACTGAAGACGCTGTGCAAATAGCAAAGTGCTACAGTACAAACAGCTGCATCAGCTGTTCTCTCCCAGACAGCTTTGTACCCAAGGGAAAGGTCACAGTGGCCCATTTTTAAGAGCCTTAGCTCCGAGTGAGTCATATCAGGGCCCATCATAACTGATCATGTGACACCTGAGGCACTAACTGGCAGTTGTCAACATTAGTGAATGCCTGTCATTTTCTCAATTTCAAGCCCGCTCTATGTGTCTCCTCTTAGCCTGGATCAACAAAATGTCTTTATGCGATAGCTTGGGCTCTAATGCTCCAACGACTTCAATTAGACCGCTGTGATCTTAGAACAGTAAAAAGAGCAGTCACGTTAATGCATTAAAGGCAATAAAGGATACATCTAAGGTACTAATTCAAAGTGTTCCCACCTTAAAACCTTCCTATATAATTTATAGTTTCACTCTCAAACTGACTTGCAGATAAAAATGTGAGAATGACGCACACTTTGTTCCAATCATTCAGCAATATGCTTGGATTTTTTTCATTCATGATTTTTTTGACGGAATGAAATTTGTCATAAAAACTGGTTTTACGACGCAATATGTTGGCTGCTTTGCACCAAGCTGTATTACTTCTTCCACTTTATAGTTTCCGTTGCTGTTGTTTTAAAGTGTAGCAATCTTAAAGCAAACATCTGCCACATTTACGCACCAAGAGTTGGGATGCTATCCAAGGCACATATGGCCCCCCTGATAGGGTAGGTTTACTCTTTGTCTCTTCTGTAAACCCATCTGCTGCTGTTGTTGTTACATCATGCTTTTCTGTACACTTAGACTTCGTTTCTTCCCCAAGCAGCCATTTTGTTACAGCAAAGATTCAGTGTTTTGTGTGGAGAATATTTCTAGCAAAGAATGAGCTGGAGAGTTGCATCTGGACTTAAAGGACAGCTGTTAAAGTTTTAGAATAACACACTTGCATGTTTGTATGAAAAGATGCTACTGGATGCCGAAAACGCACAATATCCACAACAGACGCCAGCAACGACAGACGAGCACACAGAGGAGCACAAAGAGAAGAGAAAAGACATTCCGTTAAGCACTTTTATATGCCAATTTACCGAGCAATTTCTGTGGAGTCTAAATCTGACCCATGTATCATTTAGCATGCATTGCACACATCATCCTCTGCAGCAAATAATAGCAGGCATCAAAAGGGATAGTGCTTCATGTGCCTCCATTCATTATATGATATTTGCATATTGCGTGACACTACATTACTTTCAAATTAGTTTCAAAATTAAAATATGCAAATTAGCAACCACATCATGTCTGACGCCATCACAACCGGCAACGGTCATTAGTGCTGCAGCGCTGCAGCACCTGCGATATGTTTCACTTTAGCATCAGGGATGCTCGCTTGAAAGTAAACATAGAGTTATAACACCTCATACATATGTAGCCGTCCTGTCATTCAGAGCTGTGTGTGCTTTAGAGCTAGTAAATTTGTCAGTTACAGCATTAAAACTGCATGTTTGCACTTTTCTGAAAGGTGTTTGTAATTTTTAATTTTTCAGACTTTCAATCATTCTCATACCATCATCGTCATTTTATATGTGAATGAGAATCCGTGCAATTTGACCAAAATGCTTTAAATCATGGGAAATGTTTTAGTATCTTTGGGTGTACCATGGATGCTTGTTCTTTTAGGTTGTCAGTCATGACTCCAACACTACATTTCTATTTTATTTCTCATCCATTTTCCAGTATAAGGCTTCATCTTGTCCCAAAGAAGATGAGTAAATTACTTGGAATAGATGAGACAGCTGATTAGCTTATGATTGCAGAAATATATTCTGCATCACGGTTTTCTTATATTTTTGCTTGTGTCATATTTTATATACCACCGTTACTCTATTTTATAATAGAAAGAGATGAATAGTGTTAGTGTGGATGTGTAGTGGCAAGATTTAGACACACTTTCTTCACCATTAAAATAAAAAAATACTAAAGTTCAAATGCAATTGTCAACCAACAGCAGCACTTTAGAGGCATGAAATAGAGGCAAACTAACCATATTTTTCTTTCTTGCATTGCTCGCAGACATATCATTAACTGAAACTGCTGGATGCTGTGTGCTCTGTGGTTCACTCGCTCTCAATCCTGTGCATTAGGAGACGCTCCAGTGTTTTAGCTGAGCTCAATTGCAGTTTTTTGACAGCTGTAGGACCCCGAGCAAACAAACAAAAGATTGGAAATGGATCAGGATTTATAGAGCTGATTCAATCCATGAAAAATAATCAGCCGCCAAACATCAGTTGAAGGAAAATATTCCGTCTGAGTTTGACTGCACATATTTAATTGATACCTGAATTAGTCTGCAGTGGATGGCTGAGCACAGTGTGAGACGAAAACAAAAAGAAGGTCTGAGATGTGTAATAGCAGAATAATCATCCTGTTTCTACACACTTTGGCTGGTAATAGATCGGTTTGTGACCCTGACATTACTGCTATGCCGCTCATTGACAGTTATTGAAGATGGCTGATGTGGACACCCTTGTGCACGTGTTTGTAGAAGGATGAATGTGATAATGATCAGGTTGGCCTTCATGCACGGCTGCTGGTTTTTACTGAATCCTCTAAGTGTGAACATTCTGTTTATTTTCAACTTTGCTATTAATATTTCATTTCTCCATGTTGTGTTGCATTAATTGTTGTTATAATGGACGCACTGCGGAGCCCTTTGAGCTCTGGATGTTTGTGTAGCCCTCAGCTGTGATTAAGGACTATCCAAACAAGCCCTTTACTTTGTATGGGTGTGTGGGTGTATGCCAGCTAGTGAGTGACATAGGAAGTTGTTTTGAGTAAACACTGAGTGTTTGGCTGTTGTTCTGTGGCTTTACTGTTGTATACTCACTCCATGTCCTGCATTTGCTTTATTTGAGCACTACTGGGTTGTGAGGTAAGAATTTTTACTATGACTGAGCTTACGGTCTCTGTGTTTTTAAAGGGTTTTATGTTTTTTAATTTTGCCAACACCTGAGTCCACAGCAACTATACAGTGTCTTGCTGAAATACTGAAAGGTCATATCTTTTTTTTTCTTTATTCTGTCTTTCCTTTCCTGTCCTTACTTGGCCTTTTTGTTCCTATCCTAACTGACAATAAATTGCGCACAATAATGCATAGTACTGAAAATATATTGTTTTTCTTCTTCGTCTCAATATTTTCAATATTGTTATTATTAGCAGTACTAGAGGTATATGTAATGATGCTGGTAGTAGTAGAGATGGTTATAATATAAACATATGTGATGGTAATACCGAGAACAATATGAATAACTGAATAATAAATGCCATTTTAAACGGGTAGTGGCTAATGCATGCCCTTTTCTGGCTACTGGCTGCAGGGGAAGCAAACAAACAAAACAGAAGAGGGAAAAAAGAGTGGGCTGGTTGGATAAGAAAAACATACAAACACATCCAATAGAGCACCAAGTCTTTCCAAAGGGTCTGGGAGCAGCCCAGGGTGGGAGGTTTACTATTGGATTGGCCCTTGATGGATGTATTGCAGCATCTCACACAAAATGCCCCAGTCCTTTTTGGTGAAAACACCAAAATAATGTTGTTTTTTTTTCTAGATTATGATTCCTCTTCTGGGGCAGACCCAGCTGTCCTTCCCCCTGCTGCCTTCCCCTGAGCCTGCCCTCTGGTGCACCCCCGCCTCTCTGCCCCTAGATTAGCTGGCCAAGGCCTTGGCTGGACACTCTGAAAAAGCTTCCTCCGAAGCATGAAGGATAGAGTAAAAAAAATATATATTTTTGCCTTTTTAAAGGTAAGGTCAAACCAAAATTCCGCCATTCAATTCAGAGAGGACGGAGATGAGACTTCCTGTATTGGCTTCTGGTCACAAACTAATTGGAATTGAATTCAATTTCACTGAACTTCAACCTGTGAGATCTTGGGGCACTTTAATGTCTACCTAATTTAAGAAAGGAAGAGAACTGACTCTTGCCAAGCTAATAGTGATCTGACTGCACCATTAGACCAACTGCTATCAGCATTCTCCCCTCTGTACCTGGCCTCAGTGTTTGCTTTGGTTTGGTTATAGCTTAGTGTTCGTCTCCACAGGGGTTACTCGTTTATACATCCCCGATACCACTGATGTTGCATGGAAATATACCAAAACGCATAGACCTGCCTTTGACTAGTTTCATGGCATAGGTTGTGGCACTATGCACAGTTGCTGGTCTCTAAATACTACATAGCAACATAAAATCCTGAACTAAAATTAGCACATGTGTAGTAGTCATGTTGTGCATCTTCAGAAATAATGCAGTAAAATGCAAAAGTTTTAGGCACTTCAGAATTTTAGACTCTTATCAATCATGCAGCACCATCAGGGAGGCATCTGGCTGGTCTCAAATTGAGTCTCTGGCATGACAACAATCCTAAACATACAGACAGATTTTCAAAACAACTATCTTCAGCAACAAGAAGTACAAGGACAAGTACAGATGTTATGCCATCTGCAGAGCCCAAATCGTACCATCACTGAGTCAGTCTAGGATTACATGAAGAGAGAGAGGAGACAGAACAAACTCAGAACTGTGGCAAGTTCTCTAGGATGCTCAGAACAACCTTTTTAAAAAATAGGGTAAATTTCAGTATGAGAAGGTGAATGAGCTGCATGGCTTGAGATAAGGTAAGATACCTTCACTAAAGTGTCTTCTCTACTCACAGGAAAACACAGCTGCATATCAATTGACAATTAATACCATGCATCAGGTTATGCCCTTGAACTGGAGGAGTAACCTCTGTGTAATCCCTTTCAGCACAGACTGGTTTTTAACTACAATGTGCTTCCGTACATGGCACATCCATCTGAAACGCAGCATTGTGGACATTAATTTGCAGTTGCATGCATGTTTAAAACGCAAATTCACACATTTGTTCTCACGTGCGTTACGTAGGCTCAAGGGACTAAACACATTTTGATGTGTGATTTCTTTAAATCATCTTATATCCAGGGTAAATCTATAATAATGTGACATCGCGAGCAGGAGGAAATGAATTTCACTAAAGGTTTGACGGAAGATCTTAGGAAGGTTTTCTCATCTCATCAGGTGCAAACATATCATATTCAGTATCTGTCACACTTGTTTCTATTTCTATCGTACTCAAAGCCCTGCTTTACTATTCTTTTTTTCACACTTTTTAATCAAAACGCTTCAAAATGTAAACCAATCTCTAAGTGTTCATAAAATGGAAACAATGAGGGAGGAAAGCATAATATAATAGGATGGACCTCAAATGTGCCCTCAACAGCAAGTAATGAGAAAAGTACATTAGCAGAGTTCCAGTGTGCGCATAACCATGAAGTTGTTTTTATTGGACATTGGTATTAATCTTTTTCTGTGTGGTGTGTGCAGCAATTCTGTTATAGGTGCTTAAAATGTGGTCTTTATTTAGCATGTACACCTTTAGTTTATTCACTTGAGAGAAACTTGAAGCACAAGCCACTTCATTCGTGAAACCATGAAATTTGCATTTCATCACTTTGAGCTCTGTGCCAGAGTGGGAACAAACACAGTGCAAACAAATATCGTTATGCAGCTAAGCACACATTTGGTGCAGCCACCATTGTGATCTCAAGTCAGGCTCCATGCCTACTCAGTGTTATCCCCACACTGTTACTTTTCCTGACACACTCCGATTTTGAAAATCTATACACATAAGTGCAAACAAAGAAAAGCGTCCTGCACAAAGATCTGACATCCTGCTCACATTATACTATAAAATAAGGGGAAAAAACACAATACACATTCACAGCTAAAAATGTAGCCATAGACAGATGTATTTTTGGAAGATTCAGCACTACATCTGTGCATGCGAGGACTCTGCGACATACCAACCAACAACACTGTCATTTTATCTTTTTTGGATTTGCTCCCTCTCTCCCAGCAGGTTAACTGTCCCCAGACAATGAGCCTCGACTCTGCTTCAGGGTCTACAGAGTAGGGACAGCAGACAGACAGACAGGCCTTGTATTCAGGCAGAGCCGATAGGCCTGGCAAGTGTGTCCTGTTTGGCATTTAAAACACCTCCGCTCACTCCTATGTCGTGGGAGAAGTGACGGACCTGACAGGCTCAGTCTCTTGGGAGCCACCGGGCCTCTTTCCAATCTCCCTGGGTCAGTGCGGGGGTGAGACGCCAGTGAGGAGCTCCTGGCTAGAAACACTAATTATCATGGCTGCCTTGCATTTAGTAGCACTGTGTTCAGCACTAGGTAGCGTGCACCTCCTGGTCACGCTGTCAGATACCTCACAGGACTGGCTCTAATTGTGGAGATTGTAAAGCTATGGGTGTTTAGGTTCAGGCTGCCAAAGGCAACTCTCTGCATCACTGACTTATGTAAATAAATGAGTAAACAAACAAGTGTTTAATGCTCCTCCCCCAATTTAATGCCGCTGTTGATATTGTTTGTATGTGGTGTCATTATCGGTCCTCTTCTTAATTTGTGTGGAATCGTTTGATTGGTGTATCAGGGAGCGGTCGTGTCACAGATCGTGCACACAGTAACACAGCACTGCTGTGCTCTCACTAACACACACAGTAATGCCTCTGCCCAAACTCATGATAATTTAATAAATGCCTGAAGGCAGAGTTTGAGGCAGTGGACAAATATAAATATTAATTAACACACTGGGGACCCAAGTAATGTGTGAAAACTTCTCTGCCTATTGGCTGCTGCCATATTAAAGGAAACTCGGGTCAGATTTTTAATGTGGTTTAGAATATGCATTAGAACTTCAAACATTAACTTCTAAAGTTAACATCTTCTCACTGATATTGAAGGTTTAAGTTGGAAATTAATCTAACTTGCTGTGAGTTCACCACACTACAAAAAGTCTGATGCATCTCTTTGAGAAAGCCATAGGTTTTCTGACAAACAACAGGAGGTATGACTCATTGGCAGCTTCATAAAAAAGTACTTATAAGACTGATTTAATTTAATTATGTCTGAACAGGGTTACTTGTAAAAGTCTCAAATCTCTGATTATAGCATCTGATCAATGCAAACAGAATCATGCAGTCACTCAGAAAGCATCAATTGAAATGTTAAGGACATTATGTGAACTAATCACTGGATCTGCTTTTCTTTCCTCTGCCACACAATACACTGTTCTTCTTACCAAAGACTCTCAGTGTTGAGATGCTGAGCATCAATAATGTGCCTGTGTGACAGGTTTGAGGACCTCTTGGATCTCTGAACTCCCACACCGTCTGACTTCCTAGTAAAACTGAGTGTGGGCAAGTGGGCAGTGCATGACAGCTGCTGTTGAAATAGGTGGGCTGAGTCTTGACATTGCCCATTTCCTGCCTCGACAGCAGCCTGCAGTAGCCAACTAAACAACTGTCACTCCCTCAGTGTTATTGCTTACAAAGGTGTCAGAGTTAGTAATAATGCCGCATGTTGCTTAGCATGTAGCGCTAAACTTAGCGGCTTTTGGTAAATATTGAAACGGGGGCATTCAGTGGATCACGTCAGAGAAACACCAATTCAGATTAACCTGTACAAAGTTACTGAGCACAGTCAAGTTAAATGACACACAAACTGTCAAATTTATATTTTAAGACCTTGAAAGTTTTCGTCTCTCTCTCTCTCTCTCTCTCTCTCTGCCTCATACGCACCATATATACACTAACAACAAACTGTAAGCCCTGACAAAACTGCTCATGGGGATCAAGTTTCAATCCCATATTACAACACGATGTAGTCTTGTCAGTGGAAAGCCGAAGATGTACATTATAGGAATTTCTCTAGTGATTGAGGCAGCACTGGACCGGTGTACTGGTGTACATGTTCAGCTTAGCTCTTCCATGTGAGAATTACAAAGTCAGACACGTACAATAAGCTCTTTGATCTCTGGTAAGGAGAGGGCTGAGGTGCCAGGTAGAGGGAAGACAGATGGGTTTGAGTTTTTCCTGCCAGCTGCTTATAATGCCTCGCTCTGTGCCATTGCAGTTTGGCACAGACAGAGAACAAGGTTCATGTTTTTTAAAGGAATGTCTTATACAGTGAAAGTTATGGCTACAGGTTGGCACAGGGCACTCATGGTGTAAATTGTCTGGTCAGCACCCCGACTCGCGCAAATCTGTGCTGTAGTGACTGACTGATGGGTCTAAGTCATGAAAAAATGATGGAGGGGGGATAAATTTTAGGGAATGAATGTCACACTTGTGTAGTAATCACTAAAAATAAAGGACAACATAACTGAGAAGGTAGTGGCTTTAAAAGAAAACTACACATTTGTAATTGATTCATAATCATGGCGCTCCAGTTTTATGGCTTTGACCTGCACACAACTGTAAAGCATGGAGTGTCATCTTTGGAACAATTAATTACGAATAGATAATAAAGAAAATTAAAGAAAAGGTCAGTTAGTTCTACAGTTAAAGTCAGACACTTACATATAGGTTTATAACCACGGCAGAGATTTTGTTGCGCGTGGCTTAGAACACTATGCCAGTACTTTCCACCTGTTATTTACGAGCAGATTATTTAACCTTCAACTGACTTTGTCAAAATCCCACTGGGCAGAAACGTACACTGGACTAAAAAGAATAGAAAAACACTTACACTAAAAAGAAAAAGAAAAAAGAAGACATGTCAGGTTTCATCTTTGGGAGTTTTTCCAGACGCCTGAAGGCACCACATTCATGTGTGCAAATGAGTCCTATATACCAGCATACTGTAGATCTTAGATACACTGCATTGTGTCTCCCTTGGTAACAATGTCTATCTATTTTGATTTTCCTTTTTCTTTCTTACTTCCCTCTTTATTCAGGCTTAGTCAGTGGATACGACACTGTTTGTTTATGGGTGGGATTGGAGTGTACAGTGGTTCCTTGTTGTTCGACAGAAGACACTAATTACCATTCTCGCGTTTTCTGTTTCACTCACTGCAAGGGATGATGTTAAATTGAAATTTACAACTGAGTGGTCCACATCTGTAGCTACTTTGACACCTCCGACATTAGAGAAAAATTAACAGATCAGCTCAGAGCTAACTCAAATCTCCTGGTTTAAAATGAGCTTAAATGCACATTATATAACATTTTAGTATTTAAAATTTAAAAAAGGTATCAAAAAACTTGTTAGTGTTTTTTTTTAGTGTCCTAGTGGAATGCTGACTTTTTTTTAAGTAAAAAAGTTTGAGTTCAGCCCCTTAAGGATTGCCCTCTGTAAATCGTGGTGTAAACTCTATTAAACACTTTATCTGAGTAATACTGTCTACCATGCAAAATTGCAGCTTGTAATGGTGGATAGATTAAATGGAATCACTCTCACCTAGTGGCAAATTCCACACCAGTAAGCAACAAATGGCTTGCCAAGCTCTGGGTGACATTTCTGGGGATTAGCTCATGATGTTAGGGGTTGAGGCAGGACCCAGTAGGAGGGACAGTAGCTGAGTATCATAACACCCTCCACTCCCCCGGACACACACAAACACTCACACACACTGTATCTTATTTATTTATATAACACCCACATCTTTCTTGCCAGAGAACACTGACCAAAACTGAGAAAAACAAATGGTTTTAATTGATTAATCTATCACACAAAACAGAAAAACACTGAATTTCAGGCCTTTTTAAAGGAAAAAGTAGGATTCTTATACATGCACAGAACCTGATATACAGTGAGGTTGACTGTAAAGCCGCCGTCAGATGCATAAATGAACAGATGTGAATGTCAAAACAGTGCTTTTTCAGATGATGTGTGCTACTTTAGATGACTTAGAGCGGATGTCTGTATGCTGACGTTATTTTTAGTCACTTACTGGTTGTCTTGTACGTGCATCTCCAAATAAGTACAATTGTACATCAGGACTCGCCTCTTGTTTTGCTCTGTTTTTGTAAGGGCAAGAAAGATAAGGGCAGATATGACATTGCATTTGTTTATTTAAGCTCTCTATTTTCTTTTCTGCCTCCTTCAATCAAGCTGTGCCTCGCTCTTGATTGGAATCTAATTCGACTTTGTTCTGATGTTGATCTCTTGCCTGAAGGTAAACAGTATGAAGAGGGAAGAGACGGGAAAACAAATGAAAACTATACAAAGCCGTAACTTAGATTACAGCGCAAAACATTCTGCAAATGGAATCACAGAAACATCGTGTGGGTCAATATATTATTGCCGAACTTTTTGTAAAACAGTTGACATTTTTGCTGTTTTCAGACCTAGAATCATCATGGCCGCCTATAACCAAACACCACATGGCATTTTTAGAGAAGATTCTTCTAAATACTACATATACAATTGAGTAAAATTGAAAATGGAAGTTCTTTATAAATATTTTGTAAGAAACCTGTTGAAATGCGATAAATCCACATTTGACTGAAACACTGCTAAATAACTAAGACAGCCTTGGAGTCTTTCCTTCAGGAGGAAATGACATCATGTGGAGCAGGTCATGCGATTTGAAATTAACACACTTCCTTGAGAGTTGTTTTTGTAATGGGTAACTTAGTTGAAAATGTTTTCAATACAGATACAATTTGTTGTTTTCCATATAAAATTTGATATATTGCCAAAAAGAAATATGTCTTGCTTATCTCAACTAAATAAAAGAAGCACAATCAAAATGATTTTTGAAGAAACTCAGTTTGTTATTGTTTAGCTAATAAGAAGGTGGTTGAAAAATAAATTTGGACAGTTATTTAATTGACATTTTAATGATATCCAGTCATTTTTTTTATTAATAAGTGATTGTTTCCATAATAAATAATTGTGGAATGTGTATGGACATGATCATAATGAACATAAAAAACACTATTTATTTCTTTTTACTTTCGATAAAAATGTAGGCAAGACATATGCTGCTTAGGCTGAAGATTGTGCAATTATTTTTAATTTTTTATAGCGTATGTTTGTGTCATGTGTGACCTTCGGGACATGTGCAATACTGTTTTATGTGCAAGACTGTTTTTTTATGTGTTTTATGTGCAGTACTGCCTTTATGTGTTTATGCGCAATATTGTTTTTTTATGTGTCTTGTGTGCAATGTTGTTTTTATGTGTTTTTTGCGCAATACTGGTAGCACAGCTCTGAGTCCAAGACAAATTTCCCCAAGTGGGACAATAAAGTATATTGAATTGAATTGAATTGAATTGAATTGAATTGAATATCCCATGGACTTCAAAAGTCCCTCAATTACATATTGACCCATGTAATAACATTGTAATTACAACATTTTTGGATTGATGGGACCACACATATCTTTAAACTCTCAACTTTTGTGACAGAATCTTGCAAGTTTGTGATGCTACATAGACTCACACACAGACAGTGTCACAAAGGTGAAAACAATACCAGCCACGGTGTCGCAACTGGTAAGCAAGTAGGGGGAAAAAAAAACAACAGTTGCTGATGGAGATGCAGTCTGAGGGGTGAAGCATGGGAAGCAGTGAGTGGCTACATGATGCAAAGAGGACAGCAGGAAAGTGTGATGAGGATAAAAATGATCGGAAGCAGTTGATATGCAACAGAGAGGAAGACCTATAGGAAGGATGTTGCAGCTCATCTACAAAACGCTTTAGCTTGGAGCGTAGGCGTAATGACCGTGGCATCGGCTGAGTCAGAATGCTGTCAATCAACTGTCTGCCCGCTAGAACTGAGTGAGGATGAATGACATTTAAATGTTCAGCTTGGGAAGTACAAAATCCTTTTCTGCACCTCAAATGTGTGGAGCTCAGTGTGTGTCTGTAATTAAAGGTTGTCATAATTGGATCTATGACAAGAAAACCTTGATCCTGACATTTATTTAGCTCTGTGAGGCCTATAACCAAAGTGCTCTGGTGTTCATTGAAGTTTAACCCCTGAGAATATTTGCATTGTGAGTGTATGCACCTACCTCCACAATTTTCCTATCCCCGCATGCCTTGCATTTAAAGTGCAGCAGAAGCATCAATAAAGCCGTTTAAAGCGTAGTTTAGGTGACCTTTTTTTCCAGGGTTTATGAAATAATAAAAAATCTTTTTAATAAAAGTATTTCCTGTCACTTTGACTGTATTGTTAGTCCAAATATCAAAACTATATGTCTAAATAATACATTTGCACTCCTTTCTTTTTTCTTTGAAATTAAATTTTTTATGATACATGCTGCAGTCGATGGCTGAGATAGAAATTTCAAGCAATAAAAAGCCATTATATTTTGGTGTAGTGAAGCCAGTCATAGTCCTGATAGAAAATCCATGGGTGTTTCTTTGACCTTACTTTAAAGCTTTCCTTCAGTGTAGGTAAAGACAAGCAATTAAATGGATAATCCACAACAGGCACAAATACATAAAAATCATGAGACTTACCCTCACACCACTAACAGCCACTATCAAACTGTCAGCCTGTGGGGAACTCTGTCCTTCCGCTGTACTGCTGTCCTGGCAGGGGAGCTTTGCCGCCTTTTTTCTCGTCTCGAACTTGCCTTATTTTCTCTATGACCTTTTCCCTTCTATCACTCACAGGATCAGTATGCATTCTACTCTCAGAGTGATTACTTCTCACCCTGTCAGCTCACCTTGACTCCACCTGTCATCCCTCCATCTATTTTCAATGTGATATTTTCTCTTATTAGTTGTGCCCATCTGAAGTCTCTGTTGAGTTCCTGCCTTTCTGTCTCCTTTTCAGTCACAGACACACACACACACTTTGACAGTTCACGACTTCACTCTTACTTCAAAGTTATGACCCAAATAATTATTAAAAAAATATTTTTATACTATTTGTGTTTCATTTTTCCGAATGAAAACCATTCAGTTAATTCCGATTTCCTATACAAGTATGACAGATTCACAGGGATAGAAAATGCATTCAGGTAAGGAAGTGCAATTTGATCTTGTTGATATGGCCCCATTGTTACTGTTTAGTCTCTTAACACCATATAAGAACTTTATTAAAGAACGGCTTGTGTTCATAAAGAATTCTTGCCTTAATGTTTCATATTAAAAGTGAGGAACTGAGTGAAGATAGTGGCTTTAATTGTGAAACAACCACAGGAAATGCACATGAAAAACTACATGATTGTGGAACATGAAACCATCCATCCATCCATCCATCCATCCATCCATCATCTTTACACCTGTCCAGCTGTAACCCTGGACAGGACGCCAATCTATCACAGGGCTACATATAGAGACAAACAATCACACTCACATTCACACCTACGGACAATTTAGATTCATCAGTTAACCTCAGCATGTTTTTGGACTGTGGGAGGAAGCCGGTGTAACCAGAGAAAACCCACGCATGCACAGGGTGAGCATGCAAACGCCACACAGTATGATCCCAGGCCTGGGCCAAGACATGAACAGGGGATGTTTGAGCAGTGAGGTGACGGTGCTAACCACAAATCCACTGTGAATCCAACATGAAATTATATAATTGCAATGTTTTTCATTTGACTTCTTCACTGCACTATAAACTGTGCACTGGTTTTTAAGTTGTTTTATTTCTGACAATACAGCGACTTGATGAATGTTTTCTCTAGCATTAACTGACACTTCCTGTTACCACATGATCGCGTAGCACTTTTCTTTTCTTTCACTTTTTTCTCCAATTGTAGAAATTGCAGAATTTTCCCTTGTGGATTAATAAAGTCTTATTAAAACAGTATTTATTGTATTGTATTCTATTTAGCTGAACTAACTAAAATTCTAATGTGATAAACAACAGTTGACATACAAGCAATGGTCCAACAACTTTATTTTATTTCTTCTAGGATATGTCATCCAGCATATAAAAAATAAAAAAGACTACAATTACATGCTTGAAAAACCACTGATTTTCACTGAGGGGGTGTTTAATTTTGTTGCTGACAACAGTATGCCACAACAGTTAACAGTATTAACAGTTTACTGTGAGAATATTACACCTATTTTTTTTTTCAAAAGTTTGAAAACAGACTAAAAATGTTGCGACAGCCCCGTCCGCGAAACAACAACTGCTAACGTGTTGTCCTCTGTGACTGCTGAAGTCCCTGTCAGCCTGTCACTAACAAATATGTCACCTTTGTTGACCCTTAATGGCTGATCTGCCTTCAGCTATTCAGTGTCATTGCAGATACTTGAATGCAGCAGTGAGATGCATCATTCTATCAAGCTGTGTCAAAATCAGATTGACTGTCTCTGAAATATTACGTATGACACACAGATGAGCAAACAAATAATTTTGTGCCTGTCTTGTGTTTTCTTGTGTTGTCAAGCCTTTAGTACTTGGTGTGGAACTGCAGGAGCTGATGACTGTGTTTATTATCTTAATATATATTATGCTACTGTGATTTTTAGCTTGTTCATTATGTTCCCAGATGAACGTTTGGTTAAAGCTTAAGCAAAATACGTTTCAGCGTGTGTACATCTAAAGTCAGGGTCTACAGTATAAATGATAAAGTCCTTTCAGACATGGATCTGTAACATTGCTAGATTTTGTCATTCCACATAGGATTAGACAATCCACCAAGTGGTGCATAAAGCACAATAATGCAATAAATCTAAACTCAGAGGTAGCTTATCAAACTGTCAAAATAACTAAAAGCGTAGTTTATTTGTGACTATCTAAACACTAAAGGTTCTGTCCATTTGTGATTATAATCTAACTCCTGCTTTACCAAAAATTAAAATCCAAATATCCCAACAGCTGGCTCAATATATAACTGAGGGACTTTTGAAATCCATGGGATAAATCCTGCATACATTTGTACTAAAAGTAAATACAGAAACTAATGTTTTTTGTGTTCATTATGATCATGTCTTTACAAATTTCATAATTGTTTATTATGGAAACAATCACCTATTAATAAAAAATGACTGGAGATTACTAAAATGTCAACTAAATAACCGTCTGAATGTAATAGCAACCACCTTCTAATTGGCTAAACAATAATAAAATGAGATTATTCACAATTTTTTCTTTTTATTAAGTTGAGATAATCATGACATATATTTCTTTTTTGGCAGAATATCAGATTTTTTTATGGAAAACAACAAATTGTATATGTGTCCGAGAAATCACTTTCAACTAAGTTACCCATTAAAAAAACACCATTCATTCCAGATCACATGACCTGCTCCACATGATGTCATTTCCTCCTGAAGAAAAGACTGGAAGACTCCAAGGCTTTCTGAGTTATTTAATATGAAGTAGTGTGTGGGTCGTGTGGATTTATCACCTCAACAAGTTTACTACAATATCTTTATAAATAACTTTCAATTTCAATTTTACTCAATTGTATATGTAATATTTTATAAGAATTTTTCTGTAAAAATGCCATTCGGTGTTTGATTATAGGCGGCCATGTTGATTTTACGCCTGAAAACAGCAAAAATGTCAACTATGCTACAAAAAGTCCTTCAATTACATATTAATCTGGCAGTGATCACTGTGACTAAACCTGCTATATGAAACATTTTTTTACTTAACTGCAACTTATAAACTGTGATACTATGTTTGACAGCTCACCTGTCCAATGTGAAAAAAATTACACAGTGTGACTTGCTGTTGGATCCTGACCAATTCACTCACCTTGTCTAAGGTAATACGGGTTGGCCAAAAGTAGGCTAACACTTAGCAACCGCCAAACCTGTGCTTTCAAGCTTATTTCTTATGCCATGAATTGTGTGGTGTTAAAGGCTCCTTGCCATGATGTGCGCACCTGCTCGACATTATCTCACTTCCAATACTGCGTTAATATCCACTTTCTATTGACTTAATTCATTTGTCATTGCTCACAATCCCTGAAATGTAAAAAAATATATATATATAAAAATGGAAACCAAAATTGGAAGAAATAGCTTGACATTTCCAAAACTTGAATAAGTGATATGAAATACTGGTTTGGAATTATGGTTTGGATAAATTAGATCTAAAACATGAAAGAAATAGTGAAACACCTGTAAGCCTACTTTTGGCAAACCCTGTATATAAATTCAATCAATTATTTTTAAGTTACTGCTGTTGTTCTATACATAAATGTGTACAACTCGCTTGGTCGACACCCATATGGATACTGATGCTGCCACGGTTTAATAAATGTGGCTGTAAACAACAAATTCAACTGTAATCCTGTGTGTGACAGCTCATGTTTCTGATGTGAAAATAGAAATGTCTTTGTCTTGTCTTATAATTATGACTTTTTAACTCTGTTTTGCTTCGCTGCTGTCTGATGCAGTACGTATTTATTAAACTGAGAGGAAAAACTCCTTCAAGCAACTTCAGCTTCCATCAATGTCTTGTGGGGGGAAAAAAAACATAGATTACATTCAAAAGGTATGAGTATCATTGATCTGAGGGGCTCGTGTCTGTCTTTGTGGTAGAAAAGTTTTACCTTTATGGACAGTTCAGTTTGCAGTTGAATTGTAGGGCAAAAGTAAAGGAGAATTGTGTGTTGTGATTCTGTTTCAAGCACTCTGTGATGTTTTTGGATGAATATTGGTGTTGAAATGTGGAAAAAAGCCTTCCTGAAATTGCCTCTCACAACTTTAAATACTGTTGCTTGTGTGTATCTGTTGGTATGACTGGGTGCAGTTCAGACTTGTGCCATGTTGAAAGTGACATGGAAATGTCACGACATCCAAAGATTGCCAGCATCGCTTTTACAGAGCAAGCTGCGAATTCAGACATGCAGCCTTCATGTTTAGCTGCCATCAGATGAATGGAACACAGTGCATGTGTGAAAGAGGGAAATATCTAATATTGTATGTTTTAAACCAGAAGGCAAGGCTATATAAAAAGATCTGGACAGATGTCTATGAGTACCATGTGGGCCAATTAAAAGTTCAACCTAAAAACCTTCAAAATGGCATGGATACTGACCAGAGAAGATCAGTCTACACAAATAATTCTTTTGTCTCCATGTAAGCAATCCAATCTGTGTTTTATCCACATGTTAACACCATAGTCTGGTACGCACCTGCGCTGCACAAATTGTTTTTATTTAACTGAGACCTTCCAAACATCTGCTGGAGTTCTCAGTGTCACACTCTGAATTCTAAATTGGTAAATTTCTGCAATTAACCAGGAGGCATCAGCTTGGTTCCTGGTGGATTTTTCCACAAGCTAAACGCCATATGCTTCACTCAGAAATTCACTGTATACACACACACACACACACACACACACACACACACACACACACACACACACACACACACACACACACACACACACACACACACACACACACACACACACACACAACACTGCCTCCTCCCGCACACATGCGCATTAAGATTCCATCCCATTTCGAGACGATGTCTGAAAGGATTCATCACGGTGACAGCACCACTTCAACACATTTTTCAGTTTGTCAGAAGTCTCTTTCTTAGCACTTGTTCCTCACTTCTCCTTGGTTTCCTCTGGTGTATTGCTCTGAGTCCCGCTCAAAGCACACAGCAGGGGATTAGTCCCTATCACAGCGCTCACTACCCCCAGATCAGTTCACCAGGGTTAAGGTGCAGCTTTCTCTGAAGATACCGTTTTCTTTGTGAGAACTCTCACGGTGACATGTTAAAGGAGCCCAGTCAGAATGGAACTTTAATGCCATGATAACCCATTTAAGTTGCTGTCTCAGTATAAATACTCCCTCTCTTGCACACTCTTTGTCTCTGTGTGTCTCTTTGAGTTTCAGGGCCTGCAGGTTTAGTTTACTGCTTGACACTGCACCAGATAATGACAATATGTGGGATATGGAGTAAACAGTAATGAAATGGTCGAAAAAAAAGACGTGAATTAAAGCGGAAAGGAAAATTCAAGCGGCCAACACCTTTTATGCATTTTGAAAAGGGAGATAGTTGAAAATTTTGTGAATCTCGACAAGGTTAGCCTAGCATGGCATATAACAGAACCGATGAGAGATTGCTTGCCTCTTCAAAACACATTTACTGACACCTCTAAATCTTATTTTATATCTATCTATATTATTACATACTCACTCAGAGCTGTTTGATTCATGGTTTATGGCGGTGTGGAGGAATATACGCTCTATGGTTTATTTTGTGCTTCACCTTTTTTCTCTTGTTGCTTCTCAGCAAGACAATGTGTTTAGTGAAGTGTGCATAAAGCTCAAGTTACACATCAACATATGTTTCCATGTTGCCCACCTACTGTATATGTAGGAATTTTTCGAATGTGGCAAAATGAGCTTTGGTGGTGTATATTATTGTACATTTGCAGAATAGATCTTTGCATCTAATTTCAAAACTTCTGGACAACTTCTGGGCAAAAATCCACGTTTTCTGGACTGAGAATTAATGTCAAGGGTCTCACAAGACTGAAAAAACACTAAATCGTAGGAGTTCCACTTGCCTGGACAAAGATTCTGATCCCCTCAACAACACTGTCTGGTGTTAAAAACCTGTGTTGACCATCCTGCATACAAATAGATTTACCTTTAGGCAGTGGGCACTACAAGAGAACAAAGGTGCTACTGGCAACCCATATCCACACCCATGCTAGCAGACATGCTAGGTGTTGAGGACTGGGTGTCAAAACACACATTTCATCCTAAAGTGACAGCAGAAGTGACACAATCATTGTTCGCAACTTTCATTTTCTTTCTCTACATCATATAATAACAGCATTGAGCAGATTATCAAGTTTCTCTTCATGAAATTCTCTGCATTATTGAAGTTGCTGACCTTATCTTGTCAACTTTAGTATATATAAAGATCGTGTAGAAGTTCCAAGTTTTCTCTTAAAGGTCACTGCATTTGTAATGTTGTGGTCAGTCTGTGCAGTTGAACTTAATCATGAGTTTTAATTCACTATGTAAATTGTATGTGTTTTAAAACATTTTATTGGTACACTGATGGTAAAAGCCCCATTTTTCAAAATATTAGAAGTGCAAATCATGTGACAAATTTACCTCAATGGACAGACATAAAAATGATTTTCATTTTACATATTTTCATCTTTCACTATATGTAACTTTTCATCTGTATCTTTATACAACAACAAATGACTTCATATTCAAACCTATATCCACTACTGCCAAAACAGAAGAAACAATTTTATCACATTTTATCACACCTTGACTACTGAGAGCTTCTCTTACCCTATCTTAAATATTAAAAACCATTTCTGTTGCCATGTCACAGCAGTATCACAGCAAATTATAATATGTCCCCGCAACTGAGATTTTTGATCAACTTTTTCATTTATTGCCATACAAGTAGCATTAATAATTAAAATGTTTTACCCTGTCAAATACAAAATGTACACTCACATGACGCATGATGTCAATCCAGTGATTAATGATAAGGTTACCACTTTAGGTGTAGAAAAAACAGCTCATTTGAAATGCATGATGCACAGAAATAAATAAAAAAAAATTAACATAAATTAAAAAATACTCAAAAACTGCAGTTGTGCAAACTGATGATTACTGGTCCGATAGTTTGGGTAAAATAAACTTTTCTATGTGGGACTATTGTTTTCATTATGAAGAAGAAGAAGAAGATTTAAAACAACATTTGATGGTATTTTCCTATGTACCCTCTTGTGTCTCCTTCAATATCCCATAAATGCAATCATACATACACTTTTTTCATGTGATCCTGTGATCTACCTCTTGCCCAATTCATGCTGAGATAATGATTTAAGTTCCAGCACTTGTGGTTCAAAATAGGGATCATTAAGCATGAAAGTGAATAAAATGGAAACATTTTCTCACCTACCAATAATTACCGACAACAAACTCTTCAACTGTGCACAAGGTAATACATTTGATTTTTAATAACAATAAAATAAGTACAGGAAGCCAAAGCTTTTATTTTGTGTTTTTTGTCAGCATTTACTTTTTCAGTATTTAACTAAGACCACAATGTTTCCCTAAAAGCTCTTCTTTGTCTAAAAGCAAACATAAAATTAGTCATGAACATTATGGAGCTAAATATAAACCACTTATTGCAACATAAGTGGATTTCTGTGTAACCATCTGATGCTAATAGAGAGAAAACAAAACAAATCTAAACAAAAATAAACACAATCTGGTCAGTTATATATTACCTACTGAACTATTCCATCCAGTTTGTGTGGCTGTGCAGTTATCTGGGTAAAGTTTTTGTTTGTTTTTCATATGCTATCGAGTGTGCAGACGTTATACTTCCATCCAGACTCATAAACGTTTGGCATTGCGTGGGTTATAACTGTAAGTTGCTGTAATTAGCCACTTTACTTGTAGCACAAATAATTCTCATTCCCAGAAGTATAATCCAACAGTCCTCAGATTTTCTCCTCCCTTTTGTGACTAATCATCAGCATAGAAGATGCTCTTCATCAGCCCACCCGTCTGCTCACCCTAGCTGTTGGCACCGACTGCCACGATAATGACTGAGGCTACTCTGAGACGATGTTTACTAGCTGACAGCAGCACCCTGCTCTCTCTGTATGCTCCAGCAAGCATTTCCATTTAGCTCACTTCTGAAGCTCCTGCCTAATTTCTCTTTGGAGACAGAAATCCTTTAAACCCCATTGTATCCTGGGGCAACATATTTACTGAGGGCTGGCTTTCCAATACCTGAGAGAGATTAACACTGCTCCCTGATTTATGAATCCATGCCACCCACCCACAGGCTTGGTCAGGGGCCCCAGCTACTCTACCCTGCTACTTCCTCTTCACACAATGGGATTTAGGTATCAGAAGGAACACACAAACATAAACACGCACTTCCTCACATACGGCAGAACCGGGTTTAAAGGGTGTTTAAACTGTGAATATGCATAGATCATCCCTCTGAATTTCTCTTGAGAAAAGAGAGGAGAGAATTGGCAAGAGGGGGGAGAACCTGACCGTCTCATGACACTGTTAGCAAGTGAATGTAACTCAAAGCTAAACTTTACGAGGTATCACCTGCACAGAATCAAACTGTGTGGCTTAAGAAACTCCACGCTGATACATCACTTTGATATACAGTTAAACGATATGCAAACGGGCACGCTGGGTCCGTCGCTGCAGCGTGGAGCGGTAGTCAGAAGATCTGTGACAGCCATCTACTGTTTTGGCATCCCACCATCTCAATGGCATCACTGGCTGTCTGTGACTGAGGTGGTCGGATGGCTGCCAGACTGAGTGACAGCCTGGTATTTGTTTATCCTGGATAGTCAATTGCTGGGCATCTGTACTACAGAAACAACAAAGCTGCTGGCACAGAGTTCAGTGTTTCAGTAGACTTGTCTGTTATTCTTTATCAATTGAGCGAATGCTTTTAAACTGTCCTAATTTCTGCAATAAAGCGTCCATGAAAGGCGGCATGTCATGTATTTATGTGGATAAATATGCAATAATAAAATCAGACAGTTATAGGGCTGGCAATATAAAATGCAACATACGCCTTATGGTTACAATCAAAACACAGGCCTCGGGCTGATTTAAAGATGTTCTGTGTGGAGGGTCTCATCAGCAGCACCACCGCTGCCAATAAATATGTTTGTGTGTCTTAAATTTTTTTTGGTATTTATTACTTTTTTCATCAATTTTTGAAAATGGATAAATATCTTCTTTTTAATAGACTTCTATTGTTCTGGAGTCATCTATTACATTTCCAGGCAGCTATGCATAAATGAAAGCACATGTGAAATATACAATGCCTAATTGACTGCCTGCCCCCTAATTAGCTGGTTAACAATGGCAGGTTACACTGTTTTTTGTCTGTGTCTGCTCCCATAGTCTGCAGTTATTGTCTGCTAGTAAGTGGCTGCGCTGACACACGCAAACGTATACAATACTGGATTGTTGAAAATGCATTAACACTGAGATAAATTTATTCATGCATCTTTTGTTCCTCCCTGTCTGTTGCAGAAAATATCAAATTTAAACATAGAGTTGTATTGTTTTCAGGCTGAGGCGGTATTCATTTAGTCTTCCCAAAGTTTTGATGTTTTATTACAGATAGATTAGCCTACTCTTCATAGTCCCAACTGCATCTTACAATGACTTAACAGTGGATACATATTAGACCTGAGCCTTATTTGTTATAGGCATCCAGAAAACTGCTCTCAAATTTGCTGCAAAAGCATCACATCATGACCATGACAATGTCTGGACTATTCTGAATGCTGTTGGCACTGATGCGGAAGTGCTTTGGTCTTTGAGAGTGCTGCAATCTGCTTCTTGTCCAATCAAAGCGCCTACATTCCAACAATAGAATAGAATAGATTAGAATAGCTTTATTGTCACCATACATGGGGGCATGACGAAAATATAAATAGCTGCCACTGGACGGTGCATTGATAACAAACTAAGTGAAATAACAACAATAAATAACATCCAACAAGACTATATTAAGAATTACAACATATGCAAAAGAGGAAAGACATATGCAATACAGTGTGGGAGGTGAATTAAATTAAATCAAATAAAACCCAATAAAATAGAATAAATATGGACAGGAGATTGAAGGGAAGCAACATTAGAACTATTGAAAGTGACACTGCGTTACTGTTTTGAGTTCAGAAGTCTGATGAACCATGGGAAAAAGCTGTTTCTCAGCCCCTTTGTCCTGCATTTTAAGGATATGAGTTTCAACTGATCATATACATCATCGAATTGCTGCACCAATTATCGACTATTTTACCAAAGTGAAAATGTACATCCATCCAGCACATAGTCCAAACCCACTGACCACAAGTCATGAACAAGTCATCATGCCTCTAAGGAGGAAGAATGATTATACTGATCATTCTCTGTATATTAAATAAAATCTGTGCTCATTATTTGCCATATATTTTACCAAATATTGACTGTATAAGCTGCTAAGTACACAAAAGCAAATCAGTGTATAAAAGACAAACTGAAGTGGGGTATTTAGTCATATTTTGGCAACAGTATAACTGGAACAAACTGAGCAAACAAACAGCAGAGTGGTGGATTGAGAAGCTCCTTGGATACCTTTTACTTCCACCATGAAGGCTTGGACACTGGAGTTTACTAATATTCACAGCTGACCATCTTCCAACCCTACAAACTTTAAACAGATGCATTTCACACCTGCAAAGGATGAGAATATGACACAAATAATTGGGGATTTTGCCTGCGGGGCTTATGAACGTTGTGTTTACATTAAGTATTAGGTGCTCTGTGTTCGTCAAGTCTTGAATACATGCTTAACTTTCATAAATTCATCCATTGCAACATATAGCATGTTACTGCCACCTGTAGATCAGTCACATAATGTGAAACCACTGACCCAAATTTGTATTGCATCATCCACAGAGGCACATGTGCACTGGTGTGAGAGAAAAACAAAACAGGGACTTATTTACAGAAAAACCACTCCACAGCTGCAGAGGTCAAAAACTCCACAGGGAACCTTGGAGTAAATGATCTATTTATATCTCCCACCACTGATGAAATTAGGCTAAAATGGTACAAAAAAGCCAAACACAGTTGGACACTTTGGCCATAGCAATAGGTTTCTGTGCTCAGCCCTGAAGGAAATGAAAGATTAGATCATGCTGCGTACAGTTTCTGTTTTTCACGTGCTTAATCTTTAACTGGAGGAACTTTTTGAGACAGCCATGTTGAGACATCAGGAAGACTGAGTTCTCCTGCTCCCCTGACATTTACTGTAGAGCTCACAATGAATAAAGTAAAAGTCACATAAAATATACACGTCAGCGCAGAGGTGCAGTCATACAACAGTTTTAACTCTTTCTGGACTTAGCTTGGTAGATTCTGAGTCTACAGAGGTATGTTGTGATTCCAGTAAATCAGTCTCCCAACCATGAGTGCTCCAACTTTCATGAGTTTTCTGCACATTGCCAAACTATTTTTCCACTGCTGTAATAAAGTTGTAGAGCAAGCTTTAAGTTGCAAAGGAAGTCCATTCTGGTTTCGAGTAGAGCTCCAATTCAACATTTTCTATGACAACAAGCCTGGTGGCACTAAGGTAGAATGCAGTGAAGAAGCTGCCAGTCTTTTCTGCCATGGGAAATATAGCACCAGAAATTTGGCACGAAGAATGATAAAAACATGGCACTGTGACCATTTTCTTGCCTGCAGCATATTTTCACAATATTGCAATGAAATAACTTGCCAGCATGCAAAATATGTTGACGGCATGAAAAAAAAAAGAGAAATAAAATATATATAGTCCTAATGGCCAGACATGTGTTAGTGATTAACACCAGTGTAATTGTGATATTTCACACATTTAATGAAATATTTCCTGGCCAATTGACAGTCAAATTTAGGAGCAATTTGTGTTTTTTTTTATATGAATACTTGGCAAAGTTGGGATGTTGCTTTGATGTTGAGACAAAGCGGTGTAGAATGGAATGGAGCGGAATACCTCAACAAGGGAGTTATCCATCATCTCCTGTCCATCAATGATTAATGGCTAAAGTGGTTCCATTTTCATGGTAGAGGACATAACAATCTTGCATTTGAACATTCTGTCCCTCTCCACCTAGCCCCCTTTAACAGCTGCCCCTCTCCCAGTCACATTGTGCTATTTCAACAAGCACCTTACCCACTCACACATTCTCCCCCCTTCGTGCTTCTTCCTCAGTTCCTGTCAGTCGATTGTGTTCCTATGCATATATCGTGCAACCAACTATTTTGGCGAAGCATGTTCCTGTTAACATCACTCATCTTCAACCTGGTAACATATACGCTTCGACTAGTGTCTAAAGCCCTACAGCAGCACAGTGGATGTAAATCCTCAAGATGAAATAATAGGAAGAAAAAAAAAACAATAACAACTTAGCAATTTCCTTCTTGTAGCCGAGGTGCAGTGTGTTGACTCACTCCTGATGCGACTGAAATGTGATTTAATTATAAATGAGTAGGAGGTTAGTTTGCCCCAGTAGGTAAAGCATCTAGTATTATGTGTTTGCTGTAATCCCCAGCATATTAACATAAGCAGTAATTGCTGACACTGGTTTCTCAGATTCATAGCTTTTATTAATCTAAGACAACTAATGCTGTTCGGTATGTGTTCTTATTGCTATCTGACCCCACCACATCCCTAGAAACCTTATTTTATTTGACAGTAAAATAGTCTACACTTTCCTTCAGCAAAGAAAACAATTTAAAAATAATTTTATACATGGCTCAGTTTATTGCCGGTGTTAATTTCCCTTTTTAAATCTGAAATGCTAAAAGTTTTCTTACCTAAATGTGAAGAGTTCATTTGGAAAAACAGGTAACTCCGTTTTCAGAAAACTATTTTTATTGCTTACTTGAGCTAATAATAATAACACTAATAATTTATTTTTTCTCTATTTTGTCATGTATTTTTCTACTGAGTCAAATCCACATAAATGTGACGAAAACCATCTTTTTTTAAAAAATGATGAATTAATCAAAGAATTTCTGAACACCAAAATGGAGTTTGACTAAACTTGTGGAATGCTTTGTGTGTTGAATAAAACTCAATAACTGAACTGATGCAGTGAAATTTCTGATATTTGAGTATATGGCATGCTGTTATGACAGTAAAAAATTTATGGTACTTTTCGTGAAGTGCTTGTTCTTGTCTCCTGAGAAGAGAAGTGAATGCAATAGATCACTGCAAAGCTCTAATAATTCCTGCTTCACTATGAGTTGTTTTGTTGTTTGTTTCTTTGTTTTTCGAACCCTCTGTGTCTGTACGTGTTTCTGCTCTTTGGCTGCATGTCGGTTAAATCCTTTGCTTCCCTTCTTTCTTCTCCTCTAGACCTTGTTATGCTTTTCTCCTTTTAAATATAATTTGGAATACTGAGAATAATGGATTGTGCCACTCTCACTGTGCTTTTCCTGGTTATTTCTTGTGGGGTCCATTCAAATGCTATTCCATCACACATTTCCATAATAGCAATTTATATTACCAGTCATTGGCATTTTCTACTACTTGCTTTGGGTTTTCACAAGATCAGGTCAACTGAATTCAGGTAATGTCATTAATGACAGCAGTCATTTACTAAAGTTCATAAATTAGCTGCTATGAATATGTCAGTTAAGAAACAAAATAAATACATAAATAAAATACCGTCGTGTAAACCCCAGGTATGGACAACCAGCTGTGCCAATCACTGTACTCACATCACAAAGTATTTTAGTTCATCTTCTCCGCTTTTCATACTTGCACAAAGACTAATTCTGGGATTACAGCCAGAAACAGTGCACAACTTGTAAAAAATGTTTTGTAAACTTGATGTCAACTGTTCAATGAACACTTCTAGTTCAATATGCCATTTAGCTTGATTCGTTTTGTTTTGCCGTGTTTCTTACTCTACATCACTCTGTGTGTTCATATCAGTATCAAAATCAACAATGATGCACATTTATATGGCTTTTGAATCCCACATATTGCAATTTGCTAACCTTTTCAAAAGGAGTTTTGATAGTTTTTTGCTGCTGAAAAAGCAGATTTCTCCTCCCCCTTCATTTATATCATCAGTGTTGGTGATAATTACTCCATCACAGCTCATGAAATTCAACAATAGCTGTTTAGATGTTTGGAGTACGTCGCTGATAAAAAGGCACCACTTATTCAAAAGCAAAATTAATTAGAGGGCATTAGTCTCATTTTTCAGTCCTAACAAAAAGATAATTCACAAAACAAAAGCATATAATGGGTGTGGGAAAAAAACAAGCATCTTGAAAAAATGTTATTTCCCAAAGGACTGAAATTAATTGAAAGTTTTAAGAATTGACCACAAAAAATTGGATGTGAATCTCTAAAAGGTTAGAGCTGCAAACACTGACTTGATGACTTGCTCATTTTAACTGTTTTTGCAGTTTCAATTTCTGCATTCAAGTCGTAAGTGCATGGAAAATGCCATGTGAAAGTGGTCAGTTTTAAAAATCTCAAATATTCAGGTGAAAGGAAACGGTTTCTCTGATTTAAATTACCCAGCACCACTAGTCATAATCGAGCACCTCTTGCATGGATTACTGCTCCTGCACATATATTAGCATTTAGTATTAGTCAGTACACGGATAGAGACCATTTAAAATTCAAACAAACTTCTGGTATCTTGCAGTTTATGATGTACACAGGGAAACTGTATATAATCTGATATAACATACAGTGTATGCATGTTAAATGTGTTTTTACAGGTGTTTTTATATGAAGTAATCATGTATGCAAGCACAATTTTCAGCAAAAACAAGGAAATAAGATTTGACTCTCTCAAAGATTTAGAAATTGATCCAATAAAAGCTGTTGGAGAAAAATATTCACAACTGAGCATCAGGCAAATGTAGCTCAGTGGGTGCAGCAAGTGTTCTCATCATTCATTCTGTTGGCTCTCCTTACTCTCTAACATTGTCCTTGGACAGTTCAGAAATCACTTTAAGATTCTGCCGTTGTTTATATGGCTGATTTATTGTATACGTATTAGTTTTGATTTGACCTGTAAAACTCATAAGTCACCAGACATGAGGCTCTTAGTTGTTTCACAGACTACACTTGAAGCTTAAGGGTTGTTGCCCGACAACAGCAACCTTTCTCATTATGTCTTTTCGACATCCTCCAACGGCTCATTCAAATTACATCTCACAGTCAATTTCTATTGGCCTTTGACTTTCCGTGTGTGTGTGTGTGTGTGTGTGTGTGTGTGTGTGTGTGTGTGTGTGTGTGTGTGTGTGTGTGTGTGTGTGTGTGTGTGTGTGTGTGTGTGTGTGTGTGTGTGTGTGTGTGTGTGTGTGTGTGTGTGTGTGTGTGTGTGTGTGTGTGTGTGTTCGTTCATTTGTCTATTCGTGATTGTGCAAGTGATCTTACTTACTGTGATTCTTGTCCCCAATGTTATCTTTTCAATAATTAATATGGTGCTTTAGTTGATAATGGTTGTTTTAAAGCTACCTCAACCCACTCTCCTCTCTGTTTCTTCTGGGCCCCTTCCTGTCATGTATTATTTCACCTCCTTTGTAGTTGAGGGACTCTCTCCTTCGCGGATCCAATCAAAGACCACATAACATATTAATAAACTGTGATATTCTTTTCTATAGATATGCAACTGAATGACAGAATTATGCTTTGTCTCAAAGATATTAAAAAAAAAATTAAGTTGTCATTTACTTGCTCTAAATTCATTCTGCAGAAACTGCGGCAAATTACTTCACACTATAATTGCAGGGGGACATTCAGTAGTCCGAGAAGATATTCTCAGTGTGTGACTATTACTTCCCACCTTATGGTTCATTTAATCTATTTCCAGTAATTTTATTCTACTCTGTAAGGCACAAGCTGAAGTAAAGTAGAAAAAACCCACAATGGAACATAAACATTAGAGATGCTTGTTGTCTTTGTTACCTTAAAGCACCCTAAGGATAACTTGATCCTTCACATGTCTTGGGGTTTTCGAAAAGCATCGCAATTAAAGACACTTTTTCGACACCCTTTTATTAGCGCCTCACAGAAAGTGTCTTAATGTAGAAGGATCACCAACTGCAATGCAATAACTTGTAAAGTCTTTGGACTTCGCAGCACAGGGTGCAGAACACAGTGTCAAACTGGTATTTCCCTGGAGTGCAATGAGATTATTTCCTCAGCTGCAACAGATTGGTATCTTGGTGACTCTCCATGCGGCACAGTGGGTCACAGTGGGAGGAATGGCGCAGCGGAGGGTGTGGCGATGCCGATCCAGCAGTGCGTTGCAATCTCAGAGCAAAGAATGAGTGCATCTTGTACGGCCCACCACCTGCTTAAAGCAGAGTGCAGTGTACTCGTCTTCTATGGTGCTTTGCTCACTGTATTTGCTGAGGGCACACTGACACAAGGCTCTGAAATTACACCAACCCTCTAGCATATTTTTGTGCATTTTCAACTTTCATGTTGCATTTTTCAACTAGAAAAATAGTTGAGATGTGAGAAAAAGATTAATTGTTGTATTAATTCCAGCCATATTAATGATATTAATTTGGGTTTCTAACTCCACAATCAGTTAGAGATTCAAGTCTGTATTTTTTCCTTTATTTTTACAACCATCTGAAGGCAGCTGGTATTTGTACCATCTACAGTAACTGGGTCAATATATAATTGCGGGACTTTTTGTAACATAGTTGACAGGTACCATAGTTGACATTTTTGCTGTTTTTAGGCCTAAAATCAGCATGGCTGCCTAGAACCAAACACCACATGGTATTTTTACAGAAAGATTCTTCTAAAATATTATATATACAATTGAGTGAAATTGAAAGTTATTTATAAAGATATTGTAGTAAACCTGTTGACATGCCATAAATCCACACTGCTTTATATTAAATAAGTCAGAAAGCCTTGGAGTCTTGCCAGTCTTTTCTTCAGTAGGAAATGACATCATGTGGAGCAGGTCATGTGATCTGGAATTAACACACTTCCTTGAGAGGTGTTTTTGTAATGGGTAATTTAGTTGAAAGTGATTTCTCGAGCATGGATACAATTTGTTATTTTCTGTATAAATTATGATATATTGGCAAAAGGAAATATGTCATGATTATCTCAACTTTAAAAAAGTACACAAATTTTGTAATAAGCTCATTTTACTATTGTTTAGCTAGTTAGAAGTTGGTTGTTATTAAATTTGGACAGTTATTTAGTTGACCCTGTATTGATATTCAGTCATTTTTTAATAAGTGATTGTTTGCATAATAAGTATTTATGGAATTTATAAAGACATGATCATAATGAACATAAAAACATTATTTTTATTTATTTATTTATTTTATTGCTTTTAATAAATATGTATGCAAGATATATCCCATGGACTTCAAAGGTCCCTCAGTTATACACTGACCCAGCCAATACAACCAAGCAAAGTCATCAAAACAAAATGCAGTCATTTTACAACTAGGGGCACCTGAAACAAGCAAAAGATTAATTTTACCTAGTGACCTGTGAAGTTTTGGTCTTTTAAGTGGTTGTTCCAGAGATTTGCAGCTTCTTGAGTTTACTTGGTACAAACTCATGCATTTAATCAAAAAACATGTTTTAGTGGCCATTAACTTGATCAGATTTTCACTAAATTTGGCTCACAATAAGCACAAACAAATGACTCATAAGTGTTAATGTGCTTTTTCCCAACAAAACTGAGTATGGTGTCTGGTCATACATTTGGAGATCCCAGAGATGAGACGTGCTATCAGTGTTTACAGTCTCACTTTTAATATGATGGGATCAAGTTGCCAGACTGACTGAGCCCTGCTGAACTGCTCGTCTCCTCATCGCTGGTTGCAGTTATGTTGCCGGCTGGTTATTTTTATCATGGATTGATTTGGGGACATAATGGCTTAATGTGTGCTTAAGGGCAATGTTGAGCAGGCAAATCGATCAAAGTAGACTTCTTAAAGTTTACTCTGAAATTTACTTCCACTCGATAATACACAAAATGCCAAACGCTGAAGGCTGTCACTGCAGACTATAAAGAAGGCTGCTTTATTTCATTATGTATGCAGACTGATGATTCCAAGCCCATTAGCTGTGTCTTCTGTGTCAATTTGTGTCATGTATGCTTCAAATTATTTTTAATATTTAAGATGGTTTATGGAGGATTCCATGTAACGAGGCTCTCCTCGGTACCACTGCATGTACACTTGCTTGTAATTGCTGTTTATAGAAACAGTGTAAACTTTTGTCAAAATGTTCTTAGAAAAACCTCCTAACCTTTAAAATGAATCATTACAGGGATACGGGGCCCTGGAAGGTCTCTTGTCTCTCAGCAGCTGAATTTGCCCATATATTTCTTTCTCATATATTGCTGTCAACTTTCTTCCTCTTTTCAAAAAAAAACATCATAATGTTGACTGACACTGCTGTGTCCCCGATTACAATCCATTTCTTACTGTTACTTGTCTGACTTTCAGGTTCGACTGATTTTTTTTGTTTGTTTTGTTTTATTTGCAATGCTCTTTTTTTATTGTGGTAAAGCTTTAGGGATATGTTCATGTGACAAATAAATATACATCAGCTCTTTATGCTCTCCTCCACTATAAAAGAAGACAGACATCAGACTTTCACAGCTCCCACGCTGTATATGTTCCCTTAATTAAGAAGAAAACCTCAACCTACGCAAAGTCTCACCGCTTTCCTGTATTACATAAGGATAAAAGTAGGTTCCACTTTTTATTTAACAAAAGAGAGGCCAAGCTTCAAGGGTTATTTGGTCAGTTTTGGTAAGTTAAGTATGACAAATGCATCCTTTGTTTGAATAGCAGTGGAAATCACAAGGTGAATGTAGTCTTATTATCACTTTACATTTCCACACAGTATAGTTTTAGCCTTAATTTTATATTGGAATTCCTGTTAAGGTGTTCCTAAATGCTGACTGTCTCAGTTTCATAAGTTAAACAACAGTTTCTTTGTTAGGGATACGCACTGATCACACTCATTTCAAGGCATCTTTAATCTCTCTCAGCTGCTGCTTGAACTCAAAGAAAATGAATAACCTTAAATTAAATACTTTTTCTTCATATCTGTGCACAAAAATAAAGACTGTAGACTTGTAATAATTTAATAAATCATGTTGTTTTGTCATTTTGATTCTGTAAGGTCTTTAGTATTTCTGGGGGAAAAAGACAAAAATAATATTATTGTCAAATCTTGAACAAAGAGTAATGGAAAGACCACCCACTGTCAAGGTCCTTTCTAAAATGTTGTGCCAAATAAGGTTATTTTCAATAATGTTAGAAGATACTTTAAATCTCAACTTAGAACATAAAAGTGTCAAATATCTTTCAGATACAGTTGGCTTTTGTCAGCAAACTGACTCATAGGAAAACAGTGTGGGGCTTTTTAAGTATGACAGAGGCTTCCTAAAAACTAGTTAACCTGGAACCACTGAGTTCACATATTTGAGAGTACCACAGCAGGTATCACATCCCTCATAGACAGGACATAAAATCATTATCCTGCCAAGCAGCAGGTCAATGATCAAAGACCACTGCTGTCACTGTTAATAGTTTGCTGACAGGCAAACAACACTAGCAAAACAAAATGTCATTTGATTAAGAACAAAACCGATGCCTTATGTTGGAAAATGACAGCCAAACCAGTGCTAAGGATGATGTTTGTTAGACTTGCTTGAAATGATCCATGGGCTATGCAACGAGCTGTTTTGGATTTGGCTTTACATTTCATACAGCTATCTGTCTCTGTGAAACACATAAAGGTTACATACTGATAGGTTTATTTGCATTTAGAGAGACGAGTCAGGGAGACCATCCAGAACATGTATGCACGTCATATTTCATTAATTCCTATCAAGGTTAAATTGCAGTTTAGCATATAGTATGAATGTCTAGCATGCCATAGAATGTACTGTGTACATCAACTGCACTGGCAATTAGTTACAAATACACCTGATATATACATATTTGATCCATCCATTCTCTATACACCACTTTATCCTCACTAGGGTCGCGGAGGTGCTGGAGTCTATCCCAGCTGACTCAGGCGAAGGCAGGGGACACCCTGGACAGGTCACCAGTCTGTCACAGGGCTACATATACAGACACACAATCACACTCACATTCACACCTATGGGCAATTTAGAGTTATCAATTAACCTCAGCATGTTTTTGGACTGTGGGAGGAAGCCGGAGTGCCCGGAGAAAACCCACACATGCACAGGGAGAACATGCAAACTCCATGCAGAAAGATCCCATTCCCACCCCGGGATTTGAACCGGGGATCTTCTTGCTGCAAGGCGAAAGTGCTAACCACTATTCCACTGTGCAGCCTATATACATTTTAATTATAGTTATTATATATTGAAATATTATTGATTCTTGTTGGCTTTAGTTACCTGTCTGTACTCTTTTGAAATTACAATGAATTCATCAACTGTGTCCACTAAAGATTTGTCATTAAAGAATTTCTTTGCATTGGTTGGCATGATTTGCAGGAAATGTAACCCTAGTAGAGGCACTGAATATATTGTCTAGAACAGGGTTGTCAAACATACGGCCCGTGGGCCAACACTGGCCCTCCAGAGGGTCCAATCCGGCCCACGGGATGACTTTGCATCGTGTAAAAATTATAGAGGCGACATTAACTGCAATTTTTCAATAAAAGTAACTGCTATTTTAAATTTGTCCATTGTACTGCCACAACTTTTGTGTATTTTTTATGTTATACATTTACAAGGCAGGGGGACAACTTAATCTTCTTTCTTTGTAGTTCCCACTTTAGTTTGTGTGGTGTGGTGCTCAGGATTACTACACAGATGTGTAAATGGATGTATATTTAAAATAAGTTTGAGATATTGCCACGTTGTTTTGATAATAAAGTAAAATACTAGATTGTTCAGATTCAGATTCCTGTGACTAAATGTTTTGTGCCTTTTGTAGATACACTGTTATCCAAAAGTTGCAAAGCGTAAATGATAAACTGGAGCATAATATTGAAATTGCACTTATTTTTCTTAAGAAATTTCAGTTTGTTCGTAATGTTTTGGAAAAACAAAGTTCATTAAATGTGAACATTTTCAGAATTTACTTTTTTGCAAAGGGAAATATTTGGAGTTGTGGATATTTATAGGTTATTATTTTATGATTTTGCTGGTCTGCCCCCCTTGAGATCAAATTGGGCCATATGTGGCTCCTGAACTATGATGACTTTGACACACCTGGTCTAGACTGTGTCCCCATAGATTATGACATTATTGAATTGCTTGCATGGTTCGTTTGATTTGCAGGAAGTATAACTCCATCAAATGTTTTTTTATAAAACAGATTGCATATATTGTCTAAATGCTTACTGTTTGTTTAAATGGATCCCATTTATGGCATCTGTAAAACATTCACTGGCAGTGTGTTACAATTAGTTTTCTTTACAAGAAGTGCAGTTGGCAAATAAAATTGGTTTTCCGGTTCAGGTCAGGTAACCAAACCACGTGGTCACAGTTGCTAAAGATCCTGGTCTGGTTAAATAATCATAAATTTGTAGCTGACTCAAAGCATGGAAAGAACCTCAGTCTCCATTGTCAAATATACGTGCCACCAAAAACCCCCACGACTTTTTACTAAAATATTGAAAGCCATTTTTGTGTGTGAAATATTTGATGATACATTTATTAAATATTTCCCAGCAAAACCGCTAGCCGCTGCACTCACTACAAATACACATTTTTGGGCCGTGTACAGCTCTATTTATTTGTCAATACAGTGAGTCAGTGGGCCTACACAGCGCTCGCGGAATACATCTGCCAACTGCGAGTACATCTGCTAAGATAGTGTCTGTATGAAGTCATACGCACACACAGTTTACTCACAGCACTCTTATTTATGTGGTGCCGACTGCTCCACCCTCAGCAGGCAAGCTGGCATCGACCTTGGGGCAATGCGCTTGATCTTTGCGCACGCCTCACCTCTTAATGATAAAATGAGAAAACTGGGTCGGAGCTGTACATTCCCACCAGAAATAGTGGGAAGTTAACATCTTCAGCTGAGCACCAAGACTTCCAACTGGGAAATCATCTCTAAATAAATCAAATGAGTTTCACAAATAGGTGAGGAGCCTATGGGAGACCCAGGTTTGCTCCTGGGAGGAATGAACAAGTCTGGATGATTAACTGAGAAATGAATGACCTGCTCGTGTATCCACTAGAAACCTACTTGAGCAATCAAATGACTCTAAATTAAATGGTATTTGGTATGTTGAGTCCTTTATAGAGACAGATGTTGTTTTTCATGACTATTTATTATTTCTTTTGAGGAGCTTCTAGTTGTTCCTTGAAGTGCTTTGTGTTTTTCAGTCTGTACTTTAAGACAAAGAATAGTCAAATTTCGTTGCTCTGCATACAATCATTGAAAAAAACATCACTTTGTATTTGGCCATAACAAAGCACACAATGCCCATCAAATTGAACCAAAGTGGACATTTAAAGGGTCAGTATATAATTGCGGGACTTTTTGTAACATTGTTGACAGGTATCATAGTTGACATTTTTGCTGTTTTCAACATAGCCGCCTATAACCAAACACCACATGGCATTTTTAGAGAAAGATTCCTCTAAAATAGTATATATACAACTGAGTAAAATTGAAATTGAAAATTATTTATAAAGATATTGTGGTAAATCTGCTGAATCCACACTTGTCTCACACACTACTTTATATTAAATAACTCAGAAAGCCTTGGAGTCTTGCCAGTCTTTTCTTCAGCAGGAAATGACATCATGTGGAGCAGGTCATGTGATCTGGAATTAACACACTTCCTTGAGAGGTGTTTTTTTGTAATCTGTAACTCAGTTGAAAGTGATTTCTTGGACAGATACGATTTGTTATTTTCCATCTAAAATTTGATATATCGCCATAAAGAAATATGTGTCATGATTATTTCAATTTGATTAAAAGAACACAATCTAAACTATTTTTGAATAAGGTCTTTTTTTATTATTGTTTAGCTAATTAGAAGATAGCTGTTATTAAATTCGGACAGTTATTTAGTCGACATTTTAGTGATATCCAGTGATTATTTTTTTTATTGATAAGTGGTTGTTTCCATAATAAATAATTATAGAATTTGTAAAGACATGATCACAATGAACATAATTTTTTTTTTGTACTTGTAATGAAAATGTATGCAAGATTTATCCCATGGACTTCAAAAGTCCCTCCATTATATTATGACCCTAAATTGTCAACAACCGTGCATTAAACTCACACAGTTTGCAAAAGAGAGAATGAGAAGGAGAGCGAGGCAAAGAAAGAAGGAAACTAACCATGCGTGTCTACTAAAAAGAAATGGCAGTTTTGGGATTTATTACAACTCACCAGAGTTGGGATCGGAGTTGCCGTCAGCTTCAGTCCTCTTATCAGGGGAGGCCTGCTCGTAGAAGTCGTCCTGCGCCTGCACCAGAGGGAGAGGTTGTGTGAGGAGGGAGCCACTGCCTACAGGCTCGTGGTCCCCAGACCGCTGTCACTGCAGCTCTCCTGAGAGCCATCCGGCAGGTGAAACGTGACGCGCCGCTGTGACTAGAACCAAGAGCACAAAACAGAGCCTCTGATGTTAGTGCTCTGCTCTGCCCCCTCAAATTTTTTTCTTTTCACAGTGTTATTTTACACTGAGCTGAACAAGCTCATGCATGCTGCTTTACACACTGATCAGGACCGCAGTGTGAAATAATTTTTGCCTGAATGATGTAAAATCTAATATACATCATTGTCGCCGACGGAGAATGATCGTTGAACAAAAGGTCCACTTTGACTGGAGCCGAGTTATTGATGGGGAAGGAGTTTACACATTGTAAATAAGGTCACGTTTCACTGCACAATGACAACCAATAACAGCATGCAAATAAACATCATGCACTGCAACGGAAATTCATCAAGGTGAAAAGTGGAAAATTTGTGACTCTTTCATAAACACACAGCATAATTAATGCATGACATAATTAATGAAGCCCATGAAATATCTAAATATTGGTGGCATAATATTATTACATTTGTCAGGACTGCTGCAGGGATATTTACAGCCAGATTGTTTAGTTTGTGTTGTCTATTTGTTTGGGTGTTGGCAAAGTCGAAATGGCCTGTGGAGTTAGCATAAGTCACCCCCAGGGTGTCCTCCTTCCACATTCTGTACTCTCACTGAGGAAGAATTTCTTAATGCACAAGTGTTCTTGGTACACGTCTTATAGCCCTTCTATTGAAGATACGCATGCAAACACACATCCACAGGCGCACACACGGATCTACACGTGCACGCCATTCTTAAAGCCATCCTGATTGAATTTCCAATTGTTAATTCCGAGTGTCTTTTCCCCTTGCTCTAATGACATTTTCCTCAGGCTTTTTCATAAGTCCAGACACAAGCCTCCAGCTAACCTTTCGTGAGCACAGAGAGGTCCCTGCCACATCCTTGGTGATGACAGACAGAGACGGGTTTTACAGTAATTATTGGCAAAAGCAAAGGTCACCCAATCTGCAGTCTAATGCAAATGACCTCATTATATATTTTAGAACTGCTCCAAAAGCATGCAACATTCAATTAAACAAAAAGGAGAATAAAGAAAGGGGGAAAAGAAGAATGGCGAGGAAGATGGGGCACTGAAGACCCAGGAAGAAACCAAATTCTGGCCTCAGATTTAGATAAATGGTGGTAAACTTTCATGATGGATGGATGGATGGTACTGTTTGCAATTGCTTCATCTATAAGAAGTTGCAACAGATTTACATGTTTGCTTAGCTTTTTAGGTCCTTTTCAACATTTTTCTTTGTCAAAAAATAGTAATTCAACAACCAAAATAAAACTAATAAATAAATACCCATCCATCTTATCTTACAGTCCAATAGGCTTTTTTTTTCTTTTTCAGGAAGATAAGATGTATAGATAGTGGATTTCAACATTAGTTGTACACTTGTAGCTTCCTATAACAACTAAAAGCGTAGAATCATTTACAATTAAATGTACAGGTCTTGTAAAACATAAGGAATCCAGATAAATGTCACCGGTGCAAATTATAAGGAAGCAGATGATCAGATGTAGCATTTGGAATGAAGATGACATAACGATGCAGACGAAAGCCCTCTCTGAAGGGGTTCCCTCTTTTGTTTCGTTTGTGTGACAGCTAACGTATACTCATCAGGTTATACTATCAGTTTCACATGAGGTGACGCGCTGCTCCGTGTGTGCACTTTGAAACCGTCTGCAGAGAAAATGAGCCCCGGTGAAACTGGACGGGTGAGGGAGAAACCTTAAAGATGACATGTTTAGTGTATCTGCACTTAATTAACTGTGGCTGCATATGTTTTTCTGCCTGCTGATGCCAAAGAAGCTGGCCTCAGGGAAGGTAGCCATCTATTTGTTGGCTGCCCCAAAAATGTCAAGCTAGCGATACTCATACTGGCAGCTTTTGTAGCACGTCTTGTCAGAGTTAAGGAAACAACTGTATATTTGACAGCCAAGTCAATGAGGGCAGAATTCACCCTTGGTACACGCATTTGATAATTACAGCAGTGTATTCATTATTATAGTATTAGGATATGAATGGGAAAACTGCACAGGCTGAGTGAAAAGAAATGTACGCACAGTGTGTTTCTGAAAAATAACTGCTGTTGCTTGAAGTCTGGTGAAGAGAACAGAAATCTTAGTTCTCGATGAATCGCAATATATGATGTGACAAATGCAGAATTGTCCCGATATATGGCAAGTGCAAGAAATTATTTAAAGAAATGATGCTTCTAACAGCGAAAAAATGACATTTTATTGATTGGGTTAATGGTTTTATTGTGTGCTGTCAAACCCTGCCTGGCTTTTGGGACCTTGAAAAGAAATCTTGTTCAGCGCTCTGAAAGATTTCATTTTTGGCTCCATTTGGACAAAGCATGAGGAGTTCAATGCAAGAATAAAACACAAAGTTATGAAATTATTTCTTTACCCCCAAAAAACATGACAAGACAACCTTGAGTTTCTAGCAAATAAATGTATAATTCATCATGTGCAATTTCACAACTTTACTAGCCGCAAAGTTACCGTTTTAAATTACATGCACAGTCTGTGTCTGTGGGTGTTGTGAATGTGTTTATTAGTGGGTTTAAGCATGTTTGAAGATATTTGTATTTCTCTGTTGCTGACAGTCACTTGTAGAAATATTAGCATAAGACCGGCTTAAACTATCCCTGCTGCCAGTTTACAAGATATTATGGCTTATCACGCCTGCTAACCCTTATTATCCGCTTGTTTTTATAATTTGCCTGACCAAACACACTCACTTTAACAAACACAAAGCAAATAGCAGCAGTCTGCTGCTGCAAGCTTGAAAAATATCAGGAATAGTGTTCACCCTTAGGTCTTCTTAGAAAGTGCAATATTAGGAAAACTAGAATACAATCTGACAGGAGAGAATAAACATCAGAGACTGACATCAGTTGCAACTTTATTCATGTTTCTAGAAAGTATGAAATTGGGAGTTTGTGTACCAGATGATAAATCGTATGCATGCAATGTTTTCAGTGGAGTTCAGAATTGGTCAGCACTTGTAAATAAGCAGTAAAATCAGCTTCAGGACGGTTCAGCTACACCACTGCAGCAGTGCTGTCGCTGTAATGCTGCTATTTGTAGCCATATCTTTCTATACTGACTTTACTTTTATGACTAGTTATTAATAATAAAATGTTTGATCCCATTTCACTATAAATTAAATGTAGGTTTAGCTTAGTTTACCCTTGCACCCTTGTTCACCTGTTGACATAATTATAGTCTACACTGAGTTTCTTTTCTGACTATTTAATACACATTTGGCTTCCACTTTCTCCTTTAATAACATGCAGTTTCTACAAATAATATTTATATATTTTCATGTCTGTGACGTACAGATATCTGCTCTAAGTTTACACTACATACCATGTAACCTTCTATATTCTCTGATGGCTAATTTGTACATTCCCGCAAAATATTTCCTGAAAAATTATATTTTTTATTATAAACCCTTGATGAAACTTACTACTAATTTGACTTATAACACTACTTCTTATTTTTCTCGTTATACTCAACACAGATGACTGGTAGCACTTTTTAATCTATATGGTACTGTTTACTGCTACGCACTAAAACACCAAGTCAAATTCTTTGTATATCAAAACCTGACTGCCAATAAAACCTTTCTGATTCTAAGCTGTTAACAGAAATGAAAACCAAGAGGTTCCTCGATGTCACATACAGGTGACGGATAAAGTCTAGACTTAAGCTTGCATTTTTATTTATCTAATAAATAAACTAAGGACTTAAGACTGAAAGTGAGATTTAGTTATGACATCTTTGTGTAAAATCTGCAATCACAGTTTGTTCACTGGGTGGGAAAAGCTGCATACAACATAATCTGTCACCCATAAAATAACATACACAGCACTCGATATTACATTTTTTGACATGTGACAAGTTGTCCTCCATGTTAAAATCAAAATCAGAATCACTGTAGAGTAAAGACTGAATCCCACAGAACACAGAACCGATATCACTTTGGTTTTATATGACAGAAAACAAATAGGAATAGGGCTTATGACTCGGAGCACGAGCTTTCTGTCTGCTTCCCTGTCTTTCTCCTCCTGAGTGTGACCATATGGAGCACAGTGTGCAAGTCAAAAACAACTTCTGTGTTGTACTGTGTTCCAAATGAACACAATATAGCACTACGTTTCTATCAGGCAGACATTTAATGAGAAGAAGCACACACCGAGAATTGGTGCATGCACACACACACACACACACACACACACAAGCGTGCACACACAAAATAATGCAACCTCCTCACCACCACAAATAATCTTATCTAACAGCAGTCTGACACCTGCGGTGAGAGAACACTTCCCACGAGTCCGTTCTCACAATCAGACCACTGAGGGAGATCAGTCAACCAGGAAAACAAAACTCAGGAAAAGATCTCTTTCTCTCTCTGCCCTGCTCTCTTACTCTTGCTCCAGCCTCAGAGACCAAAAGGTGCTCTGCCATCTGCTGGTCACCTTGAATAATACATTTTTCTACATCAATAAATGGCCACAAATGTGATTGTCTTCTATGTTCCCCTGGTAGTGCTAATTGATTTCTTTTCTTTTTCTCTCATCCTTTCTCTATTGTACACTTTTGCACTCTTATTGCCGAAACAAAAAAATCACACAGCTGAGTTTTATTCGATACTATTAACTCCTAAATAGAATGTATGCCTTTTTTAAAAATTGTTTTGTTGCATCTTTTTAAGAAAACATATTCGAGTATCATACTCTGTTCTCCACGGTTTTCATCCACAACCCCCGACAAGCTGTAACATCTCATAAAACATCAAATCAAGTGGCACATTAGCAGCTGATAGACATTGCCTCCTGTCAACATAACATTCGGATTTCCTTTGGGCTCATCCATAAAATGCATCACAGTCTCAGTCAGGCGAGGCTCTATTTTGATGACATAAACACAGTCAAAAACATGCTTTTCAAACTGCTTAAAAAAGATGAAAGACGCGAAGATAAAAAGAGTTCCCAAACATGTTTCTGTAAGTAACACTCAAATAAAAAGTGACAAATAAATCACAATCTTCCCCGTCTTTGATTCTGACTCTAATATTGACGTAGTCTGCTCCTGCTGCCTCTCCAGAGTCTTAGTCTGCTGCCTTCTGCTTTTCATCATTAAATCATAGCGAGGCAGTTCTGAGAAACATCTGCATTCTGCCACATCCACAATGGAGCCTGATCCGTCACTCCCTCACTCTTTGGTTCACCACAAATGCACGCTCATGCAGGCGCACAAAGACAAACACCAAGATACATAAATCTAAGTCACATCTGACCCATTTCCAAAATTGCAAGCTCGGAAGAGTGGCCATGTAGTGTTTGTACGAGGATGTGTGCTGTAGCGGGTTTTGTATGAGTCATTTACAGAACACTGACTTACCATGTGATTATTAGCACAGTCCATCATTTTGACTCTTTCTGGGCTAAATGATCTTATGTAGATTTATGGATGCATGTTTGTTTATTTGTTCATTTACTGCCTAACGCGCATAAGAGACTTTTTTTTTTTCTCACTGAAAAGCATAAATCCATGTACAGTCACACAGTATGTTTGTCACCAGACTCACACTTTCACCTGTCATCTTTCACAGATGACGGGTGCTGTGACAAGCTCCTTCTTGCTTCTGGCCTCCAAGTCCAATTTGTTTTCTTTTCATCTGTCTGCACCTTGCTAATAAACTGCTCCATCCCGCTTCCCCTGCATTCGCACACAGACACTCCTCCCTCTTGTTATGCGCTTGTTAAAACAATACTCATGCTTTAGCCTAATTTGTGGCAGCCATGCTAAAGATGTCGCATTTAAATGACAAAAGATGTGAAACAACAAAGTAACAGTCAAAACTTTTAATAAAGGCGATAAACTAATAATATCATTGAAAGGTACTGTTTATATTATATTGGTAATTTATAAAAACACCAAGACTCAAATTGCATGTTATTAAATTGTAATAATATGTGTATTGTGGCCACATGGGGTCAGCGTGATTTGCACTAGCTTTGCACTGAGTAACCTAAAAATTGATAAGGTTATATGATACTAGTCACAGATCAATAACTTAAATTTACTTCTGAGTTTCTAACCACCTGGCAAATCTAAGGCCAACTTTCATGCTTCTTTTAACTTTTATTTTTGTCTCCACATGCTACGTTATGCTAACCAGCTGGTCGCTAACTTAGTTCAAGGACCATTTGGTGTTTCACAGGTTCCGATAATATAAACGTATTGATTAGTGTGGTCACTTCTGGTTATTTTGTCCATATCTGTGACTACTAGCATTAACAGTAAGTGTATCTTAATTATCGTGGTCAAGAATTCTGTTTAAACTGAAACCACTCGGGGGCAGCAAATTGTTTTCAACGACTACTCTGTATGAAAAAGAAAAAGAGTAACTTCTGTTTTGAACACATCTGATTAAACTGCAATTCGTCATGTTGTTTTGGGGAAGGAAATAAATAAGATACCTGATATGATCTCACAAAAGTTGCACGCATTGTTGTTTGTGTGGCTAGTGCTTTAAACTAATACAAATTCCAATTCAACTTGATTATTGTTAACAATATCGTTACACTGTGTACTGGATACAAGGTCACTGAAATCCAAAGGACATGTTGAGACTCTATGAAGTGACTCACTATCTAATATACCACAGCCATGTTAAAGCCACTACATGACTTGACTTTGGAACACTGACATAAATTGACTCAAACAAACTCATATATTGCACCATGTTTTTATTAAGATGATTTCATATTTCACACAGCTAAAAGCAGATTAGATACTGCCATAAGATAGAGAATTCATACTGAGGGACTGTAAAATCTTTTACTCTTTTTCGTTTAAACATGCATTCTCTGTTATAGGCCACAAAACTGAAGAAACAACCCTTCAGTGATTATCTAATCTTCAGAATAGCTCTGTAAATTTAGACTTAAGCTGCACTTAACAGACACAAGGGTGGTTGAGTTAACTAAGGCTGACACGACAAGCTGCCTACAGCTGAAAACATGAAATGAATACATTGCCTAACCATGCATGTCTAACTTTTACATTCAGTAGTTCCATCTAGCTAGCTTTCAGATGGGCAAATCTCCCCAGTCCCCATGGTTGGTTTGCTCTCCATCAGTGATGGCGTATGGGGTTTTGCATTTTGCATTTTAGTCTATAAAAACAGAAGAAAAATCCGCAAACTGAACAGAGTTTACCTGAACAGGCTCCTTTAGGATGGTGAAATTCCATTCATAATTAATCTGACACCACCTGGGGCTAGATACGGACATCTTAAGACTTATCTTCTCTTTTTTTTCCCCCCTCCCTCTCCCTCCTGCAGTGACCTCCTACCTTTTTCTGATAGAAGTTCCATTGCTCTCTCCTCCTATAGCTTGTGCTCTCGCTTCATCCTTACTTTGGTGTGCTGTTAAATAACCTGACTTGGCTGAGTGAGAACCACGAGACAGTTGTAGTTCAACCAGCCTCCCTCTGTGCCTTAAGCAGAGCTGAAGAAACCTGTGCAACTGCCACAGAGCATTAGCTACAAAGTTAACCACTACTGACTCACTCATCGGTTCTACCCTCTGCCGACATCCACAGCCATAAAATGAGAGACACAGCAATTCTTCTCTATGTGTGTCTCCTGCATCAGGATGAAGGATTTGACACTCAGAGACAGTTAACTACAGAGCGGAGCAGGCTAGGCCCTGAGCAGTGAATGGGGAAGCTTGATGTGTTTATGAGTTACAGTCCGTGTGATCTTGGTGCTGCACTCAGCTGTGGACACTCAAGTCACTGTTCTGTGGAACCATTGAGGGCCTTAGCTTTTTATTTACTCCACCGCAACTGCATCTGATACATACCTTTGTGTCGCTAATAAAATAAATTAGAAATATTAAAAGCTTATCAAAAATAAATCAAACGTATTCATGTTGCGTTAAAAGACTACCCATTTACTTGCATACATGCAAAAATAATCACAGGGTACTCCATGATTCGTAATAACCTGCAACCCTATTAGCTGTCATGAAATCCTATTTGCGATTCCATTACATCAAATAGGTACAGAAGCACACATTTGTTTAGTTGGATCTCTGTTTATCCTGTGGAAATAATGGCTATTTACACAGCCATGATTATCCAGCTTTGAGAGATCAAATGTAAATCAATGCATCAGGGAGGTCTGGTTGACACTGGCAACTGGTGATCTAAATTTCCCTCCCTCTCCTTTTTTTTGGCATTCGTGCAAATCTAAAATCGTTGTGCATTGTCTTTGTTAGCTCTCAGAACCACATACAAACAAATATATATCAGACTTTTCTTTATTTATCTGTGCTTATCACATTAATTAGAACAGCTGTAAGATAACTCAACTCGACTCAGCACGTCCTGTCTTTTTACTGAATGTAACGCACAAAAAACCAAGCTACAGTCCTGCTGTTAAGTGTCAAATGGGAGTTTGGAAGAACAACAATCTGAAGATTAAATGTCTGCTTCCTCTACTATAGATAATTAGCACTCAAATAAATCCAAATGCAGACATTCTGTGACTTATTATATCCATGCTGTCACATCTATGTAGGCAGAAAGCAATGTGAAAAGTGAATTTTCAGGTCCACCAAAATCAAACCATCTTTCTTTGCTGTGGACTTTCTCCTTTGTCTTGGATTCTCTAAACTAACAATGCATTTGATTGCGTATTTTTGTCTGTTCATGGAACTAGGGTATTATGAGATTGTTAATCTAATAAAACTTTGGTCGGATATATGAAACTAATCCACACATTAAATTCACAAGCTTCTACATGGTCGCAATCTCTCATTTAAAAGCTGAATCTAACTGACTGGAAAATTACTGAAGTGCCACAAAGTGCTAAAACGTAATGACATGGACATCAACTGATTAGTCTGATGCTGATGCTTAAATAGAATCTGCACGCATAGTGGCTGTTTAAAGAGAATGAAACAATAAAAGGCAATATCTCTCATTGTTGTAACCAGTGTTTTTAAGTCACGCTCCGAAATTAAAAGGCCTTCGCTGAATTTTGAACTGCACTAAGAGCTTTCCGCTACTCGGGGAGAAGTGCGGCGTGAAGGACAAGATTTTGTAATCTCTGTTTGTGTTAAAACGCTTGACGAGCCAACTCGCTTCCAAAAGCAGCAGATGTTCCTGCCACTTGATAATGGGAAGGAAGTGATAACGGAAGTGATGTTTGACGCTGAAGCGCCATGGCAAGGTGTTGACAGTGCCACCAAATATCACTATCGACGCCCTGCACTCGCGGTACGTGCCAGTCGCTACGGTGTTACATGGGGCTACACAGCAGACATACTAGAGAATGTGTCTACCAAGGTGCAAAATGTCCATTAATGAGCCTTAAAACATCTGCAAAAAGTTACATTTAGTAAAATTTCATGAGGTTTCAACATGTTGCATGGAAATATATTTGACATTTTTCAGGTATGCAGTGTGCTGTACATCATCATCATGCATTCACATAACTGTATTCCAACAGTAGCAGGTAAACACATCCTCATTCAACCCTCCTGTGTCTTTAATGTCTATTATGCATGATTTGTATGCAGACCAATACACTGTGAGAAGTGAGATAATCTATTCAACATATAGCTAATTAGTTTTACATCCATATTTATAAATGCAAACATGTGGAAAATCTGAATGCCACTATATGTGTGAATGGTGCGTTTGTATGGTCATAATAATAGTGGGTAAGATGACATTTATAATTGAATAGGTCTGTTTAAATTATTGGAATTTTTGGCAACTACAAGAGCTTCTAGAGCAGTTTCAACACAATTTGATGCTGCTTAGATGAAACATGTCAAGACTATTCTGGAAAAAGAGTTCACACCTGAGTGCACAGCAAAACCCCCACCCTAAAATCATAGTGGATGTGTATGCACAAAGTGTAGACTGTGCTTAGAAAGCATATAACTTCTACAGAAACAGCCACATATGACCACAGACAGATTTATAGCTAGAAATAAATACATATACAACAGTCACGGCATTGTTTTTCAGTGCTTTATGGTATCTCATATCATTTCGGAGCCCATACTGCATTTCACAGAATCATTTTCTGTTCCCAAACTGCCTCATGCTAATCTTCAGTGGAGCACACTATTTTGGATTTATACAACATTAGGTATACACACCTGCCAGGAAATTAGAAAGTGACTTTTTTCTGAGAGGACAGTCACAGTAAGGGGAAATACAATTAAGCTCAAGCCTTAATAATTAATTTTATGGTCAATGATCTTACCAGCAATAATTCTGATGCAACTAATCATCTGGAAAATAAGAATCACCCGGACCTTTTTCCATTTGTTTTGTTGCCAAGCAGCCAGCAATTTCCCTCCAACCGTTCCCAGTGAAAGCCAGGCGCCAGCATAATGCATGGTGGTGGATAGTGTGTCGCAGTGCATAATTTGTTTTTGTTTGTATGTGATAGCCTGCCCGTTTGCATTTTGGGAGACTGTGACAGGAAACGACCAGTTCTCTGTCTCTCTCCTCATTGTGGTTTTTTTTTTTTTCCTTTTTTCATGGCAAACCATTCAGGAAAAATGTAGACCGAAGTAGCATTATGCACTTATTTAGACTGTTAAAATATCTACAAATGAGTTTTATGATTGCCTTTTATTGTGAACATGCAGAGCAGACAACAGGAGTGACATAGAGATTGAAAAGGAATAAATATCAATTGACTAGAAGACATTTTTCATGATGTTTTATGTATTATATGTGTTGTGAGGTACATAAGACAAACACTGAAGATGTTTTGTTATACTTTGTTTAGGTTTACAAATGAAGACCAACGTCACACAGCACCGATGCTGTTTTCTCTATAATTTCTGATTCAAATTGCACTTCAGTAACCGAGCTTTAACTTGTAGACAGATAAGGCTGCATTTCATAAGGTATATCTGTGATCGTATGATAAAGAAACTAACCAGTGCTTCTGTTAGGCATCAGACGCAGTCGCAGCCCAGTAAAGTCCAGTTAGGTTGACCTGCCAGCGAAGCATTACCATGGCTACACCTCTGACTTATTTCTCACAAACACATATTCACTGAAATATGCTGTATGCTGTTTTATTTACAAGAAATGTTGTTTTCTCTGATTTGACCTCACCTGTTACCAGAAAAAAAAAGCCTAGCCAGAAAAAGGAAAGAGAAAGAAAAGAACTGAAGAGCACTCAAAATGGAAATACACACAGCAAAGTGATAAACATAGTGACAGAAACAGTGACATGCTGGTCAGAAGATCCCCTTTTTGCCTTGGTACAATGTTTATAAAACTATGACGTTTAGGCCACAAAATCCACATGCTACCTTAGGGTGTGAATAAATACAGGAGAAGAAGGATACGGCACGAAAAGCAATATATTGAAATCAGAATCGGAATATAGTGAGGTTTTCTCACAGCTTATCCCATGAATAGAAAACATTACTTACTGTAAAGATATGCGTTTCAATGTCTGTTGTATACAGAGATGTTTGTTTAAGGCATTTTCTAAAATTATTATTACATTTGTCTTTAATAATGGATATATTTATATTTAAACATTGACCTGCAGTTCCAACTACAGGCAATGAGTTAAAATTGCTGCACATGCAGCGACTGTTCCTGAAAAATTGGCTAATACATGGTAATATGAATACAGGAATGAGTCAATATATTTACCTGAAAATATAGCGAGCAACCAACGTTTTTTGTTATTTTTTAAAAATTTTCTCATGGTTGAAGACAAAACTAGGTCAGATGGAATCAAAAAACTGCAGTTATCTCCCATCTGCTTATGTCCAAAACTCCTTCAAAGACAAGTTCACCCTTGTCTGTTGCCTGAACTACTAAAATATCGTCCTCTTTTTCTAACCCCCTATGCGCGGTGCTTCATATTCACAGCTGAGGAAGCATCTTGGTTTGAAATGACCGGTGTAATCAGTAAACTATGTTGCTTCCAGGTGTGACAGTTGGCTTTAAATAGAAAACATTTTCCATACCGCTAAGTTCTCCACCAAACAACTGTAATGCTTTTTTTTTCAAGATCCCCTGTAGAGAACCAGTCTCTATCATCAGTTCAACTTAGTGCTCCTACCTGATCAGGCCCAGTTGCACAGGAGGGTCCCGCTAAATAATGTACAGCAGGAACAATGCTGACTTCCTCTTATGTTCCAGTAGAAAAAAGGGCAAGTCTCAAAACAAAGCCATAGCAAGACAGGTTTGTACCTTGAGTGTCTCAATAAGTTAACTAACAGTGTGCCGGTGTTACCTTCCTTTGCACAACAAAGCCCTTGTCATTGTTGTTAGTCAGTATTGACTGTGACTGTGTGAAATGGATAAAACATGCAGTACATTCTATCAGCATCAAGCTCACTTTGTTCTTTCTGCTCGTGTTCCATCATTTCATTTCACCTTTCTTTTTCTCTATGTGCGTTTTTGTGACCTGCTCAGTTGCAGCTTCTGTAGTCTAAGTACTTACACCAACAGCCTGAGGCAGGATGCCCTGATTTCCCACAGCGGGAGAAAGGTTTGCCTGTGATGGCCATGCCTTTCATACAGGTGTTGGGGTTGTGAAGGAAGAGTGATGTACTTAACAGCAGATCTTCTTTAGCCACCATCCCCACTCTGCAGCCTTTTCTAGTGTTAGCTTATCCTCTTTTAGAACTCCTCTTTACATAATTTCATTAAATTACTCGTATACATGTTTTTTTAGACATTGTAATGCAGCCCAAGCAGCAGCATGTTTCTGTATAAATCTTCGGCAGGAGGCGGCTTTGATCGCGGCTTTAAGTCATATCTGGTATTTACATCACACAGTAAAGGTGGCACAAGCCAGCAGGGACGAAGGCAGAATTGCAGTAATATGCTGTGTCAGTGAAGCTTTATAAGTGAGGATGACAGATCATCTGTGTGCAGCCTTGCTCCATCTCTGTAGGCATCAACAGCCCACAGGGCATTTCTGCCTAGCGTTCAACAGATCAGCTGGATAGGCAAAGTAAGCTTGTCTGTCCCCCTTGGTGTGTGCAAATTACAGATAATAAACAACTTAGATAGACTTCTTTATTTTAGCAAAGTCAAATTAACCTTTTTGATTTCTACATTATAGTTTTAATATGCCAAATTCTTATCTGTGAGACGAATTCTAAACACAGCAATGAGATTTCCAATCTCCCTTATGATTACTAAACATTCTGAAAAATTGAGGAAGTTGCATGCAATTATGAAATGATAGTATGTAAAATGGCTTTATTATTAGACAACAGATTGTTTTATTTATTTCTGTTTTCACAGCGTTGACGAGGCTATCCAAAGTGTCGCATTCAGTGTAACGTGTTCAAAAAACAGTGAAAACCTCGCACTGTATCAAAACCGTGGACTTTCCCAGGGCCAAAACTCTTAAAATAGCATGATTTCCCCCATCGCAGCTGAAACAGCTGACTGAATCAATTTAGAGAACCACAGTTTCAGAAAGGTGTAATGGAACTCTATGGAGGAATAAAAGCACTTCTAAGGCGAGGCTGCTTCTAGCACTTATCCCACAGTTAAAATCAGTGATGGGACTGCTTGCATGGCAGGAAAAAAATAAATAACATTTTAGTATGACAGATTGACCAATTCTCAAATAGTCATCCGTTTTGCTGTATTACAAAGTAAAGGAGCCCATTTAAATCCTGCCTCTTAATGCTAGTAAATCCCACAATCAGTTAAAGACAGATGCAGCATTCCCAGTTAAAGCTGCAGACTTGTCACACACCCCCAGAATACGAAGGTGCCATTCCTTCCTCGGTAATATTTTCAGTTTGGCACAAAGATATGTTTATTTCCAATTCATGGCTATATGCTCAAAATAATGTTTGCTGTTGAAGAATATCCCAGAGCAATAACTTATTACACATCGAGTAATAAAATCCCTGGAGAGAGAAAAACAAGGATGTCTGCAAGTTACATAAGCTGTAACACAAACTCAGCTGTTTTGGTAAAGATGAGTACCTCCATTCCCTATCCATATAAAAGAAAACTAAATGGCACAGGCTCAGAACAACCAGTATATAAGTGTTTGTAAATTTGCATGTGCTCACTTGGGATTCTCTTACAACCTGCCAAATAATATTCCAACTGGGACACAGCACTGCCGTCATATAACAATGGGATGTATATTGTTTTGGTTTTTTCCCCTCTCACCATCCCTTGTTACCAATTTATGACAGAACAGCAAAGGCAGAAAGACAATATTGGTGTGAAGAAAACGGGGATGACAGACAGGACCAAGAGAAAAAATAAAAATTGTGGGGTGAGAGTCACAATATTAGTTTAAAGAGACAGCTGCAATATTCAAACAATCATTCACGAGAGCTGACTCCAATGGCTCACTGGCAGCGTGTAAACAAACTTAATGTCTACAGCCTGTATCGCCATGAATCTCATAACCCGTCTTGCCCCCGAAGCCTTTTCTCAGCCTCCCCCACAAGTCCAGTGGCTTATCACATAAACGATTATTGACTGCTTTGCAAGTCATCAATACCATCAGTGCAGTTTTACATATGGTAAGCCTTGCAGCTTCATCATAGTAAGCCAGTACAGACAGAGCAGAGAGGCTATAAAACCACACCGGGTTCCACGACGAGAATAAAAGGGTTCAGGAGTGGCATTTTCTGCAGAACTGTGCCTTCTTTTAAAGTGCTGGATTTCTTCAAAATGAGAATATTCTCTTGAAAGAAAGGGTATGGATTTAACTCATTGTGCCTTTCCTAGACGTATTTGCTAAGACACTTTGAAGGTAAAAGAAAGGGCAGCGTTCTCGTGTGAACAGTGAGCCGCACCAAAACAAAGCTCACGTAACATGGCTGTGTGACGGTGCAATGTATTGGTATATAAAATGGTGCCTCAGGTCTTGCAGCTGAGCCAAAACAACTTAATGGATTAATTGGGAACCAACAGAGATAATTAGGCCTTTGGGGTTGTATGATTCCACCCCTCGTCGACTGTTGCCTCAGAACTGTGATGTAGTACGTTCCTGCTGTGTAATCGAGATAATTAGCAAGAATGTTGTGTCACTGTCCAAAGATTAGCAAAAGGGAAAGGCCAAACAAGGCTCATTAAAATGTGGTTCCAACCTAGAGAGGCTTGATATGATTTATTTAATGACAGAGGTTGTGTCTTGTTTTCATTTACCGTTATTTGTGTCCTTAGAGAAGTGAGAGATGTGAAGATGAAATGTTTTTATTTTTTCATCTAATGACAAGCATTGTTCTCTACGTGAATAGACGCTGCAGCAAAGAGGAAGTGGTCCAGCCTTCAACTTGGCACCCATTAACCAGTCTCCACATAAAACACTGCAATGCATTGATTTCTTTCGCTCATATGAGAACAATGCACACTACTGTCTTATATTTGTTTCCCCTGAGGAGAAATTACTATGGATAGCTAGCTGTTAGCTGAGACTAACTGAGCCAGGGCTTCAGTTGTTTACTGTGCTCCTATTATTGGATGCCAAGGTGTCCTTCTGTGAGGCTGACAGGCACTGAGTAGTAGGCCAAATTGATTGGTCTGCTCTTGCCCACCAAAAGGACCTGAACTCAATTTGCTTGTGATGGCTTCAATTTCCTGGCTGGACAAAATCCCCCCCACCCCTCTCTCCCTTGCACTCTCTCTCTCAGCATCCCTTCCTCGCTCAAGAGCTGTCATTTAATTTCATTACTCAACAGGGGGGGGGGTTCATGCCCCGTCACAGTTTCTGTCTCTCGTCCCTCGTTCTGTTCACGTGAACCTCCCCGACAGTTACAGAAAAGAAAGGCTATTTTTTTTATTTTTAACGCAGCGGTTGCTTTTCCTACAATAACGTCATTTGCAATTTTTGCCTGGCAACATCCTAACTGAAATTTAATAAGCTGTGATTTCATTTAAAACATAGTTGAAGGCTTGGTAATCATCCTGTCCTGTAAATGCGAAAGAAGCAAGGAAGAATTATTTTTTCAAGATAAGTTTCTTTTCTTTGAGTGGTGACAAAAGAGGAAAGCAAAGATGCAATCCAGGAGGTAAAGCCTACATCAGTCTGGATCCATTTGGGTGTGGCTTGTTAAATAAGTGAGATACTGTTTTGGACAGGAGTTTTTAAGATCGGTTTTGATGCCATTATTCATGCCAGTAGTCGGCTGGTTATTCAAGAGAAAGTCATCAAAGGTTGGACTAATTTAGGTCTTGCTTTACAAAGCTTATTTTCTTCCACAACATTTCTCAGGAGCAAAGACCCAATTTGCTTCCCCCAACATACTGTAGCAACGTTTTTCGTCAACTAATTTCAGATGCACGTAATGCCCACTCGGTCAACGGCTGATTAGAAAGAAAACAGGATCTAACGCTGGAGTCAAACATAGAGGTCTTTGAAGTGATTACCTTACATGTTTTGGCCCTGCTTTTGTTGCTTTAAGATAAACATGTGGAGCCACTCAGCATATGCCAGCTTATGTCAAGATGAAAGATTTTACAAGCCATTATCAGAGACCTGCAGATTGTTCTGAGGGTATTAGCTGGCCTCAGAAATGTGCTAGAACTGCAAAGATCTTGCTCTGATTTCAGACACTGCATATGGGGGGGTCAGCCTCTCAGCACTTTCAGATGATCTAGATGACTGGCAGGAGATTAAGGGCTGGTGAAATGTGAGGTCCTAAAGATAGTTAACTGCATACTGTACTATATAACATAAAAAAGCCTCCTAAAATCCCCTTGCATGCACACGCAAACACGTGGAACACTGTATCAGGAATAAATCAATTAAAAAAGCTGAGAGGAATGTGCACAACATCCTCCTTCCCCCAATCTCTCTACCATATTCTTTTGCTTTTACTCCTCTTTATCTCAGAGGATATGCTCTCTTCTGGGTGTATGTACCAGCGGTCTTACAAGCTTTTACCTCCAGGAAACAAGCGGCTGATCTGGCTCATATTTTACAATGATTCATCTTGCTCAGCATCAACCATGAGGCATAAATGCGATACAACCAAATTAAGGCCGCTCAGCCAGACAAACAAGCTGGGGAATTTCAAACCTATGCCTTATTTTTTTTTCATTTAGCTTTGTGAGCCACTTCAATTTATTGCTATATTAGGACCTGTTTCTTAAAGCTGTTTTTCATGTTGTAGCTGTTGTTTACCTTTGCCTCATTTTTATTTCAAAGGAAGCACAGTAAAAAGAATATATATATATATATATATATATATATATATATGTATATTACCACACATAAACACATTGACTGCACACTTGTAGTCTATCAGAGCAATTCCTGAGCCCAAGTGTGCCTCTAGTGTTTTTTGTGTAATCAAATCAAAATTACATTTCAAACTAAGAGGAAATATCTTTCATACTTACAGAGCGTCAATAAAAAGGGCTGCCTCTAAAACATCAACACTTATCATTGTAGTCTTCATCCGAGCACAGTGACTGATCAATTTATTGAACTCATATTGCATTTGTTGGCAGAGTTATATCCTCCGAGTTGTTTGATCAGTTAAAGCAAGGATGACTTCTGCAGAGACTGTGTTTAGTTTGCGCAGACATGCTATGCCCTGCCGTCGCTTGAGGTGTCTGTTCTGGCTCTCTTCAAGTGAATCAAAAAGCCCCAGAGGGACAAAGCCAGAAGCTTATCCATTGTGCATGTGGAACAAAGGAGAAAGCACCCTGTGAGTGCAATGAAGGGGGAAAGCAAGCTGGACACTGATGGGTCTACTTAGCTCCGAGGAAATTACATGGATGCATACTAAGAAATTGTAGACAGTGAAAGATCTCCTTTTCTTCTCTCATATCCATCTGTTCCTCGTGGGGAAATGGTAATTTCCATTATCTTATCGATCCAATCTTCGGTCTGAGACAAAGATACTCTGAGATTATGTAGGGGATAAGAGTAATTTCATGTTGTAGTAATAATGGTTCATTATTAGCTATTTTGAAGCAATTTAGTAAATCCAACCATTAAAAACTAATAGAATTTAACAGTGCGGCAATTTAGGTAGATTGCAAAGGGTGAAAAAAGTGGGGTAAAATGTAATTAAATTAGCATCAATAACAATACTTTGTATTAATATTTATGTGCTGAAATAAAGTCTACTATATGCACCACTTTAATGAAATGTACTTTTCAGAATAAAATGAGGAACATTGTTTAATAAGTTGTAATTCCAAGTTTACTCCTGCAAAAAAAATCTTGTATGTACCTCGTCACAAATCAACAATAACACATAATAACTAGAACAACTGACAGTAATATAGATATTGCTTTTGTTTTGTCTTTTGCTCAAATCACACTATGGAAAATATTCTGCAGGGAAATAACAGTCATCCTGTACCAATAAATAAATATTAAACCTCAGATTTATTATTTACAGACTTAGGGTAATTTATTAATTCAGGTGAATATACAGTCAAAATTTAATAATTGTATGCTAACTGGTGATTTTACTATAGTATCTGACCATGTTAAGCACTAAGCTAAATTGCTGACTGTCCACTGTTTGTAGCATGACCACAATTTCACAGTTAGTCCATATATTTTTAGTTGTATAGCTCATTGGATGTAAGATTTTGAAGTGCTCAGTAACATCGCATTTGCCATAAACCAAACTTTAAAAGAGTTTTTACAACATCACTGTAAAACTCAATATTCCCATGTCTTGCTGTCCTGTCTGAACTTGTCTCAAATGTGAGCAAAAAAAGGCAAATTGTTCCAACAACTCTCATTTTGTCTGGTAAATAAGCTACCAAAAATGTACCAGTTGACTGCACTGTGGTCAGTCAATCAATATGTTTTCGTTTCCAGATTTTTCACATTTGAAGTTTATTCTTCTTCCTCCTTTTAGCAGAAATGTTGTCCTCAAAGTCTTCGCGTCCAATTTTTCCCAGAATTGTTACATCAAATCAATAATTACAATTAGATGACTGAACTGCATATTCCATTTCGCCACAGTGGAAAATCTCCATATTATTAATGATTCATTATGTGACTTGAAATATCCCCAAAAAGCCATTCACAGTGGCCATTTGCTAACCACCATCTAGACATATGATTAATTATTAAGCATGAAAAAAATAGTCATGGCTGATGCAAAGCTGACAATGACTGGCAGATCTTTTTAGCAAAACAGGCATTCCACTATGGAAACCAGGTACTTTGCTACAAGTGACTGTGAGAAAAGAACCAAAAAAGAAAGAAATCGTTGTTCAGATGACTTTCTCCTGAGACAGAATAGGATAGTGTGAAGCTCTGTCTCTCTCCGGCAACAAGCCTGTTTCCTGCTCCTGTCTCTATTTGAAGGGTAGTGATGTGTATAATACTTCTCGCCTTGGAAGGTTCAATGGTAGATAGAAATGACTGAAGTAAAGGAAAATACAAAGTAAATCTGGTAAGGCTGCACGGTAGTTGAAGGAATGGAGTTCACTTCAGAAAGATGGCCTGACCTTGAAAAGCAACGGCCAAGGGTCAGTATGTGCAGGTCAGAGAGTAAATGGAAAGAGGCCTCCCAAAAGACAAAAGGCAGGTAATGCACCATCCCCAAAGAAAACAACCAATATTCTCTCTTTCTCTTTCTCTCTCTCTCTCTCTCTCTCTCTCTCTCTCTCTCTCTCTCTCTCTCTCTCTCTCTCTCTCTCTCTCTCTCTATATATATATATATATATATATATATATACACACGTGTATATATGCTATATACGTATATGCTGTGTAGTATTGACTTTCTGTCAGAGAGCTGTTGTGATGCAGCCAGTTAAATTGCATTCTAAAACAAGATAGATTGTACTGCGCACACAGCTGTGCCAAGCAGATAAATCAATTAAAGTGACCTGATCTGACAAGTAGCCTCGTCCTCAGACAGGCTTAATATGAGAACACACATCCATGAGACATATGCCTATCTGTGTCTCACCACAGAACGCTTCTTTCTCAGAAACTCTGATTACTAGACGGGTTGACAATGGTTCACGAGGACAAACTGACCTTTAATTACTGTTGGGCAAACAGAAGATGATAAAATCTCTTTTTTTTTCTTCTTTTGTCTTAAGCACACAAGGATTTTTAATCCGAATTTTCACCAAACATCCAGATTCCTGGCCTGCAAGTCATTTTAATAGGGTTGACAAACAAATTAACAGGGTAAATTATTCAATTAAGGATTTTATTCCTTTTAGTCTAAAAGTGAATGACAGCTACACATCATATTTTGGACACTTAGTCAGCTAAATATGGAGAAAACAATATGAATATTGATTCTGACCACCGGAGGAACAACTAAATCATTACCAGCTGAGCAGTCTGACATTATGGTTAGTTAATGTGAAATGTTAGCCACATACAGCACAAAGAAAGGCCACTTTCTTTGGAAAAAAAAAAAAGATTGCATTCACAAAAAGGCAATCCACCTTCTACAGTGTAAAATGGGCCTCACTTCTTGTTCATGTGTGTGAAATAGGATTCTTACATTTTCAAAACAATGAATATAGAAGATCCACATGATACCTCCACAATATATGTGTCTTCTTCTTTTCCACTGTTTTCTGTATGTATACAATGTATACAGGCCTGGTATGTAAGCATGTGCTATGTGATATAAATATACAGCATAAAATATTGTAAAATTCCACATATCAGTCGTGACTTAATGTAGACATAATGAGTTGGAAGAAAATCTATATATTAAAACCAACAATCAAAGATTCAGGATTGACCTCCAAGCAAACGTTTTTAGGGCTGAGGACAAAGTCGTTCCTTTGCACCATGGAGGACAGCTCTGGGGATTTTTATCCTTAACTCATCAGTAGCTTTCATCTTAAGGGTCAGTTTCTAAGTATCAATCATCTGAGTGCTCCAGCTTCCAAAAAGTCTTGGTAATCATAAAATCTGCTGCAAACACATCAAAGAGATTTTTAGAAAAGCTGTCTTCAAGGCATGGTGGTTTCAAACTGTATTACCACTGAAGATACAAATGGATTTACATTGCACCTTAACGTGACAAGAGCACACTGAAAACTCACTCAAGGTGATCGCTATTCAAGGCAAAAGTGATTTGGCTAATTAATGGACATCCAGAGAGGTCTTGGTCTTTAATCATCTCAAGTATACACTCTCTTTTATCAAACCACAGAGGGGGGGGGGATTGTGAGGCTCCTAAAATGCTATTTGTCTCAAGTACATCAAAAAAAAAAAAAGGAATGTTTAATTTTTAATCATTTGTCTTGGGAAATAAAGTTGTACTTAATTCAAACAGTACAGCAATGAACTGTGATCTCTCAAACATTAGTTTGATGGTCTGTTTCCGAATATCCAGTCGCATAATCACTTTGAGAATTGAGCAAACAAAGACGGATATTCAAGGAGAGAAAGGAAACGAGGAAAAACAGAGGCATAGAGACGGAGAGAGGGATAAAGAGAAGGTAAGAAAGGAGGGGAAAAAAACAGAAAAACAATGGGAATCCATATGTGCTTTGAGAATATGTTCAAAACACAGCAGCATAAGAATAACATCCTTGAATAACAACCACGACTGGTTTGCTATCATGATAACCTTTCACTACAACTGTCAGCTGGTGACGCTGAGCATGCAGAGAGAGACGGAGAGAGGGAAAGATGCAACACACTCACTCTATCAGTCTATCAATATCCTCCTGTCTCTCTGTCTCTGTCTCTTTCTATCTCTGTCTCTCTCAATTCTGTTCACTTTGAATCTGCTTCACCAGCATGACAGGGAAATAATCCATTGTGCACTGTGGGGAACATACAAAGGATCCAAACAAATCATTGAACAAGACATTTATGAATGATGGATACTAAATAAATAATTAAGAACATTCAATATCAATATCAATGATAGCATATGAATGCAAAGTGCTTAAATCAGTTCAATATACTCAATAGGATTTAAGTCAGTGTATTAGAGTAAAGGACAATGGATGGGGTGGGTGGAGCTGCAGCACACAATTTCTGCAATTACTTGTAATTTGTAGAATATCTGAAGACATTTTAGAACACACTTTGCACAAGTGTGAACCACTCTGTCTTCTTCCACCCAGTAACACCTTAAGTCTTAATAACGCTTTGAGTTCTCAGTCGGCAGGTGTAATGTTGAGATGTTAGCCATTCTGACACATACGTGCCACACCTCTGACTTACATGCGCTTTTTACGAGATAGCAAGAGGAATGTGTGTCTTTTTTTTTTTTTTTTACGTCGTCCCTGTGGCAAAAGGAGTAGAATCTGTTTCTCGGTCAGGAGTGTCTCTCTGTACTATTACCTTGCAAGTCCACGCCGAGTCCATCTCTCTTTGTCTCTCCCTCTCAGTCTGCCTCTCTCACTCACACTCTCAACAAGCCTCACGGCCTTTTATAACAAATTAGCATCCTTGTTAGTCGCGTTTGATGCGAACTTGACAGGCTCTGTTCAGTCTGAGAACTGAGAAAAGAATGTTTGGGCCCTAGCTTCACTGGACTGGCACACAGTGAAAGTGCTCTGCCTGCAATTGTAGTTTATTTAAGGGTTGAATTCCACAATTCAGTCAGACATTTGATAGCAGTCGAACCCCCAAATCATCAAATATTACTGCTTTACCAAGATCCCTTTGGCACCATATTTGAAGTGGAATGTCATTTATGGAGACATATGGTCGCCTAATTAGACCTACAAAAATCTGTGAGCATCAAAAGTAGATGCCACAAGTCCTCAGACAAATGTTGCCTGCTGGTGGCATCACTATTCCTATATTTAAGCTAATGAGAAACTTGCCTAGCAACTTCTGGTTAATGTTGTAAAAATGAGTATTTTGTTTTGTTTTGTTTTTTCTCCCCCAAACTTTACCCAAATAGAGTTGGTGCAAACTTAACCAAACAGCAAAACGACAAGAGCTTAGTCACCAAATAAATCTAAAATAAGGGTAAAAAAATGAAAAATTTTCTAACACAGGACACAAACTTCAAGGTTTCTGTTTGAAATGGCATTGGCAGCACAGAACACCTCGAGCATTTCTCACAGACGCAAGCTGCTTTGACAAAACTACAGTATTAGATGCCTTGGGGGAAAAAGAATGGATTGGAAATTTAGTCATACCTCCTACAAAATCTGATCTGTCTTAGCAAATACAGGACATTTTGGAGGATTAAAATAGCTGCTTGGATTATGTTTTATTTACTAATTTAGGAGGAGTGACAACATCCTTTTACCACACAGAACTCATAATTAGCAGGTCAGTGTAGAAAGTGCATGGACACAAGGCACAATACTCTTAACACTGGAGAGTAAGCTTCTAATGCCGTATCCCAAACGTCTGTGAGTGGTTCTGCTACTTAAAGCAGCAAAGGCTCACTTGTAATAATTAATCTATAGAGGATTCTCACCTGAATCTGTGGCTTCTCTCATCTTTTCTGTTCATTGTTTAGCTGTCTGGTCTACAACTTCACATTAACCAGCCTCACTGCTTTGATTTTTGCTCCAGGCAGCTAAAGAGCCAGATATTAGTGGCTGGATTTTATTGAAAATACAATACCCCTTAGGATGCAGCATCTGATTTTCAAGGTGCTTCAAATAACACACATACAAACACATGCAAACACATTGCAGACAGCTCACTCACCCTCTTCCACCCACACCATCAGACCTCAGCCAGAGTACAAGAAAAACAGTGATGGAAAGTCAGAAAGTCTATTAATTACATTAGCCTTAAAAGAAAAAACTAAAGCAGTTCAGTTTTTGATTCTGAAATTATCTTCTAGATTTTGTCTGCAACCAATAAGACTATTTGTGCATGAGGCAGTGGTGAGGTCTGTGCAGAGACCTCAAAACAAATTGACATAGAGAATTAAAAACAATAAAGGCACATGTCAGATGTGCTTTGATAGATAATGTTGGCATAGTCAACATTAAAAAACACAGATATAACTCCATTTTTACTTCACGGTCAATTCAAAGTCAAAGATATTTGAACATATCAACTTTCTCAGGGTGACCATCTGCCCCGACCAGTTGGGCACCAGGTAGGTAGGTTAAAGTTAGTAGGAATTTGTAGTTTTGGTTAAATATTTAAGAAGTGAGCACATCTGGTTTCTGAAGAAAGGACAGTTTTTTTCTAAATTTTACCAAAGATTGCATCCCTTCCTGTAATCTAAGTACCGGTATTTGGAATTAGATAACTATAACAACATCAGTCATAGTAGGCCAACTAATTTAATACAACGGAAATGAAGTTTTCTTAGGAGATGTTCTAACTGTGTAGACTTCCCAGATATGTTCAATACAAACCCTTCTTCATTATGCCAATAAAATATATTGTAGCTGGTCTTAATTTTTTTGTGTTTGCCAGTGTAGTTGCAACTTATGTATACACAGTCTGAACTAGTATCGTTTTTGTCCTCCGCTGTCCCTTCTTCAGCCATTGGTTAAAAGTGGTGATATGTTGACAAGAAAGAAAAAAAATCTGTTGTATTCCATGACTGAGATGCTTCAAGTCAATAGAGGATGCTTTTCCGGTCGAGATGCTAAAGGAGTGATCCAAAAAGTTGATTGTGACATCCCTATTCAAGAGTGAAATCACTATTATAAAAATATCCATTGAAATCCTGGCTATTCTCCACAAGTTGTGAAATCATACAAGCTGTAATGTTTACCTGGATGATTCCTCTGTGCCTTTGTTAATTCCATTTTAGGTGATATATTTTATTTTTTAAAATGTATACTTGCAAAACAGACAGTTCTGCTTTTTCATATACTTGCTACATTTTCCATTTCAATGTTTTTTTTCCCTTCTCTGCTTTTTGATCAACAGCCGCACTCTTGGTAACAATGGAGAATAGATGTCATGTTCCCCACTCAGAAATTCACAAACCTATTTTATTACATCAGAGCTGAATGAGAACAAAAATAAATAATGTTGCTGACTTATACCGGCTTCAAAAACAAAGCAAAACTGAAAAAATACCATACATCTCCTTCACTCTTTGGCACAGGAGCACAGAACCTGTCCCTCTTGAAAACTATTAAAGCAATTTTAAAGGATTTATTTGAACACACGTGTCACTTCAGACAAGAATTGATCTGTTTGCTCGAGAAAACTACAGCAAGTTGACAAACTGAGGGAAAAACCAACATAAAGCCTTGTAGTAAAGTGTTGGGCCACTACGTGCCAACGGTCTACAATGCTCCTTATCAGTCTCTGGACCTCCACTGGAGGGACGGAAACACCAGTCCTCCAAAAGATATCCCCCTGTTTGTATTTTGATGGTGGGCGAAACCAATATCAAGCACTTCAGTCCAAGAGGAGGGCTGAGGTCTGGTGACTGTGAAAGTCAAAGCATATGATTCACATCATTTTCATACCCATCAAACCTCGGCCCTGTGCATGGGGCCACTGTCATCAGACATCTTTCCCTATGGGGTAAAGGTGACCACTTAGTGCAACTTTGTATTGATTTAGAATGACCCTACCCTCTAAAGGGATAAAAAGATCCAAATAACGCCAGCAAACTGCCCTCCACAGCACAGCAGCCCTCGCTTCAGGGGTCAAGCATTAAGGCCTATACTGTTCTCTTTGTGTATGTCGCACAGACACTTGCCCACTTGTCAAAAACATGGTGAAGGATGGGACTTTTTTTACATGTCGCTGTAGACCAGTGCCTATGGATATTTCTTCCCTGTACTCTTATATGTGCATCCATCTTTGTAATGATGGGTTTATGCATCGCAGCCCTACTACAGTATCCCTCACTATGTGATTGCTGATAGGTTGCTCCTCTGATTTTTCTTCATATCGCACTAATGCATGAGCATTATGGTCACTATACACTAGCTAACTTGCAAAGTGCTTGCCTGATACAATCCACGTCACCATGAGGTAAATGACACTCGCATTCAAAACAATCATTAATGCAACCTCATTTATATCAGATCCTTCCTTAGATATGATCAGAAAAACAAAGGAAGAGGACTTTCTACTATCTGATCACAGTCATTTCATTTCGTTGGGCTTGGACTGTCTGTTACTCTCTTTGTTGCTAAACCTTTTACTCACATCTAAATCCATTTAACTCCGAGACGTGGCAATCTCATCACCAAAATATCTTGATCTGTAAATCTCGATAACCTAATTAAAATATCCCCTGTAAACGTCTCCTTTTCTTTTCCAACCCCGCTGATAATACTGCTTATCCGAACGCATCTATTGTTATTAATGGAATTAACTGATTTCTTGATTTTAAGAACTGTAAGGAGCTTGCATGGATTTTGTAGGTGCGTTTGCAAGTTCAAAAGCTCAAGAAAGTTTATTTGGCCTAATATTGAAACTCCTGATGAAAGCAATTTAATTACTAGTCAGTACTCATTTAGATGTGATTGTAAAAGTAAAGGAGGAGGAAGATCAATGCGAGCGAAGACCCGTTTTCACTCAAAACCTCATCACTGCATAGAAAAAAATGATTATACTGTTTAGTTTATCTGCCGGAGTGAACACTCACCTCACTCATTGGCCTCAATCCTCTGCATTTGTTGCGCTTCTCCGCTCCTGTATTCAGATTTTCCTTGAATTAATTCTATATGATTACCAACAGCAGTTAAACAATGAGAAACACAATGAAAACAGCGCCATTCATCTTTGGGAGGTATGATGGGGTAAATGTTCTCAATGACACTCACACAGTGGGCATTTAACTAGCTCTTAACCCCACACAGGTCTCAAGAGGTTCCATCCCCTTTCTCTCTCTGAACAGCTATAAAACATTGGTTTTGGGTCATGTTACTACCTTTGCTCTGACCTCCGAAGGCATCCCACCAACCTTTGGGGCAATCTGTCTCTGTGTTTCTGGCTCCATCTTCATCTGTCTGTCTCTTGATCTGTCTCTGTTCTCGCCTTCTCTCTCCTGTCCACACGCACATACACAGGCACACACAAAAAAACTCTCAAGCACTTACCCTCATGATCCGGTAATGCGAGTCTAGCACTTGTACTCCAATTATTCTCCTGTACTTGTTCTTGAAAGGGTTCTTGCCTCTCTCTTAGCTAAAGAATGTCATGCCCCCTGTGATTTCTGCTGGACCCTCAGAGGCCTTCCAGTGTTCATCTCTTCAAGCTCATCCATTTTCAAATGCACATTTCTATGCTATTTGACCTGAAATTGATTCAACACAGAGTTTAGGATTGAGTAGACATTCCAGTCTCAATAGGCGACTTCTAATCAAATAGAGTAACTGCTGAATGCTGGTGCATCACTTAGAAAGGAAATCAGCAGTATAAAGCTTTTTTTTTGTCTGCATGTGATAGTCTTGTGATTGTATTCTTTATATATTAGTTTTTACTTTTAGTCGGTGTTGGAAAATGAACATTCAAAAGACTGTATTTACAGCAATAATAATGGCAGACTGTGTTTTCTAAATGGGCCAAAGTAAGAGCTATGATGTTTCAGCTTATCATCTATTCTGCTCAGACAAGTGTCCCACTCTCTTCCTACACTGTAAACAAACATCACACACAACAATTCTCTGTCAGTGGTGTTAGTGGTCAGCCTCCACTTGATCTCACTGTAGTATTTTTCCAGGAGGAATGACACTTTTGTGCCATCCATAATAAGCAGATTTTCTCTGACCTAAAAAAAGAATTAATCCCGACATGAGGTCATTAAAGAGCATATGTTCATAAGACTACAGTCCCTCTGTATCTTTATTGTTAGACTAAATACGGCTTGTGTTGATGTTAGCGGAATTAGCACTGCAGTTGTTTTGTTATGTAAGTCCTTTCAGAAAGCTCACAGAAAAGTGCCACGTTCTGATATCATGAATAAACTAAAGCTTTCAGCCGCATGCAGCTGAACATTAGGCTGCCAGTGAAAACCGAGCGCATCGCTACTAAGTTACAGCAGTGTGCAGATATCTGCACGGAGATAATCTGCCCCATCTCTCTTTCACATTTGAGGAATAATCTCCATCTTTCATGGTAAAGTGTCATCAAGAACTTAAAACCCAGTAGAGTAATGGTGGAGACAGGCAGTGTCATCAAGGCATCGTAGAAATGACAGCCGCATACAGTATGAGCTCTCAGGGCAGTGCAGCATTAATGGCATCTATACAGCCACAGGGTAGCCATATGCTGGGACATTTGGTGAAGATACATGCATGCGCACACACTTTATACCAGCGACCGTTAACAGCCAAGTGACACAAGGTTCAGCTTTGAAACGTCTCCCTTCCGTCTGTTTGTCACTTCAATCCGCGGAGACAGACAGCTTGAAATATTATTATGGATGCAATTCAACATTTTATTGGCACAATGGCTCCATATTTTGGCTATGCATTTTTAACTTCAGCATTCATATCAAACCAATTCAACCATATGTATACTTTCAATGGCATAGTGCTGCGCAATAAGTGTAGAGATGCCACGGTTCAATACTCAGTGCCCTACTATCTCCTGCAATTGCTTCTGTCCGTCTCTCTTCATCACTCTGTCAGTCTGTCTTCTCTTTCACTCGTGCCCTCTAAAAAGAAGTGGTCAGCATTAATGGCCTGACCTCCATTGTTCTGCAGAAGCAAGAAGATCCAGAGGATGTAAAAGAGAAATCTGTCCGGATATGACAGAGATGTGGGCTTTTCAATGGTCACTTAAGCTAAAGAATAATCTCATTACTCAGTGGAGACAACATACTGTACCACTAGAAAGCATGGACTGGCAGAGATAGTCACTAAAGTGAAATTCAGAAAGCCATTTTATCTTTTGCTGTAAAACATCCACCAGTGATGACTGATAAGATTTACCAATTTGCTCAACTGGCAGATGAGAAAAAATTGAGTTCAGTTCATTTCTTTTACGTTTTTGACAGTAAATGCAAAGTTCGCATAGCTGGAAGTTTTAATTCATGACATAATTTATGTCTGAACATATTATTTGGGAAATGGCAAACTGTTATGGGATGATATATGATCATTTTTATCAACCCTCACTTGGATACTGTCCTTCTAGAAGCTTTAAAATGACTCAGTCAGTGTTAAATCTGTAGCATATAGGGTCAGGAATGAGACTTATTCTAACAGAAAGCTCCCGGTTGGTGTGACTCACACCTGTTTGCTGTTTTCTTTTATGCTAATTCGATCTGTTTGTATTTTGTATGACAAAGAATTACGAGGAAGAGACAGAGAAAAGGAGGGAGGAAGAGACAGGAGAGAGAGAGAGATAGAGTCGGGCAGCTGGGAAGACAAACAGACAGAGAGATCAAAATTGAACACTGGGCTTAATTTCCATGTCCTCTTTATTCCCTGGGGGGAACACAGTCTCTGCACTCAGCAAACTCCAACCCCTATTTCCTCAGATGCTCTGCTTGGGTTTTAAAGACACACTACAAAGACATCCTACCTGCTTTCCAGCACCACAAGGGGGAAACATTGTCCATCAACTCTATATACACACAGACACACACACAGACACACACACAGACACACACACACACACACACACACACACACACACACACACACACACACACACACACACACACACACACACACACACTCTACAGATGGAATTTCTTTTTCCCCCTCATCTTTTTTATTTCTTGTAATTTCTGTGATTGTGTGTTTGCCTTTCATTCCCCCCCCCCCCCTTCCCCTCTCCTACCCATCTGTCTCTCAGTAACATAATCAATACATTCCATCCCTGTCAATCTCAAACTTAAAACTCACTTACATCAAAGACCAGCATCCATCATACATCTCAAGGTCACGGATGGACCGAGGATGAAGGGCCGAGATAAATGTGTGTGTGTGTTTTCCTGCAAGTGTATGTGTGTGTGGTGAGAGAGACAGACTGAATATCTAGTGAGTGTGTTAGAGGGAGACTCGTCCAGACACAGGAACAGTGACAGAGACAAAGGCAGAGACAGTGGTGGGGGGCGACTAATGGAGGAGTTGTACAGTGCTCAGCAGCACCCTAAGAGCCTCTGTAAGCCAGACTGAGTCGTGGTCTGAAATTAGCTGATTTTTCACTGTGAGCACTGCACATTATCTGGGTGGGGAATGGGGAGAGAGGAGCAGAGCAGAGGAGAAAGGAGGTGGGGGTCGGCGTTTAACTTAACAAGATTAATATGTTTGCCTCATCTCTCTGGGTTTTATTTCCTTCTCCTTGCAGGGCCCTTGTCAAATCTCTTTGGACAGGCTCTCACACATGACGCTGGAAGGAGACCTGAAGGACACTCTGCAGAGTATCAAGAAAAAAGGAAGAGGCTCCATTTTGCCACTTTGTCATTAACATGGGTGCGAATGTACGTCAAAGCATGACAAACCCCCTCTAGTTGATTTTCATTGACTTTCTGCACTTGTCACTGGCCGTGGAAAACCATCATTTTAGAAACATAAATTAATCTTTCATGATAAAAAAGGACAGTCAGCCATATTTTCAATGCATTTTGAGGCATTTGTGTGTTTGTGGGTGGTGTCTGTGGATGCCTGCACAGATGTTTGGTGGTTAGCCAGATTAGCAAGCAATAATGAAATCAAATCTCAGGCCCAAAAGAAAAATGAAACGTGCTCATTTAGACTATATATCCATAATGATTACGTGAAGAATAACCATGTATGCAGACAGAGTATTTCTCTGAGGAGATTAAAGAATAGGTATGATGAGATTAAGGAGAGGGATGAAGCGATTAAGACTGACTACTTTAAAATGATTATGAAAGGCTTAGAAGGGTAGGTCGCACACGGCATATTAGAGAGACACAGAGAGAGGCAGGACACAGAGCAATCTGGAGTTTTTGATCCATGGAAACAACAAAGCAGAGCTAGCTGTGCTTGTTATAGTCTTATGTCAATGGCATTTTTAACAGTGTTGCTTGATAGTACTGGGGAGAAAGGAAGAACAGAAGAGGGAAAACAAAAAGAATAAAAACAAGGCGTATGCACTCCCACATGACCTAGGAGAAACAATGACAATCAAATGGCCTGCAGCAGACTTTCCCCTCCCTCCCTCTGTCTCTCCCTCGCTGTCTCTCTCTCTCCTTTTCTGTGTACTTTGATGTACAAAATAGCCTCAATCCATAAACAGCGCCATTACTTTCACTACCTACCTACAGTGCTCTCGTTCTTTCTCTTCCTCTCCTTCTTCTCTTTCTTTTCCCATCAACTCATCCTCTCTGTCTCTTTCTCTCTCTCACACACACACACACACTTTCCATTCGCTCCAAAGCTACTTTCAAGGTATATTCTGCCAGAGGCTTTTTCTTTCTTTTTCGTGTGTGTGGTCATGGGTAATATGGAAGGGGGTAGAAAATTGTGGGCCGTCCGTAGTATCAATGCTCGCAATCAGACACTACAGGTTGAAAAATTACGTATGACTGACAGTGACATATAGCAATTTTTCACACCTCTCCCATTGCATCAGCCTACCTCTCTTTATTGTTCTATCACTGTCAAACCTTTCACACCGCAGAAGAAAGCAGTACAGATATGAAATTCTGACCAAGCCACAGAGGGCGAACAATGGTTCATTCGTTATAATACATCTTTCTGTGAATGAAAATGCTCACCCATGGGGAAATGTCCGTGCTATTTACCTTATTCTGTTATATTTATCATGCCTTCTTTTCCCTGTCACTGTGTTCCCATAATGGATGGGTAGTTGACCTTTGCAGCAGCAGGAGCTAATGACCTATGTTTGCATTCAGTACACAGCAGAAAATACTGAGACACATAGCTCAAGCCAAAAGTTATGGTGTTGTGGATGGATGGAGGGGATACAGAAAGTCAGATTTTGACACAGGAGAATAGGATTTACCAGTAGTTTCCTATGAACAGCCAAGAGTGGTTTGTCAGCCCAACCCTTATGATTTATCACATGCTATAACGCACGACACATTTTAAGTGTTTCTTAGTGTATTTGTCAGCAACCACAACTCCTAGCTGTTGTGGCTAAATCAAGTTATTCTTTAAATGTGGGAAGAAACATCAGAGAATACACGTGTTTTGGATTTAGTTGGTTTCAGAACAAGATTTCCCCTAAAAAGCGATGTTTGTGCATCAACAGAAACTTCTGATTTGACTTTACTTGCAGAGGAAGGCAATGTTAAACCCCTGCACAAACCGTTGCACCTTCAACAAAAGTAATATTAAAAACTAAATTAAAAAAAAAAACCTGCAATATAAACTCATTCCACAAGAGCGCTTCCAAACAAATTGAGTAAATCAAGACCAAAAAAAAATACCCCAAAACAACTCTATCTTATATAATGGAAAGCAAAACTCACAGCGCTTCAGAGAGTCCAATTAAAATGCATCCGTGGTCGAGGCACACTGAGCTATATGTACAAGCATCACATCACAATAAGAAAGTCCACTGCTTGTGACTGCACTTGTGTCAAGATATGCTTTCAGGAGTAAAATGTGTTTCTTTGTGCTGTCTCTCTTGTAGGAATCTTCCCTGGCAACCAGCTATTTTCACATCGCACAAAAGGGCATCAAGTGGCAAAACTCAGGTCACACATTCAGGTATGTGGGCACCCATCTGACATTTCATTAGTGGCAATTGTCGGTGAATAGAGCTTTTGTGATGAGTGGCATGTTAAGGAGAACTGTGTAATATTCAGTAGTAACTGTCGCTTGAGCTTGTCACGTGTAACTGTCGCTGAAAGCTGTCTGAGCAGCGTGGCAGCTGTGGTAGCTTACAGGAAATTCACTGTGTGGAAGGATATCAGGTAGTATTTTGTAGGGCAGGTGCCATGAATTAGTAGCACAACAATAAATGATTTGTTCTATTGTTTGGTCAAAATTACTCAATTATATTGAAATATCAAAACAAAACTGAAAACAGAAAGTACTGCAATGTATTTCTGATTACTCTTATTTGATGTTGAATTCTGATCCTATTGAAGTAGAACGTGTATTTACTCTAATATGATCTTGAAAGTTGTTAGCAGTCTTCACACTATGAGAATGAGTCATCCTTTTTGCTTTCCGAAGACAACGTGGCCTTTTGTCTACACGCCGATTCCAGTCTCAGATGTACACTTTTTGTCCTGAGCACTAACCATGGCAACATGTTCACATTGAATCGTCAGCGTATTGTCCAAGTCCAATGCTCAATAGTGGCCTGAAGGCAACAGTGAATGATAAACATGGGAGAAATATGAAAGAGGTAATGACCATGAGCAGACTGAAAGAACCGGAGTACAGATTTTTTTTTTTTTTGACAGCGAAAACAGAACACAACAAAATCGCAAGGAAGGAGTCACCTGTGGGTTTCATTTAGCTGAATGGCCTTCATGTCACATATCTAAGGACATTGGTGCTGGCTAGGCAAAATGATATGGATGAGTAATGGGATGCCGCCCACATCCGGACACTCTGGGAAGGTGAGGGGCTGCTGCCAAGCCCCAGTCCCTGTTGACCTCTCCTTCTTGTGCACTCAGCAAATTTGCCAATGACACCCCATGGGCCACTCTCACCGGCAGTGACATATGTCAGCCATTTTTGTTCTTTTGTAATTCTGTTATGGGACTGCATGCTATGAATAGAATGCTACAATGTGAGCCGTGACCACATACAATCTGTAAAAATAAAAACAAAATTCCCACCAGTTGGCCATTCATTCAGTTACATTGAATGAATAGATGAACAAGCACAAACTGAGAAAACCAAGTGTGTCACCTCGCAGCACTCACATGCCAACTTATGTTCTTTTGCTTTTTTCCCCCTCTTTTTTTCTCTTTTTTGATGAGCAGGATTTGGATCTCACTCTGGGGCAGGCAGACACAAAAAGACCTCCTAGCACACTGCTGATTCAAGGTTTTAGCCGAGCAAATCTTAGGCAGGGAGCTGAGAGCAAAGAGCTGGCCATTTTGCAGTTTGCTCTCATCTGCCAATTTCTTCCTGGGGCTTTCAGAGTCAATCAAAGAGCTACCAGAATGCTCACACCAGTCTTTTAATTATTCATGGTAATTCTATGCCACTACACACTCTCGCTGCAGCCCCTGTCGCCTCCCCCAAGCGAGGTGTGCTCTGATGTGTTTATGTGTACTGAATGTATAAAGAAAAAAATCTTCCATCCATTACAAAACAGACTCTTTGCTTTGCCCTGTGCTACGCTGGCAGCTTTTTCAGGGTCATCTGGCTTCCACTTCTGTGGGAAGCTGAGCTGATAAATGTTTGGTCCCATGAAACCAAAATTTTCTTTTGCCCTTTTAATCTTTTTTGCTGGACATGTTGCACACTTAACATCCAGCTTTTCCAATCTTGGGCATTTGTTATATTTTTTTTCCCTTCAAATATCTAACATTCCATTACAATTTCATACATCTTTTGGGGCAAGTAGCCGACCTCCTGATACCATCTGTGTTTATTATGCCCATTCAGACAGCTTCAGGTCCTGATAATAGTCTTGCCTAGAAGGCCAGACTAGTATAAAAAGGCCTGTCTATCATCATGTCTGCAGGGGGATTGGAATTTTTTTGATAAGCGCTAGCCTTGCTGAAATTGCATTCATTTCCCTCTATGAGCTAATTAGCTAGAGAGGGGGAAACTCTGCCATTCTTGGCTGTCCGTCAACCTGCCAACCGCCACTGACATCACAAGGTAGATGTCAAGTTCAGCCTTTTGTGTCTGAGACAAGCCTATTACCAGGAAGTGTGAGCAGAAGGTTTTAAGTGAGTAGAAGGTAGCAGTTTGATGTTATCAACATCTCTTTGAGGAAAAAAAAGAGCTAAATTACAATAAAATTTCACTCCAACTCCCAAAAGGAAAGTATAAAAACTATCAAAGAGAGAAGGGAAACGGGGGGAAATTTGAACATTAGACGAGTAAAATAAGATGCTGACTGCAAGCTAGCAGCTTGAGTTTGCAGTAAAGTATACAGTATGCTATTGATGTCCCTTCACAACTTCCGTTTCTGGAGTCTCAAAGAAGGTGCTGCTGCTTTTGGGGCCTTTGAGGGAAAGGTGATCTCTCCAGTGCAGGGAAGCTGTTATATTTTGTTGGTTGGCGGTTGGAGAAAAATGGCACACCTCCTCTCTCTGACTTGTCTTCACAAGCCTTGTCAAGCTAAAAAAAAAAAAAGGGGAAATGTTTCATGTCTCCTGTCTTTTCCTGCCAAAAGCAAAAAGGAGGGCAAAAGAAAGCTGGGATAGATACAGTGACATACCAAGAGAGGATGTGGCTGGGATGAAAGCGTGTCATTTTGTAAGGGATGATCATGAAACTGCCCCCCTTTTTTCCCCTTTTTGAAACAGACTATGTCAGAATTTGAAGGATATATTGTTTCTGTTTTGCCGTATTGCTCGAAACAGGAATGAGACTTTGAAATGGGGTGTTTACAAGCCAGTCAGATGGGTCCTTTTGATAAAAGTGACAAAAAGTTGAAGACTGAAAGGTCTGCAATCAGTTCCTACTGACAGCGCAATATTTATTGTAATTTTAACCCAAAGAGGAATCACTAATTGATCCTTTCAGAAAGTCAGACCACTCATCTTGATGAAGCTGCAACCAGCAGCAACTACAAATCAATATATCAATGCTTTTATTTTCATGCACTGAATTTTCTATGTTTTGGGATTTAAAATGATTTTTGATTGTCAGAGCTCAGAGATTTGTGGGACATTAGCTGATAACAGAATGTGGATTTCGTTCTCTGAAGGGGAAGCATTTGCCATAACAGCTCTCATTCACTGCAGTACCCTCTTCATCTTCAGATCATGGCAACAGATGCTCTTTTAAACTCGTTATCTGCAATGGCGCACATGTGAGCAGTTTGTACCTCTTTGTTTTGGCTGCATCTTTCTGTAATAATTCCATGTTCTAAAGCATCAATTTTTGTCACCACCGCCACAAAACGCTGAGATAATGCGACTCCAACTCGTACAGCAACAGACGCTGTGAAAAAAGGTTTCAGAAGAAAACTATATTTTGAAAAGATTTGCAATTACGGGGCTATTCTTTAAAGCAAGACATCATAGCCTTTTTTCTTTGTCTAGGACTGAGTCTTATGTTTTAAGGATGTGGGAAAAGGAGGAGAAAAAAGACAAACAATTCAGCTCATCTACGGGGCATTTCAAAGTACAATAATAGACAAAAAAAGAATACAAAACAATCTTTGGTTGCTAGATGCCATTGCTGAGACTAATATAATGAGTAATGAATGTATCTCATGAATAAATATACCAGAAACTAATATGGCGTTTTAAAAGAATGCAGTTTCTCACTCATTTAATTTAGTTACTAATCTGGAGAATCAACGTACAGTGAAATATTAAAAATATAAGAAGCAATAATCATAATACCCTTTCTCTGACCCATAAAAACATGAATGCTTGTTTGTAAACATCCCATTTACTAAGTAATCCTGGTCAGCCTGCAGGGGAGGAATTCCAATTCAAAGTCCTCTAAATAATAGCGGAAGACACACTTGGCCTCAAGCGTAATGTTTATCACTGGCAACATCAAGAGACCAGCATCCCATAATACCACTCTGCATTCACAGCATGTTTCCTCCATGCCCACTGCGGTGGTGATAAATGGCTAACACTGGAGCAGTGCTCACCTCTGAGAACCCTGGCCTTACCCTTGTGAGAGTCCTGTAAAGCATTCCGTCTGATTACAAACAGCAGCGGCGGTTCACACGGGTGCCACAAAACACACAGCCGACCAGGAGATTATGTTTTTACACAGCTATGAATTGTGTTGATTTTACTCATTCATTTCTGTCACAAGTCATATGATAGTGTAAGAAAAGCAAATAAAAAATAGCACGAATTTTATGTGGAGATTATTCAAATGGCATTCTCAGACAGGGTAGAACGACGGGTTTGGGCTGAGGTTTTACCGCGCTGGCTTCCAGAAAAGAAATGGGACAAAAGCCATTGGAAGGGCCAGTGAGAAACGTGGGAAGATGGTGAGCATGACCGGAGCTTAGCGGGCGAGTCTGCAGGAGGAGATCAATGATGCATAACATAATGTAAAAGCATGTAGCTGCATCTCATAGACGAACCGGGTGGCCGAGACCATCGCTCTTCCATTTTCAAGTTGCTCCTTTCTGTCTTTACTCTGTGTCCCTTTTGGTCTTTTTGATTTCTTCTCTGACTACTTCTTCTTGATTGAGTGGTTAAATGCCATTAGAACAAGTGCTAATGCTCTTCCTAAAACATGCTCCACACTAATCACAATGGGGCATGCGCACACGCCGTATTTACTTTCTAATGCTTTAGCATGGGGCACGGTGCTGACAAATGCTTCTACTGAAGTGCCATTTCCAAAAATGCTCAATTTGTCTTGCATTTAGTGAGAACTGCGTAGGCGGAGAAGAGAATAAACACTGAGAAGCATCAAGTAATCCCTGAATGGATATTTTATATTGAAAATAACAACAAAGTGTGTCTGGTGTGTTTGGGGGTCATACTGAGCCTTCAGAGGATAACAACAGAGGGAGCACAGGCAGCAAGGGAAATAAAGTGAATTCTGTGATGTCTGTAGGATCCCTGATTTCCGCTGCTCAGTGGAAAAAAAAAAATAAAAAAATCGCTGCGCTGCCAAGTATTGGCTTCAAAATTTTGACTCACTGTGATGTAGCTGTCATCCTTTCAAAGGAAGTGGATAGCAAGGGGGAATGGGTGCATGTACCATGTCTTTCACTGAGCTTTTCTGAAGTCCAGGGGAAGATGCAGGACTTCTATTTCAATCTGCATGGAAAGAATGCTGAGCTGGGTGTTAATTCAACATGTCATTTCACGGGCTTTTTTTTCCCAAGTTGTTTGAATGGCAGTGGTAGATTTTCAATTGCAGATGGTACCTTGGAAAGAGGCAAAGAAACTCACATGCTGTAAACAAGCAGATACTGACATACATCAAGACATTAAAACATTGATTTAGCGGTTGGTATCATGGTATCACAGGCCAAAGGAAATATAATTTTCTTGCTGTCCACCTGTTTAATTGGCTTCAGTGAGGGTTTCAATGTAGATTGAAATGTGACATCTTAAGAAAGATGAAAGGTCAATACAGAGTAATGTGCTGGTCAAGGTAGAATATATGATATTTTTTTCACTTTCCAGTCTGTTTATACCTTATAATTCTTGCTTGCAAATTGCTCGAAATTTGATTTGATCTAACTAAATAAAGCGCTATGCCTATCTGAATACTTTACGCCAGGATGAAAAAGATGGAATGTGTGCTATTTGAAAACAGTTTCCTTCCACAAAGACTGAAAACCTTGTACTTCCATCCTTTCATATACGGTACAGTACAGTATAGGAAATATGATTACTGCAGTTTAAGCTGTTAAGAGTCGGGTCTTCTCTGAACATTTTAGATGCATCCATCACACACCCATCACAGTCTTGAGGAATCCAGAATGAGCAGCAATTGCACCATCAGTAACTGAGCATGTGCTGACAACCTGTCCGCCTGAAAGGCTTTTTATTGCCACAGTTTGCCTCCGGGCAGAACATCACCATATTCAGCACACTCTGCACAGGCTGAGGGCAGGGTACTTCCAGGCCTCCAGACTTTTACATTATCCATTTAGTATTGAAAACACACATTGTGGCAAAAAGACACTACAAAGAAGTACAATACTTCCCAGAGCTCCAGTCCCTCCACTCTGATCGTCTGTGCTGCACATCCATGTGCGTTTAGCAGATTAATAACAGTGCTTTGCTCTAAAATGCTTTTATTTGTGAGAAATAACCGCATGAATCGCCCTAGTGAGCTTCTCGTCACTGTTGCAAGTTTCATGGAATTTGCTGTTATGTAATGTCAGTTGTGATTTCTGTTTTTTTCTGTTCGTCCTTCCTTTTAGCTTTATTCACTAACCAGGAAGTCTCCTTGTGGAGCGTATTGTTGCAAATTCCTGCAAATTAAAGAATTCCTTGGAGTATGTGTTTTTCTTCGCCTATTATTAATCTTAGCAAATTAGAAAATAGAGCAATGAACCATTTTAATGACTCTGAATACAGGTTGTCTGTGTGCTTGACACGATTAGAGCCCTAGCCCACGTCTCATCATTCACAATTTACTCTGAGAGTTTATTGCTCGTGAACATTGAAAGTATGCGTATTTTATGTTTTTATTTCTTGACCTAAAATGGCATTAAATTGTACATGTTTTTCCTAAATTCATCCTTTTTTTGCCAAATCATGCAAATTTGTATTGATTATTCTTCTTGCAAACAGCAAAAACAACATATGAAAGCCAAGGCCTACAATATCGGTCATCTTAAACTGCAAAACTGTCTGGCCGCTAACTCCCTTTAAAAGGCTTACCAATGTGATTTACACAAACAAAAGGGAGAAAGAAAATGATCGAACCCGCTGCATTACACTTTCTTCCATCTCCCGCACTAATGTGTGTCTCAGGTGTAAAATGCAATAACAGATTTTGAACTCAGACTCCGTGTAAGGTACAGCCGAAGGTTATGTCGAAGCCATTACAATTGAATGTGCTTCTTTTAATACACACAAAGCCTTCTCATATTAAATATACTTACAGGGCCATCCCGAAAACTTGATTTGTGAAAATCAATGGGATGTTTTTAAATGTACTATGTGATCATACACACCTTTTCCACTATCTCTCGTTCGTTCTGTCTGTCTTTCCAATCCAATATACCGTCTCTACAGTCTCCTCATATCTATAGATCAGGAGTAGTGATCTCCTCTGTATGACTGAAAGCCTTTGAACTGCTCTCCATACAACTGATTTTTCTTCTTCTTTTTTTATTCTATTCCTTTCTCAAGTCCTCGGTTATTTATTTCTTTATTTCTCCGGCAGTGAGCAGGATTAGTCAGTAGCAGCAGCCCCACTATCAGCCCAAGATGTGCTCTTCCATCCTGCTGCTCTGCTCTGATAAAGGAACTGCTCGATGAGTGACTCAGGTGCACGGAGAGCCTTGTAGAAAACAACATTTCTCTCACTGAAGCATAGTCCTGCATGTCAATGACTGCCAATGAGCACTGGGAGAATCTTGCTCATGGTACATGCAACATGCTACTCGGCATACACAAACATGGATAGTGTGTGTGTGTAAACCTGCATAAACTTTTGCTACAGGAGCACAGTATATGACTTTTCCACAAACTGACATTGCAGTCTGCCCTTTCCCTTGCACTGAATTAAACAAAAGTTTTTAAATTGCAGATGGTAAATAGAGCTGATAAGCAAAACATGTTGCACACTGCTATAGTCCAGATTTACTGTATCGTGCAAAAAAAAATGGAAAACCCGCTATATACAGAAGAATACTTTAAAAAAGCCCAGTAACCCCTCAACTCTGACATATAAGTGTGCATTTAAAATGGGAACTAGTTTGTAAACTCCAAAATATATCAATTGTGGCTTTACAGCATTTTTTCTAGCTTCTAAACATCCATTTATGCACTTTTCTGCTTCTAAAACCAGCTCCCATCCACTGCAATTGTTCTGTAGAAGGCTGGAGCCTTGCTTGCTTTATTGCTGTGTGTTACAATATGTAGCAGAATAAACTCCCGCAATTCAAGTGACTGAATACAAGGTGACAGAACAGACTGCTGACCTGAATTTACCCCCTGATGAATACCTATTGTGATATGGAAAAAATGACTCCACTTCTTGCACAAGTTTTATTCCAGAGTCTATTTCAGTAAATTTGTGTTATTGAGGTTTCTCATTCTGCTCCCTGAAAAGACATTTGTCTTCTCTCTGGCCGGCCCTGTTTCCTAAAAAAAAAATGCATTTCTATACAAATAAACTGCATTCTCAATTATATTTTTGAGAGAAACGTATTTTCTCCTGGATCATGTTTGTTTGTGGTGTTTCACGAATACATTTGCAATCAGCAGATCTTTGCTATTGTTCCTTTTTAGCTTACCAATAATGTATTCGATGGGATGGAATTCTTTACCCTGGTGACCCAGAAACTGGAGGAAAAGCTTCAAACATATTGTGAAAGGGTTGCACATTTTCTAAACCCTAGCCATCTGGCTTGGTGCCTAAATGTAACCAAACAGTGAATGATAGCAACAACTTAAATCAAAGAATAATGGTCAACATGAGAGACGAACTGCAGGCTCCTGGGCTGCTCCCGACTGAGATTTCATGAATCTTGTTTGCTGCTACATCACAGTTTGTCGATACCAAGACGTTTTATTAAATAATGTACCTATGATATCCTAAGTTAAAACCTCACTACACAGTGCAGATCTTGAATCTACACATTTGATTGAAAGATAAGCACAACGCCAGCAGATTTAGCTGATCTATGCAACATAAGTCATTATTTGATGCTGTCATTTAAAGGGCACATCATCGTCCAAACCGGTTACTACTCCGCCATCAGACAGGCCGGTTCAGTCAGCAGATCTGTACATGCAGGCTGAGAAGGCGGCTGGCCAAATGGTGCAGAAATAATATGTGTAAAGTACGCTTACTTTCAGGGAGGGCTGAATTCCCCGTCTTACTGTCTTACCGAGTCTAATTTCTGATAAGTTCAGGCACCGGCTACATAGTCCTGAAGCCTCTGAAGTGCTCTGAATTACAAATGAGTCGCAAGGACTTTTACGGTGATCTCCCCTGACTTGCGAAAGGGGTGGGAACACCTTCTTACAAGAACAGCAAAAAACACAGACGTGAGCATCTTTAGCAAAAAAGTAGGGATAAGATGAGTCAAAGCATGTGTGATTATACACAACGCACCTTCCTCGTACTTTCCCTCCACAGGCCTTTTGTTCTATGCCTGTTTAAATCTGCACAACATGCACCCAGGAAGCCCTCTCCTCTATTCCCTCCCCCGCCACCACCACAAGCCGACTCGCTCTCTTTCTTCCCCTCTGTCTCTTTCTGTTTCTCTCAAACTCCAAAAAAGTGGAAGCAATGCAAAAATGCACCCACATACCTTAAGTTCACAAAAAGAAACTCCACATGCCTTGAGAGGCACAAAGCCACACAGACAAGATGGATGTGTCCATAGAAGATGTGCAGAAGTATTCTGGTATAAAGCACACACACACACAGATGCATGTGATTAAACTATATTCACTGAGTTCAAAACTGATCTACGCACAGTCCAAATCATACTTCTTGTTGTACCCTTAAACCATACTGACCTAACCCACACACAAACATTTGGAAGGGACCAGCTTTTCATCTTCTAAAATGTAAATCAAACAGATTTGTGTTTTCACACTGTAATGAACACCAGATACTCCCACAAACTTCCGCACCAATTCTCTGAATCTATTAACACTGTGAACACTTGTAATACACTCTGATATAGAAATGCACATCAGTAGCCATTCAGTCAGCTTGCTTGGATTTAGGCTGGCCTTAATTCAATGAGGAATGTTTGCATTTCAAACTAAAATGAACAAATTAAGACTTTTAAAAAAAATGTTATCAGCACCTTTAAACAGTGTCAGGCTTTATTTGATCATAAGAACTAAAAATACTACAAGACATCCACACACACACACACACACACTCAGATTTTTCAGCTGAATAAAAGCTTTTAAAGAACTGTCAACATCTCATGCAAAGCCCGGATGTGTCTCTTAGTCAGTGGTGCCCGAAAATGTCACATGCCGTATATCTGAGGTGAATCATTTTTAAATAATGAAAAAAGCAAAAGGGGGAAGAGATGTCCAACTGAGAGGATTCAAAACTAAACACGCGAAATGAGGGAAATAGGAAATGACACAGGGATGGTAAACAGTCCATCTGTGTTTTCCCAAGGGACGTCTTCCATACTTTGAAATCCACTTAAAGAGGAAGTAAAGCAATTCAATATCAATCTAAGAGCATTCTAATGGCATTGCAGCTTTGCTGATTTGGCCCTGAAAAAAAAGCTCCATGAGAGGACATATAGAGCTGGAAATGACAAAAGGACTAATGGATTATTGTTACATCCAGGATCCTTCCTATGCTTTTTATCAAGTTCAAAAGGTGAAGTATTTCCAGCCATTGAACTCATACATGACAGCAAATGACAATGACAATTATCTTTATGTCATTTTGCAATTTACTACTATAGGAAAATGTACAACGGTATCATTTTGAATGCCATGTAGCTAAAAATGACATTTTAACGTTATCAGAATGCAGAATTGGTTTTTCCATTATTCAAAACCGTTTGTCTGTAGACAAAGATCATCTAAAGATTGAGCAGTTAATTTTCAGCATTTAATACTGTTTGTCACAATCCATTTATCATTTCACATTTTCAGATGGACTGAACTGTGCTTTCATTTGAATCATAAACAATTACCTGGTTGGATTCCTCACACCGGCATTAGAGAGTAAACAAGCCAATTCTCCCTGCATTTCTGATCTCTCTTGTTTCTCTCTGTCTTCAGTTGTGTTTCCATCCACATTGATCAACATGCTGTTGGACATTTTCAGATGCAAATTTTGTGTCAGTGCTGTAGCCAACATTTTTAAAAACTGGATGGCACAACTGAATTTAAGGGTGGACATTTACGCTATAGTTTTTATTTCATAACATAGCTCCATAACTCATGACAGGGACAAGGTGTATTGCAAACCTGCAGTGGTCTGTGTCTGAAAACACCTTTTCACATTATTATTAATAGGTTATCACTTGCCTATTGTGTCAACTATTAGAAATTCATTATTAAAAGTTGTCAGGCACCACTGTGAGGGATATGGAATAAAAATATCTAATGAAATGGTTTTGCATAAATGCTTTTACAGCTTAAAAATAAATTATCTGAACTGCTGAGAAAACCAGCTTGAACTACTGTAAAGTGACTGCCACCCATGTGCGCAGCTCTGTGCATTCTCCTCTACCATTAAACTGCATTGTCAATAATGTTTTGAGGGAAATGTATTTTCTCTTGGATGGCATTTGTTTGTGACGTATCATGAATACATTTCCAATCAACATATCCTTGCCAATTATTTTATTGAGTTACTATCGCTGCTTTTCAGCAAAGCAGTTCTATATTACATGAGGTGGGACTCGTCACCGTGGTAACCCAGATGATGGAGGAGAAGCTCGAAACATGTTGCCATGCTGGATCACATTTTTACCCAGCTAATTTAATGAAGTAGTTTTGGTGCCTGAACCCAACCAAACAGCCAGTGAAAACAGAACTTGACTCGAACAATAAATGGTCCCACATGGGATGCAAAGCCCACTCTCTTGGGTAAATGTCTCGCTGTGGACTTAAGCTTCCACCTTCTTTCCATCCTGCTAACATGGATTATGTGGCTCTTTTGTTTGAGAAAATACTTTTTGTTCAAAAAGTAAATGAGAGTGCAGTTTAGTTGTGTGGGATTTTTGTGACACAGGATTGGTGTGTAAGAGTTTATGCAAAGCCAGTGCCAGATAATCCTCATAGTGCAATTTAACTAATAAACCTTAAGTTAAACCTTGTTAGTTTAGCTGAATATAACACAATATGGTGGTGCGTTAATTCAGCTACTTAAAAGCTACCTGTAGTAGCTTTGGATATTTAGTTTTGTTAGTTTATGTTCATTATGGAACAGACTTATTTTATATTAAAAATTAATGTTTGAATCATTGGTTGAGTTGTGCACATTTAGGACCAGTATCATCATTCATACTGTTCTACATTACACAACAATAGGGTCGATATATAACTGAGGGACTTCTGAAGTCCATGACCACTGCGCTGATTTTTGAAGTTGACCGAACAAGTATTGAATATTAGCAGTAAAACGTTTTCCTGAACAGTAGTAAAGTGGGGTCAGTCGTTGTAATGTTAAACACTGTGTGTCAACTGAATAAAAAAAAAATACAATAAAAATTAACTGAATTTAGTTCAGTCAGACAGATAAAACCATTGCAGGAGTGGTGTGGGACTAAGTTGAACTAAAATTATTTATGTAGGGGAAATAAATTTGCTGATGCTACTCACTTGCCAGAATCATTTGCTCTTTTCAGTCAAATTTAGCTTGGCTTTTTCTCATTGTCCCCAAATATGGTTAATCCTGTTAAAATGTTAATAATGTTGTGTGTGGAAGCAAAATTTGAGAACCTACAAAGACTTTGAGATATGGCTGGGCCTGGGTTCAGAATAAATAAATGCTATTGGTTTAGACTTTGACGCTATTTACTAAATACATTTGTTTTGTCTGACAGAGAGATAATAAAGATATATGCACCAGTTATCTTTTCCCAACCCTGAGCAGAGGATGTGTAAGTATAAGATGAAATAATCAAAGGAGCTTATGTGACAAAAAATGAAATCTGACTTGATTCCCAAAAAAAGGAAAATGCTCCAAAGCCAAAAACGGCCTGCTGTGAACTGTCACATTTCAAACCACGATAGTGATTTTGATGCAATGCCTTTTCATCCTATCAAAATCAGTTATTGTGACAATATAACGGCAAATGCTTCAACACTTGATGTACAACAATGTGCCTGTATGTGACAAGGAATCAGCAGCAGGGGGTATATCAGAGAGGGAACCAATCATTACTTATCGAGAGACACTCAAAGTAATTAATGACTTGTGCAAACTGTTGCAAGTGGAAAACATTAATGAATAATTTTCGATACATAATCAAGTAATTAGGAAATGAACTCAAGAGTAAATCCAGGAACCACGATAATGAATACTGGTGATTATCAATTTGAAGCCATCTCCCTTATGGCCTCAAGGGACCTGTGCTAGTTTTAGAGGAAGAGAAAGGGGGAGGTAGGATTTCTGTTCTGACACCACGATAATGTGCCAGTGCCACTCAAAGATCCAGAGTGACACACAGCTGTGGAGAGACTGAATTTCCTCAGTATTCCAGTTTTTCTGTCTAAAGCTCTGTCATGTCTGCTCCAGTTCACTCCATTATATCAAGTGGAGTCATCTTTATGTCTACTAATCTGCAGCCTTGTATGCCAGGCTTTCTCCATTTCTAATGACAAACATGTTGAAAACTGCACTAATTATTTATACCGGGTCCTCATTCTGTCAGCAATTCAAGGATAGTTTCAAGTGTCTCATGAAGATGTCTGATTTTTATGACATACCATGACTGGGTTGAGCCATGCCTGCCTAAACCACCAATTTATTTCCCATGAATAGCCCCTTTTCTTGTTTGTAAGTGACTTAATAGATCCCTTTTGACTTCAGAGGCGGTCTGTATCATTACTGCATTTGTGACTCTTTCTTTAAATAGGTGCCATAATTCAAATGTGTGCTTCATCTTCAGTGAAGCGAAGTCTAGACTAAAGTCTCAAACTTAAACAATCATGAAACAGAAAGTCTTTTTTCTAAAATGTCAGGACTAAGCCTCAGAGCAAAGCTTGTGTCCTATGACTTGGAAAGTCCCTCCTATCTTTATTATCAGGGTAGCTGTAGGAAAAAGGACACCTGGGTTTTCGAAACACGCAGCACATGAGTGGTCTGTATCTGTAATTCCCTCCAGATGGAGTAGATGTAAATCTTATCTACCTCAGCATATTAATTAAGAGTCTCATCTGATGGTAATTTATAGTTTCCTCAGAAAACCTGGTCTTCTAGTGACATTTAAAAATATTATAAGGCAGGAAGTCGTGTTTGACAGATTGACTGCAGTGTTTAGCTCTTCACATTAATGCTCTAATACTCTCAAATTTTCATGGCCATCACTTTTCATACTGATCATTTAAATGACATACACATCTACTATAACACTGAGTCGTCATCGCTGGACACTGCTTGGTGTGAGCGTACACTACTGGTCTGCATAAGTGCAATAAATATTACACAGAGGGCATCAAAAATAGTTGATTCTGACACTAGAGACAGGTATTTATGTTTTTTTTTTTTTTTAGCAATTTCTATCTATAATTACAAATAAAAAAATTAAAAAAAAGTTGTCACTGAAATGTTAATGTGGGTCATTTTAAAATCTACTAACAAATGGCCTATTTTGCTGCTCAGGTGCCTTGAGGCAAAATCATTATTTACAGTGGCTCCAGCTATTAACAAAGGATGATAAGTGCTGGAGTAAAAATAGACACAAGTAGCTTTTGCCTCCAGAGGGTCATACTTTAGCAGATAAACAAACTGTGTAAACAAACTCCCCTGTGTAAAAGTTGCTTCTTTGACCTCGAAACCTCACATCAGCTAAACTTTGTGTCAGCTTCTTATTAGACAGGTAATTTTAGGATTATTGACTTGTAATGGTGAGAGCAATGAACCCTCACAGAAGATATCTAGGAGGGGAAAAAAAGACCACAGATGCTCTTCAAAATATTTCATTTGAAGCCTTTATCTGAAACTCACAGGAGGAAATCGAAATTAATCAGACAATAAGCTAAGCAAGAGTGCTCATCGCGAACAGTGTTAGGGACCACGCTCTGCTCCGAGAGTGACATGCACTAAGTAAGTAATTATTGCTCCTGTTGGTCTTTGTCATAGTGTTACTCTGGCCTACTAACACCTTTGAAAAATAACAAACGTGTTGCTGGACAGAAAACAAAGACCGTCGCAGTGTTAACATGCTCAGCTTGTACACACTCTGGCCTTTGGTCAGAAGCAGAAACTGGACAAAAGGATGATAAAAAAGTGCTTTCTGCTCTCTGGTACATCAAACAAAATTTAGCATAAAAATAAAGCTTGGTATAAAGGAAACACGACTTCAGTACATTCTAGTTAATTCCCTGTGCTTGCATTGGCTTTGCAACTTTACTGCTCTCACTACTCAACATTACGGTCACAAATTATAATTATCCCTGTCTATAATCATTGAGCTGACCTCAGAGTGATTGAAATTGTTTATATATCGACGCCCATAATGATGTTTGTGCCATCATATGTCCAGCCGTATATATATTCTAGGATCAATTCCCTCATTTCATTGTTTTTGTTTTCCTCTGTTTTACATCTCTATGGATTTTCTATTTAATTTGGGTCAGCATTGTGAAGGAAGACAGGGTATTGATTTCTGTCTAAGGGGGCTTATGGGAACCATGTTAAGCTTGTCTTCCTGAGGCTTCGCAGCAGGTTGTGACAACACGCAGAATATACCCTTAAATCTCAATGCAAATCTAATGCCAAAGCAGGCTAAACTCCAAATCACCTGATGCCTCCCACCTCGGCTCAGGTGGGCAGTCACGTACACACTTGTCCCTGAAGAGAAAGCATGGCAATGGAAAATATCTCATTGTTAAGCAAAAGTATGGCATTCAGGGCTGACTGAGCATGGGAGCCGTAGGAGGATCTTGTCTAGTGATGCTGTGATGCAGGATCCCAGAAACACGCAGGTCAGGATGCTGACGAGCTGAAGTTGTTTGTTGATTCAAAAGTGGTGATAATTGTCCACTGCCGAACATCTTGAAAATGGCCTCTGCGGTCAGCGTAGCTCTTCAATCCCTAACTCAGGAATACATATTCACTTAGACAAGAGAAGAACAAGTGGGAGAGAACACAAGTGGAAGCCAAATTTATGAGAAAGATGAGAACATTGACATATTATGCAAAACAGCTAAACTTTTAACAAGTGCTTCAGGTGGAGATGCAAAACAGTGTTATAGTAGTCGGTGACCGGGGGCAAGTGAATGTGCCTCAGCTGTTCTTTTGGAAACAGCTAATCTCAACATGATGTGGATAAAGATCTGCGCACTCTTAACTAATGCTCCTCTTAATACCATTTTGATTCAGATATATCTTGCTGTGCAGTGATGACTAACATCATTATCTGACCTGACCTAAATATGGTTTGAACAACTAATAAGAGTTGTTATCCAAATTGGACTGAGGACTCAATGCTTACCCATTCTGGAAGCAAGTAAGTGCAGATGATTCAAAATAAAGGGTTAGGGTTAATGTAAAAGGTTATTTTTGTTTTATATCCACACTTTCATGAGCTCGAAAGGATGATGTTAAATTGCTATTATCTGGATGTCCCAAAAACAGCCTCCAGTTGATCCAAAATGCTACAGAGAGAGTACTGACAGGAACCAGAAAGAGAGATCACATTTCTCCCAAATTGGCTTCTCCTCATTGGCTCCTTGCAAAATCAAGTACAGCTTTTAAGATCATTCTTTCTACATACAAACCTGTTAATGATCAAGCTTCGTCAAATCATAAAGACCTCAAAGAACCACATCATCCCAATAGAGCACTTTGCTCTCAAACTGCAGGCTTACATGGTTCCTAGAGCTCCCATAGGTAGAATGGGAGGCCAAGCCTTTTGCTATTAGGCTTCTCTCCTGTGGAAACCGCTCTCAGTTTGGGTTCAGGTGGCAGGCGCCCTTTCTGCTTTTCAGATAGGCTTAAAACTTTCCTTTTTTGATCAAACTTATAGTTAGGGCTTGCTCAAGTGACCCTGAACCTTCTCTTAGTTATGCTGCTACAGCCCTAAGCTGCTGGGAGACCTCCCATGATGCACCGAGCACCTGTCCTCTACTCTCCTCCACACTCCATGCCACTACTGCATGTCATTAACTTTGTCTGCGGCTCTGGAGGTTTCTTCTTGTTAAAAGACAGTTTTTTCTTCCCATGGCTGTGCTTGCTTAAGGGGGATTTGTTGGGGTTCTCTTTATGATATTGTAAGGTCTTGACCCTTCTATGTAAAGCACCCTGACATGTCATAATTTGATGCTATATAGGCAAAACTGAATGGAACTGAATGTCAGTGTGCAAGAACAGCACTTTAGCTGTTTTTGTGTGTTTTCTGTAAGATAATGCAGTGGTGTTTTTTTAATTTCCATTTAAGAATAGCTTAAAATTAGAGGAAATGTCTGTTTTAGGTTATATAACAAAAGTAAACTATTCCATGCTGTACCTAATGAATTTTATGTTTCCACAGCCAAAACATAGGTGTGCCGTTATGGTAATTCCAGATGCACATCAACACGGTGGAAAGTGTTAGTATTTGTACTAAAATGCAAAATAGGCAAAGAGAAACAGCATATGGGAAATGACAGATAAAAACATTACCATAAGTGGTTTGTTGGAGTTAGAGAGCAACAGAAGCATATTTGATGGTATCCGTGCCTGGCTGATTGGGTCAACCATCCCTGCATGGCAGAAAGGATTGAAAGGGGCACGAGTTTATGAAAGACAGGCAGTTGGGGCTGCAGGTCATTTGACTGGTTGAAGGGAGGATAAAATGAAAGCAAATTGTGAAACAAGCAAGCACATGGAGCCACATTCCCTAATCTGGAAGCTGTGCAGAAACATCAGAAAATGCAGGGAAAATCTCTTTGAGAATGTACTTTTCATTTTTTAGATGCTATAGGTGACCAAGGGATAATTGAAATTGGGCACTGCCTGGGTGATCCTGATTTCATTCCTATTGATGAAACCACTACCAAAGACACACACACACACACACATAAACACACACACATTACATGCATACAAAAAAGATTCAAAGGGATAATAGAAAAGCACAGACAGACTCTGTATCAAAATAAGGCCTACAGGGTCTCTATTTTCCTATTTTTTGGGCCAGTTCTCACAGACATACACCTTCTCTATATATCACTGTTTGGGTACAAGCTAACATAATAGCTGTATTATTTATTTCAGCATAATCAATAAACCATGGCATCCTCTGTGGACATATTTTTCTTCTGGAAGAGAGACTGCCAGGATTTATTTTTCAGAAGATACTGTGAAGCAAATATTCTTCTGTCCAGATATAAACGCTAGTGACACATCACTCTGTGTGCTTGGCAATCAAAAATTCTTTGTGTACATCCCAAGAATTATAGCACAAATTTATGCCAACCGCTCTAACCTTGCCAAAAAAGAAAGAAAGATAATGAGTCTCACTGTGGCTCCTATTGACCCCGTATTTCCTTTATGTGAGGTTTCACCTATGGCTGCACAATAATGGCCAAAATGATAGTCAAGTTTACTTTTATCAGTACAGAGATCACAATTATTCTAATTATTCACCGATTTTAGGCACAAAGCTTTTTCTGCACGTTGTATTTGAGAACTGCTTCCACTTCCATGCTGTGCTACATTTCTGCTAATCTACAAATCTTCTCATCAAAATAAGACTCGGCCTTATTCATGTTGTATCATCTGGCAGCAAAATGCATACGAAGTTGTACTTTTTTAACAAAATTAAATCAACAGAACATGACTTTCACATTGTACGACCTGATTACAATGAAATGGATAGAGCTGAAGCTGAAGTGGGTAACCTTATGCTACATGTCCACTAGATGCGTTTTTCCCACATGTAAACGTGCTTTATCTGAAAACCGTGTGTACTTGAGGCCCACATCTAATTTGCATAAAGCAGAAGTTGAATCTACTGTATGCAAAGGAGCTGCGGTGCACTTTGGGGAGACGCACCAGATCGCAGCTCGAAATGCACCACAATGGGACCACCATACAACACGGTGCATTTCACATAAAATTGACGTATCTACTGGACATGTACCTTTAGCGACATTGTTCTTCTTGGCCTTCATGCATTCATCGTAGTGCAGTTTTTTCAGGTGGCTGAACAAGTTACTCGCATTGCTTTGCAGCACAGACACAAGCCTCATAGGGTCATTACATATGATTTGTTCCTGCTTAGCATCATGTGCTCCACATCCAAAATGCTTCTAAACAACAGATGATGATGATCCATTTTGAAGGACGAGCTCTTCATATTCTGCTCCAGACATTTTGATTTTGCCCATCTGCTCTCTGTTGTATATCACTCTTTTACTTGGGACTCCAGCTGCAACATCTAAGAGATTTTCACACAGACTGCTGCATGGGTGGGTACACAAGGTCAAGATAACTCCTGAAAAGTGAAGCCAAAACTGGCAGGCTGTTAGTTTAGGAGGCACTTGACTTGAAATGCAGCAGAGTGTCTGTGAGCAGAGACCGTGTTTTCAACATTAATATTGTAGTTGAACATTTTCATTTCATTGCAGGAAGTCCAAGCTGTTATCATTTGGGATAAATTTTCAGTTTCTCCCTAAACAAGCATTTGCCCTTTCTGTCATATTTTTCCTCATTTGAAGAATAATTTACTGCACATAGCAAAAAAAATAATCTCCATAGCCCTCAAGGTGTCAGAGTCAGGGTCCTTTGTCACTCCCTGAGACTGATATTGTGCTACATATCCATTGACATGTGCCATTAATTTTTCAGGCAAGGTCAAACTGTGTGTCTGATGTTTGCACTTGTCCTGTATCAGCAACAGCTTTGATACAAATAGCACCATTTTACAAGCCAGCTGTGCAAGAACAAGTTTTTTTTTCCTTTTTGTGCCTGTGCCATTCTCTACTTTCGTGCCCTGATCACCTTCTGCAATCATTCATCGTACAGCTGTTTTTAACTTCCTGCCCGCTCTCTCTCTGTATGTACTGCTCTCTGCTTGTGTCTTTTACCCAACACTTTGTGTTATTGATCCACACTGTGGCACCCTTCTCTTAGTGTCAGCACTGAACACGGGATCATCAGCCTCTCAGGTTTCTCTCTAGTGTTTACAAACACACCTACTGCTTTTGTTGGAAACACACATGCACGCACACACACAAACACACACAAATGTTCATCTCAGCCGCTGTCCTGCTAGAGGTTTAACTTTTATTGGCGTCTTTGCCTTTTCTACTCTGGGGAACAAGGTCGGGCCTCATCAAATATAACCTCAACGCTGGCGTCAGATTAAAGGTCACGACTTCATCCTTCACATCTTTCTTGACCTCTGATATTACCATGCCATAATACATCAGGATTAATGCCTTACCTTACCTCTGGACTTTCTTATACCACGCGAGCCCTATTTCATTTATAGGATCCCCATTCCATGTTCCACTCTTTACTGTGTGTGTGCGGAGTGTCCTGTATTCCTTGAATCAACCCTGCGCTTTGGCGGGCAGCTCAATCTCAATATCATGTTATCGGACTCAGGGGCCAAGGATATAAATACCACGCACCATAACTCTCTCCTGTTCAATAACCATTATATGCTCTACTTTATACATTAGAAGCACCTGATGGGGCAGTAAATTCACAGCTGCAGCTCGACCATCTCGGAGTGCATCCAGAAGAAAAAAAAAATATGGATCCTTAAGCCAAAGAAAAGGTAAAATGGAAAGTGGAAATTGAAGAAGAAAAATGGAGAAACAATGCAAAAGAGGCAAGAAATTTCAGGGGAAAAAAAGCATGAAACGCAGAAGGTGAGCTAGTGATCAGTGGCTGCAAGAAATTGAGGGAAACGGAGTAAAGAGCTGAAAGGGGAGAAAATGGAGAAAGACAGCTAGTTTTTATTGGCTCGGCTTTCTCACTGTTACAATTATCTATTGTATTTCTGTAATAAGTTTTGTACACCCAATGAATCATGCATTGCACTTCCTAAAGCCATTCTTAGTCCTCCCTAGCTCTTCAGTGTGAGATCTATCTGCTCATACAAAAGGTTCATGTTCCTCATGCTGAGACTATTCCAACACCACCGCCAGCATCTGTTCACTTTCCTGGGACAGCAATCAATAGAAACATATTTCCATCCAACTGTACAGATAAAGGAAAGCCCACACTGAAGAGAGCATGGCAATGGCAATAAATGTCCATCCTGAAAGCTGAAAACACATTACACACAAGCACACACACACACACACACACACACACACACACACACACACACACACACACACACACACACACACACACACACACACACACACACACACACACACACACACACACACTCCATTGTTTACCACATAAGCATGACTGGATGCAGCATAGAGTTCATGCTTCAATGCACTTTTTCATTTGGAAAGCTAGGGTGGTTACCCACCGAGCGAGAGCTGATTAAGAAAACAGTCCCATTTAATTCCTTTCTCCTCAACGGCCAGCAAGAGAAATGTAATTAAAGCCACTAAATCTCCCATGGGCCCTGCTACCTGCTACACGACCAACATGACACGTCGTGTAATTCGCCCGACCTACAAAGGCGACAGCAGTTTTTTCTTTTTTTCTTTTTTTTGCTATGGTTGCAGGGAGAGTACAGGCCTTTGAAAGAGAGAGAGAGAGAGAGAGAGAGAGAGAGAGAGAGAGAGAGAGAGAGAGAGAGAGAGAGAGAGAGAGAGAGAGAGAGAGAGAGAGAGAGAGAGAGAGAGAGAGAGAGAGAGAGAGAGAGAGAGAGAGAGAGAGAGAGAGAGAGAGAGAGAGAGAGAGAGAGAGAGAGAGAGAGAGAGAGAGAATAGTGACCTGTGGTAACTAACCTCTGTTGGCGGTCCAAGGACACTGGACAGCCTTCATATAAATAAAGGCATATTGAACATAATACAGCTACAAATACTCCCACACACAGGTTAAACTGGCCAAGAACAAGCCTGCTGACTGCATGGCTAAATGATCATAGGATCTATGGATTTGTAAAGCAAAATCAAAGAAGTATATCAATCGTCATTTGAATGGAAAACAGAAACTTTTTGACACTTTTTATGATAGTAAACAGCACAGAGAGTTTTACGATGTGTCCAATGACTTCTTACAATATAATTAGATCGGAAGAGCATTGAATAGGACATTGTTTGTCAGCATTTTCTCACTTATCCATTTGTGTGTCTCAAAGGGCATATTAACTGTCTTATTGACTTTGCAGAAACTACTTGAGTATATGAACTCACATTGTTGTCCCCATGTATGCCTTTATAAATATATATATATGTGTGTGTGTGTGTGTGTGTGTGTGTGTGTGTATACACACACACACACACACACACACACACACACACACACACACACACACACACACACACACGCACAGCACCAATCAAAAGAATCGAGAGATGCCAAGAATGTGCAAAGCAGTAATCAAAGTAAAGGGTGGCTATTTTTTAATCTAAAACTTATTTAACACTTCCTTTGTTTACTACATAATCTCATGCATGTTCATTCATAGTTTTGAATCCTTCAGTGACAATAGTGTAAACAGTCATGAAAATAAATACATATACAAATAAATCCATGGAGTCCTCGATTTAACTTGTCAGAGTGACATAAGACGGTTTTTGAAAATTGAAACTCCAGTGATAATGTAAACAAAGCCGTCTTATGGCACCGTGTGATGACTGTACATACAGCATTCATCTGCTCCGCTCGCCATGTGACTACATACTTATCCGCTCCGCTCAGTGTGTGACGATGTATTCGTCTGTTTCACTTGCCAACTAGTTCCACTGAATCAATGCCGACGTATGACGAAACGCCGTACGTTCAACCAAGGACAAGTCTTTAATCAGTTCCAATGTAATGGCGAACCGACGTAAGTCGAGGACGTCGTAAACCGAGGACCTCCTGTACATATAGATATATTTATGTGTGTGTGTGTGTGTTGGTTTTTCTTCCACTTCATTCCGTAGTCCAAAGACATGCCTGATATATTAAGTGGTTTAAGTGTGAGCATGCACAGTTGTTTGTCTCTTTGTCGTGCAATGTACTCGCGACCTGCTTAGAGTGCACCTTGCCTCTCGTTCAATGTCAGCTGGATACGCTCCAGCCCCCTTGACTGTGTATAGAGCCTAACGGTATAGCTAATGAATGGATAGATTCCCAGCATCCACCTTATTGCACCTGACAGAAATGTGGTGCAGGCATTAATTATTCAGATTAATCCACATTTCTTTCAGTCACAACTGGACACTGTAAGGGCTATTCAGCACACTGTGTGATATATTTTATTACTTTTCTTTTTACTTTAATTCAGATAAAAATAATAGTCATGTGAAGGTCATGATGGAGTGTTGATGGCCATAGAGAAGCATTTGCCTCAAACAACAGTCTTGACCCATACAATAATATCAATCAGCACTGAAATATTAATGTTTTAACTATGAACACAATCTTTTACAGGTTTTACACATTGTTACTCCAACTGCCTAGCATCAGCCATGATTAAGTTGCAAGGTTATTGCAAAAAATCCGCCTGTCTCTGTTAGCAAAACAGCTAGTGTTATATCATTTCCAGATTTCAACATAATTCGCTTGACTAAAAATCAGCTTGCACTAAGTTTCAATGTTACTCTGCATTGACAAAAGGTTACTTTTACATTTTGAATTTCACAAAACGTAAAAATATATTAATTACATTGCATACGTTTTTGCAGTGACTAAGTTGTTGTGTAAGTTATTTTGTTTTCTTTTTTTCAATTGTCAATGAATGATGTGAGGACTTTAATATTTAATCTCCTTCAGGCATATAAACATACAAATGCTTTTAATGGTGATGTTGTTTTACTGAGCCAAACAACAGGAGGCATCATGTAATATGCAGAAACAAAATAAAGGACACGCATGGTGGAATAAAACCTCCAATACTGACATGAGGATGTCAACCAAAAGCAGGAGATACTTTCTGGCAGCAGGTAACACAAACACTTGCCAAAAACCCAATTTCTTCTTCAAAGTTTTGTCGCAGTGTGTCTTAGAGGTAGCTGCTGTGCTCCATGGGAGTCAATATTCTCGGAAAACAAGACAACTGGCATTCATACTAGCGAGCGAAAGAAGACATGCCTTATTTCTTTCAGAAGCAAGCTACGTTGGCTAAATAAATATAAAATGAATGAGACCTCACTGAACTCTCATGCAGTTTAAATCTACAGCATATTTCTGAAGGGTGCAGCAAAATTTCGCCAGGCCATGATTTTTTACACTGTGAAGCTCAGGATGCCAGAGACTTCTCTACGTCCAATATAACCCCTGTCTAAAAAATCAAAAGAACCAAACACTTGTGCATTTTATCTAGAGTTATTGCCAAAGTTAAATAGAAAAGGTATTTTTGCTGTGCGTGATTATCTGACTTTTACTCCTACACTGCTCAGCAGTGCTGCCCGACCTTTGCCCTGGCACTTCTAATTATCATGTTTGTTGACAGCATAAAGTATGAAGTAATCTACTTAGCAGTATCGCATAACAAAACGGTTACAAAAACAATGCATTTGCGCTTCCTCAGCCATTTAGAAAAACAGCAGCATACAGGCCTGCTATGTGACAATCTCTTGTTGCACAGTGGCAAATTTGTGAAGGCAGCATGAAATATCTGTGGCAAGCGCTGCTTTGTTTGCTGGTTTCATTAATTCTTCAGGAGGGTATATCTCAAAAGTGCCAACAAATACAGTGGAGAAACATGTGCTCTGGCACCAATCCATGCTTCTAATTGGGAACCTTGGGCTTCAGGAGTGCAGGATGCACCTTCGCTCTGAAAGTCTCCTCCATTATTCATAGAAATGTAAGAATTATAGAACAAGAAGTAGCAGCCCTTCTGACTAAGCTGGTAGAAAAAGATGAGGGCTGCACATAGATAAAATGCTTAATAATCTATTTTACTTCAATAGCATGAACTTAAAATTTTTATAACCCCACCTGCATACATATTCTAAATGAATCAACATACTTTAGAAATGATGCTATTAAAGACAGTAACATCTTATCAGTCTCAGATGTTCAGACAGGGTATTTAAAAGACATTGAAAAGGCTGTTAAGAACATACATCTATACCTATTTGTCTATCGCTGTCTCTCTCTCTCTCTCTCTCTCTCTCTCTCTCTCTCTCTCTCTCTCTCTCTCTCTCTCTCTCTCTCTCTCTCTCTCTCTCTCTCTCTCTCTGTATACAGAGATATAGATATACACTACCAGACAAAAGTTTGGACATGTCTTGTCACTCAAGGGTTTTTATTTATTTGTATTATTTTCTACAGTGTAGATTAATACTGAATATTGACATCTTTTTATGTCAACATAATTCCATATGCATTCTTTTATAATTTTGATGTCTTCAGTATTCCTTTTCATTCTACAAGCAAACAGCTGAGCTGCTGCACAGATCCACAGTTTCTCGTGAAATCACTGTGGACAAAGCAGTTGTATTCAGGGTGAATCCAGCGCATTAGAGCTGTCGATATATTTTTGTTTTCAGCAAATACTGTGTCTTCTGGGCAAAAATCTGTTTGGCATATCAAGTGGATTTAAAGAGGGTTTTTTTTAAGTTTTGCTGCCTAAATGCAATAATAGTTGAAAGAATGACATTACTGCATGGACAAGATGATCTAATAATTGAAGTAAATAAAAAGTAAATAAGGCAACAAACACATTGATAATGAAAACAGGATTTATTGCACTCAGCCTATGTGTTTACTCTAGATACATGATTACTGCAAATAAATATATATATTCTTTTCATGAATGTCAGAAATGTCAGTGTTTCCTAAACCAGACACTAAACGCAAATATCAATGATAATAGTAATAATAATGTTCTGCCAGTGCAGTATATTTGAAGCCAGATCTTTATGTTTAGATTGTTGTATTATTGACTTTTGGGACCTCAAAGTGCCCTCTCGAGATAAACTTTTTGTTTTTCTTCAAATTCATTTAACACAATGCATCATCCAAATTACCACATAAAATAAACTCAAAATGAGAATGGCACTGATTCTTCCTACTGGCTATTTAGATAAATAGATTTTATTTGAGACAACTTACTGCAATGCCACCAATGCAGTGGAGATGAATGGAATTTAGTTTGCACAACAGAGCCTTATTACTCTGGACAATCCACATGGACAGAACATATTGTGCAGCTTTCACTAGAACTCCTCTCTGCTTATGAATCAATCCCTTATTTCGACTGTCTGTGGTCTGTGAGCCCCAAACTAACTGGGTAAAGGCTCGCCTTCTTCATGAATCCCAATTTAACCCATCTGAGACCTAATGACATATGGCTATTACCAAGACAAAGTGACCAAAACCAGATTCCTCTTGATCTCTGGTTACAAAGGAATAGCATGTAAAAGACAGAATCAGCCTTGTACTGAACTGTAGATGTATTCTGTTCAATAGTCAACAGCAGTGAAGGCCAGACAGATAAGAGAAAATGTAATTTCTTCTGTATAAACTAACAATATACCACCATTGTTTCATTTCTTTGATAATAAACTCTATGACCACCAAAAACACCATCCTCTAAAGCTGTAAACAGGTGTCCAGCATAAAGGGATATATGTCTCTCTACAGAAATATACAAAAAGTAACACTCTCAGATGTGCTTGACGAACATTTGGACTCACAATGAAACATTTTTATCATTTATATTTCACAATGCCGATCCATGTGTCATTCACTCAAGAAATGCCATTAATGGAGCTTCAACGCCGTTGGAAACTCACAGCGTTACAATCGAAAGTTGCCATATGCTTGGCTTCTCCCACTCACAGCTATTTTCATGGTTGACCTACAGATCAGTACACACTAAAAAGACACAGATTTTCTATAAATGTTGCAGATAAACACACAAACCAATGTGTTAAGCATTTATAGCTACAAGCAGTGTCGCCCCTGTTGATATATTAAAACAAATGCTTTGAGGCCGTTTTTATCAGAACTGAACGCCACAGTCTTACAAGTGATCACATGAAAACTCTAAGCAGAAAGAGAGTGAAACTAACCTATATATATATTCTCAAATACCCAGTGTTAAAACTATAGTAAAGTGGAAACCAATGCATCTTAGGTAACTGGGACCTTGTCTATGTTTAAAGCTGGGATAGGCAGCAAATTTTGAAGCGCCATTGGGTAAATATATGATAATAATAATCTTTTGGTATGTTTTTTTCCATGGTCTAAGAGGAAAGTGGACTTCTGCACCTCCACTGGGCTCAATTTTTGGATTTTTATAAACCTAGCCTGAGATGGAAGACTTTAGTTATCTTTTGACACAGAGCAGATAAGGTTGTGTAAAGAATAACAAAGTCCACAGTGAGAGTGGGATGTTGTGTTGTAATGGCTTAGATGGAAAGCTTTTGCTCAGGAAAGTGGGGTTTGAATCCTAAGAGAAAGAGAGCAAAGTGAAAGTTGTATCCTGTGTGCTATATTTGTGTATTCTGTGTTTGTTGCCTTTTCCAGATTTCTAGATTTCTGCCTACCCCAGCTTTAATAGCTTCTATTAAATCCACACACGCATCTGTTTTATGGCAAAACACTAACTCTGAAGCACTTCAAGTCTTGCGACCTCTTCAAGCAATACAAGGGCAATTCTAAGTGACTTTTATCCCTGCATACCTGCTCCTCTCCTGTGAGAATGTTGGGAAATGCAAAATCTGAGAATACTTTATTGTATTTGATCCTTCATTCATCTCTCTTGTGGTAGGCCTAACCAGCTCCCAGAGGTAGATGTGAGTCAAGAAGAAAAGAGGAAGCTGTGACCATCCTTCAATTGTTATTAGGGATGCAGCCATCAATGTGAATGAGTTAAGTAGACAGCACAAGTAAGCGAGAATAGGGGAGAGGAACAAAGGGAGGAGACGGAAGGAAGTAGAGATTGGGAATAGAAAGGGAACATAAGAGAGATGAAGACAATAAACGTAGTATAAAAAGAGCTCCACTATAAATGGGTATGACGAGAAAAGAAGGAAATATGTTTTAAGATGTACATGCTGGAGTTTGGAGTGTGATGCTCAGGTGTATCTATAGAAATGAATTAATTATGGGCATCAAAGGTCACAGAAGCTGTTTGGATTCAGGTTCATTTCAGCATCTGAGAAACACAGGATTGAAGTTAACTATAGTTTCATTTTAGATTATCAAGTTTTGGTCAGATTTTGCAAAAACCGTACCCTCTAAAGACATATAAAACATAACAGCAAGCTTTTTATTAAGAGCAAAACCACAAACAGTGTCTTTAGCAGCAGCAGCACCTGTAGCTACATTACTAACACCAGGCGACACATACAGTATGTCTGCTGTAGGAGAACAGCAAAGCAGCAACAGTATAATACAAAATATCAAGATAATAATAGGAAAAACATTCAAAATAAAAGTCTGTCTTAAGCCATGAATAAAAATGAGTCACATGGGATTCTTCCATGACAAGAACATGATAAAAAAAGAACAATGAGCAAAGACATAGAGCATGAGTGAAATTGAGTTGGGTCACAAGAGGCCACACCCTTAATAAAGCCTAACTTTAAGCCTTGATGCGATTCAAATGGGTGAGTAGTATAAAAATTCCTCTTCCATACAGTTGTCCTCAAAGCGGAAATTACCTACAGAGACCATAACTACTTTTTGTACCGGCCTACATGTATGTTTATCGCTGCAGTAACATTGGACATTTTAACACGTGACTGTATTGTTGATTAGTCTCACAGAACCAAAGCATTCTGCAGCGCAAAATACTCTACCGCACTTGAAATGTTCAGTGTGATAGGTTGCGAGGCTAGATAGAGGGTTGTTGTTGTTGTTGTTTCCCACAGTGAATTAGACGTAAAAACTATAATATGTAGGTAGTGAAGGGGAGGAGAAAGCTGTGTGAGATGTGCAGCCAATGGCAGGTTTATACCCACAATCTACAGCAGGTGAGTCAGACTCATGGGAATTGACTCACTTCTGGAGTGGCTCATGTGTTTGATGCGTGTTTGTTGTGTGTCGTGAAATGATATACGTTTTTACAGCAACTTAATTGTCAGTTGGTTAAGGTGAGATGATGGTTACTGGAACATGTGTGCGTCAGCGGGCTCTTTTTTTTTGGGGGGGGGGGGGAGTTTGATCAAGGCGCATGTTCTCTTTTGGAGATTTGTTACAAAATCACATTATACAAACAAAAAACGTCCGAGAGCGTCAACCATAGGTTACTAATCAGAAGGTCGGGGGTTCAAACCCCAGCAACACCAAGCTGTAACTGTTGGACCCTTAAGCCTACCTGCTCAAGGTACACCTTATCATTTCTGACCCCGCAAAAAGAGAATTTCGCAGTGCTGTAATGCATTTGTGACAATAGATTCTTCTTCTCATAAACATTCCTGCAATGGGCAGTGCTGCTATTTTTGGTAGTCTGTTGTTTTGCAACATGGGACTGCAGAGGAGACATAATGGCCCCTCTGCATTAAGAAAATGCTTTTTTGGCCAAAATGCCACAACATTGCATTATTTATAGCTTCTTCTCTGATGATCTTTTCGCATCAAGCCATCACAATTACCTCTCTAGCTTAGCCTCGTCATTTGCAGTTCACTTACTCTACAATGAGAGAGTTTTGTTGGGGTAGGTTGCCATTAAAAACTAAACTGATGCCTTTCCCTGCACGAGTTTTAAAGTTTTGTACAACAGTAGCGATGCCTCCACACAGCAGTCCTGCTCCAGTGCTTACAACTCATCATGCTCTGCAGGACCTCCGCTCTTTAGCAAGTTAACTAGCTAACTATCTCACAGTTGGAAAATGTTGCACAGAGGGCAGACCACAGAGGCAGATTTCCCATTCCAGTAGTGTTTGTGCCTGTGTGTATGTGGGTAGCTCATTGACACAAGGGGTAATAAAGTGGTGTTTTCTGTTACGGGCTGCAGAAAGTAAGCATGGATGCCATTTCAAAAGTTTATGTGTAACATTTTGGACACGTAAAACAATTTTTTTTGTTATTTGTATTTCAAAGTAGGCCCAAATTAGAGTCCTCATAATCCTTTATTATGGTTAATATTTGTCTTGTATTACTCGAAAGTTGAGAGAAGGCATTCTATAAACAGCACAAGTAAAGCCAATTGTAAGAAAAGTATGAGACAAAATTCTTCAAGAGTCTGAAGGTATAATTATTCACTAATGACTGAAGACAAACAACAACAGATTGATTTACTGTCCACATGACACATAGAGTGGTTTAGATTATTTTTTATTCATTTTATTTATTTATTAGTGACCGCAAAAAAATGCATTTGTGTTTAAGCTTCACAAATTGATTTCTTACCCCCTGGGTGGTATGTAATGAGAGTTACTGGGCATGAAAGAAAAGCAATCTTTCAGCACTTAAAAAAAGTTACATGAGGTAAGTACTTCAATTTGTTTTTCCCTTTCACTTGTTTGGCCAATACCTGAATCTACTTTCCTCAAGGTTCAAAAGATGAACAAGTCGATATGAGCTGGGATGGCTTCGATTCCAGCATTACTGAAATCAAGGCCTCATTGATAGCATTCTTGATAAAAGTCTGTAATAAATATGATGGTAAAATAACTGGTATTAATATACTCATTTGGTACTTGTTTTCAGCAATAAAATGTGAATTTCAAAGCTATGCATAAAACAGTATCACCATTATCTGCTGAAATGTGTTATAATGACCCCTTTTTGTAGATGATACAACAGACTGAAAGCAGAGATTTTTCAAGCATGACTGCCTTTGGAGCAATCACTTTTCTCATCCATTTTGTCTACATGTTGGTCATAATTACAATAATAATAGGAAAAGGCAAAATAAAACCATGAGTCCGTGAAAAATGGCAGCAGAGACCCAGCAGGTAAAATAGACATACATGGACCAGAATGAAACGGACATGGTGGAACAAAAAAGTAGAGGAGAGCAGTAAAACAGCAGTAGAGACTCTCACACTGAGTCGAAATGAAACAAGTGCATGTAAATGAGGGAAATAACTTCAGTAAAATACTCTACTTTGGTTTCAAATTCGTTGTTTTTTTTGGGAGGGCACTGGTTGGAATGCTCTCGTTTTATAATGCAGAGTTCGAGGTCACTCTCATTATCTGTCAATCTGTTTATAAAGCAGGAAGGACCAACTGTTTCAAAGGGAAGGTCTCCAGAGCTAGACCAGCTACAAAAACACACAAGAGAAAAGATGGAATTACAACACATGCAGAAGAGACATCATGTCTCCACTGCATGTTTTCACAGCTGATAATGTCATAATAACATCCAAAATCTTATAAATAGAACCTCTAACATTTGCTGTCAATCTTGTTTTGACGCCATCCACCAGTTTGTTCTCTGTGTTTGCTGACACAAACTTTTAAATTCCAACTGTTGTAATAGACGAACTTCAATAGTGACACCATAATGGTAAGTTAGACACATATGGCTAATGAACATTCTGATTGCATACTATAATATGTATTATTGTTGTCAAAGCTAGAAGAAGTAATAGCCCTAAGGCTCATCAGTGGGGAAAGACAAAAAAAGATGATCTATTTCTGTAACAGAGAACCCTGCCCGAGGGTCTGAAGCCATAGACTGAGTCACTGGAGGCTAAAAAGTCTGTAATTTGTAGTAGCTGTAGGGAACATCCAACCACGTTTCAGAGGGGATCAATAAAATCTTTTAAAAGACAATCAGGTGTCCAGCACAGAGAGGATAATGAATGGGAAGGTGAAATGATGGCAGAATTAAGATGAATACTCAACAAGTTTCCATTGTAAATGTAAAGTTTACCCCCCTATAAATGAGCTTGATGTGTTTTTTTTTTTTTTTTTACCAACCTAAAAGTTTCTTTTTACAAGCGTTTAAATAACAATATTGTTTACAGGCAGTCTTCTTTTTGCCTACCTTCTTTTTTCCTTCCTAATGCACTGGTGCCTTTTATGGCACATTACTGCCACCAAACTACAGCTAAATGGAAAAATGTACCTTGGTGCTTGTACTAAGAAAAGAAAATGTGATAGCTCTGCAGTGGCACTTTTGGTCAAAAAGCTTCAGAGAGTCCTTCAATATTTTCATATTAATTATTGATCATATTACTCTCTGTAATTTGAAGGGAGTTGCCTGCAGTGACAGCCCCTCAGAGAACCAACTCTGCAATACTCCTCTCAGCTCTGCACAGTGTTTTGTATATTTTTGACTCACTGTATGGGTTTACCAGCCTGCAAAATTTGCTGTCCTAACTTTTCGAGGTATGTGTGCATGAAGATAGCGATATGATCTACTCCGCCACCTCTCTTTTGTCTTATTAGTTGTTTGTATTGAATAACCACAAGCTGCCACAGCCTGTCATATTCACTTGATGTAAAATTGGAGAGGATACATTATATTATGTTAAAAGCCTTTTGTTCTTGGTTTGTATGTTTTAATGAAAACTGTTGCCCTATTTAGCTAAAATAACAGAAGCACTGACAATTGCTATCTACAGTTCCACAGACGGAGAGACGAGATCACATTTATCTCTTAACGACACATGCACCCCACCAACAATAAGCCCAAATGAATAAAATATAGCTCCAGTAAATGAGACAAATGCTGGAATCTAATTGCTGTATTGAGGCACTGTAAGGTTGCAGACAGTGATGCAACTCGTCTGAAATGGATGAGACTCATATTCTCGCTTAACCATCTTATTAATAAAAAGTCTGGACTGTTTTGGCTTGATTAGTAGATAGGTGTCATCAGTGTAGATCGTTATGTTTGGTTAAATATGTGCATGTACTGTAAAGCCAAGCATAACTGCGCTCAATATAAGAAATTGATGACTGAGATTAAGGTGACATTTTCACTTTTATGAAAAATGTAATGGTGCTAAATGGACATCTGATATTATTCATTTCATTTTAGAAGCCTCGTTATAGTCTTTTTATACTTCAGTTTGACACATCATTAAGCACTACAAAAGATTTTTTATGAATGTATGAAATACAACCTGAAAGACAAAATCCACTTTAGCGAGATATGATGTTCATCCAGGGCAAAAAAATAATTGATTATGTTCATGTTTTCATTATTATTTTTTGTAATATCACAAGTTTGGTCGGCCTTGGTATTTTTAATTGATGACATCAGTAAAAACTTGTCCTTCGCTATTCTGCCAATTAAAAAGAAACAGTCAGGTTAGTAAACCGAATATAAATGATAGCATCCTCTTGCAGCCGGTTTCTTTAAAACACAAATGACTCGTAAAAGTTGGGATGGTGTCAGAGCACCTAGATGGTTATATCCAACTAGCATGGGACATGCTGTGAGCAAAGAAACAATATACACACGTGGACAAAATTGTTGGTACCCCTCAGTTAAAGAAGGAAAAACCCACAATTCTCACTGAAATCACTTGAAACTCACAAAAGTAACAATAAATAAAAATTATTGAAAATTAAATAATCAAAAACAGCCATTACTTTTGAATTGTTGATTAACATAATTATTTAAAAAAACAAACTAATGAAACAGGCCTGGACAAAAATGATGGTACCTCTATAAAAGATTGAAAACTATTTGACCAGAGTGACATGATTAACTCAGGTGTGTCATTTAATTGACATCACAGGTGTTTCCAAACTCATAATCAGTCAGTCTGCCTATTTAAAGGGAGACAAGTAGTCACCCTGCTGTTTGGTGAAAAGGTGTGTACCACACTGAACATGGACAACAGAAAGCGAAGGAGAGAATTGTCCCAGGACATCCGAAAAAAAATGATAGACAAACATCTTAAAGGTAAAGGCTATAAGACCATCTCTAAACAGCTTGAAGTTCCTGTGACAACAGTGGCTCATATTATTCAGAAGTTCAAGACCCACGGGACAGTAGCCAACCTCCCTGGACGTGGCCGCAAGAGGAAAATTGATGACAAATTGAAGAGACGGATCGTTCGAATTGTATCCAAAGAGCCCAGAGCAACCTCCAAAGAAATTAAAGGTGAACTCCAAGGCCAAGGTACATCAGTGTCAGATCGCACCATTCGTCGTTGTTTGAGCCAAAGTGGACTTCATGGGAGACGACCAAGGAGGACACCACTGCTGAAAAAAACTCATAAAAAAGCGAGACTGGAATTTGCAAAAATGCATGTTGACAAGCCACAAAGCTTCTGGGAGAATGTCCTTTGGACAGATGAGACCAAACTGGAGCTTTTTGGTAAGGCACATCAACTCTATGTTCATAGACTCAAAAACCAAGCATACGAAGAAAAGAACACTGTCCCTACGGTGAAACATGGAGGAGGCTCAGTAATGTTTTGGGGCTGCTTTGCTGCATCTGGCACAGGGTGTCTTGAAAGTGTGCAAGGTACGATGAAATCTGAAAACTATCAAGGCATTCTGGAGAGAAATGTGCTGCCTAGTGTCAGAAAGCTTGGTCTCAGTCGCAGGTCATGGGTCTTCCAACAGGACAACGATCCAAAACACACAGCCAAAAACACCCAAGAATGGCTGAGAGAAAAGCGTTGGACTATTCTAAAGTGACCTTCTATGAGCCCAGATCTGAATCCCATTGAACATATGTGGAAGGAGCTGAAACATGCCATTTGGAGAAGACACCCATCAAACCTGAGACAACTGGAGCTGTTTGCTCATGAGGAGTGGGCCAAAATACCTGTTGACAGCTGCAGAACGCTCATTGACAAATACAGAAATCGTTTAATTGCAGTGATTGCCTCAAAAGGTTGTGCAACAAAATATTAAGTTATGGGTACCATCATTTTTGTCCAGCCCTATTTCATTAGTTTGTTTTTTTTAAATAATTATGTTAATCAACAATTCAAAAGTGATGGCTGATTTTGATTATTTAATTTTCAATAAATTTTTATTTATTGTTACTTTTGTGAGTTTCAAGTGATTTCAGTGAGAATTGTGGGTTTTTCCTTCTTTAACTGAGGGGTACCAACAATTTTGTCCACGTGTGTATGGACATCCAGTAGCCAGTCGCTGTTTTCAATAGACTGCCATGGCTCAGAGAAGTAAATGATTGGGGGTGTTGCACCACCTTATGTGCATGTAAATAATGTATTTAAGTACAGATGTGAAGCACTGATAGTTGACTTGGATATTTTAAATTCATAGTACTTGAAAATGTAGCTTTTACTAATTGTTTTGGATTAAATGCTGTGGTTTCCAACATTTTTTTTTTTTTTTTGCAATATTCTGCAAGAAAACTCTACTTCAACAAGGCTCTTGTCAAGTTCTAACAAACATGTTGTCTTTAGTTTGATGCTGGAGGAACTCTCAATATTTGAATTTTAAAAAGCAAAGATTAGAGAAAGGTCTGAAACTTTTCTCCAAACTTGTCTGGCCAAAACTTTTTTCTTTTTCTCTCTTACCCCGTTAATCATCTCAGAGACTTTATTTGCCTGGTCATTGTGTTGGAAATGACTAGATTAACAAGATATTAAGTAGAATTAATAGGATATTAGGGACACAATTAGCTTCATTCTAATCAGCTACCACAATAACATGATGCTTATGCATCAATGCGTCAGTATTTGTATAATTTATTATAATAAATCTCTCATAATGTCCATTTTTCTGCAAAACAAGCAGTCTTATCTTAAGCCCTTTAAGTGATTTTACCTGCTAGTATTTCTGTATTTATACTTAAGTTGGATTTTAGATGCATTTTTAATAGGAATGGAGTAGGGTTATATTTAGTACCTTCTTATGGTCTACTCGCTGTTCACACTGTCAGCACTGAAAAGAAATAGTGTTTTTATACGCAAAGCTGGCACTCCAAATACAAAACAAAAGAACTGGCTCAGACACTTTTCCAGCACGTCCTGCACATGTTTATGCTTCTGCACAGGACAAGGGGGAAGCAAGGGAAAGGGAAGATGATGGAGAAAAGGGACAGTAAACACAAACGGATGGTAAATTTGACACAAATCAAAATATAGTAAAGAGCAGAATATCAGCAATCTTTCTTAACATTCACACTCCTTCTTTAAGTAAAGAAGTTGTGGATTTCTTCCACCACTTGTTTTGGAAAAAGAGCAACGGAATGACTAAGCCTGCAGCTGAAAGCTCAGTCTCAATCAAAGAAAACAGCTTGAGACTCTTCTCTGGACTTGGCTTTCATTAAAAAAAAAAAAATCATAATAAATTTAGGACTCTAACTGGTGCTAGGAATGTACATGGCAGCCCTGAATAGGGAAACTGACAAACAACATAATTAACATCATTAAGATTTGTCCAGATATTCAATGTGCTATGAGCAAAATCATATCAATAATGTATTTCAACATGGGCAAAGGTATCCTTCAGTCAGCAGGGAGAATATAGATGTATGGTTTTCAAAGATCTCATAGTGTACTTATCAGTATTAGTTAATTAAAGTCAGATAATTAGCCAATCCTGCCACAAAAAATGTTGCATGGCTGTGGTGTAAAAAAGTAGCTGCCAAACAGAGACGCAGTATATTTCAACTGGCTCGTCTACTTTCAAGCCCCCTGCAGATCTCACCATGAGTTTCCGAGGCTTTTTATTCATCTATCATATCATATACTGACTTTTTCTCCTCTTCCTTTTCTAATTTTAAACACCACAAACAAGGTTACACCAGACAATTTTTACATTGTGCTCAGCTGCAGTGTCTCAGAACATAAAGCTCAACTTATGCCAGAACTGAGTACATTCTGAGCGACTCTTGTAAATAATGTACTATTATTGTACTCATCATTCATATCATTTCATTGCTGCTGACCCCCGGAACTTGTTCTGTTCTCTGTATCTGTAGCTACAGTGTTTTGCTTGAATATAAGATGGCAGTCTTTTATACAACTTTCTCTTTCTTGTACTCGTTTTATAATGCGTACAATCTAACTACACTGCTTGCTATAATAGTTTTTGTTTTCAAATATGCTTCTCATGTTGCGTGCCTTCAAAAGGTTAAGAGGCATTAACTCAATTCAATTCCGTATTCTGTTTTTAATAGAGAATGTGCTTTAATTTGAACAAATTAAGATAAGTATTCAGCATCAAGGACTCGTGATGTGATTGCATTTACAGTTGCTACATTAATAGTCATTTTGCCACTGTATAATTTAAAAACACATTAAAATAGTATTTCTACACTCCAAGGTTTGCATCAATTTGTTTTGGGGAAGAAAATGACTGATTTTAATGCTGTAATTAAATTAATTTCTATATTTATTTTTTAAGGTTTAGTTGCTCCCAGCGCAGGTCACTTGTAAATCCTTTAATCTAGTAGCATATATAGACATTAATACCATGCAAACTAGAAGGGCACTTGCAGAGCATATCCTCCGCCAAGGCCAATTTCCTCCCTCACAGTTTTAACAAAATTGATCCAGATCCGCACCAAAAATTGAGTGGGTTCTTCATGTGCCCATTCTCCACTCCGCCACCACATTCCTTGAAATTGAATTTATCAATTTCTGCGTAATCTTCCGGGGAAAAAAAAAACTACAGACAGACAAACAGCACTGATCACATACCTCCACCTCGGCTTTAACCTTGGCGGCAGAATAATAGCAGTAAATTTCATCCCAACACAATGCTGAATGATGACGAACTAGCCGAGAGACCTTGTGCACAAACCAGGGTCACTTTACACGCAGCCAGATGAAACTATTCAATATACAGAAGCAAAAAAAAACAAAACTGTGAAACCATGCCTAGTTTTTCCTCCGAAATAAAGAACGGGGAATAATGGTGCCAATGCCAAATAAAGTAAAAAGGCACATGTTAATGGCTTTAACACACTGACTATTGTCATATCTGTTTGTTTTTTTACTACATGGTCTCTTGTTCCTGTCAGAATCGTCTCTTGGGTTTCTCTGCTCAAACACCATATTAATAATGGAAAATCTGTGAAACGTGTGAATGGATGTACTTTAATAGTCGTCACAGTCCAGTTGTTGTTTCCCATTTATCATTTCTTCCACCCACCAAAGGTCCTCAGCCTTTCAGTCTGCACCCAGTCACCTGTCTGTCACGCCCACTTTACCTGCTCCCAATTTCCCAGTGAGCTCCAACACCTGTTTTTTTTTGTTTTTTTTAAACTTATTCTTGCTGTTCAGTGCACCCGCCAAGACCTCAAGCCATCTTTTGTATTTTTTGGTTTGTTTGTTTCCTCCAACCCACTTGAAAATCTTTGCCTGCTTGACCACAATCTCCACCTCATCCTCTGGTTTTGTTTGCCTGCCAAGCTTCCTTTTGACTTTTAAGCTCCTGTTTATGACTACCCAGTCTGATGGCAAATGGGTCTTCCTCCCTGCTTTCCTACCACCAACCATGTCACAGTTGTAAAAGTAAAAGACTTTATCACCAGTGGCTATTTAAATTAAGCCACACATGGGTCAATATATAATTGCGAGACTTTTTGTAGCATAGTTGACCGGTATAATAGTTGACATTTTTGCTGTTTTCAGGCCTAAAATCAGCACATGGCATAATATCACATGGCATTTTTATGGATGAATTCTTCTAAATATTATATACACAACTGAGTAAAAGTGAAACTGAAAGTTAATTATAAAGATATTGTAGTAAACCTGTTGACATGCGATAAAGCCACACTAATAACTCAGAAAGCCTTGTAGTCTTGCCAGTCTTTTCTTCAAGAGGAAATGACATCATGTGGAGCAGGTCATGTGATCTGGAATGAATGGTGTTTTTTTTAATGGGTAACCTCGTTCAAAGTGATTTCTCGGACACAGATACAATTTGTTATTTTCCATATAAAATTTGAAATATTGTCAAAAAAGAAATATCTGTCATGATTATCTCAACTTACTAATAAAAAGAACACACTCAAAATATTTTTCGAATAAACTCATTTTACTATTGTTTAGCTAATTAGAAGGTGGTTGTTTTTAAATTCAGATATTTATTCATTTTCAGTTTGTTTTTATGGACCAAGGACTACAGATGGAAATTAGCATGATGCTAAATCTGGTGCAGCCATCTTTTTAATGTAACTGCACGCTGTCCTTTTTCAAATAAACAGAAAAAAAATTGACATTTTAGTGATAGCCAGTCAATTTTATCAATAAGTGATTGTTTCCATAATAAATAATTATGGAATTTGTAAAGATATGATCATAATGGACATAAAAAAACATTAGTTTATTTTTTTACTTCTACTAAAAATGTATGCAAGATAAATCCCATGGACTTCAAAAGTCTCTCAATTATATATTGACCCATATTTCCACTTACAGCCTTCCTACAAAGAAGGAGATACTAACTGAGCTGTCAGATGGCTACCATACCTTCATGTCAGAAACCCCTTGAAACAGGAATGTACTTTTGTCTTTAGAATTTTGAGTGTTTTGAAGGATGGAACATCTCTATGGAGCTTGACTGGCATAAGTCAACAGCTTTAGATGAAGTCATTAGAATTGGTATCTTGTGGAAATCTTAGCTTTGTAGTTAGACAGCTCAACTTTGCCTTGGATCAAACAGCAAGCTCCGGTTGCATATTTTACACCCTGTGGCAGTACTAATTCATAAACTTTAAGTGGATTCACACAGTCATGAGATGTTCCACTTTCTGCCATCAAAGTTAATAGCGGTAACAAAACAGTTTGCATCTTTTCTTCCCTCATAGTGACTGCAGCAGTGTTGTGTTGTGGTGTTGTGGGTTTTCTGTTTTTTCTCCCTCTCTGACTGCCAAGAGTGGACGATAAAATGAAATGGCACTGTAATTGCATTTCAGTATTTTGAATAACATTGACTGGACAATCTTTACAAGATTTTTCAGCTACATTGGTCTCACTAAATCCACTTAAACTGGATTAAATTTGAATTGCTGTCTCAAAAGTTGATCCAATCAACTCATCAAGCATATGTTCTTTGTTCTTACATTTACAAAGAATGCTGCAAAATAATGGTACCAGATATGTATTTGTTTTCAACAGCTGGTATTTTGCACTAAAACAATGAGAAAGGACCATAGGTTCAGTGCTGTTGCATTCAAAAAGACAGCTTGGAAATATCTAAATATAACAAATCAAACCCTTTTCATTATTTCAAATCCATCAAAAGCAAAGCCATGAATTACTGCCAGAGACAAGGATTTCAAGCCCTAATAGCTGCCATATCGAAGATCAAAACACTTATTTTAGTGAACTTTTCAGAGCTGAGTGGTGGAGAACAGCGGCAGGTGTCAAAATTATACTGCAGAAAACCCTAATCAAAGGTAAAAAAGCGTGGATTGTCTCGTGGAGTCTGCAGAACGGCAGCAGAATCACATCTATCAGTCATCAACAATGCACACTCTAACGCACAATGTCTGCCAAGATGCAAAGACACAGACACACCTACACACAGTATGTCCACACACACACACTACGCTGATACTCAGACTCACCCACACTGTCATTTACAATAGGGAGTATTCATTCGCCCTGTGAATGGCCATGTAATGAAGCCCATGTCATTTTTGAAAATACGTCAGTCTACTGTAAAGATCACTGGAAAACTATGGTTCTGCCTCAATCCTGCAGCAAATGATTTCACTCAGCTCATTCTGAAATAACTTTTGCAGCCTTTTCAGCAAACCAGATACTGAAGAACTTTAGGAAATAAATTCTGAAACTAAATCTCTGTTATATATTTTTTTGTTTTAGAAATCAACAGCTTTACTTTAGGTTTAAATTTGCACAACAGCCCAGAAAGACTCTATATAGTTACTTACTATAATGTTTAAACTGATCTAGGAAAGGGAGTTTGAAAGGGACTGAGTGTGTCCTGGTCTCTTATCTTGCTTTTCTGTGATAAAGTTGGCTTTACAGCTGTCATTTAAACTTCATTACCATTCAATGTAAATCCAATACTACCCACTAATGTTAATGTCATACCAGTAAACACTGTGCATGTAGTAAAAGACATCAAATGCTACATACACAGTGCATTCAGGGAGTTTCACTACTGCAGATTCTACTCTAATGCTTACTGAGCCATCAGACACAACATCAGGAGTGATGGCCCCACCATAACAGTTTTTTTGTTCCTGGAAATGTTGCTATTGCGAAAAGGGCTATTAAGAGAAGTCATGCGGGGAAGTTAGCTTTTTGTGTAACAAATAGGGTTATTGTTAGCTGTTGGATCAGTGCTCCATTAATATTGTTTGCCCCGAGTATCATCGCTATCTGCCGGCAAGTATTAGCATCCAGCTATTATTGCATTTACTTTGCCTCACAAGCATACCTACTGCTTGCAGTTCCATGCATGTGTTTAGATTATGCAGATAATCTAATCAGAATACAATCTGCAAGGATTTATCTGTTTTGACGGCTCAAGGTTAGAGCTGCAGACTATTCAAGGGTGGTAAGAGGAAAATTACATTTTAAAAGTTCAGCCTCCTCCCCCGAGAATGGTACTTGAACCAAACACACTCAAAGAGATTACTTCAAAGACAGTATTCCTTTAGGAAAAAACAGCATTAACATATTGGAAACAATAAGCCCTCCACTATTTGAGTAAACGAAAACAATGTGCAACCACACAAAGACCCCATTGTCATGGAAATTATTCAGGGAAATTAAGGTGTTGCCGCCATAGCATAGACAATCTAACTCCCCTGAAGCATGTGGGCTACTATTCACACTGTGGCTTAATACACTTGATCATCTGTAAGTGTTTCTTCTTCTTGACATTGAGGGTTTGAGTGCTTATTCACATGAAAACTTCTATTTTATAACGAGTAAAACTCTCTTTAACATACTCCATAGCCCCGATGGCATGGCTTAGAGGACTGTTTCAAAACAAAACATTTTTCCCCCTTAAAATAGGTCATCGAAGCTGAAAGGGTTCCTATATTACATTCAAGGATTACCAAGTAAAGGGTATTCACCAAATTTCAGTACTGAACTAGGTCATGACAACATACACTGGGATTAGGAAAATCCATATGAAATACAAATGATTGTGTATTCAGATTTTCATCTGTATTGAAATAATCATCTTTATTGTAAGGTATTTATACTTCCAATTTACTGCACCAGAAAAACAAAAATGGTTGTTGTGTGCACAGGCTTTGAGACTGTACAACATTTCTCAGCCCTCCAGGCATCCTTTTGTTATCACATGACCTGAAATCTTGTGTACATTTCTGTAAAAGATTGTCAATACTATAAACACAAGTCTTGTGAGGATTCAATCTCTGAAATCCCTCTACTAGTACAGTACTTACAGTGTAGCTTTTTCCCCCTTTCCCTGAAACACTCATCAAAACCAATTCAAATGAGCCATCTGTCAAGTTTTTTTTTATATACTAATTAACTAAATATCATTGTTTTAGCAGAAGAATAAATAAATACATTAATAATATTGTGAACGCAAACTCTTTCCACCCACACAAGCATATAGCCTGAAGGACAAAAAAACGGCATGAATCAAAATCCCTGATGTATAATCCTTCAAATAGAAAATCCACTTCAAAGTCTTATTTCATCCATCCAAGACTCATATGCTCATGTCTGCACCACTACAGTCAGGCCCCTCAGGTACTAGTTTTAGGGTCAATGTGCTGATAAAACCAGCTAATGATGCCTTCAAAGACCACTAGGTCTATGGAGGCTGACCACAGGAGATTCAACTTTTTTTTCTTTTTTTTATTTCAATATTTATAAATATATATGAGACCATTTATTTATTAATTTAACCCCCACACCTTAGCTTAATTCTTTACCCTTTTCATTTAATATTCATCACTGAACTCTGCTCAGATTGCGAGCTGATTTTGTTCGGCAGGTCTCAGGAGCCTCTGATCAGCTCAGGATTGCTGACAGATATGAGCTTGTTTGTGTATATAAACTATTAATGTGTAGATGGGAAACGACGCTGAGCAAATTATTGAAATGGCAGTCTCCAAATACAAAAAATAAAATAAAAAACATATTTCCAGTTCCTCTTTATTGGCTCAAATACCTTTCTGCCCCCTCGGGTAAACCACTGATCAAAATCTCCACTGCTCTTTGACTCCACTTATTAAGAGGCGCCTCGATAAAACACGCTCCCTATTCTATAATTCCTAAACAACAAACCAACAATAGCACAAGCAACGTCCGGGGAATTCCTGACAGTTTTTATCAATGCATACCATAATCTCTGCAGTGTAGGGGAAAATATCTAAATCCTTAGTCAGATGTTGTTCAGGGGCATATTTGACAATCTAAATTACCTGCTTTTATGAATTAATTTATAGTGACTGGCAGCAGGGGAATAAAAGGTATGATAAATTCCAACGAATAGCTGGGGCTGGAAGGAGAAAAAGGCAAAATCTGCAAACCACTGACAGGACAAAAGAATCTTTGGTTGCATTTTTGGCTTTGTTTTGGATTCGCTTCTGTTATCATATGCTCTGCTGTATGAATTGCAGAACATTATGAGATGTGAGTTTCTGCATAAATAAGATAAAAAAAAAATCCATGAAGAAATGCCAAAAATAAAATTTTTTGGCACAGATTTTAATTTGTTTGGTCTTTGTCTCTTAGAAGTAAATCTGTCATAGTTTCAGTACAGTTTTAGTCAAGATTTCCATACTCTCAGTTTTGTCACACATTCTTATATTTAATTTTTCTGTAAACCTTGTGAATCTGCAGATTTTTCATTGTGTTTAGTTCCCATGGTAAAGAGTCTCAATGGAGTCGATTGCAAGGTTAGTGGGAAACTTGTTTTCAAACACGTCTGAGTCTCCTCCTGTTGGCATTTTCACTCTCTAGCTGTTTGAACACAACCATTGTTTCTGTCATTTCTGCTCACCTAATAAAATGCAAAGCAGTGAACAATTCAGAAGCTGACTGATAAGGAGTTGCCTTACAGCACGAGATTCCAGGACGTTGAACATACTTTGTCCTACAATAATTACTTCATGTTTTTTCTTCATCCCTCCAGTTATTCGTCCGTCTTTCACTTTATCATATAGTTTGTATTTACTGATTAAAAATGAAATGCATTAAATCACACTTCAACTTTTCAAACACTGGTTTTTGTGATGAACAGCAGGTGGCCAATTAATATTTTTGACCCAAATTAACACAAATTATAGAAGAAAATCTTTTTTTGCACAGACTGACATCTCAGTTTACAGTGCAGATGCAAAGAGGCATTCGGTTTTTTTCTCTCTTTCTTTTATTCCTTAGAATTGATGCAACTCTACTCGGCTATAAAGTGAAATTGGTGATCTCAGTGATACATGTTTAGACTCATAATACCACAGCTTTTTCCTTTGTCTTATAAGGACAAATTAATTCTACTAATAGCATTTCTGTGTTCGTATATTCAAATAAATAAAATGTACAATCAATTAATTAGGGAATACATGTGTGGCAAGTCTCATATTCCATCCTAAACATGCTTCTAAACAGCTGATAGCTACAATACAAGGTCAAATTTTATTACCAATTATTTCACTGATAGCATGCCATTTCACTAGCTAATATGTTTTTGTTTTTTTTCTGAAGTGAAAGATTGTGCCAGAATTACAGGGTTTAGCAATAATTTGTACACCTCATGCAGATAGGGCTTTATAACTCACAGCTTTCTAAAAGTGTTCACTACAAAGTGCTGTGCTAAGCTAATGTGTTGGCGTGCCACACTTTGTCATCTTGCAGGAACACTATCCAGTAACAAATTATCTAAAACATTTAAACACATCTTTTACTGTCTTTAACTTACAGCTTCCAGAGTTATGGGGTAGACTCAGTGTGGGGTTTAGTCACAGCGAGCCACTGAATAATGGTTGACCTAGATGAGGTCCACTTTTGCTGATTGCCCCTGCAAACCTGCACAGTAACCGCTCCATAAACAACAACAGAACAAAAGAAAACCTACAAAGATGAGCGCTGAATGGTAAAGGAATCTTTATGCTACTGTGGTTGAATTCTGAATGGAAACGCTGCTTTAATACATTCCGTGCAAGATCATCAAATGCTTTGATTGATATTGAAAGTGCAACAGCTGATGTTCCAGCGTCTCACAAACTCACAAATGGTGTTGGTCCAGTTTTATAGGTCAAACATCTGAAAATCCTCCAACACACTCTGGATGAATTCCAACGTGTCAACTGCACTGCTGGCCTCATGTGGGTATGTTGTGCATATCAAGAAAATTTGTTAGTATCCAGACTTGAACCGCATAGGTTCTCAGCACTGGGCAGCACATCAAAAGCTTTCCGCCGTATCTCCTGCCTACAAGGCTGAATTTTGTCACACCGACATCATACAAAAAAGATGAGCTAATCTAACTATCTGGTGCAGAGGATGTGGATGGAATGTGAATGCTACTTTCAGTCACCTATCTTTCCATTGCTATCAGGAGAAATTAGTAAATTCTGGGATTAATGAGGGTAGTCCATCTAAATCTTCCTCTAGGTGTTCACTAAAGAAATGTTATCGAACAATTTAGCTTCTCCTTTCAAGCAAAACACAGACAGGGAGCAGGATTTCAGTAAACAAGCAGAATGAGTCCAGCCTCTGAATTACTTGCAAACCTAAAGTTTCTAAAGGCTCGCTTTGCACCAGGACAGTTCAGTTTGTGTTTGCAGTGGTCCAAGTTCACCTAATTTAAACTTTGACTGCTGCACGCTGTAATAAACACTCTTGTGGCCAATAGTATGAAGGCTTTCAGCCAGGCATGTCTGAATTTGCTGTATTATATGACACATTTTTTGAATTCTAATAGGACCTTGGGAGAAAAACACAATTTTTCTGTTGTATCTTTTCATTTCCATCCAAATGAGCACGCCAGGTGTGTTGTAACATCTTTATACACAGTCAGTGGTTTTAAAACTATGTAGCAGGGAGGCAACATATGCAAACATAGCTTAGGTTTGTAATGTGCCCCCCTCAATAGCTCGACTGATCTACTGAAGATTCTTAACTAAGGTAGTGAGGGAAAGAGGTAGAATTTTCATACAAAGTAGTTTGTTGATTTTGTGCACATTTTTTTTAAAACTCTAGTCAGCAATGATTGCTGCTTTGTGTCTGAAAGGGCCTTTAATCCACTATCTTCGAAACAAATGAGAACAAAACATGAAACCATGGTGACTGTGAACAACAAAGATGGCAAGAGAAGACATAAAAATTAAAAATGCAGAAAAAAGAAAACCATTTGACTAAAACTCATCCATTTTTTTTATTAAACAAAAAAACAATATCAAAACCAGGTGCCAAAATTAACAATGTTTACCGAGCAGCGCTATGTGCAAGCTGACTATGTGTTTCTCTGAACCAGATCCACAGCACGAAATAAATAAAAAAAAGAAATTGTTGTCTGGCTGTCGGTGTTACAACACTCAACCGCTCAACAATAATAAGAATGACTGCATCAGTGAGAACGGGATGTTCCTCCAATTCTGTTGTTTCATAAGTTGATGCTTTTGTTATGCTTAGTTTGTGTATTTTTGATGATGATTTCCCATGATAAACTACTTCTACTGTATTTCCCAAGGTGCACAGCATGTGGCTGCTGTGGAGTGACAGGGAGTTTAAAGCTGTTAATGTGGCTGACAGTGGAAAATCGTTTAAACATTGGAGGGGATGGCATGCCCCTGAGAAGAGTCTATCTATCTATCTATCTGTCTGTCTGTCTGTCTGTCTGTCTGTCTGTCTGTCTGTCTGTCTGTCTGTCTGGCTGTCTGTCTGTCTGTCTGTCTGTCTGTCTGTCTGTCTGTCTGTCTGTCTGTCTGTCTGTCTGTCTGTCTGTCTGTCTGTCTGTCTGTCTGTCTGTCTGTCTGTCTGTCTGTCTGTCTGTCTGTCTGTCTGTCTGTCTGTCTAGCCGATCCGACGATCCAGGTGTTAGCCGGGTCCGAGGCAGCAGCAGTTAATGAGGTGATGCAGGTGTTAGCCTTTTTAATCAAAGGCTGTCACATCTGGAATGCATTACCAAACAAAATTAATATGTTAATTATATTAATATGCAAATTTCTATAACCTGGCAATAGCCAGATTAATAATTGTGTAGTACTTGATAGTACTCCACGATATCAATCTGGGACCGCTCCATGTAAATCCGTTTGGAGGAAAGAGGGACGGATTGGACAATGCAACAGTATGTCCCGCCTCTGACAGGTTTGTTTTTAGCCAATCGCGGCAAACTTTAATATGTCGTCATCGGGTTGCGCGCAGGTGCTATGGTGTGGTCAAAGTAAAACTGACTTAATAGCAGCATCTACACGATCGCAGTGTTTCCCCTCCTATATGACCGACGAGGCGGGCCGCCTCGCTGGTATAGGCCACCGCCACACTACAATTTTGCCGAAATTGCCGCCTCACTGCTCCGCGCCCAAAAAAAAAACAAACGGAAAGCACCAAGCCACCGGAGCTGTCATTTTTAACTGTGCGGGTCCGCTGGCTGCTCTCCCCCGGTCTCCCCCGCTAGCTGGTCGGCTAAGACCTGCCGCCGCTTGTCTGCCCAGGCCAAACCACGCATGCACGCCCCCCCGCCCCGTTGGCCCTTGCCTACACCCCACCGCCTCACAGCCATTTCAACCCAAAGGAAACACTGCGATCGTTGTCCTCCGTTGCCATGTTTGTTTTGATCTACTTGGCGCTTGGTGTTGTCGTCACACCCGAATATCCCGCACATTATCCCGCCCCACACACGAATACTGCTGCGTGATTGGCCCGAACCAACTTGGTGCTGTACGAAAAGTGAAGGTGGGAGCGGAGCAAGATGGTTTCTTGAGAGATTTGTGAACTCACAAATATCGCGAGAAACCAACTTGCTGGCAAGGTTAAGATTTCTAAACTTTTACAGCAAAAGCCAAGTATTGGCTGAAAGAAAAACAAGAATGTACCTACCTATGACATCTATAAGGTCTGACTGACTGTGGATTGTGTCATTATGTGTGTGTGTAACATAGTTTACAATGCTGTCTGTCTGTCTGTCTGTCTGTCTGTCTATCTATCTATCTAATTTGTGTTTTCCCCTTTGGGACATCAATTGAAATTCCAGTTTGCTTAATAGTGTAAATAAATGTCCAGAAAATATAAACTCATGAAGAAAACATCTGAAGAAAGAGGCATCACAACACTGGACACATTCATTGCTAAGTGCTTTCTCAAAGTGCAGTTCACAAACACAAAAGTGCAGACAATTACAGCAACTTAACAATGAAATGCTATAAATTACTGTATACTGGAGATGAAGCTGCAGTTAAGTTCAGCTTCCGCTCTGCCACCGACCTCATTAAGCAGCGCCGGCATCAAACAATCCATATATACCGTTTTCTGTTCATGTCCAGTGGCAAGTTAAAGTGCACAAAACTGCTGCTGCTTAAAAAAACTGCACCCCCTGCATTTCTTTCACAATAGCTGCATTTCACAGTGAAAGCAGAAGCACGAACATTACCATTACTTAACTTCGTAAAGCTTGCACAGTGGGGTACAGGCACGAATGGATGAGAAATGGTGCTTGGACGAAGTAAATTTTATTACACGTGTGACCTAGTTAAAACCTCATAATAGCTTACACATATCAGTTCCACTGAGAAATATTTTTTAAATTAATTTCATTGTCAGAAAAGGAGAATTGTGGAATCAGTGCATTCCTACTTTAAACCGTCTAAATTACTAGATTCATAGAATTCACTGTCTCAAAACTATTGAAACAGCACACTGAGGCCTTTTTATATATTTTTACTATATATACTAAATGAAACAAACACCTTGCTGCATGCATTCTGTTTGTTATTCATACTGTACTAGTCTGCTGGGCATTTTGTTGTGACAACAAACTGATGTCCTCTCTGCAATTAGACAGTTAAAAAACAATGACTAAAGGTAGAAAATTAGGTTGAACACACATATTTCCCATGAGAGTACCCTGCAATTCTCCATTTCTTGTTTCCACAGCTCCAATTAACAGGCTTTGGTACCAATTAGTAAAATCAAGTTTTCCCTGACAGAAACCCATGGGGCTATATGTGTCAAGAAGCAGTGCTTGAGCTGAAAAAATAAGTTAGCAAAATAAGCACAGATCTCAGTCAGGAATAATTGGGGCAATGGGGTTAAATATCTTTGTTCTGCGTGTTTTTATTTTCTTCGGTTGTTATTTTATATGTACACTGAGTCATGGCAAAACCAAATAATTTTCTGGCATATTTCAGTCTTTTTTTGAGGAGGGAGGGCATTTTGACACCACTTTTGTTTTTTTTGCAAACATGGTTTCCAATGCATTTTAAACTATTTCATATAAATTAAATGTTAAAAACACTATATGTGCTGCAGTTATCCTTCTCTTGCGTTTTGTCTTCCACTGTCTCTCCCAGATTTATCTCCTCTTAAGCATCCTCTTAGGATAATGAGGTGTATAGCTGTAGATATGGCAGGAGTATCAATCTGAACTGCACAGACAACCTGCAGGCCTTGCCCAAAGCCAACATGTTTATTAGTATGCCAAGGATAACAAATGACTTAACATGCTTCTCTCTTTAATAACCTTGTACACCTACAAGACAACAATAACAGAGATGCCACACTGAGTGCTCCTTAATTCAATTAAAAAAGCATGGACGATGAGCATGCCGTGTAAAAAGAAATCCTTGAGGCAGTGATAAACTTCGCAGCTCTGCATTTCTGTGAAAGACGCCAGATGGGCATTTTACGTGCATCTTGCAAACAGAGGTGAGGCTGATTCAGGACCGGTGACGTTGCCTTTCGATAACATTCTTTGTTTTTCTATTGTAAATAATGCATTGGTGCATTTTATACATGGATATATGTGGAGAATGTGTAGCTATATGCCTCAGCTAGTTCCATTCTTTTCTTGGCACATAGTTGAATGTCGGTTTTCTGAGAATGGAGTCATTCAGAGGGTCTGGTTCAGACATGTGTCTTTGCTGTAAAGTGGGCTACATAACTTTATTATTTCAAAACCTGTGTTTGTAAAGCACTGATTTCTACACAGAGTCATTATTTTCAAACATAATGCGAGCCTAGCCACGCTAGACCCATGTTTCTGAAGGCACAAGGGTCTAGGGCCGCTCGACAGGGAGGGAGGCGGGCTAAAAGGTTGTCTTTCAAATCACTCTGCAGCAATTGGGTAGGTATACAACCAATCAGCGCAACGAATAGGCTGACGTAGTTCCTAGAGCGCCGGCGGATTGTGGCTAAGTCCCATTAGCTTCCCAACCAGCGGAGCCGCGGAGCCAACTGGTATATTAAGGATTTGCCATATCCCGTCGGCGTAAATCCAAATACGTCTTTCTTCTCAATGAAACACTTCAGTGCCGTCCTTTGTTTATCTTTCAAGTTGAATTTTAGCTTCAAATCTTTAAGGGCTGTGGCCAAAGCCGAGTCGAGAGATAACTGTTTATTGTGCGCCGGTTGTTTCTGTCAGAATCGTCGCGCCTCTGTCATCACTTCGTTACGCCCGCCTTCTGACTCTACACTTCATGGTGATTCGTCCGGCCAGTTTTAGGAGAATCCAGCCTCGAGCCTTATGGAGGGTAACTAGACCCACCCTGGCAGAGAATTAAATTCGTTGCCGTGGGTTGTCTAGCGCGGCTAGGCTAACATAATGCATCACTTCAATCAGTTGTGGACAAAGAGTTATCGGGTACATCCTTGATCATTATGCTGGTGTCCTCAGAGATTCATATTGAAACAGTGCTACAGTGCATTTTTGTGCTCTTACACAGATTGATATAACCATGTGTGACTCATTTCTATTCATAAACTGGCTATGTAATATGGAGAATGTCCAGAAGTTCACTGAGTGCCTTCAATGTGGTTTCATAAGGACAGTATGTAAGCATAGAGCCGAGATTATGAATGCACATATTTCCAACAACAACTAGATAGATAGATAGATAGATTTCAGTAGAACTGCCAGCTACAAAGCATACACCTTATGCTGCTTAGGTTGTTTGGTGAAATGTATTTGTTTGATTACTGCACCTTCTTTGTGTGCGTATGCTGTTTCGAGAGCTATATTGGCTGGATTTGGATTAAATCTGTAAAAATAGTTTTTAAACTTTGCTATATGACCCAAAGGGAGGCCTAGAGTTTTAAGGAAGCAGGGTAGACTTTTTTTTGCTATTCCTCATTATTTATATGCAATCTTAAGGGCAATTGAAGTGGAGTTTTTTTTGTTTTTGTTTTTTTGGATCTGCATGGCAGCAAGCGTTTGGAAGGATTTGCATGATATACATAGAGTTGGTCAGCTGTCCAATGAGGGTATGTGCAGACCCCTGTGTGGATCTCCACATGCACCCCCAAATTTTAGACTGCACAGGCTGGCCACGCTGCAAGTGCCATTTGTGTATTTGCCAAAAAAGTAAGCTAGACATCTGAGTATATGTTCTGTATTCCCTATTCTCGATCGTGTTCCCTTTAAATGGTTGCACACACTGTTTTTTCTTTAAAATTTAACACATTTCATGTTCAAATAAATACAATAAACACAGGAGCTGGAAGAACATTATTGTTGTAGATGTTTTGAGATGCATGAACTGACACTTGCCAGTTGAGAATAGGCTACATGTTCCTGAATGAATTGGATAGAGAGGCACAGAGGGCAAAACAAGTCTGGAACTGTTGTGAAGTAAAGGTCACAGATAATTAGGACACTAATTAATATGTGACCCTGCAGTCTGACTCACCGGCCGTCTACCATGGTTATAGTGCACTATGTTATCTAATAATTTCAATGTAACCAAAGTATTCTCTCCTCATTTCTCCCTCTGACACATACATGTGAACACAAAAGAGACTCGCAAGCATGAGTGACGGAGTTATAAAAAGGCTATTCACAACAGTGGAAGTTATTATATATCTCCTATAAAGACCGCCATAATTGAATTTCTGGATTTTCTCAGCCTGTCCACACATATGCACTCTGCGTTCGTCCTACTTTCTCCATGTTGTATTAAGAGAAGTGTATACGAACCCAAGAACCTGGCGCTCTCGCTAATGTTCCTCCTTGTCAGAGACAAAGGGGTTTTAAGACTGGAGGATTTGGCAGCCTCTGCCACTTGCAGGCAATATTTCAACCCATCCATCTAGCTAGGATAATAGAGTGTCCTTGCCTTTCAACGCCTAGAGGAGTGACCAGTTATCACAAGCCACCAGCTCTGTTGTTAATAAAACAGGGGATGGGAGGATCGAGTTGAGGAAGAGGATAAAAAGAAAAGAAGGATGAACGGACAAGGGTAGAGGAAAAATGGGTGCATGTTGTTTTGACAGACGCTTCGCAGAAGGTGAAGCTGATCACGATCAGCGGTTACCAAGCTGGAAAAAGTTCTCTTTTAACATCTTAGCTTTGGTTTTCTGTGAAGATAAAATTTGCCCCATCGCATTTCTCCTCAGAGAGGAGTGGAGAAGTGAGGCGAGGGGAGATGAGAAGAATTGGAGTGGAGAGGTGGGGCAGGCAGTGTTAGGCTGATCTAGCTAATGGCCAAACTGACCTTCACAGAAAGTCAAATGGTAAGAAGAGTAAGTAGTGTGTCATACAAAGCCACTGCAGTTTAATCAAGGCTGTTTCCATTATGCCTGACCTCACTAGTGCCTTATGATTTTAGGCAAGTAGTTAAAATTTCATTGATTGCTCAGTATGTGTTACACAACTGGGATCATTCATCTAATATAAGAAACAGCATAGATGATAAGGTGAGGACAAAAGGAAAGTGTGTGTGCAGCGCTCCTCTATTTTTGTACTGATACACAGAGAAAAACAGCTTGTATTATTCAGTAATTGCCAAATGTAAACAAATTAAGCTTTCCCAAGGCAAAACGTCTTGGCATAATTTCACTTCTTTTAGCTAGCTTGTGCCGTGCCATAACATGAAATTACTATAGTGTTTTCCCATCATGAATAGGGCATCAGCGCTCAAGTGGCAGAAAGGCTGACTAAAGCATAATAACATATAGAGGCAATATCATTTGGAATTTTAGAATAGAGCAGAACTGGTTTCATATAAAGTAAAATCGCCCCAGGCCTTCTCGATTCTATCTGTTTTTATCACATCTTTCCACTCTGCAGTCCGTGGAGCATTTCTCTGCTGTACCTGATTGAGACATAGTCTCAGGCAAACGCTCACAATGACAACTGCACCTCTCTTAGGATCACTGTTGAATCTCACCTTAAAGTCTTCCTGTCAACAGAGCCTGTAAAACATGCGGCAGTTTCCAAATCTGAATAGAAAAGCTTTGTTGTGGAAAATAACATTTCTGTACAAAGGCTACTGTGGTCTAGAATGGCGATTTTCTTTTGCTTGATTCACACAAGGCCATTCACAGTGTTGAGGCTTGTTGCATACTATGCTGCAATGCACTATTCAGAGTTACGGCTCAGGGAAAGTTATTGTGACTAGTTTTTTTTTTTAAATTAATAAATAAATAAAAAAATCGAGGAAAATGTTTTCTAAAAGATCCACAGTGAAGTACAGAAATGGCACGTAATGGAGTCTGTTTTCTTCCATTTCAAATGGGGCCACTTTACTGCATCAAAATGATCAGTTCATAATTTTCTAAGCAATAGCAGCAACAAAAGAAAGTACAACAAAAACAAAATTGATGAAGATACAAAGCTCATATCTATTAAGGAGTATGAATAGCAAGTAATCATGTCAGAAAACTGTGGTTATCACAGACACGTACACTAACAAGATGCATCACACATCTTAGGACAGCGACAAACAGAAGAGTAAAGAAGCTGATATGACATTTCGAAATTATTTTAAACACTAGAAAACAATTCCATGACATCTTGTTCAAACACTGATACCATCATGTCGGTGTCTGAGGTCACACATTTTTTGGTTTAAAATAGTTTATCTATAAGGATAGTGCACAGTACATCTGGCCAACATGTTTACCGTTTTTTTTTTTTTTTTTGTCAAAAACAGAACAATGGAAAAAGACCTTTCACAGTCTGAAAACTGATTTTAGATGAAGATTAGCAAGACGTCCAGCTCACTCACTGCTGTGCATTTTACAAATCGTATTTTAGGAATCTCAGTGTGGTATTACTCTAGCATTATTGGCTATTGTATTTCCAACCCCCCTCAAGTCTCTTTTCTCATCTCAGTTCGTACCCAGATATGATTTAACACTCAATCACAGTCTCTTTCAAAAGTCTAAATACTGTCAGCATTAATAGCTACGAGTATCTGCAGCATTTTGGTAATGTGATTTTCCAGCTTGGTCAATAGGCACATTATAGAGAGTAATACATTTAACTTTTGTGTAAACCTTGTAACCGTATTCGACGTTGGCTCATTTTCAGTCACCGCAGTGACACCTATAAGGATTGTTTTTGACAACATGCAGAATGTCACCTTGGTATAACAGGAGCTCACAAAGCTGCAATGGTGTGTGAGTACTGGAAGCTCCCAGGGCAGGCAATAAAACTCATGGTAATCAGTGCAGAAAACATATCTGGTGAAGTTTCCATTACATTATATCCAAAACATGTGGTTTCAGCAAACTGTCTAATTCTCATTTTAAATTTCCACTTAAATATCTATAATCTATATGAACCCCGGGCTATCTTCAGGGTAATTTCGCAACCTTTACTTTATAAGCTCTTATCTTGGCCATTATAATGTCTGGTCACACATGCTGAATGTTGTTTTCATCAGTGAATTCTAGACTATAGTCAGATTTTCATTATTTGATAGCATAGTATTTCCTTATTTTTATATGAGCATTTATATCAAGGGGAAAAATCGTTATGAAATGTTTTCACATGTATCTCACTGTAAAATGCTGGCAGTAGAGGTGTTTTTTCATAATTATGTAGGCGAGATTGTCTCCAATCTTAGAACCATTATGGTGGGATTCTCTATGACTTAAAATGTTCAAATGAAAAAATACATGCCTAACAGAAATAAATGTCATTGTATTATTAACTGAATTGTTGATATATTGCAGCCTACTTGCAGAGGTGCATCATCGATGTTGTTCGCCTCTACTTTATTTTCATTGTGGGCTTAGATTATACAACTGCATTTCTAGACTCATATTATGGAAATTATTAGCTTCGTTTGGATCTTTCTTCAAACTCATACACCTGCTTTGCAATCCTGCAGATTCACAGTTCTTGTTAAAATTAATTTGCAGTTTATGCTGTGATAATTAAACAGAAACTTGGCAGCAAAAGTTAATTCTGATTGAACATGATGTGTGTTAAGTTGAAACTAAGTTAAGTGAATACAATTTACGCATCGAAAATTACCAAACAGAAGACTGCTGATGCTATTGTGCTGACCTGAAATTCACTAGAATTCAACTTGGGTCTCTTTTTTTTTTTTAATTGTTAGTTATACCTATTATTGTTAGTTACTGATTAAAACATTAAGGGATGGGAAGGTGTGAGCCTTTTTTCAGCTTCTGAAAAAGGGCTTGTCAGAAAAAAATCAAGAACTGGTGCCGTAAAGACAGAATAGACAAAGCACATCACGTCACTTCTTACTCATGACGTTTGTCTCACTTTTTCAGTGTTAGAGAAGAGGGAGTTGAAGCTAAAGTAATATCTGTCTTGTAATGTAGTGTTATTTGATATTATGAATAAAAAATGGACAATATGCATCTTAATTCATTTTATCCTTAAGCCCATACACAGTGAATGATTTGGTTCCCCCTCACACCAATATTTGAATACATTTGGAAACTCCAGTGGTCCAGACACTGGTAATGGATATACATGGCAGTAAATATATTGATCCATATGAGTCCAGGGACCACAGAGTGAAAAAAACTCCCAATAAATCAATGGGACATATGCAGTCTATGAGGTGACTTTCCCAGTTTGTTAATGCATTTGTCCTGCCACAAAAACAACCACTCAGGAGGCTGCAATTTGTTGTGTGTTGTGACTAGTTTACAAGATAAACGCAAGTCTCCATTCCTGTTCACATGATGTTTGAATAAACCATAAATGAAGAAAAGCCTGTGTGGTCAAGGATTGCTCAACAACCAGCCCAAGGACTTACCAACCATGGGAGGGAGCCAGCTGTGCCTTTTCACGTTAGCTCTTGCCACTCTCCCAACCCCTCCCGCCCCACGCAACAACTCCCTGATGCACTCCGAATGACAGAGGAAAGGAAATTATCGAACACCAATACAATAAAGCTGTCTGGTAACTTAATAGGGCTGCTGAGCAGGGGCACTGTGGCCATCTTGCTTTGAGGCGATAATGAGAGTCATCATTCCCTCTTGGGCTGGAAGAAAAGGGGCCTCCTCAGCGGCGGTGGTGTGTGAGTGTACATGTTTGAGTGTGTGTGCGCATGCGTGTGCTAGTCTTTGAGCTGCTTTTAGTCCGGTGAGGCCCAATAAGCAAACAGCACAGTGCTTTAACAAAGCCAGAGAGATATCCCACTGAATACAGCTCCGGAAAGATCTGTGAGAAATTCTGTTCATTAAATCAGGCTAAAGTCCAGATATTGACTTTGTGGGCTTTGGGGAGACACAAAACATACACTGTCCCATATATCATATTACAGGTCCCTCAACCATTTATATGTTTGGGGAATATGTCTCAGGTTAATAAAAGCTGTCTTTCAGCAAAGATAAAAGTGGCGTTTGTTAGTAGAACTCAACATGAATTGTTGTCTAATGAGAGAAGCGGCACTGATGTATTTGCACAAGCAACAGCGTACTGTGTTACCAATGGACTAGTACTCAGGAGAATCATTTATCAAGCTTTAAACAAAGGGCTCTTTTCCTGTTTATTTAAATTACCAGTGGGGTTTCCATTTAATGAAATCATACAAATTGAGGAACATTGTCTACGAGCAGTTTTGTGGACATTAAAGGAGATCCTAAGGGATGCCGTTTTAGATATTTACATGTTGAGAGACTGCTTCTGTAGTCCTTTAATAAGCATCGTGACATATTGCATGGGACATCAGTTTCTCAACACTACAGTGTGGATAGGGGCTGACGGTGGACACTTATGGTACGACTGCTCGGTTCTTGCTTTCACTCTCAGTTTAGTACACTGTAAGTTGAACATAGTTAAACATGGCCTGAGGACAGGACTGTGTGGAGGGGCAGGAGAAGGTGGCAGGCAGAAGTCAAAAGGCATTTTGTGCTCGCAGCCATGGATGTATTAAGCAAAGGATGAGGTGGCAAACATGGCAGGCCATTCATTTCAAAGAGAACTGCTCAAACATTTGCATACAAAGAAAAGAAGTTTCTAGGTTCCATAATGCATGCACATTGCAATCTTTAACTCCCCTCTGCATCAGCTGCCCACACAGAAATGACACAGAAATAACTCTTGGTGACATTTGCAACGATTCCAAGAGTTCCAGTGTCATGCCAAGGGACTGTTTGACCTGCCGACTGTGCTGACCCCAGCTACAGTGTAAAATCGGTGCACAACGCAGCAGTGTACCTGAGGACTTGATCTCCGCCCAATGGGAGTTTGGGTAATAGGGACTACGCTGTGTTTATACTCCTGCCTTGGTAGCTTTTCCCATTTGCTGATGGCGAACCCAAGGGTGCACAGCAAGCAATTAAAATTTAATGCAGAGAAAACAAAGAGCACAACTTTTTTGAACATTACTACATGAATAAAAGCCTTTTCTCCCCTTTTGGCATTTATTTAAAAATGCAAATATATGAAGCTACCAATGCCCTCGCAACATGTGGGGCAAAGTAAAATGCATGAATCAAAAATTTAAGGAGCAACTGATATGCTTTTTTTGGTTTGTTTTTTTAGGGTAACTAGACATATCTTTGTGAAATCCCCCAGTAAGTCAGTCTTTTCTCTTGCAAAACTAAAAAGTAGAGTTTGAAAAGATGCCTGGTAAAGCAAAGTTGTACCATTTGAAACTGCAGCAAAGAAAAAAGCATTCAAATCAATAACCCCTTATAGATTCACTAATGTCTGAGCAAAGTCCTTGATCTCAAGGTTCGAGCTTTTGATGGAATATTGCATGTGCACAACACAGATATCACGATGAAAAGATGCGTACAGATATAGATGGACAGAAAAAGATACAGTAGACAGAGCAGCTGCTACAGAAAACTCCTCTACTACCACTGTGTGGAGAATAATACACAGTGATGAGTAAGGAATGTACAGATAGCAAATTATTTCTGCATCATGAAAGGGCAAAAATAAATAAACTTGGCACTGCGGTTTGCAATGGAGGCAGAATATGGTTAGAGTCCAAGTTTACATAAACCCCCCGCCCCATGTTGATATACTGTAGTTGATAACAGAGAGTAAGAAAAACTGACATCATTAAGATTCACCAGTGTGCAAGCAAAGCAGCACAAGCAAACCTCCTCCAACCCCCAGATGACTATCAAGCACTGTGTTTTCCAAGCATGGAGGTAATGAGACAAATACTTATTACTCAAGTAAAAATGGCATGAATATTAGCATCGCATTAGGCCCTGAATTTAATGATGTTGTAAGTACAATATGTCACTGTTACTCAGAGGCAAAACATACAGTATTTAAACATCGTACAGAGAAAAAGGAGAAAATATGAAGAAAGCACAGCCTATTCCAGTGCAGCGTCTCACACAGAAGCATGCCTAAGCAAAAGATGGAGGCATGGATGAGAAAATGGGACTGAATCTGACAAATCATAACTGAGCTTAACATGCCACTGCATGGAGTGCTGAAGTAAAATGGTGTACAGCGACTTGTATTAGGTGAATCGAGGGTGATCGCTTAGTTAGAAATGGGACCATCGGTACTCACTAAAGGGGTGCAAGGTGTCCAATATTCAGGGTTCAGCTCAGCTCGCGGACGAAGGTCCAGATATTCAGGGTTCAGTTCAGTTCGGGCACGAGTTAATGTTCCCTTCACGGAAGATTGAAAAAGAAGTCTGTTAGAGTTGCTTGTTTATCTATGGCCTGGATGTCATTTATACAGATAGTCTAAAGAAGATTTAACAGTTTTAAGAGCCCACAAACCCCAACATGGGGACATTAAACACAATAGCAAAGTATAATACATATCACACACTAATCATTTTTAATAAGCCTATTTAACTGTCCTCAAATGAACTTGACTCTGTACTGTCTTTATTTAATGGCATTAAGATACATCAAACAATTTATAGTAAAGCAACAAAATCAACATTTCATAATGAATTTTCAACAGTAATTTCTCCAAAATGAAGAGCAAAAGAGGTTAGAATCCACTTCTCCATTCCTGAGGCCCTGTGCCCTAAATGACAGGCCAGTGGAATGGACTGAATCTGCTGGGCCCCATGAGGTCTATGATGTATACTGTAATTATCTGCTGATTCTCAAAATGGCTGTGTGTAATGAGGCTATGCTGCATGAAACCCCAGGCATAAATCACTGTCTTTAACTGACTTCCAGATGACCAACAACAACACACAGAGCAGAAGCAGAGAGAAAAGAGGAAATGGGTTATCTGGGCAGCAGTGCTATATTACACCCAACTTGTGCTTCTTATCAGTGAAGGCCATATTGTTAGCCAAAGTTGCTTCCTTAAGACAGTTTCCTAAAAATAGTCGACTCACTTGCACTTATTCTGAGTTATTTCTCTGTTTATAGCTTTGCTAACAGTGTACTAGCTCCTCACAGCTTTATTTAGCTATGCAACACAGGTGGAGACTATTTTGTTCATGCTGTATTAGGCTCAACTATGTTGAATGGCAACACGCCAGTCAGCCTGTCTGACTGTCTGCTGTCACTGGCATGAAACTGCCTCCATCGCCTGACTCATACACACAGTCATAAACAGCTACCACCCCCACCACAGCACACGCACATACTCACACATTTTGAACATGAACCCAGCAAATTGTTCCTATGTACATGCAATCATTTAAAAGTATATTCCGGACAGGATACACAGAATTGAGTGAATGCCAGGCATGTGCAGTTCAATCAGATACAGCATGATCATTTCTTGGGAGATGTGCCTCCGAAGAAAATTAATATGATACACGATGAGGCTATTTTTTTCTTTTGGTTGGAGCATTGTCATCAGAGAACACCGTTGCAGGTGCTGCATCAATTATTTTTGATTACCACTACGTATTTAACTTGGAAAACAATGCAAAAGACACTTGAAAGTTGTAAATGGGATTTATTGTACAGTTCAGAGTGAGAAATACAAACAACGAGCAATTACCTTTTTGTGGATCTCCTGCAAAATCATTCTGTGTACAAATTCACAATATCAGTTTGAAAATTAACCAGTGAAACAACAAAAACAAAAGTCATTAGGGTGGTTAAAAGATACAAAGCATCAAGGTAAAACTAATAATACTTCTGACTGAATAAAATTAGGTTTCGTTAGAGGTGGAGGGCGTCCTCATTACATTACCATCACTGTCTTTGTGATTTGAGACTCCCACAAGCCTGTTCACTTGTTGCTGCCTGTATTAAAAACAAACGAGAGAGTTCATTTAATTAGCAGCATAGTTCTTGAATATGAACATGATTAATTGATTGGCCAACAAGCATCGATAGAGAGTGCCATTAAAAAAACATGTGCACACTTTAAATCTGCAGTGTGCACTTTAAGATAGCTGAGCATTTTGCTGTGCCATTGCTTACCTTGCTAATAGAGTCCAAACAAGTACTGAATATTTTAGCTCTCACTGCAGTGAAATTATTGCAGAGACATCTTGGATTGTATAACATCACACAGATGTTTCTCTGCTTGTTACTTTGTGCAGAATTTATGGTTCCTGTATTACTAACATTGCTGTAATAGCAATTTAACAATTGATAATCTTACTTAAAGACATTATCTACATACAGGAAATCTCCAAAATATTGACAGGGGCATTTTACAGAACAGTTGCATCTGTCTTTGGTTAATTTGTGAGAGTACTTCTGCTATGAGGTTGCAGTTGCTGCACAGACAATATGTATATTTACCCATCATGCATTGGTAAATAGTAAAGGCACAAACCTAGCCTTATGGTTTCTGATTCTTTTGTTCAGACATTAGGTGAATAGATAGATGTTAAATACCTTGCTTGCATAATATCAACAAGAAAACATGATGAACGTTTTTGAGCAAACCTAGCCTTTATGAAATTAATATGCATTCCTTTAACCCAAACAACATTGTTAATGAACTCTACTTTGGAAACTTACACAACAAAAGCTACACTGACATAAGAACTGTCCGTTTAACATTGCATCCTCCATGATTCACACGTTTTGGGCTTGCATTAGCTCATAGCTTAAGATAAATTAACACCACTTTAGCCAAAACTAACATTAGTCATATGTGGTGAAAGTTTGAAAAGCAAACATTAATTTATGCAATTTTCTTTAGAAATATTTAGCTCATTTTGAATCTCTCACAAGATAATATTTTAACACATTAATTCAGTAACTGCCATAAAAGCTTGGAGCATTAAGCTAATAGACATATTGATGTTAAATTAAAATTTGCTTACCATGATCCCTGAGCAGACATCAGTGAGCTCTGCTGGCTCTGCTTCTGTTCTGTCCGATGTACGGTGGAGAAAATAGTGCTGTGCTTTGAATAGTTAGGGCTTGTCCATTTAAACCAGCAACTGGAGGCGCACAAAATATTTGAGGGGACATTTTTGAACACTTTGTCTACATAAACTGATACAGTTTTCTTATCCCTGCAGCCAGTGCAACGCCCAATGGTGTGTTATTTAGACAGTGGTTCTGTGTTGTTTTTTTTGTTTTTTTACCATGGCAAGCATGGTAAATCCAAGCTGTGTGTAAAGCTTGCTATTATTCTGATAAATGAAGATGTGTAGGCTTCTGTTATTTTTACCACTGGGATCAAATTCATTCTATTAAAATGTGCCAGATCACTTAACGAGAAACTTTTCACGCAACCCTTCGCAAATTCCTCCAATTATTGGATAAAGACAAGGGAAATGGGTGAAAAGAGGTTGAGCAATACTCTATCTCATTATGCATCATCTTAATGTATTCTACTTGTCTGTCAATCTAATTAATGGCAGTCCTCCGTAAACCGCCCAGAATGTGAGATTATTTATTAGTACCAGGGCATTTATCACCAGTGTGATAAGTGACAGAGAGAGGGGAAGTGAGAGCTGGCAACATTATAATTGATCATTTTTCACTCCACATAGTCAGAGTGATTGTGGTAAATCCTTGGTTACAGTCTGCGATACTGTTAACGCTGACAACAAAAATATGGTACATGAATAAAGCAGGTTATTGAGATTGATTGAGTGCCAGCAGTGACGTGAGACGTTGATACACTTTCCATTACCTGAAATGGGAAAAAAAGTGGAACATTTTAGGTCCAAATGTTGCAGATCATTAAAGTTATAGTATTAAGGAGTCTACTTTTGCATATAATTTTTTTTGTTCTTCTCTAATGCTTTCTCTATATTTAACTGAAAATAGCATTAAAATTAATATTTGGATTTCCTAATTCTTAAAATCTGGTGACTAAACATATAAAGACAAACAAAAATAAACAAAATGTTCTATCCAAAAATGACTGATAAATGGAAACTAGTGGTGTAGATGATTGTTAGGAGTAAAACTGATTTGGGTTCCTCTTACGTGAATAAAGGGTGAGGCTGAAGAAACTGAGGTTTGAATGACTGTGAGGGAGTCCCACGTTAAAAACACTCCATCAGTTTACACGGTTGCAGAAAAAAACAAAAATTAAACTATTAAAGCTTTTTAGAAACAGCCTGATTTTTGGTCATTTTGGGACTAGAGGTGCTCAACTATGCTGCAGTTCAGTATCAGTTGAAGATGCATCTTCATGTGGTGATAAAATGATCTCCTCGTGTCAGAGAAGCGGCAATAATCACAAGTGAATGAACAAGAGCATCTCATGTTACTGTGGTAGGATACACAGTGCCTCCTTTGTTTACTGTGTGGTTCATGACGAAGAGAAATCATTACTCAATTTAACAACAAGTTCCTGTAAATGATAGATTAGACAAGGAGCTACTTTTGACCTTCGTTGGACAGCAGGAGTAGTTTCACAATCAGGGGCATGAACCAGCCACTTCAGGGGGTATTTACACTTCCACATGAAAAATCTTTGCTGGATATGAATCATTCTCCCCACAAAAATATTTATGCATACAATTATGAATTGCTAGACGGATTGCCTGACAACGCCAAAAAGGTAATTCCACATTTTTTGAATAGGATCTTTCAGAATAAGTGATTGGTTGAACAATATCTGGGTCAATATAAAATTGTGGGACTTTTTCTAACATAGTTGACAGGTATCATAGTTGACATTTTTGCTGTTCTCAGGCCTAAAATCAACATGGCTGCCTATAACCAAACACCACCTGGCATTTTTACAGAGAGATTCTTCCAAATAGTATATATACAATTGAGTAAAATCGAAATTGAAAGTTATTTATGAAGATATTGTAGTAAACTTGTTGTCATGTGATAGATCCACACTTGACTCACACACTACTTCATATTAAATAAGTCAGAAAGCCTTGGAGTCTTCCAGTCTTTTCTTCAGGAGGAAATGGCATCATGTGGAGCAGGTCATGTGTTCTGGAATTAACGCACTTCCTTGGTGTTTTTGTAATGGGTAACTTAGTTAAAAGGGATTTCTCAGACACAGATAAAATTTGTTGTTTTCCACATAGAAATTTGATATATATTAGCTAATTAAAGGGTGCTTGTTATTAAATTAGGATGGTTATTTAGTTGACATTTTAGTGATGTCCAGTCATTTTTTATTCATAACTGAATGTTTCCATAATAAATAATTATGGAATTTGTAAAGACATGATCATAATGAACATAAAAACATTTTTTTTTAACTTTTAATAAAAATGTATACAAGATATATCCCTTCAAAAGTCCCTCAATGATAGATTGACCCATCTGCTGAAATCCATCAGACCCTTACATGTAAATGTTTATACCTTCTTAGTTTGTGTAGGATTGTTGGCGGTTTGGAGTCTGGATCCCAGCATGCACTTGACAGGGGGCAAAATGTTTCAAACATCAGCAGATAATATTATTCATATCTAATTTCAATTTAAACTTAGCATTTCACCAAAACTACAAGTCATATAACTGTGAGAAGAAAGTGGAGCACACTATTCAACGTACTGCAACGAGCTTTTAAATTCTCAATCAGCACAAATAGACACAACAGAGAGCTATACCACAGGCCATTAAGAAGTTGGAAACCTTGATCTTTTGCACCACAGAGTATGATGTATAAGCATTATAGTCACGCAGTCATGCAACCTGCTAGTTTGAGAGAAATACACTTCACACAGTTTTAGAGATTTAGCTCTTGCTCTTTTGGAAGCTGGCCGTACTTATTTACTTGTTACATTGGACAAAAGCATTGCAAAGCCAAAATTAAAGTACATGTAAACTTAAATTAGTGTAGAAAACTCCATCTGAAGTAGAAGTAAAGTCCTTTGTGTTCTTTGAAACAGCTAAAATAAAAGCAGCAAAGGATCTGAGGGGCCTTTATGGTTCATAGATTAAAGACTAATGTTGCTACACTGTTGAACCTGAAGAAAATGAACTTTGATGACCAACATGTAAAAGTAAGAATAACAACATACACCTGAAAGCCTCAGAGGAACTATAAAGCTACTCTGCAGAACTTGTCTCGATACCGTGGGCTGAGAAGATGAGTTTCATTAGGGGAATAAAATACACTTTAATTAGCTTTACCATTAGTCTAGCCCTGCCAAGCCTTCCGAGTCACAGCAGACCTTTAATTCTGTTTAATTACCTTAGAGATACCAGTGTATGCACTCTTCCTTGACATCACAAGACAACATTCATTTCTCAACAAGTGCTGTGTGTGTGTTTGCTGCTCGGAGAAGAACATGATGTTTATCTTGTGACTGGTGGCAGGAATCATGAGGGAGTAACGACACTTTACTTATTACAGTTTGTGGACGACTTATTCGAGCAGTTTTTCAATGATTACTTATTTATTTAGCCATTCATGTGTTTATTTATTAACTAATTTCATCAATACATCAACGCAATTACGATGTTGCATAAACAAATAAGGCGATTTGATGAAAATAAACATGATAAATTGGAGGACTTTTCCAAAACTGGCGGCCGAAAAGCAAAACGTAGATCGGTCGGAACAACTAAAATACGACATCGAGCACATTCCACTCCTAGTAGTGTTAATATTAACACTCACAGCACAGTAAAATCAATCACAGCATCATCTGACTTGTCTCTGGAAATTGCCCACTATCGGTTAATATATTACGGCCATAATCACCCTGCGCTGGCATGGCTGTCTCCTTCTCAGCAGCCTGCTGACTTACAGTCAGAGCTCTGGTAATGTAAATGAGCCCATAAAGTGGCCCTGTGTGGGGAATTTCCCTCTGGACATCAGACTCAGATCAGCTGAGTAGTGCTGCTGCTTATTCCACAATGCAATCCTTTCTTCATACAAAATAATTAGAATTAGCTGGGGTTATTTTTCTTGCTTATTTGCTTCATCTTCTTCTTCTTTCTTTCTTTTTTTTTTAACAGTTTGCCTGGTCTTCATCATTGGAAAACTAAATAGCAAGAAAAAAAAGAGAAAGACTATACAACGGATGGAAGAGTCAGTGCGCAGTGCAAAGGAAAATAGAATGAATGGGTGGAAATTGGTGATGATTAGGAAATGAGAACGCGCAAGAGGGTGCTCCTAACTTATTTATATTAAGCTGTTGAGATGGCTAGGCGAGAAAATCTGTGATTATTATTCTTTGATTTGCAAAGCTACGCCGTGATTGGCCCTTCCTTTGGTGGCGGCATTAAACTTTATGTTTATGGGTCCCAGTGTTAAGCCCATTTCCACGCTCCCCATTCCACACACTAAGTATTGACATTCCATTTAGGTTGACGACAGAGAAGAGGGTATTTTATGACAGAAATGTAATGGAAATGCACGCGGCGAGTATTGCAGTAAAAAATATCACCCAATTACAAGGACATCTTTGCATAGTTGCAGAGTAAAGAAGATATGCATGATGCACCTCTGCTTTGTTCAGAAAGAACAAAGGGAAAGGGATTCATCTCAGCCCTCCGCCCTTCCGCTCTCTTTGTTGTATAAAAACACATACAAAGAGAATATTCTCTAATGAAAAGATACATCGTGAATGTGTGCGCGCCGACAGAAATTAATGTCAAGATTATATTTCAATATGATAATTAATTACACAAGTTTTAAAGTGCCCCTGCCAAATGTAAATTAACACAGATGCAACATCTAAAGTGTGTTCAGGGGAGGGGGGTGAATAAATGTAATACTCTGCATTGTTAACATGGTTATTCAATGAAGGTGCTTTGTGAGTGAATGGAAAACAAATTAGGTTAAAGTCTTGTGACAAGATAAATAAAACCATGATCAATTAAGTGGTTGAAAAAGAGGGCAGTCCAGCACTCAATGGGAGCAGTCTTGCTGTTACAGTTTAATTCTTGAGCCACAGAGAAGCATTGATTCCTCCTGGCACCCTGTCCTTGTCATTACAGTCGATGCTGAGGCCAGCCCAAACCATTCTCAACAACCGCTAATGGGCTCCAGGAATTCAGCCGGACTTGTGGCAGAATTCTAATAAGCAGATTTTATGAATTTGGAGTGCAGGGACTAGAAGGCAGAATGTTGCACGGCGTCCAGAGAACACAGCGAATGCATTACCAAAACAATTCTCTCCCATTACTGCACAGTCGGAATTACCTCTGTTCTAAGATGCTGAAATGAGATCAAGGTGATGGGGGGGGGGGGGGGGGGGGTCAGCTTTTTCTGATGAAACAGGTTGCAAGAGGAACTTCACTGAACAAACATTTCAGTCGTGTAAAAAGATGTTTCCTTAACTATCTAACTAGCAAAACTAATATACGACATTCAAGTTCAGCAACAAAAGCTTTTTTTTTTTTAAGCCCTTTATTTTTCTCCTTCTGCCCTTCATCTATTGTGTAAAAGCATCTTTCATCTCTCAAGTGTAGGACTTCATCGCGCTTGGGGTCTGTCTCTGGTTCTGGCCTCAGAATTGTGTTATCCAGGGTGTTCTCCCGGAGGACCGATGTACAAAAGGAGAAGAAAGTTGTTGCAGAGCAGCACTTTTCTCTGAGATCAGATGGTGGTCACTCTGTTGTGTTCTTCCCTGCCATTCATTTTCTTTGCACTGCGTGGTTTTTGCTCACTGCTCTTGAGCTTCTTGAAGCCTAAACTGTGCTATAGCTACAGATATATGTTGCTTGACTTGGCATTCATTTTCTAACACTTGTTAAGACATCAAATCCACCACAACATACAGATTAAACATCATCCTTGTATGTAGATTGTATAGCCAGAATTGTAATTTGTGTTAAAATGGTGCACTTGAAATATAGCCGTGGCTCTTGTGTCATACATGTTGTGCTTCAATGCTGTGCTGTGCTGAAATGTCACCAAAACAAAGGTCTGATTTGCTGTTTCGGTTGTGAGGATCAGACCAAAACCTGTTCTTCTATTCAAATCCAGATCTTATGCATCATTGAAAACCAATTTGTTCAAGTTTAACATAAACAAGAATAGAAGACCGGTGATCTTGTGGAATCTGCCGAGAGACGGATTGATAGAAACATAACCGTCTGTTGTGTTATCAGAGCAGCAAGAGACAGATTTTTCATGCAGCTCCACAGCCATTCTTACAAAACGTAGACGCTGTCTGTCTCTCTGCTGTATGTTTCTATCAATCTGCCTCAGTCTTTGTTTCTCCATCTAGTCAAAAGTTCTTTGTTCACTTTGGAACTAGTGCTCTGCTTCAAAAGAGCTCTGTGAATTGAAGAAGCTGTTACAGTAAAAGTGCTGCATTTAAGTCAACTGAGCATTCCCCCTCGAGGCCAGGCAATGTTTTCACTCATATAAGTCCAATATACCGACTTTCAGTGCCGCTCCACCCCACCCTATTAAACTCTAACTCTGGACAATGAAGGGTAGAAGAGTTGTAAGAATTTAAAGAAGCCTAAATCCACAGAACCCCCATACTGTGTGAGTCACAAAGGAGAAAAAAAAAGGCTATTACCTGCTATAGAGTATGAGCTGTATAGAATAAGAGACATTATTCTCTAACCTCCAAGCTCTCCAAGAGTCCATTACATTGCTTCATTTCTGATGGGAATTCTTATGTTCGTGAAAATACAGACTCACAAATTTGAATCCTGTACAGCCAGGTAGGACACAGTGTACGTACGAGCTGAGTGGCACCTTCTCTTATTCTGTGCCAACTCTTGTACATTTTTAGCAACACTAGGAAGAGTGCAAGGCTCCAAGGATGGCATTGTCAGTTTGAGGAAAGGTGCTGCAGCTAACAGGCTTTTAAAAGCTAGCACTAAACAAATGAGACAACTAACCTGATAGCATAGCATAACATGAAAGACTCCAAACTTGTGAGGCCCCAAAACCTGCCAGCATGTTTGAAAGGTTTGAAAGGTTGTAGTCTCAAATTCATAAAAATGACACCATTTGTCAGAGCCAGAAACTGCAAAACCAAAAAAGAATTGACAGATTGTTAACTTTTAGATGGTCCTTGAGTGATTCATGATGGGCCATTCCTTTGGAAAAACTGACTAAATGTGAGCTAAAAATTGTGATATCTCTTAAAAATCATTTCATTCTACATATCTCATTTAAAATTTCCAAATTCAATCAAATACTTGAGTAATAAAGGCTCAAAAACAATAAGAAGAAGAGAAAGGTGGGTGGTAGGTTAAGATACATACAGCATGGCGAAATGTCTTTTTTAGAGTTGATGTACAGAGCAGTGTGAAAACACCTGTTTGCAGAAATGCAAAGAGTTAAGTATCTATTGCATGTGGTGCCCTCTGTAGTTGTTTTCCCCCAATTAGTTACACCATGGACACTGTGTGTGTTGTAAAACAGATTCCAAGGTTTTTTTTCCAATTTTCTTTTGATTTATGACAACATTACTATGCTATAGGGAACAACGATATTTTTGAGTTCTCTCAACTCACTACATTGGTGTGGAAAAAATGAGCCCACAGTGAGTAAAAATGTAACAAGAGCAAAAACAAAAGTGTCCAGAAACTGTGTGGTGTCGAGAGACATAACTGCATGCAATTTACATTTGGTAAAAATGCCAAAAAGCATGTGCACTTTCATGTACTACTTTACAAAGCAAGCGGAAATGTTGCTGCTACTGCTTCACAAGTGATTGGCGACTCACAGGATGGTATTTGCAATTGGTTTGACTAATGCACACACGAAAATGTAAAATACCAGTAAGAAAACAATACAAGTTGTGAAATGTGAAATTAAAACGTAATAAATAAAAAAGCAAAAATGCAAATAATAACTAAGAGAAACAATTATTTAATCAAACTCCCCACAGAAAAATAATAATTGAATAATACAACCAAAAAAAAGTTTTATTGCAATGACAAAATAGAATAAAAATAATACATCGAGCATAAAAACAATGAGTACAACAATACCATTTAAGTGTTGCAGAATTCTAAATATTTTAATACACTACAAAGTCTTAAAAGATCAGTCTGTGTTCAAAAATATCAGTATTTTCAGTTTTTATGAAATCCTCTAGAAATCCTCAGCGGCTTGAAGGTTAATAACTGCAAACAGCATCACGGGATGTTTACCCCTGTAATTTTTGGAGCAGCAAAAAAGAGAAGAACTGGAGGAACCGAGGGGCCGTCATGCTTCATAAATTAAAAGCATTTATCATCGATACTCTGGTGCAACCCATGACCATGTAGTGCCTTATAAAATATTAAATGAATTTTAAAATCAATGAGAAAGCCAACAGGCGACCCGTATGAAGACTTTAAAACTGGTGTATTGTGTACTCTCCTCCTGGACTTAGTCAGCACTCGTGAAGCACAATTCTGGATTAATTTTAACTGATTGATTGTTTTCTGCAGCAGACCAGAAAAAAGAGCATTACAGTAGTTTAGCCTCCTAGTTGTAAAAGCCTGCATTAGTCTCTTTGTGTTGCTTGGAGAGAGAAATGGCCTCACTTTGGAAGTGTTCTTCAATAGATAAAAAGCTGTTTTTGTGGCACCCCGCGCACAGGCCTTGAAATTAAGATCAGAGTCTAAAATCACTCCAAGGTTTCTTGCTCCTTGGCTCGGGGTGAATCCCAGTGTTTTTAGGAGGCCAGTTTCTCTCTCTGAGCCTTTGAACCAATGATCAGTATGTCTTTTTTATCCTGGATATGCAGTAATAAAAAGGCATTTATATCTAAAATACAGATAAAAAGTGAGACTAGTATTTGTGGCAAGCTGTGCCTACACTTGTGGCTGTAGCATGCTACAATGTGTGTATTACTGGTTCCACGTGTCCTTTACAAGCATTGAGCCTTATTAAACAGATATCATTACAGAATCAACTGTTGTGATGTTTTTGGAATGCACATGCTGTACAAATGGTGGACACATAGCAGCTTAAAGTTAAAATCTCTTTGGGTTAACGGCCAATTATTGTATTGTACTTTGCAGATGTGTTTAAATATTCAAAAAACAATGAAATCTCTCAGTCATGTGTGCACCCAGTTGACTTTCGGCAAAAATGTACCACTCCTGTTAATGCTCCTCTCTGCCTCCCTCTCAAAAATCATGAAATAGTAATAATATCACTGTAAAATTTGCTATTGGAAGCAGTTATTTTAGTCTGTGGTTTTCTCTTATCAGACACTAGTCACAGCTGGGTTTCGAATGTAAGGCACATACCGACATGATAAGACACAAAGTCTAACCATCAGACACTGATAGTCAATTAAAATTTCATCAGCCAGTTGAAGAGATTCCTGGAGTTGTCGCTGTCAGCATGTTGAACGCTGTTTGAGAATGTTTATGTTGATGTTCCACGGCATTACAGCTGACGGTGTGAAAAAATATCTCTATTTTTCAGCACTTTTCAACAGTTGTGGTATGTTGGGTGGTCAAGACTTAAGCCTTCATTTCTTTTTTGGTGCAGAGATTAAGAATAGAATTGCAAAGAAGTCATGGTGCTCACATGTTTTTCAGTTCTTCTCTAGTAAAAAGATTATTAATATTGGCCATTTTGCTTTATTAAGCTCCTCTGATATACATTTCTGTACTTAAAAAAGTAGGTGCACAAGTCTAGTGCAGTTCTGTTCACATTTTCCTGACGAAAACACAGTCAGTACTGTTTTTAGCATTATTTATCTGTCTATTTTGTGTCATAATCCCCAAGAAAAGAGTTTTTTCGATGTCATTCATACGTTCAAGGCTTTAGTTGTCTCTATTGAGTGAACAGACCCTAAGTACAAAATGATTACAGCAAGTTGACAGTTGTAATGTAAATCCGTTAATGATTTACTTGTCTGTCAGCCATAAAATATCCCATTAACCTGTCAAAATACTTCTGAATCACTGCCACAAAACTCTGGTGTATTCTTCTTTTGGTGAGATTATTTTAGTCTATGGGGAGGGCTGTATTTTATTTACTATGCAGGTAAGAAACTTAACCCTGTGTCAAAAAAAAATAAAAAAAAGTTCTTCACCCTGTTTCCCATTCAGCTTTGAAAAATAGGACGCATTGTAACTTATAACTCTGTCTGTATGGTTATTTGAAAATATATCCTCCAGCACTAGGTTTACTAGTGAGATGCAAAATCAGACGCTTTGAGAAACTTTAGTCAAAAGAGAAGTAATCCAGATTGGAAACATTACTGTCGTTTTGGGTTTGCATATGCAATACGCTCCCCTGTGCTGACATCAAGGTAAAGTTAGAGGAAGGTGTTCTTCCAAACTTCAGCTTTTGAATTGCAGACTGAACGGATTTATGTCGCTCTCAATGGTCTTTCTGTTCTGTTTTGAGTACGGAGCATCTCTAAACAAGGTCAGCAACTAAAAAAGCATTCTTATAGGTGGAGATGGGCAGCATTGTGTATTCAAATGGGACACTCAGGGGGTTCATTATCCTTGTTGATTTAACAGTTTCTCTAAAGACTTGCACCTGTATCTCCACATAAGGTATTCTGATTATGGTGAAGCATTTGTGTTCTTTAGTTATGTCAACAACCACTGTGACTCAAAGTGGTGCACAAATATCTACCAAAAAAACTCAACAGTACCTAACGTCACTTAATTCCTTTGGATGGCTACAGCTGGATTTTTCTGTTCATTTGTTTATGTGAATCCATTTAGTTGCATTTAACAAAAATGTTTTAACTGTGTTGAATTTGAGTTGGTTGTATTTGTTAATGTGAACTTGAAATGCAATGATATTTTCATTCATACTATTTCAGTTTTATTCCAGGGACACATTCCTAGAACACACTACTAGCAGCACTCTGTGTATAGTTAACTAAATACAGTGTGTATTTAACTACGTGCACTATTGCTCATTTTCATGCAGAATACAGTACGGTGGCATTAAAAATATATCACTAGAACGGGAAGCGCTGTAGCTGAAATTAAACAGTGAATATGCAGAAGATGATATAAGGTGGAACTAGTATCTGATGCAAAGTCATTTTCTAACCTTTGAAGCTACGTTACGATATTGAAGGTTGAAATTGAGTGCTCGTTATTTTTATATATTACAGATAAGTATCTTGTTAACCAGCCTCCAAGGTTTGAATGTCAGAAATACCTAATTTACCGTAATTAAAACACTTTCTTGTATCAAAGGAGCATCTGTCAGCCTCATCTGTGGGCTGCAGTGAACCCTTTCCTAATGAATATGTAAATCAACAGTGGACCTGAAAGAATCAACCTAAAGCCGCGGGCCAAAACCAGCCAGTGATAAATCACAAAGCGATAAGAAACGATATTAGAGTGGATTCAAATGAGTCAACAGTAGGGCCACATAAGGTAATCCACAATTAATAACACAATGACATCAGATGTTATCTGCTCTGGTCAATCCCTAATGTCAGGGAATTAGATGAATTCAAGTGTGGCGGGGAAGCTAATGGTCCAGATAGATTATCTCCAGGCTGATGTAGCTCAAAGGCAGGCTAAAGTAAACTAATGTAATGGTTCCAGTCAGTGCCAAAATATTCTACGGCTACTGTAAACCAGCTGGATTTTGAGGATCTGAGGCTGTACAGAGAGAAATGAAAGTGAGAGAAAAGATTTAGTAGGTCAGCAGTGCTGCAGAGAAAGCACAGTATTGTCACTGTCAGGAGAACAGGTTCAGGCATAGCGAGACTAATTCCAATACAGGGTGAGACCAGAGCTTCAGAAACAGACTTATTGTCCTGAGATTTTAAACATATTTGCTACTAATTTTGCACCACAGTTCAAATCTAAATGATGTCTACAGCATCCTTGGAAAACGTGATCTCTTTTCACCTCCCCACATTGATCATCCAGACTTAGCTGGTCAGGAAAAATACAGCTAGATGTTTAACAGGGGTTCACTTGATATTGCGGTATTGATTCTACTCCACACTTCAGACAAATTTCTTATGCCCTTAAGGTAACAAGAGAAAATAAAAGTGAAAGAAATCACAGATCCAAGTTTTTGAGGCCTTTGGGAAGAAATTAAGTTCAGTTGGACTTTAAAGGGCCTGTTAGAAGGAATGTTGGATGTGATTTTGCCATCAACCTTTCACTTGTTTCACCATCTGCTATTACAATAAATTCTAAAAGCTGCAGGTCTCCTGCTCTCCCTCTGTTCTGTGCCATAAAGCAGTTTTCTTTGTGAGATCCGGCATATTATCCATGAAATCCAAGCCTGGAGTGCAAAGATGTGAAATGCAGCATAGAAAGCTGCGCAGGCTGCCAATCTTCTAATTGTGCTACCAACTCATATTTTTTTGCAGCATGTCAGTATTGTGAATCAGTACATGCAGTATTTTTGAACAATCAGACTTGATTGTTTGACATAACAGTGGAAAAGTGAATAGTAGACACAATATATGAGCATTCTGGAAGTCATTAAATCTTAAAAATGGCACTTAACAGAGACGTTACTCCTGAAGAGAAAAAAAAAAGAAACACAACACAGACATGAAACTGAAAAAAACGCCACAACTAAACCTCACAGTGCTGAGTTTGATTTGCTTTAATTCTGCATATGGCACTTGTATCTGCTACTTTATCCTGCTTTGAACCAGTTGGGAAATTGTCCGATTAAAAATGAATTGGCACTTAGCAGTTATAAAATCCATTGTGACGTTAGTCAAGGAGCAATTCCAGTTTGTCACTTGTAGTATGTTGTTACTATGCACGGCAGCAACATGCACAACCAGAGTACAAGACCCTACGTGAAATTCACTGGGGGTTATCCAACTCAACAGCATGTCTGCCTCTTGGCCAAAATTCCAAATTGCTGAAGAACATTCAGCATTACAGCTTCATTGTGCTTCATTGTGTTGTGGGACTGATTTTAACAAGAATAGTTACAATCTGTGCACCACAGGCTTATATATCCTGACTTTTAGTCCATACAATGGATAAAGCTCCAACGGGACTGAATAGTGCATCCCCATAATGAAAGTAGATTGCATCTTTTGTTAGACCCTCTCTGCCTTGTGAACACCTGCACCTCCCAAAACTAGACATACTAAGCTTGTAACAAAGAGATTTTGTTGAGATGTCTTCAAAAAAAGCTGCAGTAACCCTGATAACATTAATATGACATCATGTGGGTTGTTTTCTCGATCTTCAGAAAGGTTCCTTAAGAGCTACCAGACAACACAGAAAAGGACTCCTCGAGACAAGTAGAATATTTTTTATGTAAAATCAGCAGAGTGCTTCTTTAATTTCCTGACTTAAGATACAGCATGTGTTTCTAACATTATTACCCTTTTTTTTAGGTCCTCTTTAAAATCTTAAATGTCCAACAGTTGAACCTAACCTGATAATCAGGCCGAGCCAGGGTTCTGGCTGTTTTGGCTCCCAGTTTCTGGGGAGTTTGAATCTGCCCACAGGCCTCTGATTTAGTCTTTTTCGTGTCTTATCATATTGAAGAATCAAACACAGCAAATGGAAGGCTTTTTCCACCGGGATATTACTTTAGCAGCAATACAAACAGACACCACTTGCAGCCTCGAACTACAATTAAACTTTTAAGATAACTTGTCAGACGTGATTACTGTTTGTATCACAGCTCTATCCTTCACCGTTTAGAAATCTCTCCACCTATGTATAGCTCCCTGTGAACCTTTTATGCAGTCGAAAATCCGAGTGGTTACACTTCCTTTTGTGTTTTTGTTCAGGCAAGAAATACATTGACTTCCGAGGCAGTTGTTGTTGACTGGCTGAGCCAAAGAAGAACGGACCATCAGCATACTCTGTATGTTGCATACGCACAGTCGAACAAATACTTCCAAACCTTAGAATAATGAGTAGATCTGCTGTGGTGATCACTGTTTCCCTTCTCAGAGATACTTAATGCCTAAATCTCTTTCTAACTGGCAGGGAATCACATAATTGGCTGTGGTCCATTTGCTCACCCGCGTGTGTGTCCTCTCACTAACAGCAGATTTTAATGAATCAGTTTTACAGTGATTAGAGCTCCTGGCTATGTGGAGGTCAGGGAGGGAGTGAACGAGTCTGACCGCTGAGAGACGGCCAAGCATAGATGTCTGCAGTCTGCACGGTCTGAGCACAGTGTGATGGGCTTAATCAAAACGCTGCAGCTTCCTTTCTCCCTTGATAACTCTTTGTCTGCTGTGTCACTGCAACTCACTATCTCTTTCTAAGAATGTACATTACTACCGCACTCGGTGTATTAGCTCTCTCTCACACACGCAAAACTCTCTCTACTTTTCCACCCTCTGTCTCTGCGGTGTAGCTCTATTTCCTTCTTCCTATAATGCTGTCAGTCTCTTCACACAGTATCCATGGTACCCAAAACGTATCTCGAGGGGGCTGAACTACAGGTGACTGAAGCAATTTAGATTCACTTACACTTAGGTCTGTTTCTTGTCATAGTTGATAGAAGTCTCAAAAACACAAGCTACTCGTGGATAGTGAACCATACATTGACAATGTGATTGAAAATTTCACTTTAACATGTATCATCGCACACAACTGCAGCCACACTTACCTAAACTCAAAACTAGCACAAACCAGATAGACCTTCAGGCTCCCCAGACTGTGTTGTTGTTTTCTGGCTCACAAACCATCTCTCTGTCTGGTCTAGTTCTTCATGTCTGGTCACGTATAGCAATCACATGTAGGTATAAATACATCCTGTTTTCTTCAGTTTTTTTCTCAGTTTGGAAGCTGCTCTGATCCATGCTGAAGTGTGACTTTATATTAGCTCTCAAACTCTTCTTAAATACCAGTCAACATTAAAACCACCTGCTAAAAATGGTGTAGGTCCCCCTCATGCAGCAAAAATAATCTCTGACCTGTTGAAGCTTGGATTCCACAAACCTCTGAAGGTGTCCTGTGGTATCAGGTAATGAGACTTCAGCACATCCTTTAAGTCTTTGAAGTTGTGAGGTGCGCACATCCTCCAGCACATCCTCCAGATGCAATAGTTTAGATTGAAATTCAGGGAAATTTGCAGGCCATGGTGACATCTCCAATTCTTCTTCCTCAAACCATTCCTGAGCATTTTTTTACAGTGCAGGGCACAGTACTCTGCACAAAGAGACAACTGCCATCATGAGCTACCGCTGCCATGAAGGGGCGTACGTGATCTGTTTAGGTAGGTGGTATGTGTCAAAGTAGCGTCCATGTGAATGGCAGGACCCAAGGTTTCCCAGCAGTGCATTGCCATGACACTGTCTCTTCCACTGTTTGCCTTTTTCTCATAGTCCATCCTGCTGTCATCTAGTCCAGCCCAGATGATCTCATGCCCATTTTAGACACTCTTGGCAGTGGACATGGGTCAACATGGGCACTCTGACCAGTCTGATGATTCCGCTGCCCATTTTTCCTGCTTCCAACACATCAACTTCAAAACTTGACTGTTCACTTGCTGCCTGCTATGTCACACTCTTTAAGAGGCGCCACTATAACAAAATAATCTGCTATTCACTTCATCTGGTTTTGGTTTTAAAGTTGTGGCAATCAGAGTATGTGTTATTTAAAGCGCTTGTAGTCTTACACTACAATGCTATTTTATGCTACTTTTTTCTTCCACTCCTCTAATGCCACTATATTATCAGTTGTAGTTACTACTTTGAATATTAAGGATTTACATGTACACTGTGTGAATGGTTAACTAAATTAACTGTGCAATTAGATACAAAAATATCAAACAAACACTAAGGTACTTAAAATCGGTTCTATATCAACCAGCTATGACGTGAAGTGCTGTGTAGACTACACAAAAATGCATCTTAAATAGTAATCCATTGCTATATTAGCATACTGATGGCAGGATTTTACTGCCAATTAAGCTTTGATAATACATGAAGTACATTTTGTTGCTAATACTTCTGTATTTCTACTTAAGTAAGGTTTTAGAAGCAGGATGTTTCATTTGCTGAGTAAACGTACAAATTAAAGATCTGAAGAATTATTCTTCCACTAATGCACACAGCTGCAATGACTATACCTGACAACTATGTCCTTTGTATCCAGGCGATTTTTTTGCATTAAAATCAAAATTCAAAAAATACATTAAAAATGCTACGATGTTCGAAGAAAATTCTTAAAATTTGCTTTGCTATTGCTGTTGATTCATAATCTTCTGCCCAGTACTTGCTTCTGATCTTTGAGAACGCAAAACAGGACACACTTTAAACACTAAAAAGGAAAAAAAACATAAATGTGCACACATACAAATACCTTCGCTGGCATCTGCTGGTTGATAAGCACGATTCATAGCCTGCAGCCCATCCTCTGCAGTGATACAAAGCATGGCTCACAGCAGAGCACTGCAGCGCCAAGTCCACTGATTTACCATGTCAACTTCTCTAATTCACCATGTTCTCCATGTTGGCCAGACAATCCATGTAGACAGCCTCAAACCAACCACACTGACAGGAAAGGCAGCGGCAGTTGGGGGTCTGCCCAGTGCGTCTCTGGCTATGACACACCTGTCAATCAAACGGAAATACCACAATATGCAAGCCAGAGAGCTGTTGTGCTGGTGCGCCTGCCAAAAGGAGCCATGGATATAATTTCTTTGTCAGCATTGCAACCTACATCCCAAATTACGGATACAACCAGCTTGTACTTTCCACTGTTGTCTAATATTTTGTCATTATTATTCAAAGGAATCAACATTTACAGGTCAGATTATTCCTATAAATATGGGGAAAAAAGAATTCTAGTTGCAGTTATTTAAAGTTTCATGTTTTATACTAAGAACCTTCATATATTACTTACTTAAATTACTTTGTTTTGTTTTTGATAAGTTTTAGTCAAAATCACTTGCATGCACATGGAGCAAACATGAAGATGAAAATGAACGGAAATCTATTTCTGTCTTATCATTTGAGAAAAAAATGCATTTTTAAGAATAATTTTATGTAAAAATGGTATATCACTGCTTGTTCTACATCACATTTACTTCAGTAAATCATGTGTCCGTACAAATTCCGCTTCCATACACATTTAGTCACGCACAACATTGTTTCTGCCAGCTTAATCCCATTTATTTCCTCCATCTTTATTTGTTTTGGACACTATTATAAAGCCTTTGGGTTATGCCTTTCAAGAAATTAGTTCAGCAGAAACCCAAATGTGCCACATGTCGTAGTTTGAAAAGCAAACTGTCTCACCTTTTTCCACTTACAAACGCATTATTCCCAGGTTCGTGAACTCATTACTTTCATCCAGTCATTGCTCGTTTTATCTCGAGCATATTTGCAAGCATGTCGATGAAATATATAAATGGGAAACGGAGTCGACTTCATATGCTCCATTGTTATAAAATAATCTCCTTAACTTTGGGCAAAATCAATTTACCTTCTTTGTAGTAAAAGCGAAGGATTCAAACCCTCTTGGATATGAATGATAAAGTCTCTTTAAGATGTAAAAGATTATTTTAATTTGCCTGGCTGATCCTTTCTATCATATGGTACTACGTAGAGATAAAAGCACCATGAAGTCCAGCAGAGGCATGTGATGGATGTAATGCCCAGTATGTGCACATAGAAAAAACATCCGGTATCACATGGGAATAGACTCGAGTAGACAACTGGAGAGCATTTGACAAAATAATCAGTGATTAGTGCTCGTATTTCAAACTTATTCCTACATTATCTTTTACCTGAAAGTGCAGCTAATTACAAATACAATCTATTTCTGTCACTTACATTCTCGAAAATAACTCATTACCAATTAGTTTTGACATATGATTTCTGGTTGCAGACAGTGATGGCCTATCACCGCCACATATTACGCTATAATCATCAGTTTTCCTTTAAACCCTCAAGCTATCAAAGGTAGCTTTTTCTCCTGGTCTTACAACTGCAGTGAAATGTATGGTAATGAGATGGATGGAAAGCACCTCATGTCCTTAAATTAGATCAGTGGTTGTCTTTGTATTTTTTCTTTAACTGTCAATAACACATGCAAATGTTGCAAAATGACAAACAGGATAAATGTATATACAACTGTGAAACAAAATTGTGTTTTTAATCTGAGTAGAGTGGCCATGGAAGGCTACATCATGCTGGATCCATTTGTGCATGCACAGTCTGGATATAACACAAAAAACATATAAAAAGCTTTGACATCCAATCCCCAAAGTACAATATTTGTTTAAAATCTAACTACACTTATTTTGTATTGACCACATATAGTTTATGTTGTGCATGGTTCAGAGATATTACCCATAAACAGTGTCAAAATGATTCAAAATTGCACTTCTAGGTTGAAAAATTGGTCACTTGCTTGTATTTTAAATAAAATACACTTCTGAGATTGAAATCTAAGATTTCTTGAGTATTTTGTATAGCTACCTTTATTTTTGATTATTGACTCAATCCTCCTCTTCATGCAGGATACCAGTACTGCACAAATATCTGGGGAGATGTTCTGCCGTACATCTGAGACTTTTTTCTTTTCTTTTTTTTTTCAGCTGGTCTTTGCTGGAGGGGTTGTGTTGCTCTGCCTTTCTCTTTAAAATACCCCAAAGTTGTTCTGTTGGATTCAGGTCAGACAACATACTTGGCCAGGTCATAGGTGTTACTTTTTTCTTTTTTTTTAGAAACTCTTGTGTGATTTTGGCAGTGTGCTTTGGATTGTTATCGTGCTGGAATATTCCTCTTCTGTCAAGCTACTGCAGATTCAGAGTCATCTTGTCAGCCAGTATTTCAGGATATCCACGGGCTTCCATGGCATCATCTATAACCCCAACACCTTCTGCACTCATGCAGGCCCCACATCATCGCTCCCCCTTCTCCATGTTTTATTGTCATTACCTCACAGTCACTGTGGTGGTCCTGGCCAGGTTCACGTCAAACATGCTGGACTCCATCTGAGACAAAGAATTTTATCATCCAACCAAAGAATGTGTTTTTAATATCCATCCGGTTTCTTTCTGTGCATTTTAGCAAAGTTTCATTTTTCAGTTTTTTCTGCCCAAGAGCACACGAGTGTTTTACTCTTGGACACCATTCATAGAGGTTGATGTTGGTGTGTTGATGCTGAAGTACTGTCTGAGCTGTCAGACAAACGATTTCCACTGATAGCCTCTTTGCCAAGTCTGAAACATTTGCCCATCTGTTTTTTTTTTTTTTTTCAGAGCTGGATTGTGCAAGCACAGCACACTAGGAGGAAATAGGAGGAATAGGAGGAAAAGCTCTGCTTGTCAATTTAGAAGTAATGCAATTATTGAGAGGTGATATAATGTTAAGTCGTTTGACATTCAAGAGATATTGCACAGGGGTGTAGTCACGTCTGCTGTACGTTGCTGCTGTACACCGCTGACATTGGGGGAAAGGACATGGATGTGGTTAGCTGGATGAAAGCAAGTTCAATTATTGCGATATTTATTATTCATTTCCTACCCCACATTATTCTTTTTCTGCTTCTTTTGCAAACAAAACCAGTGAAACGAAATTGTCAATGTATGTTTGTGTGTTTTTTTTAATCTGGCAGGCCTTGCCAGTCAAGGATAAAAGGCTTTGTTAAATGCACTCCACTGACTTTTTGAGAGATTAACTTGTTGGTCAACCTACCGTTACATGATGACAAAACAAAAATTACCCATGTGTCTCTGGCAGATTGCTTGCTCCGGTGCACATGCTCACACTCACAGCCCGCACTGGTGTTGACTATGTGTAGCTGACTGAGGGGCTGAATGGACTATGACTATTTATACCTACTATAAAAGTGTAATGTGCATCTGGAAATGCTATACGGACAATGAGCAAACTGATCGTGTCCTTGCATTTACACATTGCACTTGATGTCTGCATCTGTCGGCTTAGTAATTGGATCTTGTTTTTTATGAGCGCTTTGCAAAATAAGGACGGCGCAGGAAAGGTGAAGCGGTGCCAAGTGTGTGCACTGTCACACACTGTACATGGACAGGTGCAGAGGAGGATGCAGAGCCAAGACTTATTTTTTGTTTTTGCAGCAGGACGTGTCCTCTGTGACTCTCATTGTAAGAAGACATAGTATTAATGTTTCTCTTCTGTCAGTGGATACTTTCTCACAAATGCAAACACATGGTGCAGATTGCATTTCCACTTGGCTGACTCGCTGGCTGAGATCCGATGAGAATGTGAGCCAAACCACCTACAGAGGTCCTCGGCCCTCATGTGGGTCTCTAATGAAAGAAGAAACTACGTCACACTGTTTAGTAATGTGGGAGTTTGCTAATCTCATTATCATTATGCATGCGTTGTGTAGTTTATCGTTCTTTTAATGCTGCTTATTTAAACCCAACATCTGGTGTCACAAAAGACAAAGTATCTTCTTTTGTTAAAAGACAACTCCAGTATAAAACCATGGCTGTGTCACTTCTAAATTGTTCGGGTCAGCCGGTCATCATCCATCATCCACGAAGCAGTTCCTATTTCAAGAGGGCTGTTGTGTTTCTTAGTCCTGCATCTTCTTCTACCAGAACGTACTCTAAGTGGAGTGAGTGGCTCAGATCGATCTTAAAGGTTGACAGTTTACTGAAATAAAAACTGCTTCTCAAATCGTAGGAATAGCCACTTTCCTAGGATGATACATTGACAAAACTCTGAGGCTCTCTCAGTGAGAATGCATTATCTGTAAAAACACAATTTAGAGTACATATAAATACACTTTTAACATATACTTGGTATTTCACAAGATATATTTCTTCAGTATTTTGATGAGAAGACCACATCCATTCTAGGCACATACTTTAGGTTCATTATAAAATTATTCCAGTGAGAAGTAATCAGTATATCACAGTCTGATGTCATAAATCCTGTTTTTGGCTCCTTCTACATGGAGCTATCTGAATGAGGGCTTCACATTAAGGCCAATGACATTAAAGATAATGCAAGAACGTTACTCTGACAGTGTGCAAGAAAATAACCACCATGACAGTTTAGCAGGAAAAGGTCAGGATGAAAATGACTGTTCACTCATTATCAAGCTCCCAAGGCTACTTTTAACTGTCACTTGGTAATAAGTTTCCAGGCAGTAACTGAAATCGACTGTTGCTTTTGACTGGTGTGGGAGTGTACTTCTCTCAACTGCTTTTATGCAAGGTGAGAAATATTAGATTGGAAGTTATTGTACTAAAAGGTCCAGTGTGTAGGATTTCGAGGCATCGGGCAGTGAGGTTGCAGATTGCAACCAGCTGAATGCTCCTCACCTCACACTTTCCTTCCTAGTGTGTAGGAGAACCTGCAGCTACCGCTAAAAATGGGAAAGACCAACTCTAGAGCTGGTGTTTATCCATTCTGAGCTATTGCATGGAAACGTGGCAGCGCAACATGGTGCATTAGATGATCTGCTTCCTTTGTAGATCACAAATACAAGATTGTTATCTTGGGGTGATAATGAAACATACTTTTGAATATTATACTCCATTTCTACCAATAAATACCCCTAAATCCTCCACATTGGACCTTTAAATATCCTTCTAGATCCTTATTATTTTTAATTCCATACTCTGTGTTCGTTTTTAAAATATATACAGTACTGTGAGAATTCGCTAGACACTTTGGATGTTTAGATTCATAATTTATCATGCAGTACTATTAGGCAGGCATTTGTTTAGTTCCAGATTTATTCTGCAGCATGACAACAAACCCAAAAATACAGCCAGAGTCATAAAGAACTATCTTCAGTGAGACAGAGTACAAGGATTCTTGCAACAGATGGTATGGCCCCCATAGAGCCTTGATGTCAGCACCTTAGAGTCAATGTGGGATTACATGAAGAGACAGAGGCAATTTGACTAGTTCTCAGAGACGCTTGGATCAACCCACCAGCCAAGTACTTTGAAAAATGCTGTAAAAAAAACTGAGAGAACTCATGGTGTTTTAAAGGCATCGGGTAGTCACAGCAAATACTGATTTAAATGATGTTTCTGTTTACCTGTTTCATGGCATGATCCCTGGAAATATCTTCACTATACCTTTTTGCAATATGAAACACAGTGTGTTATGCTACTATTACCAGATAGAATTAGTTCAGTTGCTATTTAACTAAGCTTGTAATATATATAATATTTATTAGGAAGAGTTGAGAAGCTTAGAATGCACAGAAAAGCTTTTGAGAGATACTGGAGCCAGGTATTTACTGGAGCTGCATGGCGAAGTTAACCAGACTTGCAGATGGTAATAAAAAGAGTTAAGTAGCTTTTAGGATCTGCTAATACTTTCTAATCATGTGTTTGTTTCACCATGTCCAAGATTGCTCCCTTTGATTAGCTCACAGCTAAATTTAACTGTAAGACGCCTTCTACAGACTATAAAAATGAAAGCATGACAGCTCGAAATGTTGAAATGTACAACTTTTACACCTTCTCTGTCTAGATCAGCAGTGTCAGCTCCAAACCTTCTGTGTCAGTTGTTGGATCAAAACAGACCAAAAACCACCTGCTGATTTCACAAATGAGTTATAATTAACAAAAAGTGCTCTAAACACATCCAAATTCAACAAACAGAGCTGTTTTTGACTATAGACTTGAATGTGAAACTTTGATTTAACCCTGCTGAAGCTTAAAAAAATAAACATTTTCAGAGCTGTATTCTTCTCATTAAGGTTTGCAAGATGACATATTAGCAACAAATTACTATGAAGAAAATGAACAAAATACTAACAACCATGTGTATCAATTTCCATTTTTGCAGAACAACAACTAAGCAGTGAGTACCTGCTGTGTCGGACATATGTGCAACTTAAACTTGATCCAAATGCAAACACTGATACATTCAAAGCAGTTGAGTGCATAACATTGTGTGGCTGCTCTTGCTCTTCATCAAATTAGTATTTAAATATACGAAAGCAAAATCTTAAAGCTCTGCTGCAAATCTGTAGCATCTGTTGTATCACAAACCTGATCACTTTTTTCTTTTTGTCACCTCTGCCTCTCCCCACCTCTCCTTTTTTTCCTGTGCACACACTCAATCCTCCATGTTGACTGGCCAAGATAAGACATCAGCTGCGAGTCATCAGGCACAAAAATGGCCTGCGGCACGCAGCTTTGCCTCGTCTTGACTCGCCTCACAGCGAGGGACACATCTCTCCATCCCTGCAGCAATCGATGACACCCTGGTCACCTCTTGTCCCGGCTCCCCCTCCTTCTCGCAGATCTCTTCCGCTAACGTGTGTTCCCTTTGTATGTGTCTTCCAACTCATGACTCACTCGTGTCCATACTTGGCTGTGCATGTACTGAGACAAAATGGATTAACAAAAGTGCAAACATGGAGTTGCACACACACTCATATGCGCATGCCAAAGACAGTCAATTAAATGTTTCCTTGGGAAACTAATAAATTTTACAGCCTCCTGGGTTTTAATGTTTACATTTGTGATGTTGCCATATCAGTTGAACATATCCACAGAGATTCTTTGGCAAGATACTCGCGGTGTTGAAAAATACAAGAAAAAATTATATCTACCAGTATTTATATTAATAATATGAATATGAATATTAATATGAAAATGTTAAAAGCCAAAAATACATACTGTACGAAGAGTTCTAGTGACAAGCAATCAAATGAGTAGTTTGACATTTTGAGAAGAACATTTTATTTTGCTAAGAGTAAGATGAGAAAACCTATAGTTGGTGCAAAGAAGGGGAAAATCCTAGCCTGAAACCATATAATTAACAAGTTTTAAACTCACTCACTTGGTCCATCTAAAACTAAATGACAGCTTGTAGCTTCAGGTGGTATGTGTTGGATTAGACCAGCTACAGTTCCTTCTTATTGTTGGTGAAAGCATTATGTTTACACTTACTCTATTCTCCTAGTCAAACTCTCAGCAAGAAAGGGACAGAAATATTGATGTATTATTCTTAATACAAAAACCCTGCAAAATTACAGTATCTGCAGTTTGAAAGTCAAATTAATTTGATTAATTAGCTTTTATTCGCACTTAACTATGATCCAGTTACCCCAAGGGTCGATTTAAAAAACTGATATTGGAAAAATGGAGAGAAAATGTTCCCTTCAAATTCCACTTTTTCTTTTTTAACTTTCGCTGGGATTGGATCATCTTCCATCAAATCGCAGTAGACGGGCTTGCTTGTAAAAAAAAAAAAATCACAACAACTAGCTACCTTAATATGCTGCTAATAAAATGTGTGTGATGAGAAGCGGGAAAGGTTGCTTTGAAAAGTACAAGCTCAGAGGATGAGCTGCTGTGTGAATAATAGGACTTGTCAAACTCTTACAATGCGCCAAAAGGATCACAGGCACTCTGAGCTAAAAATAAGAACCACAGTGGTAATGAAATTAAAAAGGACTCTACCCTCTGATTTGAACCAAACAGACTGTTACAAATAGCAATTGAAAAACTTCCTACATGAGAGACCATTTCGGTTCAAATAATGCACGGGGTGTATCAGTGTGTTTATGTGTGTGTGTGTGTGTGTATTAGCATGAGTTGGGTATATGAATAAGAAAACATCACCGTGTCACTTAGAAATGAAGCATTAGTACAACTTGCTGTTTTTTTTGAGACTGTATATTGAGGCTTGCGTCTGGAGTCCTGCATTTGATGAGATTTAGGCAACTAAATTCTGGTTAAGGTCAGAGGAAGATGGTGGTTTTGGATGTGTTTCTACTGAGTCACTGTTGAATTTTATATGTTTAATGCTCTTTCTAAAACTGTAACCAAGTTCTGTTAGTAGCAAATGTGCCCATTAGAATGTTTTTATCTTGGTTTAGTTGTAGCAAGCATCGCAGGATCGGACAGTGTCAAATACAAATGAAATATGCTGTCAGTAAACTCTGTTGGAGATACGAAAAACAGCGTTTAGGTTGTTAGAAGTTGCTATGTTGTCGATACATTACCTCAATAAGAGATAAAGCAAGAATATGCCAAAGAAGGCAAACTTGCAACAGCCTTTATTTAGTACATGAAAGCATTCTATCTTAAATAAAGATCCATCCATCCACTATCTATACATCGCTGAATCCTCATTAGGGTCGCGGGGGGGCTGGAACCTATCCCAGCTTACTTAGAGTGAAGGCAGGAGACACCGTGGACTGTTTGCCAGTCTATCACAGGGCTCTAAATAAAGACATATTTTGTAGTTCTTTATACTTTAAATGTCTTATAAAGGAAAAATATTAAAATGTTGTATCTTCTGAAAGCAGAACGCCCCCTCATTTTAATCCCCAGCTACAGTGTTTTAGATGTTAGACTCCTTGCCATGAAACTGTTTTCAACATTGACATTACATTTTACTGTATCAATATGTTTTTTGTGAAGCTTAGCCACACTTGTAAGTTGGAGTTCCAATACTGCAAACACTGTGCATGTGTACTGACTTAAGCAGAACTGGTAACACAGACTGAAGCAGACCGAGGCAGAAGTTTGCTTTTTAAAAAAAAAAAAAAAAAAGAATAACCCCTCCAAAAAAATAAATTTGGATTTGGTTTCAATTCAAAACCGGCTTCATTCCTAACTCTTTCGCAGACAACACCAGAGTTTTGGAGCAAACATACTGTACGTATACAACAGCGAGTACAAGCCTGTGACAGGGAGCAAGCAGATCAGTCTGATCCAACGGAGGTGGCTCATGGACAGGATATGAGTGAATGTTCAAGCTTGAATAAAGGAGAATAACAAATTCGGAATGTCAGCCTGACTGTCAGTGCTGTGATTGGACTAATACTCTGTGGTTTTCCAAAGATGCCTCTGTCTGTGCACATCGGCTGCAGCACGTCAAACCCTATCAGAAATACCACTCTATGCAGCAAAGCACAGCTCAGCACAATACAGCGCCACAGCACAAACAACAAAGATCAAGAGCCACGCTATCGCAGTATGACACTCCTAAAGACTGTCGAAACGCCCATCCTCCCTCTCTCTCTCTCTCTGTCTTTCTCACTCTCTCTCACACACACACACACACACAGTCATCTCCAACTCATGCGTGAACAGATGCGAACTCATAAACACCCACTCGCATACATATGTACACCATACGTACATGTGTATGGATGTATTCAGGTCTTGTTAAAATCACAAACTCTTGAGGATCTGACTTGCAAATGAACAAAGTCTTTATCTCTCTCCCATCCTCCATCAACTCAAAGTGAGGGTGTCAGTCGTATTTCCAAAGGTGCTCTGTAATAAACAATGCTGCCTCCAGCACAATAAGAGGGCACTCCCTGTTGTCAACATAGTAGCACACACCTGCTCCTGTTTGGTGCAACTGGGTAGTCGGATCACTTCGTTTGTTTTTATGGCACAATTGTGTGCCACAGTGCACAGCTCCCGAGAGTGTAGGTAATGGTGGGGAGATGCCACCCTCTCTCCAAAGCAAGACATGTTTACTCTTATGCAGAATGACAAGCACATGCAGGGAAACTGACAATGTGCAAGTGTAAATTAGGTCCCCAGTCTGCTCCACATTAATTATGAATTAAGTATAATTGCGGTGGGATTTTCTGAAGTCAATTCATTTGGACTGACTGTAATATGAATATATTCCTAACAAACATGCCATAAGTTTTTAAAGGGCTTTAAAAAGAACAACTCAGGCAGAGGTTATTTGTTTTTTGGTGTTTCTTTTTTTTTCTGGCAAAAACAGAAAAAGGTCCATGATAATTTGAAGAAAGGTCTGAAAAGTGTTCAAAACATTTGGTAATTTACTGCAATTTGGTCAGCACAATAGTGATTAGTGAAAATAATATGGTGTCTCCTTAGGAAAACCTTTTCTTTAATCATTGAATTTGTATTTAATGTTCAGTACATCTTCTTGCTTCAAAGTTTTTTACAATAAGAAAGCCTAATCTAAATTGCTTGCACAGAGTCTTTGCCAATGTGAAAGTGGCATATGCCCAATACGATGTGAAACGGCAAACAAGTAAAGTTCATTCAGGCATCCTTTAATTCTCTTTGTCTCAGTGGCTGTCCTGAATGTCCTGACCAAACCAATAAAGGTTTCTAGAATTTGTGTAAGGGAGAGAGAGAGGACTCCTAATTGCAACTATCTGTCAACAACTGTCTAATAAGCAAACTTTGGCTTGCACTTATTTGCCTGCAATAAAAGCAATGTAGCAAAACAAACTGCAGTGTATAGTAAGTGTGAGTTATTTACAGATATAGAAATGGCACACAGAAAAGCACAAGCACAAAAAAAAATAAATGCAAACCTGCAAAGACAAAGTCAACCAAAGAAAAGGGCTCTGTGTTTTGGCAGCGCTTGTTGAATCTATGGTTTCTATTTTTGTGGCAGTGGAAAGAAAAGTGAAACCTGAATTAAGTTAGTACATACTGGTGTGTTTCTGACCTTGAAATGCATTGAGGACACATCATTTATCACCAACACTTCTTCAATTTACATCCCACAATCCTACAAAGTTGTGTGTGCTGTGCTAAAACAGCTAGCAGAATTCCACCGCCTTACTGCTTTGCACTGATCATTGTAACTGCGCCATGAAAGCAAAGACTTTGTATGTATTGTGAAAAAGCACACACGGGTCAACATATAATTGAGGGACTTTTGAAGTCCATGGGATATATCTTACATACATTTTTATTAAAAGTAAAAAAAAAAAGAAAAAAACATGTTTTTTTCTGTTCATTATGATCACATCTTTACAAATTCCATAATTATTTACTATGGAAACAATCACTTAATAAAAAATGACCGGACATCATTAAAATGTCAACTAAATAACCATCCGAATTTAATAACAACCACCTTCTCATTAGCTAAACAATAATAAAATGAGCTGATTCAAAAATTGTTTTGATTGTGTTTGTTTTATTAAGTTGAGATAATCATGACAGATTATTTATTTTTTTGGAATATATCAAATTTTATATGGAAAATAACAAATTGTATCTGTGTCCGAGAAATCACTTTAAACTAAGTTCCCCATTACAAAAACACCTCTTAAGGAAGTGTGTTGATTCCAGATCACATGACCTGCTCCACATGATGTCATTTCCTCCTGAAGAAAAGACTGGCAAGACTCCAAGGCTTTCTGAGTTATTTAATATAAAGTAGTGTGTGAGTCAAGTGTGGATTTATCGCATGTCTACAGGTTTACTTCAATATCTTTATAAATTCTATTTTAATTTTACTCAGTGGTGTATATACTATTTAGAAAAATCCTTCTTTAAAAATGCCATGTGCTGTTTGGTTATAGGCAGCGGTGTTGATTTTAGGCCAGAAAACAGCAAAAATGTCAACTATGATACCTGTCAACTATTACAAAAAAATCCCGCAATTATATATTGACTCGCATAGTGTTGGACCCAATGGGATGCAAGATGTAATAACTGAAGCAGCAAAAAAAAACAAGCATGTTTTTTGATACAAAATGTCAAAAAGTAATGATAAGCTACAAGGTAACTTTTATTGCTGTGTTGCTAATTTGTAGTTTTTGCAAACTGCAATTAAAGACAAAAGCAATTCAAATTTTTTGATCCAAACAAATCCCTTAAAAAGCTTCGATTGCACCACTTGCATGCAATCTTTTCGAAACATCTGTTTCCTAAAATGGCCGATGCTCAGTCACATCCGAATCCCCTGTACTCCATGTCTGTTCATTTGTTTCTGCTATTTCTGAACTTTTGGGAATTTTTCACAACCTATTTTATGAGACGAGCCACTTTTTCAAAAAAAAGAAAAACATCACGGCAGATGAATTAAATGGAGAAATACAATTCATAGTAAAAAGGGGTCTTGGGAACCAACTTCCCGCCGCACTCCGGCTCCAAGGGGAGCTATAATTCACCGCAGTTGTTGGAAGCAGCTGTGTGGTTACATATGGAGCAAATGGCACAGGTGCTATTGTCGGGGACAGGTCACAGGTGTGCAGTGAACAATCGAAAGAACAGTTTACAAGTCCGTTCAGCATCAAGTAACCTTTGCAGAAGGACAGCAAGAAACAAGCCGTAAATAATAATGCAAGTAGTTTGCAACGATGAAATGACTGACAATGTACTTTTAATGCAGAATAAACCAGGAAATAAAAAAAATGAAGAATGAGTTGTTGATACTTTACAGTATATACAAGTATATAAAGTATGTCCTGAGGGAAGAAAAAGTAAACTGCCACATCTTTGTGACTGTCTGCCTGTATGTTACTGGAACATATCTTGCCTCCAGTCAGTCTGAAATTGAACTTTTTCCTCGTTCCACGTCATGGCCAACGACTAACTCTCAGTCATGAGGCAGGTCGAAATTCTTCCACAATATGTCAAAACATTTACAGTCGAAAAGCATAAATTATTCGTTTTGAGGTACTTATTTTGCAGGAGCTTATTTTCTCGGATTTGCATTGCATTATTTTACAGGATTCCAGTGTTCTGATTATGAAAATAATTAAACACTCAGTACTGAGCAATAGTCTGTTCTTAAGTGGGATTTTTGGACAGAAAATTATTCAGTGTTCACACAATAATTAGTCAGAATAATGAGAGTGATTTAGAATGAGTGTGGCTGTGGAACATTATAGTCATATATTTTGTTTTTGTCCACGAGTGTGCATATATATAGATAGATAGACAGACAGACAGATGTGAATACAGACATATATATGAACATTCACCAGCTAAAAGTAACCTATAGAGCCTCAAACATCCTCCCCGCTCACGGAGTCTGTTAGTCTATTATCGTGGCGACAGATATGTATGACTGTCCAGTGCAGATGAGGCCAGTGCTCTATTGAAAGAGAGGGGCTAATTTTCACTCAGTGGGGTTATAATGAGCCTTTCATCCTCTTATCCTGCCTGGTTACCATTAGAAACCATACCAGCTCTGACATGAGCAGCAAAGCACAGCAGAGCTACCACAGTATTTATAATAAGGCAGGGTAAATATGTATAATTCCAACATCCAGATATTGTATTGTGTGCTTACCAGGAGGGTAATAATGTGTCTCATCTTTATGTGAAAATCAGCATGACAAATTACCGCTGGTCTTTTAAATGCGTTACTTTCCTTTATTTATATATAAAAAGCAAAGTATTCCTCTTGTACAAAGACTATGGCATAAATATGGGGGAGAAATGGTTTCCCGAATAATACAACTGCATGCTGTGTGGTTTGTTTTTCAAGGCAAACTTGAATGTGTGCCACTTCTGTGAAGCTACATTGAGAATATAAGAAACTGTACGCAAAATGTATTCTTTGTGATATGACTATCTTGATATTTGCTTCATGTCACTGTCTTATGTAGTGCCTTGGATTTTTTATAACACTGAAAGATTTTCATATATTATTTTAAAATATCTTGTGGTACTGAAGAAAAAAAAAGCTGTGCAGTAAGTCTGCAAAGATAAATTCACGTTGAAGCGCTAATTAGAACCAGTGTGATGTTGATAAAAAGATCCAGATTATGGAATATATCTCTGTGTGCTTGGTGCACAATAAAGTGGTTTCCTACTGGGTCATATGCAATCAAAATAACAGGCACAAATCATTCCTTTCATCAGTGCAAAGGTATAAGTAAGGGTCACCCCACTAAATCTTTCCATGCAGCAGGGCTACTGGTTATCAGCGCACAATTAAACACTTCTATAAAGGCATCCTCCTACTGAAGCAAAGAAACCACTTGCACAATTGTGAGCTCTCTTGGAAGGTTTTATTGTTCCAGACTTAATCGTTAGCGCAGTCTTACACCTCAAGGATCTGTGAAAGCCTTGAGCTTGTAAAGAAGTCCTGCAGCATTTCTGATAAAGCACTGAATCACCAAGGCGATGCAGATAATACAAGAGATAGCACGAAATACACTCGGTGACACATGGACATGAAGTAGCTCAGTTGAGATGGCCTGAATACGACGAGGTTAGCCAAACAAACAGATTGCACATGAATGACAATGAGGCAGAAAATTGGTGAGAGCAGCAACAGACATCAGCAGAAGACTCAGAAGCAATATTGCATGAGGGTTTTAAAATATGCAGGTAGGTTGGGAAGTCGGTTTTTAGCGGGCAGCTTTGTTGCTGCTGCTGCCACCCTGCAAGAACAACTCACATATTCTCCATATTCTCCATGCTCTGTCTTTCTCTCTGCCCCTTGCTCTCACCTCACTCATAAAACAACAGAAATAAAGAGAGAGGACGGACAGAATGACAGTCTGAGCATTAGAGGTTAAGGGATGAATTTCCCAGCATCTTTTGCCTCCGCCTCTGACCATCTGCCTCTCTGGCAATAGCCTTTCTCTCCTGAGGTTAAACTCTAAATTGGCAGTCAGCTAAGCAGCCACTTAGAGAGGGAAGGTTCAGGTGGGTAAAATCAAATAGTTATATACTGTGTTGTACACTTTGGGTAAGTGCATATTGAAAACAACAGAAGAAAATGCGGAAAACCGCCAAATTGGACCACCCGAAATGTTGCCTTCCAACAACACGGGGATGGAGAGAAAGGGGTGAGGTGAAAGGAAATTGACAGGCAGATGGTGAATGATGAAAATTGAGAAATAAATTAGAGAGCAAAATGAGAAATGCATAGGAAGGAATGAAATGCAGGCATAAAGGACGGAAGATTGAGGAACACAGATGGAGAATGGACTGAGTGGAGCAGCGGGAAAGAAATGGAGAAGAAAATACTGGCTTGAAAATTAGAAATCAAGAAATAGAGAGATGAAGAGACAGACAGGACACAAGGTCAAGAAGAAAAATCTGAAATGAAATAATGGTAAATGCGCTTAGTCTTTGTGTGCGGAGGGCAAAGAATGAATACATATATGTAAAGAAAAGCTTGTCTCTGAGGTAGCCTGTGGTCTCGTCCCTGCACTCAAGCAGAGACAGAAAATGAATACTGACAGAGAGAGGAGAACAAGGGAAGAAAGGAAAAAAACAAAAACAAATGTCAGGCTAGTATTAAGTCAGAATCTTAAGCCAGCCCTCTCATCTCACACCACACCGACAGGCGCTCTGCAGAAATGGAATAACTAGGATAAGAGGTCCACAATAGGACCTCCTATCCTAGTTAATTAGATTTCTCAGTGCTGATTTTTCATATGCTAAACAGTGAGGTAACACTAAGAAGCGATGACATTTCTAGGGTGGTGTTTAGTTTCATTAGTTTCAATGTGTGGCAACAACAGCCAGATTTACAACTCAGCTGCCACCTAAGGATTGGGCAGCGGGCCCACAATCTCATGGTTACCCCACATTCGGCCTGGCATCCCAAAATGCCAACCTCTCGTTTGCTCTCCCTGTCTCGCTTGCACAAACACGTGCAGCCTCACACACCAAATAATAAGCATTACGGGCAATCTTGTATTTGTTGCACGACACAAAAGACTTAAATCATCTGTGTTAATAGCCCCCCAAAAAATATCTTGTTCAAATGCATGCTATTGACTGGAAAACGATTGATTTAATGCAAAATGAATCCCATGTAGTCTCTTCTGTGTGTAAGTGGGAGCACATATTTGCATGTATGCGTGTGCTCGTTGGCCTGGCAGCAGTTCCTCAGAAAGTAGGACTGAGAGCCTGTTACAGCAGTCCCAGTGTGTGGCCTCCCTTGGCACACAAACACAAATTAGCTGAGGGATGACTGCTGTGGCAGAAAGCTTCTCTGCAGACAAAACCTCTTAATATTCCTTCCAAGTCCATTAAGGCCTCAAGAGATTGGCCGGAATTGATTGTTTGTACTTGATATTACCAGGGGCTTCAAGGCCAGATACTCGTCGAAAATTAGAGATGGCATTTGGTAAAGCCTAAGGAATTGAAAAACTAAATACAAACCTGTGCGTTGTTATCATCCCCACAATGAGGAATGATGGAGGAAGCCTTCATCTAATTAGCAAATGCTTGTTGCCATTTCTTTTTAGCTTTAGGGTTCATTGACAATTGGACTGTTTTTCCAAGTCAGTGACTTTCATTTTTTATTTATTTTTTTTATATGTCACTGTGTTTTCTGGCAAAATAGAGTTTTTCCCGTCAATTATTGAATTAAGGCAGTGACCTCTCCACACCCCCTACACACACACACACACATGCACACACACACACACACACACACACACACACACACACACACACACACACAAGAAGAAGAAAGGATTCCTTCTTGTGAAGCCCTGATGCAGACACCCAGGTGCAGAATAGAAAGCGCTGACATCAAATCATGCTTTATAGTTTTCCCTTTAAAAACGACAGATTCTAAAGGATTCAAATATCACTTGATATGAAAGCAAAATAGTTCATTACCATAATGTAAGAAATATATTCCATTCAAATCATCCTATTTAAGAAATAACACTAAAAGCGATTAAAATCTAAGAGAGCTCGAAGAACTAAAGAAGTCCTTTGTGGTGATCAGAAACAAATTGGTTGCTCTTACATCAAATTGGATGATAATTGGCTGAGCATTGAAATTTTCACTTTTCAGAGGTAAAAGTAACCGTTTTCTTTGACAAACAAGAATCTGAAGCCATAATAACAGCTGTGCACAGCTGTACTTAGGCAGACATCCTCACATAATGACATAGCTAACGTGCTGATGTTTGGCGGATATAACACTTCCCTGGTTGACAATCTCAGTATAAGGTATTACTATATTAACATTTGGTAGCAAAAAAAAAAAACACGCAAAGTACAACTGGGGCTGATAGCAGTTTTGCAGATAATTGGTCATAAACCAAAGGATATGCTTCTGTTGTATCTACTCTCAGATGTACGTCACTCTGGGCAAAGCATCTGCTAAATGAAATTGTACAATTGTAGAATTGCATGGACAAATTATAATTTCAACCTGATGATGGTGTAGATGCGGACAGGGGAATCACACAAGCGATTACAATTCATTCCAAGGGGAACACGAACGCATATAGAAATTCCTGTCAGCAACACTTGTTACGGCATTTTACTTCCAACCACAAATTATTATTAAATGTCAACCTCATGGTGCTGCTAGCAGAGGAATCAGGGGTTCACCAAAGTCATTAGGATACATCGCCTGGGAACCAAGTACCAAAAACCTGATAATACTTCACCTGATTATAGCACAAAAATCCTGGTGGCGCTTGAGAAAATAATTGGGATTCATCCTTTGGGCACCGAGGATTCTGGACCAGCAACCAGGCAAATGTGTTGGAGGTATTTAACTAAAAGCCAAAAAATGTCAAAATGCTAGTGCAAGTTGAAAAGTCAACAGACAATTACAATCCGTAGGATTTATTTTCTGGAGAGCCTAATTGGCAACTTAAGATATCATAGCAAACCATTAAAAATCATGTGAATTGCATTAATATTTGATATTGCCAAAACAAATTTCACACATGAAGTAAGTAAGTAAATAACTTACTTACTTACACACATGAAAAGCACCTTAATATGTCCACGTGGCTGCATTGTGCGATTTGATCATGTTTGATAGTAGGAGGGTGGCCAAGTTAGGACAGTAAGATGCATTAATAATACAATGTCTGTGTGTGTATGTGTCCACTCATGCAAAAAACTGCAAGTGACAAACTGACCCTCGGTTGCACCTGACAACTCATTTTGTCTCACACTGACAAATCAACACTCTGCCTTTTGTGCCTATAGGGTATTCCATTAAAACAAAAAACAGTTTTGCCAATAAGGTGAATTCATTTCCGGTATCGTCAAAGGACTGATGTTAGTATCACTATCCTCAAGATACAACCCAAGCAGAGGAGTGGTTTACTTGCAATATTTTTGTTTTAAATCTTGAAAGTAGAGTTATTTTATATGTAAAATACAGACTTATGCACACGTGATTTGGCTTGTTTTGAGAAAATTGCTTTATAGGTCTCAATAATTCTCATTTTTGTAGATTTATTTGAGAATTAAGCATCATCATTTAGCATCATCATGACAAAATAATAGCTGTTTTACATATTAGACGACTATTACTGATTAGTCATGTCCTTTCTGCACAACAATAATGGCTCCGAACTGTATATCACAAAGTAAACACAACATCAGAGCACATGCTCTTCTAAGATATTAATCAGTCCAATCTGCCCAGTGTGTTGCATTAAATCCCCTCTGCCCTGCTCTGGTTATGAATATCATCCCAGAGGCTGGGCTATTAATAAGTGGACACACTCATTCACACAGTTCCTACTGTGCAGATACGGTCCAGAACAAGGCAGCCACTGATCTCTATGGGTGAAGTGCTGAGAGCGGTGTCGAATAAGTGTTGGGGGAATAAAGTCTCATCATCAGCGCAACAAAACACACACTCTCAAACACACATGTGCACCATTCATGAGGGATTCCATGTGATGTATGGCCTGGGGCAACCACAGTCCAGAGTCTGTGGTGATGAAGGAACTTCATTGTTCCCCGGACAGAGGCTGCGCTGGTTTCTGGGACACTGAAACGCCCAAGCAAGCATGTAGCAGGGGTCACATGTCACATGACAGACAGAGTCACAGCTTTCTGAAGATTAGAGGGGAAAGGGGAAATAAGGGCAAACAAAGGGGCTGTGGTGTTACATCAAGTCAAGTCACTCACTGTACTGTCTCACATAAACCGGACTGTCTCCATTTTCATTTGGGTTTGTTGTGTAAATAAATTACTCGTCTTCATTCATGGCAGCCTTAATAAATCTAACGAAGTATACTCCTTCAACAGAGAGAGACTGTGATAAAATTTTATTCTGTGCCATATATTACTTTCATGCAATGATGCTAAGTGAGATACAGACTCTGTGGGCAGACAAAGTAACAGAGTGGAAAAGGTTTCCCTTATGTTTGGATCTAAACTTGAATTAGAGACTTCTTATATATGTTACAGTAAAAGTTGCAGCTCTCAAAACAGCATCCTCCTCTATTTTTTGCATGGCAAATGTTCCCTCTCTATTCGCTGGGACTGGAGCTCAGCCTTTTCTGAATGTCACAGCTGAAAGCAACCATAAAGCTCATACATTAAAAAAAAGTTTCTTGGAAAAGCAGTTGTGGCAGGAAATAGAAAATAAATCTGGGTGCATATATCCATTATCAGGGCACGTTATCGTCAGAGGAGAGTCTGTGGAGAGAGAGGCAACCAGGCTGGGTCTCTATGTGCGCCGTAAGATAGGGGAAACCAATTTTCACCTCCTCCCTCCCGTCCCCAACCCACTACTTGATTCAGCCCTCGCTAACTCTGCACAACCAGGACTAAATCATTTCATCTAAATAAGCTAGTCAAATGTTTTACACCTATGCACATTACTGAGTGGCGATAAGGTGCTGGTTCACCATTCTGCGCAAAGCATCTCTTCTTTCTACATATTTTGTCCGCTCCACGGCCCTAACAAAGACGAGCGGTACAGTAAGCTCCGGTGCATGCGAGGGCTGCAAAGATAGAAAAGCGCAAAAAATAAGAAGGTGAGAGTATTTTAAAACCCTGCCATTTCTTATACCCTCGGCGATAAAACAACAGACAAGCCATATTTTATGTTTGTGTTAAATATTCCCATGTGCGGCACCTCTATGACAGCTTATTCTCAGGCAGATTTATCACAACCCTTATCTGCTCAACTCAACAGACAAAGGCGAGGCACACGGCTTACAGTGTAGCGTGCTGATGCCTGAGGCACAAGACAAAGCATACAATCAATACAAATCTCCAGTCTATACATTGAGCAGGAGTGGGTTGACACACATCTTTCCAGCCGCCATACATCACAACTTCTTATCTAATTAGCTCCCTGAAGAGTATTACATGTCTGCTAATTCACTCATTGTATTCTGCCCGCAAAAAAAATAATATGCTATCTACTCTAAGTGTCGCTGCGCTTTGTTGTTGTGATGAAGGGAATCTATTAATGATGCAGTACAGATTCAAGGAAATATATAATTAGACTTTACACCGATTAATCAATGTTCTTCACCATGGGAAAATGATTCTGACTTAATTCTGTGATCTGCTACAGTTCAATGATAAGATCAAACCTCTTCAAGGCTTATACTTTGGTAACCATTTCTCTCATATGGTACCCAAGAGATACCTACTGGAGTTTTATAGCATTAAATCCTTTTTTGCACAGAGCTGGTTTTATTTTGCAGTTTGAGAAGAAATGTGGAGAAGTTCCACGGGGTCACAAACCTTGATTTACTCTTTAAGGTTCTATTTCTGGAAACGAGCTGCTCAGGCTCATAAAGAAAGCAAAAGTGTTGCATGTTGCAATGCCTCTGTTGTTTCTTTGCTGTTCATTATCCTTTGCTTTAACAAAAATCGAAATATACACACACTTATTCTTGGCCCAGTGTTCTTCCTCGAAGAATCCATGTGCAGGAAACTACCGAGTCTGAAGATAGCTTTATCTAAATATCATATTTATCTGCTTTAAGTGCTCAAAGGTGGCAGTTAAATTTCAGTCCAAGTTGTAAGATCAGAGAGAACAGAAGCAAAAAGATCAATGCATGTATCTTTGTCTGAATTTTTTTTTTTTTTTAGTCCAGGATGGATTCACAGAATACAAATAGCCTTTTCCAGGAATATCCTGCACCACACTCACACAGGTTCATACGTCTACACTTGGAAGTTGCTCTCGTACAAAAACAGTCGAACAAAAGTCTTATCCACTGAGCAGCCATACTGGAACAAGTGATTTTAAATGTGTTCCATAAGCAGAATTCAGCAGTGGTTTATCTTCCCCGGTCCAATGTAAAACCCAAGAACTGACCCAGCGACCCTTCCAGTCAAAGGTTCAGTTCTCTAACCTTTAGGCCACCTTAGCTTTCTTTGTGTGCTTTACACTTGTATGTATATGTCAGTCTGTCTGCAGTAACAGAGAGGAAAGAGAAAAATAACATTTGCCTCAGGCTCCCAGTAGTGTGACCACAGCACCTTCCTTCAATAAAGATCTTATACATGCATTACAGTGGACGGGCTTTCCTCTCTCTCTGCGACATCACTGCATAACTCACTGCTGTCCTGATGGATTCTGAGCTGTTAAGAGTGAAAATGAAAATAGTTTTTCTCTTTGTCTAGAGTCAAACACATTTGGGGATTCAGTCTGAGAAATGCACTCACCTTTCTTCATTTTTCCCCAAAAGGGAAAATATGAGCGACTAGATTCTGGTTAAGGAAAGATTACCCTCGGGGAAAATGTCAGCAGGACTAGACTACACTGTTACTGGAGGGAAACATGACAGCGTGTGCATCATCAGCAGAAATAATGAAAAAAAAACAAGACCCAAACTCTTGGGCCTTCTTTGAGTGGCTGACTGATCCTGATTTTAATTCAGTGCAATGGCATCAGGCAGATGACTAATTTAGTGAAGCTCCCAGCCAACGCATGTTCAAAAAGCATCTGTCAATTCATGGAGAGCTATGAGAATGTAGCAGATGTAGGCACATTCAGTGAAGTCAATATGTTTTTGCTAAAAACTTGAATCAGCTATTGAGCCTGCTTTAACATAAATATCAGGCTTGACAAATTAGACTCCTTATCTCCTTTTGTTCTGGTTAATCCTGCATTTATCTCTCAGTTGTTCAATACACCTCGTCTGGCTTCAAAGTTAGGAAATCACTCACTATTGTTCTCTTTTAAGATTTTTTATATGCACTTTATCATGATTTGTCTTTTTGCTGACTTTCTTACATTTATACACTCATGGCTGTACTCAGTTCTGACTATATGACATTACATATGGTCAATTTCATATGTGCCAAAACCTGCTAATGAATTTCGCTTCACAGTACATGCTTACATCATACAATGCCTTGTAACTTCACTGACAATGTACTAAATTCATAAAGGATTATGATAAAGCTGCAGCAAATCTTGACTTTAAACCTCTTAACTCACAGTCCACTTCACAAACATATACCCACACTTATAAAATGCTGTCCCTACTGTATAAACGCAGACTTTTATGAGAAGAGTTCAATGCAGCAAAGAGAAGGGAAACCTCTGAGAGAGTCTTTTTTTATTTGAAGCCTTAATCTTTTCAGCACATTTGAGGTCCCTTCAATGTAGAGCGGATTTTAATATTGTTTATAGATGTATGCAGTTACAGAATTTACTCTAGACTGAATAAATAGTCATAGCCTACATAATCTTCCCCAAATTGAACAGCGTAATAGATAAACTGTCAAGTGAACAGCAGTAAGCAATGCACCAAAGCAGTATAATCAAAAAACACCCGCATGGGACTTTTTTTCTGCACATAATGAATACTGCTTCTTTTGATACTTGTGTACACTTTGGCAATACTGTACAGTATGAAGGCAGAACTTGTGCTTGTTGTAGTTTCACACTGCTGTGTTGCTACATTTGCACCAGAATCCGAATCCTTCTTCAACAACGGCAAATGAGTCATATGTTTGGCCACCTACAACTCATTAAACAATCACCTTTATTGACCTACATACTAATGTGTAGTGGCTATGCACATAATGAAATGAGTGCTGCTTTGAGGACATTTGCTGATGAAAGACCAATAACAGAATTAGTCTGGTTTTCATCCAAACAAAGTTAAAAAGGCATGTGACATCATCCCTGCGTGGATAATTGTTCAAGTGGATGTTGTGCTCTGTCATGTGCACTCAATTTCATGATTACAAAGTTGTATAACAGAACAATGTGAACACTGGGATTATAAATCTGTTGCAAAAGGCTGTGAGCGCCTATTGCGGTGCATACACAGGCTTTCTGTGAAACATCTACACAGAATTTAATGCATTTCGTTGCTGGAGTGGCTCACTTTCAATCTTGCGTGAGACAAGACTTTTGTCTTGTATGCAGTCTGTTAATTGCTGCCTCATTGGCAAAACGTAGATGTTACATCTTGCCATTGGCATATTAATTGAAGAAAAGCTCTGTCGAGAGAAAAGACTGACTATTCACATTCTTTCATTAACCAGACTATGCATATAGAGGTCACATCTGAGACCATCTACCACATTTTCTGCCTGCAAATATAGTCTGTTCAAAAAAAACCTGTTTTCCAAACTCAGTGATGCATTTTCAAAGATCCATCTAATCTACAGTCTTCCCATCATGCACGGATTCGACTAAATTTGGAAATCTGGCCACACGACCAGGAAACACTGACAACATATTTTGATAAAGTGTTCAGAGATGCAATTCCAGCATTGCTTTTCCTCCGATTTTTTTGGAGAGTACAAGCAATATGATTTTGCTTTGGGTCAGAAGTCAGGTTTCAAATTCCAGTCAGTAAGTGCACACAGCTTTTTTAAAGTGACCGTATAGATGAGGTCAAACTTTAAAGCCTATATTTATTTATTTATCCTCTTTTTTTTTTTTCTCCCCCCCACCCCTCGTCCTCACTCAAATGCAGACTAAGCTCTGCTTCTGGCTTTCAAACGGAGTGGACAGATTAAGCTGAGTTAGGCCTACTTTCCATAGATGTGTTGGCGTGGCACTTTCAAATCCACACTTCCTCCGCTCGCTTTCTGCAGAAACCAGTTAAGAGGTGACACATCTATACTTCTTAAACTGGAAGGTAGCTGGAGATTAACAAATGAAAATGTCAGTACAAAAAAAAGTCAACAGTTGCAAAAAAAAAAAATGTGGGAAAAAGAAACATTGATACAACAGTGTTTCCTTTCTTTAATATTTCATAGATACCCACAATATACAAAGCATTTTGACTGTGATACTGGTTATTGTGATGGTGGTGATGATGATGAAGATGAAGATGGTGTAGGTTAGGAAAATCCTGTGGCAAGCTTTACTTTTGTTATTACTGTAGACACAAGGTTGATATTCAAAATTTATGGTGCAGGTTTTTGCTGTCCATTTAGCTCTACATCTATTCCTAATGTAAAACAAATAATATTGCAGCTGCTTCTACTGGTCAGAATGGAGTCCTAGTACAAAGAGGAGTGAAGACAACAAAAACTGGGCACTATTGGACTCTGTTTTTAAAATTCTGTGCAGCCTTAGTACTTAAGAGTCACACAAACTCATGAAAGACTTTATGTTCTTTGAAGTTTTGTTAGACTATTATCCACATTTAGCTCACAGCCATTTCAGATGAGTATAAATATATGCACACTGTATTTCAAAAGTAGTTTTAAGCCCACACTGTGGAAGGATTTTGTGAGTAATTGCGAAAACATACTGTAATGATTCCTTCCGTCCACACTGGTTGTGAGGAGGTCATTTCTCAGCGCAATTCCAAAGTGAGAGATGGAGGACAAAAAAGGGAGTTTCATAATTGAAAGACCAACTTTGGAAGGTGCTCACGTGGACGTCTGACTGGGAAAGGTTAAGTCCTACTTGCATTGGAGGAATTTTAGGATGCATTTTTGCACAAAACAAAAAGTAGGGATGTTTTCTCCCATATTGCCCGTTAAGAAATTATCTTTTCGTGACTAGTCTGTACAGGAGGAACCATGACAGCAAGACTAAAGCTATTTCTTGAAGCTAACAAGTACAATGCATAAAACCTTCAGCATCAGATGCTAACTTGATCCCATTTGCATTCATTTATTTATTACAATTAGCATAATCTCAACAATCAGTATTCCAAAACTCTTTCAGATAGAAAATGGTAAAATTCTCCAAAACAAAACCAAAGCAGCTCTTTCCTCTTCTAAGTGACTAATAAGGTTGGCTGTGTGTCAGTGACTTTGTGTGCCTTGTTCAAAATAACACATCAGTCAAACCTGAGAATCTGTGTGCTACTTAAAATACACAACTTGGCAATATAATCAGCTGAAGCACTTGTTTACGGGTAAATGCTGATTGGGACTGGTTCACACATGGCAGCTTCACTGAAACATACCCCAGTTTGTACAGAATGTCTCATCAGCACATCACAAAAGAAGAACAAACGGACGAATTCAAAACAAGAAAGGAATGATCTCTTTGAAACATTTATTATGAAATTATAAAGGTAGAATAGCACTGTTGAAATAAAGCTTTTAGAAACAGAATAGGGGGTTGCAGTGGACTGAAGAACTGGAAGAGTTTATTTCAGATGTAATTAAAGTATACCCAGCAATGGAGAAAAAAAAAGGAGAAAGCAGGGCAAATAAATAATACAAAAGAAAAAACAAAACAAGTCCATTATTGTTTAACACAGCACATTAGGCAAGATTACCAGGAGTTCAATTTACATGAAACATCTCATATATACAAGAGAGATTTACATCGATGAGGGTTACAGAGTCTTTGTGAGCTATGGGGCCCAGTGGCAAAGCAGTCAATGGCAGTCACATTTCAAGTCAAGTGTGGCTCGTTGCTTGAGGGGGGTTTTGGCTGGCAATGCCATTATCACAACTATTAGTCTAGACAGTGGCACACGCTAGTGGCAGAGTGGCGGCCTGTGTGTTACTTGACACAACAACCCAATGACAAGGACATGTCTCCCTCTGGGTTTGTCATGTCAGGATATACAGCACCGCTTTGCCAATCTTTTTTTTCCCTTTTTTCTTTTTTCTGTTTTTTGTTTTTCCCCACACACCCCTTTCGCTCTAATGATAAACGGAGAGTGGATGATAACGGGGAGGAAAGTTGGGCGACGCGCTGAGCACAGAGCACCCTCATCTGTCACAAATGATCAGAACACAAAAGGTGAACACACCCTTGGTGATTTTACATTGCATGTAACGGCATTGACCCCGATTAAAAACAAGGGTGAGAGGTTAGGAGCGGGAGAGACGAAGGGAGGGTGGGAGAGGAGGGGAGATAAGGAGTGGGTGGAGGGAGGCAAAGTGAGGAGTGGAGAGGAGAGATGGGGTGGGGGGAGGGGGCATTCAAACAATGAAGTAGCATCATAACTTCATCTTTTTAGATATTTTTTTCTTTTTTAAGACAAGCAAGCAGTCAAGAAACATTTTCTTCCACCCTCTACTCTTATTCTTAAAGACAATTTCAGAGAATTTCAGATGAGGTGTTGAAACCTGAAGTGTTTTGAGCTGCAGTTTGTCTCTTTTTTTTCCTTTTTTTCTTCTTCTCATCATGCAGTGTTCGGAAAAAAATATGAAGCTAGTATGTCAACTTGATTGATTGCCTTAGAAAAATGGGAAATGTGTTTTGTGGATTAGTGAAAACATGGAGATGAATTAAATAATGACAGTCCCACAAAAGCCGCAATGACTTTTGTGCATTAACTTCACAAAGCAAACCCCCTGAAGATTGATCATCAATCAATTTGCTTTGAGAATTTGCAGAAATGGATGATAAATTTGAGATGAATGGGTTGCCAGCCAAAAGTAATGGACAAACAACAAACCAGAAAAAAACAAAATAAATCATACACACACGTACACACACAAACACATAAGACCTTTTGATACGAGACAACATTTGTCATTATCAAAATTTGCGTTGTATATGTATCACAGAATAAAACGGTGTAATGAGGAAAGGTTTTTCAACACGTTATGAAAATGTTAAAACTGAAAATGAAAATTAATTAAATGTGTTTACAAAAAAAATCAAATGTAATTCCTGGTAATTTGCCATCATCTGTGTTTTTGGCAATCCTGCCCCTGGCAGTTATAGACAACAAAGAAAAAACAAAAGGCTATAAATATATTAAAAATCAGTAGCACTTCATTTTTCTCAACAGGGGAAAATAAAAACATATAAATGAACTCCACAGTTCAGCCAGTGTACCAACAGGGAGCTTTGATTTATTTTGTTGTTTTGTGCAGACAAAACTGGATCCCCCTTGGGGCAATAATCTACTCCAATAGTACTCACACCCACTACCTTAGTATAGCCCGCAATCCATTTAATTTCCTTTTACCCACCTAGACATAAAGGACATGACAAGTTTTTTAAAGAAATACAATGTTCTCTGCGGTAAAGAGCCTTGCAAATCCTCCACTGATGATTTAAAGCTTTGATAGAAACTTCACTCACATACTTATTGGCTTACTATCTCCAGTTAGCTACATTTGTTTTGAGGATCTGCTACGTTTTACTCAATAGGAGCATCCAGAAGAATTCTTGCATCTACCTGTGGTTGTCTTAATTATTAAACTGATGTTGGCAACAGATCCAAACGTAGATAACGTTGAGTTTGTTCCCGGATTCGGTCCATTAATGTCTTTATAGTTATGCATCCACTTTAACTTTTTGTTCATATCGACAGAAACAAACACATTTTACAAGTTAGAGTCCTTATTTTCAAGAAAATTTGAAACCCAGTGGAGGATTATTAGTTAGAAGTATCAAGGACCTGTGCACAGGATCCTGATTAACTGACAGGATAGCTGGGAAGAAGGATGTATGATCACAGTCGGCAACAATCACTGGCCTCTCTCCATCTTCGTCTTTCATAGCGCCAAACTCTGTGTCAGCACAACCCAGAAGATATTGCAACAGACTTTTCCCCTCAGGTGCAACATTGTCATAGTTCATTAATCTTCTCAAACTTCTCCTGCTGCCATCAGCCCCCGTACATACTACTAATCCCCTTATTAATGTGGCAAATGAACCTGCACAAGAAGGACGACTCCCCCAAGGCTCCATAATTACAATGGTCTGTACAAACTCCTGTTTGCATAGAATGTCCATTCATTAAATGTACTGACAAGACAACTCCAGGAGTACTCCGCTAAGGATTCACGGTTTTTCCTCACAGGTCTTTTCACATATCCTGGATTTTAATTTGAATACTCCATCTACTGTAATATTTAATAGTCTGCACACGGTTCTGTGACTGATACTGTAACATAAGTCTATTTTTACACTGTAGTGGTCACAACAGGGAGGAAGGTGATACGAGTGAGATCTAGACAGAAAGATTGAACAAAACTGTAAACAACATAAATTTCAGTAGTACTCTGATGAAGTGAACCCATCCACGTGTTGGTATTTGTTCAATATGTGCTGAAACTACAATGAAACTGCAAAAAAAGGGATCAGTTATACGTCCCCAAAACTAGGGCATGATTTGTGGTGTAGAAGAGCACATCAGAGCAGTGTGCGATGAGATAATTGTAGTCACACACTTCTTTTCAGTGTTTGCATGTCATCTGCAGTGTAAGAAAGGAAGAAAAAAAACAACTAATAACCCACAGCAATTAAGACGTCTTCCACATGAGGTGTTCTAGCTTCGGCACAAATGAAAGTCTACATAAGGCGCGTAATTGTGCATTCTAACATATAATGTATATTAACACAGCCAAAATGAAGGGACAGAGGGAACATTTTGTGCATCTGCAAGAGTGTGCATATGAATCTCTGTATGCTGGCTAACTCAACTTAGAATTAAAACCCTTATTTTCACATTCACCATGGTTTTATTAAGGTTAACGGTGAAGAGTGAGAACTTAAAATCGATTATGCACGACGCTTCATGCACTGTCTCGATGACTACTTTCAATCCCCCCGGTAAATCCATGCTAACATGTTAATAAGATGAGCCTTGGGATCTGATGCACAGTACATAGCTAATGCGTCGCCACTGGGCTCATGTTATGTTAGTGAATCACATCTATGTCTGAGACTACTGACAGAAGGAGAGTAAGACTGATGGTGATGAGCATGCTTGGTTTCTTAGATGCTTGTGTTGCCTTGTGAAACTAGGACAGTGTTTTGCTTTTTTCCTCAGTGTTGTTTACACTAATGTAGGTCCCTAGAGGGTAAATAATAAGTGAGAGGGAAAAAAAATAAGAAAGGAAAGGCAAGGATTGCTCCTATTGCTGGTTTGGGGGTCTCTGTAACGCTGATTCCACTAGGCATTCGTCTGTGATGACATTACTGTAGATCTGCTGTTTCTATTCTCCATATGCTCTACATTCTGACAGGAAGACACCACGAAAAACCCTCACTGTTCTTCCCACATCTTTATCTCGGCCTACTTCTTTATCAATTTCCTTTCAGTTTCCTTAGAAGTATTTATTGGTTGCTGCTGATGTTGCATAGAAGTGACTCTTGAGAACCGGGAGAAAATGGCTTTTCAATTCTTAGAGAGAAGGTCAATTTTAAAAGCTATTCCCTTCAGCTTCACACGAGTCTTCCTCTTGAACCTCCTCTTTCACTTAATTGCTTATTTCTTGTCAGTTTCAGGCAACAATGGGTGATTGGTGTTGGTTTGCTGCTCATAAGGCAGCAATGTAAATGCTAACATTCATCATCCTATAATATACCTTTGCAGTACTTTATGACGCGCAACAATTCGGCACCCAGCTGGTTACAATTTCAACATATGACATGGAATCGCGTTTTATGAACAAAAAAACAGATAACTTTAAATGATATTGACTCTTATCTATGTATATATAAGAAATCTTTTAATAAAGCAGTTCCTGTCTTTTTCCAAAGCGTTCCTGCTCTGCAGGGAATATGATATGATAATCCACTGATATTACCTTTCGGATATACTGTATGTTTAAAGATTCACTGAAAAGTAATTGGTATTTTTTGGCTTTTGCTTTTTTTTAAAAATTAGAGCTAATCTCCTGTCTGTTTTTTTAATTTATTTATTCAATACAGTCAGAAACCCAAAAGGAAAAGAACATACTGGATGGGCATCTATTTGTCAATTCCTATGAAATGGAGATGACATGAACATGTCAATACAAATGGTTGCATCATGCAAAACAATCAAAATATAGATGGAACAATGACATTGATAACATACCCCGCTTTATCCAGTAAGACATGTCAGTGCAGCCAGTGCAGTCTAATCATTTTACCACAATCAATAACTGCCATTTAACCTCAGATCTGAGCTGCAATCTTTATCAGTAAGATGTTTTGGGGTAGTTCTGACTGAGAACCACACGGACACTGTATGGGTCTTCATTACAAATCTCCAAAGACAGACATTAGCTAATAATGGAAAGGTAGAGAATTACTTTGTGTGCTAATATTAAAGGAGTGGAGATAAGAAAGTGTTTGCAGTCAAGATATGTTGGTGCATATTTATTTGGGTAGGTATTGCAAATGAAAGGACATATATCTAAGTACTACTGTTTAATCAATACATTAATAAATAATAATTTGATTAAGATTTGGTGAATTCTATGACATGACTATAAGACACGTTTCATGCTCCAGCTCTAAAAACAGGCGTTATTATTGACTGAAGATGGCTAGATTGAACAGACCAAACTGCTTTATTCCATTAGGTAGTGAATCGAACGTAGAATTAGAGCGAGGCACAACTTGAGATCAGTTTCAACCCTCATTTTTTTTCAGCTATATACACAAGTACAAAGAAAGACATCTATCAAACTGTACAGAACATCTGAGAGGACCATGCGTGAACAAAGGTGCCTGTAACAGTGCATTATTCATATTATCTGTGGCACTATAGAACACACTGGCTCTGTTTGGGAGCTTCTTTGAATCATTTGTCAGGATTATTGATTCCAATAAATCTTGCGTGGAATTGTGGGATGACTGAGCGAATCAATGAAGTTGTGCTTACAGTAGAGTGTCATATCTCATGTTTCCTCCTCTGGGGTTGAATAGCCCCCCACCCTCTCTCCCTCCACTCCACCTGCTCCCGCCACCACCATCACCATCACCCATTTCATCGCCTCAACTCATCTCCCCTCTCTCTCACACACTCTCTCTCTCTCACACATCACCAACCACACACACCAACAGCGCCTGGCAAATGACGCCACACTGAATGCCTCTTTTGACTGCTACCTCTCACACAGAAAGACATTAAATGCAACCCCAGATGCAATGACCCGGAGGTATGCATCGACAGGAGTCGCACAGTGTCACCCCTGTAATTCCACTCTCTCTTCCGGATAGATCTTATCACTCACGTCTCTAACTGCCATTATCAATCTTCCCTGTGCAGCCTCTGCATCATTAGGCGAGAGTATTTCACTAAGAACACTAACATAGGTTTCACTCCTTTCTTCTCCTCCCTTGCATTTATAAGTCCACTGCAGGTTGGCATCGTGCCAGGCTGTGCCATGCAGCGCAACACTGCCACCTAAAGGTTCAGTACCACCACCCATCAAGCCTGACCCACTGACAACAGTCTCTCTGCCTCCCTTCCTCAATCTGCCCTCTCTCTCTCTCTCTCTCTCTCTCTCCCCTCTTTTTCTGCTGTTCCCTGTATTTGTCCACGTGTGTTCTATTAGATTAGAACTGTGTGTTGTGTAGTGGTGCTTTATTAGCAGAAAAATTAATAAGGCTTTGATAAAAAGCAGCATGGATTACGTTGAAATTTGAGGCTCATTATTGGCTAATCCTTTTTGAATTGGATGTGTATCAAGTTCCAGACAAGCTTCACTCAGTTCGCTAGTGTGCTTTGAGAGGAGGCATTTAATTCAAGCCTAGATGATGTGGCAAAGCCTACAGTGACATTCACAATACCACTGCAGCAGACTAATTATTGACTGTTGTTATTGCTGCAGGTGTTGAAAAGGTTACCAAGTCTTTTGTGATATTACAATACACACCAAAACAAAGAAACAAACAAAAAAAACATGAATACACTCAAGAGTTACATGAGGAGAGAGGTGAAAAGTCTGCTATTTTTTGAGGGGGGGGGATGTGTGCAGCATTTCTCTATGATGATAACAGTAATCTGAGTAGATAGGCAAGAAAAAAATGTTTCTTTCACAAAGAACATTGAGTCACAATTAATGTTATGTTGGTACATTTTACCAGTGATCTAACCTGGGTGCTGAAGAGACAAATAAGGCAAGGCAATCACTTACCCACTTGCATTTTCTTAAATATGAATTAAATATATATTAAAGACAAAACATCAGTCTATAATTATCACCCCATAAAGTATGCATGTGATTCCATGTGAGTCCATAATCAACCCTATCAATTAGCAGTTGTTCAAGTTACTTTTTCTCTCTTTTTTCACTTTTAAGTTGAGAAACAGTGGAACTTGCTGAAGCAGAATATCTCCTGTACTCTTTTCTGTTGCTTCACAGTACCGTAGAGTGAGTCCCTAATCTAGACTGGCACTTTAGCACTGTGGAACAGGGCAGTTATAGGCAGTACTTATAGACCAGTAAAAGTGCTCTTTTACCTGCTGTCTGGTGTGCATGGGCCCCTTCGTCTTGAACCCTCCTTGGGAGCTGCACTCTGAGGCACTGAAGTGGTCGGAGCTCGTGGAGGATCTCTTGGAAAGGGTGTCACAGCCCCCAACAAATGTGTTATCCAATGGGAGCTCCTGAATCACGTGATGCTTCTTCACTGAGACCGGTGTGTCGGCCTTCAGGTGGAAGGCCGACTGCGGTGAGGCGGACTTGTAGTGCCGTGCCAGGTCTGGGCTGCTCGGTTTGAAGGTTGTGGTAGGTGTGGCATTCCAATCAAAGCGTCCAATCCCTTGCTCCTCCAGCTCGGTGGGCAGACTGATGGTTCCATTGATTGGCTCGTGGGCAGGATCGTCAGGTTTGTTCCCCTCAATGGTGACAAAGTTGAGCAGGGAGCTTTTGGGGGACTTTCTTTTCTTGCGCTTTTTCTTCTTGTTCTGCTTGTTTTCTGTGTTGGGTGACATCCACTCAGCCCCTTGTTTTTTCCTCTGCGCAGCTTTGAACCTGGAAGCGTGGCGGCAACGCAGCAGCACAGTGACAAAGATGACAATAATCACCACTAAGGCGCCAGTAACAAAGGCTATCATTATGGTTAAATAGTCACCACTTTGATAAGTTTCGCTGCTTTCCCCGATGTTTCGGTCTATCGGGGTCTCCATGGTGCGTCGGATGAGATCATAGATAAGCGTCGAGTTTCCCACAGTGTCATTGACATACAGGAATACCAGCACCAGAGTATGGAGAGATTTAGGATATCCAAGGTCACTGATGTTGACCACTAATCTGTGTAAGCCTATGTCAGTTACAGCTGGTTTTTCCTCCAGAGTAATATTCCCCGTGACAGGGTCAATTCTGAACAGACCCTTGTTGTTCCCGCTCACAATAGTGTATTTGAGTTCTGCATTCATCCCTGTATCACCATCTACTGCAAACACTTCAGCGACCACAGATCCTGGGATAGAGGAGAGAGGGACAAGCTTAAAAGACGTGTTGGAGGGGGGGTAGATGACGATGGGGGTGTTGTCATTCACATCGATGACATTGATGGTCACCTTTGCGGCTGAGGAGCAGGGTGGCCTGCCACTGTCCACAGCCCTAACATCAAAAGTGTAGGAGCTCTGCTGCTCCCTATCAAATGACACATTAGATTTTATCACCCCAGAGTACGGATCTAGTATAAAGTTCTCATTGTCATTCAGTATCGAAAGAGAAACAGCAGCATTTTCTCCAGCATCTGAATCTGTCACAGTTATCACCCCCACAGTGCTGTATTTAGGAAGATTCTCAGACACAAAGAACTGAAAGTGGTTATGTGTGAACTTGGGGTTGTTATCATTTTCATCAAGCACAGTTACAATGACGGCTGCCTGCGTTTGCAGAGGGGGCGTCCCGTTATCTCTTGCCGTTACAGTGAAGAGGAACCTATCCTGATCCTCTCGGTCAAAAACCCTGGATGCAGTCAGGACCCCCGTTTTGCGGTCGAGATCAAAAAATGAAGCATTTGGTCCCAGCTGATACACTATCTCTGCATTTTTCCCGCTGTCCTCGTCTGTGGCACTGAGAGTAGTGAGGAACAGGTCGCGTTTGTTGTTTTCCATAACAGCCAGCTCAATAACTGGCTGAGTAAAAATAGGCGGATTGTCATTCTCATCCTCCAGCCTCACTCTCACCAAGGCAGTCTGATTCAAGCTCGGTTTTCCAGAGTCAGAAGCCACAATTTTAAAGTTGTATTCCTTCGTCCCTTCATAGTCGAGCAGTGCAGATGTCTCTAACAGGTATTGGTTGTCATACACAGCTTTGAGATGGAAGGGCACATCCTTCTCTATGAAACAAATGACCTTGCCGTTGATGTCAGTGTCTTTGTCCGACACTGTGATGAGAGCTATCTTGGTATTGATGGGATCCTTCTCCGAGAGGAAAACAGTGCCATTAATGGGACTGATTATGTACCTCAGGTCTATATTAGGTGGATTGTCATTAACATCAGTCACATTTATCGTAACAGTAGCTTTGGCTGGACTTGAGCTGCCATCACTAGCTAAAACAGAGAGCTTATGAATAGCAGTCTCCTCTCTGTCCAGGGGCCTCTGCACTGTAATCAGGCCAGATGTTGTATTTAATGCAAACAGTCTTTTTGTAGCAGGAGGCACCTGAGTACCAAATACATAATGTATCTCTGCATTTGCCCCTATGTCTGCATCTGTGGCCTGAAGCTGCACCACAGACGTGCCAATAGGGGAGTTCTCTGGTATATGCACCTCTATCTGACTCTCTTTAAAGACCGGTCTGTTGTCGTTGACATCTGTGACAGTAACCTGCAGAATGGCAGTGCTGGATTTCTGTGGATTCCCACCATCCTCTACTTTAATCTTCATCACATATGTATCCTTCTGCTCTCTGTCCAGATTCTGCTGCACAATGAGCTGGGGCCACTTCTCCCCCTCAGGCGTTTCTACTATGTCTAAGCCGAAGGCACTTTGCCCATTGATCAGCTCGTATTTATGGACACTGTTGGGGCCAGTGTCTGGGTCAGTGGCAGAAGGAATGGCAAAGCGGCTGTTAATGAGCGTGTTCTCCGGGATGGAGATGTTGATCACAGGGGACGGGAACATGGGGGCATTATCGTTTGTGTCTTTGACAATTATTTTGATCTTAATCAGCCTGAAATAATCATTAGGCAGGATGACCACTTCGATTTCAAAGGAGCACTCGCTGTCCTCAAACGAGGGGCCGGGGCATAACTTCTCCCTGTCGATCCGGTTTGATGTCGTGAATATCTCTCCAGTGCTGCTCAGAACACGGACCAGTGGGTTATCTCCTGCTTTGGAGACGAGCCGGTACACGAGATTAGCACTTGCTCCAGTGGCAGCATTTGTATGGGAAATGTTCAGGTCCTTTGGTATGTTTCCAATGAGGACGTTTTCTTGCAGCTCCTCTCGGATGGGGTAGATTAGCTCTTGGGCTATTGAAGGATCAAGCCATATGCAGGCAAGCAGGGCGCCCAACAGGTAATAGTCCTTTAGATCCATGACAGCGTTAGTGTGTTTCCAGTCTTCGCGGGCTGAAAGGTTTCTTTCTATGCAGCGTTGACACAAGCAGTGACTCCTTGCATGTGATGGCAGGAATCTTCCACGAGCAAACCTACGAATACATGACAGAGTTTCCCTTCAGTGCAGCAACTTCATCATGCACAACAATTAAACTTAATTAAGAAGTAGCCAAATCCCTTCTCACAGTCAGCTGATTTCACTTTACACACACACACACACACACACACACACACACACACACACACACACACACATATATACATATATATATATATAGATATATATATAGATATATATAGATATAGATAGATAGAGGTGTGTGTGTGTGTGTGTGTGCGTAGCCTATACATATACAATAAAATCTCCCTGAGCCTTTTAAAGATTCAAAGAAATCAACAAACACACTGCAGCAACCATTTAGCCAGCCATTCATGTCTGTTGCTCCCCTTTGAAAATCCTCCACATTTTATGAGAATATTTCAGCGCCTCAAATCCCGATTTGTGGCCACAAAACTTCACAACACACTGCACATTAATTTTACACTTAAATTGGCTTTTTTTTTTAAAGCAAGCTTAATCTGTGTGTGGGCTCCTTTCCTAAAGGAAAGGAATGAATGGAGCCCGACAAAGTAAGCTGAATCAGATTTTTGAAAATTCTTAGTGGACAACCTATTTCTCATCTTACATACCCAAATCCGTTGCAGCGCAGGAGAAGAGAGAGGGGGAAAAACTGGAGTGTGTCAGCTCATAGTCTTCTCATCCTCGTGTACCAGCGAGTTTAATTCTGGGAAAGATATCCTTCTCTGTCAGCTCTTGCGCCTTTGGGTCCAGGAAAAAGAGAAGCGAAGAGGAGGACAAAAATGATGATGACAATAATAATCGCCCCGCAAAAAAGAAAGGGGAAAAAAATGATCAGACTCAAGAACAGGTTTGGGATGAAATCAGCTGATCGGGGTAAATTGGAGGCTGCATATGTCGCAGTTCCTTTCCCCCATTTAACTTCGGGAAACGGTGTGGATTTAATTGCGCGACCTGCGGTGATTGCGGTGATCAGCGTCGCTCTCCGGCAGACGCAAGACAAGCAAAGGTGGTCAGCGGTCTGTGGTGCCTTCCATTAGGTCCCAAAAATCAATGCACGTCCCGAAAGAAGAAGAAAAAAGAATGAAATCAAGAAAGAAACCGGCGTTTTGGGTTTTCTCTTCTTCTTCTCCTCCTTCTTCCTCCCCCCTCCTCTCCACGGCTACCTGTGAAGGTGAAGGCGCCGACGAGGTGAACGCAGGGAGAGACACTCGTGTCCCGTCATGTTTCAAGTTCACGGAGCTCCATCGGTGATCGGCAGACACAAGGTTAAATTTAAGAAGGGGAGAAAAAAAAGAAAAAAGAGGAGATGTGAGTCGATCCCACTTGCTTCCGAAAAAAAATGCTTAAAAAATAAACGGGTTAAAGACTGCTGAAGTGTGCCACTGATGCACAAGCGTTTGTATGTGCCCCGTTTATCCTTGCACTTCTCACTCCCGGAGCAGAATATCTTGCTCTAACTCTGTGTAAACCCATAGGAGGGGTGGTGAAGTACACCACACCGACGTGCAGCCCCCACCTCCCTCCGTTACCCCGCCGACCCTCGTCATTGGACACCGCCCCTTCTCTTTCCGTGGCGTCGGCAACCCGAGCGGCAACAGGATTGGCCTGGAGTCACGTCACTTTTCATGGATGGCACCAAATGCAAAAAAAAAAAAAGGAAAAAAAACCGGAGGGGTTGTGTCCGCGGCGAGATGCTCCGTGAAGATGCTGCTGCTGCAGGCTGCGGAGACGCTTAACCAAAAAAAATGAAAGAAAAAAATCTCCCAAAAAGGCTGGATGGTGGTGATGGCGAGGAGGGTGGATGATGGTGATGGTGATGATGAAGCTGGCAGTGCTAATGTAGAAAGAAAAGAGACAAGAGAGAGAGAGACAGAACGTGGCTGTCCTTTAGCTTGTTTGTGATTATATAAAGGCAGATAACACTCATTGGCTCTAAAGGGACGCATCAACCTGTTAGGCTGTTGTCAGGTAGGCTGCAGTAATTGGGGTGGACAGACAAAGCCAACAGACTGAAGCACATCAAAAAAAAAAAAAAAAGATGCTACACTGTGTTTTTTTATTCCGTGGGATATCGACTTGCCCAGAATAAACACTGCCCATATACAATCCAAGCCTTGTGTGAGAGTCACTTATAATTGCGCTCCGGACAGCCAATCCGTTGTCTAAGCATGTTTGCCTGCATATTCACGCTCTGTCCGCCACACTTCCACACCGTGCAGCCGGTCGTCAGCATTTGTCCGTTAGAAATAACCTTGACAGTTATCCTCGTCATCAAAGCTCCACAGCGGTGAGAGCTCTCTCTGTGTCTTTGTGTGCGTAATGGAGGTGAATTGCATGTCTTTTGTTTTGAAGTTTACAGTTGTGGTGATCTGAGGAAGCTTTTTGATTTCTCCAAATGATCTTACTTAGCAAGTTTGAACAAGCAACAAGGCTGTGCAACGTAACTCCAGAAAGAAAGAAAAATATGACAATGTCACAAGTGAGACAAGGTAACTAGGAAGTAGGCCGATTTCATAAAATGGAAATCCAGATCCCAGCCATCATTTAACACCTACTGCCATCCAATCATTACTTAATTTCAATGCAGTAGATAACCCTCACTTTGAGCCATGGCTCTCTCTGGCTGTGCTGCTGCTGCTGAGAAACACAAGCTGTTGAGCTCTAAAGCCTGTCATGGTGAACACTGCCATCTTGAGGTGGACCTTCACAAATGCCTTTTTCCCCTTTAGAGCTTCACATCCTCAACCCTGAGTCTTAATTTATGACTTTTGATTCCTCGACGTACGCTGAGAGTGGACCACAGGAAAGATGGCACTCGGTGAGAAGCACCGGGCGAATGAAGAGGCAGCAGAAAAGTGAGAATGAGCCCCGGTTGCTTGGCAAATGGTGAGCCAAGTGATGGAAAGGACATGGGACCCACTGTTAAGGTGAGAACTAGCCTGCAAATGTCTCCTGAGAGGCTGGCTTATTGCCTGGTCAGCAGTCCATTAGCACAACCCAACCCGGTGGCCTGACCTTTTCTTTTTTTTTTTGCCTCTGGTTCCAGTCATCGGTGTCCTTAGCCTGGGAGGGAACAGCTAAAGGAGCAATCTGTCACTTCGGTTTAAAGTCTGACACTCTGATGTGCAGGAAAGAAAGTGACAACATAACTGTCTACAGCGCTGAAACACTTTCTTGCTCTACTGGCGAGCTGGAGTCATCAGGAACTCATCACCTGCTTTTACGTGCTCACTGGGAGTGCATGTGTCTGGTTCAGAAATCTGCTTCAGTTCAGGAGAATTTACAACATTCCCAGGTCTCTGAGGTGGTGTGATCACACTGTATTGGAAGCGGAGGACAGAGAAACCCAGAATCCCCACTTCTTGTCGGAGTAATTGTTCAGACCTTGGTATCGATCATGAGCTCCATCAGAACTCCACACACAGGTGATGCTGTCATGGGGTTTTCATAGGTCAGTGAAATCTTATTTATTTCGCCTTACGGATGAGGTCGGGTGTCACATGACCTTGAGTGGCACATCAGTGACGGCACAGCTCCTAATTCTAAATTTACCCCGTCTCTCAGGTTTGTTATCTTCTATTTAGTCTACTTTTGAACTGGCTGCAGCTAATGTTTCTGCCAGTCCAAGTTACTGACAACTGATGAATAATGTAGTATGCTAATATATGCCTCTAGGTCTTGCGGTGCACCTCCTACAATTTCACAATCGAAGAGAGAGCCTAAGGGAAGTGTCCAAACCTAAGGCCCTTATGATTCCCTATATACCAGCGCAGTCAAATCACACATTCACCTTGGTCTGATTCACACACTGACTTATGACTCGTTCATGCTGTTGAATTGGCTTCATGAATAATACAAGGAACAAATATGTTTATCTTTCGTGTCCATTAAAGTACAGGTCAAACAGGTAATTTATGTATTTTCCAACTTAAACAAGGTCTGAGGAGCTGCAGCTGGAAATGTAAACAGCTGGTGTCACAACTTCAATGTGGATCGAAAGTGAGAAGCAGAAGGAGCAGCAAACACGAGCAAAGACTGACACCGGTGGAGAAGGTTAAGGTGGGATTTTTCTGTAATTAAGGCGCTTTTTAATTACATTGAAAGTTCCCAGTTTCATACAAAGCAATCATTTCCTTGCACAAACACTAGAAATTGAGGTAACCTTTCAAAATGACAACTTAATAATATCATTCCTAGGAAGAACATTGTTCTAGCTTCACTGGGAATACAGTTTAACAGCTGTAATAGATTATTTTTAAGTACATTTTGTGCCACAATGCACTTTACCATAATTGAGGTGTGAGGCTGTGTTTCGGCCAGGTGAGAAAAACTCCGCAGTGTGAGAAACATTAATACAGGGGCATTTTTAGAGTGTGAAACCTCTTTCGGTGTTGTCTTTTCCAGTCTATGCATGGTCAGATTTATGCAAAATAATCTACCCAGAAGAAATCAAATTGTCCAATCCTTTTAAACATAGAAAATGAATGACAAGCATAGTGTACGTTATCTTAAAACACAATTACTGGACTGAATACTGATTTTTTTTGTTGTTGTTGTTACACCGCCTCAGTTCCTCTAATCAGCTGACTTGGAGAAAAACATCAGTGGAACTATTATCACATGAGTTAAGCCCTGCTGCTTGTGAGGCTTCACCACCTGCCAGCTAAGCAAATGTGTGCTAAAAAAAAAACTGGACATGTGAATAATCAAATATTTTGAGGTGTTTTAGTCATCATCAAAGTCTCCCACTGTTGTTTTACATTTAGATTTTGATGTATAAACTGTTAAAAGACCTAATTTATTTCATGTAGAGATAGAAAGTAGCCATTTTTTATTAGTAAAAGTTTATCTTTCTTTTTTTGGTTTCGTATCCCACTGACATCTGTTTCATTTGTTCCCTGTCAGTACCACCAAAGAGCCACTGTAACTGCTGATGAAATTTAGACCTTTTCCCTTAAAACCCCTTTGCCACTGCGACTTCTCTCGAGAGTGTAATGACCCAGTGGATAATTGGCATCACACATGCTGTGGACCTGAATACTAATCAGAACTTCTAATCAGGCATCTCCAACTTAAAAGTTCTGATACATGCAAGTGAAAAATTTGGGATAGGAAATGTTTATCACTTACTTTGAAAGGGATTTCAGTGAAATCAAACCTTTGAATTCCCTCAAGGAACTTGTGTTGTATCGCTTTTACAAGGTAGTAACAAGGTGCTTTGATATCTGCAGGAACACAAGTTTACAGCTGTGGACTTATGAGATAAATGTAAACGCTTGCTCAAGGTAATTTCTTGATTCACCATATGTCAACCTAAAGACATCCCATGTTAGCTGCTGAATTTTTCCTCATTATTGTGAAACCATTTTTAAAGACATTTTCATGCAGCCAGCACATCCTTTACTGCCTGATGCTTGGCATTTGAGAGGTATAATGCCATTCATAATAATCCTTTGAACATTGATTGGCACATTGCTTGATCAAAGAAGATATCCTTGCTGGATTAGAGTTTCAACTTGCCAACAGTGCGAGATATCTCGTATAAGAATGCCTCTTCTGTCTTTATACTTTCGCTTTTACTGTAATTTGCTCTCTCACTTTGGCTTTCCGCCTCTCCTCATTTTTTCCCTTCTCCCTGACACATTTGAATCACATATCACTTTCCAGACTCTGCACCGAAAAAGGTCAAACATTCCCCTCATTCTCTTTCTCACTCATGTGAAAGCCAGAAGCCTGCCTGTAAGTGGCTGAAATGGATCCTGGTCAAAGACTGCTGCAAACCAGGAAAAGAAAGTCGAGCAAGATCCTTCTCTGTTCAGTGCACCGGCTGTTTGACCTTGTGCAGCATGAATGAAGCGATGCCAAGTTATAAGATACTTGACATGCACTCCACACAGTACTTTTTCACATCCTGTCAAACTGAGTTGTATATATTTGACAGGGCATCAAGCCTCAAGTTCATCTTTATAACAGTTTAGCAGAAGCTTGAAACATAAACTGTGTGTCTCAGGTGATCTGATTTACAGCACATTGTCTCACATCTTTTTATTTTCTCTGTTGAGTTACATATATAAATGCAGAACTCCACAAATTGGCTTTGAAGTGTCTTTTTGCCACGGCCATAAGGTTACTATTTTAATAACTCACATGCAATAGATACTATTTCCTCAGAGGTTATCAACACATCTTTTATCCAGCTGCAAATTTCTAAAACAAATTCCTACCTAGTGTGTGAGGTGTAATAATTCCATATAGAGCTCAATGTGCCACTACAAACCATATTTAAAAATGTCTCAGTATATTGTGCAGTGAATTTTTTTGTCTCGTAGTAATTATGACTCTGGCAGTTAAGGACAGCCTGTGAAGAAGAACGGAGATGGCAAGAAAATGCCTGCATATATGCAGAGACTAACGTATCATTCGAAAGGTCAAACCTCAACATGACAGTTTTTGTCATGCATTAGGCCAGCAGCTTCACATTCACTAAGAGAATCTGGCTAATTAGTCATTTGCACAGTTTTTGGGCTATTTTACTGACTCTGTTCTGCATAAAAATGTAACTCAGATTCAGATACGAGCAGTTAAGTCTGTTAGTTGTCCTGCTCTTTCGTAATCTTCTTTTCATAATTTTGTGATCTTTACAAAATTGAATGAAAAATGATTAAAATCATTAAAAGTGGTCTGAATAGCACAAAGGGTTTGAGAATCCTGTACAGGTTTGTTCAAATACAACTTAGACATTATTCACATGGTTCTTTCTCCTAGACTTAAAGTTCTTTGTGCTACCACATCGACTGAGCGTCCAAATCAAAGTTAGAAAATGTAGCATATTATCGGTTTTTATGCTTCCTTATACTTTTTATGCTACAGACTGCTTGTGTGAGTGTTTCAGGCATTGTAAGATATAGAATATTGCACTTCACCATATTTAGTAATGCACCAGTTTGGATTAACCTGTAGATTATGGAACTGAAGTATATAATTACCTCTGCCAGGAGATTATGTAATCATCTGAGTTTGTTTGTCTGTCTGTCTGTCTGTCTGTTTGTCTGTTAACAGCATAACTCAAAAAGTCATGGACGGATTTCACCAAATTTTTACAGGATGTCCGGAAGAGCAAAAGTAACAATCGATTAGATTTTGGAGGTGATCCGGATCACCTCCAAAATCTAATCGATTGTTGCTTTTGCTCTTCCGGACATCCAAAAGTAACAATCGATTAGACCAAAAGTAACAATTGGATTAGATTTTGGAGGTGATCCGGATCACCTCCAAACAGACAGACAAACAGATGGCCTGGCGGAGGTCTCACTCTCCGAGTGCTTTTCTAGTTTTCACTGTGTATCCCAGCCGTGCTGCATCTTAAGAGGACCTTGTTCATTTGACATACTTCATATTGAAGTTGTAAAACACATGCAGATTGTGTAAATGAATAAAACCATTATGAGGAAAACTACTCAGACCACGGGCTGTGGGTAAAGAGCTCAAACCTCTTGTGCAAAATGTTAAGATCATCCTGTAGGTGTGCAGTCATTGTTGCAGCTACACTTTTATGTAAAATACACCCACTTATCAGTTCTAATCATTGGTCTACAACAGAAAATGACTCATTCTCTCAGAACAAGGTGCCATAGATTTTTCCTGTCATTACAAAAAATGTATTAGGATGTTGCATATGGACATTGGTGGGAAAACAAAAATGAAAATGAGAAAGTGTCTTTGAAACCTAAATGAATGAGGCTCAAAAACAATGACCCTGACCTCAAATCCCCTCGTATTTTATAACTGCATTCACATCATAGATTTTTTTTTTTTTACCAGCTTCATTCTTGTAAGTATCCTTCAAGTGGTAATTTTGTGAAAGCTCTGATAGATGTGAGTTAAGGATAAATACGTGTCTGAAAAGATGGCAGGAACATTTTTTTTCCAGCTTGTCAGCTTGAAAGACAACTGCAATTTAAGTTAATGCTGCTTTGTTAAATGTGCACTTTTCTATGTCCAACTCCTTCAGGGATACAACTCTATGATAACTGTGGTTATTATTCCAAGGTCCAACTTCTTTTTTTTATCAATTTACATTTGTAGTACTGGACACTTTATACAGCATTGAGTATTCAAGGCTATAAAAAATTGCATGAACAGAAATTAAATCATCTTGTTGGATAATTCAACCTAAGTCAGAGAAAATGGCTGTTTTTTTTCTATGTCCTGCTGCATGCTAACAAATACCAGTAATTTATTTCCATTGAAGAAATGCCATGGTGACTCTACACATCTTTGTACAGACAACACAAGCTTTTAGCATTCAAATCACTGCCCAAAGTGATAAGGTATTATCAGATGACAACACACAATTTATGTTTAGCAAATGAGAGGGAGAATAGAAAATGTCACTCTCCGCCATGGCTACGTATTCCAAAAGCCCAGATTCAGCTGAGAAAATACTGTCATGTGCTGTTGTCATTCATTTCGCATGGTGCGATGTCTGATGCAGGGGTTGCCAATAATCATGTTTGCATGGTGAATACGGCAAACAACACCCAGTGACTGACAACTTCAAGGGCACCTAAAGGCTAATCCGCGCTTTTTCACATGTTCATCTATACACTGTTGGTTCTAAGCCCTGGGAGATGTTTGGGGAAATAAGAACGCTTCTCATCTCTGAGGTCTCATTCAGACATAAATAGTCAGCCATTGTTTGAACACACGACTGATGTGAAACACATGCAGTCTATGTACGCTGCGGTTGATGTTTCCTGCAAAAGCTCTGAAGATACAGTGATCTTTTTCTAAGCAGCTCTAAAATTGTGTGTGATTGATTTTTATTAGGCCTTAGTGTGGAGTCTTTGAGTCTTCATGTCGATCAACATTTTATCCAGTAATTTCCCCATGTCATGTACTGTACATTCTCCTTATCCCACAGCAGCTTAGATAGAAGGCCACATGCTTAGAGCTCAACATGAATACTCCATTCTGTATGAATGACTGACTATGGCTCCTCTCAGTTTCTACAAAAAAAAAACACTCTAAATATCCCAGCCATCCATCCATCCAGCCATCTCTCCATTTTCTCCCTCTCGTCCAAGGTCAGGGCGTGGTGGCAACAAGCTAAACAAGGTACCTCTCACTGAAAACCACTTTCTGCATTATCCGTAATAGATACTTAAAATTTAACCTTAACCTGGAGCCTTTAAGGGGCTGCAGCTGGTGGAGATGGTCTGGAAAAAGGAACCACAGGTGCAGAGTGATGCATTTCACTTTCTTTCTTTCCAGATTTTTACTCCGCAACCTGGGACAAGCAGCGCGACTGCTCTGTGGGGAATCACAGGAATGCGTGACTGTAATTGTTTGCTAATGAGTTTCCTCTCCCCACTAATTGAGGATGCCATCCTATTACATCTATTACGGTGTACGGTTTCCACACACACACGCCAAGATCAGCAAAATGTAACCACAACTGTTGCGTTCTTTCCATGGAACATTCATGATAAACTCATAAACCGTGAATTACATGACCCTTCCTTTTCTGTTTTCTGGTTTTCTGCCAGTCTGCAGTCAGTCAGCAGTGTCTCTCCAACCTGCATTTCTTTATGAGGCTTGTCTGTTTCTGGGAGTGCAAATGTAAACAGCTGGGGTAAAAATAAAATAACTGGACCAATTCAGATCACAACAATAAGAGAGAAGCATCTGGAGACCCTGTAGTTTTAAATCCAATAGGTCACTCTGTGGTATCTTTATATGACAACAGTAACCTCAATGATTCATTTCTGTCTTGATTGTGCTCTTATTGTGGCTCTCTGAGAAGAAATCAAGACAAGTGTTGAGGAGGACAACTTGAGAAAACAAGGGCATCTTGAAATATGAAATCATCTTAAATTAACACAGGTTGTCAGAAATAAAAAAAAATAAGAGCTGGAAATGTTTCTGTCCTGGCTATGTTAATGACCGTGATGGATGGTGCTCATTGCTGTTACTAGTGTGTTTGGTACATCCATAAAACTCTTGTACTGACTGATTTGTGACTTTCCTCTGGAATCTCTATGAGCTCGGGGTCTATTTTATTGTGGATTTGTAATCAACAGGCAGCATCCCCTCGACACTGTGTCTTAGTTTCCACCCAGCAGAGGGAAGGCTATTGCATTATGATGGAAAAGTTTTGAGAAAAGTTAAGTGTTAGGGTTTTTTTTTTTTTGCTTGATGCTGAAGTTTCTTGTCCTCTTTGGGTCCACTGCTGTGCTCCTTACTTGTTTTCTTAGTTTTAGTCAGATGGCCAGAGCTAAAAACCAGCACAGACAGTTCTATACAGCCTGTTTATGTTTTGCAAACTCTTAACACTTTGCTGTATTTTGCTCCCATGCCTTTGCCAAGTGAGTCGCTGTTTGGATTCCTTAGAACTGACATTTCACACACACACCTCATATACTTAGTATCCCCTTTATTGGATACAGCTGAACAGTCTTGGACTTTTTTTATTTTTTTACTGAGAGATTATTTTGAACTTCCATATATATATATATATATATATATATATATACCTTTAAAAGAAGCAGAATGCTAAAAACACCTCAAAGTACAATGCATTCTAGCTATAACATCACCATTAACAAACACCTTTGTACCAATGTCAACAGAAACTAAACAACATAAATGCCGTTAAAGTAGATGTTATGGTGCAACAGCACAGTTAGTCATTTTCTCTGTTTCCACTATTTTGTCATTCCTTTTGCTATTCTATTAGTCTACTGATTTTACTTTGAAATGAGGTGAACATGTGATATTTCCATATGAGTGCGGCGGAGGGGAATCAATATGCTCCCATTTCTGTTGGCCCGCAGAGATAAAGGGGAGTTTTTCTAGCTTAGTGTAAATGAGAGTTGCATTTGGTGTAATAATGCCATAGTAACTTTGTAATTAAATCTTGTAGCAGAAAAATGTACACTGTCAATTGGATGTGATGAAGTGAAGCAGAGATGAAGGAAAGAGTCGGTGGGTGTGCACTTTTCTTTCCTCTGTTGTTGCAGCGCTCTGAGCGAATAAATGTGTCTCTGAGGGCGCTTTCTTCCATCCCACTTTCTTTCTTTTTTTCCAAAGATGCTTTACATAATTGTATTGTTAATTACTGTGTTCTGTAAGTTTAAGCAGTGGGAGTCCCAGTTTGCTTGAGTGGAGGGACCTCACTTAGTGTGTGTGGTGAATTCTGCCAAGTTGTGCAGCAGTAGAAGACAAAGAGTATACAATCATGATTGTAGCTTCGTGAGGCTTGAGGTACAGCGGTGATCTGAGCTAAATGCTCATTCCACGATGCTAAAATGGTCACAGTAACTACCGCCATGCTGATATGCAGTAGGTATGAAGCCAATCATGTTTACCGTCCATAGTTTATCATGCTATCATGCTATTCTTTGATGATTTGTGCTAAACACATGTGAATGTCATTGCTGATGCTTGACAGAAAATGAAACCTTGAGGTTGAAAATTTTACCTGCTGATGGCAATAGATGAAAAGTGAGACAATTAACAAGATTCTTTCCCTGTAGACCATGAACCAATTGAATTTGGTTATATACTATTTTGTTTATGACCACAGTACTGGAACAACCAACCAGCTGCCATTCCTAGTGCTAAAAAATGATATTAGGCTTCTCATCATCTCCTAACTAATGTGAAGCACATCTAATAACAGGTCTTTAAAAAACATCCTAACAGCAAAATTATAGACCTGCAACCCTTGACTTTGTTCACTTTAAGTGCACAAATTTTATCGGGAAACACTGGTTCAACATTAACTGCTCCAATTGACCTGTTTATCTCCAATCTGTTAGATTCATTAAACAGGAGATATTGATGCAAGCAGCAATTGCGGGGGCCAGTCAGGAACCCATCGAACAGAGTGCACTGCAAACAGGTACAATGAAGACCTGTCTGCTTGTCTATCTGATCGTGATTGGAGCGTTGCGACACTGATATCGCTCGCTTCCTGTTTGTGTCTTTCTGCCAACTATGTCACCGCTAAATGATTCACAGTAAATGACAAGAGTGATCCTGACAGAACTGTTAAAACTGCTCACTCACCTTGATAAGGAGATGGTTGTTGTGGCCATTTTGCTATCTTACACTGTTCCTGTGACTGTGATAGTCAATTATTTTAAATAATGCATGCATCCTCTATTCAGAGTAGCCTTCTTGATAAAGCCCCTGATCTTTATCTACTGTATTTTATGGCTCTGACACTGTGATAGTAATCCCTAAGCCTGGCGTTCCACATGTCACACCTCAAGCTCCACTACATGTGGGGTAGCATTGCTGTAATGTGCAATGGTAAAGAATAGTGGATAATTGGTGGATATAATTTCCATTTTTGTCAGTCCCATTTACACAAAATGTACTCAGCCATTTCCCACTCAAGATCAGAAGGCAGATACGCTCAAGAAGCGCCTCATGAAATATGTTGTTCCAGAGAAGCCTTATTTTCCATCTTCATCATCTTCCACTGGATAAAGCAGAATAAGAGTTCAATAGATGTGCTTTAATTGTGGTGAAGTGTTGGTGCTCAGCCAGCGGTGAGAACAGCATAAGTTAGTGTAAAACTTGACACATGGCACTGCCCTCCACCAGCGTGTTCTCCCCGTAGTTAAGCTGCAGTTAGCTGAGGGTTCCTCCCACATGTTTTTGTACAAGGAAGACAAGCAACAACTGCAGCAAATCATTTGATGCCCTTAGTACACTCTATATAAGGAATACAGGCAGGAGAAATGGCAAAATTACTCCAGCTCCAATGTGCCAATGTGGAAGGTCTGCAACTAATGATTATACCAGTGTTGATTTTCTCAAATAATGATTTGTCTATAAAGGAGAAAAAAAATAGTAATTCATATTATAATACCCCGGGCCCCAATGCGGTTTCATTGAATCTCTTCTTTTGTCATTCCAAAAATCCAAAAAAATATTAAGCCAACAACAATATATAACAAAAAAGCAGCAAGTTCTCACATCTGAGAAGCAGAAACCAGAAAAGATGTGGAGTTTTTGCCATTTTCACTTGAGTATGAAAATAGTTTCAGATTAATGCTATGCTGATTGAGTAATTAATCAATTGAGTAACAATTTCATTTCAAGGAGAGAAAATTACTGCTTGGCATCTAAAATAGTCCATCCTCAAAGTCCTGTGATAAATAAAACCTTTGTGAAGCCGACGGTGTTCATTTTTGTGTGTGTGGGTCAAGTGCTCGTTCAGTGCGGACATTTTTTAGATTGTTTCCTGTATTAGGCTGTGTGGTAATAGACTTCCACAGGTTGCATAGGTAATCAGATCTTTAATGCCTCCAGGAAGCATTTCCATCTGGATATTATGTGTTTTTGCTCGATCCAATTACAATGTAATCACCAAGGACATGTTAATGACAGTTGCTGCACAACATAAAGAGGTCAGGGAGATAACCCTGAATGCCAACTATATTGAGGAACCAAACGTCCCCCTGGATCCCCATCTAATCTCCCTACGCTGCAGTTTTAAAACTTAAGAAATACAGTATCCACTATGTAGATTTGGGTCTATTTGTACAAGTCATTTTTGTTTTATCATACACTGTGTTGTACAAAAATAATAAAAATGTGTAAACTCTCAGCATGATACTGTTGAGCACTGGTATTATCAGCATTACAGTGAATAGCCTAAGGGTTATGGCAATGTTTGTGGGTTCATGATCCATGTAGATTTTTATATCTCATACATCACTCATCCCATTTACGAAACTCATGAAAAGACCATTCAATGCATCCCATTACCATGGTTTAACCGCTCTGCACTGTTACTTTTAAGTTAAAATAGAAGCATGGAAAATGAGGTGATCAAATAAATCACATGTTGCTCTGTTGTGGAGCAAAGTTGCTATTATGAATTTCCATTAAATAGTGTATACAACCAAGGGACCAAACACGGTAATAAAAAAGCATATTATTGTACTAAAGGTTTGTAATAGCATAATAGCCTCTCCCTTGCTTTGTGTTTATGTGCAGATCAGCACAAATCCCCTTATAAATAAACTGCTTTTCCAACGAACAAGACACCGGTGCCCCCACAGTAATTTTCCATGTATAGGAGGCTTAGCTGTGTGACTCTGTGTCTGTGGTGTTTTGGATCTTTCTGCCACAAATTAAATTTGAATTGTTCCATAAAGGGTCAAACATCTTGAGAGAATAGACACGACACACCATGAAATTAGACTGTTGTTGGAAAAGGCAGAGGTATACTTAGATACAAATTTCTTATTACAGGAGTGTTTGCACACAGATCCATGTTGTGGCTGACTGGTCTGCTGCAATATTGAGCAGACAAACATCCCCCCCTCCCTTTCATCTCCCTGGTACACAACAGGTTTAGGGCTGCAGAGATATCCAGTCTTACCGGGGTATATTTGGTTTTATTCATCGTGATGGGATGAAGAAGACTCTAAGTATTCATTTAAATTCATTTTTTTCACACTTTGTTGCACTAAATGAACACCATAATCACATGAATAACCACGGTGTTGGTTTTGGATTAAAGTATAATAGCATTTAGACCCAGCATTCTACCACTTTGCAGGTATTTTTATTAAAACATTTCCTCCATGTGTGGATAAAAAATTGTAGATTATGAAGATACTTTTTGTGATTGATTCTGTTTTGCACAATCCAGCTGAGAATCTGAATGTTGCTTTCTGTTGCTGATGTAAACTAATGCAACGTTACAAATGGGTAAACATCCCACCTCTATATGTAGAGCACCTTTTTATGGAACCACCACCTTTTTTATGGAACCACCTCAGTCAGTGGCTCGATACATATCCAACATCACTGCCACAGCTCTGTCTGATTGTGTTCGTTGGACACTTCAGATGTGGCTTTTACAGCAGCTGAGGGAAAGTGTGAAGAGCGAGTTTGTGAGAGACGAGGTGCCTTGGAAACTGACCAAACGGCTTGTGTACGCCAGACCAGTGTTTCCAATACATAGGCCTTACCTGGGCAACTTGCCCAGGCAAACTTGTTCCCACCCAGGAAAATTCTTCTTAACTCCAAATTCAAATTTGCATCACAAAATCCCAACCTGGCTGTGCTGCCATGACAAACGTCCTGTGCAACATGGGTGTAATGCAAAGAGTACATTTTGTCCCCATTCGCTGCTGGACTTCAATCACTTAGCCGAGGGCAAGCCATTATTTCATAATTCACAGGGGGCCGTGTTATATTGAAGTATCATCCATTAAATCATTACTACACATTTGAGGCCCGTATCTATATATCAGAGACATTTAAGGCTGAGCTCTTTTCATGTTGGAACTGGGAAACAAGCCATCATTGCATAAATGTTCAATGTAATAACAGGGAAATGGCAACAAAAGCATCTGTTGTGCAGACATGTAGCAATCATTGCACGTGCGAGTGTCATTCTCTAAAGTGATAATCAATACTTGTGTGCAGATTTTTCAAATGACACCATGGGGTTTGTTGGGATAGGATTGTGCAGCTGCATAAACAAACAACATTCTGTGCTGAAGCCGATGCTTTGCTCTCATGTGATATCAAATTGGCTGTGCGATGCATCTCACCTGGGGCTCAATGGCAAATTTCCTTGGGTTGTAAAGATGCCCATTGAAGATGTATTGACTCAGGTTGTTGTTTGATGATGCTGCATTGTAGAATCAACACAAGTGACATATGACTGGTTCAACTGAACTTTGCTCATCAGGGAGGGTCTTCATGCCACACACTTACCCCTATATTGTAATGGAGCTGCAAATCCCCCTTATAAACATGTGCAACTGATGCAGAGTTTGACTGTGATCTCTGTCACTGTCGGAGCAAAGACAGCTAACACGCTCTTAGACAATATTATTCCCCATGAAAAAGTCAGCAACCACAAAAATAAAGTTATGTTGCAGCTTAATTTTTGGGCTGAGGAAACAATGAAAAAGAACAGCGTGCACACATCACTTGTGGCTGTGAAGAGTGTTTCGGGCGACCTCTGGTCATTACTCAGACAACAAAAGTTCCTGCTACGCACACTTTGGATTTTGTTTCCAATCTTTCTCTGTGGGAAGGTGCCGCCAGAACAACAGCGTGTTTTCAGTAATGTACTGAAATATTTAACACCTATTTTCTTTCCTTTGAATGTATTTTGTTCACAAATATTTTCACAACTTGGCGAAACAAGTGTCACACTTTGAAACAATACTTCTTTTCAACGCAGACCAGAAGTTTGTAGGTTGCGACTGTCCCTTTGTTCTCCTGCCTGTTTCATGGGGTCCCTTTGTGTCCAGCTCAGTGTGTGATTTATGGCGCTGTTAACAAGCTCCTCCCACACAGCTGCAGCCCCTCCCACCTCAGATCATCACTCAGCCTCAAGAAGGGAGCAGCTGCATGGCACATGTGTTGCGACACTGAACTGGAAAAAGTAAATATAATGACGGTCTGAGCATTAATAATTGACTATTCTCATAAGACAGTACAATGTGTCTTTGTGTGTCTGTGTGTGTGGTGGTGGTGTAAGTCTAGGGGGTGGGGGGGATTTTTGTGTTGCCAGTTTTTGGTCACTTTATTGCCAGATATTCCACATTAGCAGACATTGAATTGAATCTGGATTACAAAAATGGCCATTAACATTGATAGTGACTTCTTACCTTGAATTTTTACAACTTTCCTTTTGCCATCTACATTATTTGTGAGTATTCACTTACCAAACTCGCACGTGTTTTTATGGCCTGATACAGCTAAACACACACAGAGCTCATAGCCATAGGAGTGTTGCTACAGCGAGACTTACTGCTGCTTGATGCAGATGGCTTTGGACCATGATTTGGTGCAAATGAGAAGCCGAAACGTAAACAACAACAGGCCTATTTCACAGCGCATATCTTGACTTGTCACAGCAGGAAAAGTGTTACTAATAACATTAACAGTGGCTCTGTTCTATTCAGGTGTCCCAGTAAGCCGTGACAGTGTGACAGCAAGCCAGCATGCTTAGCACCAGGACCCCAAAACTAAAGCATCGAAATAGAATCCAGCCATCGCTCATTTGGTTATTTACACCTGTGAGAAAAAAAAAGTACTCAGATAATGTACAACTACAAACACATGAGTGGATTTGAATATGAACAAAAACCAAAATGACAAATTTGCATATTGCAAAATCACTGGTACACAAACATGCTGCTTTCCTTTTTCTTTCCGTGTTTGTTTGTGGTTTCCCAGTGTGCGGTGCATTAGTCAACTTAACTGTACGGGCAAAACAACATTTGTTTTGACAACACGTGTGATAAGTTCATGTTTTTCTCTGCGGAATACGAAAAATGCTTCCGCTGTTGAGAGCAAAGAAATAATCGTTGTGTCTCCGCTCAGTGCGTAAATGTTTATGGTCATGTGACTGGAATGGTAGCCATGTGAAGGAAGTCATCTGTGCTCTAAAAATAGCACAATTCACATGTGAGAAACGCAATGCTCTGATATATTACAATGTCTTTGTTCTCACTTGTGATTACAACTTGCTTTTCACCAAAAATAAATTAATTTGGTTAAAAAAGATTTCCAGGGACATAATTTACATGATTTTTGTAGTGTTCTGTTTTGTTTGTATTATCGCAGTTTGTAATTTAATTAATCCTCTGCTGTATTTAAAAGAAATATATATTCTATTAATGTGTGAATGCTGTGCTTTTATTATAAATCCAAAGAAAGGAAGAGTGCGTGAATTTTGTATGAAAAAAACGGGGATAAAAAGGGAAATCATGGCTTTCTTGCAGCCTGTGTTTGTGAAACCAAGACATGACCTCTACATCTGTAGGCCTGTTAAGCTCTTAAAGCCGATATCACCTGTCGCTCTTCTGTTTGCCTAAGCGCTGTGTACATAAACACACCTGGCTCAAGATCCCACTGAGCACTGATTATAGCCCTCCTCCATTTCTCTGGGACTTATTTACCACATCACCAGACATGGTCTTAACAGGCCGAAGAAAAACCAAACCGTCTTCCTCTTCTTTGTACTTTTTGTTTTAATAGCCCGCAATCTCTTCTGTCTTCCTGCTGTTGTCACTTTTGTGTTGACCAATTTAGATAGCCTTCTTTTCTTTTTTATTTCTTTCGCTCATTCTCTTTTGTCTCTCTCAAAGCTGGCAGAAGGATGCCATCGATCTTCATGAGGTTTTGATACACATCGTTTCACCTCCTGCAGTACCTGCTTTATCAGGAGATTGGAGGAGGACGGATGACTGATCAGACTGATATAGCTTCTCTCGCATTTCAGTGACGACCCCCCCCTTCCTTCTCTTTTCTCATTCCGCTTCATCCTTCTTTCCTCTCCTCCTTTTACCTCCTACAGGGTAATTGAAATTTGAACAGCTTTAGCCCTGTGTTTGACTCATTTTTGACACCATCATACCTTCATTTTTTTAAGTGTGTATTTCTTCTTTGCTTGGTAAAGCCACTTGCAGCACATAATTTGAAATCAATTTCACATGGTTGTGTTATTAGTTTCTGAGGTTTCTATCCCTCCATTTTAGCGCATGTTTAAGCTGTTCAAAAGATCATCTCCAGCAAAATTAAATTCTGCTCATCGTGTAAATGCTGAATAAACTAACCAACCAAATAAGTGAATTTGTTAAACCTTCAAAAGGGGAAATGGCTGAGCCTTTGAGCAGGGACTCACAAGTCCTATCACTTCCCTGTAATATTTCATCTGGAAGCAGGTCAAGTTGATAAAGGAATTTATGTGAGGATGATTGATTTCCTGAAATGACTAATTTCCTTTTGGAGGCGGTATCAGGGAGTTGATATTACATACACACTTGAGGAGAATAAGATGCAGGGAAAGGTCATATGGCAGGTTTGCTTGTCATGAATCCCAAGCAGGGGGTAACCTTGAATGATCATAAAAAATAACGATATGTGGTGACAAACAGGCGGCAGCTGATGTAAAGGCATGTTAAACCGATGAGAAAACAGTGTACTAAGCCGAGCATGTGACTGATCTGATCTATATGGCTGAATAGCCGTTACACTGCTGATGGCACAGAAATGCAATTATTAATTCCTTTGACTGATAAACCCTCACAAAGGCCAGGCTATAAGAGCTTAAACTATCTTTCTATTGTCCATAGGACAAGACTCTTTTTGTCTCTTCTCTGGAGAGAAAAAGCAGCTGAGTGTCAGACTCCACACATAATTTGCATCATCGCAAATTGCTCCTGAATTTCATAATAAAGGGCTATAATAGGATTTCAGGTCATTTAAAAATAATGTGGCCAGTGTACCACTTTAATAGACACAGCAAATGGGGGCTTGATACACGCAGAGAACCAAAGAAAGGCAGAAGAAAGAAGAAACAATGAAATATTTCTAAAAAGAAACTTTGATGCTGTCATTTTCTGCTTTTGGACAAATTAGACAAACAATCTATAAACTGTCAATTAGAGAGCTTTAGAGGTGCTGGCCCGTTAATCTGTTACTGTTGGACAGATCCAGGCTAGCAGGAGGGTAAAGATGTTTTTCAGACAATGATTTTTTTCTCAGCGTGGAAGACATTAAAACAATTTTGTGTGTAGATATAAAATAAACTTCATTCTGTGTCTAAAGTGATATTCTATGCGACAAAAAGCAACTCAGAACTACTCTGTATGACTTCAGACTAGCCTTTAAAAGCTTTATTAACTTGGCCTTGGATTGAATTGAGGTTGTTGCAGCAGGATGTTGAAGCAGAGCAGCAGTCATCATGATGCACTGTACCACACATTTCTACAGTTTAACAAAGCTGTATTCTTTTGCTTCGCTGTTTTACTGTTTGTTTGGGTTTTTTTTATTTTTTTATTTTTGTGCACCTGTTGCCATATTTGACTGCCCAGTTGCTCAGTATTTTCCACCTCCAGATCACAGTTTGTTCACAGCACAGGTTTAAATTTCATCTGTGTTGACTTCTCCAAACGTTTTTTGGGAAATGAGCGTTCACACTGTGCAGTCTTCAGAAAGTCATCAGTAAAATAATAAAATCTACTATCTCATAAATCACAAGAACTGCCAGCTACCTGACCTCAAAGGTAACGTATAGCTCCAAACCTATCCAATCTCACCCAATAGGAAATGAAAATATCGTCTTATCTCACACACAGATTCACTCCCTGTTCACCACCACCATCCTCCTCCTAGTGTGGAGTGCCTGAAGATGTTTTAATATTACATGCCATCCTTTTCATTTTAATAATTAAAGACTGAACCATTGATGTTGATTAGAAGCTGGCTTATAAGGAAAAACAGCTGCATGTAAAAAGCAACACTTTTCATTGCTTTAAATGCAATTTCTTCCAAGATGCATTCTTGATGCACTTCAGGACCGGGCATCCTTTTGAGTTTCCGCAGTGTACTGGCACAATCTATTCATGTGCATTTTCAAAGCAGGTGAAAATAACTTGTCTTGGTCTTAGGAGTTGTGAACTGGCAACTGAAAAATCTCATGCCCTGCAATAAAGCTTTCATGGTAGCCGTGGTAACTGTGTAAAAGCTGTGATTCTTTGTCCAATCGGTGTCAGAACTACAGCTGTTCTATTATTCAAATGTCCACAGCTGAATTTTGAATTCTTGGTAATTTTCCTCAATCGTTTCTTTGAGAAATCATGCAAATGGACAGAGTTATCCAGCTAGACTGTAGACAGAATGAACTGCAGTACAAAAACACATAAGTGGTGAACAGTGAGACCGATTAGGCGACGACTAAGATGGACTGTGCATTAACACAACATGAACATTTTTCCCAGCTTGAATGAAATAAAGGTTGTGAAAAGGTGACAATAATTGCCAACAAAAGTATTAGGAGAAGGGGACTTCTCTGGTTAAATTACCTGACATCCATTTTATGCAGTTAGAACAGCAGGGACTGGCCAATCTGTATGAGCGCGATGGGACAGACTGTGGTAAATTAGGAGGATGCTAAATGAAGGATAAGGTCAGAAATGGGAAACCAAAGTGTTGGGAACAGATAAAGGGCTTGGGGAGGAAAGAGAGCAAGGAGAGGTGGGGAAGCCAAGCCTTTGCAGGTGGCCCCATCACCACCCAAACGTGCTGGTAATAGCTGCCATTCATTATCGAATGCGCGGCTGCCTGGTGCAGGACCAAGTACCCCATCCATCCCTGTCAGCTAGTGCCATGTCAATGACAAAACCTTAATTATGCCATTAATTAATAGAACGATTTTTTCCAGCATGTGCTCTGTGCCTGATGTTCGTTAAGCCTCCTTGCGAGCGACTGCTCATGCCACAATACCATTAAACTGACAGAAGTACACAGAGGGAGACAAAAAAAACAAAAAACAAGTCAATGAAACAGCATCCTGAGGAAGGAAGGTTGTGAAAAGCACTGCGGAGTGCTATTGATTGACAAGATAAGAAGAGAAATTGGTTGATCTTGTTAGATACATCATCAGTTGAGGTAATTCACATCCTTTCATAGCCATTGTTTATTTGACTTGCAATCAGAATGTCAAACAATACTGGAGGACAAAGCATTTCTTAAAGAGGTGGCGTGGCCTTCAACAGAAGAAAAGCTGGAAATATATAACTAATGTGAAGCCAAAACGAGTAATAGACCAAAAGACAATGAAATGGTATTTGCTGAGAGGCACTGCAGCATCCTTTAAGCTCTTTAATGCAGTTCCTACTCAGAAACTAACGAGGTTCAAAATCATGCCTTATAGAAGCTGTAAAGTGTTCAGCCTTTGCTTTCAGCTTGAGAAGACCTGTGACATCTGTGTCCATCTGCTGAATAGATTCATGACCACTGATGTTTGTTCACTGCAGCTGAAAGAAGACATGGACAGTTGTAAAATATACTTTGCACAGAGAGTAGAAAAAAAAATATTTTTTTAAAATTTACTTTTAACTCCATCATATTTGCTGCAAATCCAAAATAGAACGTGTTGATATGTCTACAATGAGTCACATTTGGACCGCTATCTCAACAAATCTTTTCAGTGCCGTGATGAAAACTGACTGAACAGATAATCACATGCTATTAATCGCCGCACACATTACGCACTACACCATCAAAGAGATATTATTAAGGTCACAATAACAATGATGATAAATGTGAGGCAGCCCAGTGTGACTGCACGGCACTTAGTCTGTCTCACACAATCACTGCAAAAACAATGAAAAACATTGTTAATGCTCATGAAGACATCTCACCATTAGTAAAATTATAGGAGGATAAAAAAAAAAAGGAGCAACATCAAATTAGCTCTCCTACAAAAACAGAGAATAGAAGGCAAACAAAAAAATAAAAAGAAAGAAAGAAAAGCTTGAAAAGCTTGAAATTGACAGTGGAGTGCAGAGAGGCTGGGTACAGAGCTGTGACCGGTGTCAAGGCCTCATCAGTCGCAAAGGAATGGCAGGCCAAAAAGCTGAATAAAGCATCAAACCACCTGACTGTGGCAGAGAGGAACAGAAAATGGACAAGGCGGCAGAGGAAGCCAAAGAGTGCCTGGTACAGTGAAATAAAGACCAGTTTTACAAAAGACGGTTCAACGCTGAGTTAAAAAGCAGTTTATAAAGAAATAATGCAATGACTCACAAAAGAGCCTTGTTAATACAGACTTTTATTTATTTAAGGCCAGAATATTCCACGTTTTTGTTTATACATTATTACCACTTTCATACACAAAATACTTACGGATGCAAGTTTTGCCAACTAAAACTACTTAGCTATGAGTAGGAAGAGAGCATAGCTTGACTTGGCTAAACCGCTTGGTTAAAGGACAATTTGAGCTTGGAGTATTTCCCGTTAATGTAGATTTTGTGGCTCTTTGGGTCATGCTAAGTTTGCAATCTCCACCTCTGCTGCAGAGATTCAGGGAAACAAGCAGTTGCATGAAACAGCGGATATTGGGGAGAATATATTGGGGCCTGCAGCTTTCCAAAAACGGGAAACACAGAAATTAGCCACCTGGAACGGCCATTTTGCCAACTGCATTAGGGCTCTCCATCGAGGGATACTTGCTGTCTGACCTCATCACCCTACATATCCATCCATGCACGCTAAAGCCACATTAATGGGAAATATGCCAGGTTGAAATAAACCAAAATTACCCCTTAATGTCAGAGAGAGCATGTGGTCAGGTTTAAGAGAGAACACTCTGCACTGTTGGTAGGAAATGGAATTTAAATCTTCAGTCTCCCATGTTCAAGTCAGACACTTTGTTCTCCCACAGTCCATTCTGAGTTTCAGTCTAAGAGGCTTTGTGGTGCACTGCAGCACAGTAATGTATACTTCTACATCTAGACATGACTAATGTAAAATGTAAGCATAGATTGTTTTATGTGTCTGAAGAAGTTAATGATTCTATCTTGTGTTTTTAAACTGCTTTTTTAAATTTTTTCTTTCGATTCAGACAGCCTTTGACAAACATGTACACGCCATTTATCTATGCCAGACAGCTGGTCAAAGGTAGCTAAATGCTATTTTTCCATTTTTTCATCCATGCTGAGAGACAGAATAATACCAAACTTGAAATACTTAATAAATAAAATTGCAGCTCTTTGATTTCTGAAAAGTTAATGACTCATGTTCTTCAGCATTACTCAACTTTCTGTCTAGGTGGGTCAAAATGTTTGTAGCAAGAGAACCTTCGATCATCTGCAGTAATTATGAGAATTGCTGGAAAATATGTCAAAGGATGTGCTGAAGTTTGATGTCCTTGTACTTTATTTAGTATTTCCATTAACCACCACATTATGCTTCCACTAAAACAAAAATAAGTTCATAGTTTTCAATTAAATTTTGCATTTAAAGAATATTTTAAATAGTATATACTGTTGCATTTTTAAACTCGAAAAGCACTAAGAGAGCGCAATACTCTTCTAAGGTCATTCATTCCCCCATATGGCATTATCAGAAATGCAGCCGTTTTTGTAGAAATGCAGCATTTGTTCATTAGTTATTGATGATCAAAAATCACGGCAGGATAAAATGTGTCCATTTAATATAGATGTACCCACAAACAAAATGACCTTGCGCTGAGCACAGGTGTGTGTTATGCGTGTGTACGTTATGTATGGGCACCGAATCACATGGCCTAAATATGTAGCAGGCAGCAGGAATTGATGGGACTCTGAAACATTCCCACAATTTAATCAATTGTTCCTTGTTTAATTTCCAACAGATAAGTCCCAATAAGTCTGCAGCAGTCGATTTGTAGTAGGATCGCAATCATGTGATCGTCAGCAGGCAGCTGATGTAGTGTTAATTTGTTGTCATAGTTACAGTGACATTGTGCCCAGGCATCAACTAACCGGGACGTCACCCGTTGGTTTCCACGCCGAGAAAATGAAGCCCGGATTTTGCTACTTCCTGGTCGCCATTTTGGATTTTTTGGAGCCAGTGACGTAAAAAGCGTCATCAAACAGGCTGGACCGGAGAACAACTAGGGGCAGGACCAGTCTATGGGCGGGCCAGACTGAGAGCTGAAGACTCTCTTATCCCGCCCACATTTTACCGCAGAGGCTTCTGTTGCTGTCAATCATTCCAGACAAGACTGTCTATCAAGTATAGCCACACCCCCTGGCTCTGCCAACTTTAACAGTTTATTTAAAATTCAGTATTGATTTATTTTAAGATCGGCCACCTCTCTCATTTTGGCCATGAAAACTAACGGGGAAAAAATCCTGAGCTGTAGAAAATCAGTCTATCAAATTGTATTTTTTCCTGTGATGAATTGGGGTCTATGGAGCAAAAGCTTTTTGGAGCCAACCCTAGCGGACGGCGTGATATTGCAAGTTTTTGACACTTCCGGGCAGGCTTCATTTTTGGAGCCAGATGCTACGTCCATCTTTATATACAGTCTATGGTTGTGCCGCTATCTCGGAGTGATACAGAAATCTTTAACAAATCCGTGGATCCAGACTATAATCATCACTGCCAAAATCTAATCACTTGGTCCTTGTGTCATTTCTGAGCTTCCCTGAAAATTTCATCCATATCTGTTCGTCTGTTTTTAAGTAATGTCGCTAACTTAAGATGGCGCTGTGCGAGCAGCAGCTGGTTACGGGAGCTCTCAACCCTTTTTTCTTACTTTTCGTTTTTTCTATTGTAAATAGGCACTTTTTCCTATTTTTATCTTGTTCTTGCACTTTCGTGACTTTTGCACTCCTGTTTTTTGTTTTTGTTTCTAAGAGCCCTGTAATGTTAAATTTCTCCTTTGTGAGATTAATAAAGTCTATCTTATCTTATCTTAACAGACAAACCAACGTCGTGTTCCTTGGCGGAATAACCAATAGTTCCCAACCTTGTTGGCTTGTCATGTCTTACAAAAAAATGTACCTTCGTGTTTTGATGCTGCTAACATTTTGACCAAGGCATCATTTACTCTCTTTATTTCTCAAATAGCTCCATTCAAATACTTATTTTAAACATTTTAATTATCCTGGGCGTGGGATCTTTCTGCTTGGAGTTTGCATGTTCTCCCTGTGCATGCGTGGGTTTTCTCCGAGCACTCCGGCTTCCTCCCACAGTCCAAAAATATGCTGAGGTTAATTGATTATTCTAAATTGTCCGTAGGTGTGAATGTGAGATTGATTGTTTGTCTCTATATGTAGCCCTGTGACAGACTGGTGATCTGTCCAGGGTGTCCCCTGCCTTCGCCCGAGTCAGCTGGGATAGACTCCAGCAACCCTAGTGAGGATAAAGCGGTGTACAGAGAATGGATGGATGGATGGATTTTAATTATCTAAACCTGAGGCACAAAACATGTAGAATTATGCAGTATTCCTCCCCCAAAAGCCAAAGATTAGAAAAAAAACTCCACAAACTAATACAGACTTTACATATACTGTATGTATTGCTAAAATATATTTTTTCTAATCCAGTTATTCATCTCATGAACCCTCATGAGTGATTTATTGGAGGAAAATTGTTAAATGATTGAAGTACACATCTGAAAAGTGGATAAGACTATATCCAAAAGGCAAAATGGGAACTATAGTGCTGAATGACTAAAATGCACACCTAAACAGTGAAGAAAACTAACTCCATCTCAACCAGATACAAAGGTAATAGATTTCTGATCCAGTGTTTCCTTAGTAACAATCTAATGTCTTATATAACACCATATCAGTCACTGGGGCCATTTTTCTCAAAACAAGTGCTTTACTCTTTATTCAACACTTTACTGATAATATTTCTGTACTCAAGATCTGAATATTTCTCTCATCATTGCTTATAATACTCAGATAACCCCATAGATACTCTGGGCATCTGTGTTTACTTTATTACACCAGAGGCTGAGCAGAATTAGACCCATGTTAAAACCAGAGTGGGGTGGCAAAGCCAGATCAGATAACACATAGTGATCCATTCGCAGTAAATTTGGGCCCTGGATACGATATGAGAGAAAAGGAATATTAATCCTTCTGCAAATACTGTATGTTGTGAAGCATGCTGTGATAGAGTCAGAGAAACACACAGAAAGGGAAGAAGAAAATGTAAAAATCATGCGCATGATGTTCTTTCATGTGAGGAGGTGTCGTCTAAAAGATCCCACATTAATTACACTCCCATGCATGCAATTGTGCCACATTATCCGTATGGCTGATAATAGAGTATTGTGTCATGTTTAGGTTAGGTAGATAGATAAGTCCCATTATTATCGTACAGCACGGCAAAGTCTGTGTTGGACTCTCCCCAGTGGGAGCTGTTTTGCTGTTAGATTTCTCCCAGTGCTGCAGTTGATTTACTGCTATGGACACAGCAAATGCTCACAGGTATTGAATAGATGCAAGCTAAGAATGACAACCCTGCCTCGCTCCGAGAGCCGGCTCTATATTATTGTGTGATCCGCATCATTATTACAGTAAGCACACAGGATAATCACACCTCATTAGTTATGTTTGATATTAATGGGGGCAATATAAATAAATTCCCCCTGTGTTTCAAATGGCTAAGCAAGAAAACACATAGCCCCTTATCTCCCTGCTAATGCGGTCTGGGTAAATGATGGGGCTTTGTGCTGCTGGAGCCTGGGAGAGTGAATATGCAAACATTCCTTATTGATCTTCTGAGTGGTTCTGAGTCGAGTGTCTGCATACTTGACCATATGATGACAGAAACGACCTGAGTGCAACCCTGGAAGAGCAGATGTACAGACACATGACAAATTAGAGACAAACAAACTGAATAAATTAGGGAAAAACACAATATTTGAGAATGCTTTGACAAAGGTGCCGCACATGGTATTCAATCTTGCTCTAAGACTTGTATAAAAATGGCGAGCAGGCACAGTTGATTCTCATTTAGTATCAAGATGGCAGGAAGAAAAGATCTAAAAGATGGCAGGATTTCATGTTGTCGCATCATTGGCAAGCGTCTCAGTCACACAGACTATTAAACTGGCCTGAGTTTCACTAGAAACTAAAGTGACATCTACATTTAGATCGATGAGAAAGGCACCAGTAAATAGGCTCAGAAATTTTGGTTTGGTCAGCACACATTCAATGACTGTGATGCTCCTGCATTAGTTTGACATTTAACGAATAACAGAAGAGCCACTCATCCTTCTTTGACTGCTAATGTCAGTGCAGTATGTGATCAGACTGTGACAGCAGTAACAGTCTGTTGGCAATCCACTTGTTGAAACGTGACACAAAAACCTTCCGATTATACTATTTCTGGGTACAAATTTTAATCTTATTGGCTTTAGCCTTTTTAACTATAATTCACTAAAATTCAACAGTAATTTTTATCTCGTTCATATACTAACTGTATATGTTATGTCAGATGATAAAACTTTTGCCAAATAAACCTACTTAGCTCTGGGTAGGAAAAGAGCATAGCTTGACTGAGTTAAAAACCAATGGTTAAAGCTTTATTTCAACTCAGAGTATTTAGCATGAATGTTGCCTGGAAAATCCAGACTGACTTCATTTATGTATTAATATAAATACAAATAAAGGCAGTCTGGCATGGTGATGATAGGAGACGATTTCAAAAAGGAGGGGCTAACGAATGCAGCTTGAATGAGAAAGAACCAATCAGCGTAACACGGATGTGACGCACAAACAAATCGACCTTGTAGTCCATGTAGTCCAAACAACAATGGCATGCAGCCGAGAAAGCGTCGCGGTGAATGATTACTGCCGTTTTTGTCACAAAAATCTGCGAATACATGGGGTACTCTCAAGTACAACACTTATTTTTGAAAAGGCCACGCAACAAAAGACTCCTTCCGAATGATTAGCGGCGTTAGGAATAACTTTAAATCGGAGCCAAACCAAGTCGGTGCGTATGTGTAAAAGTTGCTTAAATTTACTCACATGTTTGGAACGGGATTTTCCTCTGTACAAACAATGGCAAGAAGCCGAAAGTAACAAGCCATCCACTGCCTCCTCATCGTCGGAAACGTCAAGTGAAAAGGCAACGACTAACGGCATCCAAAACGCCAAGAGACCACAAAAAGATTCGCTTTGGCCCCCCTCCTCCTCCTCCGGCGCTGAATCCAGGCGCTGAAGATGACGCAGCATTAACTCCCGCCTCCCGTGCTATGATTGGTCGTACCAAACTGTCCCGCCCAATGCCAAACTGACTCTCCTGTATCTCATAACATGGAGATAGGAGATTACATGGAGATTCAGTTTGGATTTTCCGAGCTAGAATGAATGTGTCTCATGGGTCATGCTATCTTTGTAATCTTCACCTCTGTTGTGGACATTCAGGGAAACAAGCATTTCTATTAAACCATGTGTATTTGGGGTGAATATACTGAGGCATGCAGTTTCCCAAAAAATGTAAAACACAGAAAGTAGCTACCTGGAACAGTCATTTTCACAACTGCATTAGAGCTCTCCATCGAGGAATACTAGCTGTCTGACCTAATCACCCAACATCCATCTGATTATACTGTCTCCAGGTCTAAACTTTGACCCCACTGGCCCAGGCTTTTGTCATTTTTTTTAACATGGCACAGTGCTGTATCTTTTGTTGTCTGATGAAATTTGAAGTAATAAATTAATAGTCTTTTGGTTGAATCATTCCGCGACCCTAGTGAGGCTAAAGCAGTGTATAGAGAATGGATGGAAGGATGGATGGTTGAATCATTTTACTGAAACTGACTTGACCAGAGTAATCAACAATCTACTGATTACACTAGGTTCTAATTTAATATTATTGTGGCTACTTCTTGATTTGTGCGTAGCTTTTGACAGCAATGTCCCAAAGCATGCTTTGAAGCAAGTATAGAAGCACATATGTATCCACGGAACTGTGCTTTCATGGTTTAATTCATACTTGTCAAAAGTCAAACATTTGGACACAGCTTCTCATTCAATGGTTTTATTAATTTGTATTATTTTGTACATTGTAGATTAATCCTAAAGATTAACAGTTTTTTTGTTTACAACATAATTCCATATGTATTCCTTCATGGTGTTGATGTCTTCAATATTAATCTACAATGTACAAAATAGTTAAATAAAAGCCACTGAATGAGAAGGTGTGTCCAAACTTTTGACTGACAGTGTAGGTGTAGCACAGTAATCAATCCGTGGCATTGTGCTTTTTGTATTTATATGCCATCTTTTGGTGACATAATTTGCAAACACTGTGTTAATTGTCATTGCTATGCTGATGACAGAGTTATATCTACCCGTAAAACCAAATGATCCCTCTCAATCTCTAAATTCAGAAGCAAGTATCTCAAACATGCTTTAAAAAAATGATTGAGTGTGAACTTTCTGCCCTTAAGAGTTTTAAAACAGAGTTATTAGTTGTTAGATCAGCCAGATATGGGCATTTGTGTGGGAATTGATGGCCGTGGTATTTCTGACAGCTCGACCCCCCAAAAAGCCTTAGAGTGAATTTTGATGCTCACTTGACATTCAATTCTCTTTGCAAGACAGCATTTTTTTTCCTCGTAATATTAATAAAATCTGACCTATTCTATCACTGAGCGGTGCTGAAACGGTAATCTGTGGATTTGTACCCTCCAGACTTGATTACTGTAATGCCCTTTTTCTGTGGTCTTTCTAGTTGTACTACTAGAAGTATTCAGCTTGTTCAGAATGCAACTTTTAGAGTTCATGTTATGGCGCTTCTTTTAATTTATAAGGCCTTGCACAGACTTGCACTGCCTTACCCATCTGAGTGAATAATACCACAGATACCGGGACAACCTCTTTTCTCTCATGATGCTGGTCTCCTGATTAGCTTATTCTGCTGAAGTCTATCAATAAAGACTGAAAACCTTCTTTTACTCACAATCAAACATTCCTTTAACACTGATGTTTTGAATGTAGCTGTTTTATTTAGAATTTTTATTGCTCTATTTGCTTGCCATATGGTTTGTCGCATGAATTAATTTTAACTGTAGATAAATTGAGACAATGCTGCATGGTGATTCTCTTCTTTTAAAAAATGACTGATTAGTCTGAGTAAAATATTCACCTGTCATTTTGCCAATTTTAGTGATGCATCCCACATCAGACAGATTTTTCTCCACCCAAATCAGCAAGGTTGGCACATGATGGCCCTTGTCTCTGCAGATTTGGTATAATCAATAATGCTGTACATCACCTATTGACTCTGAACATGCATTTGTTGGATACTGAAAACAATTTTCGCTATTTAAATTTCTTAATTTAGCCTTTTAGCCTAACAGTAATTCTGTAGCAAACCTGGGGGTGGCAGGTCATTCTATGTAATCTGGCTCGCAACATATTCAGTTTTTTATCTTTGTTTAGCTCTAAAGTCACACCAGTCCAGTATGCTTTGTACTTTTTTGTTTGTCTGTTAGAAATGCCTCAGCCAAAATGTGGCATGTAATCTTGCTAGTCAGCTTAATGCTAACTTCTAACCCACTTCAATCTTGCAAATCAAATTTTTCATGGATTTCAGCACTTTATCCCTAATTTTAACCTCTTGAAAGAACAGCTTTGCCAGTCACCCTTTTCAACCCCAAATGGTGTTTCACTGAAGAAGGAAGTGACTATGAAAAGGTCCACAGGTTCCGTTTACTTTTGGGATCTCTTTGGACCCGGAAATGGCCGTTATGTCACGCATGGCATCAGACCTAACAAGCAGATTACATAGAGACGGATATTATAGTATCAGGCTGCATTGCATAAAACTCTCATTTCAAAGATGAATGCATTTGAGAGTTCAAGGGTGCAAAAACCACAGGCTACAGATATGTGTGGAGAAGCGATATGTTCGGTTGCCATTCTTCACCGTATTCTTAACAAGTAGGAAAGTGAATATGTGGTATGCACCAAGGGGATAGCACAAGCATGAATGTTTCACCCTGCTCAGTGAGGGGATCTGTTATGCTGTGGAGGACATTTTACCGGTTTGGTTTGTCCCTCAGAGGGACGGTTCACTGTAAACCAATGCAAAGTTGTTCTGAGTGATCACCTTTATCATATGATGAAACATTTCTATCCTGATAGAAGTGTCTTCCAGGATGATAATGCCCCCTTTCAATTGGGTGCTCGGGCTCACTGAATGGTTTGATGAGTATGAAAGTGGTGTGAATCATCTGCTATGGCCATTGCAGCTGTATCAGATTTCAGCCCAACTGAACCCCTATGGGAGACTTTGGAGCGATGTGTTATACCGTGCTCTCTACAGCCATCACCAAACACCAAATTATGGAATATCATGTGGATGAATGGCACTCCATCCTTCCAGTAGAGTTATAGAGACATGGAGAATCAATGCCAAGGTGTATTAAAGCTGGTCTGACAGCTCATGGTAGCCAAACACCTTACTAGAACACATTATATTGGCTTTTCCTTTAATTCGTCACCCGTCTGCATCTCCAGGCTTTCTCAGAAGCTGTTTCTCAAATACTACAGAAATGCTTTATTGACAAAACAAGTCATGATGCGTGTGTGTCTGTCTGTGTCTGGGCACATATGTGGATGCTTTGGAATGTGGGTAAGGAGAACAAGAGTGCATAACTGAGCAAAAGAAGGTCATGGTATTACACATCCACATTCAGTAATATAATATGGCAGACTGTGTGTGATGCTGAAATCTGTCAGATCTCCCTGCCCGGCCTCACTCTCTGTGTGTCCTGCTTGAAATTTCTGTTTGATTCTTCGCTGGGGAGAAGAGGCAGTCATTAATACACCGCAATATCTTCCATGTCCTTTGGTGCTGAGGGAATCCTTTACCGCATCCCTCCTCCAAAGTTATGTAAATCAAAATGTGCATCAAAAGCCATTTGCCACGTTAAGCACAGCCTGCAAATATATGTGTACATGCAGGCAACCTTGACAAGCCTAAGACTCCCTGTTGTATTTCAAATTCCCTCACCTCATTTAAAAATCAGCCATGCTTAAAAAATGAAGACATAATCAAGCAGCTTGCTTTGAAAATCAATGGATTCGACTTGTTTACTTATGAATAAGAGAAATGTGCTATTTGCGTCCATCAGAAATTTGCTGTTTGATATTTTTCTATCTGGGATATACAGGAGAAAGGAATCATGCATTATTTAAGCTACAACACTTTAAACCATGTCGCTTTACTGTATAGCCACAATATAATCCTGCGATTGTGTCAAACAGGCACTGAAAGAACAAGGTGCTTTTTTAATTCAGACTTTTCTAAGTCAGCTCCTGCAGAGATCTGCTCCCCATGACACTGACCTTGCAAAGATTCTGATTCCCACGTGTGCGTCAGAGTGTTGCTTTGGCTCCAGCTGACGTGAACCTCGTCATAAATGTAGCTACACATCGATTCTGTGAAGAAGCTACATGAACACCACATCAACTGTGACTGGCCAGCTTAGGCTGCTTGTAGTTTCTCCTGCTATTTGCAACGCTGGTAGAGACTGTTGATAGTGACAAAAACATGGAGCAATTTCACAAAAAGATTAATATTTGTACTTTACTGCTGCTTTTGCACATTTGATTAGGATATTCTTGCCTTTCTTTCACTGTTTGAGCTTTATCTTTTGCGGTCACTGCTTACAGCCTCAATGCCTAATTTTTCAGTTTCAGTCCTGACATAAAATCTCATGTGGGCGGGGATAACATCTCTGCATCTCCAATGGCCAGTTATTATTGGAAAGGTGGATCACTGGACTGAAAGTAAAGTTAAAAACCACTGGTGTTAAGCTAAAAGTTTAGTTGCAAGTCTTTAGTGGCTTTGGCCAGAAAAGTCAACAAACTCTGACTTGAGTCCTTGACTCCTTTATTGGAACACAATGCGTCAACAAGTTGTCCTAATTAAATTGCAGAACAACACAGAAGTAGTTTCTGATATAACATCTATAGCAAAACTGACAAACCACCAAATGCATCTGTTCAATAATCTAAATGTACATGTGGCTTGTTTTGGAAGGTAATGGCAAACAATGCACTTTAGAGTTTAGAGGGACTGAATTGAACAACTTATTTTTTTCTCGATTCTGCAGAGCATTCAGTGCTGATGGCCTGTCAGTCCGTTCTATGCAAAGTTAAGTAAACAGAGGGTATTCAAAAGGCATTTCAGTAAAAGGATATCTGCCAGAGGCCATTTTAGTGCTCAAATGGATTCCTGTGGCAGAGCAGATTGAAGTGGAGGTGGTTCGACCATAAGAATTAATATATACAAAAGGGGCTAAACAGTAGAATAGGTTGCTGTCGCAGTTAGTAATTTCACGGCTTGAGTGATTGTTGGCAAATTGTATTGCTCATGCTGAAGTGATCAATCCGACTTTGCATAGCTGAAACCCTCTGTGTCTCCGACTTGTTTGCCTTGCCAGCAGTGATGTCGAACACAAATGTAGACCCCTTTTTCTTTTGATTCCATTTTTCTTTCAGTTCGTTAAATACCCTTGCCTGTGCCGGTATGTGAATGTCTGCACACACATCTGTGAGCAGAGCGAGTGGCGGTACGTCTGAGTGAGTGTTATTAACCTTGCATTGTTTACTCAGGCTTACGTATATGCATGAGCTGCCAGTCCATAATTCTGCGCTGATAAAACCATTTAAAAATTCAGACAGAAAATGAAACCTGTCAAAAACGTACACAATTGAAATTTGTTAAATTAATGAGATGAAAAGAATATGAAAGGGCGGCAGCAGGTAGACCAGATGACGGGGTCAATGGGAGACACTATAAAACTGATCATGATGGATGATGACAGATCCGAACATTTGTGCAGGCAGGGGAGAATTAATTGGGAAATTAGTGACCACGGTTAAATAATTTGTAGCCAACAACAATATGCATATTCTGTATCTTAAATATTTTGAGTAGGAAAAACTGTCAAAACCCACAAGAGCTCACATCTTGTTTAAATATTTACGCATATGTTTTGTTTCGCCCACCCCATATTTTTCTATAAAATGATAACAGCATCATATATACATGAGAAAGGCAGCCCAGTCAAGCTGGAAAGCGGGCACTATACTCTCTGTAATTACATCCACTCATATCCTGGGAGGCATGCTTCAAGATGCAGATTGAGTGTTCAACAGATGACTTCGTTGGCTGTCGATTTTATTTTCTCACAGGAAGCCATGCAATAATCTTCAGGTCAGAGCACATTTTCATAAATAACTCAGTTCGAGATATTGTAACAGCTAGGCATTATATTGCAAATTCATCCCTAAGATTGTGGAGTTCAAAAAATAATTGAACACCCAGGCAGTCATTTAGCTTAATCGGTTTCCTGTGGAAATTCTAACACGCTGCATGTAGCTGCTTCTCTACACTGCTGGTGCTTTTGGGAGGAGAGGAATCACGCTTTAATCGCACGCTGAAAATGATGCTTCTCTAAATAGTAATTCTAATGATAAAACAAATACAGCTTCAACTAATATTTTAAGTAATGCAGCATATTGTACAGATTGCAAAATCTTCAGAGTAATGGTGAAAAAAATGAAGGCTGAGCTGATAGATGGGCTAAAAAAAGAAGATATTCAATCATTCTAATCAAAACATGGTTCCTGAAATTCAGAAATCAAGCTCTGGTGATTTCAGCTTATTGCAAAAAAAAATTCTGTGTTATGGACAAAAGGACCTGCAGACAGGAATCTAAAAATAGACTTGAGCGAATTAATTTCTCTTCAGCCGTGCAGCCACAGGGTCATTAACATAGCCTTGGCTTAATTTCTAGATGATTTGTTATTCCCAAATTGCAACACATGGTTAAGAGTCTTGGTGGGACTTTGATGCACAGAGCACCCCACCTCCCCTCATGTCTGGCAGAATGTCGGGATCAGAGCCACGAGCAGCAACAGGAGGCAGCGTGCACACATGAATTCAAAGGGGCTTTAACACACGAACAAAGAAGATGCCATGCTGAAATAAGCAAACGAGTTAGCCACATGAGTAAGCACATACAAAACCTGCATAAAAACTATGAATCCAGTCGTGTGTATTTAACTACCCAATTCTCTTTTTCCCCCTTTTTGAATTATTACAAGCCGTCTGCTGCATGAAAAATTAAAAACAAAAGGCGTATGTTGTCTGGGAAAGCCCCTCTCAGTGTCCAACTCAGCAGCACTTCTCTCCTAGTGAGTGGTCAGTTTAAGCAGCTGGAGCGTTAGCCGGAATTTACTGCAGCATTAATCAAAGCTGCCCCAGTAGACTCTCAGAAGAGTTTGAACCAAATTTATAAGCACACGCAGAGAAGATCCACAATGTCCACGATCACATGCCCGATTATTTTGCATTGCAGAATTACACACGCTCAGGAGCATCTATTTTGCATTGGATTATTGCAGGGACTATAGTTGTTTAGCAGAATGACAACAAAGCATTTGCATTGAGAGAATTAGCAAGAACACTTCTTGTTTCAGCTCCTTAACATGAAAGCACCACTTGTATAGATTCCTGCAATGTCAAGGCCATGTGATCCATACTTTACTACTGTACTCCATGAATTGTAATGACATTTTTAAAAAATTTTCGTCTCCCTTGTAACTGTCTGTTTGTCTTTCATATCATTAGCAGTTGCCATCAGCCAAATTCAGCTATTTGGGGCTAAAGCTAACTAGTGACCCCCACATCCAGCCATCTAATCAGAGCAGAAACTCATGCTGTTTTTGTAATGAATCCAAGCCCCACTCACATTTTTCGAAGTGGAGGACACTGAAGTGTAATGCAAACTAAATGCGTAAAAATGAACTAAAAATGAATCGGTGTTCAGTAATTATCGCACACTACTACGCTTGCTATGTTTTACAGAGGGTGATCTGATCTGAGCTTCTTTGGTGTTTTCGGCTACCTTCACTCCTCTGAAATGATGATACTGCTTTGAAGGCATTTTTCTGTTAAAAAAATGCAGCAGTGTCAAAGTGGGCATGATGTGATGCTGCAAGACTTGACCACATGCATAGGAAGAAATCTGCCAATCCTGCACTTTTCTCCTTGTTACTTACCCCTGACCTGCTCTTAAAAAATACAGTCAGCAGCACTGCACCGCTTCTAATGATGTGTAATCACACTGGTTTCCTGCATAATGCCTTCAGTGTTGGGAGAGACCATCAAGAACCACCGATATCCAGGGACATTTTAGGCAGATGGTGATACTCTACTCCACTTAACAGAAAAAAAAAGCAAGAGAAGACATATTTTCATGGCTCAGTAAATAGACCACTGAACACATTCATATTTGGAATAGAAGGTCGTGAATTTGCCTAATTTCTTGATGATTTTATGCTATGCTGCATGTTGAAAATCATGAATGAGATGATGGATGTTTCTCCTTATGTGCCGTATGTATTCCATCATTTCTCTAAGAGCGGGGAGAGAAAACCATCAAAGTTATTCATGTCATTCTTTAAGCTCTTTTGGAAAAAAAAAAAAAGAAATAGAGAGCAAGGCTGTTTGAAAACTCATATCCATGTTTGCTTATGCTCATTTCATTCCGCCTTGCACTCCATTTTGTTTCAAGTAGAGCCACAGTTGAATTCAAATGGAGATGCAATTAAATGCAAAAAGACTGAGAGCAAATGTGACTGTGGGGATGTTTATGCATTACAGACTTCACTGTGCCACTGCAAGACTTTTGACTACACTCTCCAAGTGATGCTAACATCAAATGTGATCTGGAAGTTTCTAAATACATACAGTGACATCATCCTGAAAAGGAGTAAAATGGCTAATTAAAAAGCTCCTAATCTGATGAACGATATTATTTTCCTTTAGAAGTGATATCATTTCTGTAAGCGAAAATAGCATGCCACAATCAAGGGATATTTACTATTAGTAGCACTAGCATCCTGGCTGATGGAAATGTTGGTCTGTGGGTCACATGGTCCAGAATGAACTCTTTCATGGCCATAAATTCATGGCCCCCATTATGATGAAACCTATTAATGTTGGTGATGCCAGAATATGGTTTTAGTTTGTCCAACTTGTTGGTTTGTAATCAAAAGCTCATGATGTTTTATAAGCCTTGGTTATTGGTGTTTAACAATAATTAGCAAATGACACCAAGCTAACATACTAAACAAGAAGATGATTTTCACTCCTACATATCAAATGCATATTGTCATAGTGAGCATAGCTGTTCTGCTAACATGTTCCTCTTCCTACACCTCAGCAAATATAAAAGTAATGTGATATAATCAGCTCACAGTACCTACATTTATAAATACAATGGAATAATTCTCTAAAAAAAAAGTCCTTACTGCATTTGTTACACCATGTCTACAAATTAAGCAAATCCAAACATGAAATTAAACCACTCATGTACATGATTGTGGGGGATGAGGAGTGCAAAGTCTGGATGCTGTTTCAGGTTAGCAGTGCATTAATATGAATCAAGCAGTCAGTGTGTGTTGGCTAGCAGCTGTTTGAGGGCCCGAGTGCAGTCCCGAGAAGCACCTCAGTCCCCAACAAGTGCTAGCTGCAATGAGGTGCATCATAGTGACTTTTAATTTCCCTCTTCAGCACATCATATTTGCAGCAGGCCAGGGAGGGGAAGGGAGGAAATAGATCCCCAGATTATTTCCATCTATAATTTCTTATCTGGTGGCGTGTATTCCTCCTGCTTCTCCTCTATTGTGCCCCTCCCCTGCAGGTACTGCCTTTTTACTCCCTGGGTGTGCCACCAATCTAAAAATTGAATTTGAGGGAAGGAAATGAGGGCATTTTCATTTCAATTTATCATACCAATGATACAATTTCTGATGTAGGTGCCTTACAAGACTGCAGTGTGGAACTCCCCCACACTCGATACCCTTCACCTCCATGACCTTGTCACCTATACCCCACTGTCAACCTTTAAGCCCCCTGCCAGCGTCTCCCTGTCTACTCTCCCACCCCTTTAAAGAGCTCTATATCTTAAAAACAGTCTATTTCCAAGCCAAAGTGTGCCACCTGCTTTTGGCAGCTGGAAGCCCTGGAAAATGTAGATAAATGAACAGAGCCACCTGAGGGATTTTATGAATCTACTGCTGCTTGGCAGATTTATTTGCTCCCCGCCACAGAGAGCTGCACTGGTAAGCACAGATTACAGTGTGCAGCACAATTGCCCCTGCCCATTCTCCTGTCCTACCCTCCGTATGTCCAGCCATACAAGCACTGAGAGGTTGTTGACCTGTAATTCATCAGTATTTTAAATTGTAAACTGCAGCCTTGTGTTTTGCTGTCTTCCAACAGCTCATCATTACAGCACCGGAGCAGATCGTGCAGTGCCCTTGGGAAGCTATGAATATGTTTGTTTAGTGCCTGATCTAATCTTACATCATTATGCAGAAGGGTATTTGAGTAAATCTTACAGAAGAGTAATTAGATTTTTATCAAATCTACTGCTGCTCTGTACATACAGTATATGCATGTAAATATGCATAGCTATACAGTATAATGTCTGACAAAGCCATTTTTGAGGTTCCATTCTGTTTTTAATTTGCTTTAAAATTAACTAAATTTTAAGATTTCCGTCTCTCTTTTGAGTTGTAAGCAAACTGGTTAAATAAAAAGCCTATTTTTTAGGTATTTTCTTTATTAAAAACAAAAGGGTCAGTGTAGGTTATTGTGGCAGTTTAAAGATAAAAATGAGAAGTCAACAGCTTCTCATGTTACTACACTATCACTCCTATCATGTCTTTCTCAAATTACTTTTATGTGTTACTAATTTGTTTCCCTGTTAGCTAAAACTTAGGCAAATAATAACTCCTAAAACTATGCTAAGTAGAAAGCTTTTTTGTTTTGTTTTGTTTTTTTTATTCAAGGAATCTAGTGCTACAGTACATTCTTGTACCACACTGAAGATGTTGCAAATTATAGGTATGTACTAGGACACCACCACAGCAGGCAAATGCAACTTGTTACATACAGGAAAATTCATGACGAGACAGCCTCAGACTTAAAGTCTAACTGACTGACCAACAAATGGCCTTTTGTGATTATTGACACATAAGATGTCTGTGTAGATCTCATTCATCCAGGTCATGGTATCCAAAGGTTCTTCAGTTCTCGAACTGAAGAAGCCTCTTGGATGAGAGGTGAAAGGAACTTTCTTAAAGTCCAGTGGATTGATTTAAACAACTTTGGATTGACACATAAGGTTTGTGTGCTGATTTACTTACCAAACAATACCAACAATATTACATATGGAACAAAAGTTTACTTTCACTTGTGAAGATCATGTATATTGTCAGTCTTGAGTCTCCAGCGACTCCTACGACTCCTCAATTTTCTATGATGGAATTATTGAAACACATGCACCTTTGTCAGACAAAGCAATCACATATAATCTAAAAGAGGGACAAAATCTGCTGGGTCATAAACATACATACAGCAACTTCAATTAGCAGTTTTGATTATGTAGAAAATTGTGCTAATCAAATTTTCTACATGACATAGCCTCTCGTGTTCTCGTGAGGTATTACAATTGACTACAGCTGCCGAATCCTCTGAGCCAATTCAAATAGGACCCCTTTAATACACTCACAGAAACTACAATGGGAAAGTCTGTGGAGCTCAGCAAAGATTGAAAAAGCAAATTGTTGACGCCGTTGAAGCCATTTCAAAGCAGCTACAGATCCAAAAATCATCTGTGCAAGCCATCGTTTATAAAATGCATAGTATAGTTGTATCTTCTACAATCAGGAAGAACCCCTTTGACCCCAAGAACACCAAACTTACCATCAAGCATTATGGTGATATTATGATGCTCTGGGACTGTTTTGGTGCCAGTGGAGCTTTACAGGATGTAAATGGAAAAATGAAAAATGAGGATTTCCTCCTTCAGGCAAACCTAAAATCATCAGCTAGAAGGTTTGATCTTTGATGCTGTTGGTTGTTCTAACAAGACAATGAGCCCAAACACACATCTAAAGTGGCAAAGAAATGGCACAATTAGGCAAGAAATAAGGGTTTGATCTCGTCAAAGTCATGACTTAAACCCAATCAAGAACCTGTTGAACTGTGATGAGGAAACAAGTCTGCATCAGAAAGCTAACAAATTGAGTTTAATTGCACCAGCTCTGTCAAGCGGAGTGGTCAAAGATACAACCAGAAGCATATAGATGGCTATCTTAGTTGAGGTGAAAATGGCAAAAAGATGTTTAGCCAAATATTGGTATTTCTGTATGTAAAAGACCTTTAATGAATCTATAAAAGAACCAAAACATAAAAGCTTTTTGGGAACAAAGATTCATGTGCTCCAATGATTCCATCTTAGAGAATTCAGAGTTATAGGAGTCATTTGGAACTTCAAACTGCCAGGATATACATGGTCTTTATAAGTGAATGCAAGTGTTTGTTCATGCTTGTATATTCCATGAAATGTAAAATCTTAGCCTTAATATCTAATTTTAAAATTATTTCATAGGCCAGTCACTTTTATCTGAAACATCTGGAGAGCTGTTTCAGTCAAGAAAATGCAGTGTATGTCATTAAACTGGGTAAATAGGTAAATAAATTTATGCCTGCATAAACATCATCTAACAATTACTAATGGCATGTTATTTGTTATTTTGTTTGTCTTTCACTGACCCTAATTTATTTTGCATCTGAATGCACTTCAAGCACTGCAAAATTAGTCTTCAGCCTCTCCCTTTTAACAAACAATTTTTTGAAATTAGGTCAAATTTCAGACTAAAGTCAACCACTACCAAAAGAGGTTGAATCACGGAGGGATGCCTGATTACATTTAACTTTTAATATTGTATATGTTGCTATGAACAGTTTGATATCAATATGTAAAGTACTTGGTGATTATTTTGTTCTAATGGTTGTCATTTTACTTTGAAGAATGAATAAGCAAAAAATGCAAAGGACATTGTGTATGCTTGAGAAGAAATTTACACATAAGTATAGTTTGTTTTTAGACTCAGTATGGAAGCTCGATAGTCTCTCTCTGTGCTCTGTGTACATTACAAAAGTTAATCAGGTCATTTTAGGATTTGTAATGAGTGACACGTTCTTATTTATGATGCCAATCATAATTGTATCTAATGCTGTGGAAGCAAGAAACAAACAAGCAGATGGTTTGAATTTCGGCTTAGAGAGTCAATCTAAACAATACAGATAAGATTCATAGTTTGCCACTGAGCCTTCAAGTACCTGCAATTGTCCCCATTGATTAGACTTCATTCATTGCCATCAAGTCAAAGTTATTTATAGAAAGCTTTTCACAAAGAGACTCAAAGTTTTTTTGGAGGCCAAAACCTAAATACAGATAAAAGCAAGATATGAGCAAGGACATCACTTATTTAAAATTGAGAGAGAGAGTGAGAGAGTGAGAGAGAGAGAGAGAGAGAGAGAGAGAGAGAGAGAGAGAGAGAGTGAGAGGGGGAGAGGGAGAGAGAGAGAGAGAGAGACTGCAGCTGTAGATATAAATGTGTGCAAGTAGATACGAGAGTGCTAGGCAACACCAGGGAGTATGTAGGCAGGACAATTAAATGACAAGACTGTTGTGAAAGGCAGGAGAGAAAAGAGAAAATGGAAGGCAGAGTAACAGAGTAAGAGTTGCAGCATGTCAATACATGTTCAGCAGTGGATACCATGTTGGCGATCATTTAAATCAAAATATTAGCAGTTTTTTTGACATCTATAGTTAGTTTCATTGCGTACATAGATATCCTGAAGTGGTTTCAGATTTACATTGTGCAGACTAATTACTTGTCCAGGACCTTGTTTACATACACTGTGCAAGGATTTCTTGTCAATCTTGAATAAATAAATCTTAAACTAAATTACCAAGCCTTTTGCAATGACCATAAGGAAGGTCATCTTTTAAAAAACAACTATTGTGAGCAGCATATATGGTTACCTCCATGACATGACATATGAAGCATACATGGTTAGTCTCAATGTCAGGCATATATGCAATGTTGAATTGATGAATAGGACAGTAAATACTATAAATAGAGAACCTAGCAGGTATTGTGTGCTGGCGTAATGTTTTCGATGTGGTATTGTTTTCTCTTCAAAAATTTATCACACAGTAAATCTTAATCACTCTGATACTTTGTTTAAGGAGATCCTTTCTCCTGCCACAAATGTTTTGCCCTCTATTTCCAAGATATGCTCATCATTCAATTTCAGTTCAGTTTCATTTATATATCTCCAATTCACAACATATCAAGTATGCTATGAATGAATTTGTTCATTTGTTCTTCATCAATTGAGGTCATTTTAGCAACTTTTCATGCTTTTCCCTATCTGTCAGAAATGTAGTAGTATGCATGTTTTTTCACCATTTATTTATCTTATTGGTTGTTTTGTAAAAGTGCACTGTCTGTAGTACACTGAAAATATCACAAAAAAGCCACATTTTGTACAAATGTATAATTAGACCACTGTTGTACTGAAGTTCTGGGTAGACTAAAGATAAACTGGCATCCTCTCTCCTCTGTCCCTTATATCTATACAAGAAAAGCAAGTGGAGTCCATTCCCATATTGGCTGAGCGCTCCTGTGGGATAGCATTTAATGCTCCCATTAATTAATTGTACGTTGGAAGCAGTTAAACTAATACTGAAGCAGACACTGGCTGAAGGCACAGCAGACACAGTGTCTGCAGTAAACTTCCTATTTTACATTTATCTACCACTGTTGTTCCTAAGTTCATGCAGAGAGAGAGTGTACACAGTCATTATGTTAGAGGATATAATTGTGTCTGTGTACCTGCATTAACATTTTAGTGGTAATTGACTTTCCATATTCCATTTAGCAAACGAGCGAAATTGAAAGCCATGTTGAATCCATGCTATGAATGAATGCAATTATTGTATCACATCTTAGTCATTAGTACATGACCTCAAGCTCTTAATCTTAGTCGTTTTTGCTGTAAAAACATCTTAATGTGTTGATTCAGAAAGGATTGACCAAGATCATCTCAGTGCATTTTCTAAATTTAAAGAAGAAATTAGAATTTTTCTGACTTTTCTCTATTTTGCCACAGCACTTTGACAACTAAATTGCATAGTGTTATAGATGAGGGATATTTATCAAGTCTGGGAGAAAAAGGGAAATCTACCTGCCGAACATGAGGCAAAAAAAAAAAAAAGCCACAGTAAGTGCATTCACACAACGACACTCCCATCAATAAAAGAACAGGTTAGCTTCGTCTGATAAGGCAAGAAATAACATACAGCATTTGCTGATATTAAAGTCTTGCTGGCCTTGGAACACTATGACCTTCAGTGTGCAGAAACTGAGATGTCGAGAGAATGCCAAGTTTAAGCTAGACTGTGTAAATTTTTTCCTTTAAATCTATTTTCTTTTCATGTTTTGGTGGCAACTACTACCTAAGCATTACATATTTGGAGAATAACACAGTAATATCCAATAATAAGCATGAACTATTTATGCACTGAGAATGTGTTTTTCATTACAGTAAGTTATTTTGTTTTGAGGTCTGTCTTCCACTCTGAAATATGTTTTTTCATCATTGTTTCACTTGGATGTTTGATCCTTGCTCTCCAGAGTGGTGTTTTGGGCAGGGTTAGAGATGCTAAATGGCTGTTTTCCAAAGCATGTGCTTAAGGCTGGATGTTTGTTTGTGGTCATGTTGAAGGATTTTTCAATTCAATTTTTGTCTTAAAACAAGAATCTGGTGCTTTTATGAATATTGAAAGAGGCAAAAAATGGTTTCGCTTGCAGTAGTCATTGCTTCTGTGCCTACAGGGTGTTAAAGGTAACTCTCTAATGTGCTTTCAATATGGGACAAAATTGACAGTCCCCTTCAAAAGTTTTCCCAGTTTACCTCAACCCAATATGAGGCTCCATCTTACTTGATTTCATTTATTCCAACTCTTGAAGCCTAATATTGACTTCAGATAAGCTGATAAATTAATGCCGCCAGTGAATTGCACACACACTGAGACTGGACTTTTCAGTGAAGCAGGAAACATTTTGCATTGAGCAGCTGAACTTTTTAAAGGAGATGTTTTTAAATCAATATTCACTGGCTGTAGATTTTCCAATGAGGGAGAAAGATTGACTCCTTTTATTAATTTCATTGTGCTTTGTGGTAAAATTGATCTGACACATGTTGTTTTTCCAAGCAGAGTAGTTCTACATGTCGTGAAACACATCTGAAGGTGTAGCCTTAAGCGACTGTGCATCATGTTGTGACAGAATTGTTTTCGTAGAGAGAGTGGATGCTTTCTGGTTACCTGCATTTGATGAGCCACGCTCAGAAATGTCACCTGTGGTCACTTTCTGGTTTCACTATGTTAATTTACCTGACAGTTGGCGCTTCAATACTGTATCCGCTGAGTTCAGAGGCAGAAATGGCTAAAACGTCTTGGTGCTCCACAGTAGCTGCACAGTTACCATGGCAATGCATGTACAAATTTAGTATTCCTTGCTATATACCTAGACACATGATGTAATGCAACAATTTCTTGTGGCATTATCAAAGTCAGCTTTGCACAGACTTTCTGCCACAGAGAACATCAGATGGAACAGATGACCATCAGTCACTGCCATACCTAAATTTGATTGCCAGTGCTAAAAACAGAATTATGTGTGCATTGTCAAGTCCTTTGTTCAAGAAGATGTACAGATTTCTGCCAACAACTCCATCAGAAAGTCAGAGCAAGTTCCTTTTGAGAGAAGTGTCCCTCAGCAGACTGAGAAAACCTACAGTATGATAGGATCACACTGAGGGACCGCGCAGCATGAAGGAAACAATGAAGTGAGAAAAATTAGGAGAGGTTGTTGAAGAAAATGAGGCCTTACATAACCTTAGATTCAACACAATGCATTTTTCAGTTTAACAACCTTAAGAACAGAGACAAGACCACAGAGCAGCACAAGTCTTTGGATTTAATATGGTCTATTTTGTCTTAATATTGTGTTTAGATAAATGGCAAAAAAAAAAAAAAAAAAAAGCAATTAGAAATTAAATGTACAAAAGAAAAGTATGGGGCAAGCATGAAAGGAATACCACAGAATACTTTTAACAACTGCACCTAGTCTGTCTCTAAGGAATACTCCTGGAAACCCTAATTCAAAGCTGACTTTTTATGCATCTTTTCAAATGTCTCCTCTCAGGGGGCCTCCCATGGAAAAGTGAGCTCCACTGGCCAAAGACTGCCGATGAATGCCATCATCTATACCTTTCAGTCAATTATTTTTTGCACAATAAAAGAAAAAAAGTCCAAATTGTGAAGTGAAATGAACTTCAAAGCTATACAGTGTGTGTATTTTTGTTTAATGCAGGCTTTCTTCACTGCTGAGGAGGATAGTCTAGTGCTGTATAATTTCCAGGGAGGATGTTTGCTTTTTATTCAGCAGGAAAACATGAACACTAGTAATGAAGAGAAGAGCCACTAACAACAGTACATTGCTGCTCTTGATCTAGCTATAGCAATATACTCTCCAGCCTCAGGCCATGGCCACACTGGGTCAGCGTTTTTTTGCACATATAGCTTTTGCTTTCCGAAAAATGCTCCCTAGAGTGAATAAATCAGAAAATGCATTTTTTTTTAAACTGGTCTTGGATGCTCCTACTACTCCAAATATCCACTACATCATTGCCACCCACACTTACATTTCCCCAGCACTTTTAATCTTTTCGCCCTCTCAGACCTGTAGGTGTAATTAAGGTAATTGTGAAGTAACTATGGTGCTCAAAATCTTCGAACCCACATAAAATATAAGCCTCTTCAGCTTTAGACTGTATAATGATATGGCCATCATTAAAAGGGCAAAAATATAAGTGTAGCACGGCTGCAGAATTTAATTCCAAGATGACACAATGATGTGATCAGCATAACATAATGGTCTATAGCATAACCGTTACGAGGCTTTGGTGGGGATTTAAAGTCACCCTCTGGTAGCCAAAGATGAGCTCGCAGGGGCTCTTTCAGGGTCCATAAAAACATTACAGACATTATATTAGAAATTCATTCTCCACATATGTTTCCAATTTGTCTATTTGAAATGAGCCTTGAAAAAATTCAGGTGAACCACTTCAGACAATTTTCTTGATTGAAACGGATCCCATAACCTCGGTTTTTTGCCTTCTAAAAATATGGTTATTCTGAAGTTATTCTAAGAAACCAATTAACCATTTTTCAAATTTTTGCCCATTGACGTCATTTTTCCATCTGCCGGTGCATTCTATTAATGTAACTATTGAGCTTGGACTACTTAGACTTCCTGGAAGCTAAAACATTGCAGTCCTGTGTGATTTACATGCATATAGTTAACAATTAAGACCACTGAAGCAATGTTATATCTTCACTACGATGGGAAAAACATGAATACTCACTCGTGCACAAATAAGATGTAATTTCTTTAGTCTTCTACTCAGTATTGTTCTCCTTATTTTCAGCTGATGAATTCGATTCATAACGCTTTGCTCTCAGGTGTGCACTTTGAGACACACTGTACACATACAGGTTGTCCTTGAGTAAAAATCATTTTAGAAATCCACCGAATATGGAAAAGTAGCATCAACATCTGAATATATTGTGAGTGACAGGAAGGATATTAATCTTAATTTAAAACCGATGAGGCTGTATGGTTTGAATTTTCACACACCTTAAAATCAACTAGTAAGTTCATCCTACAATGCTCCGCACCAGATCACAATGATAGCAAAAGGAGGTGCTGTAATTAACAGCTGCATGTTAATGGATTTGGACCAAGAACAAAAGTCATTGACAAAATAAAATTGGCAAAAAGAAAAATAAATAAAAAATGTTTTTAAAATATCTTCAATGGAAAATGAAACATTATATATATGTGTGTGTGTATATATATATATATATATATATACACACACACAGAAAGAGAGAGAGAGAGAGAGAATTGTTTAAATATATTATCAAATCCTACTGTTAATCTGCTATTAAAGTATCTAAGTTCTGAGCCATTAAAGTTGGAGATCCTGTGCTCATATCAGCAACCACAACTATCACCTTCGAGATGCGCACACGTCGTTTCTCGATGTTTATCTGGAATGCCCCATTTCTCCGATAACGTCCGTGTTGCTGCTTGTGGGCGTATTTAGGTCTCACTTCCAAGTCATAGTCGTTTTTGTGTTTTCACTTTTATTTGATCCTATTACAATAGACAATTATTCATATGGTTCAGTGAAATGTGAGCAACTATATAGCCTTGAGAGGGAGGAAAGTTATCTAAAGGCAAAACACGACCCTGAAAATTCAGAAGCATGAAAACTAGCTCGGTAATTAGATGCTAAATTAGTCCACGTGGACCAATTAGGCAAGACAAGACATGGGGGCTCTGTAATGCTTTGTCAACAGAAATGAAACCGGTACAAGGAGACAGACGGGTTGAGGAGGAACAAGTCTGAATGAGAGACAGAAAAGGGAGGGGGGCATGAGAGCATGTACCCTGATTAAAGGGGAGAGGAGGATCAAAGAGATTTTATTTGGCATGTGTGTGAAGATTAAACAAACCTTTAGAAGAAAAAAGGGTCCCATCATTTCCTGTATTAAGTTAGAATTAAATTTTAATGCAGAAACATTGCTTGATCTCTCTTACAAATGATGATGCTTTGATTTGGATGCTTTAAATGTAAGTGGAGTCCCTTAGCCCAGTGCTGGCTTCATAGAACTTTCTTTACATTTCTTTTCAACTGTCGTCTCAGAGCTTGCCTTTGCTTTATGCTAATTTAATTAGATGGATATTTGGAAATTTTGCCAATAAGGAAGGTGAAATGTTAGTTCATTCAAATGGAAAACACATCTTTTCAAATACTGCTCAGTCAGTCAGTTTAGGTTTTATTTTCCAAGGTTTTGAGGCATTAATCTCTGATAAAAGAGTTTGAATCGTGGCATTTACAGCAATGAAATGTTGCATTGTCTCTCCAGAAACAATGATTGGATAGTGATGACTTTGTACCAAAGAAACAGTTTCTGTGGAAAGACTCCACTGTGAAGTTTGTGGATTATCCAGAGTCACAGAGGTGCTCAGTTTGGAAAGACATGTTGCTGATAACTTTTTGCACTTCAGAGGCATGGCTCAAGGGATGGCAGCTTTGATCAGTTTGTCTTCTATTTTGGTCCAATCTGACATGTCTCGGCAACTACTTGATGGATTGGTTGACCAACTGGTTAGCTGGCTATGTAATACATCTTGATAACTGGCAGAATGGCTGTCGTAAAGTTTCTGTAGAATTTTTTATTATGTACTTTAATACTTACTGATACAAGTTTTTGGCATTTATTTATTTATTTATTTTTTGATTCACGATAAAATACCTTCAACTGTTGTTAAGTAGCAAATGTTAGCATGCACAACTTACGTTTGCTAATTATCAGCTTGTTGGCATTGTCATTGTTAGCATATAAGCATGCCGGCATTAGTCTTCTGCTCAAAACAGTGCTTAAATATTGCTTAGTTTGACTCCTGGCTCTTTCACGTTTAAAGCACAGTTTTTGAATCCTCAATGGTAAGGAAAAAGGCACCACAAATAAATTCCGTTGAGCTCCATTACATTAGGAAACCAGACTGAGACAGACTTATGAAAACCTGGGCAAATTAAATCAACTCAAGCAGCCATACTTAAGGGTTCATTTAATAGTAAATGTTTTATTTCAAATCCAGTGTCCTGTGGTTGATCCTAAACAATGGAAACAAATCACTGTCCTATATTTATATGCTATTGCAAGATGGTCATTAAAAAAATAGCATTCACTAAAATCTCATAGCCCCATGCCATCCCATTTTGGCCAGTTTCATAACACTTTAATGTCTCTATTTTTTCCCTTTTCAATAAAGCAATGATTTTTTTGTTTTTAATTTACTTTTGAAGATGCTAAATGCTGGTCTTTTCGCTTGTTTTAAGTCGATCGTCTGATTACAGTTACATGTTTGCTGCAGTAGGCCATAAAACCTTGACTGTCGGGATGTGCAGGCTGTTTTCGTTGTGTTAGTGCACCTGCAAGGAGAAGATAAGGGCACTGATGATAACAACCTGTCGGCATTCTGACATTTCTCTGGACACTCAGCAATGAGCTGCTGGCCATAGCCCTGCAGAAAAGACGGGGAACGGCAATTTGAGAGGGTAAAACTGGGCTTTGTCGCCTATGTCTTTACAAAATGGAAAGCAACACATACTAAATTGAAATGCCTATTTTCCCTTGGAAGCCACATTCTGGATTTCCCTCCACAAAACAACAATGCAAAACAAGCTAACACTCCTGTTTTACCATCAACAGTAACAGGGAGCAACATTAAATATGCACAACACAAAATAATTACATAAAAGTTGATTAAGAAAATATTATTCAGTGGTACATTCACTTACCTCATTTTAATTTGCATGTTAACAAGGGCAGTAATGAATTAAATCGCTCAATTAAATGTAAATGTCAGTTTAAAAGATATTGCTGTTGCATTCTAATTTATAAAAAGGTTTTATGTGAACCTAATTAACCACTTTGAATGTATGATGCAATTCCCCAAAGCGTATTTAATTGGAAATGAGGGAAAGAAACCCCCCCAAATTTGAAGTCAATAAATGTCGAGTGAGTGATGAAGTGCCATATGTGACAGGTGTCATGACAAACATATTGGGGGAGGGGGATTACCTAGCTTATTGAAATGTATGCTATGAAACAGATGGAGGTACAGTAAGTGGCCATTTGTCTGTAACATACTGTGGACTTAATCCAACATAAAATATGATAAATGAGGCTTTTCTGGGGAGATTAGCAGCAAGAATCCCCCTGGCTCCTTGGTGCAAAATAAAAACACCAATTCAGTGTTTATCACTCTTGAAATGAAAGGCATTATACAACCTGCAGCTGATCTTGTGCTGCTCGGCCTCGAAGGTGCAGCAGGGCACCTCAAACTACACAAGATAAACACAGTTACATTTCATTTCTCCCACATTGGATTTCATGATAGTGTTTTGTTATATTAATCCTGGTCTGTGACATCAGCCTGCAGTCTGCCAGCCACGTTGAATTATGTGAGCTGGAGGTGTTTACATTAATTTCAGATTTATAAGTCTTGACATTTACAAAGTGAGAATTGCCCAGAAGTATTTTTAGTGGAATTGTGCAGTATTAGCAATATTTCATGATCTCAAGTTTTTTCTCTCCAAACACAGACTTATTATTGCTATTTTGAAGTGCCACCATAGATTATTAGGGAAGCTGAAATATGTGTTTATCGACTTCCACCTAAGGACTCGATGCTATTAACAATACATATATAGGCTATGTGTTTTAAAATGAAAGAAGATAGAAAAGCAATAAAGCAAAAGCACAAGATATTTTTTTTATAAATTACAGCATTATATTATATCATATTATATTATATTTTTTAATATTATATTACATTTAGAATTGTTGGTTGTTTTGTTGTTGTTTTTTCTTCAAAAAGATGAATAACGGTCCAAAGACATGCATATTACCCGGTGCTTGATTGTCTGCCTCTCTATGGCGGTCCTTTGATGGACTGATGGCCTGGATGGTGTGTACATTTTTACTTTTTTGTCCTATGTGAAACAGACTCCAGCACCCCCACAAGCCTGTACAGGATAAAGTGGATTTAGCAAATGCACAGATGGATGGAAATACTGGATAAGTCTGTATTTATTTGCTGAATTTAAATTAAACCTAATGTGAAATTTCCCCTAATAGAAATGTATCAAGACAGACATTTTGGCGAGTCATAGTAGAGAAAGAACAGGTGAAATTAATGGAAACTCTGTTCCATTAAGTGTCCCAGTAAGCCATGACACTGAGCCAGCTTGCACAAAAGCAGGACCTGGAAGTGGAGTTCAGCCATCATTAATATACTCGTGCTTTTCCCTGCTGTGACAAGTCAAAATGTCTGCCATGATTAGGGCCCAAAATGACTAGTGAAACTACAAAAGCCACAAATTGAATTCAAGAGATCCAGACAGAGCCAGTACCTTAATTATTGAACATATTGATACTGATTAAATACTAAATGTTGTTTCCTGCATGAAGCCAGTGGAAGCCAAAACCAAGAACTCTGCACAAATGTGTAGTCAGTGCTAGATGACAGGGCAATATTCTGTCTCTGCTCCTGAAGAGGAAGACAGGAGTGAGTTTACCTTATGTCCAATGGGAAATCATATGTCGGGGTTCAAGTCTTCTTCAAATACCAGTTGGTGAAGCAACCATACCCATCTCCCCTGTTTCTGCACGTCTGTGGCCTTTCTGATGTCTAAATGTACTTCCATGTTCTACAGCGTACAACACGAGTCAGAACTCTCCCGTGCAATATCCGTTTATTCTTAAATTATTGTAAATTGCATGATGTCTTTATAACTGCATTATTTTTAAGTGACAAATACAGGGAGTCCTCGGTTTATGACGTCCTTGACCTACGGCGTTTCATTGTTACATCGGAACTGGTTATGTGGAACTAGTTGGCAAGCGGTGCGGATGAATACATTGTCACGCGGCGCTGTAAGAGGAAGATGGCTTTGTTTTCATACAGTGTTTTATGTCCTAGATTATGATTTTACCACTGTGGTATACACAGGGGACACGTAGAGAGTGTGAATTCCAACTTAGGGCGAACATCGATTTACGTTGCGCTGTGGGAACAGACTTCCAACACAAGTCAAGGACCCCCTGTATAGTATTTCCTCTTATGAGCAATCAAAAACAAGTTCTTTTGAAAGACTATATTGAAAACAGTTCCCAAAAAAATTTAATACACAACAGTGAGTGCACTTTGATTACTGGCACACAAGTTAGCAAAACCTGTGATCACCGAAACAAAATGCAGTACATCTGTGATTTCCAGTTGCATTAAAATGCATAAAATGAGCAGTGAAAACCAAATCTTTCTCAACTTTGGACCTATGAGTTGTCTAACTGCCTGTCCGCATCATGGCTGGAAAAGGCATACAGGAACACTGATTATTGCCTCTTTGAAATGAATTTAGTTGATCTGTGACCAATTAAATTCAGTTAAAACACAGTTGCAGCAGTAACCAAAAGGTGTGGGATGAACCAATGCACCACTAATCAGAGCTCCAGTCCAGTGGTCCCCTTTTTAAAATGATCCTACAAACGGGATATTTGCACAACATGGCACTGAAAAAATTGGCAGTCAAGTTCTTCAGACTTGGTACAGGGGTTATCGATGAAAATCTGAGTTTTTTTTGACAGCTCAGATAGTGTGAAGGACAGAATATGATGTCAAGATCGGGCTGCAACATCTATGGATGTCATCCAAGAAAAATAACCTTTCTTGCTGTTTCGAAGAAAACTGCAAGGTGAAACTTGGCTAACATGAACATGAAAAGATGCCTGATGAATGTTGGAGGCAATTTCTTTGGTCAGGTGAGATGAGTTAGTTTGGCTCAGGTGGGGTCCAGCATATTAGGCATGAACTTCACCAGGACTACCACAGTGAATGCATAGGCCCAATATTGAAGCACAGAAGTGGGAGTGTGATGATATGAGGCTGTATGAGTGTAGAAGTTGTTGAGGATGTGACATTTATAGTTTGTATCATGAATGCCTGTGGATATGTCAAAATACTGGCTGACAAATTGACTCCCAGTCAGCAGAAGCTTGGCAGAAGAGGAATGTTGTAGCACGATAATGATCTGAAACACAGTGCCAAAATCACACAAGAGCATCACAAGAAGAAAGAAGTGAGTATCTGAATGGCCTGGCCAAGTATGTCACTTGACTTGGATCCAAAAGAACACCTTTCAATTATTCTAAAGAGAAACACAGAACAACACAACCCCTCCAGCAAAGAACAGCTGAAAAAAGATGTCTCTGAAGAAGGACAGAACACCTACATGCTGTGGAGGTTTGATTCTGTGATTATAAAACAAAGGTGGAGACGCAAGTTATTGAAAAAATGATTGTAATCTCAATAATGAAATGTGTACTGACTTTTATTGCATTTAATTCCTCAGGGGCCGGTCGTTTTTAATACACTAAATCTAAACTGCTTTTACAGTTTTGTTCTACTGTATTCCCAAAGAGGATAGAAGCAAGCATGAATTATTGAAAAAGTGGGCATTTTTAATTCAAATTTACATTGAAGATTGATTTAATTTTATAGCATAAAAGGCGTTCCACGTTGATGGAACGTGGAACAATTGCTAAAACAGAACCAAACCAAACCAAAAAATGTAGATGCTTAATTACAGCGTGTGGAATGCTTGTCTGCCTCACTGCTTCATCTCAGGTCTTTTTCTTTGAATGCTGGTAGAATTTACAGACTCTGTCGGGGCCTTTTTTGCGCTAGCACTGGCATTTTGCATCGTAAGAGGGCCTGTTGCAACACTTCATGATGATTGATCAGCATATAGAGAGAGCAGCTGTCCTTTTGTGTTTCTGCAAATACCTGGGGGGCTGTATGCATGTGTAAGAAATTAAAGATGTTTATTGCATCATCTTAAAGCATAATTTCACAGGGGTATACCTAGTGTAGCTGCAAAACCATGTAATTACTGTCAGGGTCTGTGGAGCTCTGGTGTGTAGAGTTGTGCCTCTCATTCTTGGCAGTTTCAAGGTGACAAATATTAGGGGCAACATTTGACGACACTGCCAAGCAATTTAATGTGCATATGAAATCCTTTTGCAGTTAATATGAATCAGAAACCCCTATCTATTTATCTGTCTATATCTATCTGTCTGTCTGACTGTCTGTCTGTTTGTCTATCTATCTGTCTATCTATCTATCTATCTGTGAGAAAGCTAGGTTTGATATGACAGCCAACGCTCTCTTCTGTGTAGTTAACACCTAAAGGCACGGAGAGTGGCATGGAGAAAATTTGCATACCACACAGAGTCTGTAAAATGAAAAGTAAAATGCAATATTCATGTAACATGATTTCAAACTAAATGTCAGAGCGGAGCAGCATGCTGTTCCATAGCACTGGATTTTTTAAGGATGAAATTAACCCAGTAGCAGTCCATTATCTTACGCAGCATGGAGTACGTGTTTTTATTTATTTATTTTTTGTGCTCAGCCATCAGTCAAGGTGACCTTCTTATATCACTGGTGTGGCCTCCAGCCCACATAATATCAGTGCAGTAATCCGACAGAGGTGGGGTGTCGGGGACTAAAATGAGCGCTAGGGATAGTAATCGGGTGTTTTATCCCATGTAGTGTGACATGATGAAAGACAGCTGATGGGGAGTCCGAGTCGCCTCACTGTCACGGTGGACGCAGGTTTTACTGCGCCCACACAGATACGAGTGATACCAACCAATGACAGAACTGCACGCTTTACAGGATTATAGTGTTTAGGGTGTTCTTTTTGCTAATGTTTTTTCTATTACATGTGGCTGTAAAAGGTAGCAGTTGGATTACGAAGTGATTTGTGACCTTCCTTGACTGTTATCGCCAAAGCGAAACACATCGGAAAACAAACGTGGAAGTTGGATTGCTTCCTCATTGGGGATCTCTTACCTGCCTGCTAAACTTTCAAACATGGAGAATTCTGAAGAAAAATATTGTTTACAGAACACTGACAAGAAAGGGAGTGGGTCTAATCGATAAAGAATGTAGACGGTGACCGCCAAACACAAGTAAAGAAGCTCTGACTAAATTCCTGAGCAGGTATGTACAGGCGTTCCAAAAAATGCATTATAAGTATAATATACAGAGTTAGAATGGTTCAATGGTGAAATGAATGGCTGGTTAGTCAGCAGACAGAAAGTGATTTAGCTGCTATGTAAATAGTCAGTTTTCATAATTTTTTAAAGTCCCACACTGGTCATTGATTAAGCTCCTAAAAACACATCTCTGTGTATCAAAGTTATATTTTTTTTCATTAAAATAAGCTCTATATAGTTTATAATGCCATAGATGGAACACCCACTGTTGCCTCCTTTAGGGAATGCAGAGCTATTAAGTCACCTGCCTCCATCCCCACCCAACTCTTCACCACTTCCTGCAGTTTGAGTACACCTGCTCACTTACAAACACACAAAACGACTCTACATTGCACAATGGCAAGCTGTTAAGTAATGAACAATGGCTGCCACTCTTATACAAAGCAGAATGGCTCAGGCATGGCACTCGGTGTTGATTTCACTCGCTTTACATTCTGTAGCATTTACCAAAAAGAACACCAAGTACACTGGTTCACGAAGTAAAAGGCTTGATTTTCCAAAAGAATCTTTCAAGAAAAAGTCCAAATTTTCAGATTTCACCTTCACAAATGTAAATATCTCCCGGTTTCTGCAGTCTTCTCTGACAGTTAACTGTATCTCTGGGGACTCAGTCAGACAAAACTTGACACTTAAAGGCATTTTATATATCATTTTTACTGATTTCATTCTTTTTTATTGTTTACTTTTCCTCATATTGAAGACAGGCTGTTATACAGTGTGAAGGACCTATAGGGCAGAATATTATATTTCCATCCATAATATTAATGAACTATTTTTAGATGGAGCATATCACTGCTTATAAGAAAGAAAGAGGAGAAGAGAAAGGAAGAGGAAAAAACAAGGAAAATTAACAAAGTTGCAGAAAACTGGTGAAGAAAAATCTCCTTTCTGGAACTGTTGATGGTGTAACTGTGATGGCAATGTGATGCAGTAAAGTCGTGTCAAGTAGGTACCCCTGGTCAGTGTGAGCTATTTTCATGTTGTGTTGCTGTTTTGTTAATTATTTTCAGAAAAGCAAGCACACCAATCAGACCTTCACACTTCGAAAGGACTCATAACTGCACGGTCCGTATACGAACAGCATGCTTTTAATCCTGCTTATTCAGAGGTAGGAAAAAATCACTATACACAAGCTTCTAGAATATCTCAGGAAAATAATTTAATACTTCCTTTTTTTTTATTATTGCGGCAGAATTGCCAGTGGCGAATGACTGTTCTGTAAATGGAAAAAAAAGTTTAGTCCTGACCAAAGGGTGCACTTTACTCTGAAGGGTGCACTTCACTCTGAGTGCATCCCCTACTGTGTGTACAATATATTTCATTAAGAGATAGAAATCCATGCAGGTCAGGGGTTCTATTAATGCCTCCACTTCCCTGAAGACTAACAACCACATACGGCTTACTTGGAAAATGCAGTTTAGTGCCCACCCACGCTGAAAGAAAGAGGAATTAGGGACCTATTAATGCAATGCACAATAGCACAGCACGCTACAACTTTGCTTCCCTTTCCTCGCGCATTTCTACTCCCTTTCTGTCTTCATGTGTAGCCATCACCGGGGAGAGCTTGATGTCGTGCACATTGCATGTACGTACATTGTGCACTCATTACCGGCAAATGAGTATATAGGCTCCTCCATTAAATTACAGCAAGTGAAATGTGTTGTTGTGCTATCTCTAGTAGAACACTTTTGTGTGTTTGGAATGGATGAGATGTAAGCAACAAGCAGCAGAATGAGGCCCCTCAATCACAACCCGCCTCCCTGAAGAAGAAGCAGCAACTCTCTTTGGCTTCTTTTGTTCATTTTGATTCAGTAACATACACTGCTCAAAAAAATTAAAGGAACGCTTTTTAATCTAAGTATTGTATCAAATCAGTGAAACGTGGGATACTGATCTGGTCAAGTAAGTAACTGAGGGGCTTTTTAGTCAGTTTCAGCTGCTTTAGTGTTCATAAAATTAACAACAGATGCAATAGAGGGGTAACAATGAGACACCCCCCCAAAACAGGGATGAGTTTACAGGTGAAGGTGACTGACATTTTTTTCCTTCCTAATATTGTCTGACTTTTTTTCACTAGTTTTGCATTTGGCTAGGGTAAGTGTCACTTCTGGTAGCATGAGGCGATACCTGGACCCTACAGAGGTTCCACAGACAGTCCAACTCCTCCAAGATGGCACACCAATGCGTGCCATTGCCAGAAGGTTTGCTGTGTCTCCCAGCACATTCTCAAGCGCATGGAGTAGATTCCAGGAGACAGGCAGTTAGTCTGGGAGAGCTTGACAGGGCTGTCGAAGGTCCTCAACCCATCAGCAGGACAGGTATCTGCTCCTTTGTGCAAGGAGGAACAGGATGAGCACTGCAATAGCTCTACAAAATGACCTCCAGCAGACCACTGGTGTGAATGTCTCTGATCAAACAATCAGAAAGAGATGTAATGAGAGTGGTCTGAGGGCCCAGCATCCTCTAGTGCCCGCTGTGCTCACTGACTGGCACCGTGGAGCTCGGCTGGCATTTGCCATAGAACACAGGAATTTGTAAGTCCACCACTGGTGCCCTGTGCTTTTCACAGATGAGAGCAGGTTCACCCTGAGCGCATGTGACAGGCATGAAAGGGTCTGGAGAAGCCGTGGAGAACGTTCTGCTGCCTGTAACATTGTTCAGCATGACGGGTTTAGTGGTGGGTCAGTGATGGTGTGGGGAGGCATATCCATGGAGGGACGCACAGACCTCTACAGGCTGGACAATGGCATTCTGACTGCCATTAGGTATCAGGATGAAATCCTTTGACCCATTGTCAGACCCTACATTGGTGCAGTGGTCCTGGACTCCTTCTGGTGCACGACAATGCCCAGTCTTATGTGGTAAGAGAACTCATGCAGTTCCTGGAGGATGAAGGAACTGATACCATTAGCTGGCCCCCAATAGAACACCTTTGGAACATTATGTTTTGTTCCATCCGACACCATCAGGTTGCTCCTCAGACTGTCCAGGAGCTCAGTGATGCCCTGGTCCAGTTCTGGGAGGAGATACTCCAGGACACCATCTGTCGTCTCATTCAGAGCTTGTCCCGGCATCGTCAGTCATGCATACAAGCACATGGAGGCCATACAAACTACTGAATACCATTTTGAGTTGCTGCCAAGGAATTTCAGAAAGATGGACCAGCCTGCCACATCAGTTTTTCACTTTGATTTTGGGGTGTCTTGAATTTAGCCCTCCTGGGGGGGTTGATCATTTTCATTCCCATCAAACAATGTGGCACTTTTCATTCCTAACACATTATTTAGTCCATATCAATGCTAATATCCTGTTTGTTTTTCCCCATATTGAAATATGATGTATTTTCAAAGCGTTCCTTAAATTTTTTTGAGCAGTGTACATTTTCAGGGCGCTATACCCAGTTTTGGTTGTTTTAATTAATCCATAGTTTTTCCACTTCGTTTTCAACCTCTCAAATAATTCAGAAATAGAACTAAGACCTGCAGCTATCAACAAATATCTCCATACACCATGCATTTTCTTGGAGTCATTGTTGATATGAGTTCCCTTTAAGTTTTATTATCTGGCATAATCGGCTTTATTTGAACATTGTTAGCATTTATTTGGAGTCACGTTTTGGCTGCCTGTCATGTTTTGGCCAAGTATCTCAAACAGAACTCCAAATGAATGCTCATATATTTGCCATAATAGAATTAGAATATGTCATAATTGTGCTATTTGTTTATCTATTTTGGTATCTACTCCAAACATGCCATAGCACAGAACCTGGAGAACCACTTTTCATACTGAAATCCCTGCCTCGGTCTGATCTGAGATAATTTAACGCGCTAATATGTTTCATACTATTACATCTCAATGCATTTTGGAATTTGCCATGTAGATATATCCTGTTTGCAATTCATCCCAAATGCTGCTGGTAGGTTATTGTCCAGCCATAAAAAACAGAACACAATCTCTCCATCCTTCTCTCTTTGCGCTGGCTCCCTTTTAAATATTGAATAAAACTAAAATTTTTACGACTTGATTTTAAAGCTCTGCATGGTCTTGGACCTGCTTACAATAAGATCTACTTACACCCTGTGGTGCTATTAAGCCCTCCATCCAAGATCTATTAACTGTACCGCAGCGTTATCTGAATAGGGCTGATAACAAAGCAAAAACATCAGACTAGCTTAATATATCAGTATTTTTTTCAAGAGTTGTTTTTTTAATATATATTTTTTTATCATCTTGCATACAGTGCAGTGTTTTAATGTACAAATTGAGACAATCTGTGGCGTGTGCAGTTCATGTTTGCTATTGACACGCTGAAAAATTAAGGAGGGAGAGAAAAAAAGACATTCATACCTTGAATCAAGGGAAACGAGCTGTCAAGCGGAACAATATTTTTCTCTTCAAAGCGTTCCAGGAGGTTTCATGACATGGAGATGACTAACTGAATATATTTTTTTTGAAATTCAGAGCAACATTTGTCCCTTTTTACCACATATTTTGCTTTTCAAACAAGAACAAATAAACAAGAAATTATAATAATTCTGTCTGATCCCGACAGTTTTGGCATGTCTTCTTTCCTGTCGAAGCACCTGAGATGTTTCTCCCCGTGAATTTTAGGGTATCATTACTGAGTAGTGATATTACGTGTTTTTGTGGGGGGGGGGGGTTTCATGCCTTTTGGGATTTGGATTGTTTGACTTTTAGTGGGGGGTTTTTGTCTTTTTTTCTCTACAAAGCAAGCCTCCACTCTAATTTTGTAACTCCGGTGTTTCAGGTGTTTACTGTATTGATATGGGCCGATTCACACTTTTCCATTATTGTTGTGGACTACACGGCGAGTTCTTCAAGCGGGTCTATATCAAGGTTCATGGCACTACTTAATAGAGCTTTGCATTTAATAGACTCCCCAATTGCTTGGTTGAGGTGTTGCCAGTGCTGTATAGATTTTATTTATTTCTGTACTTTTTCGGTACACAAGGAAGGACAGTCACTATTTAACTGCGAAACAGGCCTATACTGTATGTAAACTTATTCTTTGTTAAAATGAGATAAACTGAGACTGAACTCAAGTGCTCGAGTGCCTTCTAAACATTTCCTGGTATGCTGTTTCCCTGCCAAACAGGAGTGTACAGCATACAAGCAAAATTCCCAGTGGTCTTGGAGAAATATGGATTAGGTCACATTTACATTTCCACTGACCTAAATGTGGTCTGACATTATGGAAATGGATGTGTTGTTGAAAATGAAGTTATTTTAGAGACATGGACACAATAACACTATTTCAGCCTCTCAGTTATGTCTCATGCAGCTCCAGACTTCATCACTAGGAACTAAAATGCTGCTCCTAATGTATCTATAAAGCAATTACAGTGTGCTCCATGGGCTAATGAATATAACTTGCTGTTTTGGTTGGGGCTTTTTTTTCTCTTCTTCATTAGATCAAACCAGTTATTAGTCATCATGCTCCCGAATTTGATAAGACGGATCTTGCACCACAACTTGCACCAGAGTATTAAACGCTTTTCAAAGGATGAAAATAATACAGTAAGACGCACCCAAGGTCATAGAGTTCTGTGCAGTGCAGGCATATAAAGGAGAGAGTTTGGTCTTCACTGGGAGAGCGAATCAGACAGTTTTATGAAATGAGAAAGACTGACACTGATACCTTAAGATGATGTATTTACAATAATAAAACCTTAATTAAAAGCTGGCTGTTTGGGTGATTTTCATGATTTAGCAGTGGCACGAATTTGGTATTAATTTCAATTTGCCGCATGTCTTTCACTGCCAGTGTAAATACACATGGGTTTAATGCTTACAAGGTGACACTGGATAAAGAATAAGGATTTTGATTGTCTCCTCGAATGTATGACTTGATTCCAGCATTGATTCTTTCATTTTACCACTTTTCACACACGTCTCATTACTGTTGACTGTAATGTAAATTTGAACATATGCTGCTGTTGTGTTTTTTTCCACTATACCACAACGCATGTGCTGCATTTGATTACTTGCAGTTTTTAGTTTCACAGCGTGGAAGGCAGTGCATATATCTCGCGCCAGGGGAGTTGACAACAGAGGCGACTCCGTGACTCCACCGTTTGAAACTTACATAAATTGTCCGTCTCTGTTTAAAGCTCCAGCAGCCTCAGCTACTGATGTGCGAATAGAGGACCTCCGCTTCTCATAAGCTTTGCTTCTGGGATATTTACAATTCATAATCAATCATTTTTCCCAACATTATGTTCACAATTAACTTTAGAAAAAAACTTGATTCAGCTGCATTTCCGTCGCTCCAGTAACGAGGAGGCAGACTCTCAGTAGCGAGGCCAGCTTTTTTTTTTTAAAGTGGACTGATTTTTCAAATTATACAGTGTCTTGATTGAATAATCACTCCAGGCAATGTGATTTTCAGAATAAACAAATGGGTTTATGGCTGAATTCGCACAGTCCATCTTGGCACGCTCGAGCGCTCTTAGTGCCAGATTATGAACACGCCCCAAGTCACAAATGATAATTACAAACTTTCCTATAAATGCTCAGCTTTATCAGTAGTCTGTCATCTTGTGTTTTTTTTTTCTTTTTTTTTTATCATTGATTAATGCCTGTACTTGAACACATCATAACTTTAAGCACTACATCCACTCAGTGAAATGTGAAACGGACGGGAATTAATAGACATCAATGATTTTAAATCCTCAGATCAAATGCTTTTAACAACAACATGTTGGTTAATGCAATTTCTACATGCAAAGTAATAGTGTAATCTGCTCTGCAGTCTGGAAACTCTTGTTAATGACCAAAATATGTAATTTTGCCCACATCTTGTCTTAATGAGGGCAGATGCATCGTGACTGTATCTCTCAGACTTCCTTCTGGTTTGGTTTCAGCACAGAGTTGAGTTGAAATGTGGGGGACAAAGACAGAGAGAGGGAGGAAGCAAATTGTCAGAGAAACTTTAGAGGCAAAAGAAAAAGACGCAATCGGACAGAGAGAGAGTGAGTGATGGAAGAAAAGTGTCTCTGAACGGGGGATGTAAATTGTGATCTGCAGTTACCCCCTTAGTACACTATTGTTTTAAATCACAGGGTCAAAAAAAAGCAAAGTCGAAGGAATGAATTTTGCTGAGAGGTAGATGAGGCCAGTTTCAATAACACATTATTCCAGAAAACAGGACTTGCAAATTGCTGTCGTGTTGCGTCTTACAAACAAGCGGTGATACCTTTAAAATTCCCTCATACACAAATAAGCACCCCTCATCTCGTGTTACGTCAACCACCATCTGAATAACAGCCGAGCTGTTTGTATTTTAAAGAAAGGAATCCAACCATGAATGCTCTAACACCCATTTCACAGGAACAATTTGTGATAGTCATTGTTTTTCAGTCCAGGAGTTTTCTTTGTGTCTTTTTGGGCATATGCACCCAAGTCACTTCTACTTCTTCCATGTGAACACTACTTGTTGTCAAGGCATTTTATTATCCTAACAGTTTATACAAGACATTGTTTCTTGCTTTTTCCTCTTTTTTTAAACAACATTCGGATGCTTGGTGCTTAGCAACGCAGCATTAATCAAAAATAATTAGACTTTAACTCTCCAGACAGGGCTGATCTCTAAGAGAGTTGTCTGACCTTCACATAGCAGTATAAGATACACTATACATACACCATGACTCTCATTAATTCACTCATTTCCTGGGGAAAAAAAACCCCTGAAATCTCTCTTCTCATATTTTGTTTCACAGTTTTTCTCAAATGTCTGCTGTGTTTCCAACACTGATACTGAATTCTAAATATTGCTCCAAGTCTCTTCCTGTGTGATTCTGTATTTCCACAAATGTAAAGGTGCAGATTTAAAACAGATTAGAGGCTTCAGCAAAAGAAATCATCCTGAATCCTGAAAAGAAGTCTGTTTTGTCGATGCAAATTGTCGAATCATTTCCTACAGAGATGTGCCAAGCCCGAAGGATTATTACTGGAGCCGATCAATCGATATCGGCTAAAATTAAGCCGGCCAAAATCTAATCCTTTCTTTATTGTATTGTGCTGTGTGTTGTCCTGCCAGGGTTGCTGTTCTGCTCTCTTGACCACCAGACTCTAAACTGCAAGCATTTCACTGCATCTGAGAGGAAAAATGTCTGCGAACGTGAAACATTATTGGATCCTGCTGGAGGTTGAGTCTGTTTAGAGATATGTATTGCCAAAATTCACAAAGCGTCTATGATAACAAATCTGTAATCTCTCCGCTTTCTTTTCTAATTAGAAAATATCAGTTTACAAAACATTCAGAAAGCGGCGTCTCATTTTAGATTTGTTTTGAAATGACAGCGCCGGTGGCTGGTCATATCGGCTGTGGCTAATTAATGGTAATTTGATAACAGGCCAAAATAAAATTTGGCTATTGTTGGTTTGAGCTCTTTAATCTGTTTTCTGCCAAAGATTGCTTTTGAGGTAAAGAAGCATTTGCATGGTGACGTGCGTTCTTAACCCATAAGAACCCACGGTGACACCAATGTAGCAAGCACTTTGAGTGCCCCAGTCTCTTCCTTGTAAAGCTTTATGTCTGACCTTAACTCATTAAGTCCTTTAAGGAAAAATGGGTCTGGGTTCTTATGGGTTAAGTTAGACTTTCATTACAGTTTTTCTCAGTCGCTTTGGTTCATTTCTCAGATCAGAATTAAAATTCTCTAAACTCCTTGTTCAGTTTCCACATCATTGTGTCACTTGTGCACATCAAGAAAGCAGTTTCTCATTTTTTTCAACAAGTTGCAAATGCTTTGGTCCATCCATGCAAATGATTCTGTACAATTCTCTGCTATTTCCTACATTATCAGTTGCTTTTGTCATGTTGATCAAAATGTATTATCATGGGTCTCTGTTGAATAGTCTCAGCTCTCACAACATTTAGGCATTAATTCATCGCTTAAGTCTTTACATGCAGAATGGTTGAACATGTTATCATAATATGTCAGGATGTTTCTATACATTTCTATACAAACACACCAATTCAGGACAGATTTAGAAAAAAAAGGTAAATCAGGTAAATCTTGACTTTCTCTAATGAAGGGAAATGTGTGAAGGGTTAGAATTTTCTGAAATCGTTCAAAGGCACAAGAGAATAAATTTCTGATGTGATGAGAATTTGTGTGTAATTCCTACAGCACTGGAAGTACAGTTCTCCCTGAGGAGGCTGTCCTATGTTCACATTTCTACTTTTATTTTTTTGTTTTTTTCTTTGTGCTATGCAGCGCTGTTTTCCTTTCTGTATCAATAACATGGTCTGTCAAGAAATTGTAAAAACAGTAAAAGTGAAAACTGAATCTTGTCCAGTCTCTTGCAATCAATCTCCCACACACAAAGGTGTAACTTGCAACTTTCATCAAAACTTACGTAAACCATCTTCAGCATCAGAGCCTTCTACCAGAGTAACTGTTATATTGAGAGCATGACTAACCAATTTGACTGTCTTGTCTGTACACAATGAAACAAGGACTTGTCATTGTGACAGCACTGACATGTTCATTGACACAAAAATTTAATTTTGAGCGATAGACTAAGAATTTTGCACAAAAAACTGGCTTTTGCAGGTAATCCGTGTTGTTTTGCTACTTGTGCGACGTGTTTTGAGAAATGCACAAACTGTTTTGAGAATTTCAGTTCTGATCTGAGAAACGTACTAAAGCAATTGAGAAAAACTGTAATATCCCCAAAATTATGTAAGACTATAAACAGAACCATTTGGAACTGTGGACTTCACCACTTTGTACAGGTAGCTCATGAGTAATATGGTTTATCAGATTTAGAGGGCTACAATCATTTCAGTTTGTCAGATACATATTGAATCTGATTATCAATATGCAAAACATTTCCTTCATTTCAAACTGGATAATGACACTGTATATAATGGGTGCACCATTTCTAGCTTTTCTGAAAGTGAAAGGTTATAATCAAACTTTATATTTTCAAAAAATTTAAGCTAAAAAGGAATTATATCTTGTAACCTTGTATGGTTGTGGTAGGAAAGAGTTTTGCATGTATCAGATAAAATCATGATAATGCATGATTACTCTACCGAAGAACGCAGTGGAGTTATGTGACGATCAGCGTACTTTTGTCCGTTAATCTGTCCTTCTGTTTGTTAGCAACATTACTCAAAAACAGACCAACAGATTTGGATGGAATTTTCAGGGAAGGTCAGAAATGACACAAGGACCACCTTATTCGATTTTGGTAGTGATGCAGCTTTTAGTCTGGATTCACCGATTTGTTTATGATTTCTATATCACTGCGAGATAGCGGCATGGTGCCACTGTAGCTATGACAACAAGTGAAGAGTACGTCAGCTACTACAAATCCACTGCTGCAGACTGATCCCTCGGAAATCACAGATGGACTGAGCAGTCATGACAGACTACTGCATTCTCTGAGTGTTTTTCGAGTTGCAAATATAATGACGCAACCTGCAACTTGTTGGCTTAGTTTAAAGGCAGGGAACAGGTTATATCTTAATTCTGAATGTAAAAACAACAGTTCACTGTTTTGGGAAGGATTATTTGGCAGGCTAGTTTCTTGCTGGAAACGTTACCTTTCCACTTTGTTGCCTGCCAAAAAGTAGTCTGACACATGATCCGTTAAACAGCAAACTGTTGTTTTTATGCTTTGGTTTCTGTGTAATTCATGACACAGAACCAGGCCATCTACTAGGTCCAATTCAAATCTTTATAGTCAACAAAAAGCAGATTTACCATTGAGAGTTATATCAACCTTTTCATACTACTTTTAGCAAAAAAGCAAATAAGCACATTTCCCCAATTGACAAGCATGTGTCTTGCATTACTACCTGATCTTAGACAAATCCATATTTAATTCTTTTGTGAAGGGAAAAACACACCTCAAATGAGTATATGTGTCTCTAATTGTATGACGCTGTTCATCTCACAGACTTTCTGGAGTTTAGACAATTCCATTTCCACTCTCTCCAGCAGTTTTTTGTTCATTTTCGGTAACAAATACAGAATCAATTTAAAAATGTAAATAGTAAAATATTTATACATGTACAGTCATGTTTTTTTTTCAAGTATATGTAACACTTTTGGATACTGGAAAAATATTGCATGAGTTGATTTCAGGTTTGCAGTAAACTGCTGTTTCATGCTACTGTTTCTTAAGGCTAAATGAGGGTGAAAGATGGAGAAACTGGCATTACCGTCAAGTCCATCTTTTAAAACTGGAGCTGAAGTACATCTGTAGCCAGACTGAATTCATATCTTATCTTTTACTTCTTCTTTTTTTCTGTTTTGCTGTGGCACCTCAACATTACACTGCAACCTGCGGCAACTTAACTTTCTCTGAATCTGATATGGTCCCTGGCAACACTAAATCGCCTTAGCTGCTGAAAATAGTGGGGAGAATTTTCACAAATGCTCCATTTAATCTTTGAGTGAAAAAGCAGACCACCTGTATTCCCTTTTTCCTTTTTTTAGTGTTTCCCAGTATAGAAAACAAAGTATTAAAAGAGCTCCATCGATCATTTTGGCTCACTGACAAACCCACTTATTTAGGATAGTTTGCTGATAGCCTGTGCACTGCTGTGTTCACCACTGCAGCCGTATGAGCAACAGACAGTTATCAGACCTGAGACCAGAATGAAGCGTGAGGAGGATGGACAGGTGATATTGCTCGCTGCACACTAAAGTGGATGGATGGTTGTGTAATCGCTGTGTTAGTTTGTTCAGTTGGGTTGCACTCAGCAGCAAGTTTTGATGGAAAAGAAAACTACTTTTAATGAGGGAGATGTTCGCAGGGCTGCATTGCTACTAACCAACGATGGAAGCCGTAGTGATTAAAACACATATAGTCTTAGAAACTTCTTAACTTTTTCTACTGTTTGTGGATTTAGCTGCTCTATTCCCATATCTGATAAGTTAACATACTAAAAGTAGAAGGGCTTAATTAGTCAGTATTTCTTTAATTAAACATTTTATCTATGAAACGCTAGGAAAAAAAACTACACGTTCTACAAGGTAAGAAATGGAACGAGAGCCACATTTTTAGACACTTATTCAGACGCTACAACCCGAAATAAAGGATCTGAGAATTTTTTTTAAACCATTGCCTTTGGCTATGTTGCCTTGATGTTGTCCAGTTAAGGCAGAGTATGTACACCCTCCTGGAGCCGTGGCCTTATTTGACAGAATACATTTAAAACTAAAGCTAAGGTAATGAGGGAAAATGAAATTTACCGGTTTATCTTTACTGAAGGACTCGTTCAAATATTCCTGCAGGTCATATCTTGACTCAGTAGCTACTACAGCTGAATAAGCCCCGCTTTTGAATACCGAGAAATGTTTGTTTAATGCTCAACATTGCTGTACATGTGTATCAATGAGTGTAGGCTGCATCAGATAGAACCATATATATATATATATATAAGCTATTTTGATTTGCTTTGTGACCTTTGAGCACTGATGCAATGTTTAAATGCTTTTAATTTTGTGTGAGAAAGACTATAGTTGGTGGTGTGAAAATGAATTCACACTTGTGCTGCATTTGTGTTCCTCATTTTACACTCGTCTTCCTCAGAGAATTGTTACAGTGATTTTAAGTCTATCATAAAGCAACTGTGGTGAAATGTAACAGAATTAGATCATATAAAATGAGCAAATTAATTAATTGTGTAACAACTGTGTGTTAACTGTGATAAAAGACACGGTATACCTATAATGTGATGCGTAGCTTAGATGCTTTAATTTGAGGACTATTAGGTTTTATAGCCCTTGCAACTAAGAGAAAAGCTAAGGCAGTATGAGTTTTATTCTCAGTATGGATTAGGATATTTTTTTAGACATGTGCTCAGTGACTTGAACATTTTAAATTAAAAATGTAATGGTCAGAGGTGTCACAGAATTACCTCCAGGTCATCGGTCTATCACCGAGCCCCCAGACTAAAGAGCACAAAAGCTTTTAACCTTACAGAAATGGTAATATAAGATGTAAGCTGCAGATAGCAGAGCCGCCAGCCAGGCAGATCCTAAACTTAGAGCCAACATCCTTGTCCCCGAGTTGAAAGTAAACTGCCTAAAATCCAGTACCCTTCAGTACCCTTCCTAGTGATGTGCCGACTTTGAGCATGAAAAAGTGATTTTTAAACAGAAAAACATCTTCTCACATTCAAAGGGATGAACTATCTAGGAAGTGTAGGAAGAACATCTGCTTTGACCTTGTGTGGCATCAAAAAGCCCATAAATATTAAAAAAGTCTATGTCGGATCCTTTGCCCTCGACAGTGCTGGAAAAGGTCACAGCCCAATCGAGTCTAAATCTGTTTTCTAACACAAAAATGACACCTTGTGTATTGCATGTAAGGTCTCTGCTTGAGCAATGTTATCATCATCATGCTGTGCAAAATAACTCCGTATCACAGGGAGCCAGGCCACCCAACTGCATTATAAAACAAGCAAAGCTATTATTTGAAAAATAATATCTAAAATACACATTTAGTAATATTTATTTAAAGCCTTTTATATAACATTCTATTCATGTTTTGTATTGTTTGCATAATCTATTATTCTTTGTATTGGTAAAACAGAGGGGAAGAAAGAAGGGAGTTCCTTGCAGAATATCAACTGTATGGCCATGGAAATATGTATTGCGAGACTCATCCATAAATCACAAATGTATGCCATCCATTGTCATGACGCGCATACATAAATCCTTCTTTTTTATATTACATTAAAGTGTATTTTTCTGTCAGGAAACGTGTATATTCTAATCTTACACTAGCACAAGGCACTGGGGAAATGCAGGAACAGAGAAGAGAGGAAACAAATATTATCAAATGCAGGAGCATCTAAGTCCATTGTCAGAACCAGTAAGAGCTAATAGTAATTGATCCTCATGTAGCAGCAACACTCAAGAAATCCATCCATTGATAAACACTTTGTTGAGAAAGTCACGCTGTGGCTCCAGCAGTGGGTTTTCGTTTTCATTTGTGAAAATGAGCCGGCAATTTATTTCTAATCCAAAAAATGGTACCAATGGGCTAAACACAATAGTGTCTGCAATGCTCCCTCAATATGATTTATGGGACAGAATCTCTGTATATTTCTTTGGCGATAATAAGAATATACAGCAATAAATCTGGAAATGTCAGGCAATTTTGTTATCACCTTGTTGGAATATCTGAATACATTATCTGAGGGAGATGAGAGGAGAGGAGAGGAGAGGAGAGGAGAGGAGAGGAGAGGAGGAAACATTAAGATTGTTGGTGCTCAGGGAGAAATTCAGAATTGCTTGTTGCGCTAACCGTAGCTTAGCATTGTAAGAGTTGCTATGATAAATAATGCAGATGGAAAGATAGATGTCACTGCATTCTGAATATCTTTGCACCACTTAAACCATTTTTTCTACCATTTTCCAAACTATAAATGGCTAATTGGTTTATTGAAGAAAAAGAAACATTAAATATCTCTACATTGATCATGAAAATAATTGTCAGCTACAACCCAAATAGATAAATACCTTTTTGTTGTTGATTTTTTTTTTTAGGCAGAAGCACCAGCTTTGCATCACAATAACAGAATCTGCTGTTTTGTGCAGTATGCCTCCATATAATTATGTACAATTATTGTGCAATTATGTAATTATGGTTCCTGCAGTAACACGGGATAGATGAAGAATTTCTTGAAGGGGCACGGCTATTTATGAGCTTGACTTTGTATACAGCAGCGATCAGTAATCACTTAGAGTAAATAAAGCCCACATGCACAGTCTTGTTTCTGGACATGCTTGTCATCATAGCAAAGGTCATTGAAACCCCCCCTCCCTCACCACCCCCCTGTCACTCGTGCGCACACACACACACACACACACACACACACACACACACACACACACACACACACACACACACACACACACACACACACACACACACACACATAGAAATTCACAGACATAAGGAGAAAAGAGCACACTGGGAAAGAGGTTGGTATGGAGATCACTAGCTCATTTGTCTCTTTATCAGACTGTGTCTCCCTCTCTCCAGAGGAGGTGTCTGTTTGAAGAATGTGCCACGGTTGGGAGGATGAATTTGCATGATGAACTTGGAATTTATTTATTTATTTTCCATCACGCAGCACCCCACCATCATCCTCGTTCCTAAAACTGATTTCCATTATACTCAGGGCAGCTACAGATTCTTTGTCAGTTAAAAGGAGAGTTGTAGATAATGATTGTGCCCCTTAAGCTGTCACACATGGAAAAGCAAAGATTTGTTACACCACTACGGAACGTTCAAACATAAATTCTTGGATTGTGATGCATCATAGCTTTACAGGCAGCACGCATTAGGTTAGCTATCCACTGGCAATCTCCATGAAATGCAGAGGAACATCTGAGGAATATAATGTGATGTAGGTGCTCTAAGTGAATGAGATACAATCTGATTAGAGAGATCACGCGTTGTTTCACTTTGTCATGTGATAAATGTGTCAAACGCGGGTCCCAAGCTAAGCATCTCTTACTTGTTTCATTAAAAATGGATACTGTAGATGGAGGAGCATTGCTCACAGAGAAACAGAGAAATCAGTTTCACAGATGTCCCACAGTTTCGCACGATGCTAAAGCCCCCTTCAAACCTCGGATGATGTCTACGGAGCCATAGGATCATCACGAGACAAGGAATTACTTTGTCATCGCAACCATAACTATAAATTTAGTCAGAAGGATAACTACAGCCCCATCTGAAAGCCTTCACAGAATGACATTTGCAGCAGCAAATATCACAGCCACTCAAATTAGGTTTAGTTTACAGCACGTCCGAGTGTGGCCCACAGAGGGAAGAAAGAGGGAGAAGCAGAAGATTTATATAAGATTGCGGCACCCATTTGATGAGAACATTGATCTGTATCTCGTTACACAGACGTGGTTGAAGATGTGACAACTGCTTGTCTCTTTTTACTGTTGTCATTTTATAGCAGTAGTAGAAATGGTTGCAGCAGGGAAGAATAAAGGTGTTTTTTTTTTTTACTTCCTGTATCACCCATAAAATACTGCCAACCTGCTCATCAAAGCTGAATACAACGTGGTAAATCATGAGGCCAGCAGCAACAGTTGTGTCATCATACTTCTATATATATCTTAAACATACTCCTCTGTCATGCGTGCATGCATGCTGCTGAAGAGTGACATAATTTGACACAATGGGGCACGCCAGCTTGATGATTATAAGCCAAAGTCATTTGGTTTCCTTGACAACAATGTGGAAGTTTAGCACTTGCAGCGACAGTGTTGGAAGCAGGATTTCTTCAGCTGGAACAAGTCAGACTTTTTGCTCTTTCTTTTGTTTTTGTTTTTTTTTGCATGAGAACTTGATTTTCCATCGACTTGTTTATTCCTGCAAACTTTAAATCCACAAACTGAGGGCTGAAGCTTCACGCACTGAACATGAGAAAACGTGACAGACGCATCATCGCACTCGAGCAGAAAGTGTCCACATTAACCTTTCACATCTAGTTGTCTCGAAAACAGAGCTTGTTCTTTCTGTAAGCAGCAACAAGCAATTACAGTGTGATTTATGAAGGTTATGAGCAGGGCCAGAGTGGGACTGATTTTCAGCCCTGGACTTTCGTGCCTCAGACTGGCCCACTTTAGATCACGACCTATTACTATTAAAATCATTTAATTCAAGCCTTGTCTTGTAATTCATTGTGTTTTTCTAAAATCTTTCCAATTCAGTGCAAGTAAGGGTTGCTTCACAATGAGGATTTATTCCAACATGAGTGCACATCTCCAACATTATTCTTTACAACAATGTCAGCTGAAGTTCAAGGGGGGGCGAATACTTTCGCAAGGCACTGTATATTCTGTTCAAATAAGTGTTCAAGGATATCCAAACCTTAAAAATGAAATAAAAGAAGAAATAAAAATATTACATTTAAAAAATAAAAAAACAAAAGGTGTTGCACGTTCTAATAACATTATCATTTATGTTTCCTCTGCAAGGAAACAGTTCCATCACAACTTAAATTTCACAAATATGAGAACATCAGTTAAAGGGCTAATCTCCAACACTGTTCTTTACATCACAATGTCCTTTTTTGCAATATCAAATATCAAGGAAATTAGTGTTCACAGATATCTAATCCTCATGAATAAAGAATAATTATTGCATTGTTGTCTGCGAGTTTGTTATTCACAGTAAAACATAACTTGCTAATGAAATTTTAAAAATGCTTTCATTTTCATTTTATATTTACAATAACAAGAAAATAAAATCAGTAAGAGACAGAAACGAAAAAAGGTCCGTTTTTTTAATCTTCTGAGACCGGAAGTGGTCATCAGCAAGTGTGGAGCCAAACAGAGTACGGTGTATAGACTGTGTTTTTTTTCGTAAGTTGTCCTGGTCAAAATGAGAGATCAGGTGGTTGATCTTAAAATAAATCAATATTGATTTTTTTTATAGAGCGGTAAAGTTTTGTGAAGCCAGGGGGCGGGGCTTGATTGACAGTCTGGTCTGGAATAATTGACAGGTCCTATGGAGGCAACAGCCCAGACTCTGCTCTCCTTGTTTGGATTAATTCTGATATAATAACTGTTGGTTTATTTGTTGGTGGAGCAGCAGAACCTCTTCCACAAACAGTTTTTCAGCCTGTTGGCTTGTTTTAACCAGTTTTCTACCTTTGGCTGATTCTACCAGCAGACACTGAAAAGACTCTGATAGTTTGGTGTTTATTTTCTTTTCGGTGCCACTTTTAATGCACTTTATATGCACACACAAAGAACGCCTGAACATGTCAAACTGGTTCCATAGTAGAACCTTCATTGTAAAAACGTCATAGTATGGTGTGTTGCTCAAAAAACATTACAACCGGCTGTCTAGGGTCGCCGAGGAGCGACGCAAAAACAGGACAAACACTGGTTTCCAGGGGGTTAGGCAGCTATTTATTTGAAAGAGTAAGTTTACAACAAAACATGTGAGCAGAAAAATCACAAAGTCTGTCTTTAGTTCAGCTGAAAATATTAGTTTTTGTCTTTTTTATTGTCCAAACTTGTCAGAAAGTAGATGAAGAGTAACTAAAGCTATTATGTAGAAGTCCAACTTCTTTTGGATCCTTGTGGAGCGTTTAGTTTTCATGCTTCATAGCAACATTTAACAAACCTAAAGCTTCCCTGTTGGCTCATTGGTTGAGTTTGTTACTGAGCATCTGAACCTTAAATCCAGTGAGAGGACCATCTTCAGTCGAGGCCAGTCAGAGAACTTCAAGACCTTCCATCAGCTGGACCAGATGTGGCATCAGCTCCCTCTGAACATCTGGATGACAGAAGAAAAGACAGAAATCAAACACAGATCACAGAAATACAATTTATTCACTTTCATCATTTTATAAAAGTAGCATGAACTTTATTAAAACTGGACAACATCAGTAATGAAAGCAAATGTTTTTATCTCATCCTATTCCCTTTCAGTTGTGGCTTTGTGTATTTACTGTCTTTTAATGATAAAAAGTAAAATGGGTCACTATCGTTGGGGCATAGAAAGTATTGGAACTAATGCTTGCTTGTACACTCTGTTACAACAGCTCCTTCCATACTGACAGCAGTAATCTACAATTCTACAATTCTACAATTTCATTTAGCAGACGCTTTTGTCCAAAGCGACGTACAACACAAGCAAGAATTCAGACATAAGGAAAAACCTGTAGTAAGTGCAAAAAGTGCAAAAAGTGCTTCAAGTGCGATTGGTCAAAGGTGTTGCCATCAAGTTGCAGAAGAATTGCCAACCAACCCCCCCTCCCCCCTTTTTTTTTATTTTACTTTGTCAGCGCTAAATAAGTGCTGGGTTTTGGACCACCTGACTTATTCTACCCCTAAGGTGGAGTCAGATTAAGTGCCTAGGTGTTCTCTGAACAATTGAGTCTTCAATTGTCTTTTAAAAGTAGAAAGGGGCTAAGCAGAACGCACAGAGTTTGGTAATTTGTTCCACCATTTGGGAACAACAGAGGAGAAGAGTCTGGCTAGAGATATTGAGGGTTTTGGACCACTTGACTTATTCTACCCCTAAGGTGGAGTCAGATTAAGTGCCTAGGTGTTCTCTGAAAAATTTAGTCTTCAATTGTCTCTTAAAAGTAGAAAGGGACTCAGCAGAACGCACAGAGTTTGGTAGTTTGTTCCACCATTTGGGAACAACAGTGGAGAAGAGTCTGGCTAGAGATATCGAGCCGTGCTGGGCTGGAAGCACCAGGCGTCTCTCACATGCAGAGCGAAGTGGGCGTGAAGGGGAGTAGAACTGGATCAGGGAATCCAGGTAGGCTGGGGCCATTCTTGTAAATGTTTTGTAAGCCAGGAGGAGAGTTTTGAATTTGATTCTGGCTGCAACTGGAAGCCAGTGAAGGGAGATGAACAGGGGAGTGACATGAGCTCTTTTGGGCTGGTTAAAGACCGGACGTGCTGCTGCATTCTGGATGGGCGGCATGGCTCAGTGGGTAGAGTGGCCGTCTTGCAACCGAAGGGTTGCCGGTTCGATCCTCGCCCCGTCGTGTTCGAGGTGTCCCTGAGCAAGACACCTAACCCCGAATTGCTCCTGATGGGGTCGTGGTTAGCGCCTTGCATGGCAGCTTCCGCCATCAGTGTGTGAATGGGTGAATGTGATGTATCATGTAAAGCGCTTTGGGTACCTTGCAGGTATAGTAAAGCGCTATATAAATACAGACCATTTACCATCATCTGTAGAGGTTTGACTGTACATGCAGGGAGACCTGCCAGAAGAGAGTTGCAGTAGTCAATGTGTGACATCACAAGAGCCTGAACCAGAAGTTGTGTGGCCTGTTGGGTCAGGAAGGGTCTGATCTTCCTGATGTTGTAGAGGGCATAACAACAAGAACGAGAAACTGAGGCCACGTGAACCTTAAAGGTCAGCTGGTCATCAATCATGACACCCAGGTTTCTGGCTGAGTTTGTGGGCACAAGTAGGCTCGAGTGAAGTTGGACACTGATCTAAGGCTGAACAGATGGACAAGCTGGAAAGACCATGAGCTCAGTCTTAGACAGATTCAGCTTAAGGTGCCGTTCCTTCATCCATGTGGAGATATCAGCCAGACATGCTGATATCCGAGCTGAAACTGTTGTGTCGTCAGGTGGAAAAGAGAGGAAAAGCTGAGTGTCGTCAGCATAACAGTGGTAGGAGAAGCCATGGGTAGTGGTAGGAGAAGCCACTACTGGCTCTGCCTCTGACACTACATCACATTTTTAAAATGGTCAAAACTCTCAGCACAAATCTCCCCCTTTTACAAAACCGTCAGGTCAGTTTCATTAATGTAGAGCTGAATCATCTTCTCATATAGAGCAGGTCTACACCAGACTCTTCATTATATTCATTCTAATAATATTCACTCAATGAACAATCCTACCTCCTGCTCTGGACTTGTGGCTCTTGGCTGCTGCTTGGTGCTGGATCTTTCTTCTGACTCTGAGGGGCTACAGGACAAAGTTTCCCAGAAATGTGGTCGCATCATACTATTATTTAAATTATAAAACTTTATGTTTTACGCCACAATGACACACAATTAATTGACTTGATAATTAACTTGAACGGTGGTTTGCAAAGTTTAACAAAGTCTGTATCCGTTTCTTCGGCCTCATTTGTCGTTTCAAACCGCGAGCTTAGTGGAAAAGTTTCCAATTTCTGCGCATTCGGCTGCGTCTGTTTCCAGAGCTTTCCTCTTTTTAATTCTTGCCTTCTCCACACCATCCTTGCTCTTCCTGTTTTCCATCTTTCAAACACCTCTGACCGTGTGCACGGACGTGTTACGTCACGGTGCATCTGCAAAAAAAAACAAAACAGAGCTGCCAGTGGAGGCGGCCCAGGAACAGCGGCAGCAGCAGAATGATCAACCCAGTGCCATGACTGAGCACCGGACCTCGCGGCCCAAACATCAGACCGGCCCACCGGGAATCGTCCCGGTCCTCCCGATTAGCCACCCCGGGCCTGGTTATGAGTCTGTCAAAACACAGATCTTTGCCAACACAGAGGAAAATACACCCTGAAATTGTGTCATTAATGATTAATCGTCTCACATGTGAGATCCATCTGACTGTTTACATTTGCATGCTCATGTATGTCTTTCCTCATCTAAGCACCATTGGCATCCCAGGAGACCTAATTTATAAAGCCTGGGTTTACAAAAAAATTAAAAAATAAATAAAAATTAAAAATCTGCATTGCTATTTCCATGCATAAATGATAGTTTGTGGAACTGTACATGAGAACATTACTGTATATGTGTGAAGTACATGTGTGAGGTCAGGGTTGTCGTGGGATTGTGGTATGTGGAAGGACAAGCACAAGACCATTAGAAATGACCTTCACTGAACATGAAATTAATTAAGGCCCTCTCTCTTGCCTTAATCACCAGATACTCATGCATTTTTTACAAGACACAACTTACAGAATCTGTGTCTAATGATCACTTGCAGCTTCAGAAATGGGGCTTGTTGTGTATTTCAGTGTTTTTATTGCTGCTGAACATCAGATTTGGTCGTTTTATGGAATAACCTAAAATAAATTACAAATTCTTGGAAACTGAACGTTATTTTGTGTTTCGGTTTCTGCCAAAAGTTTTATAAAGTATAAAACTGTCCTTCCCAAAATAATTGGTAAAATCTCGAAATGCTGCAGCATCACGTAAAACCGGGGCAACACAGGTGCGCTTAGTACAATTTATTTGGTAAACAAAATGATGCCAGACAGTTTTACAACCCACACTGTCTGTTGTAACCATGAAGTGAATACCAAACTCAAGGATAGTTTCCAGTCCAATAAGAAAAAAAAAAACATTCTGGCCTGGCAAGTATACCAACAAGGTTTTGTAACTTTTAAGTTTGCTGTTGAGTTACCACTCAAGGTTTAGATTTTTTGGTGTGATGTCACACAGATCTGGGAAAATTTTACAACTTTAAAACATTACTGGATAAAATACTTGGTACACAAGGATTAATACGAGACCTGATTGTTAGTTTGAGGTATTGTTGCAGTATAATAAGAGGCCACTGGAATAAATTAAATTGGCATTGAGGCAGAATGGAATGATGACACCACTTCCATGCATCCACCACAACTTAGAGACTGAAGTCCTGGTTCAGCTTTAACCAATCACACTTGCTCAAAAATGTGAGCCCTCTATTTTCCTGTGCAATAAGGAATTAGCAATATTACAAGTGCAGTCACTTTGAGTTTTGCCTACAAGCAAATGCTGCAATTTTAGAAAAAAATGTTGCATTATTTACAACTTATAGGAGTATTTGGCTGCTCATTTTTTTTGTCCTGATCAACCTTTTTTCAGTCGTTGCACCCCAAAACTCTGCCATTAATTGCCCGATTACAGTGTTAAAACAAACCAACAGTCAGAATTTTAAATAATAATGCTCACACTAAGATAAATCATAATAAACCTTAATTAGAATGTTCTCAAAACTTGTGCAAGGCTATTATTTGCCATGATCAAATGCCCAACAATTGAAGTGAGGTGCCACAAATACAGGAAAGGAAACCCGGCTCTTAAATATCAACTCAGTTTTACACAAGTCACTAAATTCTCAATTCTCTACACCTCATAGTGGCTGGTGTTCAAAGTGTCCTCAAAATGTGGATCTGTTTTAATTCAAAGGAACTTGTGCTGAAAACAACCGTTTTTGTTTTGCCTACTTAGTATGTAATTCTTGTTTGATAAAAAAAAAAAAAAAAAAGGTGTAGCCCAACTGCTGAAAGTCTTTTTACTGCCCAATTAGAGTTTGGATAATGGCGCTGAAGTATTATGTTCTCATAGTCTTTCTAATGTGCCTGCAATTTGAATAAACAAAACACGGCAAACTTGCATGTAAGTGAACAAAATTGGGCCTTATTTAGATTTCACAACATGTGACTTCCAGTACGCACCTCCTACAATGGCAATGTAAATTATGTACTTTATGCAAATTTGCCTTATTGCTTTTCATGTTCACAGCTGTGGTTATAATGACATATAGTGTTTTGTGTTCTGTTTTCTACTGTGGGCCACAGTAAAAGCCAATGTTAGCAGTAACATCCTGCGTGTGTTTGCAGGTTACACAACTGAAATTAAAACATATACTGCAAATTTAGTCATGTGCCTTATGGATCATTACCTTTACATTTGACATTTTAATATACTGCACAAAATCCACTAAATGCCAGTTCATAAAAGTCTATCATTTTATTAATTGCTCAACTCCCTGGCCATACACTGGAAGAGATCCATATATTACTATTGTCTATTGTTCCTGTGACTGCTTCCCTCTGTGCGACACAGCTGTCCCTTTTTCAGTTGAACACCTTGTTATCTTGATTGTGTGAACCTGCCCCTCGCTGAAGTCAGCTAAAACAATAATTGGACACAGAGAAAAGTTCACATTCCTTCCAGCCATTCGTTATACACCTTTCCATTATTTATATCTCCTTATGTTAGGAATTCCCTTAGATAGAACCAATCAATGAGCACTATTACTATTCTCTTCTCTGTCTCTCTGTATATACATATATCTACTAGAGTGTGAATATATGTGTGTGTGTATACATATATATTACTTATTGATGTATAAAATACCCATCTTCCTTCTTTTTCCTGTCTCGCTATGTGTTCCATGTAATGACAGCAAAATGTAGCAAAAATAATCTACAAAATAAAAAAAGACAATTCCCTATCCACAGTCAAGATCATTAGTCAGAAATATTTCTCTGTTTTGATGAAATCTTGGGCTTGAAAAGCTTTATTTACTTGAAAGCAATTCTCAGCCCTCAATACTCTGTTATGTGGACTGTGGTAACTGAGGATTCAGACTCTCAGTAGCCTGTTGTGTGAGTGCAACCATCAAAAATTCTCTTTTAATGTCCTTTGCAAATAAAACATTGTGTTCGGTTAGTTTTGAAGATCTCCAAGTCTCCATGTCTCTGTCTTTCTAGTGCTCTCCAACTGATGCAGCCTACACTCATTGATCATCGCACTAAAGCATTCCCTCTTGTAGCACAGCAAGGACTAGAGCTCATGACTTAAGAATAAGAACTTAGTTTTAGTTCCAGCACGTGTTTCTTTTTTTCTCCTTTTTATTTTTCCCAGTGCTTAGCAAAGTACAGTCACAGATTGATTCAGAGAGATTTCTGGATGATAACTGCCTATTAGTACATACTAAACAAATGAGGGTCTAACTGTACGTGTATTCATCCCTGGTCTCATACAGCCGAATGTATCTTTACAGCACTATATCAGGGCTGAAGAATGGTCTGACTGTACTTCATTATCATTCTGCAATAGGGCTGGAAATGCTCTGTGTGTTTTTTGTGGGGGGTTTTTTCTTTTTCCTTCCATTCATTACATCATTCACAATCATCCTAGGTGGTATAAAGCCCAGAATGTAGTGGTGATGCCCCTGCATAGTAGTGTTGGATGGAACAGTTTGGTGGAACATTTGCACACAGGAAGGTTTGCTGAAAGAACCAATCAGGCCTGTCTTATTGCACAATCCAAGATTCTTGCTTGGAGATTCTTGTTGCTGTTTTCCTCAGTGAAGGTGATTGTGAAATAATTACATAAAGATAGCCGCTGGGTAGAAGAAAGCCATGTGAAATGCATTGCATAATGGAAGGCCTATGCCTGACATCTACATCCAGTGAGTCAGACTAATTTATTCTGAACTATTCAGTATGAAATGTGCAGTTTCAGATAAAGCTGAAACACTCCATGATACACTCCATGATCAAAATTCTTGCTCTCAGAAGTTTATTTTGGTCAGTGTACTCACATTGTCTATGTATCAATGGTCTGTCAGTGGTACCATGCTGCCAGGGTTAGCTTGAGGCAGACACTGTGCAAATTTTGTTTAACATGTCCAATGTGTTAAGTCACATTGCATGTTTTAATTGTCTGTCTTTTACAGCCAGAAGCTGCTAATTTTCTGCTCAGAAACAACAATCATGACTTGAAATTGAAGTCAATGCAAAAATTCCTTGGAGCAAATAACTGCAAATTTCAGGAGAATCGTTCATTTCTGGAAATAAGCGCCAAAATTGGCACACGTAACTCCTTGGGGATTGCTCTTTTTATAAAACCCATTAGCCACTTAAAAATTCAAGATGGTGGGCATTTTTCAGGATGGCCACTATTGATTATGCAGTAATATTGCATTTCACAATAAAATTGCAGAGACTTGTCCTATTTGAATGATCTTGGTACCAAATGAATCCAAATTTGTAACTATGTACCTACTCACTGGCTTCCTTGTACCATTTATCAGTCCTGGAATCCTAATAGTCTGTTAAATTAGAGGTTCATTATACGTCTGACTCAGCTAAAATGCATGGTAGTATATATATCGTAGTTAGAAGTTTAGTTTGTGTAGAATCTTCCTGGACAAGGCATTCAAACTGGACATGATGCGATGGGGGACGTTGAGAGATTAACAGCGGAAGGTGTAGAGTAGTAGCTCAACAGAGCGCATGCCAACTCACAGTTTGTGTACGTTGACATCTGTTCAGTACGTGAGCCAATTTTGGTGCTTGTTTCCAGAAATGAACGATTGTTACAGTTATATGCTCCATTTGCATAACACTGAGGTGATGGCTCACAAAATTTCTTGTTCCAATAGATTTCTATTCAAAAAAATCACCAATTTCTCTCAAGAAATACTAAAGTGACGTCTTTGGGATGTCATGTCTAAATTCATTCCTTCTGATCATTTTGATCATTTGGTTTTCATTTTGATACAATGTCAGGTTTAAGTAGATATTAGACCCCAAATAGAGGTATGTTTGGATTGGACTGACTTGATTGAGATGCCTGGTCTAAAGGGAGCTTCATTCAGACTTTAAGTGTCGCTCTCCTCCTCCATGTCACATTTGGAAGGTCCTGGTTCCAACCAGAAAAGACTGTGTCGACTATAAACCTGTTTTATGGACTTTAATTTGGCTCAAGTCCAAGATGAGTGACATCACCACTTGCCAGATCCATCTTTAGAGAATCTTTTTTTTTTTTGCTCACACTGTGCAGTTAAAATGTCAATATTTGAAAAAATAAATGACAAACAAAACATAGGTTTGGCATTTCTTTTTTTTTCTACAGTACCAAACCATGACTCTGAAACCAAAGTGCATACTGAGCTGTGAATTTTGTGCACCACACTCCCCAACGAACAAATAAGAGTGCATGACTAGAAGTATAAATATAGGCAATTATAGGTCAACCTCTGTGTATTTTAGGGCAGTGTAGCACTCAAGATGTAGAAGCATTTCATGTCTTTAAAAGGGTTGTTGTAAACAAGCCCACAGTGAAGCAAGATTATCTAAATAACTTCATTTGGAGGTAAAGCTAAAAGTGAGTGTCCACAAAATGTCACTAAAATCCTCCAATTTCAAAGGAAACTACATACAGTAGATTGGTTTTCTGATCTGCTGTATTGTGTAGAAACAAAACAAGTGTGATCCGATCATCTCTGAGTTCATATTTGTTGCCCTCTCTGATTTCCTTTCCACCTTGCACCCAGGTCTCAGTTCTTAACCACATTTCCAGACTTAGATAACTCTGTTTGGCAATAAAGAAGGAAGGCTGGTGTTCATTCCTTACCTGAAATCCAGAGCACTAAAAACTAACACCCTCATTGATGAGGATCTAAATTTTAGCAGCCGTATCAAAGCTGTAACTGAAGTAATCATTCTGGGTTTTAAAACTCACCAAACTGACAAATTTTGTGTTCAGGCTAGAATTAGAAAAACACATTTATGCGTTTATTACTTGTAGAGTGAACCACTAAAATGCCCAATAAGACCATTAGACATTTGCCACTCATTCAAAATGCAGCTGCTGGAATACTGACAAATACCAAGAAGAGAGAACACATTCTGATTCTTAGATCCTTGTACTGTCTACATATTGGTAACATCAAACCTAATGTAAATGTGGATTGTGCTTAACACTTTATATTTTTTGCATGGGTTAAACCAAACCATGTTTTAGTGAAGTACCCTGAGTTTGAAGCCATTAATTTGCAGGGAAAACAGCAGTATATCCCTTCTGTAAACTCTTGTCTACAGCAGTGAAACCCTTAAACATTTCTCTACCACTAGAATATATACGAACCAAGCGGCAACTTCTGCTGCTACAAAACATGAAGCCATCATTAAAGTTTCCCAAAACTGCAGTTCCTTGAATGGCTACTTGAGGCTGGCTCCAAAAGAAGGTAGTGTCTACAGATACGGACCCGTACCCGTAGCCCACAGGCTACGGATACGGCACTTTCCATTAGAAGGTAGTGTCTACAGATACGGACCCGTACCCGTAGCCTGTGGGCTACGGATACGGCACTTTCCATTTGCCAAACAGATGCGGACCCGTACGCGAGTCTCGCGAGTCAAGAAGCTGCTAACCACTGCAAACTGTTGAAAGGTAAGCAAAACTTCAGTGTACCGCCGGCGGTACACCTACTAATTTGCATAGGAATTTCAAGAATGTCCGACGGCTGCAAACACGATTATACAAACACTATACGCCGATGGAAAGCTTAGATTCTCATGAATCCGCCGGTATAAACCACTTTCAGATGCGATTACCACAGCGGGTGAGAAAAACACATTTGTTCGACAAAAACGAATATTCATCCATCCATTCTCTATACACGGCTTCAACGCACACAGCGCGACTCACATTTCCAGGTTCATTATTACACACAGATGAATATATTCCACAAAAAACGGCCATAATCCAACCTTTTACATCCAGACGACACAAGCCAGTAAACTATTTTGTCCAAAACATGTCCTGAAGTCAGTATAAAATCCACAAATCGGTCGTTTTCAAGGAAATGCACCTCGCGATGCGCGTCCAATATTCCCTGTATTTTTCGTCATTTTTTTTATTTAAAAATAGAATATTAGCGATTTTTTTGTACTGAAAATGGCTGAAATTGACTGCAGCTTAAAGGGTTAAGGTTAGGGTTAGTGTTAGGGTCAGGTTTAGGGTCCGTACCTCTAGCGTCTACCGGGAGTCACGTGACCAGATCTCGTGTATCTGTCTGGAAAATGGCAAGTGCCGTATCCGTAGTCCACAGGCTACGGGTACGGGTCTGTACCTCTAGCAACAACCCCAAAAGAAAGCATCTTCATAGGCCCCAATGTTAAAAAAAACTCAGCTTTACAGAAGAAATGAACAGTTATACCAGTCTGGTACAACAAACTATTTTGGTTTCTATAGCTTCTCATTCAGTTCAACTTTACAAGGAGTGTGTTTTCTTTTATATAACTTGCCTTCTTGAAATTGCATTAAGCCTTACAGTTATGACCCAAAGATGTTTGCATGACCTGTCTCAGCTCCAGTCACCTCTTTACTTATTTTTGGATCAGCCAAAAATTAGATGAGGGAGTTAGGAAGAGTCCAGAGTGACCACACTGAGCTTCAAAATAAGTATTTAGCAAATGTGATTACACATTACTCGCATTATTGGTGTCAGTGCAGTCACACAAAAAGCTCAAAGGCTTATCGGGAGAAATAATCTGTGAAAAATTTGCTAAAACACATATAAAATTATTTTATTTTCATCAAACCAGCCACCAAATCATAGGGAAAGAGTTATTACATTTCCATTATATTCTGCAAATGTGCTATGCTACTATGACTTTATTTTCATTTTTTTTCATTTACATGAAATTCTGACATTAGTTGCTGCTAGTAATTTACAGGAATATCCAGAAGACAAACCAGAGGCAAATGTTATCTCTCTGACTGATAAAAGTGTTGTAAATGTTGTTTTACCCACGTCTCCCAGCGCCACATTCTCTGTCTCATGTTTAGAAGCAGATCCGGGAGGACTTCAGGTGGCTTTGCTGTTGTAATCCTCATATTAGTGACACTTCATTTGAGCCCTTCTCGCTAATCTCAGGTAGCGGTTACACTTAATGATTCTCCGGTGCCCTCATTCTGTTTAAGTAAATGGGAAAAGGGGAATGAGACAGACAAAGAGGCAGAGACACGGAGGATGAGAAAAAAGACCGAAGAAGAGAGAGTGCACTGAGAGATGTAGCTCCGGAGTCACTTAGCAGGGAAACAGTGCCATCTGTTGACACTGCTGAGGGAAGATACAATGCAGCAAAGACACCAGTTTCAGGACAACTTTTCACCTGAAACCCACTCATCAGTTTTTACAAAATTCACCAAAAACGAAGCTCATTTATTGTGAGGCCTCTTTCCTGAAAGCAAATTTGAGAGAGAAGCGCAGAAATCACATTCGTCAGCTATAATGGAGCAAAGGAAAAGAGCTGCATATGGCGGAATGAAAATGAGTCACCAGTGAATCTTTTTTAATTGATCAGTCTCTTAGCAAAGCAAAGGGAGAGGGGGAAGGAAAACAAACACTCCAGAAATGTTGATTTGGAACAGACACTTCAGAGAACAGATTAGACTATCTAATTATCATCTTTGCCTTCGGATGACGCCTTTGATGTGAATGTGACTGCAGAGTCTTTCCCTTCACTCTGTAAATAATGAGAATTCTAATTAAGGGATGGAATAATCGCGGGGCTCATGGCCTTGGTTTGCTTGTTATTAGGGCCGCTTAAATCCTGGGGGATGGACAGCGGGCATTTAGAAGGGCAATGTGGAGGGATGTTTGTTGTGTTTTTTCAAGGAATTAGGAGTGTTGGCCGATTTACTGGCAGGCTGGCTTTTATGTTGTCGGTAGCGATGGAAAGGACTGTCAATCATGTTAGTTATTGAATAAAAAGGATGTTGCTGTAGATTTTCAACAAAGAGATTATTGCTGTGTTTGCACTGTGACTGGGTTTTAAACCGGGGTAATAGGAACTTTGTTGTAGAGCTTAGTATACTCAGTAACCCTACCTCTAGTTCACATGATTAGTTTATCTCACTATTGTAGTCTCAAGGATTAGGAGTGTAGAGAAATGGAAAGACTAAATGTGATGGAAAAGTCACTTTTGACTCTATATTTATCCCAAAAATGGGTACGCAGATTGTTAGCAAGCAACAAATAATAATAAAGTACACCACCATCTGGTTAATTGTTAAATTTAATGAATTCAACTTTTCATTTGTTGGGCTTGTCTCTGTACCATTTGCATTACAACAGTACATGATGATGGTAGCGGAAGATAACTAAGTACTTTTACTTAATTACTTTACAAAAGCACGGTTCTGAGGTCCTTAATCGACTTGTGCATTACATTCATCTTTGTCAGTTTAATACAAATAGGAGTTTTTTGTTTGTTGGTTGTTTTTTGTTTGCTTGTGTTTCTGTTTCTTAGTACATTTTTTCTTGTTTTTATAGCACTGAATATACTGTCAGGATTTCTAAACACCATGATATATCACAATACCATCATGCTACCCAGCCCCTGCTTGTGCCATTCAGAACCCCTGATCATTTTGTAACGTGTGACATATTTTTATCGATTAAACCACCAGACAGCATATACATTACAGACTACAGAAAACTACTTGTATAGCACATGTATATATCAATAGGAAAGGAAAGTATGGATTATATCTTCTTTTGCTATTTTGTATTGTGCTATTGATATACAGCACAATTTTAAATTTCGAAATTTAGCTAAAAATGAAACAAGCCAAATAAAATGTCCATTTTCCTGGTAAGTGAATAAAACTGATGAAAGATCAATGCATTTAACCAAACACATGCAAAACTAAATATTCTCAATCTAGTATTGTATTGCATTGATGCAATTATGCTGAATAAATTGTAGTATTGCGAACAAATGGTTGGATTACTTCAGTGTTATCACTATTGCGAAATCACTTGATGAGTTTGCATTTAGTATTATAAGGGTAACCACATGTAATACTAATAGTATAACAGTAATATGATATACTGTAGAATAAAGTAACACTGCACTGTCACTGCACATTGAACTGCAATGTTGAATGCTAAACTTTAAAGTGCTGTATTGATACTCGGTTAAGTTATCTGAATTCCTCCTCTTTCACTAATTGGTGGTGATGGTGGCTGATGTCACATGGCCTGCAAGCAGAGCAATGTGAGTCACATGCATTAAATGAATGAACTAATGACCTGAACTAAATGAAATTAACCTTAAATCAATTAACCTTGTGACCTCATCGACCCCTCGTGCAATTTAGTGTGTAGGACATGCAGTGATTTAAATACCTGAAGCTTTTCCAGTGCATCAAGAAATGTATGAGCGAAAGGCAAAAAGGAGAAAGTTGATAGTTTAATTTCAACATGTCATCGTGATACTGATATAAACAGAAAGAATTGCCTGTGCCACTGTTGATCAGAAAAGTTAAGTGAAATCAATGAACAAATAAACAACAGAATGTTTACTGTTAGAATGAGCCAGGCCAGAAGTCATTAGTTTTCATCCCCTGTGTCTGTTGTAGTCCATCTCAATCTGAGGCCCAAACCTGTGATGGCATCAGCATTTAAAGCCTGGAGCTTCTAATTTGCATCATTTTGCATAGTAGAAACGACTGACTCTGCCTACCCACTGAATTTTTGACTTTTAACTAACATAACCGTGATGGTATAGCAATTACAGCAGCAGAAAAGGATGTACTCTAGTTCCATTAATGTCAACCTTGGTGTTTTGGAAATCACTTTTAGCATCCTAGCCTCTTATTTAGACTTTAATGATGTCAAGTTTACAGTTTAAAGCTACAGTTTCGTGTTTTGTGAGGATGCAGTGATTAAGATGAATAATACAAATCCTCTAAAGAACAGAAAAGTAATCACTATTTTAGCGGCGGCTGCCTTTGGTTGTTACAGAATCGCATCCACCCTTGAAATGTACAGTATATGACTCCGCCACAGTACGTATCTGTATCATATAAAGCACAGCTCTGGATGAATGAGAATTCATTATGCAAATAACTGTCTGTCATACGATTTTATTCAAAACAAAGCTGATGTTGCGGTTGCCCTGTCATTTTGATCTCTGTGTGTAAAATTAAATGAATAAATTAGGATTCTCCTGCAAGAATTCAACATGTTTGTTCTATGAACACAGATAGCTAATGAGCGAGCCAATATTCATGTCAGTCCTGCGATATGGAAACATCATCTGTATGTATGTAGTACCATCCAGTTTGAAGTCTTTTGAGACTGGTTCGCTCAGCGTGCTCCATATAGTTAATTGTAAGTTTTACATACATACCTACACACACACACACAAAGATAAATAGAGATCCTCTATGACTCGTAAGACACTCAATAGACAAGATGTCAATATTCATTTATGTACTGTTGTACTTTCATATATTTCATGTTTTGTGCACGTTTTATGTTTCCACATAGACTAATTCTGCTGTGATACCTCTCCTGTGCAGTGTTGTACGTGTGGCTAAAATGTAATATTTCAGTCCTGAAACAGAAGAGCAGCTAAAAGAACTGACACAAACCTGAAAAAGATGCTTCCCTTGATTGTGACAAATTATTCTACTAAAATGAATGTTAATGCTAAGAATATATACACAAGCTATTTGCATTTTCATTCTTCCACATAACTATAAGCTTCACATTACCATAACAAAAAAATATTTCCATTTAACAGTTTCTTCCTATTGTAAAGATGTGTTTGCCCACTGAAATGTGGAATCAGCTAATAGTGTTTTAGAATTTACAATATGACATCTAAATGGCCTTTTGTAAACCTGTTGTGGGACAATGCCCTATTTAAAAAGAACAGCTGTGTTGTTTTTGTTAATTAGAAATTGTGGTTATAAACTAAAGCTGCAGTAATCAGTACGTACAGTTATGGAAAAAAAATTATTAGACCACCCTTGTCACCAAAAACAATGGTTATGCAATCAAGTACTAACTCCTGTGTGTATCATGAGACTAAAATAGACCGAAAAGAAAACATGGAATGCCTAAAGGAACTGATTTGGCAGTACAATGCCATGGCTACTGATGTAAGAATTTAAGTGATGTTGGTTATTAACAAGAAAATCATGAAAAATGGTTAGATATCGGCTCTTAAATTTAACTCTTATGAGCTATTTTTGTTCTTATGATTATATATTATATATATTAGAAATGTACCTTTAGTTGTAGCAGGCATTAAAATGTACAAAATGACCAACAAAACAAGGATGGTCTCATAATTTTTTCCATGGCTGTATGTAGTAACATTCGGTCAGAAAACTGCACCGTGAAAGTCTGTTCATAAAGATGGACCTCAAAGAAAATCCCACCATATTGTGTAGTTCCACTCAGTGTTGAAGAGCTTCATTGCACCTTCAACTTGTTTTTGCTTAAGCAGCCTGCAACTTTTATTGTTTCGGTTCACTCTCACTGCTCTCAGCATCATTCCGAGCCGCAGCAGGCAGCTGTTTTTCTGTGAAAAATGTCAGAAAACCCACTGTGCACTACCTGCCCAGCACCAAATGGCACACAGACAAAGTTGGCGACTAGCTGGCGAACATGGTGGAGCATTTAGCACCTGAGAGCCAAATTTCCCTCAGGAGTTTCAGGAGACCAAAACATAGCCAAAAGGAGTGTGTAAATTCAGTCTGCACACATTGACTCAAGCGCTGGTCGGCATGAATGCTAAAATGGCAAACTCAATTATTGCAGGTTTAAGTAAAGCAAAGTGACGGCTGCTCCACGGTCCTGGCAGCCGTTACTGTTAAAACAAACCACAGATTTCCACCAATCACACCAGAATTTGTTTCATGCAGTCCAAACAAGAAAGCGTGAGCACACCCAGAACTCTTTGGCAACTGCTTTTACCAAACTGCACAACCATCTGACAGCACCCAGAACCCTTACAGCCATCCACTCGAAGGCAGAACTAGAAATGTTATGCCTTGAAAAGCTTTAGTTTGAGATTTATTTCATTTAATTTCACTTTGTGCATTCAGCTAGCAGTGTAAAATCTATATTAATGAACAATGTGGCATTGGTTTTGATGGTTGCTTTGCATGTTTTATGAGATCAAAAATAAATGCCGTATTAATATTGAAAATCCAGCTTTTACCAACTGATGGAGCAGTTTTAATGCGGTCTGCTTGAAAGATGTAGCACCAGTGTTCCACAGGCTATTACTATATTTGGTGTTTGGTCTGTGGTGTTGGACAACAATTTAGAAAATCCACAGCCAAGTGTGTGCTGCAAGGGTTCATTTGGGCTGAGACGGCAAGTGAAACAGGCACCGTATATAGGCTGTCACTCTTATGTTCCTCAAACAATCAAGTGACAACTCATTCTCTTGGGCAGTTGTCACCTTTGAAGTGGCCCCTCATCAAGAGTGTATGTGTCCTCATGGAATGAAGGTTGTCATTTGCAATGGCTTTACTGCTTATTACTGAGCGGGAAGTCGGTGACACCTGTCAAAATACCGGGTGAGGAGGTGGACATGGAGCAATTCTACAAGTACCTGGGGGTGCATAACAACAACAAGCTGGACAGGACTAATAAAAAGAATGTACAGGAGGTGGCAGGATATTGTTCTTCAAAACTTCTATCAGTGGTGGCAAGCATACTGTTCTTTGCAGGGGCAAGCAAAAGGTGCAGACAGGATCTCTAGCAAACTCCAGGAAAAACAAGGAAAAGACAGTTTCAGCGGCAGAGGTAGGCTATTTTCAGTGGGTGAATAAAGAGATGGACCACCTGGGGAATTGCACCTCAGGACATATGCAAATAGTTCATTTACCAAAACTGAAAAACACCATTGTTAAAACAAACTGGCAGTAGTGGATAATTCTTAGCAGGTGCCACATTTTGAATCCTAAATCCATGGTGTCACAACAACCTGTGCTGCTTAATGAAAATGCCTGTTTGACAGCAGAAAGGGGGACACGCAACAGAAGCTGATAAATCCTTTCAAGGCTCAGTGCACAACATTCAGGCCATGTGATGCAAAATGATATCAGGTGTGTTCAGCTGGAGATGTGTGTCTGACAGCAAGTTTTTGTAGAATTTCAGCTGAAATTCTGATGGATAAGTTCGACTAAAACTGAACACAAAATGTATGCATTACAAGAGTAAACACCATGTGGAGAACACCTTTGTCAGCTGTTTGCATAGCATGGACCTGTCCAAGATAAACACAATGCTGTATTCTATAACCAAATAATGCTGAATTATTAAACACTGAAATACTGGAAAACTGTAAATCATTGAATACTGAGTAACTTTGAATACTGTGAAATAATGAGCAACATGAAACAACACAGAAAACTGAGTTACACTGACAACTTTTTAGTGTATTGTGTGTTGAACTTAGCACAACTCCTATATAAACTTAAGGAAATGGTAGCTGATCTTTAGGTGGATATAAATAAATGTTCTATTTATTATTCTATTAAAAGTACACTTCAGTACTGATAATTTAACTAAACCAGTAAACACGGGAAGGCTGAGGTCAGTGAGTGTCTGAGAAGTCTATTTTGATAAAGATGTACTAGCAGTGTGTCTAGTCTGAAAGTGGGCATCGGGAACAACAACTGAACAGACTGAATTGTCCTGAATCTTGGACCAACCTGTTTGTTTTACCCTTTTCTTGCAGTGACAACTTCCACGAGGTGTCCCTGACATGGACCCGGAGCACGGAGAGCTCCTCCACGTGCAACACAGTGCAGTGAAAGCACAACTAAAAGGATACACAACCCATACTGTGCTCTTTGTGCAACCCCCCAGACAGTCGCTTCCTCTTGTTCTGGCTCTTCTAAATACAAGACACTGCATCCCTGCCACGTCTCTATTGTTTGAACCTGGCCAACCCCGGGGCTGCAAAAGACATTGGGACAAAGAATAAACTGAATTGCATCCTCAATAACATTCTTCCACCCCCTCTACAGTGATATCTGGCGTTTGCCTCAGCACCCCAAGGTGCAACATCAAGGTCTCCTGGTGATCATTTTTTCCCACCCACCAACACACTCCTTCCTTTCCCTTTAATCTCTGCAAACTGTGAAGGTGTTGAAGCAGGCCATCTGCACTGAGCTGAAACTACCAAATATCCTGCATTGTTATCTGCATCAATGGGATCCGCACTAATCAATACATTCATAATTATACACTGCTGCACTTCTCCTCTGGATATATTTCTGCATATAAGACAGGAACGATTGCCTTTATCGTCTGCGTTCTCATTATAATGTTGCTCTGAACAGTTACCAATGCACATTTTGCATGATGGCATCTTTGTAAATGTATGATAACTCTAACAGAGGGATTTTGTGAAGGCGGCAGTTGGCAATACTCAAATCCAAACAGCACAATCTGTAAAGTATATTCTATTGGCATCTGTGGGATTGGATATTGAGTTTAGTTCTAAACTCGTCTTCATGATGTGAGACTTTCAGAGCGTTCACATAAATTAGCTTTTTGCAAGTTTGTTAAAGTGAATGTGAAGAAAGATAGATAGATAGATAGATAGATAGATAGATAGATAGATAGATAGATAGATTTGAGTTTTTTCACTACCACATTCACTGATCTGTACTAACACACATAGAAAGACACAAAATGAGCAGAGTCAGCAGTCTCCAGCCCACTTGTGGGTTTATTGCAAACTACGCAGAGACTCCAACAAACCGAGGTCTTGAGAGCAACTGAGATATGAAAGTTGTGTACAATCTTAAATACAGTCCCCGGTCTGCACAATTACATCACTGAATCCCTCGTTTCTGTGTGCACTCATGAGCATCATCTGACTTTCCCCATATCAGCCCCTGGGTGGTTCGATTCACATGTACGCTCTTATGACTACAGCCTCGTGTTACAGTATGTTCTACTCTAGAAGCAATCACTATATAAACCTCACATACCCATATTCTGCTGTCTTGTAGTTGTGACATAGGCAGTGTGGTTGAACGTTGTACAATCTTCTCGATGCATCCTGTTCTGTCATTTCATTTATTATGCAATAAGGCCCTGCGTCTCCTAATATTTTGTCTTCATATGAAACTTTTGTGCATTTCTCCATCTTAGGATTTTACTATTATAATAACAGTCAGCATTTTTGAACACCCTGTAATTATGTTTCTCTCATATTTGCACTAGGCTTTTGTTACGGCCTCTTTAAAAATTAACAAATTAGGCTCCAACAAACAAACTGAAAAACACCATTGTTTTTATGTTGCCGGTCTCACGTAACAAAGAGACCGGCAACTGGACACAGACGCGGCGGGTGAATTGGTGAAGGGAAAAAACAGCTTTATTTATGGATAATCCAACTAATCAGGGTAGAAAGATTGGTGAAAGGAAAAGGAATGTAGCTGCTGGCCAAAAGAAACAAAAGAGGGGTGGTGAACGTGGCTAGCCCGGCAATGGGCCCTCGGATCAGTCACCATCTCTAACTAAACTGCCTAACCAAAAAAATAACTGCTACGAAAGGAAAACAGCGAAAATAAGACTACCAGCAACTACAGCCAAACTAAAACAACAAAACCCAGCAATCTAAATGTGGAGGAGAATGAATCAAATGCCTGAAAAGAGAAGAACTTATTGTTAATCATGGAAGGAAAGTTTACACAAAAAAAAACCCTCACGTGTTTCTCCGGGGAGGACGTGTGGCCTTGTGGTGCTCATACCTCTGCTCTGCCTGCCATCTCTCCTGCCTCCCTAAATACCCTCCTCCTCCCTAAGTGCTAGCAGCACTCAGGTGTGCTGCAGTTGCACAGGTAAAGGGAGGAGGGAGATCAGAGAAAGCAAGGAGAGAGGCAGCAGCCAGCCACACGTAACAGCTTTCAAACCATATTTATTTTTCCTTTGTTACTGAAGGATAAGGGCTTTATGAAGATGTGCCCAAAATCTGCCTGTCTTAATTAAAACTCCTATAATCAGTGGTACATGTCTGAAATGTGATATGAAAATCTTCCACACCAATTAAATCCAACCACATGAACTCTGGGACAGTGACAATTTTGAAACACCACCGTGGAGCCAAGACGCAGCCACTTACATGCTATTTTGCAGTGTTGCCACCACATCAAATCTTAGTTTCTTGGAAAGGCAAACTGGGAAATGAACTAAACAGCAGTGGGGAGATTTCTTTAAACAATTCATCTGAGAAAGATGAAAAACACAATCTTCCTGTGAGGATCAATTCTACAAGTCCTGTTTGTCAGTGCTGTGCTGTTGAAATTAAAAAGCTGTTTACAGTCTTTGTTAAGCTAGTGTCATTAAATCCAAAGATGGCACCCAGACCTCTGACAAGAGTTACGTTACACGTGTATTTCAATGCATTTCTTAGCCGCCTCTCTACTTCAGATCCCGTTTCAGATGGATGACGCTTATAATGTTAATGCAGAGCGTCTTGCTGTTTCATCTGAGTTGAAATTTACCAGAACTGGGTATAATATCCCCGAGCCGGAATCCCGCATGGACTACCAGGCACACAGCTCTAAATGTAGCTCACAACATCAAACTGAGGCTCGCTGCAAATCCATTAATTTTACAGGAGAGTGACTTTAGAATGGAGAAAATAATTTCGTCAAGCTGCAGCGCATCTGATATATGTTTTCTGGCATGTAGACCGATATGTGACCACATGGGCTGCAAATTTGCAAACTCTCCTGAGATGGAAATGGCATGTTGGGAATTTCTGTAGCATGCAATCGATTTGGGAATCATTGTATCATAAGATCAGGCTTCACTCATGACAGATAATTTAATGATAATACTACGAAATAAAGCAACTAGAAGTGGAAGAAAACTGCAAATGTACTTCATGAAATTATTTTTTTAAAAAAAGTTTTGAAGCCTAAATGATTAGAAGCGTGGGTCAGAAATCTTTAATTCCAGGTTGGTGTGAGATCACAGGGGGAACAGACCATTTTAAAGCTACAGTAAGTAATTTTAGCTGGAATTTTTAATTGCATTTTGAAGACATGACTACATCCTTGATAGGATTAGCCATCAAACCCTCTAAAGATTCATCCATCTTTCTGTCAGCCGTCCTCCAGGACATCAAGACCATGATTGGATAAAAGAGGGGAAAAATGTTACCCGCCCTGTTGTCATTACCAATCCACTACTGGCAGATCTATTTTTACTTGAAGTAATGAGGAAGGAAGTTGGTTAATTCGGCCTTGATCCTTCTTGAAAGCCTGGTGGGGGTTTCAGCTGGTTTAAAGAGGAAGAGGGACGTCTAATGGCTCCTTTAATGTGAAGTTTAAATATATCTATTTCAGTGAGACCTTAAGGAAAAAAAAGTACTGACGAACAAGTGTGAATATCATTCTGTCAGTATTTTCAAAGCCTGAACTCGTGCTTTTATGTGCTCCAGAGTGTTGGTGTGGTCTGATGATATTTTCTAGAGTGGAAAGGTTATCGAAGTCCAGTGAAACTCATTAGTTTTAATGTTGTGTCCTCTACAAAGATTGGGCAACATAGATAACATTCATTTTTCAAAGTAGATATGTGGGGTTTTTTTTAAATTCACAATATAAGAAAGATATAATGTCATAAGCAAATATATACTGTTAGGGAACTGACCTTTCTTTCCAAACATCTCATAAACAATGTCTCACATTGTACATTTTTATACCCTACCTCTCCCAGTGAATGGTTTGTTTTTGTGGTAGCTTTTAACAGTGTATGTGTCTCTTTTTCTTAATTGTTTAAAATAACTGTCTACTGCTGCTCCAGTGACTGTGAGAATATAATTAGGCACAGCAGCACTTGAATGTCAGCGTGCTAATACGGTCACAGTGGCAATGTTAGCTCGCAAACATTTGAAACGAGGGTTTCGGTGTCTTAACTTAGTATATCAGCATGCTAATTAGCCATCTGACATTAGTTTAGCTGGTATTTAAAGGTGTGTAAACCAAAATAACAGACATATTGACTGATGGAAAATGAAAAGTGAAATCATCATCAGAATTCACTCAAATCTTCCTCTCAAGAAAATGACTGATCTTCAAGAGAGAAAAAAAGACAGAGAAGTCACCAAAGTCTTTGGAATATACCCGCTATGTATACTATGAGCCTCAGGGCAAAATGTAGAGGTAATTTATCCAATAGCTGCCAAGATATTTCAGTGTGGGCCGAAGCGTTCGACGAACTGACAGACTGAAGTTGCCATCCCTGGAGCCGTGGCTAAAACAGCAAGCGTGTGCATATATTTCCCTGTGATAACTATTCACTTGGCTCTCCACACGCTCCTAATTACTTCCTTCAGTTTTTCTTTTTTGTATGTGCGTGTGTATGTGTGTGTATTTTCACGATGTGTGTGAAGAAAAAGCACTACAAACCGAGAGTGACTGAGAGACAGAGTGAGACAAAGATTATGCATGGTGTCTCCACCCTGCAGGGTAGTAAAGCATATCAAAGGTTGGCTAGACTGCACTGGGCAGCTGCTGTGGCGTAAAGATGTGCCACCCTGCCAGACACACAGATGTAGAGTAATGAGTCACTGTGTACTGGAATTTTGTCAAAAGCCTGCATCTCTCTCTTCTGCTCCCTTGTTCTCTGCCGCTCCCACCTTCTCCCTCCTTCTGTAATTCTCTCTCTGCTCCTTCTCTTTGTACTGTGTGTCACTCTGCATTTATTTAGACTCCGTTTTAATGAGTGACCGCTGCCGTGCTGGTTTCCCATTTGAAGACCGATATACTGTTCATTTGAGGACTCACTTCTGTCCACGTGATGTAAAATAAAGTTTAATAAGGTCGGATTACACAAAGCGGCAGCAAAGGGCAAAATTTGTAAAGGTCACAGGCAGGGGTAGAGAGGTCTCAGCATGCGGCTCAGTTGGGGGAAAAAAAGGCAGAATAATATGACAGTGGGTAACAATGATGGCAAAGACCACAAAATGCTGCATTCATTCATTTAAATTATTTTCCTCCCTTGTGCACTCAATGTTTGTTTTAGAGACTAAAATCTTTTTTTTGCTCAAATGAATTAGCTATTTTGTTGCCAATGCATTTTAATTTCACATATTCCTATAAAAAAAGCCACAGTTGGTGAAACTATGAGGGACATCCTGAGTATATAAGTGGATGCATGAGTGGTTTGTTAGGTATCATTTCAACTGATGACAAAGATGAAGTGCAGTTCATCAGTTTTGACAATCATTTCTTTCCGTACGTAACACCAAGCGATGCACCAGTGCCACAACTTCATGAAAAAAACCTAGCTGCCAATGAGCTCGTTAGAGACTTGCCTTGCTGTGGAAGTAGATGAGAACAGGTGGCAGCAGCAGGGGGTAGCAATAAAAATCTGCAGTCAAGACGGGCGGCTCCAGTCTGTACGGAACGCTCACTTCTTGTTACATTTGAACCCGATTTAGTCAAACCAGTCTATCCACTTGTACTCAGTCACCTCTAGTCGTTTTTCATGATGTCCTTCTGTTTTTTACATGTGATCTGATGAAGAAATCATCATGGTTTAACCTCCATATTGCTCAGTTATCTCACATTGTCATTCTCATTCTTGTGCTTCTCAAACATTCAGCTTCACCCTTCACATTGCCATCTCCAAGGGGACACGTGTCTTACATCCAGGTAAAAAACGAAAGCCACACACGGTTTCCACCCACAGGTTCCTGGCATGACATGAAGTTTTGCAGTTGATGGAGAGCAACTATAGCAGCACACTGGTGCTGCAGATGATCAGCTCGAAGATGCCATACGGATGGTACTTTGACCATAAGATAGGGCAGATACTTGTATTAACAAATCATCACAAATAATACCATAACAATAACACAGATTTTAATCTAATTAGAACAACCTCATGCCACTATCCTTCACTCCTTTAGCTTCTGGTCAGGTGTTTTCTGTTGTCCTTTCTTCCTCTGGTGAGCACAAAATATGAAGAGATGAACCAATACAGTACAAACATTGGATCGTCTAACACTATACTTCTGTTCCCAGTTAAAAATTCAGTTACTCACAAACTACTAGTTTTCTTTCCACATAGGTGTGAAGGAAAATCCACCTCTTCTTTATTTGTCACTTTCTGCAATCTTACAAAACAGTGAAACATGAACATTAAAAAAAAACATTCATAAGAATAGTAAATAATTTTATTTGGTGCGCCTGTTCATTCGGTAAACAGTATCTCGATTTTGCACATTTCTCAGCTAAAATGTCATTGATCCATGTAAGCAAACAGAACCACTCGTCTCTGTTACAGCAGGTGTTCAATACTTTTGTCTGTAGTGAAAATGAATCACTGTTTGCTGTAACTGACTTCATTTAAAGTAATCACAACCTCTGGTCTTCGTCGAGGATGAAGCTTTAAAGCCAAGTTTGAAATGTGCAGGGAGAAAGCTATGAAAGTAAGGTAAGATAGATTTCAGGCTTTGCATCAGTTTCAGCGAGGCTTGTATGTGCAAAAGTCTGAATTCTCACAAAGATCATTTTACATTTACTATCTATTAGAATTTGAAGTGTTCACAGGTTAGGTTGGTTTTATGATCAGAATCTATGCAGAAGAAAAGGGGAAGTAACACAGAGAGACATTTACACAGATTCTGCCACAGATAATTGACTTTCCTTCAAAAAATAATGTGACAGCAAAGTGATATGGTTTATCCATCCATCCATTATCTATATACTTAACCCTCATTAGGGCGCAGGGGGCTGGAGTCTATCCCAGCTGACTTAGAGTGAAGCAGGGGACACCCTGGACAGGTCGCTAGTCTATCACATAGAGATAAACAAAGACACCACATTCACACCTATGGACAATTTAGAATTATCAATTAACTTGCATGTTTTTGGACTGTAGGAGGAAGCTGGAGTACCTGGAGAAAACCCACACCAGGACGTGATCCAGGGACCTTCTAGCAGCAAGAGGACGCTTCTAACTACCGAACCACTGTGCAGCTCTGATATGGTTTAATAGAGCAGAAAAAACAGAATAAATGATGAATGAATTCATACCTATAACAATTTTTTTCGTGATTTATCAGTCATTTTGGTCGTAGCATCTAATAATGCCACTGCCAAATACCAAACAGTCTTTTGTTCCAGCTTTTCTAATGTTCAAAGTTGCTTTTTGTATGCTTTAAGTAATTGTCGTGAATATCTTCAGAATTTGAACTTTTTATTGAATTAAGTATTTAAAAAATTTGAGATCAACGTGTGTCAACATGTTTTCACATTTTGTAGTCAAATCAGTTGACTGAAAAAAACTCACCAGAAGAATAATGAAAATGATCGTTAATTCCACTTGCACTTCATAAAATATGTTTCTAGCCATACAAACATCTAACTAACAAATGTCATTTCTGGCTCCACTGCTGTCCCGTTCTTTCCACATATGCTCCACACACCTCTCTCCACCCAACAACAACAGCTTTAGTTGGAGTTGCAGCACAAGACTGCAGCCAAACATGTTTCAAACTCAGACAATACAATGTGTTATCACCAGCTACAGTGCCATCCGCTGGCTGCCTGGCCTGATGTGTGGAACCAGTGCAGCTGGATGTGGAGGAGAGATAGGGCGCTGTGATAGAGCCCAGGGCTAAAGAAGAGCATTGTGTGTAGCTGAACCACAGACCAACAGTGTTGTCTTAGTTATGCATCAGAGAACTGGATGCGTCTTCGTAAATCACCCAATTTCAGCTCCCCCAATTCCCTCACTGTCTCTCTCATCCTGCCAGTTGCCTTATTTAGCTAAATGCACAAAGCTATGTGTGCAGGCTCCAATAGCGGAGAGTGATGGTTGCTGTCGAAAAACCCGATGACTGGTCTTGGTTTCTTTCAGGTGTCCTGATGTGAAAAGGTCCTAATGGAGCGATGGCTGGAGAAATGTGGAAAACGGTTGATTGCTGGTAAGATTCAAGAGGAAAAAGAATGTCTGAAACTGAGTGACACAGAAAAGATTTTTAAGGGTCACAATAAGTCAAGGATGAAATAGGAAAAGATGAAAAGTGCATTGATTGGATCACTCAGAAAACCATAGAAAGTCTGGGAGAGGAAATGGCTGAGAGAGCTCAGTTTAATAGTATTCTTTCAGACAGACTAATCATCGGAGAGTGTGAATGACTCTGAGTTATCACCCCTTTTATTGTATCAAAATTGATCACATTATCTCCCATCCATCTTTGTATATTCATCTCTGCTGAAAGTGGTTGTCCAAAGCCCATAATGGACAGATTAGGAGAAAACCTCTGTTCTGGCAACACTCAATATTTCCCCATTAGTGCAGCGGCCTCTGGGATTAGACCTTTGCCACACATTAAAGATGTCAATACGGCTAATATTGTTTTTGGAGGTCCTCCACCTTCTTAGAGCTACAGCTTGTGTAACCAGATCTGTTTGATAAGATCTATCGAACAACTGTGAGAGTGGCAGTAGGAGACCTATAGGTCTTATCGAGAATGGAGGACTGAGAGAAAATGGCCACAGAGTAGTTTTCTTCTAAGCAGTTCCACTCTCCGTGGAAATCACAGAATCTTGATTCAAAAAGCATTTAAAAAAAATAAAGTATACTCCATAATGACATATTGAATTCCATTTATTCGATACAACTGCGCCATCCATTTTTGTGTTCTCCATTTTCACAGTTTGAAAGCACTCTTTCTTTGTCCGGGATCTATTACAGACTGGAAAACAATCAAGTATACTCAACACAGTGAGCAGAGAACAAAACAACAACAATCAGTTTAATTGGAAATTACATTCAAAGTCAGAATTTGATCAAACGTTTAAATGGGTTGATTTCTTTAAACATAATAACTGCAAAATAGAATAATAAGGCATAAAGGTGTGCAGTTTCTACGTGTAACTGGGACATGATGTCACAGAAATTACATTAAAACAGCAATGATGCATTTTCTCCACAAGAGGGCAGCATTGGGCTTCCTCAGAACTTAAGAGTTTGAAGAGTGTCTCCACATTGTGTTTGTGTTGTAGGCATCACACAACCTATCAGGCAATAATCGTAACATTACCTGCATTTAACAGAATTATTCGATACCGTTGATGAATAAATGAATATAGATTAAATGAATTTTGAATCAGAGTTTTAATCAAGTAGGAAACAATTAAACGTTGGTCTTACATGAACAAAAACTGTTAAAATTGGCCTTTGATTGGACATCCAGCCTAAATGATCAGAGCAGATTACACAGAAGCAAGGATGTGGCTGTTTTTGCTTTGAGTTTTGAACATTACGGTTTAGTTTGTGACTATTTTCTTGCAGCTCAAGAATAACTGTAGACCCAGGCGAGGCCCTGAGCACCGTCCTGTATATAGTTTCAGTGGTAAATGAAAATATATACTCTGGCATGTGTGAGAAAACGTCCTCTCAGTGCAGCAGTGCTGAGGTCATATCCATTGGGAGGGCCCGGCCGTGTGTGGACAGGATGAGGAATAGAGCCCTACTTTCTGAGTTAGATAAATACCTCCATCCGCCTTACTAGAGCATTCACCGGGGACAACACAAAGACCAAAATCAGCAATACATAAGCATCAATAATTAAGCAGCCACACACAGAGTGAGAGGGTGAAGGGAGGGTGGGGTCCTGGATGGTGCACAAGGTTGGCTCTGAAGTGATCCTAAATGCTGCTAATGTCTGTGAAGCTTGTCACAGAGGACAAAATGGAGAAGGATGCATTTTATTTTAACCACAATACACTGTAATGTCAGGGTTTTCTTGTCTTATTATTCACCTCTCCATCCACAGCCCCTCTGTTTGTCTTGCTTTTATTTGCTGGTGTGTGTTTGTTTTTTTGTAGATTTCTCACAGACGACCAGACATATTAGGTCAAACCTCTCCTATGAAACAAGCACACCTCATGACCCAGCCTGGCTCAGCCTTCGCCTTATCATTTATTTATGAGAGTCACTATTAGAGCAATGCTGAACAAAACAACAGTGATGTCACTGCTTTCATTTCATTCAGCGTGTCGGCTGAATGATGCGATTCCCTCGGCCACCTGCAGCAGCCTCCTGGAAAGTTAAAACCTTTAAAAGTTTTAAAACTTGTCAAATACAATAAGGGGGGGAATCTAGTTTGTGTTTTTCAGCTCAGCTCACAATCAATAGCAAGCAGAGGTTGAAAAGTTTATTTGCTTAGCCTTTTTTGTCAACACACACATATGTGGTGTTATTGTAGTGAGTCCTCTAAGAGGATTCAGTCTGCAGGCAGTTTTATTTTGGACGGAAAAGGGGGCTTTGGTGTCATGTTCCTGTAGGGGCTCTGGGACGAGTAGAGGTCTAGGATTTCTTCCAGTGTCACTTTGTCCTTGTGGAATATCTATCTCTAGCTCATTTTTTTCTCTCTCTCTATCTTCTGTACGTCTCAATCGTCTACCAACCGGAATGGCAATTACATCTGGGACTGCATGGAAAATTAGTTTGTGCTGTGTTCGTGTCCTGAGCTTCCACTGTGTAATTTGTGAATGTGCCACTAGGGGGAGAGGTAGAACTGACAGAGGAGACATGAAACAAAGTGGAGGGTGAAAAAAGGGGGGAAATATGAGCACCTGAAAGAAGAGAAAAGGAGGGAGACAGCTTAACCGAGAACTAAGAAGAAGGATGGAGAGGAAGATCTGAATTGGCAGATAAGGATTTTGGAGAAATTTGAGAGTTATTGGAGAAAATGTAGGAGGGCAGTAGCAATAGGAGACAGAAATATTGTTTGTCTGTAGTTTGTGTGTGTGTGTGTGTGTGTGTGTGTGTGTGTGTGTGTGTGTGTGTGTGTGTGTGTGTGTGTGTGTGTGTGTGTGTGTGTGTGTGTGTACGTGGGTGTGAGGGAGTAACCTGTGTACCCTCTCAGTCATCGTTGGCATTTCGCTCAGCAGTGTATTTCCATTCGAGGGGCACGGAGAGAGCAGTGACCTAAGGGAGACCCTGTAATTATCCTCTGTGTCTGTGACAGGCCCAGATAATCAGTCTCACTGGGAATACTGGCAGAGATCTGTGGATGAGTGATTCTGAAAGACCTAATCCTCAATGAAGCACACTCATAGCTCTCACACTGGTAACTGGAGTGCTCACACAAGATGCCTTTTTGACACACTCGCAGGTCACAGTGTGTGTAATCCCTCTCTTATTTCTCATTCTCTCTTTCTGTCTATGTTATATTTTTTTAGCCTTAATTGTAGTTTTGTTTTGCCTTGGTAGAGATTATATGGAAATGTGGGAGAGCCACAGTGTTAAAATGTTCTCCTGTGTGATAGAACTGTGTCAAAATTACACCTAAAATGGAAAAAAAGAAGAATAAATGTGAATTATATTTGAATTTCCTGTCACGTTCAGTGAAGTCATAACAAAACTATTATTTACTTTCCCAAACTAGCTTCTCTTTCCAGCTGTGGCATGCAGTTGTGCACAAGACAGCACAACCACGCTTCCAGATCCAGCTGAGTTAGCTTTCATATTTGGGCAAACAAAAGTTAAGTGATATTGATATTTTTTGGATTAAGCCAAACCATTGGTCATGACATTTCACATCCTAACAATGTAACGCTGCATTTTACTTTATTGCAAAGTAAATTGAGACAATTTGTTTCTGTAGGCTCAACAAGGCAGTTTTATAACAAAAAAAACCGATAAGCAAATAATAAGCTGCTTGTCACATTACAGTGAGTGCGGGGCTTCAGGTAGAGAGCGGAAAAGTAAAGGTTAACATGCACCGTTACGCTTTGAAGTACGCAAACGCACACATCAGGATGTGCACACACAAACACAATGGTTCAACATCTCATGAATTTTTCAAAGAGGTTTCAGAAAGACGTCAGTGATTTGGCACAAGCCACAAATACACATAAACACACACACACACACGCAGAAAAACATACAAAAACACTTTGAGCATCAGGTAATGTGCCAAAAAAAGTATGCATGCATACATATATAATGATATTTATATTTTTCTATACTGCATGTTTTTCCCATATCCCACTTTCACCGTGCAACAGGAGATGCTTCCATTTCTTGCTCTGGTTCAAAGTTTGTGCAAAAAACTACAATGAGGATGTATACACTGGTTGATAATTCCTGTGTCAGGGGTACTTGTGCATCTCAGCCGTGGGAGATGAGCTGAGCAGCATTCCCACAGGGAGTCTGGGAATCAATTACCATTCTCCTGTGGCAGGGGATTGGCTACCAGGGAATGACAACATGCCAGACAGCGGCGCGGTCAGGCTGTCATCATTTGATTTACACATAATCAACTCCTAATTGTATCACACTGGTCTGCAGGTACATGAAATTTAGAACAGAATGTGAATTCACAAGGGTTTTGGCGGGCAGAGTTATTGTGTCTCTCTGGTAATGAAGGAGAAGCGAGTGCTTTAATGCGCTTGGCCCCTGGTATTCCTGCACTGCTAAGCATGCACATGGAGACTTTTCTGCTTTGACAGCCTGATCGACAGCTGACACGACTGGCTCCAGAGTTGCCAGTCAATCCATAACCGAAAGTAGCCCCTGTGCAAGTGCCTTTCCGCTCAAGAAAAACTTCAAAGACTTTTTTTTTTCTTTTCACATATTGCATTGTTGTCTTCTCTCAGAGTGATCAGCTCCATGCTGCAACAGTATCCTCTGGACACTGTGGAAGTTTGCAGTGTGGAGTTATTCTTTGCAAAGTTTGCAAGCAGGAGAAAAAGGCGTGTCTGCTTTGCTACAATGCAGCTAGCATATCGGGCAACTTAAATTATTAATCTAATTATGTGACACTCAGAGTGCTCTTACGTCAAGTGGGTCGCAATAAATCATCTCAGCCTTACGAGGCAGCAGATGGTACAATACGGCCTCTTTCTTTAGCTTTGTCTAAACTTACTCTTGTGCTGTTTCACCAGCGAGCAGGCAGCAGACTCCCCTGAGCATCCAAACGCAGACAGACTGAAAAAATAGTCACATGACTGTTCTATTAATCTACTGTATTATGGCCCTTGATCAATATATATTTTGCTCTTGTTCAACAATAACCATTCGTCAAGTCAATCTCACTCTGCAAAAGACAACCTTTTAAGATGTCAGGAGGAGAAAAGAAATTCTGTTTAATATGCAGGTCATTAAAAAGGGGGGAACAAAGCACAGTTTCTTTCTGTACACAGACTGATATGTGGTAAATCTATGATGTAAGAAGAAGTAAGTGGTGTTTTCTTGTGAAGATTTGATGTCATCTCATTTAGTATATTGTGAACACAGATAAGTACCCAGCACTTTAAATGGCTGTTGATGTTGGTGATGCAGCAGAAGTTTAATGCAGCTATTTTGCTTTGGACTTTTGAATGACAAAATAGATCCTAAAATGGTATATGCTCTGAAACAAACACACCCCTGGACCCACTCTGGACATTTGACAAAATCTGTTTAAATTCATGAAGGTGTGTCCTTTAACTGAATAATCAGTTCACCTGTCAGGTACAAGCTTCAGTGCCATTAGGCAATGACAAAGACAAAATAAACCCTGAGGCTTGTCTTTAGAGAGTGACCAGAAACTCAATTTTATCCATTTTCTGCTTCAAACAAATCAGTGTTTTGGCCACATAAATGAAAGCACATTAAAATAAATACTTAATGAAATTTCAGCAAACTTTACAAAAAAAAATACTACCTTTTATTTGCAAGGTTTAGATCTTTTAGTTCTTTCTTATGGCTGAAAATGTGCATATGGCCCATTCTCACTTAGATTTATTGCACTTTTTCTTAAAATGCTTAGAATACCAACAGTTCACAGAGATCTGAATTTTTCAGTCATTACAGGAAAAATAAAAAGCCATGCACTCTCCACATTTAGGCTGCAGCTTACAGTGTATAAATTCAATACACTTTTCAGGGTTTTACAGCACCCTGAAGGAATATTCATAAATGTGGCAGCATTTCACACATTTGCAGACCAAGCAGACTATGTTGGAAATGTTCTAGTAAATAGCACACAATATGAAGTTATAAAACTGGAGGATATGCAGTCGTCTGACTATTATGTTTTTCTTTTTCATTGAACCATATTACAAAAACATAAGAGGCAGCTATAAACTCATTTTCATTTGTGTTTGTCATCACCTTTATTCCATAGACTACTGGTGATTTCTCTAAAGAAAAAAGAAAAAATAGAACTTGCTTAGTTTTTGAGTGATGATGATTTTGTATTGATACACATGAGAATTCTAAACACACTGTATTTTAATCTGCTCTGTTTCTTGTGTAGCCTGTAGACTAAACCGCTTTGTGCTTTAGAACTCACAACAGAGCCACAATGGAGAGATGCGCACCGACAGGCACCTTGGCTTGAAGGATTTATGACAGTGAATGAAAGAATAAATAACTTCTTTGGTTAATAATCAAATTGTAAAGTAGGCTGACAGTCATTTAATCCCCTGGCTAACATCAGCTACACAGCTCAACTGGAAAAGCCACCCACATTATCACAAAAATGAAAGAAAACAACACTGTCTGCTGTTGTAATAAGGGCTTAATCTCTTTAAAGCCATACTAGAAGTGTAATTCTAGGGTTTCTTTGTTTGATTTTATTTGGTGGCAGCATGTAAATTCTGTTAATTCAATAATCCGACTAGTTTTGTGCAATTTGTTTATCAGTAAGCATGAATTAATAAATCTGAATGCCTTTTTAGTTTGACTTAAAGGTGCTCCAGTTGATTTTTAGTTAAAAATGGAATAGATTTTAAGTAATTCCAGATTCCAGACAAAGCAGCAATGCCGTCACATTGACACAAACATCATAAAACCGGGAGTCACAGCAGCCAATGGCAGCTCTGAAGCCAAAGGCCATGGCAGCTACAGGTGCACCTCATTCTTTACCGCCTGACTGAGATGGATCTCAGCAATTTCTGGTGCTAGCGTTGCACTTAGTTGAATCTAAATAATTCAAGAACCTGGAACGATTCTCAAATTGCTTTTATTTTGAACAGAATACAAAACAGAGAATGAAAAAAAACCCTCTTTTTTTTACCTTTTTTTTCTGTGAGTGCAGAAAGATTTGCTTGTCAGAGAGAAGCATGGAAAAACTAAATGATTTCATACATCACCTCTCGTTTCTGTTCCATGCTACACGCCGTTGTAGATTCACACTTTCACAGGATGCAGTGGCATTTTTTTAACAACTGTGCCTTTATTGCAGCTGTTGTATTTTTTAATGTATTTTGTTTTCAAAGACGGTGCAGCAGCTTAGACATTAGTCAGCATTTGTACAGTCCATAGCTGCAGCTTCTGAGGAACAAATTCACAAAGCAAGCTGTTTCACACACACACACACACACACACACAACTCCATCACTTAGCAACTCTCCCTCCTCTGCCTTCTTTCTCCTGTGTTTTTTCTCTTTTTCTGCAAAGTAAACAAACATCATTTCGAGTGATTCCTCACAATCCATCCCTCCGTCTCTGTAGTGTGCTTGAGCCTGCCTCGCTTGTGCTTGTCAGAAGAGCTTCTTTAATCGCTCAGTGGCGGCATGTGATGTTCAAGGCCCGCTCCTCCTCCCAGCCATCTCTCCTCTTTATCTGTCAATCATGAGAGCTTGGAGAAAAGAAAGAGAGAAAAAAATATATAAAGCCCCCCGATGCCTTTATTTCAAGAGGTGCCTGATCAATATCATCAATCCGTCCAACCTCCCCTGCTCGCACCCCCCACATGTTCTTTCTCTTCATCTCTCCCCCATCCTTCTCTTTCTTTACTTCCCCCTCTCTCTCTCCCCCTCTCTCTCTCTCTCTCTCTCTCTCCCTCTCTCTCCTCGGTTGCTGCAGCTGTATCCATTTCCTCCTGGCAAAAAGGGACTTTATGAATAAATGATACTGAATTGCTGAAGGTTCAGATACTAAATAATGAATTTCACCACCAAAAACACAACAACTTCTCCAATCATAAAATAGCTCTCCCCTTCCATATTGATTGTGCTTGTGCAACCAGATGCAGAGAGCACAGTCTGCATCCGTGCAAGGTGGAAGACCATACATGGGGGGGAGAAAAATGTATAAAAATGATTGGGAGCCACCTGCTTTTCTTTTTTTCCTTTGCTTTTTTTAAGCTATAGATATCTGATAAGAGAGGCGAAACAGATGGGTGCCGATGGCGGGTACCACTTTTTCCTCTCTCATCTTTTTGTCGAAGCACTAAGAGTGGAGTTTGGTCTGAGGGAGGCGGAGGAGAAGAGAAAAAAAATCTGAAAACTTTCCTTCACGGGACATTTAAAGTAAGTGCGGTCATCTATTCTGTGCAACGGGTGATGGTGTGTTGATGTGTGTGTGTGTTTGTGCGAAATCAGTGTGTGTGAGTGTGTGTGTGTTGCTTGGATATGTGTGTGTGTGTGTGTGTGTGTGTGTGTGTGTTGGCTTGAAGGAGAAAGAGTATTGGCTGGTGAGGCCATGATTTTTTTTTTTTCCTCAGGTCATAGTTGGTTGAGGTGCAGCTGTGAGGGTGAGTTGCTCCGTAGTGCTGAAATAACATTCTGATTAGTCATCTCATTGTTTCAAATTTTTCCCCTACAATTCTAATAATAATGATAATAAAAATAGGACAATAAAACAGCTCACGGGGGCAACAGCCTGTAAATGTGAATGTGTCTCGAGGGGTAATGGGGTTATTGTTTGAGAGGTTTCCAAATATTCTATTCCTATCCTTACCTAATATAAGCATACATATATTGCATGTGACTCAGTTGTAAAAGTGTGTGTGTAAAAAAAATAATGTGTGATTCCCACTCAATCACAATTAAATTTATTCATAGCAAATTATTAATGTTGGCAAGAAAAAATATATTTTGGTGAGTCATAAAAAAGGAAGCTATATATTTCTAGTATCAAATCTTGATTTTTCTTAATATAAAATGAGAAAACCACTGCTCTTTGCTGGGTTTTATTTTTTACATAATTCCATAATTTAAAATATTATGATGTTGTTATCTGGCATTATTACATATTGATTTATTCCACTTATCCCATGTATTATTCAGTAAAATGCATATGCTGGTATGTTATACTGTATGGAGGCACATACTAATGCAGCAAGTCATTGTGGCGAGGGGATAAATAATTGATATCTCAATGAATATGCAAATGAGAAGGAGAGAGAGAGAGAGAGGGAAGGCGTGTGGTGTGTTCCTGGTGTACGGAGCTAAACAATAGGCCCGTGTGAGTTCCATCATCCAATTAAGAAATATTACAGCCACCATGTTGGGACCGCAGCCGTTTAGAGTTGTTTGGGGTCCTGCATTCATGTAGCTTCGTGTTGTGCTTTTGGGGGAAGCCTTTGAAGTAATTGTGTTCTATATTTCCCCAGACAGGCTTCTTTTTATTTTTACATGGTGAGATACAGTTTAACTCGATAGACAATAATTCAGGGAAGAGTGGGAATTTATTTTAATGATGTTCGCTCTATTAGTATGTAACAGATGGATATGGTATTCAGAAGAGTACAATTCATCTAAATAGCACGTGCAGTCATCAAGAATGTATAAGTGCGGTGTAAAGTTTGAATGGTTTTTTTTTCCGCCATTGTGCTGCTGCTGTCTGTTTTATACAACCAAATACACAGACAGATACACACACACGTCATATCTTATTGCTTTCCCTGGCTTGCATTAGCCTTATAACCTACAAACTCAGGGAGACGAGAGCTTGTGCAGCAGGCAGCAGAACAACCTTTCAGCAGCCAACTCTGAGAGAAAAAAATTAAAATTTGATGTTAATCAAGCAGGCTGAGAGCTGGAGATGACAGGTGCTTTCTACTCTACTTACCCCAGTCTCTTTCCATTCGGCATCACCGCCGAGCTTCAACTCAAAGTTGCCCTTTTTAGCCCCGTCAAATGGAACTTGCCAATCAGTCATTTCGTGTTTTAGCAGCATTTATGGTTTTGACCAAAGTGCATGACTGTGACTGATTCTGGCCCCGTGAATTATTTAGCTGATTAAGGAGAAAAGCCATAAGAAGAAAATGCAAGTTGCGGATTTTGTCAGCCACTGACATGGAAAACGTTAAATTTGTTTCAGTCAGGTGTACATAGTTTATAGATAATTTAAACTAAGGAGCCACGTGCTTCCTGTTCATTATTTTTGGTAGATATGAGAGTAAGGGGCATGATTTAACCCGCTCATGAAAGCCCTGTGAAAGATCTGTCAAACCCATGAATCCATCTCTTCTAATTCAGTTCCTCTGATCCACTGCACCTCTTACCTTATCTCCAGATTATAGGGGTCAGCCCCCGTGTCAACACACACACACACACACACAACCACGCGTACGCTCACCCCTCCAGGGACCCGGCTCTCAGACAGGAGTCACAAGGTTGAGTTGGTCATTATGGAGGTCCTTGACTAAAGCTCAACACAAACTTACAATCCCTAACACTGGCCTCCTACATTCCCCAGTGAGTGATACATGGAAACAAAATGTGTGTGTGTGTGTGTGTGTGTGTGTGTGTGTGTGTGTGTGTGTGTGTGTGTGTGTGTGTGTGTGTGTGTGTGTGTGTGTGTGTGTGTGTGTGTGTGTGTGTGTGTGTCTGCAACGAGGTCAAATCCTGTCAAATCAAATATGGCCAGCATGTTAGTTTTACACAAGTATAGGTTCAATAAAATAAAACAAAATAAAACATTTCCTTCCAAACTCCATCGTGCTGCAATCCAAACTATCCGAGCTTCCTCCTGCATGTGTCAGTGATTCATAATGACTAAATACTAAAAAGCTTTTAAAGATCTCCTCTGCATTTTAGAGCCATTTTAAATCTTATTTCCCTACTCCCTTAGCAAGATCTGGGAAAAAAAAGAGAAGATTTCTCCTTCACTCTGTCGAGCCCCTGAATTATTAGGAGCATCAATATCTTTAGCATATTGCCAAGGGCTTCCAGACAGTATCTGCTTTCATTATTAGTGTCAGCTCAATTATAGCTCACACCCAACTGTTTCTCAACATCTAATAGCATCAATCGACAGGGACGGTTGACGAGCCAGCACCCGCACACGCGCGCACACACCAGCGATAATTCAACCCGTGTGCGCTCACATGCATGCGTTCGCACCTCCCATCCGTCTGTGCGTTCTGTTGCGTTCTGTCATCCTGCTAATGTACACGGCTGAGAGGAAGCACAGGGCTCATAATGGAGGCCATGTTCTTAGTGGCGATGAGCAGCTGATGCAGCCTGGCCCATTTTCATCAAATATTAATGGCATGGAAAAATACACCCGGACTGAGGCCTCGTCCGCAGCCAAACTGGAGAGGCTGGGGGAAAAGAGCAATGGGGAGAAAGTGCAGTGAGTGTGTTTAGAAGTACCGTCTGATGGCCATAATTAGGGCCGCTCCAATTAAAAATTCAAAAGCCCCAGTTTATTTGAGCGCATGAATCTTCCACTCTCTGCAGCATTTATTTCCCTTTTACAAAGTATTTTATTTTACAACATCAATTGAGCCGGGCTTTCCTCCTCTTTCTGCAATCCTTCCTCTGTCTCACGCTTTCGATTTCTCGCTCGCAGCCCCACAAGTCAGAGAGGCTGTTAAAAGAAGGAGGAGAGGTGGGGGGGGAACAGCACTTTAAACATGCTCAGCTCATTTTTCAGGAAACTCTTGTCAGGTTATGCAAATGATTGGCAGCCATTAAGAGGAAAAGACAGGAAATAGTGCACAAACAATGAATTGTAACTGGGGGTAATGGCTACCGCGCTCAGTGGAGGAATGCATAACAAGAAACTATGATGAAAATGGATTCGCGGAGGCATTATTTTGCAAGCAGGTGTGCGGCAAATCCAAATCATCAAAGAGAACAACCTCCTTCTTGTCTTTCTTCTCTCTGTTTAAGCATAAAACCATCTTTGACAGCACACAGCGCAACCTTTGGCACGAACAAAGCAGATAAAATGTACGATTTCTGGCCTGTGCTTTGTTTGATTATACAAGCAGTCGCTTCACCTTTTGTGTCAGCATCACAAGGAGAAATGAGCGATGAGAAGCCATATAAAAAAGAAGCTAGGCTTTGAGGAAACACCGACTTCCTTCCCTTTTTGTTTCTCTCCTGTATTTGCTCACCATGCCCTCTTCTTTCCTCTCCATCACCCTTGCTCCTGCCATCTTTCTCTATTATCTTTCCATCTTCTTTCACCCACTTTCCTCTCTTTCTTTCCTCACATTCTTCCCCTTCCTCTGTCTCTCGGAGTCATGCGCACGCACACACAAACATGACACACATCTGAGCAGTATATTCCTCTTTTGAATAACACCTCTTTTATTAGTTTGGGTCTTTTCTCTCTTGCCTGCTTTAAACAGAGAGGGGAGATGGGATTCTAAAGAGCTGCCAGGGGCTCAGTTTGCACAGTGCTTTGATGTCATTGAGATGCTGTGAGAGCAAACGCACACACACACACACACACACACACACACACACACACACACACACACACACACACACACACTGACTAGACACCTCTGCATAACCAGACAGCAGGCAAACCCCTCCTCCTCCTTTTCTCTCACGCGCATACAAACATGCATACTGTACAATTGCGCTCGTGGCTGCAGAACCACACATGAATCTTTACACTTTTTCCCCCTTTTCTCTGTTTGCGTCTCCTTGTTTTCCTTTTTCTGACCCGTGGCAACATCTACACCATTATCCATGCTTTCTCGTGAAGAAGGCGTCGCATTTGAGGTATTAACATGTTTGAAAGATAGGCCTTTAACAACATAGATAATGTAGTAATCGGGATAAAACACTTTCCGGGTGGAGAATAAATTGGCATAACTTGGCTCACAGACACGCTGATTCTCATCTGTTATCCTGATGGGTTAAGGAGATTCTATTTGTCTTTTCACCGAGAGGTCAAGAGCCCTGGGAAATAGAGGGAATAATCAGAAGTAGGGGCATGTCTTCATTATGTCCAAATGAGGTTGGGAGAGATTGGACAAATACAACACGTGCACGTTCAGCACTTCATATTCATGACCCTATTAAAGTGTCTGGAGTCATTTCCAGAGCAAATTTGATCAGATCAAACCCAAGGCATTGACAAGTGTTATTTAAGCTTGAGCAAAAATGAAAGAGATTGCGGGAATTAACACGTATGGTAATGCGCTCAAAAGTGAGACACGCAGTGATTTTCAGGGAAAACTAAGCCTGTATGGCGGCGATGCTTTTTCTTAAGTGTTATATAACTGAGAGTGTCTGCCTCGTTCCTCTCTGTGAGAAGCAGATCTTCATTCTTGTGTGTCGTGTGTGTGTGTGTGCGGGTCGCAGAGCCTCCAACCAACCTTGACTAACAAGCATATGTTAATTATGGAGGAGATCACAGGCAGGTCATCCAGCACTCTGCCACTAAAAAAAGGAGTAAGATGCATTACTGGAGGGCATATCCGGGACTGCGGGTGGGTATAACACCATCCACCACCACCACCACCTCGCTTCATTCCCGGCCTCCTCCTTCTTCACTCAACATGCTCCTTCTCATTTGTTGTCCCTTTAAAAACTTTAAAAACATCCTGCTTCAAAGTTCTTATTTCATTAATGATGTCCACTGCCCTCTGAGGACACATCAGATGAAACACAAGTCTGACTTTTATGTTAAAAACACACTATATGTTAAGAAATCATTAAAGTACAAGCCCGATTTATTATGATTGTTATTTCATAGCTTTGGCCGTCATGTCTATTAGATATGATAATACTCTACTCAATAAAGCAGTTGTTGACATATTAAAACACCCCAGTCTTGCCACAGTAAGGTCCTGTGAGGCAAAAATCTGAAAATGTGTCGGTTAATAAATAAAAAAAAACAGCATAGTCAGAATTTGAAAACACATCCAAAACGTTGGTGATAACTACACAGGAAAACTCTGTGTGCAAACTATTACGAATAGTTAATCAGTGATGGATGTTTGGGAGAGTCTGTAACAGGTCGTAGCAGCCAATCTAACCATCATTTTAATGCGCTGGCGCTCAAGTGTATCCCCTGCTACAAAAATTATTGCATGTGCAAACTATCTAGGTAATAGTCCACATTAATTTCCATTTAAAAGATTTTTTTTTGTGAGTTTAAAAGAAAATACAATTCGGAACAATTCAGTGGTAGAGGATCATGAAAAATTATGTTTGCATTTGTTTTTTACAGCATTGCCATTGAACTCAATTGTCATCACTGGGCTTCATATATCTATGTAGCATTCAGTCTGAAGAACCTTTTACTAGGTAATTTAAGGCACATTTTTGTGACAATGGATAACCTGCATTGAAAAAAATATTTTAATGAAGAGAAGTTTTCAAAATGTATTAAACTCCAAGTTTGCCTTCAAGAGGATATAAACTATGGAGGGACTCCAAGGAGTTGTAGTGTAAAACAACTGGACTTCTCGTTTAGATTACTGAAAATGTGGAAAAACTCCCCATCTGAACTGCAGAAGGAAGCTAAAAGAAAATTCCAGTTGTTTTAGATTACCATGACCTGGATGGCTGAGGATCTACACAGACCCTTTAAAGGGAGGCTTTTTGCTATAAGTCTTCTGTTTTTCATGATGTTTTTAACGTTTTTACATTATTTTTTTGCATTGTTGATAACAATTGTGCCATAAACAGAAGTGAAAGACCAAAGAAGTGTGGCAGCTTGATTAACAAGCTTTACTGCAGTTTCCCTTGATTGTAGAAAGTTTCCCTAATTTTCCAAGGACATTTGCGTTATGTGCTCCTTTCCTGTTTACCATCTTACTGTGCTGAACACCTTAGGCAGTCTAATTCAGTCATGTGACTCTCCCCCTGTGTGTTCCTACGGCAGTTTATTACTCTACTAAGAAACGGCGGAGTTATGTGACGATCAGCATACATTTGTCTGTGAGTCTGTCTGTCTGTCTGTCTGTCTATGTGAAACATTACTCAAAAACAGACTAACAGATTTGGATGAAATTTTCAGGGGAAGTCAGAAAACGACACAAATACCACTTCATTCAGTTTTCACAGTGATGCAACTTATAGTCTGGATCCACGGCTTTCTTAAGGATTTCCCATTGCCAGATATAGCTGCCGGCACGGCGTCGCTGTAACCATGACAACAAGTGAACACTGTATCAGTTACCTGCTGACGATCACGTGATTGCGATCTGAGTACAAATTGACTGATATCAGTCGGAAATCATACAAGGAACAATTGATTAAACTGTGGGGTGTTTCTGAGTCCCATCAATTCCTGCCGCCCGCAACATATTTAGGTCACAAAATGTAGCAAACCCAGCCAGACAACGTTGAAGCACCTGATATTTCACAAAGCCTTCATTTACGTTCAGCCGTCAGCCTTATTTTGAAAACAAATTCAACCTTTCTATCCTTCACTCCTTTCTTTAGGACACACCGTAATAGCTTGTCTCCATTCCACCTCGGTGCTTCTATTGGTAAAACGACCCCCAAAGAAACTTTAAAAAACGTCATAGGATGTCATCCAAGATGTGAAAAAACAGCATAGTTTGGTATGTCGACCAAAATGTGAAACAAAATCATAGTTTAGTATGTCGTCCAAAATGTGAAAAAAAAGTCATCGCTTAGTATGTCGTCTATAATGTCCCAAAAAGGTCATAGTTTAGTATGCCGTTTATAATGTCACAAAAACGTCATAGTTTAGTATAGTGTTTAAAATGTCACTAAAGCATCATAACTTACTATGTCGTCCAAAATGTCACAAAAAAGTCATAGTTTAGTATGTCGTCCAAAATGTCACAAAAAAGTCAGAGTTTAGTATGTCGTCCAAAATGTGAAAAAAAGTCATAGTTTAGCATTTGGTCCAAAATGTAACAAAAACGTCGTAGTTTAGTATGTCGTCCAAAATGTGAAAAAATGTCATAGTTTAATATGTCGTCTGAAATGTCACAAAAACGTCATAGTTTAGGATGTTGTCCAAAACATCACAAAATGTCAGAGTTTAGTGGGTCGTCCAAAATTAGACAAAAACGTGAGGGGCAGCGTGGCTCGGTGGGTAGAGTGGCCGTCTTGTAACTGGAAGGTTGCTGGTTCGATCCTTGGCCTGTTGTGCTCCTGTTGAGGTGTCCCTGAGCAAGACACCCACCCCCTAATTTGTCCTGGTGGGTTGTGGTTAGCGCCTTGCATGGCAGCTTCTGCCATCAGCGTGTGAATGGGTGAATCTGGCGTATCATGTAAAGTGCTTAGGATAAAAGCGCTATATAAATACAACCATTTACGTCGTAGTTTAGTGTGTCTTCCGAAATGTCACAAAAAAGTCATACTTTAGTACGTCGTCCAAAAACGTCATAGTTTAGTATGTCGTCAAAAATGCCACAAAAATGTCATAGTTCCACTGTGATTTCTGTGTTGTTGTTGTTTTACTTTTTCTTTCCTGAAGTGCTAATTTTGTGACAGAATGTGTTATTTAAGTGTGTATGGAGAGATGAGCATTAACTGAAAACATATTATTGCCTGGATGAAGTGTCCAAAATGTCCCAAAGACATAGTAGTTTAGTATGTCAACCAAAATGTGGTAAAAACGTCATAGTTTAGTATGTCGTTCAAAATGTCACAAAAACGTCATAATTAGTATGTGGTCCAAAATGTGAAAAAAAAACCCGTCATAGTATGTGGTCCAAAATGTGAAAAAAGTCATAGTTTAGTATGTCGTCCAAAGTTGGACAAAATTGCCATAGTTTAGTATGCCGTCCAAATTTGGACAAAAATGACACAGATGAGCATGCTGTCCAAAATTGGACAAAAACATCATAGTTTAGTACGCTGTCCAAAATTGTCATAGTTTAGTATGTTGGACAAAAATGTCATAGTTCAGTCTGTTGGACAAAAACGTCAAAGAAAACTATAAAAATATGAAAACAATGTCATCGTCCAGTATGTGGTCCAAGTCATGTTATACGAGTAAGTTTATAGCTCAATTGGTTAAGAACATGGCTCATAAACTGAACTGTGTCATAGGTGCAGGTTTGAATCCAGCAAAAGCATCTCTTGAAGAAAACATCATAGGATGTTGTCCCGAATGTGGGAAAAATGGTCATAATTAAGTATGTCACAACAACATCATAGTTTAGTATACCGTCCAAATTTAGACAAAAATGTCATCTTTGAGTATGGCATCCAAAATTGGACATAAACGTCACAGTTTAGTATGCCGTCCAAATTTGGACAAATATGTCGTCCAAAATGTCCCCAAAACATCATAGTTTAGTATGTCGTCCAAAATTGGACAAAAACATCATAGTTTCGTATGTCGTCCAAAATTGGACAAAAACGTCATAGTTTAGTATGCTGTCCACATTTGGACAAAAATGTCATACTTTAGTATGTCATCCAAAATGTCACAAAAATGTCATAGTTTAGTCTGTCGTCCAAAATTGGAACACAATGTCATTGTCTAGTATATGGTCCAAGTCATGATAAGTATGTAAGTTCATAGCTCAATGGGTTGAGAGTGTGGCTCATGAACAGAGCTGTGTCACAGGTGCAGGTTCAAATCTAGCAACAGCGGCCACTGAAAAAATGTCGTATCATGTTGTCCTGAACATCAAAAAATGGTCAAAATTTATTATGTCACAAAAACGTCATAGTTTAGTATGCCATCCAAATTTAGACAAAAATGTCATCGTTGAGTATGTCATCCAAAATTGGACAAAAATATCATAGTTTAGTATGTCTTCCAAATTGTCACCAAAACATCATAGTTTAGTATGTCTTCCAAAATTGGACAAAAATGTCAAAATTTAGTATGTCATCCAAAATGTCACAAAAATGTCATAGTTTAGTCTGTCATCCAAAATTGGAACACTATAGCTCAGTGGGTTGAGAGTCTGGCTCATGAACAGAACTGTGTCACAGGCGCAGGTTCAAATCCAGCAACAGTAGCTACTGAAAGAATGTCAAGGGATGTTATCCTGAACATAGAAAAATGGTCACAAAAATGTCATAGAGTTCAGTATGCAGTCCAAATTTAGACAAAAATGTCATCTTTGAGTATGTCGTCCAAAATTGGACAAAAATGTCGCAGTTCAGTCTGTCTTCCAAAATTTGAAAACAATGTCATCATCGAGTATGTGTTCCAAGTGACAGGAAGTATGTGAGTTCATAACTCAACTGGTTGAGAGTGTGGATCAAGATCATAAGTGTGTCGCAGGCGCCAGTTCAAATCTAGCAAGAGTAACTTTTGAGAAAACGTCACAGAATGTTGTCCTGAACGTAGAAAAATGGCCATAATTTAGTATGTCATCCAAAATGTCACAAAAACATCATAGTTCAGTATGTCGTCCAAAATTGGACAAACACGTCATAGTTTAGTATGTCGTTCAAAATTGGACAAAAACGTCATACTTTAGTATGTCGTCCAAACTTGGACAAAAACGTCATAGTTTAGTACGTCGTTCAAAATTGGACAAAAATTCCATAGTTTAGTATGTCGTCCAAAATTGGACAAAAACGTCAGTTTAGAATGTCTTCCAAAATTGGACAAAAATGTCATACTTTAGTATGTCGTCCAAAATGCCACAAAAACGTCATAGTTTCGTATGTCGTCCAAAATTTGAAAACAATGTCATCATCTAGTATGTGGTCCAAGATTTGGAGAGTAGGTAAGTTTATAGCTCAATTGGTTGAGAGCGTGGTTCATGAACAGAACTGTGCCACAGGAGAAGGTTCGAATCTAGAAACAGCAGTTTTTGAGGAAAAAGTCATAGGATGTTGTCCTGATCGTGGAAAAATGGTCTCAGTTTAGTATGTCATCCGAAATTGGACAAAAATGTCACAGTTTAGTATGTCGTCCAAAATTGGACAAAAATTTCATAGTTTAGTATGTCATCCAAAATGTCACAAAAACGTCATAGTTTTGTATGTCGTCCAAAATTGGACAAAAGTGTCATAGCTTTTTATGTCGTCCAAATGTAGACAAAAATGTCATTGTGGAGTATGTCGTCCAAAATTCGACAAAAACGTCATAGTTTAGTATGTCGTTCAAAATTGGACAAAAGTGTCATAGCTTTTTATGTCGTCCAAATGTAGACAAAAATGTCATTGTGGAGTATGTCGTCCAAAATTCGACAAAAACGTCATAGTTTAGTATGTCGTTCAAAATTGGACAAAAACGCCATCGTTTAGTATGTCGAAAAAATGCGATTTTTTTCTACGTTGTCAAAACATGCCATATGATGAAGTCATGTAAAGTGGGCTGTGAAAAACACTATAGAGTGGTTTTCTTTGAAAAAAAATCATCATGAATTTTGTCCAAAAAACCCACCATAGTATAGAAATAATGTAAAGTAGGCTGTAAAAAACACTATGATAAGGTATTCTTTGAAAAAAACAGCATGATTTTGTCCAGAAAATGTCCAAAATGTCACAAAAACGTCATAGTTTAATATGCCGTCCAAAATTGGACAAAAATGTTATAGTTTAGTATGCCGTCCAAATTTAGACAAAAATGTCATACTTTAGTATGTCGTCCAAAATGCCACAAAAACGTCATAGTTCAGTCTGTCGTCCAAAATTGGACAAAAACGTCATAGTTTAGTATGCCGTCCAAAATTTGAAAACAATGTCATCATCTCGTATGTGGTCCAAGATTTGGAGAGAAAGTAAGTTTATAGCTCAATTGGTTGAGAGTGTGGCTTATGAACAGAACTGTGTCACGGGAGAAGGTTTGAATCTTGCAACATCAGTTTTTGAGGAAAATGTCATAGGATGTTGTCCTGAACGTGGAAAAATTGTCATAATGTAGGATGTCATCCAAAATGTCAGAAAAACGTCATAGTTTGGTATGCCCTCCAAATTTAGACAAAAATGTCATCGTTGAGTATGTCGTCCAAATTTTCACAAACACATCATAGTTTAGTATGTCATCCAAATTTAGACAAAAATGTCATACTTTAGTATGTCGTCCAAAATTAGACAAAAACATCATAGTTTAGTATGTCATCCAACAAGTCACAAAAATGTCATAGTGTAATATGTCATCCAAAATGTCACAAAAACGTCATAGTTTAGTATATCATCCAAAATTGGACAAAAATGTCATACTTTAGTATGTCGTCCAAAATTGGACAAAAATGTCGTACTTTAGTATGTCGTCCAAAATTTTACAAAAGCGTCATAGTTTAATATGTCGTCCAAAATTGAACAAAAATGTCATAGTTTAGTATGTCATCCAAAATTGGACAGAAACATCATAGTTTAGTATGCAGTCCAAAATATGACAAAAATGTTATAGTTTAGTATGCCGTCCAAATTTAGACAAAAATTTCATACTTTAGTATGTCGTCCAAAATGCCACAAAAACGTCATAGTTCAGTCTGTCGTCCAAAATTGGACAAAAACGTCATAGTTTAGTATGCCGTCCAAAATTTGAAAACAATGTCATCATCGAGTATGTGGTCCAAGATTTGGAGAGTACGTAAGTTTATAGCTCAATTGGTTGAGAGCGTGGCTTATGAACAGAACTGTGTCACGGGAGAAGGTTTGAATCTCGCAACAGCAGTTTTTGAGGAAAACGTCATAGGATGTTGTCCTGAACGTGGAAAAATGGTCTGAGATTAGTATGTCGTCCAAAATTGGAAAAAAAAGAGTCATAGTTGAGTATGTCATCCAAAATGTCAGAAAAATGTCATAGTTCAGTACGTCGTTCAAAACTGGACAGAAATTCCATAGTTTAGTATGTCGTCCAAAATTGGACAAAAACGTCATAGTTTAGTATGCCGTCCAAATTTAGACAAAAATGTCATACTTTAGTATGTCGTCCAAAATGCCACAAAAACGTCATAGTTTCCTATGCCGTCCAAAATTTGAAAACAATGTCATCATCTAGTATGTGGTCCAAGATTTGGTTGAAGTACATAAGTTCATGGCTCAATTGGTTGAGAGCGTGGCTCATGAACAGAACTGTGTCACGGGAGAAGGTTCGAATCTAGCAACAGCAGTTTTTGAGGAAAACGTCAGAGGATGTTGTCCTGAACGTGGAAAAATGGTCTTTGATTAGTATGTCGTCCAAAATTGGAAAAAAAAAAGAGTCATACTTTAGTATATCGTCCAAAACGCCACAAAAACGTCATAGTTCAATCTGTCATCCAAAATTGGACAAAAACATCATAGTTTCGTATGCCGTCCAAAATTTGAAAACAATGTCATCATCTAGTATGTGGTCCAAGATTTGGGAAGTATCTAAATTCGTCGCTCAATTGGTTGAGACTGTGGCTCATGAACAGAACTGTGTCACAGAAAAAGGCTCAAACCTAGCAACAGCAGTTTTTGAGGAAAATGTCATAGGATGTTGTTCTGAACGTGGAAAAATGGTCATAATTTAGTATGTCATCCAAAATGTTACAAAAACATCATACTTTAGTATGTCGTCCAAAATTGGAAAAAAAAATGTCATAGTTTAGTATGTTGTTCAAAATTGGACAAAAATGTCACAGTTTAGTATGTCATCCAAAATTGGACAAAAATGTCATATTTTAGTATGTCGTCCAAAATTTTACAAAAGCGTCATAGTTTAATATGTCGTCCAAAATTGGGCAAAATTTTCATAGTTTAGTATGTCGTTCAAACTAGGACAAAAATGTCATAGTTTAGTATGTCGGCCAAAAATTGGACAAAAATGTCATAGTTTAGTATGTCATCCAAAATGTCACAAAAACGTCATAGTTTAGTATGTCGTCCAAAATTGGACAAAAGTGTCATAGTTTTGTATGCCGTCCAAAATTTGAAAACAATGTCATCATCTAGTATGTGGTCCAAGATTTGGAAAGTTGGCAAGTTTATAGCTCAATTGGTTGGGAGCGTGGTTCATGAACAAAACTGTCGCGGGAGAAGGTTTGTATCCAGCAACACCAGTTTATGCGGAAAATGTCATCGGATGTCCTGAACGTGGAAAAATGGTCATAATTTAGTATGTCATCCAAATTGTCACAAAAACATCATACTTTAGTATGTCGTCCAAAATTGGAAAAAAACGTCATAGTTTAGTACGTCGTTCAAAATTGGACAAAAACGTCATAGTTTAGTACGTCGTCCAAAATTGGACAAAAATGTCATCATGTAGTATGTGGTCCAAGATTTGGTTGCAGTACGTAAGTTCATAGCTCAATTGGTTGAGAGTGTGGCTCATGAACAGAACTGTGTCACGGGAGAAGGTTCGAATCTAGCAACAGCAGTTTTTGAGGAAAAAGTCATAGGATGTTGTCCTGAATGTGGAAAAATGGTCTTCGATTAGTATGCCGTCCAAAATTGGAAAAAAAGTCGTAGTTTAGTATGTCATCCAAAATGTCAGAAAAACGTCATAGTTTAGTACGTCGTTCAAAATTGGACAACAATGTCATAGTTTAGTCTATTGGACAAAAATGTCATACTTTAGTATATCGTCCAAAACGCCACAAAAACGTCATAGTTCAATCTGTCATCCAAAATTGGACAGAAACATCATAGTTTAGTATGCAGTCCAAAATATGACAAAAATGTTATAGTTTAGTATGCCGTCCAAATTTAGACAAAAATTTCATACTTTAGTATGTCGTCCAAAATGCCACAAAAACGTCATAGTTCAGTCTGTCGTCCAAAATTGGACAAAAACGTCACAGTTTCGTATGCCGTCCAAAATTTGAAAACAATGTCATCATCGAGTATGTGGTCCAAGATTTGGAGAGTACGTAAGTTTATAGCTCAATTGGTTGAGAGCGTGGCTTATGATCAGAACTGTGTCACGGGAGAAGGTTTGAATCTCGCAACAGCAGTTTTTGAGGAAAACGTCATAGGATGTTGTCCTGAACGTGGAAAAATGGTCTGAGATTAGTATGTCGTCCAAAATTGGAAAAAAAAGAGTCATAGTTGAGTATGTCATCCAAAATGTCACAAAAACGTCATAGTTTAGTACGTCGTTCAAAATTGGACAAAAATTCCATAGTTTAGTATGTCGTCCAAAATTGGACAAAAACGTCAGTTTAGAATGTCTTCCAAAATTGGACAAAAATGTCATACTTTAGTATGTCGTCCAAAATGCCACAAAAACGTCATAGTTTCGTATGCCGTCCAAAATTTGAAAACAATGTCATCATGTAGTATGTGGTCCAAGATTTGGTTGCAGTACGTAAGTTCATAGCTCAATTGGTTGAGAGTGTGGCTCATGAACAGAACTGTGTCACGGGAGAAGGTTCGAATCTAGCAACAGCAGTTTTTGAGGAAAAAGTCATAGGATGTTGTCCTGAATGTGGAAAAATGGTCTTCGATTAGTATGTCGTCCAAAATTGGAAAAAAAAGTCGTAGTTTAGTATGTCATCCAAAATGTCAGAAAAACGTCATAGTTTAGTACGTCGTTCAAAATTGGACAACAATGTCATAGTTTAGTCTATTGGACAAAAATGTCATACTTTCGTATATCGTCCAAAACGCCACAAAAACGTCATAGTTCAATCTGTCATCCAAAATTGGACAGAAACATCATAGTTTAGTATGCAGTCCAAAATATGACAAAAATGTTATAGTTTAGTATGCCGTCCAAATTTAGACAAAAATTTCATACTTTAGTATGTCGTCCAAAATGCCACAAAAACGTCATAGTTCAGTCTGTCGTCCAAAATTGGACAAAAACGTCACAGTTTCGTATGCCGTCCAAAATTTGAAAACAATGTCATCATCGAGTATGTGGTCCAAGATTTGGAGAGTACGTAAGTTTATAGCTCAATTGGTTGAGAGCGTGGCTTATGATCAGAACTGTGTCACGGGAGAAGGTTTGAATCTCGCAACAGCAGTTTTTGAGGAAAACGTCATAGGATGTTGTCCTGAACGTGGAAAAATGGTCTGAGATTAGTATGTCGTCCAAAATTGGAAAAAAAAGAGTCATAGTTGAGTATGTCATCCAAAATGTCAGAAAAATGTCATAGTTCAGTACGTCGTTCAAAACTGGACAGAAATTCCATAGTTTAGTATGTCGTCCAAAATTGGACAAAAACGTCATAGTTTAGTATGCCGTCCAAATTTAGACAAAAATGTCATACTTTAGTATGTCGTCCAAAATGCCACAAAAACGTCATAGTTTCCTATGCCGTCCAAAATTTGAAAACAATGTCATCATCTAGTATGTGGTCCAAGATTTGGTTGAAGTACATAAGTTCATGGCTCAATTGGTTGAGAGCGTGGCTCATGAACAGAACTGTGTCACGGGAGAAGGTTCGAATCCAGCAACAGCAGTTTTTGAGGAAAACGTCAGAGGATGTTGTCCTGAACGTAGAAAAATGGTCTTTGATTAGTATGTCGTCCAAAATTGGAAAAAAAAAAGAGTCATACTTTAGTATATCGTCCAAAACGCCACAAAAACGTCATAGTTCAATCTGTCATCCAAAATTGGACAAAAACATCATAGTTTCGTATGCCGTCCAAAATTTGAAAACAATGTCATCATCTAGTATGTGGTCCAAGATTTGGGAAGTATCTAAATTCGTCGCTCAATTGGTTGAGACTGTGGCTCATGAACAGAACTGTGTCACAGAAAAAGGCTCAAACCTAGCAACAGCAGTTTTTGAGGAAAATGTCATAGGATGTTGTTCTGAACGTGGAAAAATGGTCATAATTTAGTATGTCATCCAAAATGTTACAAAAACATCATACTTTAGTATGTCGTCCAAAATTGGAAAAAAAAATGTCATAGTTTAGTATGTCGTTCAAAATTGGACAAAAATGTCACAGTTTAGTATGTCATCCAAAATTGGACAAAAATGTCATATTTTAGTATGTCGTCCAAAATTTTACAAAAGCGTCATAGTTTAATATGTCGTCCAAAATTGGGCAAAATTTTCATAGTTTAGTATGTCGTTCAAACTAGGACAAAAATGTCATAGTTTAGTATGTCGGCCAAAAATTGGACAAAAATGTCATAGTTTAGTATGTCGTCCAAAAATTGGACAAAATTTTCATAGTTTAGTATGTCGTCCAAAATTGGACAAAAACGTCATAGTTTAGTATGTCATCCAAAATGTCACAAAAACGTCATAGTTTAGTATGTCGTCCAAAATTGGACAAAAGTGTCATAGTTTTGTATGCCGTCCAAAATTTGAAAACAATGTCATCATCTAGTATGTGGTCCAAGATTTGGAAAGTTGGCAAGTTTATAGCTCAATTGGTTGGGAGCGTGGTTCATGAACAAAACTGTCGCGGGAGAAGGTTTGAATCCAGCAACACCAGTTTTTGCGGAAAATGTCATCGGATGTCCTGAACGTGGAAAAATGGTCATAATTTAGTATGTCATCCAAATTGTCACAAAAACATCATACTTTAGTATGTCGTCCAAAATTGGAAAAAAACGTCATAGTTTAGTACGTCGTCCAAAATTGGACAAAAATGTCATACTTTAGTATGTTGTCCAAAATTTTACAAAAGCGTCATAGTTTAGTATGTCGTCCAAAATTGGACAAAATGTCATAGTTTAGTATGTCATCCAAAATGTCACAAAAACGTCATAGTTTAGTATGTCGTCCAAAATTGGACAAAAGTGTCATAGTTTTGTACGTTGTTCAAAATATGACAAAAATGTCGTAGTTTAGTCTGTCGTCCAAAATTGGACAAAAATGTCATACTTTAGTATGTCCTCCAAAATTTTACAAAAGCGTCATAGTTTAATATGTCATCCAAAATTGGGCAAAATTTTCATAGTTTAGTATGTCGTCCAAAATTTTACAAAAGCGTCATAGTTTAGTATGTCGTCCAAAATTGGACAAAATGTCATAGTTTAGTATGTCATCCAAAATTGGACAAAATGTCATAGTTTAGTATGTCATCCAAAATGTCACAAAAACGTCATAGTTTAGTATGTCGTCCAAAATTGGACAAAAGTGTCATAGTTTTGTACGTTGTTCAAAATATGACAACAATGTCGTAGTTTAGTCTGTCGTCCAAAATTGGACAAAAATGTCATACTTTAGTATGTCGTCCAAAATTTTACAAAAGCGTCATAGTTTAATATGTCATCCAAAATTGGGCAAAATTTTCATAGTTTAGTATGTCGTTCAAACTAGGACAAAAACGTCATAGTTTAGTATGTCGTCCAAAATTGGACAAAAATGTCATAGTTTAGTATGCCGTCCAAAATTTGAAAACAATGTCATCATCTCGTATGTGGTCCAAGATTTGGAAGTATCTAAATTCGTCGCTCAATTGGTTGAGACTGTGGCTCATGAACAGAACTGTGTCACAGAAAAAGGCTCAAACCTAGCAACAGCAGTTTTTGAGGAAAAAGTCATAGGATGTTGTTCTGAACGTGGAAAAATGGTCATAATTTAGTATGTCATCCAAAATGTCACAAAAACATCATACTTTAGTATGTCATCTAAAATTGGAAAAAAAACGTCATAGTTTAGTATGTCGTTCAAAATTGGACAAAAATGTCATAGTTTAGTCTATCGTCCAAAATTGGACAAAAATGTCATAGTTTAATATGTCGTCCAAAATTGGGCAAAAATGTCATAGTTTAGTATGTCGGCTAAAAATTGGACAAAAATTTCATAGTTTAGTATGTCGTGCAAAATTGGACTAAATTTTCATAGTTTAGTATGTCATCCAAAATGTCACAAAAACATCATACTTTAGTATGTCGTCCAAAATTGGAAAAAAACGTCATAGTTTAGTACGTCGTCCAAAATTGGACAAAAATGTCATACTTTAGTATGTTGTCCAAATTTTACAAAAGCGTCATAGTTTAGTATGTCGTCCAAAATTGGACAAAATGTCATAGTTTAGTATGTCATCCAAAATGTCACAAAAACGTCATAGTTTAGTATGTCGTCCAAAATTGGACAAAAGTGTCATAGTTTTGTACGTTGTTCAAAATATGACAAAATGTCGTAGTTTAGTCTGTCGTCCAAAATTGGACAAAAATGTCATACTTTAGTATGTCCTCCAAAATTTTACAAAAGCGTCATAGTTTAATATGTCATCCAAAATTGGGCAAAATTTCATAGTTTAGTATGTCGTCCAAAATTTTACAAAAGCGTCATAGTTTAGTATGTCGTCCAAAATTGGACAAAATGTCATAGTTTAGTATGTCATCCAAAATTGGACAAAATGTCATAGTTTAGTATGTCATCCAAAATGTCACAAAAACGTCATAGTTTAGTATGTCGTCCAAAATTGGACAAAAGTGTCATAGTTTTGTACGTTGTTCAAAATATGACAACAATGTCGTAGTTTAGTCTGTCGTCCAAAATTGGACAAAAATGTCATACTTTAGTATGTCGTCCAAAATTTTACAAAAGCGTCATAGTTTAATATGTCATCCAAAATTGGGCAAAATTTTCATAGTTTAGTATGTCGTTCAAACTAGGACAAAAACGTCATAGTTTAGTATGTCGTCCAAAATTGGACAAAAATGTCATAGTTTAGTATGCCGTCCAAAATTTGAAAACAATGTCATCATCTCGTATGTGGTCCAAGATTTGGGAAGTATCTAAATTCGTCGCTCAATTGGTTGAGACTGTGGCTCATGAACAGAACTGTGTCACAGAAAAAGGCTCAAACCTAGCAACAGCAGTTTTTGAGGAAAAAGTCATAGGATGTTGTTCTGAACGTGGAAAAATGGTCATAATTTAGTATGTCATCCAAAATGTCACAAAAACATCATACTTTAGTATGTCATCTAAAATTGGAAAAAAAAACGTCATAGTTTAGTATGTCGTTCAAAATTGGACAAAAATGTCATAGTTTAGTCTATCGTCCAAAATTGGACAAAAATGTCATTGTTTAATATGTCGTCCAAAATTCGGCAAAAATGTCATAGTTTAGTATGTCGGCTAAAAATTGGACAAAAATTTCATAGTTTAGTATGTCGTGCAAAATTGGACTAAATTTTCATAGTTTAGTATGTCATCCAAAATGTCACAAAAACGTCATAGTTTGGTATGCCCTCCAAATTTAGACAAAAATGTCATCGTTGAGTATGTCGTCCAAATTTTCACAAACACATCATAGTTTAGTATGTCGTCCAAATTTAGACAAAAATGTCATACTTTAGTATGCCGCCCAAAATTAGACAAAAACATCATAGTTTAGTATGTCATCCAACAAGTCACAAAAATGTCACAGTGTAATATGTCATCCAAATGTCACAAAAACGTCACAGTTTAGTATGTTGTCCAAAATTGGACAAAAGTGTCAAAGTTTAGGATATCCTCCAAAATGTTACAAAAACGTCATAGTTTAGTATGTCGTCCAAAATTGAACAAAAATGTCATAGTTTAGTATGTCATCCAAAATGTCACAAAAACGTCATAGTTTAGTACGTCGTTCAAAATTGGACAAAAATTCCATAGTTTAGTATGTCGTCCAAAATTGGACAAAAACGTCAGTTTAGAATGTCTTCCAAAATTGGACAAAAATGTCATACTTTAGTATGTCGTCCAAAATGCCACAAAAACGTCATAGTTTCGTATGCCGTCCAAAATTTGAAAACAATGTCATCATGTAGTATGTGGTCCAAGATTTGGTTGCAGTACGTAAGTTCATAGCTCAATTGGTTGAGAGTGTGGCTCATGAACAGAACTGTGTCACGGGAGAAGGTTCGAATCTAGCAACAGCAGTTTTTGAGGAAAAAGTCATAGGATGTTGTCCTGAATGTGGAAAAATGGTCTTCGATTAGTATGTCGTCCAAAATTGGAAAAAAAGTCGTAGTTTAGTATGTCATCCAAAATGTCAGAAAAACGTCATAGTTTAGTACGTCGTTCAAAATTGGACAACAATGTCATAGTTTAGTCTGTCGTCCAAAATTGGACAAAAATGTCATACTTTAGTATGTCGTCCAACATGTCACAAAAATGTCATAGTGTAATATGTCATCCAAAATGTCACAAAAACGTCATAGTTTAGTATATCATCCAAAATTGGACAAAAATGTCATACTTTAGTATGTCGTCCAAAATTGGACAAATATGTCGTACTTTAGTATGTCGTCCAAAATTTTACAAAAGCGTCATAGTTTAATATGTCGTCCAAAATTGAACAAAAATGTCATAGTTTAGTATGTCATCCAAAATTGGACAAAAACATCATAGTTTAGTATGCAGTCCAAAATATGACAAAAATGTTATAGTTTAGTTTGCCGTCCAAATTTAGACAAAAATTTCATACTTTAGTATGTCGTCCAAAATGCCACAAAAACGTCATAGTTTCGTATGCCGTCCAAAATTTGAAAACAATGTCATCATCTAGTATGTGGTCCAAGATTTGGTTGAAGTACATAAGTTCATAGCTCAATTGGTTGAGAGCGTGGCTCATGAACAGAACTGTGTCACTTGAGGAGGTTCGAATCTAGCAACAGCAGTTTTTGAGGAAAACGTCATAGGATGTTGTCCTGAACGTGGAAAAATGGTCTGAGATTAGTATGTCGTCCAAAATTGGAAAAAAAAAAGTCATAGTTGAGTATGTCATCCAAAATGTCGTAGTTCAGTACGTCGTTCAAAACTGGACAGAAATTCCATAGTTTAGTATGTTGGACAAAAACGTCATAGTTTAGTATGCCGTCCTAATTTAGACAAAAATGTCATACTTTAGTATGTCGTCCAAAATGCCACAAAAACGTCATAGTTTCCTATGCCGTCCAAAATTTGAAAACAATGTCATCATGTAGTATGTGGTCCAAGATTTGGTTGAAGTACGTAAGTTCATAGCTCAATTGGTTGAGAGTGTGGCTCATGAACAGAACTGTGTCACGGGAGAAGGTTCGAATCTAGCAACAGCAGTTTTTGAGGAAAAAGTCATAGGATGTTGTCCTGAATGTGGAAAAATGGTCTTCGATTAGTATGTCGTCCAAAATTGGAAAAAAAAGTCGTAGTTTAGTATGTCATCCAAAATGTCAGAAAAACGTCATAGTTTAGTACGTCGTTCAAAATTGGACAACAATGTCATAGTTTAGTCTATTGGACAAAAATCTCATACTTTAGTATGTCGTCCAAAATTGGGCAAATTTTCATAGTTTAGTACATCGTTCAAACTTGGACAAAAATGTCATACTTTCGTATGTCGTCCAAAATGCCACAAAAACGTCATAGTTCAGTCTGTCGTCCAAAATTGGACAAAAACGTCATAGTTTTGTATGCCGTCCAAAATTTGAAAACAATGTCATCATCGAGTATGTGGTCCAAGATTTGGAAAGTTAGTAAGTTTATAGCTCAATTGGTTGAGAGCGTGGTTCATGAACAAAACTGTGTCACAGGAGAAGGTTTGAATCTAGCAACGCCAGTTTTTGAGGAAAATGTCATAGGATGTCCTGAACGTGGAAAAATGGTCATAATTTTGTATGTCATCCAAAATGTCACAAAAATATCATACTTTAGTATGTCGTCCAAAATTGGAAAAAAAAACATCATAGTTTAGTATGTCGTTCAAAATTGGACAAAAGTGTCATAGTTTAGTACGTCATTCAAAATTGGACAAAAATTTCATAGTTTAGTACGTCGTCCAAAATTGGACAAAAACGTCATAGTTTTGTATGTCGTCCAAAATATGACAAAAATGTCATAGTTTAGTCTGTCGTCCAAAATTGGACAAAAATGTCATACTTTAGTATGTCGTCCAAAATTTTACAAAAGCGTCATAGTTTAATATGTCATCCAAAATTTAAAAACAATGTCATCATCTAGTATGTGGTCCAAGATTTGGGAAGTATCTAAGTTCATAGCTCAATTGGTTGAGACTGCGGCTCATGAACAGAACTGTGTCACAGGAGAAGGTTCAAACCGAGCAACAGCAGTTTTTGAGGAAAATGTCATAGGATGTTGTTCTGAACGTCGAAAAATGGTCATAATTTAGTATGTCATCCAAAATGTTACAAAAACATCATACTTTAGTATGTCGTCCAAAATTGGAAAAAAAAAAATGTCATAGTTTAGTATGTCGTTCAAAATTGGACAAAAATGTCACAGTTTAGTATGTCATCCAAAATTGGACAAAAATGTCATATTTTAGTATGTCGTCCAAAATTTTACAAAAGCGTCATAGTTTAATATGTCGTCCAAAATTGGGCAAAATTTTCATAGTTTAGTATGTCGTTCAAACTAGGACAAAAATGTCATAGTTTAGTATGTCGGCCAAAAATTGGACAAAAATGTCATAGTTTAGTATGTCGTCCAAAAATTGGACAAAATTTTCATAGTTTAGTATGTCGTCCAAAATTGGACAAAACGTCATAGTTTAGTATGTCATCCAAAATGTCACAAAAACGTCATAGTTTAGTATGTCGTCCAAATGTAGACAAAAATGTCATTGTGGAGTATGTCGTCCAAAATTCGACAAAAACGTCATAGTTTAGTATGTCGTTCAAAATTGGACAATAACGCCATAGCTTAGTACGTCGAAAAAATGCGATTTTTTTTCTGTTGTCAAAACATGCCATATGATGAAGTCATGTAAAGTGGGCTGTGAAAGACACTATAGAGTGGTTTTCTTTGAAAAAAAATCATCATGAATTTTGTCCAAAAAAGCCCACCATAGTATAGAAATAATGTAAAGTAGGCTGTGAAAAACACTATGGTAAGGTATTCTTTGAAAGAAAACAGCATGATTTTGTCCAGAAAATGTCCAAAATGTCACAAAAACGTCATAGTTTAATATGCCGGCCAAAATTGGACAAAAATGTCATAGTTTATTATGTCGTCCAAAATGTCACAACAAAATGTCATACTTTGTATTTCGTCAAAAATGTCATTAAAACTTCATAGTTTTTCATAGTATGTTGTCAAAATTATCACAAAAAACTTCAGAGTTTAGTATTTCTTCCAAAATGTCACCAAAACGTCATAGTTTTAGTATGTTGTCCCAAATGGGAAAAAACATCATAGTTTAGTATGTCGTCCAACATGTGTGAAGAAAAGTCAAAGTTTAGTATGTCTAAACTATGAGGCTTTAGTGATCTGAGCAGCCTTGGCGCAGTAGTGCATTCTCTGAGTGCAGTAATTTTGATGTTCACCTTTGCATTCTTTTGTAATAAGTTTGGCTAACTTGTATGATCTTACCGCATTTTAATACTCAGTAGCTTTTTAAATATCCTTTTACATCTAATCTGGTGACTACAAGACAGTCACAAAACTATGAAAATTACACTTTTGTTGTAATAAACTACAATTATCTTTTGACAAGCAGTAATCATTAGTCACTCCCATTAGTCACTCCAGCTCTAATTCTGTCTCCTTTTGGTCTTCCATCTTCCTCTACCCCCTCCATGACTTCTTCCTGACTCCCCCTGCTACTCCTTCCCCTCTCTCCCTCTCTCTCTCCCACACAAACCTCCACCCTATACCCCCCCACCTCCTACCCCACCTCCAGGTCTTGCCCCAGAGCACATTGATTCTGCTGTATGCCTAATTACTGCTCATAATCTATTCATTTCACCACTGCCAAAGAGGGCAGCAGCTGTCACACAACACACCACCAGGGGACTGGTGGAGGGAGACTGGAGTGGGAGCCTGTGATGAGGGGTGAGGATTAAAATTTGGAGGAAAGACAGCAGATATAGCGAATACTCTCTGTGCTAAACAAGTCTGCTGAAGTTCTAAAAAACATAGATTTAATGTGGTATGGAGATTTTTTAATTGATTTTTTTTTTGCATTACTTTTTCAAGATACCAGCCACAGTTAAGTCTTTACTGCCCTCATTCTGCTAATAATTTCGCTGGTAGAGGTAAAGTGTGTTGTTTTGGCAGTTAGAGCAAAAGGTCAGACACACTCAGAGTTGCTGAATGTGTTTATTGCAGCAAGACTAAGTATTAACAACTCACTGGATCGGAGCCAGATATGCTCTTTCTGCTATTTAACCCTTTCCAGTTCAAGTATCCCTTGGCCTTATGCAGTTGTTTACATGTATTAAGTCTTCAACAGTGTGTAAAAGACTTTGAGAGACCCAGGGAGATGCACACTCATAAGGTGGAAATCTGATATTAATTTGTATGTACGTATAAGATATTCTTGAGTCACAAGTCTGAGTCGTTGAGGTCGAGTACATGTCAAGTCTCTAATACCTCTCCTTATATTTATTCCTTCTGAATTTTGTTTATTAACTCTCAACGGTTTATATTGTAGGAAGCACAACTGTGATGCCTTTAATCAAATGTATCCACACAGATTGTTGAAGAGTTAAACATGTTTCCCTGAAGCATTATCGTTACAGTTTACGCAACTGCCATTATTAGCACAGAAATAAGACCAAAGCTTGTATTATACTAACTAACTTTTTGCAACACTGACCTATCTGGCTGAGTTTTCAAGCACCTCAAGTTGGATGTGTTTTTTTTGTTTGTTTGTTTGTTTTTTAATCTTTTCAGTGAATTCTTTACAGGATGTGATTTGGACAGCCCAATAGTTAACTGCTTCATTATTTACTGGTATGGATCCCTTTAATCCAACATTGATGCTGCATCATAGAGAGAAGTGAAGGAAGAACAGCTTAAAATTTAACAGGAAACGTTAGTTTGGTTCCGACATAAAATACATTCTGTATTACTTTATTGCAATGGATAACGCACTACATGTAAATATAAAATGACCTTGCAAGCTCCAATGGATGTAGGCCTTCAGTTGTGAAACATGCTATTTACATTTATGTCACACAGGAAGAAAAGCAACATTTCATCAATGTTCAAGACTGCAAAGCATTCTTATTGTCATTCCCTCAAGTTCACATCGTTTGGATGAATTCTGAGAAACACTGGACATAAACAGAAAAAAAAGAGGAATCAAATTCAACATCAAAATGTAAATTTTAACATTTAATTTAAAAAAAAACAGCAGTAAACATGCTAGATTTAAGTCAAAGTAAGCGAACAGAGCACACAACGATATCCAATCTGCAATCTGTTGAGCAGAAAGCCTGTGTTTTAGTTTACCACCCAATAATCTTCCAAAAATGGAGCAAAGATGACTGCACCACTGTTGTTTTCAAATACTCTCTCTCATGCTCTCTCTTCGCCGAGTACTTTTGCTTTACATATTAAATATTTATATGTAAAAAATGGTCCTACATCCACTCTTATATCTCCCTACAGGGGCAACTTTATTGGATTTAGTTATTCTGGATGCAATTTAGCCACATTATGAGTCCTGGAGTGTCATGTTTCGACAGGTATGTTGTACCTGACAGCTGACACAAAATGTTTGGTCTGAAAATATCCCTGACATGATGCTGCTGCTTCACACAAGTCAGACCTGTAATAATGAAGAAGTCACAAGGCAACATGGTGATCATACCCGGAGAAATGCACCTCTCAGCCCGCCCAGGGGTAATCAGCATCTGTTTGTTTAATCTGCTTAATCTGCTGGTGAGCTCCACTGGGCGTGCCTAATTAGCAAAATTAATTTGTTAAGACATTAGCGTCGTTAGAGATGGCCAAATGAAGCTGCACTGTTTTATGCAAATGAATGCTGTGGGTTTGGCTGCCTGTGTTACCTCAATTAGACCCTTCTTTGATATGTGCCTCTTTTTCCTCTCATCCTGTGTCCCTTCTTTTTCCTCCCCTTTTATCTTTCCCTTCTACTCATTATCACTGTCAGATTTCGCTAATCATGAAATACTGCTATTGTAAGACAGCAGAGACGGGGCATGGAGGGGAGCTGGAGGGAGGGGTGGGGAGCAAGGCTGTGAAAGTGCTCATCATAACAAAAAAAACAACAAAAAAATGAGTGGATCCGGGTTTTCATTTACACTCTGGAGCATCTAGCACCGCTTATCACCCACACTACCGGCGCTGTGTGTCCCGTGTGTTTGTGTTTATGTGTCGAGGCGGCAGCGTTTCCCTCCAGTGTGTTGGTGGGGTAATTAGTCTCCCGAACGTTGCACCCCTCTCAAGCCTGTTTAAGGGTTAATGAGGCCCCAGCAGCTTCCCAGCATGGGCTGAGGAGGGGGGTTATGTATGTGGGCTCTGGGTTGGTACAGGCCTAGCTTCAATAAGCAACCACCCATAGGACTTCCCTTTGAAGTGTCAGAGGGTCCCCCCGTGTTCCGGGTGGCTCCTGTTTCATTTGTCTGAGTGGCAGCATAAAATATAGATGAGCTGCCAGACGACACAATCTAAAGCACCCCTCCACCTAAATACCCCTCCCTCACACGTCACTCCACCCTCACCCTTGACATTATTCACAGATTAACCAACGCCTCCCCCGTCACCCGATAATGACCTCCCTTTCTCCTCCTAATCCAGCTTTGAAGGGTGACACTAAAATTAGAGGCTTTGTTAGTGATTTTTTTTATTTTTTAAATTGCCTCGCCATAACAATAAATGAACCTATGGCCGCCAGAGGACTTGTTAATGCAAACTGTTATATATAAGACACAGACAAAAGTTTACAATGTATACTTGCTGGTTTTTGCCCTGAGGTGAGGTTTTTGTAATGAGTGGTAATGCAATAGAAGTGCGAGTGATACGGCAGCCTTGGGGATTTGTAGTTGTGTACTCCATTGTGGTCCTGACTGTATTTCATCTTTTCGTGGTCCCAGTGGGATGTCCCTCGGTCCATTTGAGCACCATTTTTACTGAAGTGGTGAGTTTTCGTCAGCTGCGTCCACAGAAGATGAGGGCCACAGTGCTCTGTGGTGAATTAAAACTGTGACATCTGACACAGGAATTTTTAAATTTACAAGCAATTATGTCAAAAAATTGTGTCTGGACTCAAGATTTGTGTGTTTTCTCTTTGTGTGCTGGAGGACAACTCATCCAAAACTTAAAACTAAAATCTGTTTTGCCATCAAGCTGCCAAAAGAATCTGGAAATTTTGTATTGATTAAATCAATTTTTCATTCGATTCGGAGCTTTGATTCCCATATTTTTTGTATTATATGGGTACTGATGACACCCCAAGTTGATGTTCATTGGTTAATAGTTATGTGTAGGGATGTCCAATATTGACCATTAACCGATATGCCGATATTGTCCAACTCTCAGTTTCCAATTCCGATATCAACTGATACCGATACCGATATAAGTGTGCTATTTAACTAATTTTAAGTAACATCACACATCTTCTGTCGTGGAATTAACACATCATGCCTGCCATTATTGTGGTGCCTCACTGGATGCATTCTCAAATGCAACAAGGCTTCCAAAATGTAAACATCGTCTGTGCAAAATAAGAAAACTATGTCAACTCAAGTTATGGAAAAAATGCCACATATATGCCATATTTATTTTCCTTTAATTGTCTCAAACAACAGTTCACACTCCCCCTCTCTCCCTCTAAGAGTCCGGTAAATGCTGCTGAAATCCATGCATTGTTTTATTGGTTTTCATGATAGGAAGAAAAAACACTAACGATACTGACCAATAATAAATTTTTATGCCAATATCGGTGTGCCGATATTATCAGACATCCCTAGTTATGTGTTATTTTGGCAACAAGTACTCTTCCTGGGTTTGATATTACAGTAAAACATAAAGTAAATACAATAATAAATGTTAATGTCAAACAATTTTGTTGTCCCTGTCTTAACATAACATTGTGTAATGCTTTCCAAAAACCTTATAAATCTTTGAAAGTGATGTATGCCATTTTATTAAGTAATGGCGCTCTATATTGAAAGTCTAGTTGTTTTAGAAAACAGTTAAATACAGAAATTACTTGTCAAAGTCACTTTATTTAAGCTAACTAACATGGCACTTTCTGACAATCTAGTGACAAGTGAAAATCACTAATTGTTCTTCACTTAATGCTAGCAAAATGTAATATATACTGAATTTAAAGTCCACTTTAGCTGCACATCAGATTTTATAAGAAAACATTGAGTTTAAATATGAATCCTACCAACTTCATTTTAGCTGTTCATATCTTATTTTCTCTCTTTAAACATCTCAAAGTGAATTGTACAGCAGCATCCAGCCAGAAGTCCCATGATGTTAATGTTTTTGCTTGTCTTTATTCCTGAAGCCTGCATCAATCAAGGGAAAGTTAGAGAAGAGCATTAATATGTCCACATGATGACAAACTGCATTAGAGTCGGGAGGCACCGCATTTCATTACAGGCTACAGGGACCTCTAATTTCATTCCCATCCACTTTGTGGAAATGACAAAATGTTATTACGTTCAGCGGGTGTATCAAACATTACATAGCTACTATTTATTTTCACTTTATTTGCTTAAGTAACACGGGGGGCATCTGCAGGTAATTGTTTTAAGCTTGAGAGAGTCTCTGTTCATAATAAATCATCTTTTTCTCCTCTGATCTCCTGGGAACCTCGACACTGACCAACTTTAAATAGTTTCCTTGGAACAACTCTACTTTTCTCTGGTTACTTTGTGAAACTTTCTCATCCCAATTATTTTTTCGTGTGTGTGTGCGAGAGAGAGAGAGAGTGTGTGTGAGCAAGCTATTAGAAAAGCAGGAAGATTGCTTTGACCTCTGCCTTACTTCACATGTTTGCTTCAAAAGTAGAAATAGATAACTGAGTGGTCTGCCAGTCGACGAGGTCTGTTCTAATTACCGGATGCATTCTTCATGCGACGCAGGAAAATGGTACTACTCAAGATTAAAGGCAACATATAGGTATTAGAAATTTAAATAGGCATCCTCAAGAAGCAGCGTTTGCTTTGTTCTATGCAATTTATAAAAGGCCTTTTAAAGGCGTCAGGCAAATTTTATGTCATCTGCGAACGAATGAATGAAATTAAACTGGAGAATTCCATCTTCTGAGTTGAGTCCTCTCAGTGCAACACGGAATAGAAATGAGTCTCGATAAGGTTGGGTTATCTCTCTTTGACAAATGCTCAGGAAATAGAGATAGACTGTGGCTGCACGGGAGCCAAATGAGGAGCAATTACAAACAAGATAACAATTTCGCCTTCTTGCTTGAACTTCGAGGAGGGTATGAGAGCTGACAGCAGGGCTGGGGAGAAAGACAGACGTGGAGGAGGAGGAGGTGGAAGAGGAGAAGGAGGGGAGGGCGTTCTTAATCTCAAAATTATTATATCTGGACTACTGACTCTTCAAGCTTTATCAGATTGCTTTTCCTAATCATTGCACAGAGTGCATGTTTGATCTCCATGATGAACAGATGATTAGTTTTTCATGAAACCGCTCAAGCAAAACACCCCGAGCCCGAGCTGTGGCGAGACGCTGTTGATTTAGCTGTTTGAGAGGCAGCAGGCCGCCTGCGTCTACGACACGCCAGCCTGTGCAGGAGACCACATGGGAGCAGGGAGGGGTCAGCCAGGGTCAAGTCTATGGGTAATGATATATCACCTGCCATATATTTAAGGTTTTGCTAATTCTCCCCTCAATTATGACCATTCCTCTGCCCAGCCGCCCTCCTGGAAGCGATGAGGCGACACAATCAATTTGAGCAGGGTTTTTTTTTACATTTTAGGGAGGGAAATGACACCGTCCGGATGCTGCAAATCACAGGCGGTAAGCCCAGATGATCCCCCAGTGTTGACGTGCATGCATGACTTACCCTGTCAGATAATGACAGGGGAAGGGCATGATATTAAAACTCACCAAATATGACACTAAATTTAAAACCAGTAAAATGTTTGCATATTTATATATGTTTTAATATAAATAAATATATGTTTTCAATTAAATCCCAGAGGAAATGTAAAACTTATGGAACAAGAACATCACAGTAAATGATCCCTTACTTTAAATGTTCAATATTTAACCTCCTTTTGTCCTCATTTATGGGCACCACAAAATATTGTTTCTTTGTCTGAAAAAAATCAAAAAATTCAGCCAAAAAAAACCTTCAGGAAGAAAATTCCAATAATTTCTTAAAAGTTTCCCTTAAAAGTTTTATTTAAAAAAAATCCCCCAAGTTTGGCAAGAAAATTCTTGTAAATATTTTCAAAAATTAGTAAAAATCTTCAAAAAAATCCAAAAAATATCAAAAGTGATTACATATATATATAAGTAAAACTTCTTATATTTTCTTTAAGAACATTCACAAAAAAATCAACCAAAATCCAGCGCTGGATTTTGGTTGATTTTTTTGTGAATGTTCTTAAAGAAACATTTTTAACATTTCTTTTTTTACACCAAAAAATGTTCGAGATTTCCAGAAAATGTTTACATCTGAAGTTTCACTGTGAAAATATATTTTTTCCCACATCTTCAAACTTTATAACAGGTCAATTTTGACCCGCAGGACAACATGAAGGTTAATAAAACTATGACTTTATTTGTTTGTGAATCAGTTTTATATTTCATATTTATTTGTATAAGGTATGTAGCAAGTATTTAGCATACACATAAAATATGCTCCATGTATTGCTGTACTATTTATCTATTTATAGCTCTTTGTCTTATGTGATCATAAATTGATCATTTTAGGGTCGTGGATTGTATTTTGAACAAAACAAGCTAAACTGAGTCATCAAATTGAGTGTTTTTCATTATTTTCTAACATTTTATAAACCAAACAGTTAACCAAAACAATAATCAGCAGCATGTTTGATCATATGATTGTCACTGAACTGACTCAACACTGACTCAAAGGCTGCAATCTATTATATTCAGAGGAATTCCAGGTCAGCATTAGGCAGCTCTGTACACCTCAGTGTTTCTATATCTGCTGTGCAATACTTGAATGACATAAAGCACCAGAGTTCTCCTCAGATAAATCCCAGTAACATCTGTACGCGGAGCTCCAGCGCTCAACATCTCAGCATAATGGGATGACAGCTCGCGTGAGCAGAGCGAGGAAGGATGAAAAGGAGGTGAAATGGCTTATTTAACCAACAGAGAGCCAGGAACTGCAGGAGGGGGGTTCAGTTCTCCATCAGTAACTTTTTTTTTTTCTGCTTGGATAAAGTAGGGAGGAGACAGGAAGTCGTGCACTCCCCCTTCTTGGCTTCAAACCCAGCTGTGTGGTACAGGGCACAGAGCAGGCAGGCTACAGATGAAGGCTACACATTCCCTTTAGTCCTCACACGAATTAGCCTCTGAGATTCTCTAACTGCAGATGTGGTGGATCATTTAAGAACTGAGCTAATTTACACCTGTTAAACAACCTGTATAGATGTATAGATATGTGCGATTTTGTTGTTGCTCTTGGTACATCTCTTACAGTCAGAAGGACAAACTATAATTTTCAAATATTGAATCTGGTGCACATTGTAAAGAATGTTATTTCACTGCCAAATTGATTGAAATCTCCATGATTATGATTGAAGATAGTGGATCACTGTTATTTTGAGATGAGGCAGAAGTGGAGTGTCCATTGAAAAAAGTGAAGGAAGCTCTTGCTTAAGAGAAAAATGAGGTAGAAGATCCAACCACCTTCTGTATTCCAATCGTTTCCATCTTTATTTGCGTCTTCTGAAGAGGCTGTTTGTTTCAAGCATGTCATTACACACTGCTCTTTATGAAACATCTGTGGATAGAAGCAAGAGTCAATTGCATCAAGATATAATTGAAGCACTTATGAAGTCTATGGAATATATCTTGCATACGTTTCTATTAAAAGTTCATTCCATTCCATTTCTCTTTGCCTGTTTAGTGTAGCCTACTGCTGTCATATTTAAGTTTTCTTTTGGGTTGTTGTTTTACTTTTTGAAGGGAGGGTTTGTTTGTTTTCTGTTGAAAAATTGTTGTTGATCCATATCAAGGTCTCAGGTCTGGTAGTTCATAGACAGAACTTCCTGCATATTTTTATTTCTTCAGATTAGAGTTTGCTGTGTTCTGCAGAAGTGACTCAACACTGAAACAGTATACAGTACCTCCATTGTAGGCTTTAGGTTCCTATTTCCCATCTGTTAGACTTTCTTGCTCTATTTCCCAACTATTCAAGTTGCAACACTGGAGTTTTACAGCCTTAGTTCTGTTTGTATGGGTTGGAAATTTTGGCATTATTGTAGAAATACACATTACAACCTTGAGTGTGTGGTCCGCCAAATAAATTTGTTGTGAATTCTAACAACAAAACTGTGTACATAGTTCTACGTAGCCTTGAGATTATTGCCTTAGAGGTTTTCTGAAGTATATCCACTGAAAAGGAGAATATAGAGTGTTTCTTTCTGCAGGTGAGCACCTGTGGAGTTGCCATTGATTGCATCACTGCAAACACTCCTGAGAACACACAAGGCTTGTCAGTATTCGAATAGCATGTACACAAGAATAAGCATGAAATATAAATAATGACACGCAGAGCCAGATTTACACTACTTCTGGTGTGCATCCAGCTGTCAAGTAGTTTTCTTATAATGGCTATAATTTTAGGATTTGGATTTATGTGCTGCATTTCTATATTGCTGCTGAAAATGTGAAATAGCGATTCATTTATGCAAGTGCAGCTTGTTTTATTACACAACTGACAAATATCTGCTGTCTTTTATTTGCTCTTGTACATTGTCTCAACTTTTGTGTTTTTAACCAGCTGTTCCAGCTCCCATAAAATAACTGCAGTGTGGTTTCTTTTGTTTTTTGTTGCCACAATCGCCTTGTATTCAGCAGCTTTTTTGAATATACACTATATAGTTTTTACTTGTGATATTCCAGCTTTCTGTGAGTCTAGCGGCTCTCCAGCTTGTTGTTTTCATAGGAACTCTACCAGGATGAGAAAAAAAACTAACAAGCACTTGTCAGTTCTCAGCCATCACTCTCCTGACAAGCAACTCTTGTGGACTTCTCCTCTTATCTTCCCTCTCTCTCACCTTGCAGTCATCTGAGAGAGCACATTTCATTGCATTTGTATGTGTGTACATGTGTGTGTGTGTGTGTGTGTGTGTGTGTGTGTGTGTGTGTGTGTGTGTGTGTGTGTGTGTGTGTGCGTACAGGCTTGCTTGCATGCATGTGCCTGTGTGTATATGTGTGTGCTTACATGTGTCAGAAACTCGACATGATCTTGTCTCCGGTGAAGGCCTTGGATCACCCGGCCCTGCTCACTCCAGACCTGACAGTGCAGCTGAACTAATCAATATCTCTCTGCAGTCAAAGGTGGGTTCTGCCATGAGGCCGCGGGGGTGCACTAATTGATGGAAACTCACCGCCGGCTAGCTCCATGCCCTGCGGCGCTGGAAGACGGCAAGCTAGGGCCTTCCACTGAAATGGAAGGGGAAATAGAGGACAGAAAGGCCGAGATCATAATCAGGAGGGAGAAATCTGTTTAGATTTTCCTACTTTTGTCTGTTTCTACGTGTAGCTTAGCGCAGCTTTACATACATGGGACATGCTGCCTGTTGGTTGACGTATTTTATGTTTTGGCAGTTTTTGGCTGACTTTCCTCGTCTTATTCTGAAGGGCAACAGTGTTCAGCATAACAATGGTCTTGTGGAATACAGGTATTAAACCTGTGGTGCAATTTTATTTTCCTTTTTTTTTTATTTTTTACCCAATCGGTTTGGTAGGTCACCTTGCCTGAAACTCATAAAACTGAATTGCATTAGTCGGTTTTAAATGGTTTAAATGTCAGATTGCCTGAATGCTGTCCCTATGAAAGTAAAATGAACAAAATATGTAACATATTTTAAAATATTGTAACAAATTAGATTTTATTGTGAATATACTAAGGATTACATGTCATGTTTGAAAGGAACATGACTTTATACAGTCCAAATAAGTAGATATCAATGATTAGATTTTACTTCGACAGTGTTTAAATATTTAGTTAAAATGCTACATTATCTGAATTCTGTCCCTTTGAAAGTAAAAATGAATAATATATGAAACATACTTTAACATATTGTCACAAAGTTGGTTTGATTATCAATTTATTAAGGATTACATATCATGTCTGACAGGAACCTGACTTTATTTATTCCTAATAAGCGGATATCATTGATTAGATTAGACTTTGATAATCTATTTATCGTTTAATAATTGACCAACATATAGTAGCTTTTTATGAGCAGAAAATTACCTCAAGAATGTGTCTGAATTTTCTGTTCCGATCACATAAAAGTGTCCCCTCACTCATTCAAGTGATTTTATAACCATGTAAATTATCACATGTAGAAGAATCGCCACTCAGTCAAGGGGAAAAATCCAAGAATGTCCCGCAAGAAATAAAAGATAATTTGAGAGAATGCCCACTGACTTGTTTCTTGTTAAGAATATATTGTTATGGTGCAGACTAAGCACGCCATGATAATTATCATCAATAATTGAGTAAGGGGAAATGGTGGAAAGAGCCGCATTCAGTGCTCGCTAAATGTGCCTGAGAGATGCTGAGATGGACAGTCTGGCTAGCTTGCTAATTTGGTTCCTTTTTATGTGGCACTGAAGATTATCTTTATGATTCCACGCGCTTAGCTTTGGCTCTTATGGAAACCTGGGAAGGGAACATGCAGTATTTCCTGCCATTGCTATTTATCAACTGTTTTGTGGGACACATCGATCCCAGAGAGCATCAAAACAACGTAAAGGGAAATTGCCTGAAATGCATGCATCATCCGGTAGCGCATACTGAGCCAGTTCATGAATAACAGCCTTTGACTTATATTAATAACACACATTTTTCTCTAATTGACATGACACCATCTTGGAATTTTGACTGAAGTAATGCTATAAATAAGCCTCATCTTTATCTTCCTATAATGTAAAGATGGCTTATATAATTAAAAATTGTATTATTAGATTTGCACTTGCACATTTGTAGTAGGCCATGTCTCCCAAAGCAAACATCGTAGGATCAAGAGAAAGTTGCTTCTTTTTTACTTCTGTGTTGTGCTGTGTATATTATGCTGACGATTACCTTTCCATAAATCTTGAGACTGAGATAACCTTAATGCAGCGCTAGCTGGAGGGCAGTTGTTGGCAAGAGCCTTTGCTCCTTTCTTTGGAAGAAGAAGCTTTTCCTCTGAAATAGGCCACAGATCTGTTGCAGCCCAATCATGCCCATGAATAATGTGTTCAGCAAAAAAACTACAGTCAGCCTACAGAGGGAAAACCAACCTTGAAACTTGCTGCCTTATTGAACTCGAGCAGTTTGACAAACATGTTTTGCTGCGGTTTGTGGAAATGTTTGGAAAAATCTGAGTGTTATGATTAGATCAGAATAATATTTCTTTATATTTTTGCCCACACTGAGTGAAGTATCACCAACCGTGTGCTTTTGCAAAACATATTTATGGATTTGGACATGGGGTTTCAACAACACGTACGCTGTAGCAACAAATTGTTAAGCAGCTGTAATGCAGCTTATGTGCAGAGGACCAGTGAGTCTTCCACAACAAAGAAAGTTCAGAGTCAGTATTGACTGAAAACGATAGGCGAAGCCTCTGGGAATAAGGTGCACTTTCCAAAATGTAAATCAGGCCTTCCCTGAGACACACAGGCCTCTCCCTCCCCTGCTGCTCAGAAAGCTTTGCCATTCACCTTTAAACAGCAGAGCAATAATCAATGGAGCATTATTAATGTTGAAATCATTCATGTGCTCTCCTGTGGTACACTGCTGAGTGTAAAGCCACTGAAGTCATGTAACACATACAGTGGATTGTATTGTATTCATTACATGATAAGAAGTACACCTATCATAGCTGCATATACTGACCCAGAATCTATCTTTATCAAAAAATCATGATGGGATTTGTCTCACCTTCAATTAAAACCTTGAAAAGGTGTATTTTTGTAATCATACAGACTTTATTGTTTGCACAGATCATGAACTATTAACATAGATTTGATCCTAATGTAGCCTTTGAACGCTTCAAGTATCATCCGTGGCTACATTTCTGTTAATCCCAAAGGTTTTTGAGCACTGGTATCAACAATTTCAGTTTTGAGACAGAAAAGAATCATGCATGTGTGCTTCAATCTTTAATAAGCCATGTTTCTTTGCCATGTTACATACAAGCCCTTCCTCCATCCCTCAAAGATCCCGGTGTGAATTTTTCATAAACCCTGTCTCTGTTTCTTGTTCATGAGCTGTCTCAATACACAGAGGCCTATTGCTTCCATGTCTAGCCCAGTGTATTTACTGGACGTTAGAAAGAGTGCAAGCGGAGCAGCAGGGCTCGGCGAAAAGGAAGAGGAAGGAGCGAGCGCTCTCCTTCATTACAGGAGCAAGATATAAATCAAACTAATTATGGAGCCACTACAGTATCGAACCCATGGAGGGGAAATGAAATGATCAGAGGCAGGTCGCTGCTCAACAGAGAGCGAGTTAATGAAAATATTAATTACCTGATGATATACTGGGGATCTGGAGGGCCCCACCCACCCACCCCCGGTCTCTCTCTCTCCCTCTCAAGCCCCCTACCACAGAGAGCATTTGTTTTAATTGAGTAATAATAAGACTGTTACATTTGGCTGAGTCACTTGATTTGAGTGGGTAATTGACCAATAAAGGCCCATGATAGGCAATTATAAATCCAATGTAGTGCTAATTACTTAGCAACTCTTAAGTGTCTAACTAACACAGAGAACATTACACTTCTGTGCAGATGGTGATTTTAGAAGTCGTAAAAAAAAAAATAAAATAGGTGAGTTCACAGAGCGAGTTTGATCCACACGACACTCACTAAATCAGTCGCCTCAGTAACTTTCTTTCCGTCTGTCACACCTCCCACCGAACATCATGGTGTAATTTGCTATTAATATCAGATTTTGGCCTCATGATCGATTTCCTCTGTGTTTTCATTCTAAATTATTCAGCGGTACACTTTATCTCCTCACCTTCCCCTTCTCCCCAGACTGCCGCACTCCTCCCCACCCCCCTCGCCATACCATTTGTCACATTGGTCAATAAGTGGGTGATATTTGGCTTCTGACTGTGTGGGACAGGGTTACTTGCAGGGTGTAGATGTGTGGGAGAGGGGGGACCCAGACAGATAGTATTGCACAACAGTCAATCACTGTAATTAGAGGAGGTATCAACAGTAGTCTGGTCTACTGAGGTTTGAGGTAAAGGATGTGTTGAAGTTCATGCTATTCTTAGGTTCCGCTCATTTATTCCCTTTAACGTATGAATGAATGGATGAATGAGCTCTGCTGTAGACTTGCAGGAGAGGTTTTTAAACATGTTAATACATTTACATCTAATTAAAACTGGCACTAACTATAATGTCTTTGGAGAGATTTGTATAATTTGCAAATCTTTTCATACTCACACACTTCTAGTTGATATTCACTTTTAGCTGTATCATTTGCTTTGCTGTCATTGTCATATTTCAGTCATTTTTGTATTTATTATTTATACCTGCAGTGTATTTTCTTGTATGATTTAATAGGCAGAGCAGCAGCATCTTTCAAAAGCTTCTTGCAGTCCCTCATCACAGTTTGTATATGTTGCACAAGTTAGGGTTAGTTCCATCAGTATGTGAGTTTTTCTTCTCAGATTGTTTTATTTTAATATATTTTTTTAATTATCCAGTTTCTTACCAAAGGAAAATGCTCCCTCAGGATTGCAATTATTAAAATATGTACAAACCTCCCGTATGTGTACAAATGAGGCCAATAAAGAGTTTTGTTTGGGGTTTTATAATTCATTTAGTTTTATTAGTTTATTCATAGGGTACAGTGAAAAGTGATCAAAAGAAGCAAAATTACAAATGGACAGTCATCATGTATTGCTAATTTTACTTCATTTTTATTGCCAGATATTCAAAAAGCACTGAAAAACCGTGATAACATGACTCAGATGTAGGTCAAGAAATGGGCTAGACACAGTTTTATCTTTAATGAAAGCCAAAGAGATGTTCAGACATTATGCCCCCCAAAAGTGGCAGCTAATGCCAAACAAACTGCATAACTTAAATGCACCAGTCAGTTCTTAGCACTTTCCAAGGTGGATGTTTGGAGGACAAGCTGATAGTTCACATCGCTAATTCACCAGATAATTACATGCCATTAATTAATAAACTGGCATGTAATTACTGAAATGACACCAAAACTATGCTGCGAAACTCTTGCACAGATGCATCAATGTGACCGGCGCTTATGACTCAAGCGTAATTAGTCATCTCAATTTATCTAGCTGGATGAGGTGATGCATTCAGTCCGCTACCTGTCTGGCTCTCAGGGAGCGAGTGAGTGAATGAATTTTACATAGTTGGAGGCTTTTCTTCCATTCAGAGTGACAGGCTAATCAGTGCTTTGTCAAAGTCGACTCCGGCTCCACCTGTCAAAGCTGTCAGTCTTCTGAGGCTCCAATGAGGTCCCCCGAGTAATAAACTGGAGAGCTGATTTCACACCGTGTGACCTGCAAGGTGTGAAGTCAGGACGCTGAGGACATCATAATCGATGTCAGAACATGTGGTATTGATGAAAGGTGTCAGAAATGACTGGAACTTACATGGGATCCTGGAGGCACTCAGTGGGAGTCTCTGGGGGTCCCGATCGTGATTATTACACAATGTGTTGTGTGATAGTGATGTAAGGCAGCAGTAAGGGCCTGCTGGCTGCAGCAGACACTGTCGTGCTAACTGAGAAGTTACAGGATCTCAGTGAAGCGTGTCCTTGAGGAAAACATCAAACTTTCCCCTGCTCACCTTTATTCCGGTAAACTCTGCTAAAGACGATGTTTCTTATGGTGCCACATCCCTGATTTATCTTTTTAAACGGAGACACGACTGCCACCCGATGGAGCAGCACTTGTCATCTTCATTGCGTGTCGGCTGGTCGATTGGTGACACTCGGGTTGAGGTGCTGATCTAACAGCTGTGTCATGAGTCGGATATTCCAGTAAGGGGATCTAGAGGATGATATTCCAGTCTGAGTAACAAGAGGATAATAAGATCACAGAAAGACGATCAATGGCCAGTAAGCTGAGCTCTCTTTTTGTCTCGTCTCCCTCTCTCTGAGACACTTCCTCTTGCTGTTGAACGCTGTCTGATTTTGCAGAGTTCTCCTAAATATCCTCCACAGTTCGCTGGACCAGCCACAGATTGGCTTGGGAGGGAAATGCAGGTGCTTTGGCTTTGTTTGTTTTAAGTTCTGGTAAAAGTCATGCAGTGACAGAGTTGTTCTTTTGTATGTCCATTTTTGAGAGGGCCAGATGTTTAACTAACACTGATAACCTGTAAAGGCCTCCATCACCATGAAGACATGTTATAGTGTGTTATAGTGGCCCACACTTAGATCTGTGAGGTTCTAAAATGAAGAACTAAATTATTAATCCAACAAAAATCTGCTATTTTTCACTAAATTAACCACTTGAATCGTGTTTTTAAAAAATTGCCGAAGATGTATTCTCTATAATGTGAATTATTTTGTTTAGATCAAGGCAAAGTGAATTACTTAAAGTTTTGGATGGCTTATGTTATGTTTCTCTTGCTCTAATTTAAATTTTTTTTGTATTTGAGATGCATTTGATGGGAGCAACAGACAGGTCCTGGTCCACTGGTTCGTCTCCATTTGTAATCCCAGATTTAAATTTCCTTGTTGTTACACCAAATGTGTTTGAACAAATTTATTTGAAGGTTTTCTTTGCAGCTAATCTGGATTTTTGTGAAAAGTCTCTATAGTTTGAATAGATTTCTTGATAACAGCATTTTGTAAATCACATTCTTTAAACTTCGCATATATAAACAGAGCAAATGTTTTTAATATATAATTTGTATTTATAATTCTTAATGTCTGTTGGTGCCATTTTAGATGAAGGTGTTGCTCCACTGTGTCAGATTTTTAGATTTTCAGAGTTTATCAAAGTTGTGTATTTTCTTTGCAGATGATGCGATTTTGTTGACTCACAGTTAAATCGTTGCTGATGTCATCTTGAGCTCTGGAAGTTGTATTATTTATCACATTTTATAAACCAAGCAATAAGTGATCAATTGAGACAATGATTGAGTCTAAAAAGTAGTTGCATGCTTAGTAAGATAACGCTGGATTATTTGATTTTTAGGGATCAGTGGATACATTTTACCTAACATTCATGGCAACAGTTGGAGTTTGCATTGGGAAACGGATAAAGGTATGCAATTTTTTTAAATTAAGGTTTATGATTTATTCAATCCTTTGCAACTTTACTGATAGAAGAACATGGATTGCTTTGTGTTTGTGTTCATTTTGTCGCATAGCATCAGCGAAGGTTTCACTGCAACCTGAGGATTTGCACTGTTAAGTTGCATCGTACACAATATGTGTTTCAGGAAGAAATTTGTACTTTTCTCTCAACATGTGAGGAATAATATTCAAAATAACATCAATCATCCACTTAAACTTCTGTCCTCATGCTAAGTGGGACACTGAAGTGGCACAGCCCATTGGCACCATTACGGGGAGGGAGAACAGGGGAAGAGACTATCTGAAAAAATGCTGCTGTTGTTGTACTATTTGCATTGTCACTGACATTCAAGAGGATTCAGCCAGTAAGAGTGTGTGTGGCTGCTTCAACATTTGTCCCTCCTGCATGCTTTCCCCGCTCCAGTTAGAAAGAGTTGAAGCAACCTTCCTGGGCAGTCTTTCCTTCTCTACTCCAACCTCTAACAACTCATGAAATATTTAACGTGTCTCACAGTAACCTCTCACACATACACACATTTTTCTTTGTGTCATTCTGGCTGATGGTCAGTGGATGAAAATGTAAATGTCCACTTTTATTTTAAGAGTTCAAGTGAGATCCCTCTTCATGCATCTGTATACTACACACTTGCCCAACTTCTGTATTATTTCGTGGAATATTCCCCACGCCATTGTATTCAGACTGGGTGTGCGCAGAGGTGGCTGGATACAAATTTGACACCCGCCCGATGGGCAGCTGCCGGCTGTTTAATCAACAGTGATGAATATTTGATGGCGTGGCGACGGGCAAGCGGTGGCCGACACTCTCCTCATTATCGAAGTCCATGTGTACAGAGGAAGATATTCAATATCTACCGATGGGGGACCTGGCCTCTCTCAGCCACATGAAATGCCCTCACAGCTCCTTGCACGGAGGCTGGATGTTATATATGCAGTGCTATAAGAAGTTTAATTTATGGAGAGGCGATGGAGGGAAATAATTCAGGCCTGCTTCTCTGAAATAACTGCAGTATTCACATCTCAAATGAAGTCCAAACATAGCAGTTGGTGCAAAAGAAAGGAATGAATGCACCAAACCAGACTCCAAATTAGAAATGGCTTATAGGTAATTCTTGGGAAGGTGGTCATTTCCTTGAAAGCAGGCAAGAAGAACTTTGTGGCTTCAACTTGCTGCACAACTATCTTTATTTATAAATGCATTTAAATAGCAACTAAACCAGTGGGAGCATGGAGGAAGAGGTTAATAAGAAGCAGCTATCTAGTTTTTTACTCCAGGAGGGATCTTACAGTGATGTTCAGGACCAAGGTCAGTGACAGAAACAGACTCCTCTCCATGTTGAGTCATTTCTGTGCTTTGTATAAGTGCAGAATTGTTTTTACTTTTTCTTTCTGAAAATTGAATATTTCTTGTTTGGGTGCAATGCAAATTAAAACTAGTGGTTAATATGACAGAACATCCTCATCATGATGCAGATGTTCTTACATCCATATGACCAAAACGTGTCGTCACCCTAAAAAATTGCAGAATCTTGTACTTGTAGCGTCAAAAATGGGCATAGTGAATTTCAAAAGATAAGATCAACGTGTTTTCTTGGTTGTCCACTGTTTGGATTTAATTTAAACAATTGTGGAAATATTCTGCTGTACATTAATAATTAGGCCAAAAAAAATGGTGATTTTCATCCATTTATGGCAACAAAGCTTCAATAAAGGCTCCTTTTAAATAAAATTGCATACGTTAATTCAAAGACAAACAAATTTAAAACACATAAATAAATAACTTGGTAATACCTTACTAGATTCCACTACTGAATTTTAAGCTAAGAGATGTTTTGATAGCATCTAGAGATAAAATCTGACGTGACTTCACCCTGCTGCTGACGTCGAAGCTCCTTATATGGTAATGCTTCCTGTCGTTCTCGGTTGCGTGCACTTTCTGTCTGTCTGTCTGTCACGTGCCGGTAAGGACGCAGGGAATGGTTTCAATATAAGGGTTCAGAGAGCAGCGCGCCCCGGGGCCACGGCGGCTCTTATATGGAGGCAGGGACTGAGAACAAATGACATTAGGTAGGAAGGCGAGATTTTGCATGAAGTGACATTTAGGTGGCAAAACGTAATTCCCGAACGAGGTGAAACATCCCTGCGCAGACGCTGACAAGTGTTTTGATGTTTTAGTGCTGCACTTTATCAGTATAGGGCTACTTGTCAAACGGTGGGGCCATGCGACTGAGGGGTTGAGCTTTTAAGCAGCGAGGTTTGTTGTGAAGATTTCCCTCCACAGTTTCCACATCAGGACAGATTAAATCAGATTAAGCACTTCTAAGGCTTCTCTTGCATCGCCTTGTGTCACATTAGTGAGCTACAAAGCTGAAAAAAAATCCCAGATGTTGCAAATGAGGCTTCCTGCAAAGTGAGCCAAAAGGTTGAGATACCAACAGCTGGGAGTCACTGACATCCCACTGAGTGATTTCTGGCCTCTGCAGACATATCTGGAAGTCGCATCCTTCACTCATAACACAACAGCAGGTCATTCACTAGTTAGACGTCCAGCGAGAGACGAGAGGAGGTGCATGATGACCAAAATAAAGCTGCAAAGTGGCAGTATGATGGCTTTCAGGCTGTGTAAAAGTCTGGGATGGTGTTTATTTGCGTGTGTAAAGCGTAATTTAGAGTGGATCCTCTAGGAAACATGTTCTAGTAAAATAAAAGACTGCAGAATATGGATTTTAAAATGTGGTGCTACATTTAGGATTACGCACAAAACAATAAAGGATACATTTGACAGATGGTGGGCAGTTGCAGTACATGAACAGCTTTGAAGAGGGTTTTGATTTCATAGCTTTAAGTGCACACTTTAAACATTGCTATAAATGAAGCTGTAAAATAACAAAATGAGGATTTGGCATTCTGCAGACAAAACAAAGTTGGAATAATTGTCCTCTTAATGAAGCTTTGTTTCCAGTGTGCAGCTGATTTGCAATTTGAACTTTCCTCATCCATTTTTTATTTAGTCAAATCACAACAAAATGATGACACAAGCTTAAGCTGTTCTGGTTTTCTTGTTTTTAAAAATACAACCACATGATTAAACCGGAACAATGGCCAGCCTCAAAAACGTAGGCTGTAAACACCTAAAATATATATTTCACAGTCATATTTTAATATATGAGCATTTGGATTGTTTTATCTTCTATTTTTTCCTAAACTACATCGAAAACTTTTTAGTTTCTTCCAGCTCTACTTTCTTGTTGTTGACAAAAAGAAGCAGATGTGAGCTGGCAGACTTTGATCTGCTTATGTGTCTGCTCCACACAAATAGGAATCTAAATTGTGCTTTTTTGGTATGCAGGCTACCTGCATACGCCTACGTGAGGCATACATACCCATTTTTATCTGTCAGTAGCTACATGACAGAGGTCAGCCCCCTCAAGATCAAATATTTTTCTTACTAAATGACGGATTTATTAGACAAATAAGTTGTGCGTCTGACTCTGAACCCTCTGTGATTGAAATATACCCCTGTGTCAACAGCATCGCCTCTCAAACCAGGTCCCGGGCGATGGAGGGCTGCCACAGCGGATTACTGAGCAAATATAAGTGGGAAATGAGTGCAGATCTGGGGGATCTACCCATCCACATCCCCCGGTTTGACATTTCCGTCCAAAGGCCAACCTTCCTGCGTATTGTTAGATCAACGGAGCCCTCCACGGGAGCTCTTATTTTTATTTATTTATTTTATTTTTTAAGAAACTCCATGAGTAGAACAATGTCAAAACAATAACTAAGCCAAATCAAAAAGAAAAAAACATAACTAAACCATCGTGTTATGTGAGGCCTCTCCTTTCTTTTTTTTATTCTTTTTTTTTTTTTTTTACTTGAAGCATGTAGTGTTGTAATTGTAATGATCTAATCCATCTTAACCTGGGCGCCTAACAGCTCCGATTAGGGTAGGCCCACTCCTTCCCGCTCAGAGCCATATAGTAAAAAGTCGTGCGCTCGTAAATCTGCGCGCCTGCGTTACCATAACGCGCTGGTGAAATCATTATTTGTCGACCTGATGTCAGAGACTCTCTCATTTCGTCTGTCAGGAATCCAATTTCCTTTTATTTACATCCACGGTATAGATTAATTACTCCCCCGACTAGTAGCCTGAAGGAATTAAGATATGAGATCCTTTCGGTAGGCTCCATGATTAATCCATCGAAGGCCTTATGCAAGGATACAAAACCGGAGGAAGGAGAGGAGGTGATGGATGCTGTCCGGATCGGGCATCCTTCTGTAACGATAACAATAATAATGTTTTTATGTGGAATTTTAAGGGAGCTATGAGGCTCAGAGGGGACACCCGAAGCATCATGGGATGGGACAAGTTGGGGAGGGTGTGAAGGGTAGCAGGAAGGCCCCTTTCAGGCCGACGCGATCATGCTGCGTCCACTTATTGATAGAGCTTTAAGGGGGTTATGATACCGGTGAAGTTACTGATGAATGCCCCACCACCACCACACCCCAACCCCTCCTGATTAATAGAGGACTCTGTCGTAAGGGGCTGACATATGGTAGGCGAGGCAGCTGGGGACGGTACCTCAGGCATCCCCTACGGCCATTAACATATTAGAGGCTATTGTGCAGGCAGACAGTCCGACTTCATCCAGGGCCCCTGCGCAGAGAGGCAGCACCCCAGAGCTGTTTGATATAGGCTTTCAATAATGCATCACTCTTCAATCCGCCAACGGAGCTGTTCGTGGTGCTGAAATGATTGCCATGTGGCGCGTGTGGTGCCGCGCGTGGAGTGTGGTTCAGTGCCAGCGGTGTTGTGTTGCTCTCGGTAGGCCTATGTTAGATGGGAAACTTTGAAGTCATCAACATAAAGAAATACAAAAAGATAGATAGATAGATAGATAGATAGATAGATAGATAGATAGATAGATAGATAGACTACACGCTCATGCACAATTACGCACGAATAGATCCAAATAAATGCGCAATATCCTGAGCTGCTGCTGCCTCACATGTGTTAATTCATCAAAATACAAAATGTATCTAAAATCTGTCGTGTAAAAAAACTCAGTTCATAAACCTTCCACCACTTTTCACCAATTCACAATAAATGTTTCCCTTTAATAGCCTAGCTTACCCCAAAAAATCAGTTTGTGCAGCAATAAAATTTATGTTAAAAAATGAAATATTCTTGGTTTTCACTACGATGGAGATGTGTATCCTCACGTCCCATCTGGTAATCTTTGCCTTACAATTTTAAAAGGGTAATTTCTTAACGAATTCAGTGTTTTGTTGTTGTAAATTGAAATGATCTTAAATCAAAAAGCATCTGTGAAATAGACAAAATTTGTATTTTACATTCTGCATTCAGTCTAAATGCACTGCAGTCTATCTCTACGTGGATCTATGTTAAATACTTCTTTTTTAAATGGTCAAAAGTTGTTAATGGTTATGAAAATGTCTAAGACCAATCTAAAAAATATATTTTACTCACGTTAAGGAATCGCTCACTCGTCTGTCCATGTAGCCAAAAGCTAAAGAAAAGCAATAAAGAGCAGCTTTCTCTGCTGTTTAACAGCGACTTCCTTCATCCGCCTGCTTCCCCCGAAACCCCCGAAAGCTGTCTGAAAGTATTGCATTTTATATCAGCGAATCCCGATTAATATTGCATTACGTGCATTTAAAAATTCGGTTTTTTTTTTTGTAAATGCAGTCGAAGTGAAGCCCACCAAAAGAAAAGAAAAAGAGACAAAAAAAATCTGCAAGTTAGGACTGAACGGAAATATTTGAAGGAGGGTATGGAGGTCACATTGTGGCCATTAAAATAAATAATAAACTTTTCTTCCTTTTTTTTCCTTATTCCTCTCTCTCTCTCTCTCTCCTCTCTCTCTCTCTCCCTCTCTCTGATGTCAGCGTCGCTTTAAACGCTGCTGCTGAGTTATTCTGACTCTGCTGTGAAACTTCATTAAATGTTGATTGTTGGGCCTGATGCTCAGTGCAGCAAAGGGCGGGAACTTCATCTGATTTAGGAATTCCAGACATGCAAATCGGTTGTTTCTTTAGCAGCCCTTTTATTTTGTAATTAAGCCTATGTTAGAGGTGCAAACTTTCAAAATAAATGCACCTGCAGGTAAAATACCTCATCACTATTTCCCTATTTTAATCACTTGTTAAAAATACATAGAGCAGAACAATAAACTTGTTCTGGTGCAGCATAAAAAATAATTATTTAGCATTCTGACTGAAAGATATCATTGTTATTAATTATTATTATTATTTAGTTGGCACAGGCTTTTATTTCGAAGGCTTTGACAGTTATTAACATTTATAAGGTGACTTTATGCTCCTGAATTAGTTTTTTTTTTTTTAGCTACATCCAAGCATAACCTCGATTAATGAGCATCTTATCTCGGTTGTAAAAATGCCAACAACATTTTAAATCATACCAAAATTGAACCTAAAATTAAAAACATATATCCAGAAATAAAAACATGTAGTTAATCCCTTGAACTAATGCAAAAATATTCAGATTGAAACATCAAAATTCGTCCAGTGGAGGCCCAATCACAACCAGAAAAGCATGGATTTCTTTCTTTGATTTATTAGAAGATTGCTGGAACACACCTCCCTGTTGAATTTGGCTTACAGGATGAATAGTACCAATGAAAGTAAAGAGGACAACAGAGGAGAGTGCAGAAGTTGTGAGAGAGGGAAGGAGACAGTGGGACATTTTTTTTTCTTCCAATGATGCACATGTCGCCGCAAGTTTTGTAAACATACTTGTGCACAAAGTAAAATATTACTTACACCAGCGTTTCCGTAACAAATTAACACGACAAACAACGTGGTGATCTTAATGTGAAAAAACAGGCATTTAACAGTGACTTACACCATCCACAAAATAAGGTCTATCAGCAGACAGCTCTACTGTAAGCAGTGATTTCTTTCCCCCAATGCATAGAGTGTTTGCACTGCCAAACTGAGACACATGAAATCCTCTTTTTCCCCCCTTCCTTAATGAAGCAGACAAGGCTTTTTCGTGCTCTGATCTGTCTGAAACTTTTTCCTTGTGGCATGGAATAAGACCCTTATAATTTATTTCCCCCTCCCAAAAAACACAGGAGCTCAACCTCTGATAAGTGATAAAGTGATGTCTGTATATACAAAACCATTTAACCGATCTAGAAACCTAAAAGGGCCTTTTTTGTGCAAATTCAAAAAAATATATCTGTAGATGTGACAGCCCAGAAGAGGCTAAATTACTACCCCGTGAATTAGGATTCCATGCAGGCCTACATTTTTTTCGTTAGCCATTTAAAGTTTGCAACTAAATTTGACTTCATAGCAGCCTCCAAATAAGAAAGAAACGAACGGATGAATAAATGAACAGATTCATGAATTATTCTAGAACAACAACGACAAAGAAAAGGGGAAAAAAAGGAAGAAATCAAACCCAAGAACACAGTTCAACAATCAATGAGGTAATTCGTAAATGGCTATACTTCAAATAATAGGCCTATTAGGAGAAAATAACTCGCTATAGTATCCAAGCAAATTACCTCTTTCCACGTGTTTTTTTAAAGGCAATGTCGCTAAAACATTTTTCCCTTCGTAACAACTGAGCGAAATTTTGTGTGATCTGTTATTTGCATACTTCACATTCACCGATAACGTGAAAAATAAACAAGATATATGAAAGCCTCTAAATGGGATCTAAAGCCATTGCGCCACCAACGTGGGAAAATCGCTGGAGACAAAAAGACTGAAATGGTGTCTTTAGTGTCCCTTGGTCCCCCAAATTCAGTCCCCACAACTTTTTTTTTCTGTGTGTGTGTTTTTGTTTTTTGTTTTCCTCTCCTTTGCTCATCAGTGGGCAGCGGAAAATTTCAACCTCTTCTGCTTCTGTCTTTGGTTACAAAACCACACTCGCAGCCACATTTTTTTTCAGGTCCAACTTTCGGCTAATAGCTGCTATTTTCTCGGACGACGGCCGAGGCTGTACGGCGAAGTAGGCCTCCAAAGATCTCTTTTCCGGGCGCCGCTATCGAGGTCCTCTTGCGTTTCTTTTCCCCTCCGTTGAAAATGTCAGGTTTGCTCATTTTCTCCCTCTGGCCCCCTCGGCCTCCTCCAGCCAGCGCCTGGAGGATGGGCTTGAGCGCAATCATGTTGTTGTTGGGACAGAGTTAAGGACTCGAATCGACAAAATTGTACTTTGGCTCAGCGATCCCCACGCCGGAATTTTGAGATTAGCCAGAGCGCCGCCCACGTCCGCCTGGGTCACCCCCCAGCTTGATCCTCCGCTGCTTGAAGCGCTCCGCGAAAGCCTCCAGCTCGCCTTGGGTCCGTGTCCGAGTCATTGATGGAGGGAGTCCGGCGTTCGTGAGCCCCGGGCCGCCTTGACCGCCGCCGTGATGGCCCGGTAAGAGCCCGTGGTGGGTGAGAGGCGAGTTCATGCTCATGGCCTGGTGGAGAGGTGACCCAGGCCGTGCATGTGCGAGTGCGGGTGCGCGGAGGAGTGGAGAAATGAGCCCTCCGCCACCGCCACCTCCGCCGCCTCCTCCACCTCCTCCTCCGCCGCCGCCACCTGCACCGTCGTGCGCGCTGGACATGAGGGCGAGAGACGGCGAGGAGAGGTGGTCCATGATGTCCGGGGGCTCCAGGTTCTGGTGGTGGTGGTGGTGATGGTGGTGGTGGTGGTGGGCCAGTGGCACGGTGGACGTCGACGAGCATGGCACCGTGCTCATCGTGTGGTAGGTGGCGTCGGGCTTGAACGGGTGCGTCTTGCCCTGGGACACGGCGATGTCCACGGCCGCCAGAGCCTCAGCCCGGGCCAGGAGGGTCTCATCCAGGCTGGCGAATATGTTGCTCTGTAGCTGCAGAGGGGGGACAATTAAAAAGAAAACAAAACGGGGAAACGGAGGGGAGAACGAAAGGGTGTGAAATGGGTAGGAAATGTGAAAAGGGTAGAAAGGAAGACAGCAGGAAAAAAGAAAAAAGTATAAATGAATGTAGCTGTCAGTCGGGACTTTTGGCGACATAACAGAGTCGGAGTATTCCTTCAGAAGCGGCAAGTCATAAAAATTAATACAAAAACAGCAAAGCCGGGCTTTTGCGTGAGCATGCTTTCAAAAAGATCACAGACTCTCCGAGTGATTGCTGTGGAATACATGAAAAAAACATTAAGTGCTCGTCTTGGCTGAATGTGCCTCGGAGCAGCCCTTGTTATTACGCACAGACAGCATTCAAGCACTACAAGCAGCCAAGGCAAGAAAAAGGACAAAGTGAAAGTTTTTTCTCTCTTTTTTCGGTTGATAATTTACCTGTGGAGTTTGTAGGCAGGCTCTCCTTATAGCTTCCGAGCTGGAATGCAGGGTGGTGTACTTGTGTTCGGGTAAGGAGGGATGCATGGCGAAGTGCGGCTGTTTGCTGTTCATGGACATCATCTTGGCGAGCTTCTCCAATTAAAGTGCACGGGAAAGAAGGGGGGAAACGGCTACAAGAGCTGGAAAATAGTCATAGACACACAGTGATCCCTTTGCCTATCCGGTAATGATGCGCTGTAGTTCGCTGTGTAGTGCGCCGAGCAGCAGCCTTGAGCCCGGAGATCACAGAGATGCCTGCAGTCTCTCAGACGCACTTATCTGTCTACTGTTTCCCACTGCTGGGGATGAGAGAGGCTCTTACACCTGAGCGCCTCAGATCTCGTCAAGCCCGTGCTCGGCTGCTCTCGCGAGACATAAACTGCCAGAACAGTGAGCAGGCTGACAGATAAAAACTGCTCACAGGGCAGGCAATAACATCTGGAGACTAGACGCCTGCGTTTTTTTAGGGGCTCTCTCCTCTCCATCCAGCCACAGTCCCAATGCCTGTAAGGCCTTATTCTTTACTTTAAGGCCGTTAACCATTGACTTAACGCGGTTTATTTGTGCTGCTACCATCCCTGGGATTTTATTTTTTTGTCTCCTATGGAATTATTTGGTTAAACAAGACAAAATTCTGAAAACTAATTAGCTTCATTATGAAAGAGGCTCAGCAAAGCAATTTCAAATATAGAAATATTACTAATTTGAATTGATCAGTTGTTTACACCAAATCTTTAAATGTGTCCCTCATATTAACCCTTGGAAACAAAAGAGCCTGCTGCTCTATCATTAAAGACCATCATGGCCAGATGAGCACTAAACAAATTGATTTAATACACCAGTGTAACCTTGTACACAGTCTTTACCTAAATTAATCCCAATGAATTAACACTTCATTCAAACCACAACGGCTGCCCAATTAAAATTTCATGCAGTGATTAGAGGTATGTGAAATATACACGATATATCGTTACATTTGCATAATAAATAAGGCGCCTTCTGCACCAGTGGAATTACTGAGTGAGGTCTCTAATGTGTGTCGTTACAGGCTACATGACTTTTTAAATCGACATGAAAGGACTGAGCTATTTACACTTAACACGAACAAATTGTGTACTGCAAAAAAATAAAAAAAAGAATATGATCATATGAAAAGTATGTTGTTTGTCCACTAAAAATCTAAATCACAAAATACTAACCAATATACCTGTGAACTCTCAAAGGGGATGATTACCTGAATCATGTGATCAAGGCATTTGCAAAAAAGACAAAGAAAATGCAGAAAGCACAAACAAAAGCTATCAACACATTTCTATTGCAATTACTATTTTATTTATAACACACATTGCAACTTCAGTTAGAATATTACGTTTTATCATGATAGTCTTATTTATCCGTCTTCAGTACCGCAGAAGATTACCACGAGGGCCATGAGGTCCGCTCAGTAGTTTCAAATGCCAAACACAGACATGTAGGGTGAAACTATATTTGTCTAAGCACCAAATGTGATGTTCCAACAACAAACTGCACAGGCTGTAAAAATGGGCTCTCAAAGTTATTTAGCTGCCACTGAGAGCTACAGGACAAACACTATCCAACCGTCCTGCCCTATTTTGACCTGATTCATATACCACAACAGGAAAATTAGAGCCTAGCTTCAGATTTAGACATGTATTCTGAAGCAACAAATAATGCTTCCAGTTGTTAAGCCTGACCAACACATGCTACTCTGAGAACACACACAGGTTGGGTTGCTTTGAAACCTTTACATAAGCTTTGAAAGTTTTGTGGGGCTGCTTGTGATAAAGGGGCTGTGAGATTTTCTCTTTATTGGCTGACTGCTGTTCAGTGCGTGTCTTTCTCTTGTTGTGTTCACAGACTTGCCACCAGTGCAGCCGGAGGAAGGAGAGATGTTTGCATGGTCATGGTCCTGGCTTGTTGGACTGAGAGAGCCTGAGGGACCGGCCTTAACCTCATCCAGAGGATCAAACAGTAGATCAAAAGACAGTTCCTCGGTCTGAGAGGGTCCTTCACAGCCAGGACATGGGCGCTGCGCTTCCTGCTGGACACTAGTGCAGCAAAACCTTCCTCTGCAGAGCCTTTTTTGGTGTCTTTGTTTTTCAAGGGCCATCAGTGTTTTCTAACGGTTGGGGGTTCTTGGGGTTCACATTGTGCCACAGGTTTGTTACTATAGTTTGACTTGACATCAGGGAAACTTTGGGTTCTGGGACAAGAGTGTTGTCTAAGACTGTGGTAGGACAGGAAACCAGGGAGAGCTGCGATTCCCGGCTGCTGGAGCTCTCTCCATCCAGCATCATGGAATCCAACTCGGAGATTTTGTCCAGGTAAGCTGCATCCATGGACGCCTCGCTGGACATCTGGAAGCCATCAGGCCCGTCACCTACAAGATTAGCAGACGCAGACTCCTCAACTGAGCTTGCTTTACTTGAACTTGGATACAACTGGTCATTAGTGTTAGATCTCTGCCAGCCATCCCAGAACACAGACTTTGATGGATTCACGTCTTTTGGAGGCAAGCTTTTGTGGAATTTCTCGAGACTTCGGAAATGATTCTCCAAACTCATGCTGCTTTTACTAGGACTAGGAAATTCCTCAAATTGAGCCTCCTCAGGTGCAACGGCAGGTTTAAACGCAACTTTCTTTTCACGGATGCCGGGGCTCCTCAGAGTCAGGGAGCGGAAAGCAGTGGACGAGTAGTGGGTAAAAGTCAGAGGAGGTGCTGTCTGAGCCCTCGTCTTGAGGTTTCAATGAGATTCTATTAAAGTCTTCATGATCTGCAGATGGATAAACAAACTGTGATTCCTGGAAAACGTTGGCATTCTGCCTCTGGATTGCTGCAGATCGACTCCCTCTCGTTGTCACTCAAGTTCTCATCATCATGCTAATTTCTGTTGCTGTGTCAGAGTTTCTGTTGCAGCTGTGCTCGTCCCGCATGCTTCCGGCACGTCAAGACATTTCTTCTCAGACTTTCTGACCTGAGACTCCAGGTCATCAATGTACTGGTCATGCGCTCCAGAGCCCTTTTCAAGTGGTCTACATCACGCTCATACTGCTGGAATTTTAGCTTCCAGTGCCAGCCACCGTATATCGACCAAACCTGGGGACAGAACATTTCATCTTTAAATCATGACAAGTCAATAACATTTAGCTGAGTGACAGCTTTTCTACATTTGTATTGTGCCTTTAAAAAACACATTTGTAAATGTACCTTTGAGCACGATAACGCATTTGGAAAGTAATTAAAACTGAGCTAGAAATAAAAACACTATTCAGTATGTCTGCAATTCATGACAGATGAAGCAGGAATGATCAACTTGCCTGTATGCCGCTACTTCCAATATTCCAAACCCTAAGAGCTTGCCCACCCCTGTTAAGATTAAGTTATCAGACAACAAGTGTTTCTCAGAATAATGGCACATTTTCAGATTAATTTGAAACAGTAGGTATGGAACTGTGTTAGTAGGCAGGATTAAAATGAGAGAAAAACAAGGTTATGGGGGCCAAAAGCTTGAACCTCTTTGAAAAAGTCAAGAACATTTTGGTGTCATGAAGCACACAAAAATACTTACTTTTGAGGAGATCTGCTCGCCACCTCAGCTTTCAGCCTCATATTTTCTTGTACAAGGTCGACATTTTGAGATCGCAATGCCTTATTTGCCTGAAGATGGTAAAGTAACAATATTTATTCCTAAATTATTTCATTTATAGAAGCATAAGCAGTTTTATTTCACCAAAACACTAGTATACTAGTTTTTTTTTTTTTTACACTGTTTCCTTTATAAGTATAGAAAAAAGTAATAATCAGAATAACAATGTGCAACTCAAATTTATACTGTCAAATGCATCAATGAATATTCTTTTCACAACCAAACTAAAGCCTATAACTTATCTGCATCTGTCAGCAAAACAGAAACATCTGTATTTTAAAGGATCAATATAATGTAGTATTTTAAGCAGACAGTGGCTCACATACTGCATGCTGCATACCTCTTTCAGCTTATCCATGTCCTGCTTTACTTTGTCGCAAACATCTGTGGCTGCTCGCAACTTGTTTGTCCATTCTTCCAGGACAAGCGGAGCCACTCTTTTGTCATCTGGTTGCTCTGTATTGATGCTGCAGGGATCCAAAGCGGTCCTCAGCTGGGCCTCTAGACTGTGATTTTTTGTTTTCAGCTCTTCGTTTTCTCTCATTAGCCCTTCGATTTCTTCCTGTTGGAGAAATTTTGAAAACAGGATTTACAAACAATCCGATGATTGTGTCTTCACAACACTAACACCAGTGCTGAAATTAACTGCAGCTCTTATATAAAAAATTTGAACACTATCATCTGAAATTTCTTTTTGCGTTTGCTCCAATGTAGATACTCTTAACAATATATTGCTCTCCAAGATATTCAGAGCAATGAATCTTCAAAGAAAAATCTGTAACAATGGATAGTGGCTGCAACTGAAACTTCACTGAACTGTGCTGACCTGATGGCCTGTTCTCATGTTTTTGCAGTGATAAGCCCCTTGAAAAGTCTGTTCAGAAACCTTAACCTGCTTGTTTTAGCTGTGAAAACACACTGCATGATGAGCCAATACCTCATACTCCCGTAAAAGCAGCTCTCCTCTGGTTTTTCTGAGACATTTCCTCATAGGAGGACTGTCACTGTGATCTCCCTCATTTGTTCCTCCTGTAACAGAAATACACGAGCACAAAAAAGATTAGTAGAACAGACAATGAAACATGTACTAAAATAACATTTAAAGTAAAGTCCCTTGGCTTTTATGTGGATTCAGTGACACCTTAGTTATGGTTTTTCAGAACTGTTAGCCAAAACAAATAGAATACTGGTAGAATTTTGAAAGCAGGCCAAGATTAATGGTGACTCCAAGCTTACCTGCAGAACAGTGAGTTAAATTTTAATGAGAAGACACGAGTCTTTAAGCCCTGTACTTGTTGCCTTCCCTTAAGTAATACACTAACATTTTGGATGAGTGGATTGACATTCATGTTCTCTTTTTCGTACAGATGTATTCAACAGCTGGGATTAAGGGTATCATATCCAACCTCTTTCACAAGCTTTCATATTCCATTCTTTTATCCTCTCAAACAAATGGATGTATTACAGAATGTTCAAGTCCAGAGTGGACAGATGAAATAACTGCATGAATAAAAGTTTGGATTTTTGGAAGAAATATTCAAAGTCTGAATCCAGTTTAGCGGGCTAGAGCTATGAGCCGACTCGTCTGTGTGGACTGATTTTAGTCATTGTGAGAAGAAATCTAATGCAATCAGATCAACAAAATAAGAAAGCATGCAGGAAAACAACAAGTTTGTGTGATCAAGAACTACAGAATTATAACCCCACATTTATCCATGCAAACATCCATCAGTCTTTGTACATTTCTGATAAGGTATTCATTCATGTTATACGGTATAAATGTAAGGAAAATGACACCCTGGATATATATATATCCTTGCTAGCCATCTTTGCTTATGTTCAGCTGTTTGTTTGAGGATCAAGTAGTATAGTTTTCCTGCCCTAAAATAAGTTCATCTCAAGTTTGCTTTACTGCAGCAATCGTCAGTTTTCTATTAAACATGTGGACAGCACGGTCCAAACTACTTAAAATTTATGAACAGCAAACATTTATTCTCATGCATGACCTAATGACTGAGCTTTTCAGGTTTGCAAGAAACTTTGTTTATTAGCTGAAACCATCAACTTCAGGCTATTGGTAAAATAAACCTTACAGCTGCCTAAACTTGACTGCAAACTTCACAACATGCTGTGTTGAACATGAAGTCACGGTGACTCACGACGCTGCAAGGGAGACGAAGCCTCACATTACCGCTCTTGTCTTGCTTTGTGTCTGTTCCTCCTTTTTTGCGTGCAACTCAACTCACCGATGATTTCCCTGCAGGGGTTCTCTGGCGTGATGGGGACTCTGCAGGACGGACACTGGCTAGCTTTCTTTAACCACATTTCCATGCAGGACGAGCAGAACACGTGGTGGTTGGCACAAATGACCGGCTGCCTAACCTGCACAGAGACAAACATGAGAAGATTAAGTCGAAACTTTGGTTAACAGTTGCAATAACACCACGAACACAAGTTTAAGCGCAATACTCGGCTAAAACTGTTTAGCTAGCTAGATTTAACCGTTGAGAGCGTTCATGTTTATCCCGAGTAAACGCGTCCCCCTTCGTTTTTAAAGGCTGGCGGACGACTTAGAAACAGAACGGCGGTTACCTTTCCGAGACATATCTGGCACGAAATCGGCAAAGTGAGGGAAAGAGTCGACGCCTGGTAGTTGAGAGCCATTGTTGTGGTGAAAACACAGCACGGTTCAGCGGCACACTTCCTCTGAGCAGGTACAAATCTCCCACCAGGACCCGCTGCGTCGCGCGCCGAGTCTCACATCTACGGAGAGCGAAAAGGACCAAAAGGCGCCAGTTTAGCGAACACGCAAATACAATGACCAAAAGTTTTCGCCTCACTTTAAGTCATGTTTAAAATTTCGTTTGACAAACACACCGCGAAGAACGTATGTTTGGTGAGTAATTTTAATGTGTTTTTAAAACGGGAAACCAGAGATATCCCAGTTTATCAATATTTTTGCTAGTTAAACAACCGACCAGTGTCGACTACCAATAACATTCATTTGAACTATTGAGTGCCCCATCTGATAAATGCAAGTCAACTTGAATCTCCTTTTACGGTAACTGTTTTGGTTTCCACAAAGTCCTAAGAAACACAATTTACTCTCTAATTCCCTCTCTGGCCATCAATATATCAAAGTTCCAAATTTAGATAATCAAAATTCAATAATCAACAATTCTGCTTGATTATCTCTGATTTGCCTGGAATTTTTACATCATGAAATGTGGATATGTATAAAGATCTTTGTGAAATTGTAGCTCAGTATATTAAATACTTTCCAGACAACATTGTTCAAATGTCTGAAGGACAATATCTCAGGAAATTAAATGTTAACAGCATGACATATTCACTGCTAATCTCAACTCCCCACTGATTTAGAATCTGCAATACTGGACAAATACATCAAATAATCTCTGGTTATGCTTTTGAAACTCCAGAACTCTACTTTATTCTCCTTTGATCAGGCTATCTAGCAGTATTTTTGCTTTTGTGGGAAAACATATGTGCTAAGTCAGTAATGAAATTTAGACTAAAATAACATGTTTTTCTCATTTTTGTGACTAAAATTTAATATAAAAATTGATTCCGTGTGTTTTGTTTTGTATTTTTGTGCCATGCAACTGCATATAGCTCAGAAAATACCACTAGTTTTCTTCTGCATTTACAATTTCTTTGTTAGGATGGGATTTTTAATGATGATTTATATATATATATATATATATATATATATATATATATTTTTATGTCACCCATAATCAGAGATTATTTGAGTCTCTTGTCTCAGATTCATTGGCATGATGGGAAATAACAGTACAATGTTCTGGCTTTTCTCTTACATACTGCTTCAGGTAATGTTCAAACGTAGCCTCAGATATCAATGTGTAAAAGAAAAAGCTGAAAGTAGGTTAACGGGAAATTTTATTTTAAAAAATGATTGCAGAAAGTTCTTAATATGTCAATTTAATATTCGTAGTTAGAATTTTACATAATCATCATTTTAAAAATAAAGGTTTCACACAAATCAGACAGAGTTGATTATTGTGATGGAATAACCCATTTAGACTTTCTTTCCTGCCTTAAAATGACCTCGATGTAATTCTACATCATAGCCTCCTCTAGAGTATATAAATCTATGAAGTCTTATCCTCTCTTTCCTTTCTCCTCTCCCCTATCACTTTACCTTATGACTCCGCTCAAACAATGTAAAACTACTCTGCATGATGGCAAGTTGAAATATTAGAGTAAATCAGCCATACTTGTAGTACTCTCACTTAGCTAGTCATTTCTGTAGTATATAACGGTTGGGCTGGGAATAAAAAAAATGCTCGATCTTTACAGTATTTCCTTAAACCAATCAGAATTGTCATTGGGTGGAGCTAAGCAAAAGATGTGGTTTGGTGTTCACTTTCAATAGTGACAGGTGGAATTGTCTTGGTGGAACATTTGCACACAGGGAGACAAACACTGTCATTAGTACGGATAATCCACGAAAACACTAGCAGGCCTGCCTTACCACGCGTTCGATGTTGTTGTTGCCGTTTCCTGTAGCAAAGTAGATTTTGCAGATAACAGTAGGAGAGAACAAAGCCCCAGTGATGTGGGTCAAGGATGGGCTTATACCCTACATTAGGAATCAGACTGTTCTTGGTCTCACCAGAAACTGATTCTGATAAAGGAAAAGAAAGCATACAAGCCCGGGAGTCTGAATCCACGTTTTGGAGACGGTCATCGTTCCACTACAGTTTCAACATGAAAATGTTCAGCCATTCTTATTTCACTCATGGTATGTGTTTTAGCATACAAAATACAGCATATGGACAATTTAGGAAGTTTTATTCTTTACTATGTTGTAGCTAACTTTGTTCTGGGTTGGTGACAGCACAGACACTCAAATATTACAGTAGCTATGCAGGCTGCCAAACCAACTCAGTGAGCTATCAAGCTAAAACAAGCTGTTATAATTTTTAATGGGTTCATCACCATGATGACTGAGCCATTAACAGCTATTCCAAGGAGTGATTTGATTTAAGCCTATTAAACTAAGATATTGATTATTGCAGAAATACAAGCAGAACTCATTTGCACAACCTGTTATGGACTGTGCATTCAATGATGAGTACAACTACAATAATTATCTTGTTACAAGAATAGATATGCTTGGACAGAGTAAATACATTTGGGATGTTGAACATGTTTTTGCTGAGTTCTGGTTGTAACATGTTTGGTACGGATCTTCTCTGTTAGTAACCATTAAGCACATAGTCCACATGTTTTTCTTAATTTTTGCTTGTTTTGTTTTTAGGCAAACAGTAAAAGCAGACTTATATTGCTATCACATATTTCTCCATGAAGTTTCAAAAAGTTACCTGTTTTCACCGTATATTTCTGTATTTTTGATATCAAATTGGAACAAAAATGTTTAAATTTTCCATCTTGGAGTCACCAGTGACTGGGAAATGGTGCACTGAAAGTCATACGTCACTACATTTTCCAGGACAAATATAAATGACCATGCATGTACAAACTACTGTATTGCCCATAAAATGTATAAAGCTACCCGTCATCCAGAGGGATGCTGAAATTGAGGTGTGATTTGCATGTCATAGATACCCAAAAATAAATCTTAAAAATGAACCTGGAAAAGATAGTTGTAAACACAGTTTACACAAGTTTACTGTAGTGAAAATAAATAAATAGATATTACAATTGCAGATATCCAGCAGCGTACACAAGCTTTCTATTTCGGTTGCCTTGTAAACAAATATATCTGTTCTTCGAGTAAACTCTTTTATATTGTTTGCACAATGAACTTTTTCCAAAACTTAAGGATTTACAGAGAAAACTGGCTTCTAGTGGGTCAATGTGCTCCCAATAACAGCTAATTAAATAAGTTCATGACATAAATAGCTTTAGTTTCTTGTGTTTGATGTTTGTTTTTGTAAAAATGATAAAGTGCATCAAAGCCCAAAGATCAAATTAAAGAATCACATATGATGAGAACTAACTTCAAAATGACAATTCCTTACTTAGACACCACCAGTATCACATTAATTCATTTGACGTCTGCCCATAAAGAAGATTGCAATGTGACATTTTGCAAGCATTTGTCTCGGATGAATGATCTAATTTATAAATAACAATACACAGTGATCTAATATTTGCATAATTTCCACTACAAATATTTCAAATTACATCTCCATCACAGGTTAGCCCTCTGGAGTCATTACTCATATCTAAACCAACATATCCTGCGCCTCATCGTATCTCAAACCAGGACATCTTCTCAGGATCTAATATGATTAGAATTGACTGACTGCAAAATAACCTTGTACACCAATCCCAGTTTGAAAACATCACTGTTTGATTGTTTTCAGTGCCGTATTAAATGGATCACAGGCCACAGCTTGTTCTCACTCATTTTTCATAGCACTACTGGATTTATGAGAACATTTGGAGAAAATTTAGAAGATTAATATGTTTAAGATAAATAAGTTATAGAGACTCAAGTGTAGAATCAATTTGCATAACATTACCCAATGTTAGTTTTTGTTATGGCTGTATAAAGAGAATGTATAAATGCATACAGACTTTTGAAGGAGCAAGTATATGCAAACAACAGCATATTCAAATATACAACAAATATTTTTAGTAACCATTTCTGATCGGACTAAAATAAAAAACTGTGTGGATGTTCTGTGCAACCTTTCATTCAAGCCCACATTCATCTCAATAACACAACTGACTTCAAAGGCCACCTGACATACAAGATGCTGTCAGAGCTACGTCCCGGTGTGCCACAGTAAGACTACAAATTCTAACTGAAGTGGTTAATGAATTTATTCCTGGGAAAGTTGCCCTAAAATAACCAATATCAGACTGAAATGAAAGAAACACCCATTGTCCCACTGAGATTGCATTGCTTTGCAACAGGCCAGTCATTAATTGGTGACAGTCAATTAATCACAGCCGGTACAGACGGCTGCATCTATTGATCTTGTCCCAGCGCTTATTTTTCATCCCTAAATGACACCGATTGCCAGATTTGACCAGCATGTGTAATGGACAGTGAAGAACCAATGACCCGAGTGTCAGTCTTGTCACTGGTTGGGATCTCTATCCCTTCCCCCATCTCTGGCAAATAGCATCTTTACCATTTAGCTTGGAAAGGTTTAGACTGCCCTAAGAGCACAGCAGCGAAACAGTGTGCTCTGGAGCTCAGATGACCTTTTCTGTTTAAGGCTTAATCTCTGACAAATGCTTGCTTTAATTAGCCTGATACCCCCTGCCTAGGCAGCCACCCCACCCAGCTCTTCTCTCTCCCTTACTGTCTGCCTGCGTCTACTTTTCCCTCTCCTTCCCGATCTGACTTTTGGAAATCCTTAAACACTCATCAGTGTGATATACTGTAGATAGAAATGAACTGACAGCCACGTAGCCTGCGGTAGATAAGAAACATAAAAAGGGCAGGATATCTGTCTGAAGTATTGATATTCTATAAGAAACGGATAAGGCACGTATCATATTTAAAACTTATAGTGTATGTAAATGACATAGCAAAATGTAAAATAAAGCTTCAAGACTATGCCTTCAAAGTTCAAAATGATATAACAGTGGAAGTTTTATTATATATTATTGCTCAAAAGTCTAATTTATAGAAGGTGATATTTGAAACACTTCAGAAAATACAATAATTGAACAAATAATGAAAGGGCAGAGAAAGAGGTAATGTTGAGAAGAGAGTGTATAAGAATAAAAAAGATTAGCCAGGGCACATTAGGAGGTTTAAGATAACATGCAACAGCAACCTGCAGGCCTCATCTATTGATCAGCCGCTATCAGAGACAGTGGAGTGTGTTTGTGCAATTGTGTGTGTGCAAAAGCAAGAGAATGGTAGAATGTTTGGAACTCAAACTTAAGTAGATTTTGTTTTTTGCCATCACAGTTTGAAAGGAAAAAGTATGATATATTTCTAAATAAATATATAAACTCCACAAGAGGCTGAAGCAGATGCTTCTGAAGTTTGAACGCCAAGAAGCAAATTGGGCAAATGTTCCTGATCACTTTCCAACATTGCTGAAATTAAATCCTCTCAAAGCCTCAGCTTCACCAGAGACTGCAGCAGCCCATGCATCCCTCCCACTGCAGCAGAAAACACAAGTAAAAGAGATGCATGGCTACAAATCCCTGTTTTATTGGAAAGGGGCCTAATTATTAGGATGTAAGTCAGCCTGTGACTGGAGGGCCGTCTCCTTGATGCGGGCCTGGTTTATATTTATCCCCTCCTCTGCAGCTACAGCAGCAGTGCCACCATCACTACCAGCAGTGTGTGGTGCTTTTATTACATCGCCCACAGGCAGGTTCAGCCCTGTCACAGTTGCACACACACGAACACGCACACACACACACACACACACATCCACGCAGCCTGCAGGACCGGCAGCCAGTTGAGTCCCCTCCACAGCAGAGTTACTCCACATCCCCATGCAGCCCCACATGGGCCCCTGGGACAGTGGAGGGAGGGAGTGGGTATTATGGTAATACTATAGCCTGCTGCTCCCTTCCCCTCTCCTGCAGCACAGCTGGGAAGGACCATCATTACAAGTATTGTAGCAATCTGTTTAAGAGGGACACATTGGAGAGGTTGGGTGACAGAGAGAGGATGAGTGCTGCATACATAGATCACATAAAATATGATTAAAATGTGTGTGAGGGGACCAGGGATAAAATGCAAAACTTGTTATGAACACCTTATATCAAGTCTACTGTCAAAATGGCCAGCTGTAAATCTCTATTTTCCCCTTTTACTTTTTTATTTTATTAAAGGTTTCTTGTGTTGAGCTGGTCATATCTCAAGACAGGAGGCCCGTGGCACATAAGGAATAAATAGGACATAAAGTACTTGAATCTCTAATGTCTCATATAGCTTTACCAATCTATATTGTAGTGTGTCACAAGCTGGAAATCCATTAGAAAATGACAGAAATCAAATAGCCTTGCAATAATGCAACTGCTGTGGTCAAATTGCCCTGATTTCATGCAAAAATGTTCCAACCCATTATTTTTAGACTTACAGTAAGTGAAACCTTGGAGATATATGTATGAAGTGTTTATGGTAATTGACAACAAGCTGTGTTATTGGCTGAGAACCTCCCACAACACATATCCCAATGCTGCTTTAAATACCTGCTTTGCAATAGATTAATGATTATATATCAAGGATGTCTGATCAGAATAAACAGCCTACTCCACTATTCTGGTAGAAGATTAGACCTTTGACAGAGCAGTCAATCACTCACTGTCGGATTAGGCTGCTCAAAGCCATCCATCTACTTGCCTTGTTTTGGGGCAAAAAGAGCAGACTGTGAGTCAGAGCCTTCCTCAGACTCCATCATCTTCACAGCATTTTTAGGAAACAGAGATATCCATTACATCCTTTTTTCCCCTCCCTGTGCCCTCCTTCTCTTTCTATTTTCAGCCCGGGTTTGAACAGAAAGTTCGATTGATAAAGCACAGAATCTATAACAGCATGCACAGAGGTGAAGGGTTATTGAATATTCTGAAGATGAACTATTAAAAATGCATATTATCTCATTATTCCTGCTGCCAAATAACTGGAAACTATATATGCCGCAAGACAGAAAATGTCTCTCCTCCTTTTTCTCTTTCTTGACCTGACAGAGGGCACGTGAAGAGGAGGGACGGGAGGGAGGAGAATGGTCTTTTAAAAACTGCTTCAGTGCACTAATGTTTCTGAAACCTGAGCCCTTATTGGATCTGAAGGGCATTATAAGACAGGCATCCTCCTCCACCCTCCTGTTTAAAGGTGAGGATTAAAGGTGAGTGTGTTGCTAACTACCTAACAGCAGCAGCGTGTATAACATCATGTTGGTGAGAACACAATGATGTTTAATAGTTGTTGTTTTTTTGGTGAAAGCAACCACTAAGAGGGCTGGTGAAATAATGTTCAACAAAGGCATTCGTCAGCACTCCACCTCCCCCCTGCTCTTCACGCTTACCACACACACACAAACACACACATGCACCAGGAGGCCTTATTAATTATTTGTAGCCACTTGACTTCATATTGTGCTTCCAGTGGCTTGGTCAAAGATTATAATTACCACTTCCCTGTTTGTATCATTTTCCATCTCCTGTGCTTTTAGTGCAGTATTACTTCTCTTGTCCCTCTCCCTCACTCTCTTCCTCCCTCTCTCCCGTATACACAAGACCAAAAGTGCAGGCACATCATTTATTGATAAGACAAAAAGAATGTAATGAAATTATCAATGTTCTTGAATTAATTATGAACATGATTAAGAAAGCTAAAATCTCAGGAGCCAGTCTCTCATTACCCATTCACTCTTAGGGATTGCTTTCATTCAGGGAAGGAGAGGCGAAAAAGCCTTCCAGCAGAGCCCACTCCGGCTCAGCTCTTCTCCCTGTGTGCCTGTCCCCTTGTCTCTGCTGCCGGGCCAATTGACCAAGCCTCCGACAGACCGGACGGCCGGCCGCCAGCCCGACCGCCACCTGGACGGCTTTCTTGCACTCATGCCTGTTATGGTGATGTGGCCAAGCCCAGCTAGCTGCTTCGCGGCCTCTGACGTTTGCATGGAAAAGAGAGGATGTGCTCAACCTTCCTGTTCTACACCTGAGTTCAAGCTCTGAGGTCTTGACCCTCTTAAAAAAGAAACACTCGAGGTAAGTGAAACTTCTCCCGCTTCTAATTAGACTTAAACTGTTTGACATTCAGGAACCACTTATCAGTTGTGCTTGTCTCGAGAAAACAAAACTGCATTCTCCACTTTTTTGTCTGCTTGCAAAAAATAAGCTTTGATTTTATTTCACTATGTAGAGAAAATATTTTGGTACAAGGTGGTTCTTTCTATATCTTAATTAACAGGAAAAAAAACTTACAGTAATCATATATAAGTACTTGCTTAAAAGAATTACCATAATCATACTACACTGTAAGTCAATGGTTTATTGTTGCTAAATTGAGTTCAAATCACTGCACATAATATTGTGGTAAAACATATATAGTAAAAAAAATACATGATTAGCAATATATGTTAGAACTGAACTTTTGTTAGAACTTTTGTTATATATTCCATTAGTTTGGCTTTGTTCTTTTTTATTGTCTTACTGTAAATTCCAAACAGTTTGTGTCATGAAGTAATTTAAGAACTTTTTCAATTGTGTCACTTTTCTTTGAATAAATCTAAATAATTATTATTGGATGATGAGGAGAACAAAGATTTATGTCAGCTCTTCACCCACATTTGTAAACAGTAATTTGCATTTTAAAAAAACATGTATACTGTCTGCAGTGTCCCACATTAATACCATAAGTTTTTTATTTATTTTTTACGAATCATTGCTGAAAATGCCACCCCGTAACAATATGTGAAATGCCCATTTTGTAGCATGTAAAGTCATTTTTTAAATGAGAACAGCAGTGTGTGTTAATCAACTTTCAGTAACTATTTATCCATTTATATTCAGTGGCAACAGTAGAAATGCTCTGCAAGAGCTCAATATCTTTGGTTCAGTCTAGCTTTCTTTTGTTCAGTCACATGGGACAGTATATGGGGCAATACTCCCCAAAGTATTGGGAGTTTCAAACAAAGTCTCAAACCCACTGTCTCTTTCCTATTCACACCATCTCTCTTCATAAATGTCTTTCTAGCTTTCTCTCCACGTACACACTCTCAAACACAAGCCTGCGTGCACACACTCATGCTTAATCATACTGTCGATATAGAAATATAAACCTGTGCATTGTTTTCACCTCCTAACACAAACAGAACGTACACATGCTTACACATGAACATGCTGTTGTATATTCATAATAACCCGTACACAGCTGTTTTTGCCTCACAGAGCTTTGTGTTATTTTTGAGATACGTTGGCGTTTAAGGGATTAACAGTTTATGGTGAAATACAACTCACATCCTGACCTGACACCTTTACTGAAAGCGTCAGTTTTGTGTGAAATTCAAAGCAGTGTGTCACTTCGCTCCTGCTTCAGAGGAATATATAGAGCAAATTTTTCCCTCTTAGTGATTTCATGATTTCTGTTACAGTACGAAGAGAAGAAAAGAGTCACTAGCGAAAAGAGAACAAGAGAAAAAGACGGTGAGATCTCAGGGGTTAATGGCAATCCTCCTGTCCGAGGGATTGATCCAAGTATTGGATCGCACATAAAGCTGCAGTTACTGGATATTACCCTGCCGCTATCGGCCTGCAGTGATGGCCTGGATAAGAAGTGCTTACCAAAGAGGATGCTCCTTCAGGGCAGATACGGTTTCCCAGCCCTCTGGGAACAACAACCACATGCCTGCTGCTTGCTCAGGAACTTTCTACCTCATCGAGTAAATCCAGGGGCCTTATCAAGTTACTGGCCTAGTGAACTGCTCAAAAAATGTTTAAACCTCCTCAGATTTTGAGCCGTGTAGGGGCAGGGCAGTAATTAAATGGCACCTGCTGTTCATAGATAAGGGTGTTGATGATTTGGTTTGTGTTTTATGTCGGAGGAAGTAGGGTTATCGCGGATTCAATTCGGAGCAGAATGCACTGTCAGATTTTGCTGCTTTAGATTGTGAAGTTACTTCAAACAAAACTGCGTTTTCGTAACAGAAAGTTTACTTTTTGCTTCCTCCAGATTTCACTAAACCTCTACTAATTATTGTAATTGCTGTAAACCCTTTAAATGGGCATGCCTCAAGAAGCTGTCCTTAAGCTAGTCTTGTCCGTATTCCCTGTTGTGGTTTCCCTTCAGATTTGTGTAAGGATTAGCTAATTCCAGATCTGTGCCAAGGTGGGCAGTTCTACCCATGAGCATCTGCTGTATGTCTCTCTGTGGTATTACCCATGAAGCACCTGGCTCATGCCACACACTAGCAACCAGAGCCCAGATGGCAGCTAAGCAGGCTAATTATTTCAACACAAAAATCTGATGGTCCCACACCAGCACTGTGGGGCCACTTTGGCATTCTGTGTTTCTGTCTCTAGCTCTGCCGAAGAGGATGTCTGCCATGGAACTATAAAGATGTCAAGTGGATAATCATGGTCATAGACAGGCCCGGTACAGTGCTTGGCATCCAGATGTGAAGTTGGTCATATGTGGTCTCCTTTAGAGGAACAGAGGCATTTGGCAGCGTGGGATGGTGCATTGTTTTCTCCCTCATAGCTCATTGATGCAGATGCATGCTCGTTATAGTCCGGAGTTGACGAAAACATACATTTTTGTCCGCCTTGTTTCGGATAATCTTATGAATATAACTACCTGAAAAGTGCTGAATCAGATCGTTGACCAGATTTCTGTGTACGCAACTGTAGCTGTGTTTTTGCTACAACACATGAGCGCAACATAAAAAGAAGTTTAAGTGGCATTTTTATGAACAGGCAGGCATTTCTAATTGTGTGCATGTTTTAGACATGAGCAAGGTTTTCTCTGCTTTTTGTGGAATGCACATCTCACTCAGATTCCTCATTCATTTATTCATGGTTATCCATTTTGTCCCCTGGTGGCCATACGGAGGTGTTGTAACGTCTCCAGATGACACGCCAGACCCGGATCATTCGCCTGCCTCCTCTATGATTTCACTGTAGACTCTTTGAATAATCTAGGACACAGTGTGTCCTTGTTTCAATTACACCACCACTCTCAGCTCACACAGTACATCTTGTTTGTATATAGCATGACAGGCTCAGCACTGTCAATTCACTTTCCAAGAATCAGCTGACAGTTACAAGCTCTAAACTACTACAGGTGTGGTTCACTGCAGGCTTTAACCAAATTATGCCTGGTGGTCCAGTAACCAAACAGCATCAGCATCTTTATCTGACACCGGAGGTTGCAGTTTCTCTCTACATCCTAACTGAGGTTGATGAAGTGTTGCCATTAGGCCCCATCTCCTGCTGCCCCAGCCACATCTGAGGAAGAATTGGTTGTGCTTGATAAAGCTGGCACTTAGAACAAGGTGCAGCGCCCACAGCGATAACCTACTGACTCCAGCATTAAAGACCCCACCAGTGGGAGGACGGCCTGGAACTTGATCTATTGGTTCTTGTTAGAGAAACATATTGCATGCTTTAGTTTGTGTGTTTTGTATTATTAGAATTCTGCTTTCTGGCATGAAGAATACACTTCTATTGACACGCAAAATTAGCAGAATTAAGGGAGAGAAGTTAAAGGCTAAGGAACTTCTGGCCTTCACAGCATCATAAATGATATCATAGCCATAGCTTTTACATATACAACAGAGCACATTCATTTCCTTTGTTAAAATGTGGCAAACTTAATTTCAAACTGTATGACTTTCTCTCTAATACCCATATTATCTGTTGTGCTTTATCCATTATTATGCACCTGTAACTCATATCTTTTTTGTGTAAAATGTAAGACATATTTATAAACAATGCCAGTGCCATAAAAGACTTTATTACCTCTTATTTTGGCTAATAGGATGTAGACATTTGCTAGTTGGATGTCAAAGAAGTCCGAAAATGTAAACACTAATCATTTATCAGGAACATCCAGCCACTATTTACAGTTTCACATGAACAGGAAATGGGAAACTATTTTGTAGACTCTAACTCAGAGACAAATTAGCTGAAATAAAGCAATAAAGACTCTAATTTGTCCCAGTGCAGTTCTATCTCATCCTTTCACCCTCCTCCTCCTCTTCCCCTCTCCCTAAAGTGTATCCCATCTGCTTTGGGGACCTCTCCCCAGCATGGAGGAGCAGGATAAGCACACCATTTCCCTGTCAATACTTTGCTATTAGCCTCTGCAGATCCATATATCACTGAGCTGTAGGCTATGAGCTGGTGTAGGGTATTCTTCTTATCTGAATGGCCAAGGCTGAGGTTCTCCTCTCTGCCCTGCACTTTGATTTATCCAGCCAGTAGGTTAATGAGAGATGGAGGCTGGCCCTTTACTTTCGCCCTGAGGGGGTATGAACATGTGCATGTAGAGGGGTGGAGTGGAGGGAGACAGGAGCTGCATGATGTGTCCTAAAATGCCTCAGAAATTGGTCCAGTTTTCTCAAGAGTTTTCAGCGGTGAATATACAGTAGAAAATGTGATCTGCTCTTCATCGAAACAAAAACTTGTACTTAACCTTAAATATTTTTAATTAGCTGTAACATTTTGTGTCTTTAGTGAACACACCCTCTAAGAATTCACATTTTAGTTGAGAAAAATAAGTAGAACCTTAGGATTTGATAAGTGGTAAAACTTTCTTTCAAATGTTAAACAAGATACAAAACAAGCCTGCAAATTATTCAGAACATATTTCACCATATTTTTGTGATATCTGATGTAAACAGTTCTCTTAAGGGCATTCCATAGTATCTCTGTTGGTTTGAGGTCTGAGCTCAGACTGCACCCCTCCTTACGTTATTCTAACAGGTTTACTTAATTTTTTACTGTTTGCATTATGTACTTATGCAAATCAACTATTCTTGATCAGCCATGGCTTCAAAAAATGGTCATTGTCGCAAACATGGTTCCCTTCAGTAGATGGGTCCTTGTGAACAGTGAATGAAATGTTTGGGTGTTTAGTTTTGTTTTTTATTAGTTAAAGTAACTCTAACCCACACTTCCAATCTTGTTTCATTGTCTGGACTTCAGTTTTCTCACTCCAATTAGCTTTTATTGATGTCGTTAGCCTAGGGGTACACATGCAGTACTTTTTCCAACCTACACTGTGAATGTTTGAATGATGTATTCATTATGGACAAGAACAACACAATGATTTGCTGTTTGAAAATGCTCAAACTGATTCATTATTTAAAGGAGTGGTTTAACAGTTCAGGAAATGCATGGCACTCCAAACTAAATTTGTATGTCAACTGTAAAATGACTTGTTGGAAACCAGTGAGGGGTGCCTTTTCAGCTGCAGCAATGGTTGTTTACACCCTCTTCAGATCAACTGTGAAGCTGGGCTGACAAGGGTGACAGTTCAGGGGAGCCACACATTTTAATTACTAAAAAAAAGGAAAAAATTTAAAATATTCACTTTCGTTTTAAAAACAGTTATTAGGACCGATAGAACTGCAATGCACAGTGTAAGAAAAAAATGTCTCTTGACGATAGCTTCACTATGGCAGCTCACACCATGAGTGTGTTGCATTTCTATACATTCACGGACAAAAACGCGACACGAGCACAGCAAATAATGATAAAAGACGGTCCTAAAAAGAGATGTGTTGCTTTTCAACACTTCCCTAGATCAGCGAGTTGCATCGCCTGTTACATCAGTGAGTTTATGACCTGCAGATATTTGGCCTCAATCCAAGAAGAAACTGTCTAATGAGCAAGCTGTGTCAGTGTCTCTTGCAGCTCCCTCTCAGCAGTCTGCCTGTACAGTTTGCAGTGTGTGTGTGTGTATGTGTGTGTTTGAAAGCAGCAGAAATTCTCTAAGTTGAAGGAATTTAGCTGTGGGATAGAGATGGAGCTCAGGAACTCACACCCAAGCACAACAGGGGAAGACAAACCACTGCCAGATAAATGTCCTACTTAACTGTTACACTGTAGTACATTTCAACAAGAAGTTGGACCCCTCCCCCTTGTTTCCTTTTCACACACACACACACACACACACACACACACACGCACACGCACACGCACACGCACACGCACACGCACACGCACACGCACACGCACACGCACACGCACACACACACGCTCCTTCCATGAAAATATCTAGCATATGGTTGTATGCTTCTAGCTTGTATCCCAAGGCCAGTTTCCCAGCTGGCGCCCTGAGAGAACACAGAGAAGGGGGAGCGAAACAGAAGAGCATAGAGCAATACAGGGGAAGCGAAACAAGGAGACACACAGAGACAGAAAAAGAGGGGGAAGAAAAAGACATAGAATATATAGGGAAATTGAGAAAGTGAAAAGTAGATGACGGGGGTGATCTTGCGCCTCCCATCCCTCCTTAGCCTATGGCAGATGTATTACAGGTTCGGACTGTTAAGTACCTGATAATTGCTTTGCCTGTGAGGCATCAGTCATTATGATTCTGTAGCAACTAACAAGGCCCTATCGGGGATGACAGCTTTTCTCTGTGATTTACACAACCATGGTGCTACAGCCTCCCAGACCAGTTTTCTTTTTTAAAACAACAGTAGAATAAGAACATCTACTACTGTGAGTCACTGGCAGCTCTTTTCTCCTAAAAATGAATGATATCGTTGTGCTTAAAGGTTCAGTATTGACCTTGGAAAGTGCAGTTTATCCCAAAAAATGTGTCATGAAATGTGCTACAAAACACTTTGAAAGCCTGGATGTATTGTAGGATTTCCACCCAACAGCTGGGACACTTTTTGCTTTAACAGGTCATTTAAATATACTCTCTCTGTCTTTGTAATGATCAGTTCAGGTACACTTGGATGTTATCTTTCTCTCAAGGACATGGTAGAAACAGTTCGTACAGACACTTCAGTGCTGACCTTGTCTATTGAATGCCCCACAGGAGACTATGAGAGAGTATTACTCACTCACACTGTATTAAAAGGCACACCCTATAATCTTTTCAACATTATGCACATTTTATCAAAGTATAATCACAGAAATAAAACCATTTTATAACCAGGCGAATCTTTATCTTCTGCCTGCAACATGGTGTTTTACATTTTGAAACCTGTTCAACATCAAACACCTGAGACAATTGCAAAAGAGAATTCTATTATGATAAGAAGAAATATTGGTCTTTAGATCCAGTAAACATAAAATACAAACCCTAATCTCACCACTGATACTAAGAAATGTTTATTATATTGTGCATGAGTTGTGTTTTTTGCAGGTAGTTTATTGCATTTTTCAGAGATTTTGTGCAGAAAAGAGATGTCACTGAGATTATTTTTGTATTCAATTAATGTGCATTTATTATTGTTTAATAAATGCATTAATGGATTATTGTTATTGTTTATTATTATATTATTGTTACAGATAATATTCAAAAAGATCATGTAGATAAAGACATTTTTTTCCTCTTTCTGATTAAACCATAAACAGGGAGCATAAGCAGGGACAATATTACACACAAAACATGTGAGATACACAATTATATTCTTACAACCTGTGAGAATTAGTTCTTATTGTAATTTGGCACAGCTGGAAGCTGAAAAAAGCCATTTCACACACCGATGCTAATATTCCACCAGCCCTGCGGACGTCTTCATTATTATGATTGCTGCTCTGTGTTGTCTTTTAACAGACAATACCTTGCAAAGCAACCTTGCATTCTGTCTTGAAAGGGTTAACGTGACTCGCATGTAGTGCTGCCTCAACATCCATCATGTTTCTCTGTAACCAGATCATAGCTTCAATCGCAGGGAAGATTAGATAGTAGTCTATTAATCTCCCATATTAAGCAGATCCATTTGTGAAAGCAAACGGCCCAGAGAGGCCATCCTTTCACTTGTTGTCTCTAAATCTGATTAGCAAGTATAACGACATGTTGCTGAGGGTCACAGGAGATATAGATTGGTCCTGCCTGCATCTCCTCTCTCGCTGCTCTGGGTGTTGGAAGAATGAACAATTTTATGTTCAATGACTCCTGGGGATTGCTGTTGTAGACACCTTGTACACTGAACGAGCAAGATAATGGCGTGTGGGTTCATTTGGAGTATTTTCATTTGCAAAATATATGGCACAGTGTGTTTTTGTGAAATAATTTTTGCTGAGTCTTCCCAATATTCTGCAAATCTTATGCAGATCTAAACCTCATGCAAATACAGTTGGCATCTGCTCAGGTCTCGACACTTGTAATTCTAAGAGCAGGGTAAGGACATGTTTCATTAATAAACAAACAGCACGCATTTGCAGCATTGTCTGAACAGACTGGGTTTCCAGCTGGAGGTCTAAATAAAAGAGTAGAAGTCCGGTCTGTGAATCTGTGCTGCGATGATGAATACGTCTGTCCCTTCGGAAACACCTGCTGCAGTGTGAGCTGTGCATCAGCAGTGTGAGATGTGTTCAGATCATTCAATCAACAATAAGTAGCAGTGCCACAGTGTAAAAATGCTCTTTACTTGCACAGAAGAATTAGCATCAAAATGTAATCCATAAGTGTCAGAAGGTAAAACTACTCGAGTGAGTTTATTTGGAGAATATAAACAGGATAAGAAATGGACTTTGAATGCCATTAAGACTTTATACCTTAATAATCTGATCATCATTTATATAAAATGATCTGCAAAGTAAGTAGTAGGTGCATACATGCAAAAAATAGGGAAGAAAAGTATCATAAAATTGAAATACTACCGTGAAGATTTACTATTTTGTGTAGTACAATACTTCAAAAAACTGTTAGTGTACTACATTGTATGTGTGTTTCACAGTCTTATAGAAAGCATGCAGAAGGAAAAGTCAACTAAAAATTTTAAGGTTCTGGGGCAACTTGATGGCTAGGTGGTGGGGCAAATGTTTTGCAGGCACAAATGCCCTCAATGTTGAGACCTCAGTCCATTTGTCATCCCTCTGCTCTCCTTTCAATATTTCCTGTCTGTCTCGATTGCATCAATGGAATAAAGGTAAAATTTCCAAAACAATGGTCAGAAAAAAAAGACCAAATCTTCTGTTTCTGCTTTGTAAAAATATCGTCCATTTTGATTAGATAAAAAAATCGAAAATTTCGCTGATTTCCATTAGTGCCTTAAGAGAAGCTTGGATTAACGCTCAGCTATGTGTCAAAGAAATTTTAGTAACATTTGTGAAAACATTTCAGACTCACCAAGACTCCATTTATAAAAGTTAACAATTTAGAGGACTGACTTGCTTATAGAGCGTTTTCGAGGCAATTTTTACACTAATTACTGTTTGATCTGTGAACCACTCAGAGGTCACGCTGTCAGTGATAAGCATGATGATGAAGAACATGTAGATGATGTCATTGGTCTTTTTTTAGCCCTCTTACCTCAACAGACACTGGGAGAGAAGGTAGCAGTAACGTTCTGTCGGGTATCTGGTGTCTCTTTCTGACTTGGCTGGGACGAGGCAGAGGAGGAGGAGGAATATCCGGTTACAGCAGGGAGCAGCGAGCATGGGGACAGATCTGTTTACTTGGGGAAGTTAATTGATTGGGAGGAAAGGTGGTGAGGGGGAGAGAGGAAGAAAAGTGGTTGAAGTGGCAAGGAGAGGAGGGTCGGGCGGGTATTGATCATGCGACTGCTCCTGCCATAACCTCCGATATGTTTCTGTGCTTTTATTGCACTGTAATGCCAAATGAGATTGTTTCTTGTGAAAACAGCAGAGAAAAACAACATGTGCTCAATGAGGGGGCAAGAAAAGGCAGTGAATCGTTAAGATTTGGTTCACTCATTAGGATCAATTTTTTTACCTTTTTCATTACCACTTTGGCCTCAGCAAAGGTTATGTCACAGAATATATCCTTCTGTACTATCTGGGCCCGTCAATAATATCTATATTTAAATGAATCAATAATTTTAACACAGAATTACCTGGGATATGTGTCCTTGTGGCAGCTGCCTTTACTTGTTGCAGCCTACTTAAGTAGCTGGGATTATCATGAAGAAGACTAGTCCAATAAAAACAAAGCATTATAGCGGAGGAGTACATGGATCAGCTCTGCTCTGCTTTAACAGCTTGTTTTTAACACCAGAGTTTTACTACACTTAGGTTTTTCTATGAACATGTAGCACTTGGTCAAGTGCTGCTACTGAAAACAAACAAAAATAAGCACAGTCATGCGTATTGTGTCCATGAGGGGAAATAGGTACGAGATGGAGAGCAGTGGAGTGCAGTCTGCATGCCATCCACTTTGTATTGGATAGACCGCATTAATTATTAAACGGCAGGGCTGCTAGCTATTATTACAGAAAAACAGTGGACTGCATCTGGACGCTTTCTTGACGTTTGTATGTCAAATACACACCTTGCCCTTGTGGGCAGAACAGACCAGTGTGGAGCTCACATCTTAAAACAAGGGCCACACCAAATAGGTCATATTCAAAGCATGGTGCTAAATCGACCCTCTGTTTTGAAATGTCCAGTTAACAGGTTAACCATATGCAGTGCTGTGTGTCTGGAAGAATAAGAAGCAAAGCAGTTTGCAATCTGTCTGTTTAGTGGACGATTGTGTGTTGTTCTGTGCACGCGTGTCTGTGTAGGCAGGAGAGAAGCTAGCAGACGGGCATAAAACGAGGCCTTTATGAAAGAACAGGGAAGGCTTGAAGTGCAGGGGAAGTGGTTGCTCAGATTTGTTTGCCGTGTCATTTTTACTTCTCTTCTCCTTACCATCACTCCATCCTGACTAGATGGACATTCCTCTGTTATTCACTGTGAGGTTATGGTTTTAGATTGAGGGCAAAGCCTGAAGCCGCCTGTTTGTTTTGAAGGAATCCATCGTCAATACAGATGTAGCTGGGCTCGGATTGTTTGCAGAGTTAATAGTAGTTTGATGATGTCATTCTCAGTGACCTGAAGAGGAATTGACCCCTGTTGTGTGAGTATTTCTAAAATGCCACCTGCACAATTATGGTTGGAGTGTCCCTGGGCTGTTGTATGGAGGGTTTGTTTTATCTGAGACGCTCATGCTGACACACTGACAAACGTATATGAACACACACACAGAGAATACGCACCGCTGTAGTTTAATTTGCTGACCCGTACCTCCACATCTTGTTCACTGAATGTCATTTTAAATTAGGTTCCCCGTGGTGAGGATGAAATAATTTATTCACTATTAGGATGAGCGTTTTACAGATTTGTGCTGCTTCTTTTTACCACAGCGGGTGTAAGAGAGTTCTCTAAATGTATCAACTCATCAAAAGCTACAGTAAATAGGTTTGAGTTGCATTTACACATGCAGACACAGAAGAAAAAGAAAGATACATACTGTAGATATCGACACGAAGGTATCCATGACAGGATGAAATTGCATTCACCAGTCACTGTTGTTACTCCTGCTCATATGTCTTTGAAGCAGATCAGTTAAAACCTTTCCTGCTGACTGATCAAGTTGTCTTGTCTTAGTTAAATCCTCATCTTGTTGTCGATTTATACAATGAGGAAAAACATAAAACTGAAGTAGAACAATATTGAGGAAAAAATAAAACTGAAAAATAAAAAAAAGGGGTTAAATTAAACAAAGACAAAGAAGACGGGGAAAGCAAAAAGAACAAATCCTCAAGAGAAATGTATAATTCATGTTCACGAATCTGTGTGAGATTGTGTGTGTCTATGTGTGTGTTTAGGTCTTTCTGAATAGTGTTTTATGCTGTGGGATGATCACTGTGTATTTGCTAAATCCCTGTCCTCATGTTTTTAGGGTTCAGATAGCCAACAGACTGGATTTAGTCAAGACCTGAGTCAGTCAGGGCGGGAATCTCTCTCTCTTCACTTAAGGTGAGACTGAAGCTCAAAGTCCACATATTGTATCTCCTTTTTTTTTTTGTGCTTTTTTCAGTATGTTTTTAAATAATTTTTGCTGTCTATTTTTAACTGCAAATTTTTTACTTTCTAAGACAAAATAGTGGGACATTGTACTTGTACAGTGCTGGATAAATCCTTTTTCAGAGTATCTAATCAGTGTGCTGCCCTTTTCTCAGCAACATTAATTTAGCAAGTTGGTGTATTTTTGCTGTTGCTAACACAGTTGCTATTCTACAAATTATTTTAGATATATAAACAGATGATACTATTACTGTTTACTTTTATCTCAAGTCTCCTGTTAGCCTCAATATAGTAACCATTTTTACTGCCCTGTTCTTTAGTTTACTTGTGAAAGAAACATAAATTAAGAAAATCCTAAAAAACTGTTCCTTATAGTGCTTTTCTCCTGACAAAGCTGGACTGTGTTGAATCTTAGAATGAGGATTTTTGTTCCAGATGAGGCTGATGTCAGGGAATGATCGATAATAACGCTTAAGGGCCTCTGATATAACTTCTTAACTTCTTCCTTTTTTCTGAGATAGTCTTTTAAGATTCTTCTTTAAATTACTTTGTGAGACCAGGTCTGATGAGAACTGGAGACTGAGCTATAAGCTTGGAAAAACCTCTGAACTTGCATCTAACTGCGTTTCATATTACGACTGTGCTGTCTGTTTCAGCAAGAAAATGTGCCGCTACTGGGGAAAAAACTTGTAATGGGATTTAAAGTCACCTTTTTTCAACTTTTCCAGTTAATTAAATTCTCATTTTGCACTTTTGATATTACAGATAAACAGACAGGATGACGCAATCTTCCGTGATCCAGGAACCAACCTCAACCTACGAAAACAGGTAATTTTTTAATAGTTTGTTATCACACAGGCATTCTTTTTTGCAATAAGATATATTTCTTTAAAGTATGCATGTACCAGCTGTATTATGTTGACAACAAACCATGAGCCATGGCTGCAGTCGTCATTCCATCATAAATTATAAAAAAACGAGGATTCCCATGTGTGTGAGATGGCTTTGTTCACAGTTTGTGTCACATCAGTGCATGTTTAACTAGGCAAAACAAAAGCTTTTCAATATTTTAGTGTGCAGGGACTGACAGAGTGAGGAGACAATCCTGTACTGCCATTCTGCCTCCTCCTGTCTCGTCCTCTCCTATCTGGTGTCCTGTCCTCTCCCGCCCTCTGAAGCGCTCGCCTCTTCTCTTAGATTACACCACCCCGAAAAACACTGCCTCCAAAACCCCGCTCGGCATCTCCACGTCAGACCAATTCTTGCGCAACGAAGCCAACAAGAATCGACTCGCATCCATCCCTCTTCCCCGTTTATCAGCTCTCCATCTGCCCTGTACCTCTGGCTACATTAGCCTCAGTGTGCAACCCTTTTTAGCTCCCTCCACTGGGTTTGAAGAGCGATAATCAGATTTCAAACAGGTACACCAGGATTTGAGGTCTCAGAGGTCCAGTAAAAATGCAACACTACAGAAATGATTAACAGGGGAACTATTGAACAGATGTGGAAACAGAGACACGAGAGGAGGAACACGGAAAGTTTGAGAGAGCAGGTTGTTTGAGGAATTAGAGAACATTTGATCCTTCTTATATATTTATATCTAAGTCTTACTTGGAGTTAACTGAGCTGACCTGCTTTCAGAGTTTTTGCACTCGGTGCAGTGACCTCAGCACAGATGGGGTCCACATGTGCTTCTAAGTCTTGTTTCCCCAGTCCACCACAGAGAAGGTCTTTACTGCTCGCCACTTTGTGTCCTTGTGCAGAGATTTGTCTGATTAGGCGTTGGCTAATTAGGTCTGACTAGCCAGGCTTTTAAGTCGCACACCGTCATGCATGAGGCCTGGTTAAAACTTGATGGATGGATGAGACATTAATTGTAGAGATGGAGAGACATGACTGATGGGTCTTTCACTTCCTGGCATGAGTGGGCAACATCTTGGGCAATTTATGGGTGTACCAAAGGGTAGAAAAATAAAAATATGAAATCCTGAGAGAATTAATGGAAATGCATGGAATCAGGAACATATTCTGCTACACCAAGTTGTCTGTTTTTCTAAAATGCTTCAGATTTTCTTGTAAAATACTGGACAGATTTCTCCATTCGTCTAAAATAATAAACATTAAACAGTGTCAAATATGCATAAGATGGATTTTTCAAAATTTTAGTAAGCTTGAAAGGCATTTGAATGCATTTTTCTAGTCACGTTTAGATCATCATGGCAGTGGTTTCACACTTATCTGTCAAATTATGGTTGCATACTGTATGTTTTGATGACAAAATATTAACCATCTCCTGCGTTTAAACCATACTATTGTTGTTAAATTAAAAAATTTAATTATTTTTTTAACAACTGGATTTTTTTTTAGGGACAAATGCCTTTAATTCTGGACAGAAACAGTCATCAAAGTACAGATATAGTATTATGCAAAGCATGAAAAGTGCACAGTACTCTCATCAGACGACCAGAGAGAGGTTTTCTTCATTTCTTCTGAATCCAATCTTCCTACTGGTTGAATCTTTTCCCTGCTGATACAGTAACACTATCAAGGTGGATGTATCCAGCAGAAATCACACGATGGATAAGCAGCTGAAGCAGAGACATGGATAAGTGACAAAAAAAGAAGCAGAGTAGTCGGATATTAATCGAGACATTTTAACTTTGTCATGAGAACATTTGCAAGCTGCAAGGCGCTCTGCTGATGTTTAGCCTGAGGGTGTGACAGACAGGAAGGGATGTTATGCTATCACAGTGTTTGATCACCAGCATCTCGGGAACACAGGTATCAGAGAGAGGCTCGTATCTCTTACAGCTGCTCAGATTCTGTCGTGGGGCTTGTTTAGATATTGGTGTAAATGGGCTAAGGAAGATTTAACTTTGAAGATATAAGCTAAACTCTCTTTTTCCTTTAAATCCCTTTCAGGATTCCTGTGTGGTACAGTCAAAGCAGCTCTTTGAAACTAAATAGGCGATGAAGGCAAATAAACATGCGCAAGTCAACAGGCGAAACGTTATTCTTCAAATCTGCGTTAATGGGTATCCCAGTACAATTACTAGGCCTGCAAATAATGGAAGTCTAATCAATGTATGGATCCTGCCCCCTACTGTCAATGATGAAAATGACATCTATAATCAATTAGTGGGTGTTCAATGTGGACTATTAACAAAACATTTCTGTCATTTGGAGCTTTAAAAGGAGAGATTTTCTGTCCAGGCACCAGCAATTACCATATATGCATTAGAACACATTGGATTGTGCTTTCATTATCACATTCATGCTTTATTTGGACATTTTCAATGTGTGTACTTTTCTATTTAAGGAGTACAATGGCTTGGGGACAGAGGCTGCTTTCAATGAATCTTCAGTTCCAGTGCTTTTGTACACATCTTCTCATTGTCGTTCCCTCTCTATCTCACAGACAGAAGTCTTTGGAATCAGTCATGACCGTTCGCCTCCTGTTATATGCAGGGAACACAGCAACCTCTTCTGGACAAAAGTGAAAGTAGCAGAGTGTGTAAGGAAGCCAGCATAACCGAAGTGAGCAACACCTACCGTCACTCTGAGCCTGACAAAAGTAGGTTTAGCAGAAATTATGACAATGCCTCAGGAAATTAAATGGCATTTTATCATCATTACTGTATTGCTGCTAAACAGCTCCAGAGTTTGAAATTGAGCCTTTGGCTTCTACCAACATCTCCTAGGAAATGTTAAAATCACAAATGTCTGGCATCACATCTCAACTGATAACTGACTAGTAATTTGACTTGAGAAAAATCTTATTATTGCCTGGGGAAGCGTTAAAAAGTATTCCATGATCAATGTATCTGATTAGTTTGCCTTGACGGTACACTGGTGAGCTAATCAGGCCAAAGGGATCAATGGAGCACTTGTCACGCAGCCTTTCATTCCTTCTATCTTCGGATAACTACAATGTAAATGACTGGGTACTAAAGGAAACCCTACTGGGACGCATACTAAACTCTGCCTGTGCTGCATTGTGCACAGGGGAATCTCTGCAGACACTTAGCCAGTTCTTAATCAGTAGCGTGCGAAAAATAGGTCCCTATTACACAGCCCTCTCTGAGTCTCTTATCATCATATTTGTCAGAGCTGCTTTATTCATTTCCAGATCAGTTTCCTCAGACTGCAAACTTTACAGCCCTTGTAGCAAATCCTTGTGGTACGATCCTTATTGTTGCTGATGGGCTCTGAACCTCTGTCTTCCTCCTTCTCTGCCTCTGTTTTTCTTCTATTTCCCTCTCTCTCAGCCGCTACGAGCTGCGAGGCCACCAGATGCTCTCCCAGCCTATTTGTCTTGTCCCTTTTGCAGACAAACTAATTGCTAAACAAAAGGTGCTGGCATGCCCTGTCGAGAATCCTTGTAAATGCTTTACAGCCGCGGCTCCATTCTGCTGGCTACTTAAGTGGCTAATTATAAAAGGATCACAAAAGAGCCTGATTAGGGATAAAGAAGAGGAGGTGGTTGTGGTCCTATATCCTTCTACACAGGCCAGCTGACATTGTTTGCTCAACTTAAATGAAAGTCCATTGATGAAACTGCCCAAAGACATTTAAAGAGCAGACTAACTCTTTGTAATTGTTGAAACAGAGTTAGGGTAAAGCTACCTCTTAATACGAGTGGACACACTGAAGGGGATGCCGTCAAACCTTATTGTGATACTTTTCCACCACAGTGTGATGAACTGTCTGCCACTACCAATTATTTACTATATTAAATATATAATAGCTGTGTTAACAGATTCATCATTTGAATAACAGAACACAATAGAAATACCCCTTACAGAAATGTCCTTAAATGTCTTTTGTCTAATTGACAGTCTAAATCCAAAACATATTCAATTAATATCTACTGTGAGTCCCTTATTATTGTTCTGTAATTTACAGTAAATCATTTGATTAGTCCAACTAATGTATGCTATGTTATGTACATAGCATTTTATTGTTGTAGTTGGGTGAGATGAAAAACTCTTATTTTTATTCCATTCTGTACTATAATCGATCAAATATTCCATCGTTTTAAAATATTTTTGTATGTAAAACTTTCATTGAAGCTGCCAGTTAAATACAGTGGAGGAAAAGCACAGCGTTTCCATCTGAACTGCAGTAAAGTAGAAGTATAAAGTAGCTTAAAATGGAAAAAAAAAAAAAACTTTTAACTATGTATACAAGAACAATGCTTAAGTAAATCTGTCCATGTACCTTCCACGACTGTAGAAGAACAAGAAAACTATCAATTAAAGTAACTACATTGCTAATTTTATTTAATTTTCTGTCAACTTATTTCTGCCCAACTGTAGACCATATATAGAAGAGCAACAAAGGTCTCAAATCTGTGCAATTTAATGCAATCCAGTATAACACTGCCACTAACTTTGGCTTCAACTATTAGTCAACACATCTCTGTTTTGCAGAAATAGACACGTTTCATGAAAGCAGTATTTCTAGCAGGGATATTGTGTTGGTTTGCATTATATTGTCCAGCTGGTGTTGTGGGAAAGAAAGGTGAAAATATTGCTTCTGATGTGTGTCTGTGGAGATGCTTTGTCCTGCCTCTGCATCCGTGAAAATGTGTCCCATCACGTGATGATCTGTTCAAGCATGTGTGTGCATGTGAGAGTGTGTGCATGTGAGTGTGTGTTCTTGGGAGCCTGTCTGTGTACAGACCGAGAAAACAGAGAGCCCTTGACTTGCTATCTTGACAAAGTTGGGTAATTAACGACAGAGCCTATTAAAGGGAGAATATTCAGCCAGTGATAAATGGCTTTAATAACAGGGCCATGTTCTCTGTAACAGAGACAGATCCTGCCGCCACCATCTCCCTGCCCACCAGATAAAACTACCCAGACTCCCATCTCACCACCCTCTTCATCTTGCCTTTTCCCATCGGCAGACTCGCTCCTTCTCTATTTTCTCTGTCTTTGTGGTTTCTTTTTTGACCAACTTTTTTTCTCTCTTTTTCCTCAAAGATGCCATCTTTCTCGGTCGACAGTGTTTTTACAGAAGTTCTGTTTGTAATTCCAGGCTTTAGCCTCATCAAAACAATCTCATCAGACGAGCTTACAATTCATTCATGTGTACACAAAACCATACTGTGCGATGTCCACAAAGCAGGTTTAATAAGCTCAACCTTTTCATCTACCTGCATGCGTGTTTGTGTTATTGTGGACGAGCTTGTGCGTGTTTGTCTTGTAAAACATCGTTAGCCTCTTTGTGTAGGGGCCATGCAAATTGGACAGTTAAGAAGCACCAGGATCGATTTATGTTCCAGTGCAGCCCTTTAACAGGGGCTGTGCTACTGCTTTATATGTCCTGGTGGGTTTGGGGGCAAGGGCTGACCACAGGGGTCACATTTATCACAGCTCCGTATTGTGAGATTGGTCCAGATGTCGGTCCTCATTAGAACAGGCTGCCTTCAAAGTGAGAACATTCAAATGGGTGAGAGTTAAGCAGCCGCTCTTCTATGAACAGAATTGGAGATGCACAACAGTGTTACAGTGGTAAGTATGCCGGATGAAGATCTCTGCTCAGCTTTCTCTGGGCATTCCACTCTCAGAACAGAACATTTTCTCACTAAACCCCAAAGGTATCTTTTGATACTAAGTTTTGACATGGAATTTAATTTGTACCCTTTCTAGCATTGATAAACGACACGAAAATTTTTTAGCTGTGCCACATTAATCTGGAAGATCCCCAGGCGGGAGGTCCATGAGTTGTTTTCAATAGAACTACTTTCTCTTGAAGAAGTAGTGCCTATAAAAATTGTTGACAGCTTGTTTTGTGAATCACATCCTGTAAATGGGAAAGACAATATTATAAACGTAACGGTAAAAATCTGCAAGCACCAAAGACAAAATTCCCTTTTGTCCAAACAAAGGGAATGCGTGGTTATTCATGTGTTGGCGACTTCTAATAAAAACCTAAAAATGTTTTGTGTATTCGCTGTAATAACAATGCTTCATAGTCAGTATTAGGAATTATTTTCACCGTCAGATGTAGAAGCTGAGCGTGTTACCACTTTCAGACTTATCTTCATAGTGTGTTTTTGTAGAATCAGAGAAAAGGAGAAACATTAGAGAAAAAAAAATGTTGATTTTGCAGAGCAGTGAGGTCTTTGGGACAACATATAACACTGTATGCACGGAGGGTAGAATGTGTAAAGGATGACAATGAAAGGTATATTTTCTTGTGTGCACTTTACAGACTCACAAAAGGCCTCGGCTTCAAGAATGGACAAAGCCAGGATACGACACGCAAAGTTTGGCTTCAGGTTTGGTCGCTGCCAAGCACATGCACACACGCATGCACACAGACGCACACACACACACACACACACACACACCAAGAATTACACACATTACATGCCAAGCCCCTCTCCAAAGCACCTCCCATGTCTGAAGGGTCCTTTGTACAAAGGTTGTACCATCAGCCACACTCTCAGTGGACCAAAGGCAGCAAGTCCATTAAATACACATGAGAGTCTAATTAGGCCCCCCCCCTTGTGCAGCGGACTCGGAGGTAGGCGTCATTGGGGAACGACACTGCCAGGACCCTGACACCCAGAGAACACACTTTGCAAATTAATAGAGAATGACCAAGAAGTAGCTCTGTGACTGACTGGGACCTCTGCTTCCTTGGAGGCAAAAATGTTCAGAGCTGATTGCTCTCATTAAATTTGTTATAGTGATATAATTATGATAATATGCCCGGAAAATGTGATGACTCTTGGTGTGTGGTTAGTTTGCATACTATTGTAAATTTGATATGAATGTTTAATATTTATATGGTTCATGTGACCTTTAAAAGAGACCAGGGAGAAAGTATTGTTGCGTGTGTGTTTTAATTTGTGGCCTCAATTTACTACATTTCTCAGATAATTAAAAAACAGCACAGCATCCCTGTTGTGTTTTTGATGTGAGTAATAGTCAACCATTTCAAACAAGATTAAAATAACTGATCACTTTTGCTAATTTGTTCTGAATTCAAGCAGGAAAAGGGACTCAACTATAGTAGATTTCCCGTTACAATTAGGTGGATAATAACGTTGGGTGAATTATTGCACTTTTGTTATTCAGGAGGAAAGTCTTTCCTCTGCTGCGTGTCAGATGAGATATTAGTGTGGACATAATTCTTATTCTGGCAGCAGCACAGTGACTGATATTATTTAAATTACACCTCCTTGGGCAAAGTATTCGGAAATACTTCGCAGATGGGAATTCATCACAAAACGGTGTTGAGAAAATGAGGGATATCAGGGTTTGATTACACTGACAAAAATGTCTTTTTTTTCCCAAGACGGAAATGACTAATGTTGCTAAAAACAGACTGAGGTGTACAGTACACCGAAAACTGGTCGCATCTGATGTATAGATGATGAACCAGAGCGGTAATGTGATTTTCCTGACACAGATCAACTGAAGAAGACCCTTAATGTCAAAAGGAAAACAGATACTTACAATGGGATCTAAATTAATGGCAAATGTAATATACAACATACTTGTTTGCATAAGTATTCATTCACTCCAAGACAGTGTTTAGTCGATGTACCTTGGCTAGCCATTGTGGACAGGTTTCTGTTAACCATGATGTGGACACGAGTTTTCTCCATTGTTATTTGCACATCTGTTCAAGCTCTGTGAGGATGAATGAGAATGAACAGCCTTCTTCAAGTACGGCTTCAAATCAAACCATAGCCCAGTAAATTAGAAATGGAGGGGATATTGGTATAAAAGCAGAACAAAACATTTTAATAACAGCTGTTATCCAGTACTCTACACAGCAAAAATCCAGACTATGAAATAGTGATTGATACCTATTGACACTATAGTTAGATTGATGTCAAAGTAAGTTACTTGATATAAGCAATTATTGACTGCCATGTCTTTTCAGAATCATCAGTGGACCCTCTCAAAGTACACTGAACTTTTAAATATCTTCAAAGAGGTGATGCAGAAGCCACAATGTCTCTTTCTTTTAGTAAGACCAATTAAAGCCCCACCAGTCCCACCAAAGATTACCAAAAAGGGACTGGGATTCAAGACTGTATGAAGAGATTAGACGACATTTTTCACAAAAAGGAAACTAAGCCCTGGTATCATAGAGCAAGATTAAAACATATGTGTCATCTGTGTGTGCAACCATCTTTTGCTGACTTTACTTTTTGTAAAATTTAATTCATGTAAAATCAAATCAAGTGAGAGAGCACGTGAAGAGTTCTACCTAACTCCGCTAAGATCTTCCTCTCAACATTCCTCAATAAAGTCAGGCGCTTCTTCCAACCAGGCTCTAACCATAGGTGTAAGTCATTCATTTTCTTTGTGGAAGGACATGTGGGGTGTTTCTTTGAGACTTCATCGTGTTTTCCTCCAGGATTTTTGCGGAATTTGGCATCATTTCTGTCTACAGTATCACCACAGCATGATGCTGCCACCACCATGCTTTTCGTTGTTAATAGCATATTTGTGTTGATTAACATGGTATTTACTTTGATGATCGAAAAGCTATATTTTAGTCTAATCAGATCACAGAACACTCACCTGCATACCCTTGACTAACCGTAGTATTTAGGTTTCTCTTATAAGGATGTGGCTGGTAAGCCCCCAGTGTTTATGATTTTATGTTCAACATAATAATAGCATTTCCCCTGATGCCTCAACAGTGTGAGTAAACTAAGCTTAAGTTGAATTATGAGCTCATGGTTGTTTTTTGTATGTTGAATATGCTTAAAATCATAACTGAATTAGTGTAGGCATTGAAATCAATTATGCAAAAAAAACAAGCCAGACTTATGTCCTCATGGATTAAAGATGCACAATTAGTTTCTATCATGTATGTTTTCTTCAAAATACGGAAACAAGAGTCTCTTAAAAGCATTAACTCCCTAACAAAGTGTGCTGAAATCCTTGTTGATATGCTGGTTCTGTTTCTATAATAACTTTATTTAATAGGTTTAGTGAGTTCACATCATACAACTCATGTTTTAATGAATCTGACAAACTCATGCTTATAAGTGGTCTGGAAAAAAACCCTGAAATTTAAAGCTTAATTAACAAATCCCCTACATTTGCCTTAAGTTTATGAGGATTGATTAGTTGATTCCACTAAATATATAATGTTTGTTTTGCAAGCTTCTGTTACTGTATCCAACCTCTGAAGCTCGAAGCTCCTTCAGATTTGTTTGTACATCTCTTGGTGGCCTCCCTGAAAAGTTTCCTTGCACGCTCATTCCATTTTCAAGGACAACCTGCTCCAGGCAGATTTACAGCTGTGCCAGAATCATTCCACTTTTTAATCTTTAATTTAACTGTACTCCAACTGTGCTCTAACTGTGGAGTGTTCCTTTGTCTCCACAGTGGAGGTTTTGCCAAGGCATTGACTCAGCAAATCAACTAAAACCTTTCAAGTGCTCATCGGTAACTCCCTCTTAAAAACCTTAGTAATTCAGGTGGGTCTTATGAAAGGAAGCAAATACTTATGCCAACATGAATTTTGTCTTTGTGCTTTTTTTTAGATCACTTTGTAGAGATCTGTTTTCACTTTGACATTAAGGGTCTGTTCTGTTGCCAAAAAGCCAATGTTGTAATATGTTGTAATATAGTAAAGTCTGAAACCCTCTAAGAAACACCAAAGAGAGAGAAAGAGGCTCATGTCAGTGCTTCATGGCTCACCTTTACACTTGTGTTCTTTGACTCCTCCACAAAGCTGCTCAGCTCTCCTTTCTGCTTTCCTCTCTGCTGTGACAGCTTTGGCTTTTAAGCCTGTCACTGTTATCACTCGGGCTTCACATTTTAACAATCGTGTCATTAACGTCACCTTGTTGAGCATTCTGTTGCGGTGACTGACAGCTGTTTTGACACACTCTGCTTCATCGACTGCACACAGATATGCAATTGCAGGGCTGACTTACAATAATGCAATACTAAAAATGTCAGCGGATCCATTTAACTTTATTGGTTTTAAAGCCAGTGGCTAAGGGACTTTTTTATGGCCCACTTTCTTAAATATCGTACGGTGAGATAGCGCTGTTTAAATTGTATTATACATTATAAACTTCTACAAGTACATGACAGCAGCTACACAGGAATGTGAGCCGTACATTGGCTCTTTATGGGACACAATTCAATGTAAATTCCTGGCAAGATAATGTACTTGTCGTCGTTCGTGGACGACTGTGTGCTCACAAAGACAGGCAACAACCCCGTTGGCCAAATATCCTTCTGTCTGATACGGAACAGGCTAATTCTGTTTGCCTTTTAAATGCCAATATATCTTACATATGCCTCTTACACTGCACAAGAACTGAACTTTAACCCCACGTTTCTGGCCAACAAGCAATAACCCAACACCATTCCACACCTTTTTGGTTTCTAATACTGTTATATTACTCTGCCTGAGCTGAAATTAAAGTAGTGCAATAGGATGCTGTTAGTTTTTTAACACAAACCTGCCATTATTGGAATATACACTCAACAAAAATATAAACGCAACACTTTTGTTTTGCTCTCATTTTTTATGAGATGAACTCAAAGATCTAAAACTTTTTCCACATACACAATATCACCATTTCTCAAATATTGTTCACAAATCTGTCAAAATCTGTGATAGTGAGCACTTCTTTGCTGAGATAATCCATCCCACCTCACAGGTGTGCCTTATCAAGATGCTGATTAGACACCATGATGAGTGTACAGGTGTGCCTTAGACTGCCCACAATAAAAGGACACTCTGAAAGGTGCAGTTTTATCACACAGCACAATGCCACAGATGTGGCAAGATTTGAGGGAGCATGTAATTGGCATGCTGACAGCAGGAATGTCAACCAGAGCTGTTGCTCGTGTATTGAATGTTCATTTCTCTACCATAAGCCATCTCCAAAGGCGTTTCAGAGAATTTGGCAGTACATCCAACCAGTCTCACAACCGCAGACCACGTGTAACCACACCAACCCAGGACCTCCACATCCAGCATGTTCACCTCCAAGATGGTCTGAGACCAGCCACTCGGACAGCTGCTGACACAATCGGTTTGCACAACCAAAGAATTTCTGCACAAACTATCAGAAACAGTCTCAGGGAAGCTCATCTGCATGCTCGTCACCCTCATCGGGGTCTCCACCTGACTCCAGTTCGTCGTCGTAACCGACTTGAGTGGGCAAATGCTCACATTCGATGGCGTCTGGCATGTTGGGAGAGGTGTTCTCTTCACGGATGAATCCCGTTTACACTGTTCAGGGCAGATGGCAGACGGCATGTGTGGCATCGTGTGGGTGAGCGGTTTTCTGATGTTAATATTGTGGATGGAGTGGCCCATGGTGGCGGTGGGGTTATGGTATGGGCAGGCGTCTGTTATGAATGAAGAACACAGGTGCATTTTATTGATGGCATTTTGAATGCACAGATACCATGACGAGATCCTGAGGCCCATTGTTGTGCCATACATCCAAGAACATCACCTCATGTTGCAGCAGGATAATGCACGGCCCCATGTTGCAAGGATCTGTACACAATTCTTGGAAGCTGAAAACATCCCAGTTCTTGCATGGCCAGCATACTCACCGGACATGTCACCCATTGAGCATGTTTGGGATGCTCTGGATCCGTGTATAGGACAGCGTGTACCAGCAAAACAAAAGTGTTGCGTTTATATTTTTGTTGAGTGTAACAGCCACTTGTGAGGTGGGTTTATGTGTCTAGATAGTTCTGCACTTTTGATAATAACTGTGCTCAATCTTGTCTCTCTGTTCCTTTATGTACTGTATGATTGTAATACTGCACGACAATGCCCACCGTTGTATCAGCTGCCTGGCTACAGTATCTCATTAATCCGGACTTTCTCACTGACCCTGAAGATATCAGCATTATGAAAAATAATGGCAAAACACGATTGTTATACATAAGCCCTTTAAACAATCACCAAAAAAAAGCCACAAAGCAGGCTTCATCCCATTTCACCAACATATTAAACATTTTGCTGTGAACAGAACTCAGTTTCCCAAAGTACCCAAAATGAATTACAGTGTGGATTATCATGTAATTATGGATCTTTCCAAAGACTGATAGAGCAGGAAAATTGAGTTCTGAATATTTCATAATGCGTAGCACCATCTTTGTAGAGGAAATTATTTAGGGATAGCATGCTCATTTGCAGAATGGATAAAGGTTCATTGCGAGTCACCAGAGTGCAGTAATTGGAAAGCTTCTGTGATTCAAAGGAATCACTCAAAGATGAGCATGTGTGCTCGATAACTGTGCACTCAGTACACCATTAATCCTCAGTCACACACCCAAAAACTATCAGCTGCCATCCAAACCTATCAAGCTGTTGCCATGTGCCACATATAAATCACACTCATACAACAAATGTGATAAATTTGCACTTTGTGTCCTTTTTTTTTTCTGCAGATGAGCCCTGGCAGCTGCTACGAACACAGCCAAGAACATGGTAACCTATTCACCCACATACCTAAGATTCTGATCTGAAAACACAATATTGAAGCTTTTATTTAATAAAAGAATGGATCCTTTAGACAGCGTGAGTAAAGATAATGCACAGATAAGTATCAGACTCAAATATCACCACCAAAGAATGATCAGAAAACATTTAGCGCATGACTTGAAATAATACAACATCACCAACAGAAACCAAACAACTTAAGGTTGGATAAATGACACACTTACATGAACGCTCTGACTGGGATGTAAAAGAATAATTTTGTCGCCGCTAGAAAACATATGAAGAAATGCCAGTTTTGAAAAATGTCATCTTTAAAGGGGAAATCTAAATGTCAGAGAGACAGATACTTTACACATAGAGAGCGCTGCCTTCTGGGCGTAACACAGAAAGGCGTGAGAATAATATTTTTTTCCCAGTTGAAATGAATTGCAATTACCCGTCATCAAGCATAGAAAGCAGCACACTTCACATCCACAGTCACATAGCCTGGAGAGGAGCGTGGTCACTGTTTGCAACATTAGTCAGGAAATCAGAGGAGGAAAGCACAACAAAAGAAAGAAATGTGTTTTTGTTATGCCACAGGAAAAAATAGTGACTCACTGTTCCAATGTGTGATATGTTACTAAGAAATATAATGAATTAATATCAGAAACAGACAGAAAATTAACCTGCCTCCATTTTGAACAAAAAATTCATGGTTCCAGCTTTTCAAATTAAAGCATTTAATGCATTTTCTTATGTTACATCATAGTAAACATTTTTGGACTGTTGGCATTAAAAAACCTTGTTGCAGCAATGTTCAGATATTACATAGAATATTAAAAGATTAATGCGACTTCACTCAGTGCAGCGAACTGTCAGCAATCATGGCCTTTCTTATGCATTTGCAGAAAGAAAAACATCTAAAATGTCGTCATTTTCTTTGCAAGTGTTGCCATTTTATGTCATTGCAACACTGCTTTACTACTCTGTCACGCATTTCCATGTAAGGGTGCCAACAGGAGAAGTCATAGTAGTTGAAAAATGCATAAATGAACACCTACATCTGCTTACAACTGCATTATGGTGTTTATAAACTGTTTATTAACTACTGCGTGTGAAAGGGAGTGTGTGTGCTAAAGGTAAGTGTTAATATAAAACACATTACCCTCAAACCTGGAACCCAGTTTCCCTAACTCATTCATCAGAGCTCACTGTGCCGCTGTTTTACAGTATGTCATTTTCTTGACTTAACTTGTGCGTAAAAGCTATTGCGTGTGAGTGTGTGTGATTGCATGCGTGTACTCTGTTTATCTGTGTGTGGATGAGCATTTGGCTCAGCGATTGGCATGGGGTCATAGCTCTTACCCAGAAGACAGCAGAGATAAAGCAAGTGGAGCAGCAAGCCCTGTTTGGGTTTAAATTTTGCAAGCAGGCGAATGTCAATCTCATGAATAAGCAAAGCAGGGAATAAAGCATTTCTTGGTCCTCAGTTTGTTTTGAAGTTTGTCCGCGTGGAAAACGTCTGTGCTTCTCAGCTGGGAATTTCAGCAGAGGCCTGAGTGGGTGATTCAATACTCGTTTCAATCATCGGTGCAGGTAAGTTACGGAATAGGAGGCAAAAACAAAAGAGGAGACGAGGAGGAATGAGCAAACTGAGGTGCAAGTACAGATGAAGGCAGAGGAGGAGTAGAGGTTAAGATGGAGATTGGGGAGATGAAGTCAGGGAAAAGGAGGTAGGAGAGACAAGTCTGCTCTCTGTTCTTGCTTTCCCGGGTCGTGTGTTTTTATATTAATGGCTGAGGTCGTGTGTCAGGTCAGGGAGAGCTAATCTTAACTCCCTGGCTGGAGGGCACCTTCAACCCACGGGGCATTTAGGTACCTCGTCAACCCAACAGAGAACCACCGGGCTCTTCTCTTAGCATGCAAATGAGACAGGAACAAATGTCCCATCACTTCTGGGGCTTCATGTCCCAAAGTGCTTAACACTCTTCCTGTCAACCCCCCCGCTCACTCCAGCTGCTTCAAAAACCCCTCGTGCACCTCCCTCACTCCTTTTTCCCCTCCCTCTTATGTTCTTTAAATGAGCTTTCCAACTCCACTTCTTTCTCGCAATTCAATTTTACAAGGCCATTATCCTGGGTGTAATGTGGAGGTTAAATATATCGGGGCAGACATTATGTGAAAATAATTAGTGCTAATGAATAATGCACTCATTCAGCTGATGAAGGATGGTTGTCAGGGTAATGGAGTGCAAGGGAGGGGCCCCTCTGACAAATGAAATTAAAATATTTAAACACTGTTTTACGATATTACCAGGCCCTCACGCTCTTTTCCTGTTACCTGCTCGCTATACGGAGCGGGCTGTCCTCTTCCCTGACATGATACTTGTGCCATTACTCATGCGCAACATCTGTCTCGCCAAAGACAGAACTCAGACACGAGGAGGAAGCGTCCCTGCCCAGCACTTTTACAGTACCTCACACCTCAGCTAATCATCCCAGCCCTGATAATCACTCCGACGCCAATCTTATTGACAGCTGCTGTCCCTCTGCCGGAATATAGTTGGTTCCCTTTATTTATTGCCCCCTACACTCATTCAGCCTCTTACGATCTCATTCTGCGCCCATCATGTGACAATGAAGGATGCGGGTTTTAAATCGCTCAGTTTACAGCACCCTCCCAGCCAATTGGCCTTCTCCAATCAATAATAGTGGACCAAGCTCTCTGTGGCTGATAAATGGTAAAGCATCAACACCATTTCATTAGACATGATGGTTGCAGGAAAGTGCCTTTGACGGGAGACAGAAATCGCATGAACTAATGATACATGTTGCTCAGTGCTTCAAAAGTCTGACCCTTCGGATGGATCAGTTCACCCAATTTAGTTAAAAGCTTCTCCTCCCTTTGACATTGGCTATTGTAGTGCTGTGGTTTGTAAAATAGCAGAAGTGAATGGAATTTCATTTATGCTGCTCACAACACACACAAAAAAAATGTTTTTAAACAGGAGTACAACCCTCTTGTAGCTCTGTGAGGCTGCACTTACACTGATAATACTAAGATGCTAAACAGCTATTGCCTGCTACACAACTGCCAATAATCGCTAAACTCAAAGCAAATATTAGGTTTTAAACCAAATTAACACAAGAATTGAAACCAAAGCTAAATATATTAGAGCTCATCCTCAGGGGAACATGAAGGTTTAGTTGAGAAATTTTATACAAATCCATAAAAAGCAACATTATTGGTGGTGAGAAAGAGAAAGTAGGAGGAGAGTTCATCAAAGCCAACATGGCCATAAAGTAATAGTATAAAAAAAATTGCTAAGATGCTGGTGCTAAACAAGTATTATGCTTACCATCTTAATTTGACACCTTTGTATCCTAAACAATTGCTATAAAGCTCTAGACACATAGTATACATTAGCGTTTTAAACCAAAATAACACAAGAATTGAATTTTTGACATCAAGATGGGAGTAAATTACATTTTTCAAAGTACTAACCAAAGGTATTAGGGCTCAACCTCAGGAGAACAGGAATGTTTACAGAGCGATCCAACATATAATTGTGGAGAGATTTTACACAAATCCATAAATGGCAACTTCATGGTGGAATAAAACTGAAAGTCAGAGGAGGATTTATCCTCTGGGCACCATGAATGTATAAACAGTCTGTCCAGCAGCTGTTGAGACATTTCAATGTGGACCACAAAACAGTGGACAGCAAAGTCTAGGGCATATCTGTGAAATTGTCCTGGAAAGAGCTTAATTTTTTCAAATATATTGTTTTAACGGTCTGAGTACCACATAAAAAAGAGAAGGAAGAAACCTAGATAACTCCTTGCCAATTACAACCCAAATTGTTGCATATCTAGATGTCACTTAAGGCAACAAGTTTATTTATTTACTTTTTTTACAATTTTGGCAAAAAGGGAAGGCACAGGGCCCAGAGTAGCAGATGTTTCACTACGACATATCCAAAGGGAGATATTAACAGTGTTTCCCTACAAAATGTCAGACTGGATCTCAGATCGTTACAAATCATGGAGGTCTTTAAGTCGGAGTTATGTTCAGTTTTCACAGGACAATGGGCAGCTTTTATTAAAAAAAACAAAGGCTATAAGCACTGAAGTGTGCTGCTCCTTCCCTGGGGCTTAGCACAGACAACTAGCACGCCGAACCCGGCCACATCTGACAACTTTCTTTTATTAAGCTCATATTTTGCAGATTGCCAACACATACATTTGACTTGCAAAACAGACCTAATTATGGGACCCGTAGTATGGAAGCCACACATCAAACAGTAAGTTACAGTAAAAGCCTATGATCCCAGTTGCATTCTCTCCTGTTTTTTTTCCTGTCCTCTGTTGCCTCAGCACACCAGAAACACTGATTATAACAGGGACATTAAAAGGGAATTACAGCGAAACAATTTACACTTAATGTAGCAGTCATATGAACAGGGAAGAACGATGGACAAAGATATGGCTGTATTAATAATACATGCTTTAATTAAGCAGCTGGGAATGCATAGGGCCAGATCAAGGCACGGGGGGAAAGACAGACAATGAAAGAAGAGTGGCAGAGAGTAGGGGGAAAGACAGCTGAAGAAAAAGAACTGAAAAGGAGAGGCTGAATGACATGGAAAGTGTAAAACAGAGCAGAGGATAGAAAGCAGAGGAGGGAGGAGGGCTGGAACATGCTGCTGTGAGTTTTCTGCACACCGTGATTCATGGGCAGTAAATATGCAAAGCCTGATGGCCATAAGGCAATCAGAGGAGCGCCACTCATCTACATGTTGCACAGTGGGCTATAATCCATCTGAGGGGCAAGGAATAATGATACCAGGAAGCAGGAATAAGAGCACGGTCTGTTTATTACCTCAGACAGATCCATAATGCATACAGATGTGAGGGAGGCACGCCGCAGCCTCTGGCCAGTGAACTCTATTGAAAAGTATAGACGGTAATATTGTTTTTAGTGTAATGAAAGACAATCTGATTTAAGCACCTATTAAGGCAAATCAGTCTGCTGTCATATAAAGTTTTAAAACAAGCGCTCGAGCTATAGTGATCGCTGACAGGCTGGAGAGGAGCTGAGACGAATACAGAGGGAAAAAGTAAGAGGCAGTCTGGCAGCTCAAAGGCAACGGCAAGGTCACCAATAAATAATATGGATATTACAATATGAATGTACAGCCATGCAAAGTGAAATAGAAGGTTACAGTCTGCTCCAAATATGCACATTTTAAGACCTTGCTCATCATTAAGACCATGCCTGTACAGATAAAAAGCAACCACTGGCAATAAAACTGAAATTTCACTTCTTGGTGTCATTGTGTTTACTTTTGTTTATCTGCACAGAGGCTCACACACACACACACACACATATTCTCTAAGAAAACGCTTTCCTGTCTTCTCTCACAGAGGACATTAACACCGGGATCCTACCGCTGCCAGAGTAAGTAATAAATTGTGTTGAACATTGATAAACTAATGCAATTACCTGCAGGGCAAGCAAGTCAGCTAATTTAAAGATACCAGGTTTGTTCATGGGGTGGGAGGCTCGGAATAGGCCCCAAGGGTGAAAGATGGCGCCTTTATTACATCTGAGAGGTCAGCTTGGTAGCACTGTATTAGGATTGATCTTTTGATCCCTGCCTGGAACCCCCACATACTGTACCAACCCCATCTGGCTGAGGGAAGAAAAAAGAAAAAGAAAAAACAGCTTATCTGGCACAAAGGGTTAACTCTGCCAACCAGGCAGCCTAATTGAGCACCACACATCTCAGCTACACAGCAGAAACAGGAACCTAGAGGGTCGTAACAAGCCAGGCGTGACTTATTCACATAATAAACCAAGCAGATATCTAAATGAGCCATTGAGCTAGCCAGAGGGAGGGAGACCATTAGGCCACGCAGACCGTGGGTACATATTTGTATATCTACAATTGCCCTATCATTTGCATATGTGGCCGGCTATAGAAATGCTACACGGTGCTCGCACCCAGGGGCCCGGTGACACAACACAACAACTTTGCACTCATTCATGGCATCAAAGAGTGAAAGTGATTTACAAGAGATTCTATTATAATGAAAACAAAGCGGTGAGCTCCGCTACTAGAAATGCAAAACCTTTGAAAGGCCATGAATGTACATTTTCTTGCCTGGTAGAGTCATTATCTATGAATATAAGGCCCTGACAGATCTCTACTGAGGTATATTCTTAGTGTTACAATGCAACCTCAGGTAAAACACACTTAACCTGTCAGACTCTGTGCAAATCTTTAACAACTGGTGCGGATAAGGTACCAAAACGTTGTCATATCTTTGAGATTTACTGTAGTTTGTTTGTCTAGTAAGCTCATATTTGAGATATAATCAATAAATAAAGGCTTAAAGGAAACATTTAACACTGAGATGTGCTTATTTGCGGAGATGAAAAGATTGAGAACACTCTTCTGTCTCTCTGTTAGCTTCTCATAAAGGCTGGAATCAGAAACAGCTCCAGTGGGCATCAAAATCCAACTTCTAGCACCTCTGTAGGTCATTGATCTACACAGTATATCCTGCTTGTTTAATCTGCACAAAAACTCAAGTGCAAAAAAAGCAACTCGCAGTTTTATCAAGGGTTATGTGACTGACTATTTCTTGGCCAGTTACTGCTCCTGGCAAAGAACCAGTCTGGCTCATAACTTCCCGTGTTAAACTAGGAATTGTTGTTTTTACACTTAGATCTCCGTTAAGAGAGCCAGTAGGCAAACTTCCCAGAATGTATTTCGTTAATGCTGCAGTAGGGATCTGAAGCTTGCAAATTCAGACGACACAAAGCAAAAGCACAACATGATTTTTACCACGATTCAACCCGAGCAGATTGGAGTTTTGTTGATCACGTGTGTAATTTTCATTAAATATAGACATGCAGCTGCATTGTGGGCCCTTATAGCAGCAATGGTAGCTAATAAATCTGCTCTTGCTTTTCGTTTGCGTGCATTTTCATAAAAAACAAACCTAATAAAGACACTGTAGAGTCATCAGCTTTTTAACTGTGCTGCAATAGTCCCCGACAAGATTTGTGTTTTTCATTCAATCCAGGCACATTTAATTAAAGCTGTGAATCAAATTATTGAATGTGGTCTTTTCATTGAAGTATTTTTTTTGGCACGGTTAAATGAAGTGCTTGTTTTGGGATTCTGAGACAGTGTTTGGCCTCTTTTTCTCTTAAATAAAGACCTTTTTTAATGGATAAATACATCTCAGACATGTGGAAATAAACACACAAAGAACAGATGTCAAAAATACCAAACAGTTTTGCAAATGCAAGACATTCACATACGCTTTTGTAAATGATACAATAAAGCTCCGGAAAACACAAGTCTTGCATCAGCGATGTGTTATTCTGGATGCTTATAGCGTCTGCTATGTTACTCAGTTTAAACAATAAAACAAGGCTATCACTAATCAGCAAAGTCTCATGGTGATGGGTCAAGGGTCAGCCTTTAATGTGACCTCTGACACATAATTAAATTGCCATCTTTAACCTCAGTTACAACCTGTCACAGAGCATCGGATTACATGCCGCAAATCACTGCTTCAATCAATGGCGGCAGGGGGAGGGTCCTGCCGGGTCCATCGGTGTCCGCGCAGAGATTATCTTTAATGAAGTTGAACTGTACAGTGATCATGTTAGTGTATAGTCTAATTAGATCGGGAATGACGTGCAGCAACACAGTTATCCTTACAGGGACAAGGAGACAAGCAGATAAAGCTTCAGAGAGCCACTTGGGTTACTGACGTGACTTGCATCCTCTTTAGTCATGCATAATGTTTATATGAGTTACCTCTGTGTATTAGATTTGGCACATGGAATACAAACATGAGCAGTTTTTATTGGGATTTAGAGGCCTTTTCTATGGAACTACTGCAATGTCACAGAATTACTCCACTTCAGGACGGATCAGTTTAGGGTCCTTGTATGACACATGCTCATTCTCAAGGACAAAACTTCACTGTTATCAGTAAGATCTGTCAAAATGCAAATATGTGCTGTGGAAAATGCTTATTTATGGAGTAACTAAAGCCCAGTCTACATGTACACAGATATTTTTTAAAAGATAGCTTTGTCTGCACCTTTTGTCCAGGCACAAACTCAGTCTTAAGTCAGACAAAACGTAGCTTTTGGGAAACTAATGCAGTATGAAGCTCTTCAGGAACTCTGTTTGCAGTGTTGATGTGTATTTGTTTTGTTTACATCAAGCAGTTCTGTGCATTGGAAGACATGCCCGTGGAGGAGCTGAAATGGTTGGACATAAATGTACAGTTGGGTCAATATATAATTGAGGGAATTTTGAAGTCCATATCTTGCAAATATTTTTATTAAAAAAATGTTTTTTATGTTCATTATGATCATGTCTATACAAATTCTATCCTTATTTATAATAGAAATGTAACCCTCCCTTTCGGTTCTAACACCTTAAGGTGTAATTCAAGTTTGGGAAGGAGTTTTGTTAAGGATACAGTCACCCCAAAAACACACAATAACAACAGATAGTAAATTTTTAGGGGAAAAAAACATATTGAACCTACCTATAAAATTGAGCTCATGAATGTCGAGATGATCAAAGCATTGCATCCAGTGACAGTTTACAATGATTACAATTGAGTCCTAACAGTTTCAAAGATAGAAATGTCTTTTTTTACCCACAACTGGCCGTTCAGGCAAATCGAACCCAAACCCCTGGGGCAACAAAACAAAAACAAAACATAAAAAATCTCAAGTGCACTCAGGAAAATCCTACCGTCCCTTTATAATGAATGATGGTCCGAAGTGATGGCAGGTCTGAGGTGATGGCCGATCCCAGCGTGATGGAGATGGAGACATGGACGTGGATGGACATCAACACAGTGGCAGATGCATGAAGATGGAAGTCCCGCTGAAGAGGATCCTCAAAGAAAAACCAGCCTACACAGATGTGCAGGGCAATTATTCATACAATCCATAATAAGTGTCCAATATATTTACCCCAATGAAGTTGCCATTCTGCCAGTCCTTCCTTGGCCCATAACAGGCTGTACACATAATATGACATATCACAGATGAACAACATAACCTTCTGAATTTAAATATATTCTTCCTTCAGCCTACAGCTGATAATGCAGCACATTCTTACAGTTTAACACATTACTAGCACTCAGTAACTCACAGTCTAGTTGCATAAAACATACTCTAGCATTTGAACACATGCAGCATCTAACTAGCCAGCGCCGATGTTTCATTTTACATAGGAGTAGCAACCACATACAGCTCAGAAAATACATAAAACAGTTAACAACATTAACGGAAAACCATTTCATTCCTATCAAAACCATTTCATTCCTATCAAAGTTATCCCGACTGTTTTTAGACAGACTACGGGCTCGTGTTTCCTGTTATTAGCTTCGCTTTGCTAGTGTTAGCATGCTACGGTAAAACTTTGAAGAACACCTATAACTCACCGGAATATTGATTTCTAAGTGATTCAAAGGCGTCCGATGATTCTCATCTACTTCTGTAACTTCTGCGGTTAACTTCAGTGTCAAAATACCACTTTTGTGGTTCAGCTTCTAAGTAAATCCAGCTCTAGCTCGTAGCATCCACACGGGACTGGCTGTGGGAAGCGAAAGAAAAGATGGCGAATTTCGGTAAGATGACCACCCTTAGCACTTTTCCGCGCACAAAAAATTATCAAATTCAATCTTAGGGACACCTTGTGGCCAATTGAGGTACTAATTCTCCTGAGAGAAAAGGCAAATTTAGGGACTAACTCAAAATACTGCTAAAACACATTATTAACCTGGGGTTATCTACCTGGGTTACAGAAACAATCACTTATCAATAAAAAATGACTGAATATCACTAAAATGTCAACTGAGCAACCATCCAAATTTAATAACAACCACCTTCTAATTAGCTAAACAATAATAAAATGAGCTTATTCAAAAATGGATTTGATTGTGCTCTTTTTATTAAAGTGAGATAATCATGGCAGATAATTCTTTTTTGGCAATATATCAAATTTTATATGGAAAATAACAAACTAGTTGGTATCTGTGTCTGAGAAATCATTTTCAACTAAGTTCCCCATTACAAAAACCATAGACATAATAAAGACGCCTCTCAAGGAAGTGTGTCAATTCCAGATCACATGACCTGCTCCACATGATGTCATTTCCTCCTGAAGAAAAGACTGGCCAGACTCTAAGGCTTTCTGAGTTATTTAATATAAAGTAGTGTGTGAGTCAAGTGTGGATTTATTTCATTTCAACAGGTTTACTACAATATCTTTATAAATAACTTTCGATTTCAGTTTTACTCAATTGTATATGTATATTTAGAAGAATACAAGATGCATTTAAAGTACTAAGATACCATATGTTCCTCAGTAGGAATTTGATGTACGTATATTGCAACTGTCATTAAACAATGACAAAGCAATTTTTCACATTAACTTGAAAAACTGTGGCTAGTAAAGAGATTTCAGACAAAAATCAGTTTATAAAATATAATGCTTTGTTAGAGATTAAATCAATATATTGAAAATTCATTCCACCTTGACTCAAATGTTGCATACATATTAAACTGTCAGTAGCAAACAATCCAGTGTTCTTTTTTTTTAGATAGGTAATGCACACAAGAAACAAAAGTGAAAAGTACTAGAAATAGCATCAGTCCAAATGAAAGAGAATAAATAATGATGCAAGTAAAATAATGAGCCACAAATTACCAAAGAGACCAAGACTAAGGTGGCTGTATTTCCTGCTCCAAATCATTAAAGAGTAAAAAGACAACATAAAAATTAGTTAAATTATAATCATTATTTGTAACGTGTATGTTTGAAATTACAATACAGGTAAAAAAAAAAATTCTAAACGGAGGATTTGGGGATACAGAGTTGGAATTTCCAGTAAAATAAAACATTTTTCTGTTTTCTGGAGGCCTGTCTGTGCAGGTATGCTGAGAATATCCACCCTAAAAACGTAAACCCAAAGAACAGATTTTTTATTTTTTTTTAAAGGGAAGCTACTGCAGAGACTGAGACAAAAAAGTAAAATTCAGATTGTATTTGCTCCGAGCGTTGCCATGTTCTCACTTGTAAACAGATTAGCTGCAGCTCTCAATGACTGAAGGGGATTTATTGGGATCTGCAGGTTCAGGGCAGCCATGTCTTGATTAATTGATGGCGTTTCCCTGCCAGCAGACTCACCTGTAACCTGTGGTCATCAGGCAAGGTTAAAGGGCTTCGTACTGGCACAGCAGCATTTAGCAACAAACTGAGAATGATGGAGAGGGATTTTTTTTTTAAGAAAGGAGTGTTTTGTCTCACAGCTGAATAATAATGATGATTTCTTTCATATAATACTAAATTTTATTAGCAACGCTTTACAACCGTGGCTGTCATCCTCGCATGTGTACTGATTCCACACCAAAACTGCAGATGGTGTTACAGTGGGGGGGGGGGGGGGAATGCGTCCCCAAACTCAAATAATCCTGAATGACTATGCTGATTATGATTTAGAGGCTGCTAGTTTTGTTTCAAACTGTGCCTTGCTTTGTGGCCAGGGGCCCTGCGTTGTTTAAAGGGTTGTCGGGGTATAAATACTAAATTAATCATGCTTTGGCTCAACTTGCTAGGGACTGAAATTTGCTTATGGAGGCCCATGATCACATAAAATATTAATGGCTTTGCAGAGAACTGGCATTGTAGCGATGGGGGCAAGGCGCGTGAAAGCGCAGAGCAGCGTGTTGGGAGGGGTCACCGCTGGTTTCGAGGTCAGAAACACCTCCATCATATCTTCACTTTAAATGAACGCACAGTAAGTGACCAAAATGTGCACATTGTCAGTCCATTAGGATGAATTTTGCAGGTCTACGTAATTGGTTAAATTGATATTAATTGGCACCCACCACTGTTTTTGTGTTGTGTGAAAATGCAGCACTAATATTCAAATGAGTCTGAATATATTATAAGCGTTTGCATTTTCCAAGTTGTTGCAGATCTATATGACCGACTTCTTGAGGCCCTGGAGGCTTCGAAAAGAGATTTCCACTGACAGACAAGCAAACAAAAGTGAGGCTTTGAAGAAATGCATCCCTTTCCTTCTCAGTTTTCATCTGCCATGTCTACACACAAAAGAGAGGAAAGGAATCAACACTATGGCAGCCCATTCCAAAAGTTACTGCCATTTGTCTCCTTGACACAAATCAGAATGTAAAGATTGAGATAATGGATGACATGCGGACTGTAAACTTGTTATCCCATATTTTCTGAGCTCACATGGAGCACCAGAGCATCCTCGGCCCACTGAGACACAAAGGGAGGCAGAGCTCTGACAGTCCCGCATGCTGGTCACATCTCCAGAAGACATGACACACAGTCCTAAATTTTCATTCATTTGTGGAGCTGTTCCAAAAACTGCATAACATTAAATATGTCAATCAAACCAATAACAACAAATCAAGGCTGCTGAGGTTTTGCCACACCAGCGTGCAGGAAAAACTGCAGCCGCTTGTTTGATCAAAAAAAATTACGCTTGTGCAAGTTTGGTGGCACCACAGTAGGCAAATGAGACAGCAGGAGGGGGCATTTAACTCTCCCATACTGAGAGGTGGAGGGATGAGGGGAGGTATTTTTGGTGGTGGCACAGGGGGAAAGGGTTTGCATGATTCTTCACAATTATCTCCACGAGCCTGACAGGCACCAGGGGTGGCCAAGGAACAATGAACTAGTGGACACTGATTGGGTTATTTGTTCCATCTCATTCGAGGCTGAAGGATTGCGGCGTCTCTCGCTGCAGGTGTAACCCCTCACAGAAGGCAAAAATCCCCTTCAGTCGAGCACCACGACTCACATTCACCGATGGCTTAAAGAAAGCAAAAGGGGGACCAGTTGTGAAGTAAGTTCTAACCCATGTTAGGTGGGCAGACAATTCCAAATTAAGGCCTGGTGAATAGAAGACATTCCGACATGGAGCATACCAGCAAAAAATACAGGTGCAACAATGAATTATGGATGTATGCTTCAGTTCCTGGTGTTGTAAATAATGGCTTACTGTTAATACTGTTGTGATTTATTGGGACATATCAGTAGAACAGCTGTGCTCTTCCAACTTTAACAAACATCAAAGAGGGCACATGGAGAGAAAACTGTTCTGAAAGGAATTTTTACGTTACAGGAAATGTGCAATAAAGTGACAAGACCCTGAAATATGTCAAAATCTGTTTTTACTCATTTGCTCTTTTGTAATGTTTGACCATAAAATTAAACTTTTTTTTTTTTTTTTTTTTTTTACAAAAATATATGTTTACAGATATCTGCAGGTGTTCAAAGGAAAGAATATGTATATTGAGGACTGAAAAATGGTGAATACATTTTATGCTATTTTAAATGACTAACCAGTAAAATCACAGGGAAAAAAGTAACTATTTACATGATAGAAAAATACATAATGTCCTCACCAAAAATGTGTATTTTCACATTTGTTCTTGTCACTGAAATGTTTGCTGTATTGAAATTTAAAAATATAATTATATATTGGGTATTATTTTCTCTTTTTACAAACAAACATTAGTCTTTCACTGTTTTTAACATATAATTCCTGCACCCTTTCTGCCAGAATTTTTGTTTGCAGGATTTCATTTTACAACAGCTTGGTGGAAATTTGTGCCAATTCAGTTTTTACCCAACGCTAAGTTCACAACATATAGGAGAAAAAGTTTACTATGACTTGCAAACAGTCGAGCAAATAGGAGGGCAAAACCTAAAAACTCATCTCTGTATCCAAAAGTATGCATTTAGAAGGCTTTTCAGTGAAAAGAATTCCTTCTCGACTTAAAATGTCTTATACATGTTACACCATTGCTTTCTCTAGAATGTTCAGATCAATAACATCCCCCCTCTCGTTCCACTCACTGCATCTAGAGCACACCAGCTCAGCTACGACTCTGTAAAATAACTCCGTAACACACTGGAAAGTTGTAATATTACAGGAATTCAGCCAGAGACTTTTCACCTGTCTAAGAGCGGAAACTGTTTCAAGTACGAGTTTTTGTTGCGTTTGTTTAACCTGCAGATACAAGACGCCTCATCTCGTAGTAAGCAAGTCTCACACACAATAAGCAAACTGTATCTAAGAATCTTTAAAAAACAATTGTATTGAATTACAGCAGGACTTGAGGTTGACAATATATTACAGTGGAAAATAATAAAGCCACTTGGAAAAAGAACCGCTGCAGCTGGAGGTTGCCAACAGCTCCTGCAACAAAAGAGCACAAATGATTTTTAATATGATGGAATCATTTACATCAAAAATAGATTAGTCAACAAATGCAAAGGCAATGATTAAAATTTGCAAAGTTATACGTGTCATGTCCTTACCTTAATTTTGAAAATAGTGCAATATTTTTTACCTTACCGATCCAAAGTTAAAAAAAAAAGTTGCTGATAGGATTATTTTTCAGGATTTTTGCTCTTTTAGGTGAAGAGGAAGGTTTTTTTTGTTTTTTGAAATGGTCTTTCAACTCTTTTTGGGAGTTTTCTTTTTTTCACTGCCACAATTGTATATTTTTTTAAATTTTTTTCATCTTTTTTTCCTTTTTTTTTGTTTGGCAGGACGTTTTGAGACCATTTCAATTCTTTATTTTTTGTACAATTCAAAGTAAAGCCAAAAACTCTGAAGCCAAGCTTTCATACAAATCACTTAAATCCAGACATAAAATATTTACACACAAGCATTTAAACCAGTCAGTCTAACTCTATTCTGCAAAAAGCTAGGGTCTGTCATTCATTTAAATTACAACACAGGTTCTTTTTGTAACCGAAAGTTCAACAAATGTGTCTTAGAGTGAACAGCTGTCACATGTCTAGACAAAGTATCTGCATTTTGTGAACCAAAAAAACAAGAGAAAACAAATCTATTTCTACATTAAGAGCATTAAAAAAATTCAACATTGTTGCATCTGGTATACACATTAAAATAATCAAACTCACACATGGTGCTTCTGCCAGTTACATATGTGTTAAGGGAAAAAAAGTCTATCCAAAGTGAAATACGCCATGTTGGCTTATAAACAGGCATGTAAATGTTAGAAAGTTGCTGGATTGTTGCTCGTCCTTCACACCAGAGTAACCAGGGAAGACCGAGCTTCATCTGCGCCACGGACGAGGTTCGTTGTCGTCTTCTTCCTCGTCGTCGTCCTGCAGCAATGCGTCGTCACTCAGCGACTCTTCTGGGTACTGATAGAAGGAACAAAGAAAGACACTGATATTACCAGTGGTGATTAAAAAAAGTGAACAAAAAAGTCACTCAGTGACTCTTCTGGGTACTGACAGAAGGAACAAAAAACACTGAGATTACTACTTACTACTGGTGATTAAAAAAGTGAACAAAAAGGCAATTTAAAGTGTAAAGACCTATTATTGCACCGTGTGCTTAAAGGTCTCAAGAGGGTCTAAATTCTCAACCAGAGAGTACCGTCCTACAGACATACCAACTGCTTAATGAAAGTACATGTGGCTGTGATAAAGCCACAAGACGGTCCTTACTGTAATGTGTAATGGCTCCCTCTTGTGTTCTACAAATGCAACACAAGAAATGGGTATTTAATAAGCTCTACGGAGATAAATCTGAAGAGGATATCCTCACTAAAGTAAATATTTCCGAGTGGATCTTTATACCAGCAGGAAATGGGAGCGCTGAGAGAATGAGTCCAATCCTGTGTGAGCTCTCTTCTGAAGGCCCTGACATACAATCAACAGTCCCCATCTGCTACTAAAGGTGCTGTAAAATGAGGAGTATCCACAAACCTCATCCTCCTCTGGTTCTGCCTCGTCAGCATCCGCAGCACTGAGGGCCGTGGCAGGCTTATGCCAGGCCAGGCGTAACGTCTGGTTGTTGAATCTCGCTCCGTGCAGAGCCGCCTACAGGTGGAGCAAACACAGGAGGTGGAAAACAGGTGCGTCAGTAACAGGCTTAACCTCAGCTCTTTGCTCTGTCTGGTGCACAGAGTATAACATGTGGAAAATACATTTCATGGTTTGAATGTCAGAAAAATCCAGAAATCCATCACCTGTTCAGCCTCCGCTCTCGTCTTGAAAGTGATGACCACAGACAAGTTGCTCTCGTCCATCTGGCAATCTTCAATCTCTCCAAATTGCTTCAAAATTGCAAAAACAAAACATTTTGGTCACTTAAACTTTATACATTTCTGTCAAAATACTGGAACAATATGTTACACATTTCATGCATATAACGAACAGTCATAAACCTTAAGTGACATTTTTTTGATGTCATGGTGCAGTTTTTTCCAACAAGTTGCTTAGAATATTACAGGTGTATTATAATTATACTCAATGTTTGGTTAAATTTGGAAATATTCAATTGGGTATAAATATTAAAGCTGTTAAACTCAGCAGCAGTGGCTGTGTTTCTAACCAAACATATTCAGAATACTGGGGGAACTGACAAAGCCAGGCACATTAAACAAAAGCATGTCTCCTGCACGTCTACATTACCACAACAATGAATTTATATTTTCAGTTTTAACCCGTTGTAAGTTATTGTTTATTTTCCAATTGTTGAGAACTAAATGATCTCATCTCAGAGCGAAAGTAAGCTTATAATTTAGGTGAATTTTCATGTAACCACCACATGCTAATGGGTATTATCAGATAAACAAAGTAAATGAGCCACACTACCACCATTTTATTTGCATTTATAGATTAGATTCACGTGTTGTTGAACGACTGGTCAGCTGCATTTTAAATCTGTGACCACCAGAGGTCACTGTAGAGTCCTTTTGCTGCACAACAATTGCAACAGTGATCATAATGACATCAATATGATTTAACTGTATTCTACATAAGACATGAGAGAAGTAGAATGTTTTTAGTGTAGACATTTAGTGCTGACAACCCTGGCACTGGAAAAGCTGAGCCGGTAAAATAGAAGCAACCCGTCAAATTTAAAATCCTGTTACAATTTACTGATTACAGGTCCGGGTCCGTATAAGACGGCGTCTAGGTCCAGATCGTGGACCCCTAGTTACTGACCCCTGACCTACAGCTTCCTTCAAACCATCATGTTGGTTCTCCAGTGGAGTAATGTAGATTTAGATTGACTTACAGCAAAGTGTGGCAGCAAATCTACACGGTCTGTGTCAGCGAAACCAGCAATCTCCAGCGCTCGTGGTCGATGGTCCACGACTGCATGCAGCGGTGCTCCTCTTCCCCGACCTCTGGTTCCCCTTCCCCGGGCCCTGACGGCACCACGACCCCGAGCGAGTAGGCCCCGGCCTCGACCCGGCGACAGGAGCCCCCTTTTAGCTGCCTGAAAGAACAAAGACAGAACAAAGCATGTAATGTAAAACACATATTCCAAAACATGATTTGAAAAGAGAAAAGTAGGAGTTCCCTCAAGTGGCTGCTGTGCAAACGGCATTTCTACCCTTGACTTGAAGCTTGTGAGACGGTTTTCTCTTTCAAGTTTATTTCAGTACCTCGATTTGCAGCTGGGTGTATTTGATCTTCAACAAAGCAGTGTCCTCTCCAGCCTGAGTCTTCTTGTGCAGGTCCAGCTCTGCATCCAGCAGCTCTTTCTGGGCCTGTGAGTGAGTGAAAGCTGCTTAAATACAACCCCAGAGCCTTAAACCAAAATGCTGGAAACCTATCAGTGATGAAAACTACAAAGGAAAGGAAGGAAACAACCTGTTCTCAGTCAAAATCCAGTAGAAATCAAGATCAAAAGAATCCTAATCCATCAGGTGTTTATGTGTAGAGTTTTGTATGGAGGAATCTGTTGATGCCACTACCTGGGCTTTGCTTTTGGTTGTCCGTAGCTGGTTGCTGCTGCTTGAGATTCCCTTTATCTCTTCTTGAAGTTTGGTGATGCTCTTTGTCAACGTGCCCAAAGTTTCCATGATCTTGGCTTTATCCTCTGCCTTCATTGCTTTGTTCTTCTCAAGTTTGGATATCAGCAACTGCAGAGCAAATAAAAAAAACATAGAATCATATATTTAACTCGGCTTGTGCTGCTTACAAACATAAAACCTTAATAATAATAACAACTCTAATAAAAAATACAGCTGGGTTACAAACAGTGATCTTCTCACTCTATTTTTTCTCATGTTATCTTAGGTGCAGAAACAGTTTAACACTAAATCTACACAAACAGCTCAAAGCAGAGTCGAATGGCTGACTTAGGGGCATAAATGGTGAGACAGATCTCTTTTACAGCACACACTCAAGTTTTGTATAAGAAGGTTGCAAAATTTTAAAGCAGACAGGCAATAGGTGCACTTTGAAGTCTTAAAGCATATATTCAAAATTTTCTTACCTTCTGTGTCTCAATGTGCTTCTCCAATATTTCCTGCTTCTTCTTCCTCACATCCTGCTGTAGTTTCAGGGCTTCCTGTGAAGGTTATTACGGGAAATGATGACACAGATTTTGGCTTTACTTCTGAAACTTTCCACTCCCCTCTTCCCACCGTTCAGCTATTTCTCACCTGTTTCTTCTTCAGGGCTTCCTCTGAGGTCCGCTGGGCTGCCTTCAGAGCAGCAGGATTGTACACCGTCTTTGTGAGGCCCATTGACGTTGAAAAAACCTGACAAAATAGTATTTAGATAAGAAGACGAGAGAAATTCCAGGAAAAAAAATGAACTATTCTAAACACAGAGCAGACACTTACTTTCTCAACAGGAGCTGCCGGTTTGGCAGAGAAACCTAAGCGGTCCTTCACTGACAGTTTAGAAGCATTCTGGTGGAAGAAAGACTGAATGTTTATACACACCTTGTGCACATTTTGACAAGTATAAGAAAAAAGCAAAATCACCCAAACACGCACCTGTGAAGCTACATTGGAGTCCTGGGAGGGCTCAGAGTTTGCAGGGAGCATGGGTCCTAGGCGATCTTTGACAGACTGTTTCAGAGATGTGGCTAAAGGCTGCTGAAAGACAAAAAAGGGGTCCGAGTCACATTATAGTGGCTTTATTGAATGCATTTAACAGACACTTGTTTAACCCTATGAAACCTACAGCTGGGTTTGAAAGGCAACTCATTTCATTTTTTGTCTGTTTCATCAGGAAAATAACCAAATCCAAGCTTTAATTGTGATGTTTCATGAACATCACTTTATTCTACATTTCTCATTTTAAAATGTACCTAAAATAAATTGCTTACACAAACTAGATTTTGGAAAAAAAAATGTTAAAAATTCTGTGCAGCTTGGTGCAACCAAAAAGGCCTGAATGACTCGGCTTTGACTTACAGTCATGTGACAAGAATTCAAGGATGTCTGAGCTGAACTGGAGGCTGTGTTTACAGAGCAGAACGTACAGATCAAATAAAGCCCCCATATTTTTCTGAGGGCATCTCCAACATGTTGATGTTGAATAGTCAAAAAAGTATGATTTATGACATTTTAACTTTGTCTCAATGCACAACTGACAGTTTTTTTTTAAAATGATCTCTACTGAACACAAATAAGGAAAAGTGTGACTGGAACAAAAAATACTTGACAGGTTTTTTGTTGTGATTAACATTTTAAGTGCAACAATATCAGTGATCTTATTTGCTGACTTCCTGTGTCTCCTTGAATGACTCATAAGAACACTGAGTGAAACAAGTTGTCTGTACCCTAAGTGTAAGAGGAGGCAGTACTGGCACTAATGCAACCTTTTTTTATTCCAAGTGGCAAAATGAAAGCCAAGAGAAAACAATGGAATAGTGTGCCATAGCCAGTTTTTCACAAATTATCAGAAGCACCCTTGATTAGGTTGCTATATTTCACATAGCAACAGTTCAAGAACAAAGAAATCTGTGACTGTATTGAATTTTACATCAGTTTATGTTGATCATGGTCAAGCATTTGGCATCTGTGACACCTCTTCAACAGATTTATCTACTTGCTGTAAGTTTCTAAACAACAGTAAGCAATTAAAAGGAGTAATATAAGATGCTATAACTGCGTTCTCCACAGATTTAGAGCAACCTTTACTGGTTATACTACGGTGGCCGACAGGGGCAAACACGCTGCAAACCGCAAAAGCGCTGCAAACACAGAAATGATCCAAAACCAAAAACTCACAAATGCATGAAACACGTGCAAGAAAAAAAATGCTGCAAGAGAAACATGCTGCAATCACAGAAACAACGCAGAAGCAGACTTGCAAAATCACAAAACAGATGCAAATGAAAAATGCTGCAAATATATAAAAACACACACAAACCCCAGAACAAGCGTAAGAGAAAAAGATGCAAATTCAATCCACAACAGAAGTGCACCAGACACGAAGAAGAAGAGAAGAAGGAGAAGCAGAAGAAGAAGAAAGCGTCCGATATTTTTTTAGTGTGAAAAGGTACGTTTTCATTTAGTTTTAGCATCATGTTTTACTTGGCTGGTATCTTTAATACAATATTATTTTTATACAATATTATCGAAGAGCAGCGCACTTACGTTGTGGACTGAATTCGCAGCGTTTTTCTCTTGCGGTTGTTCTGGGGGTTTGTGTGTGTTTTTATATATTAGCAGCATTTTTCGTTTGCATCTGTTTTGTGATTTTGTAAGTCTTTGCTTCTGCATCGCGTCTGTGATTGCAGCATGTTTCTCTTGCAGCATTTTTTTTTCTTGCATGCGTTTCATGCGTTTGTGAGTTTTTGGTTTTGGATCATTTCTGTGTTTGCAGCGCTTTTGCGGTTTGCAGCGTGTTTGCCCCTGTCGGCCACCGTATTATACAGATTGATACTATGATATTATTGTCATTTGGCCAGTTGTCCACAATCATAGGCAAAATGAATACATAGCCTGATAAAACCTTTAAGTCAAAGACACCTGCTTAAACTAACTATTTCTTCTTGTAACAAGTCCACAAAGCTCAGAACATCAATAATTACATTGAATCAACTTGTTCACAAGTGCATCTTATCTAAAAAGAAAAAAAAAGAAAAGAAGGAAGGTGGTAGGTGTGAGTGTGACTGTTTGTCCTGTTTTAAGTTACTGTAGTGTTTTCAGGTTATTTTATTGTCGTTTACTGTGAAGCACTTTGGTCACCGTTTGGGCTGTTGTAAAGGGCTATACAAATAAACTTTGATTGACAGAATGAAGAAAAACTGCTTCGCACAAATACCACCAACATTTTTTTCTTGAGTAAAGACAAAACATTTCACAAAGGTAACATACTAGCAGTGACAGTGAAACATTTTTACCATGGCTGGCTGAGGCTGAGGCTGCTGCTGTGTGTGGGACTGTCCCTGTCCATCACTCCCATCATCTCGAAACCAGTGTACCCTGATGAAACGGTTGTTGAGCACAGCCTCTGTGCTCTGCATAGCACGCTTGGCCTCGTCTGGAGAGGCAAACTGGATCAGGGCCCCCTCTGGGTCATTCTGGAAGGCCACCTGTAAAAAGACATAAAAAAAAAAAAACAATGATTAAATTAAAACACAAACCCCAGGTGCCAAAGTGTGCACTACAGTTGTATAAGAATTCCATAACCCTGTGACACCGGGTAATGTTGCACTGAACTACATAACTGCTTGTACTACAAAGCAACTATACACTTTACTGTGAGACTTTTGTCTACAGCAGCACACAGGCACTGACCTGTAGGTTGACGATGGTGCCAAACTTGCTGAAATGTTCATTGAGTTTGCTGATGTTGTTGAGCTCGGGGGGAATTTGCCGAACAAGCAGCTTGGCGTTCGGAGAGAACTGAGCTCTTTTGTGGAAGCCCTGGTGGTTGGGTTTGTTGAAGTTGGGTCTGAGAAGAGACGAGAAATGATTAAACAATTTGATAAGAACGGTTTTAAAACATAAAGCTGTCAAATGTATGCAATATGTCTTTACATTTTTTTAAAAATAGGCTGACTTACTTGTCAAACCAGGGTTTCTTGGGCAGCAGGCCTCCATCATGGCAGACACCAGGCCTCTTCCTAGATTCAGATTCCATGACGATTCTCATACTGTTGTTAGGAATCTTTTCTGATGTGGGAAAAACACATGACTGGTCAGTTTTGACACGACGGCACAGGGCTCAAGAGTAATTACAATTCTGGGAGAAGGTCTAAACTATAAAACAAATACAGTCAACCACACAGACCTGAACATAAAGTATGTACATGATTTAAGATAATCTCTTCAGGTGGTTATTTCATGTGAGCTATACCTCTATGTGGCTGGTCCATCTCCCCCATTGTAAGGCCAATCAGGTTGGGTCTCTGAGCATTGACTCTGTGTCGGTAGATTGGCCTGGAAGTGATGCTGGGAGCCTCAGGATTATACACGTCTGACTCATAGTGGTCTGTTTTAAGAGAGAGCATAATTTAACATGTAAAACAATAAATCATGGTGCAGTGGGTATGACGTATAATACAATATGAAATGTGTTAATTTGGAAGCCAGAGAGCTATTACCAGATGTGAAGAGCGGTGCCGAGGCATGGGGGAGTGACGAGCGCATCCCAGAGGTCACGATGGTGGGAACAGAGCTGGTGATGGAGTTGGGAGGAGCATCCATGCCTGCCGGTTGCAGTGGAGGAAGCGGAGGCGGGGGACCTGTGTCAGATACAGTAAAAGTAAACACAAAAACTTGAAAAATAATAAGTTCAAGTCAAATATTAATGGGTCAAACCAATTTTGTAAGTCTGACATGTACAAAACTGTTAAGTAAACTAACTGTTCACCTGTTTTTTTTTTCCATTTTAAAGATACTTTAAGTTAATCTTTGTCGTTTGCTGTGTGGCCAATTTCAGTTTCAAACATCTGCTTTCAACAGGATGCACGCTTGGATGCAAGCTGCTGCTAAGCAATGCAATAATCTACAAATCTGACCAATTACTACACTCACTTTATAGTTCTTTTGGATTTAATGTCCTCAAGACATAAACAGTTTGACATTCCTTCCAGAAAATGTACTTATTTATTGGGCATTACACAGTAAAGCACTTTTACTGAAAGTCAGTGACTGTTTCACTTCACTAACAACATCTGTGAACTGAGAAAATAACCACTTTTTGCAGCTCTATGTGCGTTTTCTTTGCTCTTAACCCAGAGAATAGTTTTCATGCTGGCTGTGATTATATTGTCAAATTGGGGGGCAAAAAAAACTCAAAAAGGTCAATATTAGTTTTGTAGAAATTCAATTTTGTAACTTTTTTTTTTAACTATTCTGTGTGCGTGATATTTTATGTTAAATGCTTTTAGTTTAAAGACTTTTCACGTATTTGAAAAAGTGCAAATATAGTGTTTTTAATCCTGAATAAAAAGCCGTTCCAGATATGCACTTCTTTCTAATAATGTGTTTAAAATGAATGAAGTGTCTAAAATGTCTGCTTCATGTATAAGTGAGCACCCTGGTTACTTTTCTGGTAAGACTGAGATGGTTTTCTTATCAAGTCCCACCTACTAGCATTTTGTATCACTGTCATAACAAATCTAAAATGCATGATTAGTGATTAGCAGGTTTTGTCTGATCATGACCTCGACCTTGATAAACTGGCTATTAGTTTAGGTTTTCCCTTGTTTTTAGTAGATTCTTGATGTACTTTTCAATCTCACATGGTGTATGGTAAATGTAGTCCACATACCAGATTGATAAAGCGACAGCGTTTCATATCCTGTGTCTGAAAAGAAACTTAAAGACAAAAAATACATTCTATATAAGAAATCCTACCTGCAACTGGTGGAAGGCTGGGTGGGAGCGGACCTGGTGGGGGCACGGGTGGCCGAAGGTTCACAGGCGGGGGGTTCATGAGAGGCGGTGGTGGCGGGAGGCCTGGGGGCGGCTGTGGTGGTTCCACACCTGGGATTGGTGGAGGTTGGAATGGCAATATACTGGGCAAATTCACATCCTCCACTACAACTGGGTCACTTCCGTGATCGAAAGGACACATGTCCCCTCGCATGCAGAAGCCTTTTTCTGAAAAAGACAACACGCAGAACATGAAACACAATGAAAGCATGGAAACGGCCAACCTGCACACCTTTAATGGAAATAGGATTTATCAGCCTTCCTTACCATCGTAGTCACGGCATCGCTTCCTCTGAGGGAGAGGTCTGTTAAAGGGGACACGTTCCACAGGGTGCTCGGGGTGGAAGTCCGACCAGCTCTCAGTGGTGTTGTTGCTGTGATGGTGAGTGGGAGCGATGACAGTGATGGTGCTGCTCAGTGTTGGCACGGGGAAGTGTGAAGTGGTTGCAGTGGAGACGAGCGCTGCTGGGGTGTAGCCATCACCGCCCTCCGACCTGTCCACTCGGTCATGATCATACTTCAACTTTCCAGAATCCCGTTCTGTGAATAGACAAGCAAAGAACTAGTTAGGGCCCGTTTACATTTTACAAAATCTGAAATTCAGTTTCAAAGGTTTTGTCCTTGGCTGATCCATTCATCAATAGCAAGTCTTCTTTTAGTCTATAATGTGTACTTCTGATAAGCTGTCTGAGCTACTGTTACCAAAGATTCAGTTCCAAGCGCTTAGTTCAATGCTGATGTCATTCTATGCAGTAACACATTCAAACAATTGTATGTAATCACTGAATAAGATGAGTAGATTTCATATTGAAGAAAAAATATTGGACAAATATTTCTCTGAAATCTACAAGATATGGATTGTGGAAGCTTTTTGGTTGGATGTAGTTTGAATTTACATACTTCAAAAGATAAGCAATGAACTGATATGAACTTTGAACGCACCGTCAGATGCAAAAAAAAAAAGAATCAGTGTTTCAAAACATGAGTTAATCAGGTTCTTACCTCTACTCCTGCTTCTAGACCGAGTTCTGCTGAGGGACCGGCTCCTGCTGCGATCTCGATCCCTGTCTCTGTCCCTTTCTCTCTCTCTATCCCTGTCACGCTCTCTGTCGCGGTCCCGGACGCGGTCTTTGCTCCAACTCCGGCTACGACTGCGGCTTCGACTGTAACTGCGGCTGCGACCTCTTCTGCGATTGTAGCGATCGCGGTACGAGTCCCTCCTAGGTGGGTTACGGTCATAATCTCTCTTCCTGGAGCGATCGTCTCTCTTACGGTCATCTCCTCTTCTGAAAATTAAATACAAAACATAACAAATAGTAAGAAGAAGACAAAAGTTGGAAGAGAAAGTGTCAGAAAAAGGGAAGTGCACATACCTGCTATCTCTACTGTACCGTGAGCTTGATTGTGGAGGGCTGTGATTCACTCGCCGAGAAAACTTCTTGTCTCGTTCTTCCTCCCGATTTGGCTGAAGAAAGAAAAAGTGAGATCAAAAGGAGGGGTCTATCTAAGACGGACACTGACATGAGAGGTCCCCATATTGTTTGATAAAGGTTCATGTAATGCAATGGATTTGTGGTGCTTTTTAAACAGCTGTTATACTTGACATGAAAAGAACATAACCTCATCTTTCTTCTGCTCTTCTTTCTCAACCTTGATCAGAGAGGATGGCTGCTCTGGCTGTGGGAGGTAGCTTTTGTTGTCAATAGCTTCAAACAGCTTATCAACAAATTGCTGGGTCTCTGAAAGAAGATAACGGTGTAAATCAGACATTTTAATGCACTGAAACATAAAACACACAGAATGACATTTTAAAAGAAAAGAGGGCTACAAAGTGAAATTTTCATTAATACCTTTCTGAAGAAATACATCCAATTGGTCTATACAAAGAGCTTTAAGTTCCTTTTCAGTTTTGTCCTTCTTCACCAAAGCAACAACATACTTGGCAAGGGCAGAAGGGTCTGCATCACAGCTGGAATTAAAAGAAACAATCCGTAAGACACAAAACAAATATTTTACAGTTTGATCAAGTCATGACAGGTCTAAACTGACTGTGTTGCGAGTTTGCATGAAACGACATTAGCTTAAGTAACTAACTGAGCTAAACTGTAAGAGGAAGACAGTTGTATGGCTCCAACCTGACTGTACTTACATGGGCTCGAGGGTTTCAGACAGCCATGTTTTCAAGGCATCGAGGTTTTCAATGATCATCTTAGATCCAGCCGTTCTTTCCCTTCACCACGGCCACAGTTAAAGCTAGCTCGACTGGTGATACTTATCTGTTTAAAAGGACAGCCGACATAAGCTGGTGAAACTAGCCACCTCACAGGTCTTTGGCTAGGCTGTGATGCTAAAAGCGACGTTAGCCGAGCTGCCGCGTTAACGCTGGCTAGGCTAGCTGGGCTAGCATACGTCTTTCCAGGCCCCAAACGTGCTGCACGACTCCTCGACTCTTGTAATGTATGTATTACCGCAATGCAAACGGAGCGGCTCTGTTGTCGCTTAACGCAGAACCTACTAACTCAGAAGTTTGAAAGTGATTATAATTCGTTAAAATAAAGTAGCATCCACGTTTAACTTGCTACTTCGTACCCTCTCAATAGTTACTATTCTATGGCGACTATTTACTTCCGCTTGTATTCTCGTTTGGGAAAAAGAAATCGCGAATGATCAAAACCTCTCGAGAGTTCGACCCATGGACTGTATGAAAAACATTCCGTCTGCACAGTGCTTCTTGTTAAAATGTGCCTAATGTTTAAATACTTTGGATCCGCTTAGCAAGGAAATCTTGCTTCATTAGTTTATATACAAAGTACATATCATGTGCAGTTGCACAGCACACAGTACATATTTTAAATATTGTCTTTTGACATGTAAAGTATATGTTTGAGTCAGGGGATGAATTTAAACTTAGATTATTCTGCTATTTTGGCAGTCTTTGCTTTTCCTGTTTGTGGCCACATTGACAGTAAACTAATCAGTTGATAAGCAATGCTTTTTGAGGATTTATTTGCATCACTATATTGTCAACCATATCAGTGACAACAAACTAATATAAATATAGTGTTCATTTTTTAAGGAAACTTATTGTTATCAGGGATTTCAGAGGTAATGTCTTCTTATCTACAAATGCATTTTCTTTCGTTTTTCATATGAGAACAATATAATTTCCTCAAACTTAAATACTGAAATCTAATAAAGATTCTTTATTATACAGTCTGTGGTTAGAACAACAGTTTTCTTAACATTTCTGGGCATGAGAGTACAATTTTGAAATCAGAAATTTACTAAACACAGGAAAACTGTAGCTAAATTCCTATTCATGTGTAGGAAAATTAATAGGGAGACATTTGGCTGTCAGACAGCCATATTTCATTTGAGCCAAAGTTGCACAGAAAAGGTCACATGAAAATACAAAGATAAATGTGGACCAATAATAAGATCAAGCTGTTTTATAAATTTGAGATTTTGTTATGATTTACTAGCAAGCAAGTTTATTTATATAGCAATTTATCATACGCAGAGGTTATTTAAAGTTCTGTTCAGGCAAATGTAAAAAAAAATAAAAAAATAAAACATGTAATTAAAATTGAATTAAGTAGATGAATAAATCTAAAACAGTACAAATAAGTTGAATTATGTGCACACATATCAATAAAATTATTAAAACGATCTAACAATAATAAGATATGACAAAAATAAAAGAAAATAATGTAAGTGATGAAGTGTATAATAAAATAGAAAAGACATTACTTAAAATTAAGTAAATAAAAGTGCAGAAAACTTTAATAAAAGTATAAGTTGTTTAGAAAAGCCTTTAATAATACATCAGTCCTGCTTTAGCCTCTTTACACTGACCACTAGTTTGTTTAAGGATGGATTTTAAGAGTTTACCAATGACCAATATGGCCATATTTCTGACCTTTTAGTGCTACATGCACCGATAAGCACTTTGAGATCTTTGGGCGAGGGCTTTTGTTTGCTCCAGGGGCCCAGCTGAATACTAAAACGGAAAGAGCATTTACAGTATGAGGCTCTACACCGACCTGCCTGAAGGAATCAGGTCAGCTAAGTCAGAGATCTCTTCCTCAAACCTGCCTTTATTGAAGAGCCTTTCCTGATATTATTTCAGTGATAATTTCCCTTAAACAGTTAATTTCTTTAAATTATTTTTACCTTTCCTGCGACTGTATTGTTTTGTAATACAAAATGTTGTCTGTTCAGTTTATTTTATGAGTTTTGTTTTAGTTTACAGCCTTGTGAGGTGCTTTGTAACTTGGATTCTGAAAAGTACTCCATTAAAAAAGATTATTGAAATTTTGCTCAATGTTTTCTTGCTTTATTCTACATCTGCAGTACTGAGAAATGTCTTCAGTGTTGCTTCGGTACACTCCTGAAATATTATGAACTTAAAGAGCTTCACAAAGGACAACATGCACAGTTTTTTAAAGTAATAATTATAATTGTCTTCAATCATTTTCCAGTTTCACTGGAACTACAGTTCTACAAAATGTAGAGATAAAAGAGTATATAAATACAAGAATAATAAAACAGCGTTTCCATTTTCCTTCTTGCAAATCTGAGTGATCCTTCAAACTGACACAAATCAACAACTTGTCTCTTCTCTTTACTACGAACTGTTCTGTAACATACTTTTTCCCCTCTTAAAAAAAACAATGTCACTGATATGCTGGTAAAATACTTTTACACAAATGGCATATAAACCAAAAACACTTTACACATTTTCTCATCCAAAGACAGTGTGTGAAGCAGATACACATTTCATTAGCTGAACAGCTTTACTTTTCAATTTATGTAGTGTATAATGTCTAATTCATTAGTTCTAACTCACATAATAATCAAATTAAGGTCTACTTTAAAAAGCTAAAGGCCATTTTCCTACAAATACACAAGTTTACATTTTAAAAAATACAATTTTCTCAGTTAACTATGTTTCATGATATACAGTACATGGATTAAAATCATGTAATGCCTCTTCAGTGAATGAATGTTCTTCCTCAGCCTGAATGAAAAAGAAAAAAAACAAACAAACTGTGGTGCCAAAAACAAAGCAACCTGTTGAAGTCTTTTGGTTTGCAACACAAACAACATAACCAATGAAAAAAGCTCATTATATACAGCTCTGCAGAAGACCGCTCATATCGAGTACATTCACAGCTGCCCTTCAACATTCTCAGTGAAGTGAGTTTTCTCAAACTCACAGGAAACAGTGTGATTATGCATTTATGAGTGTGCATACACTATAATATACATGCATGCACATTAATCTAAGAGGATACAGTTAGAGTATGAAGATTAGGCCATTTTTCCATTCACTATTTTGAACATAATGGATGGAAGGTGTAACAGTTAAAAAATGTAGTGGTTTTCACTAAGTTAAAATAATATACATAACAATAGTTTGTACACCTTATATTATTTATACAGTATTTGTGTCCTTGGATAAGACGCATCTCTTGCCTGAGTAAAACCTCAGTCTCAGCTCAGTATCTAAAATAGAACAGTGGAAGGTGTAACTAAAAGCAGTGCATTTAAAATATCTCCAATAATGAATCAGCACTTTACAAAACATCCAGTACGTTAGACCTTGTGGAGGAGTCTAGTTTTCCCTGTCGATGAACTGCAGGTGGATGGGAGCAGCAGGACACAGCAGGCCGTGGGTTTTGGCCTTGACGTCAGCGGTGAGAGGAGACGTGCTGATATGGAACTTTTGAATGAGCTGCACAGGGAGAAAAAACAAAAAACAAACAGATGTCTTATTTCAACAGTCACACAAAGTAAGAAGTCTAAAATCTGCATATGCATCCTCTTAACACATTACTCCAGGATTGTGAGGGTTGTGCGCTTTAAAAGAAGTGGAAAGTGAGTCAATTTTTTCACAAATCTCTGAGGGGTTTGGAGGAAGTTTAGACGTGGCAAAGAGATACTTGGATTTCTGTGCTGGTGTAGAACTCATCTAAAAATGAGACTGTTGTTTAAACAAGTGTTTAGGCTTGATGACGGTCTCAAAAGCCAGAATAAAGACAATTTAGACTATGGTATGAAATAGTGAATGTATTGGTAGTGATTTAGCCAATGACATGTGGAGTTGTTTATTTAAATCCCCTACCCTTGTGAGAGCTAGATGCATCTCTAACTCTGCTATTCTCCTGCCAATGCAGCTCCTGAGGCCATAGCCAAATGGAATTGAGCCAAAGTTGTCGACACGATCTGTGGAATCTTTCCGTATCCAGCGACTCGGCCGGAAGTCTAAAGAATCAGCAAAGTTCTCCTCCTCCAAAGATGTGGAGAAGTGACACAGGGCCAGCTGAGTCTAACAGTGTGAGAGACAAAAAAAAAATGAATTGTGCAATGAAAACAGCTGAGCTTTTGCACATGCATTCATACATGCGGGACAAACAGAGACATGTGTGAGTAATGCCTTATTGTGTTACATCTGGTTCCACTGGAATGTTTTTGGCTAACACTTAGAATCACACTTTTTCTCGCACGCTCTAGAATCGCCTCCATCAGTCTTACCCCTTTGGGGATGAAGTATTCGCCGACCACCAAGTCATCCTGGGTAATCCGCCCGTTGCCTGGGAGAACTGGAAAAAGCCTGCTCCCATGGAGACACACACAAAGCTCGCTATTCACCAGCACTATACATTAATCTTTTCACAAAGTCTACTTGAGATAACCAGAACAGTGAAAATTGTGCACAAGGAAAGACAATCAGCAAATTAAAGAGATTTATGTGAACATACTGCAGTCATTTTTAGAGTTTATTAAAGTATTGCGAAGTCGATTCTAGAGCAAACCAAAAACCTGACAGAAAATGTGAGATAAGAGCTGACTGAGTGTAAAATGTCAATGCAGTCTGTACCTGAGAGTCTCTTTGACCAGACCTCTGATGAGAGGCAGACGAGGGACATCGTCAGCTGTGGCGACTGTTCCCGGTCCCAGAGTTCTTGCAACTTCTGTATAGATTTGTTGCTGTACATGAGGGTGTCGTGCTAACAAGTAGCTGGCCCAAGACAGGGTGAAGGATGTCTAGATTTATATATACAAAAAAAAAGGGGGGCATTTTTAAGAAAAAGCTATTTCACTGTTTGCTGCATCAGTGTTGTGTATTTGCTCTTCCATTAATTCTCTGTGGAGATGCTGCTCTTTTTCTTGATGTCCTGCAACTGCAATGCAAGACGATAGAAGAGTTTCTATAACGTTGCGCAAGTGTTGAGAAACAGCGAAGGGGCTTCTGAGGGAGAGAGGGGCTAATTCCACATGCTGGGCAGACACTCAAGTTCACTCCTCCAGTTGCACTCTCAGCCCTTTACCCCTCTTCTTACATCACTTGGGCCTCTGATCCAATCTCATCCAACTGTACCTTCACTAAATGCACTTATGTCACACTGAGCAGCCTCTGTTTAATGTAATGAGAAAAGCAGAGAATAATCCTAATTGTTGCAAATCAAAAGAATAGCAACACAAACCACCTCACTCTTTTAAATTTGTCATTGTATTATTGCCCAATCCTGCTTCTTCTCTCCCTCCACGATAGGCTAACACTTTCCAGATTTCTTGTGTTTTCCCTTTTCTCATCAAACACATTGTTATTGATCTGCTCTTCTTTTTCTGAAGCCAACCACCCTACCTACTGTTATCTCACCTTTCACAATTGCCCCAGCTCCCTTCGTGTGACTTACATTTCACTCATTTTCATTTCAGTGAGGCGGGGCAGATGCCCAAATGATATGAAAATAGGTCTCATCTTTCCTCTATGTTTTCTGCCTGGCTGCCTCAGCCCACATCTGACATCTTTTCCTGCTATCCTGTATATCTTTCCATCCTGCCCACACACTTTTCCAACAATCACATCATGATATGTAAATCTATCAGAGGAACAGTCTTGTTTTTGTGAACATCAAACCTAATCGCTCCTCAAAGGTCACTCTCAGGTCAGTCTCTTCCTGCTTGACCAACTAAAGATCTAAAGGCTCTTGTAGATTCTCCACCATCCTGTTCATTGTTGTGTTTTTCACTCCTCTCTTCCCTCCCTCACATTCTCCCTCCTCACTCTGTCATCATTCTCTCCCCCATCGCAACCAACTTGCTCCTAATCAACCCCAGCTGGCACAGATGCTGGCAATGCCTCAGACAGAGCCAGAGAGGAATCATATGACAAAAGCTCATCCGAGAGGAGCCTTCAAAAGGCTGAGGCCTCTCCCCTCCGTTCCCGACCATCTCCTCTTCATTTCCTAACATCCATTGTACACCCAGCTCTTTCTTCTTCTCCTTCTTCCTCCTAATTATGCCAATCCTCACCCCCCACTCTCCGCTCTTCCACCTCCCTCCTGGTCTCACCTCTGCCCAGACTGTGCTATAACTCTGGCTGTGGCTAACGCGTCTTGACAGCTCTTTGTGTGTGCTGAGTAAAGGCAAATGCACCACGGGGTCAGGTAATGGCTCAGCTAAGCCCACCCCCTACCGGGACGTGCCCGATTCAACAAGTTCAACGAAAACACACACACCCTTTTATCCCATGGCCCCAAGCTCAGCACAAAAACACTCCGGTCCCATAATTTTCATTAATCTGACAGTACCCCAAACAAATTAGGCACCAACTACGAACATGTGCACACAGGATGGACACAGATGCACACACATTTAGCCGACAATCATTCTTGGTGAGTATTGTACAAAACCTGGCAGTAAAGTTTGTCAAACTTTTTTTTTTTTAAATATCTGTCTCGTGGAGATGTTTGAAGATGCAAACTGTGTAAAAGTAACGTCCTGAATCCAAAACTGAGCCGAGATGTTTGTAATAAGTCATTTACTCTGCTCCTTTCTGTATTTTTTCCAGAATAAAAAAAAGATACAAATTTCCCTAAACATGTTTCCTTAATGACATTAAGGCCACAGCTTTAATGAATTTGCAAGTGCAAGGTGCATCTAATCCAGCTCTGATGTGGAAACATATGAACACAAAACACAGATGTCTGGCAGAGGTGGAAAAAAAAAAGACAAAAGACCCCCTGTGTAGATGTAACAGACAGAGACAAATGACAAGAAACCAAATCTGAGTGAGAACAAGTTTGTCAGTGGGATACTGTGTAACCCCCCGATTCACCGCTCTGACCTGACGCTGGCACAGCTACACAGGCGCGGATGTGGCGCCAGAAACCCAACCCTTGAAACTCAACACTGACTCACGCACACAAAGACTCAGACACACACGTGCGACTCCACCGAACCCCTCCACCTCCTGAAGCTCCCTGCAGCTTAACACACCTCTCCACATACAGTTCTGTACAGACAAATACGCACCGTGTCAACACCGGCCAGCAGCATCTCGGTTACGTTGGCGTAAATCTCCTCCAGGTTCATCTCCTTGGTAATGAGCAAGTGTGTGAGCAGGCCTCCCTTCACCTCCTCTCCCCGCTGCAGCTGGGCCTTGATGTCTGCGAACCTCTTATCAACGTGTATGAGGCCTTGGATTAGACAGAGACAGAAAAGATAGGTTGAATGAAGGAAGAAAAAAACACGCAAGGAGGGGGGTGAAGGAAAAGAAAGAAGAGAGAACAGGTTATGTAAGAGAGGGACTTCATACTCCCACAATCCCATGGCACAGCAGTGGAGATTTATATGCAAATCAACATTCCTTTCTATTTATGTCAGGCTATTTGTCAAAAAAAAAGTTTGCAAGTGCTTCACTTGCTTTAGGCTTTGCTGTTTAAAAAGCGACCACAGGCAGTATTATCTGACATGTTTACACATCTAAAACTATTTATGATGAAATGTTTTAAAAGATCAACTCTTGCAAAGCAGCACAAAAAAGAATATGTGCCTTGTAAAACCCTTGCGGTCACTTAAAAGAAAAAAGAAAAGGAATTTTATGCACTGATGTCAATTTCATTTCCACGTTTATTTTCTGCATAATGCCTTTTGTAGCTCTGAGGAAGCTCAGTCAAGTCTAATTTATCTTGAGACTGGAGACAACAGATTTAGAACTATGCCTCTGTAACATCTTGAAGCTTAACCCTTAAAAGAGACCATACATCAGGACATTTTGCCTCCTCTGCCTCACTTTTATTTTTCTTAAAGAGTGCAGTACTGAACTGATAGTGTACCTTTGTAATATCAAAGCACTCTGGCCAAGAGATCACTGCAAGTATATGACAGTTGAAAATAAAAAAGCTAATAAGCTGTAAACTGCTTACTGAATCTGAAGAGTCCATCCCAGGAATGACAGAACTCCTCCCATGGTTTGGGGAGAATCGGTCGGAGCCACTTGGGGATCGCCCCAGCGTACATGGTCGTCTTGAAGGAGCTGAACATGAGGTTCAGAGCGGTAATGTAGTCTTGGGTGTCCTGGGGAATTTCGCTTTCCAAACATCCTAATCGACACTCATACAGGATAGCAGCCACAGCTGCAAAGACAAAGAGAAAAAACATTTCAGTGCAGCTGGAAAGTTGTGACAAGGATCCCTTACTCATCCCTTGTTTGTTTGTTTTTTTAATTTTTTATCCAAGCATCCTTCCTACAATTTATTGCTGATGAGTATCAGTGGTTTGTACATTTTAGCACAGCAGTTACCAAGTAGTTTTTGATGGAATTTCAGTGTCTAAATTTGAGAGAAGTGAATAAAATGGTTTGTAAACCCTTCTCTTTTTACTCTATTATTTCTTTCTGTCTACTTTTCAAATGACCTCCGTTATCTCCTTAGCCCTAATTGATGTTCCCCCTGCACTATCCTTTTCAAATCTATCCTGACAGATTTTACATTCCTTCACAACCACAACCTGTGAAGGATCTTTACCAACCTTCCATTGCATATTTGAAGAAGAGGTCATTCACGTTAAGTACAGTCACTTCATCAGGCTGCTGGATGCGCAGACAAGAAACTCTCTTTATCAGGTCGTCCACAACTTTGTTCACATCGTCAGAGAAGACTGCTACGTCTCGAGGGCGCATGATGAGTTGTCTGAGCACGCTGCGCATCTTCAGCCAGTCCTCTCCCTCACTGGAAAACAGGAGCCAGTCAAGAAAGTTATTTTTTGGCATTCTCCTGAACGACATTCACAGACACAGAGAGGAAATAACCTATTTTTTATAATAAAAAACAGTGATAATGCTGTTGAAAAAAATGAAGTTTAAGTTTAGTCTTTAGATATGAAATCAGGTCATGCACAAGTACAGGGTCTGTACACCAACTGTGATGTGGATTTCAGGAGGTTCTTGCCAAGATGTAGCTATCAAAGTTTGCAGGGGACTCACGCTGAGATGAGGCCGGTGGAGCGTCCTCTCAGGTCTCTATACTCCTTCCAGGACTCCATGTTGGCTCTCTGAGGAGCCACACTCTCAGCCCTCAGCACCTGAGCCACCAGGTCACGATCGGCAACCGAGACCACCAGTTGGGGCCCAAAACGAGACTTGAAAATTTTGCCGTACTTCTTCCTGTGCTCCATCTACAAAGCAGGAGCGATAACAATTCATTTACGGTGGCATTTCCTAATAAATGTGACTGTGATGCAAAGGGTGATCGCAGCAGTGGTTTCACTATATGACACAACTTATCAAAAGTCTAAATGTGATTAAAGCTACATGGTGTCCATTTATGTAATACAATTTGATCAGAGTTCACTACATTTCAGCAGATCAGTATTGTATGCCAGTGGTGTCACTAGATCTCTAGTGGAACCGGTCCATACCAAGACAATATTTATTTCTCATCCCCTAAAATAATGTCCAAAATACATTAATCTACTTGCAATCAGTAAAGCTTTATCATATTACAAATTTGACAAAGCGTATGGAAAAAAGTACAGTGTTATTCACACAGTACGATTTGTTGTCTTTTGAAGAACTTACCAATAACAATAAGAAAAAGCTATGAAACAAGATAATTGGAGTGTCATGATTTGTTTTTGACCTTACCTTGACTTTGAAAATAGTAATTTAAAGTGAAACTTTGTTTGATATATAAAAATGCTTTAATCAAGCATTGCATGTCACTAATCTCTACATCAACAACAAAGCAGTCTTCTTTAATTAAAGTGTAAAAATGGGATTTTGGCTGAAGAATATTCTCTGGAATAAGTGGGGCAAAGAGGGGAAGGAGCACCAAGTAGTTTTAAGTTACACTTCATTTGGAATGATTATGATTTTGTGGTCAATTTCACAAGTGAAAATAAAACACTTCACGCAAGTCCTGTAAACTGCTATGCTTGACACGTTTGGGCAGTTTGCATATTTCCCACCTTTAAGCTTTGGAGATAAAAGACCTGTGGACCAAAAGGACCAGTGCCCTCTATGACAACACTGAGTGCTGCATCTTGCAGCCTAATGAAGACTTTGGGTGATTCACGTAACTCAGCCTATTGCAAAACTCATTCTCTGAAACGGGAAGCTGAGCAGCACTGACCACCAACTCCCGGTGCGCTTTTACGCAACAGTCTGTGCATTTTACGCAGGTAGGTGACGAAGTTGGCTGCAGCTGAGAATGCATGAGCTCACTGCCATTGATGAAAACGAGAAGAAACTGAAACTAAACGAGATAAATCACAAAGAACAACAAAAACAAAACGGTACCTGAATTTCATGGATTCTGCTAAATCCGTCTCTCCAGAAGAACTCGATCAGGTTGGACAGGGTGCTTGGTCCCGGCATTTCCTTCAGGCTCTTGACTCTGGTTTTCTCGCCCACATCTGTGGGTGCCATCAGTGTTTCATTCATGGTCTCCTCTCCGGTGGGGGAGATCCCCAAAGCCTCGCTGGCTGCTGACTTGTGAAGGGCGCGTAAAGCGTAAAGCAGCTGCTTATTTAGCCGGTCGCCTTGAAAGCTCTTCCAGCATGTTTTAGTCAAATGATTCAGGATTGCCATTATCAGGACGCTTCCCGGCGTTTCCGTGAGCAGAGAGCGATGTTTGATCGACTCTTTTGCAAAGCCTCCAAAGCACAGAGTTCACATCTGCAAATACACGTTCCCAGCACGTGTAACCTCAGCCCTCCCTGTGTGTGTAGTGTAATGTTAGATGGGATTGTATTATGGAACGCTTTTAAATAGTTGCTTGTACAGCCTCAGTAGAAGAGGATTGGATGGTGGCGTAAAAAGATGGGAGGGATAAGTCTGTATTCGGATGTGGGCGTTCCTCCCCCCCAAAAAAAACTGTTGGGTTCACTCTTTCAATGGAAATGGGCGCAGCGCAACGTGCTAAAACACAGTTACATCACCCTACGTGAACTCACACACCCCACCCCCAGCAGACACACACACACACACACACAACACGAGAGAGAGAGAGAGAGAGAGAGGAGAAGAATGTGATAAATGTCAGATGGAACCAAATTACACGATAGAATTTGTCATAAATAAAGTAAAACTCCACCCACAGCTCATGTACGCACATCTAGAGGTGAGTCCACAAATCTTCAGCTGTTTAAACACACATGTGCAAGTGCTCACAGTGTTAATGTTTAAAAGCTGTATTTTATGAAGTACTGACAGACTCTTTGCGATCTGTGGAGACTTATGCAAAAGTTATCTAAGTCTGGAGCCAGCATGCATGACATTTATGTGTAATATTTAAGTTGAAGTTGACAAAATATTACAAAAACAAATGGACTGGATGGCAGTTTAGCAAATGGAACATATTTACATGAGAGTGGGAAAGTGCACATGTTTAAATGAACTTGGTTAAACTTTTGGAGTGGATCTTCTTCACCTTAAAACTTGTCACTGATTTTCAACTCATTACATTTATGACTTTACTGAGAGTCAAAGGAAAGATCAGCTGAAGCAATGATTTTGGTTATCTTCTCAAAACAGCTCACATGTATTAATTTAAAAATTAAAATCAGCAGACATCTACTTCATGTCCAGATGAGATTTGTTGCAAGTGTCTTTTTGTTGTGGTTTTTTTTTTTTTTTTTTTTGGTTTTCAGTGTTCCTCTTTTCTCAAAATACTTGAGAATCTAAATCTACCTCATGACTTTTCTCACTTTCTCAGCCAAAGACCAAGTCTCGAGTCATGATCGGACACCAAACTGTGACTAAGCCGGTCGGGGGCTTGTTCTCTCTGCGTAGGTTACCATTCAGGTGGATTAAGCCGTTTACGATTTGACATGATCTTGGATTTCACGGTTCTTTGATGCACTCGTTGGATTGGTTGCTACAGCGACATATCCGAAAGGTCAAAGCTACTGTTGAGCAGAGGGGCCGTTAAAAGATCCCAGACCAACTGGCTGATCCAGGATCTGCAGACATGTGAAAACCACATGAGATCTTAGGTAGAAAACTAGATCCATGCATCTAATGTGGATCCTGGAAATCATGCTCAGGAATGACAAAATCGTGGGTGTAATTTTTGACCCCGGTGGAGCAAAAATTGAAGGGCTATGAGGAATTTGGCAAGATGAGTCACAGTAACGGTGACGCTGCAAAAGCAGCAACAAAAGAGGAGGGGTGGCAACTTTAACACATGACAATCCTCCTCCTGTTGAAATACTTACATTTTTATAATGTCATGTGCTTTTCTACTACAATAAACAGATAACAGCAAACAGACAACAGCAACTCTAATAAGCTACAGCAAAAAAATGTATCTAAATGAAGGTCAAAATACTAAAATTGAAAATGTGTGTTAGAGTAACACAGTAGGAGACATTTAAAAGGCTGAAAGAAAGCAATGAAAAGTGACAAATGTGTCTCCCTTTTAACTTTTCATCACTGTGGCAGCTTTTGTGTTTCCACTGGTTTAATCATTTTATTGTTCATTATATAGACTCACAGCATGTGGAAGCAAATCAAGACCTGTGCAACAATGAAATGTAAAAAGAATGCTTCAAATTGGGTTTTTTTTCTAACTGTAAAAGGTGCCCGTCAATTTAAAAGCAAATGGGAAAGTGGTAGAATCAACAAAAAAAAAACCGAGAGAGGACCAGCTGTGCCAGCCTTAACCCCAGCTGAGGAGCTGATTATCCACCAAAACATTCATCACCCAGTTTCAGAGGGTCTTCCATAGTGCTGTTTCCACATAATTCACGGGGAAGTAGGGGGAATGTCCCTCTTTTAAGATTTAAAACATGTGAATTTGTACCTCCAGTAAAAACATGGAAGGAGCCAAGGACTTTTATTGACAAAAATCATTGAAAATAGTGCCTGAATTTAGTTTTTCTTAACATAAATTCTTTAAAGAAAAATTATGCCAAAAAGTCATAAATTGATGCCTGAAGAAAACCCAAAATATCTGAAGTTAAATGTTTGATGTTGAATATTTCCCCGGGGACGAATCCCATGACCGTCTTCTTAATGTAATTTCTTTATAGAAATAACTTATGTGAAATGTCATCAGACTCCTGCCAGAGCCTGAGGATGCAGGTGATGACGCAGATGAGGAGGCAACGTGACTCCTCGTCTCCAGTGTACAATCACTGAAAATGCTCTTCTAATTATCAGTGCAAGAAAGAACGATGCAGCCAGGGGATTTAATACCTCATTTAATCTTGTTTGCACTGACTGCACATGCTCCTGAGCAGGTCCTATCCACGTTGCTCTGACAACCAGTCCCAACAGATGTTTTGAAGAAGTGAGAAATCCGGCTCACTCCAATCGGCGACATAATCCAGCTAATCCACATTCAGAGCAGGAGCCCCTGGCTACTGTCTCTGCCCTGTGGCCTTGGAAAGGGTGGCTGCACAGGAGTACGTATTTTTCCCCACAATCGCTCTTTTTGCAGCTTGCGTAAGGCACCAGGCTGTAGATGTTCTTTTTGGATTATCTTCAAGTCATCTAGAAGCAAAGGAAGTAGACCCCCCTCCACTCCCTCCACTCATTACCAAACACACTCCACCCCCCTCCACTCTCCATTCCTGGCTTTTGACTCATGCCAAAGCCAGATAAAGCACACCGTTTTCCCTCCTTTCAGTTAAAAGGGAAAGAAATCGTGCCAGGATTAATTAGTAGCAGGAACAACAGCAGTCACGTGCTTTCTTTCGTTTCATTCATTGATTTTGAATGTTGTCATGTTCCATTTTGCTCTAAGTTTCTGTTACAAACCATAGTCAGGAGACAAACATTCATCTCAGCCACCTGCTGATGTAAAAAGTTCTTTAATCATCTCTTCTTGTGAAACCTGACATTTTCTTTCAGTGCGGCACCTTCAGAAGGATCAAAAGTTCAAATTTAAACTTGAAGAAAAAGATTACAAAGCCATTTCTTTTGCAAAATATATTTTTGAAATATTTTAAAGAAAGAAATTACATCACAAAAATATCAGTAGAAAACAACATTAGTGGGGTTTTCGGGAACAGACTAATGCCCATTCTAGCCAAATTTACAAACAGTTATACTGATGTCCAACATACATCCTCGATTTTATAATTCTCAGTCAAGTTATCATGAACAGTAGAAAAAACAGAAGTTATTCTTCACACTGCCAATGAAATGACACATTTAGCCATCCACTCTCATCCTCTGTACTGACATTTTTTCCTGTCAAAGCCTTAATACTCAGTGACAGGGCATCTAATCATTGCTGTGTTAACCAGAACACGTGGACTCTGAACCTGCTGCTCAATACACGCTGTTGCCCCCCAGTTTTGCCCTATTGCCCCTTTACAACAGAGTAAGTCTTTAGATATCAGGGTTCAAGTCAGTGGAATTACTTTCTGAAGCGTTTGAACAGCGGATGGACGCTCTTGCATGCCGCGGAGGCTTTGCTGCTTCGGCTCTGATACTCCATGTAGACGGTGTCATCTGCACCGGACATGGAGCTCATGGTCCCCGCTCGCCTTGATACCTGACAGGCAAGCAGAGAGACAAAATGAAGTGAGAATCATACAATATAGAAAATCTGAAATTCTCTACGAGATGCTTAAACATTTGACTACACCTGTATGTCATTAACGAGTCTAAGTTTGGAGAAAGTCCTCACCTGTGGACGAGCGCCGACCTCCCCCACCACCACTTCCTCCTCAGCATCCAGGTCTGAGGCGGCGAGGACCTTCTGAAGCAGCTGCTGTTGGTCATCTCTGGTGGAGAACATCAAGTCCTCTTCTTCCATACCTGCCAACTTTGTGATCACCTGTGAAAGAAGAGGAACAAGAAAATAAGTAATGGTATTTACATTCCTCCTACTGCACACACTAAAACTGGAGACACCGGGTCGACCATCTCCTCCCACCCTCCTCCTTCAACCCAAACTTCTACCTTCATCATCTCAAGCTTGCCCCTCTTCCCTCCTCCATCAGCTCAGGCCCACCTCTCCTCACTCCTGCTTCTCTGTTGTCTCTGTTAACATGCTGCTGGTACAAATAGCTTCCTTTTAAGGATCAATAAAGTATATATCTTATCTTATTTGTAAATAGAACTAGACTGAGGTGTCTCATCAATGAAGAACGAGGAACAAGCATGCAGCTATGACTCAAAAAAATTTTTCCCTTTGTCCAGAAGAATTAGTCACAAATATATTTAAGAAATAATTTTTTAGCATCTCATGGCAAAAAGCTAATCTGGTGCAAATTTTTGTGTTTTTTTTTGTTTCTTTTTACTTTAAATTTTACAAGCAACTTATCATCTGATATGACCCATATTCCTCCAAATTAAATTAAATTGAATGCCTTTATTGTCACTATACACTGGTACAATGAGATTAAGAGCATCTCCATTAGTGCAAGATGATACATGTAATAAAAATAACAAAAAGATACAATTGAATAAATATTTATCTACAGCCAAATAAGTAGAATCTTGTAATATCTGGTAAACTTCTGCTGTAACTCATCACTGTAGGATGACGCTGTTTATGAAACCAGTTTCTTCTTGGGTTCCTTCTTTGCTTTGTCCCTATAAAAGAAAACTCCGAATGGCTGCTGCCAGAATCTGGCTCAGATTTCAGTGTTTGTGTGGCTTGGACTGCTTCGCACTACAACTTCCACCAGCCAGCAACTGAATACAAAGAAACCAAACCCTTTTGGAATCAAAATGTAACCAAGTGTATAGATAACAGGAACTGAAAAAAAAGAAGATCCGATTAGCTTTTTAGTGAGCCAAAGTGAAACTGGAACATCCAGGTTTTGTTTCATAAGTAGGAAAACCCCATTCACAACTGTAAAAACAATACCAATTACAATACAGATTTAGACCCATTGTCAGCAGTATGCTGTGTAGCTTTCCATAAATTTCTATTTCTATCTGTATATTCTACCTGTATATTTGTGGGCTGAATGTTATAGCTTGACACAAACTCATGAGCAAGTTGAAGGGTCACAGCATGTTCAGACATCTGGCAGAACGGAGAGGAGTGAACGCTGTCCAAGGTTAAAGACAAATGAACGATTACAACTAAAAAGTTAAAATAATTACTTTATAAAAGAGCTCGTGTGACTTCTATTGACTTAAACCAAACCAAATTACAGGGACATGAGCAAGTAAACGCTCATACTTTGTCAGAGAGTTTGGTTTGTATTACAATATGTAAAATGAATCCCAGGAATGAGCTTCTTTTTTCCCCTCAGAGACAGATAAAAGAAACGGTGAATGAGAGATTGCATTGAGTTACAGCACCTTGGCAAACAGAAGCTAGACATGACGACATGACTTTGGTGCTCTGTACTCAAACCAGGTTGTTCAACACTCAGTGAAATTAACCTTTCACACTTTTAGATTCTGTGTCTAGTGTGATCTCACTTTCAGTGTAATTACCACAAACTTATCTGGGTATGGTCCATGGGTTTTGTGAAGAAAATATACATTACAGACAGGGAGAAATTAGTGGTGTAATTCTGTGAAAATACACAAATGGGATGAAATTGTGTTAAGTTCATAAGATGGGAAGGTGAGCACACCTTAAAGCTGTATCCCTGATCCACCAGGAACCTTTGCCTCTTGGTGGAGTAAGCCATCTCCTGGGTGTCCTGGGACACCAGCGAATAGAAGTATGCATTGTACTCCTCTGCTACCATTCCTGAAACAGCACACAGAGGAGGAAGAATTACTTTTTCCTTCATGGATGACGGAAGACAAGACTGATAGGTTAGCAATGTGTCTAACAAGCAAACAATTTAAGTGTTTTTATGCGAACAGACAAACCTTTCTTGGCTCGTAAGACTCTGCCAAGCCTCTGGGCCTCCTGTCTGCGTGACCCACCATGGGAGGAGATCTGGATCAGAACATTTGCTTCTGGCAAGTCGAAGGAGGTGTCTCCAACCTGTTTGGTAGAAGAAAAAAAATCACAGACATGCAACATTACCACTCTAACAACGCAGGATTTATTAAAATCTTCTGAATGAATAAATCAATCCAGTTATCACTTGAAAAAACATGAACATATCACTGTAAACGACAACAAAAAAGTCTGTCAAACTTAATGAAACATGTCAATTATTATTGTGATTAATTACATTTTTGGTCACTCTTCTTGTTGTGATGCTGCAGGCATCAGTGTGGACCCTAAATCTATAAATTCAGGATTAATTACCTTGGAACTAATTCGTTAAAATCGATTGTATAGTGGGAAAAACTAGTAAAGTGAGTTCAAAGAAAAAGTCAAGTGTTTGTATATATAAAGAAGGCCACTGTTTTATACCAAATCAGCAGAAAAACTCAGTCTTCCATCCACTACAGTTGGGCAAGCTGTCAATAAGTTGAAAAATCAAGGACTTGTGACTGAGAACAGGATGTGCATGGGCAGATCCAGAAAGAACAGCAGCAGATTGGACTGAATAATTGACTCAAGAAAACAAAGTGAGAAACAGCATCAAAGATCTCATCAAAGAGTTAGTAGATGGAATTTGTTTCATACACCATGAGGGAGTGATACATGGACACTATCCACAAGCACAAAGAACAAGACAGATATATTCGTAAATGAACAAGTACATCAGTGCAGCAGCTTTTTGAGACGTCCAATATTTTCAGATTAGTCCAACTTTTACCCTCATAGATGCAATGTCAGAAAGCCTATGTGGAGAAACTCTGCTTTTAGTGGGGGTGAACTTGTATTTATTAATAGAATAATGAACTAGGATGCAAACTTAAAATAAATCTACCAAAAACTACTCAAGCAGTGCAAGTAGATCTTTGAGGACAATGACCCCAACGCATATCAGCCGCCTGTGGAAGGAATATTTTACCCAATAGAACATTAAAATCTTCAAATAGCCTTCCTAGAGTCCATATCGAAGAACAAGGAAAACTGGTAAATTCTATGAAAAACATTATGAAACTGTTTGACAAGCTGACAGACAGAAAACTAAATACTATAAAGCTTAACTGTGATCTTAGTGAAGTGTATATATTGGGTGTCCAAGTGCTTTTTTGCTTTTATTTTGAACAGTATATCTATTGTTTTATCATTCAAAATCTGAGAAGCTGTGTGGAACAAACATAGGAGCGTCTGACAGCCATCTTTAAAATAAATGCCCATGCTTTGACATTTTCAAGTCAAGAACTGTATTGTACACTCACACACAATTCATTTTCTAATCTAATTTTTTTAAAAATCATACAAATTAAAATATGGACTAAGAGCACAAATACTTTTTGGGGTCACCATACACAAACACTATGTGGAGAGGGTATTAGGTGATGTTTTGACTTTATTATGGTTCCTACAAGCCTGATTACAATAAAATTACTTTACATATTTTGTTGAAAAATGACATAAATGTGTGTAAGAACTGTTTAAAAATGTCTACTTAGTGCTACTACTTGTTGTGCAGTTTCAATCTGATTATGAGTCCATACAAAGACAGGGCAAACAGAAATCAGCCTACACAGAGCAGCAGTGAAGAGAGAAGACAAATTCATGAAACTTCATTTGTTGTTAAGTAACTCTGGTGCCACCTACTGCCCACATGGGGTTGCATGCTGGTTGAATGAGCACAGGCCGGACAACATGCAGTAAATCCATAAAAGATGGATCGGTTTACCTTGGAGATGAAAATGGTGTTGATCTTGGGGTTGTGTTTGAAGTTCTGTAAAATCTGCATCCTTTCCCCCTGAGAGGTCGGACCATAGATGTAAGGCCTCGAGGTAGAAAAGGAAGGAATGGAATAAAAACATAAAGAAATCTTATCTGAGTAGGCAGTTTATTGGAACATTCAAAAGGCTGATCTTTTTGTTGATAACTCACTTGTTGAGGCGAATGGCGTATTCCTTCAGGGCAAACACGTTGTCAGCAAACACAATGATCTTATCATTACGCCGCTCGTGGAAGCGAATGAGAAACTGACAGGCGCGGAACTTATTGGGGTTCATTGTATAAAGCAGGATGCGCTTCTTTGTCTTGATGGCCACGTATTCTCTGTAAAACTCTGGAGACATCGGACACCACACCTGGAGCACAGACATGGACGCATTATTCAAGTTATATTATTGATAGGAGGATGAGGCTCAGCTGGTAATGCAGCCATCTCTATAGACTACAGTGATTATAATCAAGACATACTGTACAGCAACAAATGCAACAGATTAAAGACTAGCACTGCAGTGAAGTTAGCATACTGACCTTAATAAAACATGTCATTTTAATTCTATATTTGTTCAAATATAGGGGACAGTGCACAATAATTAAAGCAATGTAACATGCATGTAAATGTGCCGTTGTTTGCTCAACTTACACAAATAAAAGTTAACAAATTGCAAATATCATTAGCATATGAAGTTGAAAGATAAGAAATAAAAGGGAAAAACACTGTCCTTACAATCTGACAATTAAAAAACACTATAAACAAGTTAAGAGTTAATCTATGAAGACATCAGATCATTCATGAGGACATATCGAAGCAGATTTTAGTCATGTACTGTTTGATTTTAAAAATGCTCTATGTAGTGCACTTTTTCATTAAACCTCTTGATAATTAAATTACAAAACAATAAAATATAATACTGAAAGCAAACTCATGACTTCCTAATGTTAGTCTTCAATAATAAGCAGTCAACTTTCAGCTCTCTGGCAATAATCCAACAGTTGAATCTTGACTGTATCAACAACCAGAAGCCCTGACACCAGTGAGTCATATGATACTAATGTTTATATAACCACAATGTCGTGCTCTTTGAGATATCTTTGTTCACAAAAAAACACTTGTTTAATGAGCCGTGGCTCTTTTCTGGATTTAACTCTCATACAGGCTTCAGATTGTCTCAGTGATCAACTTTCTGCACATGGATCAACTGAAATTACACAACACTTACAGCTCCATAGTCAATGAGAGTCACAATCAAACCTGTTTAATTCATTAAATCAACTGTTCATGCCCCATTAGCTCACCTCTGCACACTGGACTTTGGCAATATAGCCATTGTTCTGCAGTTCCATCCAGTTGGCCTCATACAGTTTAGGCCCAATCAGGAAGTTGAGGTCCACAATCTTGTCATCTTCCCTGACCAGTGTGGCAGTGAGCCCCAGCTTGCAGTGGGCCTGAACAATGGTCAGAACACGACGAAACATTTTTGCTACAGAGAAAGCACAGAACTATTACGTTAGAATGTGTACTAATCTCAGCAAAAGACGTTTAGGATAAAACAATTACAAAGCAAGGTAATACTGAATGGTCTGGGGCTCACCGGGGATAGTGTGCACCTCATCCAGGATAATAAGTCCCCACTCCTGGCTCCGCATCCACTCCATGACCCTCTCAGCCTCCCAGGAGCGCTTGGTGGTGTGACCCAGCATAGAGTAGGTGCTGATGGCCACGGAGCAGCCGATGGGCTTGTCTTTGGCGTCGGAGGTGAAGCGGCAGATCTGAGAGTCGTCGATAGTGGACCACATCTTGAACTGGGCCTTCCACTGCTCCACTGACACAGAGGAGTTACCCAAGACCAGGCAGCGTTTACGCACCGTGCACGCTGCTGTCACGCCCACCAGAGATTTCCCAGCTCCTGGAAAGCAAAAATGAGATAAAACAATTGAGACATGCATTCTTTTAACACACAGGATTCAAGCAACTACAAGACTACCAACAGTTAAAGACAATATCCCCATTTTATAAGCAAATACATACATACATCATCAGTTATTAACACTTCATATGTAAATTCTACCATGTTACTATTTCAAGACTGTCTGTTATTGGAAGGAAAAGCTTTTTGTTTTGTTTTCCTTGACTGCATTACACCAGCTGTCTCACCACAGGGCAGCACGATGACCCCCGATCGAGCACGTCCGTTCCCAAACATCTTGCGTAGGCTCTTTTCCTGGTAGGGCCGCAGCACAGCGGTGGGCTTCAGGTCTATGTTGATGTCTGGGTTGACTGTGTCGTTGCGAAAGTCGTACTCTGCTAGCAGGGGGTACTCCAGCTGAATACATCGCTTCTGCAGCTCTTCTATCATCTCCTAGAGTTCAGAGTATACAATTAACACATTTATGAACTTGGTACTTTAAAATAAAGTCACCAAACACAAAAGCAAATTCACCAGTTTTCTCTGTTATTTATCTTGAGAGACAGCTAGATTCTGACAAGATTCTTAAGATCACAATGATGACATAATCCATCTTTCCATCGCTCAAGCGCTGCACTTGTAGCTGATCCACAGTTGGAATCATCTTTTTATGAGTAAATACTGAAAGCAGCTGGTGTGTTTTAGGTGTGACTTAACCCGTGATGCTTCGTCCAATCACTAGCCAAGAATTTTCCAAACAGTTTCCAAGTACGTCATCTCAGATGGGGCTGTGTAACAAACCATCTGTCGCATCAGGTTGCTATTTTTAACCCGTATAAACTAAATATTGCTCATGTTTTGGGTTGCTTGATCGATAAAATGTTCAAGCTCACATTGTTTACTATTTCTTTTATTATTATTTGATCATTTAGGTGACTAATTGTAAAAACAAGAAGTAGATCCTGCAGAAAAAATGTCAAGCATAACAATCAGTTTAAAGCTGCATGCTTAAAAAAGTGGCCAGTGATGATGTTAAGTATGTAGTAAACAAAACTAAAAAACAGAAATCATGTGTATACCTGTCGAATCTCAAAGGACACAGTCTGAGTCTCTTCTTCCTCCTCTTCCTCTTTATCCATCTGCTCATAGTAGCTGAAGATGTCCTCAGGGACCTGCTGGGTGGATGTCTGTCCATCAGTGGGCTGCTCTGAGGTGGAGGCGCCTCCCTTTTCCTGAACAGACTTGGAGATCTGTCAGAAATAAAAACATTTATTGAGAATCTAGCAGAAGCTGCAGGATCAGTCTCCAACCTCTGAAGTGCGCCGAATCACAATGTATGTTTAAATACCGTCAAAAGAGTAACATGCATTTCCACTCCGTGAACCTTTAGGCTTACAGCAGAAGAATTTAGAAAAGAGCTTTCCAGTGTCAAAACCGGAAAGTACACTACTCTGTACAATTAATATTTTATTGATATCGTCTGGATTAAAGCTTTTTCACTTGTGACTTCACCCAGTGGTAGTAAACACAAATACTCAGCGATTTAGAAAAGCTAACTAATAATACCATGATACAATTGGAGTAAAGAACAGGATGTTGGGATACAAACCGCTGACTTGCTGTGAATGACTTCAGTAATCAGCTCAGTGTCTGTTCCGTCTGCAGCACGCAGGCGACATTCACGGATCACGTTGTCCTGAAGAAGGCGCTGGATCACATCAGGAAAGGCGCTCTCAACGAAATACCTGAGGGCCGTCATGAAGCACAGTTTAAGAAGGCAGCTGAAGGGATAATTGATGTTACAAAGACAGAGGAAATGCTTTTTGAAATTACCTATTGTGCTTGAGCACCAGCTTGACTTTGCCATAGCTCACTGTGCAGAGCTGGGAGAAAGAAAAAGAGATCAAATGGAACAATTAAAATTTACACACTGATTTCAAAACTATACACTGGAAATGCTAGAATATTTGTATCCCTCCCTTTTTATCACTCCAGCACCATATACTCTCTCAATCTGACCTGAATGAACTGCACAATTCCATCAGGTACAGAGGTCTTGCTGAGTTTCTGCAGGTATTCCACAATGTCAGAGGTCTGTAGCCCCACACTGACAGCTGCATACAGGGAATATGCAGTCAGCTTGTACTCATGGACATGGTTAGGCCTGCACACCGGCTCTGCAATGGCCACCAAGAAATCCTGGGCGTACTTGTACACTGGTGAGAAGGCCTCCAGAAAGATGTGTCCATCTGGAGCCTGGAGAAGAATAAAAACAGAGAAAAAACATATGAGAAAGAAAATAAAGAGATGGACGCGTCAGTTATGTACAATGTAGAGAGCAGACGGAGGGACAGTTAAGATGTTCGTCTCCAGTGTCACAAATAAAATTTACTAAAAAATAGATAAAATACAAAAGTATTATGAAACAAAACAATCCACATTAGATAAAAATTAAAAACAAAACAAAGCTAGCTCATAGAGGATTAAGGGAATATTTGGATTTGTTGAGTTTTCATGTATATCTTGTCTTTGAAGGGTCAAAAATTTAAGTTTAAATTGGCAATATTTATACTAGTGAAGTAAAGTTTGCCAGTTTATAATACCATCGGATGTTATGTAAATAATTTTATTAGTTAGGTTATTCTCCTTAATTAATAACACTTTAAGATCTCACCCTGAATATGTACAATAGTCTGGTAAAGTAGCATTTTAGATCATTTTCATTTTTTAAATCATACCATAAATTACACAAAATAGTCCTAACCCCAAAGCACTTCAGCACAATGGCCATGTTTAATGTGCTACATAAAAACAGTGGCATAATGTACAAAAACTCGAAGATGACCACAAGTTTCACATTTGCAAAAGTGTATCAAGAGGGAAAAATCAGCAATCAAAGCCCATCTTACCACCCAGAGTGGCCGTGAGGAGTGATCATTCTTCAACAACATCTGAACACGGTAGTCTTTGGCTCCATACTCATCCAGTTTTGTACTGGACTCATCCACCTGTTTTCCTGCAGCAGCAGGTATGGCCTCCTGAGATTCATTGCCCACCAGCTCTTCTTCATCGTCTTCCTCTTCATAGGTTCGCTTTTTGTACTTCTTCTCTATATAACCCCAAAAACACACAAGTTGGAAAACATTGTCAGTCAAGAATCAAGTCATAAGGAATGCTATAATTTTACGAGTTTAAGAGTTCTGGGTATGATGACTGTTTTTTAAAACCTATAGATAACATGTTTTTGTAATCTGACATAAAATGTACTTTACTACAGGATGCTTTGCTGTTGACATTAGAGAACACAGACATACATCCCTGAGTGTTAAGTGTCTTAAAAGACGCATTAATTTATATGTGACATAGTTTGTCACTTTAACTTATAATAAAAGACAGATATCAATTACACACATACTATGCCTCTCTATGTGACTTTCATGCCTTATTTGTGCACTTGGATATAATATAATAATAATAATAATAATAATAATAATAATAATAATACAAGAGTTGCACAAAGTGTGTCTGTACACGCTAATATGTTACCTCTAACCCCCTTGCTAGAGCTAGTACTCTTTAACTATAACTGACCCTTCAACAAAACACGCAATAATCAGTGGTAACGTTCAAATACACCAAGTACAGAACTATAGAGTGGTCAGAAAAACACAGCAGTCTTCATCGTTCAGCTTCAGTTAGCTAGCTTAACGGCTAGCTCTGTAGGTTTATGCGTAGCTGTAGTAACTCACCCCGATCTCCTTTATCCCTTTTACCCATTTTATTAACTTTTAAATGGGCAATATCTCAAAATATGTCACATAACAGCTGAATGTATTCCTGAAATTCTACAAAGACTGACTGACTGCTGTGACGCACATTGCGACAGGCTGAACTATCGAAGTCAAATAAGTTAAAGTGACATAAAGAACACTTCCGCTTTTAACTTTCAAAATTCAATACCGTTTCAGGTTAATTTGAGAATTAGGCCGACTGCTACGGAAAAATCGACGCATCTGAGGGCAAGTCTGGAATGAAATTTATGTTTTTTGCTGTTAATGTGCTGACTTGGTACCGCTAAAAAACAGTTAGCGTACTTTAACGGCATTTTGCTGTTGATATTTATTGTTATGAAGTTGTTACATGTTTCTGTGTTGGTACCATTATCTAACTAAAGCATCTAAATTCACCACTGGAAACATGTTTTAGGTAAACTAAGACTATAAACAAGAAGATGCTTACCTTCCTTGTTCATTTATAGATTGCTGTGCTTTTATTCTTGCAGCGCAGTAGGTTTTAATGCTGCTATTTCCAGTCAGCTTGATAAAATACACTGACGTCCCACTGTTTACTTCCGGGTGAAAAGTCAAACTTGCCCTTGTAGGTTCTTTTTGTTTATGAAGCAGTTTTCTTACTTTGATAGAAATTGCAAAAGCTACACGAAAGAGTAATTAATTATTATCAAATATGTCGTCTGATAAGCTAATTGGACCCGCGTTACCGCCCATGTTCAGAAAGGAGAGTCTTGAAGACTCTGATAGTGAAGAAGGATGTAAGTAAGATGACTTAAATTTTGCCAGAGGCTACCAGCTACAATCCTTTCCGATTAAGTGCAATATGAATCAAAAGCATATGTGTCGGGTTGTGTTTTTCCGTGATAATTAGTTGTCTTTCTTCTGTAAATCTGTAGTCGCCGGTCCTGCTTTGCCTCCTGGTTACAAGCGTGCAGAACCGTCGAGCTCCTCTGATGAGGATGAAGAGGTGTCGTTCAAAAGAGCCAAAACTGGACACACATCAGGAGACAGATCTACAGAGTGAGTTTACTGATGGATTGGACTATAAGTAAATTAAATATCTCAATAAACAAAGCGGTAACACGTGTATTATGAACAGGGAGAACGAAGAAGAAGAAGAAGAAGATGATGGTTTCTTTGGACCAGCCCTGCCTCCAGGATTTAAGAAACAGCAGAGTTCACCAGACAGGTGAGCAAATTAAGCAGTATTAAAATAGAAATAACAATGTTGATAAGTCGTTAATTACGGAAGCTGTAACTTGTTAGCTTTCCTTCAGGCCACCTGTACTGGGACCAGCTTTGCCTCCTGGGTTTCGTAGAGCAGCGTATGAAAATGATGATGATAATGATGGTGAAGATGGAGAGGGCTACCCAGGACCTGCCCTTCCACCAGGCTACCAGGCTGAGCCCTCCAGCAGTGAGGGAGAGGACGACGACATGATTGGACCCATGCCAGCCAAAGGACCTATTCAAGACTCTGTGACTCTAGACTTTGAGCGCAGAGCACAGAGAATGAAAGAGAAGCTGACAGGAGATGTGAGTCCTGATGTTGCTCCCTCTCAGTTCTGTCTGTGTAGTCTGCACTGTATAATCTATTCAGTTAAATACAGTGCCTGTCAAAAGTTTTAACCTCCCTGGAGATTTTCTCCCTTTATGGCTTTTCGGCATTCAGTCATGGTCAATGTGATTTGTTTTTGTGACAAAAAATAATCTTTCATGTCAAAATGAAAACTGATTTCTTCATAGTAATGTTGAATAACAAAAATATTAAATGAAACATAGATGATTGCATAAGTTATCACCCCATTCAAGTCAGTATTTAGTAGATGCAGCATTCAGTCAGCCTTGCTTATATGGACGCAGTAATTTTACCCCATTCTTCTTCAAAACTGCTCAAGCTCTGTCAGGTCGCCCCTTTTAAGTCCAGTACAAATTCTCAGTTAGTTTGTGATCTGGGCTCTGACTCTGTCACTCCAGAACTTTCATCTCGTTGTCTTTCAACCATTTCTGTGTAGCTTTGGCTGTGTGTTTCAGGTCATTGTCTTGCTGGAATGCAAATCTTCTCCCAAGCCAGAATTCTCTTGCAGAGTACATCTGGTTATCCTGCAGGATTTCCCTACTTTGCTGCATTAATTTTACCATCATCTAACCTTACAAGCCTTCCAGGGCCTGCTGCAGAGAAGTGTCCACCACATCATGATGCTGCCACCACCATGCTTCATGATGAGGAAACTTCGTTTGTGAGGATGTGCAGTGTTTTATTTCCACAATGGCCAGAAAGCTCAGTTATGGTGTCATCAGATCAAAGAACCTTTTCCATTTCTACTTTAGTCTCCCACATGCGTTGTGGTGAATGCTAGTCTATAGTGTAGTTATAGTGAGGACTGCTGATGACCAGTGACTGGACCTTCCAGACAGGTGTTTTTAAACTACAATTACTGGAAACAGTTAAGTTGCTGGAACAGTAGTAAAAGTGGAATACTCGTAAAGAGGGTTAATACTTTTAATAGGCACTGTACTTTTAGACTGACCCCTCAACAGGAAAAAAAAATCTAAAAATCATACAAACACAGTAATATATGTAATGTTTTTTAAAGTTTCTTGATCTGGATTTGTTTCCATGTGTATTTTGTGTTAACAGGATACTCCTGAGGTGCTGACCAGAGAATCATGGATGACTGAGCTCCCACCAGAGCTGCAGCACATCGGTTTGGGGGCCCGAACTTTCAAGAAGAGGTCGGGTCCAGAGAACAAGGATCGCTCCATTTGGACAGATACACCAGCAGACAGAGAACGCAAGGCCAGGGTAGATAATGAACAATATTTCATCACTATGCTCAATAGTGGTAAAACATCTGTGTGTCTGTATATTACTTCATTATATCTCATGGATCTGTCTTTTTCACAATAGGAGCGCCTTGAGAGAAAGAAGAAGGGTGAGGCAGAGAAAGATGACGTACCACAACTTTCCAGGAAAGACTTGGAAATGGCAGAGAAAGTGTCTCAGTATAATGTAAGTCATTTTACTTAATTTTTGTTTTCTCATAAATTGCAATAATTTACATGATGTACATTAAACTAAAATCTGTGTACCCTGCTCTTTGTTACAAGGAGTCTAAACGTGCTGAGTCTTTGATGAGTTTGCATTCGAAGAAGATGAAGGAAAAAGCAAAAGAGAAAGCTGACAAACCAGTGGAGAGGAGACCATTTGATCGGGATGCCGACCTACAGGTGAACCGCTTCGATGATGCGCAGAAGCAGCGGCTGCTGAAGAAGTCTCAGGAACTAAACACACGATTCTCCCACAGCAGGGACCGAATGTTCTTGTAGCGCACTGTCAAAATATTAAAAAATTAAAAAATGTTTTTGAACATGCAGACCTCCACTGGCCGTCTGATTAGGAAAATTTTCATACGAGGTTTGTATGATATGGACTATGTTTCTACTGTATATGAGGTAAATTAAACTGGATTAAATGGACAATAAAGACATGGCAGACATGTCCAGTTATTAAAAGTACATGTCTATGACTGGATGCAATGTTACATGAAATTTTTCAAACTGATTCAAGCTGTTAAAAAGCAGCAGCCAGTGGAGCCTGCATATTTTCCCAGGAGACACTGTCTTAGGGTTGATGGTGTGGTAAGAAAGCAAACAAATGAAATATTTTTCCTACATTGATATATCAGCTTGTCTTTTGAGACTGGACTATATTTCTGCCGGTACCAATGACATAGCACCTGAAAATATTTAGTTGATAATCATCCTGTTAGAATATAGTCATATTGTAAGTCATTTTCATTTAGTATGCTAAAATGTTTGAGGAATTTATTGGGAAACCTCCAATTCAGTAATTTCTTATTATTCTTAATTCAGCTATTACAATGAGAGATGGTAAACTATTATGCCCAAGTGTAAGTGCATGTAATCACAAATGAAACATAACTGGGAATATTATAACAATGGTTTGCTGTGTAAGATAATTAGCTTTATCATAAGATGTTTCAGCCCATATTTAAACCTGTCAGACTTCAAACTGTGACTGTTTTTCATTTAGCCACCTCATATGTTTTTGATGTTGGTATATATGAAACTTTTCAAAACAATGCTTTTCTTAAACTTGACTGCTCTCTGGCTAAAGCAATGAATGGCATCAAAACGTTGTCCTGCAAAGCTCAAACTTTTATAAGAATATACCCTTTGTTAAACTGTAATTGATTTATTTTCAATGTAAGTTTCTTTTTTGCTGTAAAATACAGTCATGCTGCAGGTATTTCATGTAACTTTGTAATTTTTCTTGCATACTGAAGCTGTTTTTACAAATGTGTTTTTGTTTAAGTTGATTAAAAGTTTTTTTAAAACCTACACATGGTGTTTTTACCCGTGCATTGTTACCTGTGAGCGTCATCGTTGATAAACTCTATTAGTGAGGAGTCGCGAAGGAAGCAAAACTCATCTGGCCCTCAAGAGCTGCCATACTTATATGTTATTTGTGCGCAAGCGTGTGGCGTTTGCGTTACTTGCATGTCCGCACCGTAGATATGAATAAGTATTTGCGTTGATAACAGAAGCATAATTTTAAAACATGTCAGAAAAGGGAGAAGTTGATTTAACCGGAGCCAAGCAGAATACGGGTGTGTGGCTTGTTAAGGTACGTATATAGATTTTTTAAATTAACGTGAGTCAGTTACTAATTTAACAACAGCTTAGGCTAACAGTGATGTAGCTTAGCATATGCCGCTACTAGCAAATGAAATAACGCGTCGTAGTTACCATTTGCTAACTCCACTGACTGTTAGCTAATATTAACTGGTTAAAACTACCAGTCGTAAAATGGTTTCAATGCACAACACGCTAAAAACAACTGGATTACCTAGAGGTTCCCTTTAACTCGTACAACGAAAGTTGAAAATAAAGATGAAGCCAAATTGAATTGAATTAATAATGATTGACAGCCTTACATGTAGCTGGCAAATAAACGCATTTTCCCAAATGGTGGCAGAGTAGTACAGTTTGAATCTTATAAGTCAACGCCTTGTTTTAGTGCTAATATTTCCTTGATGTGGCTCGATAAACATACATGTTAGCGTGATATGACTCTTTGATCCCAACAGCACTTTGTAACTTCATCAGAGATTTAGACTTGTGTAATAAGATAGATTGTTCGTGTTATTACAACAAGAGTCTTTGTCAAGATGTGGAAGCTGGCTTTCTAAAATGTTGTTATGTTTATTATAGGTGCCAAAATACCTCTCTCAGCAATGGGCAAAAGCGACAGGCAGAGGAGAGGTTGGGAAACTCCGAATCTGCAAGTATGTGAAATAGCTGAGCATCAATAAAATGTCTGAAGCAAGTTCCTTATTTATGTGTGTGAATTAGTACACAGCATGTAGCTATACGTTTGGCAGGGGAAGAGAGAAAATGTTATTTGAATTTGTGCTGATGAAGGGTGCAATTTTAGTAAACTACATATTTATATATGCACTGTTTTGTCATTACACTATTATTAGAGCATTTTAAATTATATTAAATTCTGCTAGGGAGTAAATTGTAATTTTCTTTCTTCTTTTCATTCCCAAGGAAAGGAAACCAAGGAAAAGCGGAGGTAAGTAATGTTTTGAAAGAACTACTATGAATCCGAGTGATTGACATGTACCAAACACATACGTGAACATCATTTGCTCATAGTTTTCCAAGTATATTCAAATATGGAGATGGATAGTTTCAGTGAAAGACAAGATGTCATCTGATTATGATTACTGTGAAATTCTCAAATAGATATGTCATGTTTTACCAGGATATAAAAGAGTAAATCACCTTATTTATGGTCTATATGTTATAGTACACACAGTATATAGCTAATTTATAATACCACCCAGGACTGGAAAGCATTTTTCTTCAGTTTTTAATCACCTGTAATTGTTCATTATTGTCATTTGGACAATTTTGAGTCATTTTAGACCATCTTTGTCTTATCTTGCACAAATTTCAAGTGTTTTAAGTCATTTCAGACAAGTTTCAGTCACATGGTATTGTACATGCCATTTCCTGTTTGCCATTTTATTTGGGTGTCCACTCCATGTGTAAATTTAACTACTATATAGTACCCTCAAACATTCAGAAATAATCTGACCGACTCTGTTCTTTACAGGTGTCTTTCACTTTGAATGAGGAGTTGACTGTGATTGAAGGTATAGAAGATAAGTCAGTGTCTGCACCTCGGGAACACCCGTTCAAAATGCAGTCAGTGGGAGGTCAGACGCTGGCTGTCTTCACAGAGACTTCATCAGGTGAGTTTCTGTTTTCATCTCTGAGCCCGTCTAAAGGATACCAAGTGTCTGGTTTGCATACTTTGCTGCACAACGAGACACCTGTAGTTTTTTTGTGATGCGAATAATGTTTTTTCACTTAAACTCAGAGGTAAGTTTTGTGTGATCAGGTGGTGGGCACCATCATGCTGCTCGTTGTAAAGCTTGCTGTCTTCATGCAGTCTTTCCCTTGCCTGCCCTGTTTGTCTCCGTATGTTGTGAGCTCTTAACAGACTTTTCCTTGAGCGTGAGGTTGTCCACTGTCCAAACACAGTACATATAAGAAATGTACTGTATGCAGTGGAGAAGTGAACACTCAGTGGAAAACAGAAGAGTCTTTGTGTTTGTCCACTCTGATCTGTGTTTCTGTCTCTCTATATAAGGGAATTTCAGTTTCAATCTTTGATCATCTGTCACTCATTTGTTGTGGGTTGACCTTTTAAGTCCACCGTCAATTACCATAGCTGATTGGGTACTTGATCAGGCACAGTGGCTTTATTTTGGAGTCCGTTAACATAGGGTAGATGCGTATCAACACAAATCACTGCTGAATTTGGAGTTGATTTGGTTTGTGCATGGGTTTCTTTGGTTCAGTTTGAATTTCACCAGCCTCGTCTGCCCTCTGAAAGTAATTAGTTCTTTTTTTTGTTTGTTTTTTGTGTTTTTTTTGCTATGGTTGCTGGTGATCTTGCACTGCAGTACTTACATTGGGAGATACACGTGTGTGTGTGTGTGTGTGTGTGTGTGTGTGTGTGTGTGTGTGTGTGTGTGTGTGTGTGTGTGTGTGTGTGTGTGTGTGTGTGTGTGTGTGTGTGTGTGTGTGTGTGTGCATCTTTGGGCTGCACAGTTAAAATATTTTGTGTACACTTTTATAACTGTTTACAATGGTATGGACTTTTTTTCCTACCAAGATCTGATCGAGAAGGCAGCTACTAATGCAGTCACAAGATGTAATGGAGCATCAAAACAATTCAGTACAGTATAAAAATGTTAACCGTTTGAATTTAAACTGGAAACATGTTTTGGTAGCGTCAAGTTTTTCTTCTGTTAATGTAAATATTGTGTATTGTGCAGCCCTGTCGTGGATGTGTATCAGTGGTGGGACAGGGTATGTGTGCTCGCTTGTTGTCAGGCCATGCTTGCTTTGCTTGTGCGCACACGTGTGTGCTTCTCAGAGATTAAGCCGAGAAGCTCTGTGATTACACGTTTTGATGTGCGACTAAACCCTGGGTGTGGTTCTTATTGTTCGATCCCCTCCTTCCTTCGTCTCCCATCCCCTGTATTTTCATGTTTACATCCCTCCCTCCCTTCCTGTAGGCCAGTCAGAAGAGAGATCTGATGGCAGCAGCTCAGGTTCGGGGGCGGGGTCAGGTCCAGGTGAGTCCTCCGTTTCGCCAGCAAGTGACAAAGTTGTATCACTGGAAATCGGATGCACTGAGCATCTGTTATTTTTATTTTTTAAAATGGCCATTTGTGGTATCGCACTGATATACCATATACATGCTTTGGAAGTTGCATGTATTGGTACAGAAACCATAGACACATTCTTCACATGTAGTGCTCAGTTTTGTCCTGGAGCAGAATACAGGCCTTTCGTACAGTTCGTACAGAGCTTCTGTTCATAGTTTGCAGTCGTCTTGGAGGTGAGACTGTGTGGTGAAACTGGGTCTTGACTGCTCTTGAGCAGAGTGCTGCTTGCTTGTGGTGTTGGTTGTGACATTGTTGGCAAAGACGGTTGATATCTGGCTGTTCTGAGTGGTAGTTTGTTGTACCAGGGGCATTATTAAGCCTCCATCATGACAAAATGTAGATGTTACTGAGATGCTCTAATCAAATGCTGCTCTACGAGATATTTTCTCATTTTTTCCTGACCAGTGAACTTTTATGAACTATGTATTGAAACACTACCAACTGAAAGTAATTTTCTTTAAGGCAGTAAAACTAATGAAGCTGTTGTATTTGAGACAAACTATCTTGGTCTTCAGTTATCTTTGCTGGCAGACGTGCTTACTGTATAGCCGTAGTGAACCGCAGTGTAGTATAATACCAACTGTGCTTGTGAAAAGGGGTGTACACATACACAGTTGGACAAGGTGCTTATAAGGGAACAATATGCAAATTTCATGAAATGTTCAAATATTTAACTATATTATTGAGTAGTTTGCTGTAATGCTGATTAATTTAGTGTAAACTCTTGCTCTGTCTCCAAAAATAAGTCAGTCATGGTGAGATGACATAAGCAGATAAAGGACATTGAATGCATAGTTTGAGCCAGTAGTTAAAGTTAGAAACCAAGTGGAAGAATATGTGTGTAAGATCTAACTTTAACTCTTGACTTGGTGTTACGTAATCACATTATTAATGAGCAGAGTTACAGTATTCGAATGACTAAAGAAACACGTCTTCAAAAAGCTAATGCAAAATTATGCAGAGAAACTGACCTTTTGATGTATTTTCCATCTTTGAAGATCAGAGGAGAGACTAGGCTGAACTAGATTCTAATAACTAGCAAAACAAACTGGGTTGCATTTCATTTATTCTCCTTTTTTTTGTTGTCTTAACACATTGCCCAGTTGTTCACCTTCGGTGTCTGTTTTCATCCCTTCTCTTTTACACAAAGTCGCTTATTGAATCTTTCTTAAGATTTAACATCGAGTTTGTTATCAAGGTTGTAATTGACTCTGCTCTTTTTGCACTTTTTGCAGATAAAATAGCCCTGGAGGGGGTGGTAGTGCAGAAAGCAGAGTGCAGAACTGCTGTCAGTGAAAGCTATATGAGGCTGAAGAAGTGAGTGTTTTTAAAATGGTGCATACACAAGTTAGTATGATAGAAACCCGAACGTTATTTGCAGTATTGGATGCATGAATGTAGATTATTTAGGTTATAAGTCTATATTATCATGTGTTGAACTACGTGAAGACAAGTTAATGAAATAGTGTCACATGTGGGAGCGTATGCAGTATATGATGCGTTTCACTTGATGAGTAAAGTATTTATCTTCTAACAGGTTACAAATTGAGGAATCCTCCAAGCCAGCCAGGCTGTCACAACAGCTGGAGAAAGCTGTCACCAGCAACTACAAGCCTGTGGCCAATCATGACTACAACGTAAGGAATCCAGCAGATTATCTTCCTTCATTCAGCTATTAGTTTTTTTTCATGTTTCATACAATATGCAGCCTGTACATATAAAACACACTTGTTTTTACCAGTTACTATAAAAGATTCATACTTTAAATCACTGCTAAGCATATTTTTTGAACAGAAATCAAAGGGAGGCAAATCTGTTACACTTTTAAAAAAATCAGTAATTACATGGGACTTGTAATAAAAGATGGCACACTGAGCCACTGCGTGATACTTGACCTCTGTTTGCTTTTTGTTTGCTTTTTGCTCCAGCGCGAGTATGAGAGGAAGAAGAAGGAGGAGGGCAAGAGAGCCAGAGCAGACAAACAGCAGGTGTTGGACATGTTGTTCTCTGCTTTCGAGAAGCACCAGTACTACAACATCAAAGACCTGGTGGATATCACCAAACAGCCTGTGGTAAGACCAGAGGACAACATGAGGGCTTTGGTTACAAAGCTGTTTATACTGACTGATTTCAAACAATGCTGCTGACCCTGACAGTTATATTCATGAGGAGGAATTGGGAATTTCGTCAAAGGCAGAACATTTGATTAACACCGTTTGCTTCACACCGCAAAAGCAATTAAATCTGTGTCATTTACAATCAATCAGGTCATGGCTTTTTTGCTTTGTCAGTTGACCAATTTACAACCCACCATACAGTTAGTTATTAGGATGATGAAATAACTATTGTCTACTGTGATAGTTTAAACATAACTCAGGCATCTGAAATCTTAAAGATTCCTTTGGATGCAACCTCTTCTAGCAAGAATTCTTAAATATTACAAGCAATGATTATAGCTTTGACTCTCTCAGAGCCAGTGATTCTGTCTTTGCTTATATTTGCTTCTTTTCCTTCTCACAGATTTACTTGAAGGAAATTTTGCGTGACATTGGCATCTACAACGTGAAGGGAACACACAAGAACACCTGGGAGCTCAAGCCAGAGTACAGACATTACCAAGGCGAGGAAAAAACTGACGAGTAATTTTAAATCCTCCCAAGGCTGACACACCACCTTTTTCTTTTACTCGATGGGGGTTCCTCCCAGACCAGGCCCTAGATGGATCTGATTTCCTTACAACGGGTCTAAAGACACAGTGGATGATGCAAAGGTTGAGTTTTACAGGGGGAGGTTGTTTTGGCATTTTAGTAGCTTAATTTGTGGGAGGCAAAAAGGAGTAATGTGAAAGAGGTTTCAGACTTTTCCTGATGTGCTTTGTGTCACAGCTCCTGCACACCCCCAAGGTCAGTATTTGAATTAGTTCTGTCCATCAGATGCATCAGACAAATTGTATTTCGGAATTATGGTTCATAGCAGTGCATTACTTTGTTTGCTATATCCAGAAGGCGTTTTATTGTGTAAAGGATAAACCTTATGAAGAGAGAAGGTGACAGTTTGTGGCTCTTTTTCTTTTTAGTCAGCTTAATAGTTTCCATTTCAAATACAATTTTCCCACACCATGGCTAATTTGGTCCAGACTTGTGCAAAAAAAAAAAAAAAAAAGCACCATTACAAGTTTGTGCTTTCTGTGCCCTTGTGTCAAACCATGTCCTCTGTAGTTTTACATTTGATTGATGTATGCAATAAATGTTTCATTACTAAATTATCTAAATGATCTTGAATTGTGTATTTGAGAAGCAACAACCTCAATACTTAGTCCAGGAAAAGCAGCAATGCACCCAGCACTGCATATGTAGAACCACTGTAAACAAATCTGCAGTAGCCAGCTGTTACAGGTTGAATTGTGTTTCACCCATTTATAAAGGGCCTTTCTGTCAGTGACCTTTATAGTGTACATAAAATGGTGCAGGTTTTTTTTTATATTTACAAGGTAGCAACATAATCTAATTCCAAAGTGCATTCAAGTGCAGTTTGATTCCCTACCTGGATAACCTGTAACTTTCTAAACTTGCGTATTGTAACCGTCACATTACTATGGAGTAAATCAAGGTTGGACTTAATTAAACTTATTTTTAAACTCACAAAAACACAAGACTGAGTTCAGTATTTTTTTATTGGAAGCCAAAATTGGCATCAGTTTTGGCATGTTACATCTACTGTATGTACTTTTGGTTGGATCCATAATGTGCAACACAAATGCTTCTGGCAGATTAATAGCTGTCAGTAAACTGTCATTTCAAACTAAATACAACAATTTAAAAACATTTATTATCAGCTTTGCTTGGCATCAGGGAGAGGTGAAGAAAAACTGCTCCACTTGTCCAAGCTCCATCAGGTTTTGGCAGTATCTTGCTTGTTACCTGCAAGAAAATTAAAACATTTAAAAAGATGCAACAACAGTGCAAAAAATGTCACAGACAGGTGTCCTGCAACAGCAGTTATATCCAGAGCTCAGCAACACCTACAGACAACTAATGAGCCTAATGTTTAGACTAGACATTTGCAGAGACTAGAATGTTTGTTGATATCTGTAAATCTGCCATGAATGAATGAGCAGTGTGCAGGAATCCATTTAATTTAGTGGGTGAAATACAACATTAAATGTACTGAGTCACATTCAACACCCCACTGTGAATCTGACTCTGATTGAACAAACTGGAATGTATTCCTCAATTCAATCTGTGCTGCTATAAAATGTAGCAGTCAGAAAGCGCAAGGAAGGCTCAGTTTAGCATCTCTATGCAAACCCAGAAGCCAATGAAGCCTGCTTCAGGTCTATCAGTGGATGCAAATTCAAGTGTACACCAACTTGAGACAAGATTGCAAGTGCTCACCTGCATTTATCCATTTGGGAAATGACTCCTCCACATCGTCTTGCAGCCACTTCAGTATCTCTTCGCTGGTTTCGTCTCTACAAGCTTGAGAATGGAGAAAAATATTACATTCGGGCTCTTCAAGAGTATGTTCAGAGGAAGATTTTCATGTAAAATTTCATTTATCGTCCCCTCTTCAATCCGAGACACCACAGTAAAGAGGCGGGCAGAAAGCGCAGGGACATTTAATGTAGCATCTGAAGTATTAAAACCCAGGATATCTCACGGCAGAGAGCCCAGGCTGTCAAAGATGCAACTTGTGAAAAGCAGTCAACTAATCACATGTCTCCAAAGTAAAGATATCTAGACATACATGTTATTGCATGAGACTTGGTCGCGGTCCTTCTGTTGGATCATCCATCTCAGACCCATCTCCTCCAGTAAGTGATGCTGCCATGATAAACATCTTTAAGACATTATGCTGAAGCTCAAACACAGACATCATCCTCCGTCTGGCTCATATGGATGTCCACCAAATCTTCCATGATCTGCAAGGGGAAAAAAAGTGCAGCATTTAACAGCCTATTTGTAAAATTCAAACTGTCAACATTGTGGTCTGTAAAAGCTGAGTTTCTACAACTACATCTGCTAGGGCTGTGGGGCAAATTGACAGTATTTCTGCATCTTAACTTAGCAAACACATAATTTAAACCATTTACTAAAACAGTTTTCAGTGACTGAATAGGTTTTTTAGTTACTAATAGAGTAAGGACTGTACGGCTTGTTCATTCCTGACATGGAAGTTAGCTTATTTCTTCGTGGATTAAAGGTTAACATGGCTAACGCTAAGTTACTACAAGCAAACGAGAAACCTAATAAACATCGCACTGTCGACCAAAGCAAGTCAGGCAAACCATTTAGTGTTGAGATAAAATAATAAATCTATTTTTTGTCAACTAATCCACTGAAACGGTAACATTACGATGCTACTGTTAGCCACAAAACTCCAGTTAGTATTAGCTAGCAGCTTCCGGTGCTATGTTGACTTTGTACCCCCTTTTCTAAAAAAAAACCCTGTCGTTCTCACAACTCTAGAAGTGTTGCTCATCGATTCTGTTTACTTCAATAGTAATACCTATGTGTGGTAATTTTACAAAGCCGGTTGTCTTTTATACTAAACCGGGGTCACAAAATGGCTCGAGCTAATTTTACACGTGTCCACTCACTTGACGCTAAAACTGTACTGGCTTCGTTACGGTTATTTTTTTTCTAAATTTAACCTCCCAAAGCTACGTGAAATACTTACGATAGATCACGTCCATAGATATGTTTGAACCTCTGAGATGGTGCTGCATTATAAACTGAAGACTATCTTTTGTGTCTTGAACTTCTCCTGAGCACAATCAGAGAAAAGACCGAGACGACGTTAGCTTCCAGATTATATAGCTCACAAGCTGTGGCTCATATTCGCCCCCTTGTGGACAAACAGGAAATTAGTATTTACACTGTCGCCCCCTGGTGTTCACAAGTGGACATGACTCGAATTTATCTTAACATCAATCGTGCTAATAATTGTGGCACACATGATTTAATGTAAAAGAATTATTGCTTAATGTGTGATTTTTTCCCCCCACTGAATAAATGAGTTTCCTCATTGTTTCATTGTGGTCCTATATTATTTAGAAAAAAGCTTAATTTATTATAATAATAAATTTATTATAATAATAATAATTATTATTTTTATATATCTTAAATAGGGGTGCCAATAATTATGGAGGGCACTGTATGTATACAAATTTAAGTTTTATTTTTTATTTAATGTTTTAAGGAGATAAGACATTGTTCAGGGAGTCCTTTGCCAAGTTTACCCTATTGCTGAAATAAATAATGGAGGTAAAACAAACAATTTGTCCAAGTTTTAAGATCAAACCAGGTCACAAGAAATGTTGAGCAAGAGTGAACCACGCATGTGCACAAGGCGCGCTCCCTCCTCCTCCTTTCATCATTTTGTGGAGGTGCATCACTTCTTAATTGGACTCTGCCAGTTTAAATGGTCTCTTATCAGCTGCCTGTGGATTAATGTGAAGACATGGAGGCACCAAAGAAGACTTAAAAGAGGTAACTGAAGGCTTCATTTTATGGTGACATGATTTTTAATGTGTGCCCTGACTTGTATGCGCCGATAATTAGTTTAAATAAACAATTTATTAATGACTAGACAGTTCTGTTTAAAAAAAAAATGCATCATTGAAATCTGGCACTCAGGCAGTTGAATTAAGAACTAACGGCAGGGGTAATGTTGCCTGAAATAATGTGCTCCTAATGCAAATTAAGGTTTTACTTTTTCCTCCACAGGCAGTGAACAGTGAAGCCCAGCTATGTTCAGAGCAGTTTTTGGAAACAAGAGAGATGGGGGAGGAAAGCGAGGGGAAAAGAAGAACCAGAGACGTCCAGGCAAGAACAAAACCACTGAAACTTATTGCCTATCAGAAATGTGGCATGCATTCTTAATAATGATATTGAACTGTGGTCTCCTGGGATTTCTTTGATGTCATTTAATCGCATTTTTAATCAACATGCTCTCAGCCATGGGTCACAGATGTGTATATGGGGAGATTTCTAGTATGTTGTGCACGCTAGGTCTTGTATTATTTGATGGTAATATTCAGGTTCTCTTCTCTTGGGTGATTTAAGTAGAGCCATTTCAATTAGCCTAATTCATCAGCGTGTTCCGTCCTTCACACAATGTCCCGCTGCTTGCATTTAAAGTGTGTCAGGCGAAGTTAGAGTGGGTTAAGCAAACATCCTGACCTACTAAACAGTAGCACATACCAATTTTCACAAGAATTTGCGCCTCACAACTAAATGAGAAAAACCTGTTATAAAAATGCATCTGCTGTAAACTAGGTGAATGTTTTGTCGTTCTGAAAAAAGAAGCAGCTGACATTTTTTGGAATATTTTGCCATTGAAATGAGACTTTTTGTATTTTTTTGCAGGGTGAACTAGTCAACTTGCTGCAGTACAGAAGAGATTTCTAAGTGCGCAGTGGAGATGCATGGACATAAGTAGAGCTCAGTATTAGAGCACCCATGTTGCTCATTAATATTTAATCAGGTGCTGCACTGAGTTGCAAGAACAGAGAGGAAGATAGAGAAGTGTGTCAGTCTCATTAAAATCACATAGTATGTTTACAGTACAGTGGCATGGCTCTGATCATTAATAGAGATGTCACTTCTTGATTTCTCCTCAATACATCTTAGCAAAAAGGCACTGATTCTTCTACATTTGCAGGAATTAAGCAACACAGCATATCATGTCAACTTGTAATATTAGGTAGTGGGCATCAACAGCAACAACAGACTAATTTAAGGAGAGGAGGAGTGAATGACTAAATTACACTACAGGCCAAATTGCTGCACTCAAGTATGATCACAATAAGTGGCAGCAACATCTCTAATCACATGGCTTTTCGAGATCCCATGCATAATGTCAGTTTCAAGACACAAGATCGGGTTTAATTGCAGTCATAAGAGTGGGCATGAAAATGACTGAAGTATTGAATTGAAATATAATAAGTGTAGCCTGTTTAATGAGTGTGATCCCATTCCTTTAAATAGATGTTCTGGCATTGCCAACTTTCCATTACCTCATTCAGCAATATGCCTCCAAGACAAGTTATGTTTGCTCTGTCGCAGCCTTATGTGAGGGAAATTTTATAGGCTACTGCTCTCTTTGCGATAAGTTAAATCTGCAGCACAGCCGCAACTCAACTCGGCTTTTGTAAATATGCTTTTAACTGTGTCTCTTTAACCTCAACACCTACCCTCCTCTTTCTTTTCTCTACTTTCTCCTCTGTATTCGATATAGGTGGTGAAGTGTACACCCACAGCACCCTGCAGAGGACTCGTGGCCAGCGTGCCGCTCACTTCCAGGACCGTGACGGCGGCTACACCGAAAGCCCAGGAAGACTGATGAGACTGACCAAGGGTGTGTCCATCTCATTGCCGTCCTCCCCTCTTCTCCCTCGCCAGCCTGACATAGTTCCCTCCCAGTCGTATATCAAGTTCCCAGGTGGGTTAAATTTAAAATAGTAATAAAAATCAAAACAAGTCATGATCTCAGTATGTGCAACGGAGAATGACAAGGAGCTGTGCATCAGGGAATAGCTGCAAAAACAGCAGAATGCTTTCATGGGTTTGCCTTGATTACCAGAGAGCTTCTGTGCGTTCAGCTGTTTCGTATATGTGGCAGAAAATACAAGCGCATACAGCCTGTGCCCCGGGGCCCAAAAACATGTGACAGATTGTCAGAGTAAATAATTGAGCGAATAACTTTAGGCAAGGAACCCCAATTAGGTAGGTCAACTTTGAGATATTACATTTGTTTGGATCTATTCATAAAATATTCCACGAAGTCACGAAGTGTATTTTTTGGTTGTAAATGTAGCTGTGCAAGTCTTTCTTCTCCATCATTAACACCTTAACATGAATATAGGTCGGGTAAAAATCCTGCTGCTGCATTTTGAATAGCATCATCCCATTCTGAATTAAATTAAACACTGTTTAAAAGCACAAAAGGTCCATGATTCAACTGCTGTAAACTCTTTAATATACCAATATTACAGCAACAATAGCAGCAGCAATAATTCCTTTCTTTGTAATAAGAGTGTGTACCTAGCATAACAGCAGTTTCTTATCTTTTCTGTACTCTGTAGGGGCATGCACTTGATGAATTAATATGTGCTGCACACTATCCTCACTGTAAGAGTCTAACGAACAAAATGCCTCCAAGTTTTGAGTATTTTAGGGAAAAAAAGTGGTTGTTTTGGGGTTTAAAGATTCATTTTTATAAAGAAATGTGATTTTTTTCAACAGCTGGACCAAATATGTTTCCTATGCCACTTAAATTGTGCAGTATTTACAGTTTGGGGTTTCTGTCGCACTGGTGAAGGCTGCATACGGGACCACGATTTTTCTGCAAATTATCTGATGGCACAAACTCATGCCATAAACACAGATTTAAAGTGAGCACCAAGCGATATTTCCCCTTCGGCAGATGAATATGAAAATATAAGTGCAAAACTCTGTAGTTAAATCATTCTGCACAGTGAAGATTAAAAAAACACAGTTGTGAAAGGGACTCTTGTTTGAATACATTTAAGGCATCATCTACATAAAAATGAGCCCAATTTTGCATTTTCCATGAGGTTCATAACTTATAAAGAAGTCGTATAAACAAAGAAATATTAATTCCTGTTAAAAATACAATTACCTAAAAATACTGAAAGTTCTACAACATTTTAATCATATAAATCCTATTTAAATTGTTGATTTAAGAAGAAACAAACTGCATCTTTACCCGGATTGCCTCACCTGAAAAGTAGCACTAGATGGCAGTGTCTGCAGCAATTACAGCCATTCAGAAAAAGGTGCTATTACCTTTCATTGCATGCAGCACTGCCTTGTTTTTTCCCAGTCCACTGAACAAATATGACGAGAAAAATTACAGCAAGGAAAAATATGTAGTGCCAGGGCTTTTGTTTCTTTGGCAGTCATGCAAAATCGAACCTTAATAAGTACGTTAGATGTTAGATCGCAAGGCGCTCCCAAGTCTATCCACAGGCACGATTCAATCACTGAATAACCTTGAGTGTAAAAAAATCAGTTCATGTCAGTGTTTTCAAACATCTCATCCTTGAATGATCTTCAGTCCTAAAGAATCTGCGCTTCCACGAACCCTAAGATGTTGTTGCATAAATTGAGACACACCCACACACAGAGTGCACCGCTGTCCTTACCATCACACACACACACACACACACTCTCACACACAAACATTGGCAGTGGTGATATATTATACATAAATGCCCACGGTACGGTAAATATAGTACTGTTTGCATACATGGCTCACACTCTGTACATTCTACTCCGTTCTCCTGGGACACAATTCAAATTCTGCACCACAGATCTCATCTGGGGAGGCTTAATCTCTCTCATTCTCCCTCTCTCTCACTCACTTTCTTTCATATCCCTCCCTATCTCCACCCTCAATCCTCCCTCCCTCCCACCCTGCCTGCTCTCCCTCCCTCTCCCTTCTGCTTCTTTGCTGTGGCCAAAGGACGGGTAAGGAAGCTGGAGTATGTGGATGGCTCTTCCAGTGCGAGAGAACCTCTTGTCTTTGCCTCGTGCCGTGGCAAAGCAGACCACAGAGGTGAGAACAGGAGCATGTGGGCGTGTATTTAGCATCGTGTCTGTTTTTCCTGGTATTGATCAGTGAGGCTGAATTAGAATGAGAATGGAGCAGAGGTGAGAGGATGAATGATGTTAAATTTAACAGAAAGTGAACATGTGTGTGTATTTTAATTACGTCTTGGAAGGTTGGAATTAAGTTTTTCTCCCTTCAGGTGTATGTAGACTGTAGAATGTCTGTGTACTGTGCAGTGTATCATTGAGAGTCGATTTGTTTTATCACAGTTTCTCCCGAGTCCTTGCCCCGACTTCTCTGAATGTTAGTTGTGCAGTTAAAGCTTAGATTAAAGCCATAGCGGTGTAAATACCCACATCTTTGCCAGCTTTCTTTGTGCTTTTGACCAGAGGTCTACCCTTAGGCTAAACAGATTTTATGAGACATCTTCCATCCCGGTTGCCAGGCACCTCTCAGCTTCCCGTTTCCAATGGCAACTGCTAGGTGGTTTGATGAATAGTACTGGACATTCAGTGTCCTCATGTTACTCCAGATTGGATCTCAGTGCTCTGCTGACTAAATGCAAAGTTTTCTCTCCTCCCCCTCGCTGAAATACACATCCTACCCAAGTCTTCAGCAGATTTTCAAGCTGTGAAAAGAGTACTGACAAAGGCTGTAACTGGAGCACCTTACAAAACAAGAATGACCAAGCTCGTCTCTCAAAACTGACCTTGATACTCTCAAGGCTGGGCTTGTGTTTGGCGCACAAGTGGGTTGAATGTAAGAGCGATGTGATGCAGTACCTTTTAAAGGGAGAGCGTGAGCCAGCAAGACAGAATGAGAAAGAGTCAGCGGAGGGAGTGCGAAATGAATGTGGTGTCTAAACGAAAAGATGTTTGTGAGGAGGAGTGAGCTGTTCCTGTAATCCGTGATGTCCTGTCATCCTGTTTATATGCCTACTCAATATGCACGTTACTCAGCTGATAACGTTACATACTTGAGGTGTCAGAATGGAGGAATGCATTGCTCAGCTGGGAGCAGCGCAGACATGGGAAAACTGTTTAAGGCTCACTTTGCTGAGGTGAGCTTGGACCTTACAGGAGCAGGGGTTGGAGGTCACAGCATCAGGGAACCTTAAATAGTCATAAATGAATGCAGCACATGGCCTGTGTCAGCCAATCTCTCCAGGAGCAATAGTGAAGGCAGAGCCAAGGCACTCCTTTCTGCTCCGGAGTCGACACAGGGCTCATTGAAATTCACAATCCGTCTCTTAACCGAGAGCACCTGGCAGGCGTGTGCACGGGCGAACTCACAACCTCACACAACCTCTTGCTGCTGCCTCAACCAGGGACTGGAAAGCCACTGTCTGTGCATTCATAATCAGTGCAGCTGGGGCTGTGCTGACCTGTGGATGCAGGCATTTCTTGCAGTTCACTGCCGATGCTGCTGGGTGGGAACCCCACGAGCAAGCTCAGCTGAAACGGGAGCATCAGTTTGATGGCGGTTTCATTTGGCCCGCCGTGTTTCCATTTTCTTCTTAATCCCTCTGCCCTGAATGTGTGTGTCTTCCAGACCTCCACGTGGAGCCCCCTCCTGGCTCCTCCCTCTCTACCCAGGAACTGATGACCAGACTATGCTTCTTATTGGGAGAAGCAACGCCCGGCACTGCTAGCTCTCCTATGGAGGACAGGAGGGAAAAGAAGGTAGGACAGCGTATTGATTTGTTGGATCCTTGCTGTCATGATGGATGCTTTATGAAACAATCTTCTTTTTGTAGATTTTAGATTGCCTGCAGGGTCTCAGGTCTTTTTTGAACATTTAAATATCATTCATTAAAGTTGATTGTTATTTAAAATGCAGTTATATGCAGTCAAAATATGTGTTAAGTACTCTATGTGATTTGACCACTCGAATCCCCTTTTTCAAATATATACATCTATATATGAAGGAGCATTATTAATGGTGTTGCTATGCGTCCACAGGGTTTCATTTTTACACTCAGTATCCTATTAGTTTGACTCCTCATGCAGAGTTATTGTACCGAATTGCATCGTGCTTATGTCGCTCCATCTCTATGCCTTTGCATTGCTCAGCCTTGGCCCATTTTCTCAGCCTCATTCCACCACCTGAGCTCCAGATTCAGTCAGTTTCACAGAGATAGCAAGGCTCATATGAGGAATGTGGGTTGTCCTGGCTAAGATAGATGAGGCTTTGGTATAAAGGGAATAACAGTGAGCTGTTCAAACTCCGTTGCCTTGTCTCCCTATGGTCTCTATGTTGCAGAAATGTTGCATCAGTAATGAAGAGGTCTAAAATGCACGTGATCAAGTAAAAGGATAAGAAATATTTTTTAAAAAGCACAAGATCTGAGAGATTTGTTTTAACAGCTCACATTTCATTGCTTTTATTGGTAAAAGGCATTACCATTCGCATTAATATATACACATGTTAAATAAAAATATTTTCAAATGAATAGATATCCTTTAAGAGACAAGAATAGATCACATACATTAAGATACTTGTAACATATGTGAAAAAAACAAAGAACGTAACAGACAGTAACGCAACAAGAGCACAGACAACAGTGAAGACAACAAAATGAAAACAGAATAAGCTCCATAAAATGTAATTTATCGCAAAGCAATTCTAGCAGTATGTACTAGTGTTGTGTATACGCCCGTATATATTTTCTTTACTCTTGAAAAGTGGTCTTGCGAGTTCAAGGACCTTTTTCAATAGATGCAGTTCTGCTCAGATCGAGCCATGGTAACTGTTTTTGAAAAATAATCTCTACTTTTTTTTCCTCCTGGCTCTTAGCTCTGCAGATTTTCCCCCCATAATAGACTTATTGTGCTCAAAATGACTTTGTATTTTGCTTTACATGCCTTTTCTCCAAGGTGCTATCCAAAACACAGGCAGTATTAACTCCAAAAAGCAACTGCTTTATGTTGTTTGAACACAGCAACATACACTGTAATTGTACATTCATCCAATGTCAGATTTGCCATTTACTGAAATTTGAACATGTAATGGCATTAGGTGTGTAATTCTGACTAGTCCCATCATTCAGACAGTGCTGTTGTATTAATTGGATTTTTGGTGTAGTGTTTCTAAGTACATGGTATTTATACACCCAGTAACCTGTAAAAATACTCCCAGTTCATTTTATCTTTGTGAAATCGTGTCTGTGCACGCTGACTTTTACAGTGACGCTCTACAGTAATTGATTTAGTTTTGAGCACAACCAGCCATTGTTTTTGAAAAAATGGTGAAAATGACAGCCAGGATGAAAATAACTGGAATTATCCTTTCAATTCCTGTCTGCATGCACACTTAGACATACTCAGTCATAATCACACAAAACAGTGTGCATGAAGGCAAACACTGTCACGCAGAGTGAAGAAATGTTGAAGGAGTGGCAAGTGACACTGCTAACTCCCTATACTTTTTAGACAGAAGAAATCCACCTAAATATTGTTCATTGATTTTACTCTTGTATTTCACAAAGCTTTCCCTTGTCTTCATGTATGTCCTAATTTCTTGTCACTCTGCCTTCTGGTTTCAGTGTGACACCTCCGCCCAGGGGGGGAGTCCCAGCTCCACTCTGACCTGCAGCACTGCCTCTCCCTGTTCAGAGAGCCCCTCTTCCACCTTGAGCACCAGTGCTGGAGGCCAGTCTTTGCCCCAGCCTTTACCCTTACCTTCTCCCCACTGTGGCTCGAGCATCAGCCCCAGTGGAACCCTGTCCAGCCCTGCATCCAGCCCTGCGCCTTGTCCTACTCCTGGACTCACTGCTGGGTGCAGCCCTGGGCCTCCATCTCAAAGCCCCACCTCAACCCTGGAGAGCAAGGATAGTGGAATTATTGGTGAGAGCTGCTGCTGTTTATCTTTTGGAAATCCCGTCCAAGTTTTAGAATGACTCATGTCCACATTATATAAGTTCAGATTGTTTTTTTTACACTAGGTGAAGCATTTTCAATGAAAATGCCTAGCCACACATCACTAGAATTTAAAAGACTGAGAGAACAAACATCGCTGGCCCATTTATCATGATATGAAACCATTCGCCTTATCAGAAAACCCAAACACGATTCATCTCTAAATTGCTTCCTAGATGCTGATAGGAAGTTAGATGCAACAGTTGTAAGTCACTGTCAAATGTGCACCCCTACCCCACAGCGAGCTTCTCTATGTTGTCTGTGCCACTTCAGCCTTAAGGCTTCAGCTCCCTCCTGTCAAAACTGGGACACTGCTGTCTTTGTTGCTTATGGGTCTGATTCTCCCAAAATAGGACACTTTTTTCTCCTTAAATAGAGTTTTTATTTATAGTTGAATACAAAAAGCCAAGGGGCGCATCAACTACAATAAAACTCACTGACTGATGAGTTTTGAGTGTATGTGTGAGAACAGATAGTTGTGTTTTATTGTTGACTGAGTAAATATGTTTTGAATTTGAGACTGTTGCTTGGTTTTGGTTCTTTAGTCAGTTTAAAAAAAAAAGAGCAAGTTGACAATTGTGTGCCAGATGTTCTTTAGAAATAGGATTTAGTTTTCTTTTTTAAATATTTCCTTTGCACTGCTCAGCAACCATCACTAGTTCGTCTGAGAATGAGGAGCGCAGCGCTTCCAGTGAGGTTCTGACTAAGGACGAAGGCCCTGGGAGCAGTGCTGGTGCAATGGGCCATGCAAGCGAGGACCGCCATCCTGGGCCAACCAGGGACAATCTGACAGTCCAACCAGATGAGGCCTTACCTAGAACTGACATCATGGAGCCCAGGACTCCGCCAGCACCCAAAAGACCGCTGCCACAGCACCACATACACAGCACTTCCTCCCTTGCGATGCCTCGTCCAAATTCGGTTGCAGGTAAGTTCAAACTTTTGTGTTTTTCTGTCATTAACAGAATGGTTTAATTTTGAAAGAGATTATGGATAATATGCTTTTATACTTTCTTGCTGAAAATTTTAGGAAAGCCATTAGCTAAGCTTAGTGGAAAGATTGGAGGACCAGAAGTAAACAGTTGTCTACAGGGAATAAAAAGCCGCCTACCAACACCGTATAAAGCTCACTAATTAACACGTATTTCCCAGAGTCTTGCTGTCACCTCGAGGTTTGCCAGTCAACTGGCGGAATCTCCAGTAAGTCATTATTCCCGGCCAAGAATTGGTCCCACACAAAAACCCCCATTAAACTAAAATGTGTCATTTTTACACTTTCACTCTTGTATATATTAAACAAAATGATACATAATTAGGGAGGTAGTGAGTGACTAGTGAAAGTTCCCATTATGCTGGATGAAGTAGGTTAATGAGAGAATGAATGCCACAGCTGTGACTCCGGTGATTAATTAATGGACAGATTAATATTGACTGAATGGCATATTGATGGAATTGATTGTTGATTCTTGACATTTTTCAACAACTCATCCAATGTGCTGAGAGCAGAATTTGCAAAATCTCTTTGATGCAGGACTCAACTTAACTGCACCATGTGCTGGTGCTCTACTTACCACTGAGGCTGGATACACACAGTGAGCAGCACCAGTTAAATGTCCTGGGAGGCCTCCAGTTGTCATAAAAATACCCCCCTCCCTCTCCAGTCACGATCTTTGGTAGAGCACGAGGCTCTTTTTCTTCCCTTAGATGTCAGTTCATTTGTGGTCGGAGCAAAAGAAAAGATTCCCCAAGGAGTGGATTCACAGTAACGCCTGCCAGTTTCTTCTGTCAGCTGGTGCTTTCATTTAAGCACCCTAGATGAAATTCAGAATCAAGATGAAGTGAGCCACATGTAGCTGCTAAATTGTACTCCATGCTCATGACAGATTAGACCATAGAGTAAGAATGTACATGCACATTTTGATACAAATTATTAGATGAAATCAAATTATACTTTGATTTATTTCTGGATGGAAATGTTTGTTGTCAGAGCTGCAATATTCTCAAGTAAAGAAAAACTGCCTGCAGGTCAGAATATATTTAATGAACAGAGATTTTATAGATGCATTTTCCACTTTTAAAAACAATTGTGTATGTATTACTGTGTATAATTTATTATGCATAATGAAAATGTTGCTTCTACATTAGTGTATGCAAAACAGCAACATTAAGCAGCAGCAGAACATCAAGAGCAGACAAATGAAAACACAATATGTAGATTACGATCCGTGCATAGTCCATATATTTACATTATCTATAGCAGTGCAGATGTTCAGGTTTAATTTTGCAATTAGTCAATGCATAATTCACAGTTCTTAATAGATGAAGGCTTCATCACCTCACGTAACTACAGTACATGCACTGTCCGACTCTCAGTGTGCTCATGATAATTTGTTTAAGGGGTGGATGCAGTAGGTAATGTTCTCAGAGTTTCCTGAGAAAAATGCTGATTGTTGCAGTGCAAAAGGTAGCCCAAGACAGTTTGCAGAGTCAGTGCAAGTTGCCTGCTTCATTACCCTGCTAGTGAAATGAGACTTGGGCCATTTTGACAGGAAATATCGTACAGTATGATGGGTGCTGGCAGAAAGAGTGCCCAAAGCCCAAAGTCAGAGGTTATCTCCATTGACTACGGTGTTGTCTGTGCTTTCAGTATATTTTCCTTTTATCTAAATTAGTGAGAATTCACCAAAGAGTGGGGTCTGAGATGCTGCAGTAGCAGTCTCTTAAAGTTCTTTATCATGTGAGAGGTCAGTGCTGCTGGCCTACAAAAGCACTGGAGCATCCTGGTTTCGATAGCAGAATGGTGCAGAGGGTTTTCTGCAGTGGAGGGACCATCATTAAATTCAAATGAAATTAATAGTTAAACATTTTGAGAAATATGATTATTTTCTTTCTCAAGGAGAGCTGGATGAGACTCTCAGGCTACACCTTAACCTAGCTTAGCTTGGACAAAAGACTGGAAACAACAGAAATCAGCTAGTCTGGCTCTGCCTGTTATTCTATATAGTTTAAAGACAATAAAAAAATCTCTGAAGACATTTCAAAATTTCAATTTTCCGCACTTCTCTCTACACAAACCTGAGAAAAAATGCATGATTTAAAGCTAGTTTTATTTATGAAAACTAATAGTCTTTCCCAGCTACTACACCAGTAAATGTTTAGCGCTGACCGATGCCACTAGCGAGGCTACTTATCCTTTTACAGTTGTTACATGATGTTTTTCTTTGCACAAATTAAAGCACAACAATAGGAACAGTTGTTCAACACAAAATGACATATTAGCAGGGCAATACTACCTCCACAAAATATTTGTGGCATAGTAGTTCATACTTTGGACAGATGTTTCTCAGCAGCTCAATTTTTTCCCAGGTTACCATTTCTTTGTTGATATAAAACGCCTTCTGGAATTTACTGACAGTGCTGCCCTGCCTTTTCATACAGGTGGGACTAGAGAATGAGGCAACTAATGTTATGTTATGCCTTTCAGGAGAAACTGTGATGGGAGTTAGCATCTGAATTCTAAAAAGGACACATATTGCTCCTATTCCACTGTGTGCTTACGTCCATGGGGCTGGATGAGGATTGTTGAGCTGCCACTTTTAGTCTGAACAGACTTTTTATAAACTTTACAAAACATGAAGGTCTGTTTGGTGTTCACTGAAAAAAAAGAGTAATTTAAAGCTGCAGGAGGCAGAAATCTGGAAAAGACACACAAAAGCATGCCAGAATTTAAAAATACAGCTCTCCTTCTGCAGCTCTACCCTCTCTGTCCTAAATGAATCCCAGACGTGCACAGGCATATGCATGCTATTCAAACACAAAATATAGTCAAACCAAAAGTTAGCTTTCATCTCTTGCTTTCCACAGCACTTGAACTTTACTCTTTTGAATCCAAGTCTTCTGTGTAATTCATTCAGCCGCTACATCCTTTCCCCAAAGAGGACTTTGTTGCTCTATTTATTATCTCACCTGTTCTGGTCTGAAAAGACCTGCGATTGGCCAAAATTTCTCATCACAGACTACAGCCTGAAGCCTGGAAATGGAGCCAAGAGGAGGTACAGAAGTCCAGCTTCCTCCACTTATAATATGCTCAAAAGTTATTATGGAATTTATGCCCAGTGATGCCAAAAAAAACACCCAAAACTCCCTAACCTATTTTAAGTATGCTTTACTGGCCAGTTTACACTGATGCCATTACTCCAGAGAACTATTTCTGACTGCAATTTTTGGTGTTATTGGGAGAATGCATCATAAGTACATATCTTGATACCTTACAAAAAGAAAAATTGGAATTAATCAAATGAATCCCATATATCGCCCAGCAGCCCTACTCCAGCGATAACAGAATCTGCCTGCTGGTGCCTCTAAAGCTCATTAAGATACATAAGATATGTATCTTGTTTGTGAAATCACTTAATTACCTTTGCACACAGCCAGGCTAGCTACTGAGGCTTGTTTCCAGGCTTTGTGCTGATCTAACTGGGTCCTGGATTTAGTTGTAAGCCTCATTTAGACTGCACAATATCAGCGCAATAATAATCAAGTCCAAGGGATGCAAATTGCTTTAAGAGTCAGTGCAAACCCTTCTGCATCCCAAAATTTGTGTCCACATGACATCTATGCTGCAAAGGCAGGGAAGTGCATGTATGGAACATGTGAAGTCAGATTCATGGCGCATGAATGAAACATGTCTTTTAAGTGGAGCAGAAAATAGCACAATTTAGAAGAACTACACATCTGTGGTATTGGCAGCTGTGCGTCTACGGGTCTGCAAAGGAGCGTAATCCCAGCTTAAGTGATGCTATCAGGGATGCTGGGGGCTTGGGCAGGGGCTGCACAGTTGACCTTTAAAGCGATGAAGGATCAACAGGGGCTGCAGGGTAATCAGCTACACTGTCATCTGCAGCTAACATGAAGGCGGTCAGTGTGTGTGGGATAGGTTGGACTGTCAGCGGTGGAGGGATGAGCTGTCCTCGTGTCCCTGTGTCAAACTGGCCGAAAACATGTTTTAACTCGTTCACTGTATCACTGGTCCACTCAGCCATTTGGCCTGGCTGTCTTTCTCATCCCACTCCACACCTCCTTCACACTGTGTTGCCGCAGACTGTGCTCCATCCTCTCACTGTGGATGTTCTTTCAATCCTCAGTTCTCCACTCCTGTTGTTGCTTGACAATTATGGTAATTTCATGCAGGCCCCTGTCCTAAAAGCCTCCTTTCTACCTGTTGGAGGGATTTTATGTTTTCAGCGTTCTACAGTCTATTATTTACTCATCCACAATTTATTTTCTTTTATCATAATTGCAATTTTCACACTGTAATTGATTTATTTTGCACCAAGGAGCCCCTCATTGTCCATTGAGTACTCCACAGAGCAGGCAACATGTGCTCTTAATAGCCCTTTAAATATTATAATTTACAGGTCTCGGCAGCTTTCAGCCACACTGTTGCTGCAGGGTGATGGACACATGTAGAGACAGGAGATATGTGAGAATGTAATCTAATGAGCAAAAGTGAGAACTGTATGTACTGGAGTGTTTTCAAAAAGGCAAGCTCAGTGTGTCTTCTTCGGTGTTATAAATAAAGAGGACGCAGTGGTTACACCATGAGGTAACATGAAACATAGAGAGTGGACAAACACTTTTCATGTTGTGTGGCTCGTGATGATTTGGTGATTTGTCCTGAGGAAGGATGCTTAAGGATGCTGCCGGCCAACTTCTTCAGGCTGTGAATATAATTGCTGCTTTAAAGCTTTAAGCCCTTTTAACGGCTCACATATGTGGTGCTCTTTAAATGCACTGAGATTACCAGTGACTGCATTTAATGTACAGTACATGTGATGTCACTCTTTTGTCCGCTGCCTGTGTGGTCTTTCTATGATATTTTATAGGGTAATGTGACTCGGACCTTTTTCTATCCTCTTCTGAAGGGATTAAAGACAGGTGTAATGCCAGATTTTGAGATTTTACTGAGATTTTTAAAAAAAAATGTATTGTATCAATGACAAAGACCAATACCCATGAATGAATGACATTGTTCCACTAGTCTTTGTTGGTAGTAAAACTATATATTTAAAAACTTATGCTATTTACCGTTTCCTCACATAAACATAGGCACATATCTCCTTCCAGACAACCCAATATTTAAAAATTTAGCTAAAATAAATACTCAGAAGAACATTATTTTTACAAGTTCTCCTATTAAGCACAGACACTTCCAGTTGCAGCATCTGTAATCTTGTTAGTTGGTTCTGTGCCATGCCTGGATTCAGAAACCACTTGGATTAGATTCCCCTTCGTTAACAGAGGAAGAGGCAGCGAAGGAGCAGCCTAAGATTAGACTGGAACAGAGGTTCTTCACTTTATTTCTCACCATCTGCTCCAAAAAGCAGGCCAGCAGCTGGCCAGGAAACTACTAGACTATTCTCTGCATGCTCCAAGGATGTTTCGCTTTTTCACAAATTAAGCAAAATTCAATGAATAACAAAAATGTGGAATTTTCTATTAATTTTTTTTTGTCATCTGCATTTTAATCTGCTTTTTCTGTGCATTTTCTCTTTCACTGTGGACTTCATTTTTTACAGAAAAATAAAGTCCTGCACCTCTACGGAAACAGAACGACTAAGGCTAGAATCAGAGACAAATGAGGACAATCTTTTGTGCAGCCAAAAAACAAAAATAAGAAGTCAAAGAAAAGAACAAGTTTATTTTATTTGACTTCTTATTTTACAAAAACTGGAAAAAAAACCGTCATATCTAACCGTTTTTCACCCACCAGTTTTACAAATGCTTGAAAAGAAAGGTGACTCCACATACTATAAATATTTAATCACTTACCTAAATTTGATTCATAAACTGCGCTCTGTGTATGCACAACCTGCAGTTCAGCTGGAAAGTCCTTGAATTTTTGCTGCAATACTTTCGTTTGCAGCTGAGTCACTAATGACTTCATGGTTGCACTGATTAGTTTGTAATTTAGAGTCTTTTACAGAATGTAGTTGCTGAAAAATCTGTATTTTTAGTGAATTCTTAAACGAGACATGTAAAATATAGTGATTTTGATGAAGTATTGTGATTTTATGGTTGGAGGTTTGGGACCCATCAGCATGTCACAAAGTCCCAAATCCAATATGTCTTAAAATAGAACCCACTTGCCTAGCATGTAAACTGAAAAAAAAAAAAATCATTTCTCCGTAGCCTGTTTAGTAAGCAGAAATTATTACAGCAACCAATAATGCTGTTTTTAGGCTGTTGTGAGTCATTATGATGAGCTGCTGGACTAAAATGTAGAGAGAAATGTTGTCTCCAGCATATTTCGTCCACAAATACATTGCAAACTGCAGTAAATTTGAATTGGCATCTCTCTGACACAGCGTCAACAACATTTACAAACCTGAAATGTTTCAGAGATAGTATCAGTTACAGAACTATCGGTTCAGTTTGCATTACACTGCACTGGCTCTTCCATTTCTCTTGTGTCTCTGTGTTTTACTGCATAAAGATGTTCTATAACAAAAGAAATAGACTTTGTTTTCTGCAGAGGGCCAAATTCAAGATACAGTAAAATGCCCAAAGCATATTTTTCACAAAATCTTGGACTAAAGACTCAGCTTAATATCTTGAAAACTGCAGAAAGTAAGGCTGGCTGACCTGTAATCTCTGTAGTGTGAGTGGGAGGGTGGATAGGCAAATGTGGGAGTAAAGAACTCTCTTTTTTGTTTCTTGCCCATCAGTACAACATGTTCTTTATTATCTCTCATGTTGGCTTGTGTGCAGCTCATTTGGTCATTGCATTAATGAGTTTAATCCTGTTATTGACAGCTGATGCATTTTTGCATTACAGCCGGCGATGTGTTTCCACTGATTATCACAATTTTGATGTCCTGACGTGTGAGACGGTATGAAACATTTCAGACTCATGTGAGCTTGAGATTACAAGATGGGAGAGGAGTTGTTTTCTATTCTTTTCATCTCTCTTGTCTCCTCAAGGTCATGTATCATGAAGAGCAAACGCTGTTTATGTCTCGCGTCTCCATGGATACAATAATTGACTGGAGGATCTGCAGTGTGCATGTGTATCTTTGCACATTTCCTGCACCTCACGCTCTCACACTTTGAATTCATTCCCCACCTGTTTTCTCTTTGCAGCAACAAGCTCCACTCGACTGGAGGATCTGAGTTATCTGGACAACCAAAGGGCTGCTGGGCACAGGAGCTCTGTCCGCAAACACAACACAGCTGGACGCACAAGTGATGACGCCAAAGGTATTTTGTGGCTTCACCTTGGGGTAAAAATCAGTGTGTATATATAGCTTGTGTGGACCTTGTGTGGCACGTGGATTCACTACCCCAGTATTACCTCAGTTCATCTATTCACACGTAGCTTTAACTCTGTCCTCTCCCACTGTCCAGGGAGATTGGTTCCATTCAAACAAGCCGATATCATGCTTAAACCGCTGCTGTTTGAAGTCCCCGGCATCACAGCGGAAACGCCTTTCGTCGGCCGGGATTGGCTCTTTACACGTCTGGAGGAGGTCCTGAGAAAAACGAGCAGCTGTGAGGGGCGCGGTGCCGTCATTGTTGGTAACGCAGGATCCGGCAAGACCGCCATCATCTGGCGGCTGGTGACGCTCAGCTGTCACGGTATGCGCACGCCACAGGGAGGTCCCATCATCCCTCACAGTCCCGGCTCCTCCCCTAAATGTAAGACTCCTGTTTTTACTCCCAGCAGTGCAATCTGCTTCTTATGTCCTGCTCCAAACATTCACAGCAGAATGCTACAAGTTGACTTCATACATTCTCCGGCATGCTCAAGTAAAGTCAGATTTTTGTAAGGTATTGAAAGCAACATTGCTTTTTGGGCAAGACTTAGTAACTGGGTCACGTACTCTTCTTTCAAGTTCTCCCCTGAGGTTTCTCTGCTGATTGCAGTTGTGTAAAAGGAGTGAGATTGTTGTTTTTTTTCCTTGTCAGGAGTGGCACTGGCACTGCTCTTTTGTCCGGGAAAAAAAGAGAAAAATCAACAAAAAAGAAATCGACCTCTCATTCGAAAAGATTTTATACATGAACGAATGATGAATGCTGCTTTTTAAAAATGAAATGTGGCATGCTTGGTGTTGTAAAAGTAAGAATGGCCACAGATGCAGATTTTTCGTTACATCACCTGCTTTCAGCCTTTATCCTGTTGTACAATAAGACATACTGTTCAGTTTACAGGCTGACGGCAAAGCAGTGCAGAAGAAGCAGGGTGCCATTCATTTTTCAGCACATTTGCATTATTTATCGATACCTGTATTGTATGTTGTCATTTGAATTCAAATTTAACTGAGGGTATAGCATGAGGTGCGAGGAATCCGTGCTGCGGGTCATTGAAACAAACACTCGTGCATCCATCTAATGTGGTTTCGCTCAGTGTCGGGGTTTCCAGTCTTGCTCACAGATCCACTAATTAACTGCAGCAGTTTAATTGTGCTTCTTTATCGGCTTCACGTCTGACATTCCCGTACTTACACCTGAGATTTCATCTAACGAGTGTAAATGGCAGCTTTGTGTTTGTTGTTGTTGCTTTGCGCTCCGTTCAGGTGGGGATAGGCAAGGAAAAGCAGCTTCTAAACAGCCAGCCGATTCCCAGCCCAACCAGAGTGCTGCTGCAGGAACAAGCGATAGCACAGCGCAGAGGAAGGAGGCTGTCAGATGCCTAGCTGCCAAGGTAACTCAAAGCACACTCATGTTATTATTTCTGTTCTTGCAAGGGCCCGCAACTGCAAATTTCTCCCACAAATCTAACCTAAAAGCAATATCACATCATTTCAGAAAATGTGCTTATGTGCTTTTCCAGGGGAGTCAGATGAGAAGATTGACACCGCTCTCATATCCGTCTGTTAAATGTGAGGCCATTATCTTGGCTTATAGATGGAAAACAGGGAAACACCAAGCCTGACTCTCTCAAAATCCACCTACTAACACCTCCATCGCTCACTAATTATCATATTATATCGTTTGTTTAATTTGCATAGATGTGTAAAAAGGACAGTTCTTCAGAAAAGATTGTTTCTTGGCTTGGAGCAGTTTGCCAGAAAGCCAAAAAAAGTTACTTGCTTATGAGAGCAACTTCAGCACATAATGACAACAATTTCCATTTTTTTCACTTTAGTTTTGGTGCAAAATGAATAAGATTCATCCTGTTAGTGAGCTATTGGTGAGCTTTAGAGGGTCTGGTAGGCGGATGTTGATAACAGTTAGCGGTTTCACCCTGTTTCCAGTGTCTGTTTTAAGCTTAGACTCGAGACTGGAATCGATCTTCTCATCTCCCTGCAAAAATTCAAATAAGCAATTACGAAATCAGAGCTACAGGCTAAATGCTAACCTTGACTTTGAATGTAGCCAAGACCCTTCCCAGATAGCAAACTATGGGTGAATCAATGTTGAATCTATGTTGAGACCTAACGTCGAAATTATACTGAATGCGCAAGGTTGATAAAATGTTGAGTCAACGTTTGCTTACATAGATTACATGTTTGCAAACATAGATTCAACATTAATTAAACATTGACCTGTCAAACATTTTAATTAAACCAAAATACAACGTAGATTCAATGGTATCTTTTAAACACAAACTTCAATGTTGACAAAATGTTGTTGAATCAACGTTGATCCAACCATCAGTCTTCAACCGTAACCACAATTCAACCTTCTTAACCCTAATTCAACATTGATTTAACATCTTTTGCTATCTGGGTAAAGTGTGATTTATGGTTGAAAAGCAAACGTTGACTCAATATTTTATCAACCTTGCGCTTTCTGTATAATTTCGATGTTAGGTCTCAACATAGATTCAACATTGATTCACCCATAGTTTGCTATCTGGGTTGTAACAGACCTTTAAAAATGTAAGTTGTAGCCAAAATTTCCACACTTTCCCAATGTTTTACTCTCAAAGACTAAAATAAAATCTCAATTTGGTCCTTGCAAAGATGCAACATCACATAACTGCATGACACATTTCGGCGTAGTTTTTACTCTGTGCTGAGCAGACTGCTGACTCACCTGCAGTTACAACAGACAAAGGGAAGAAATTGCATTTGCATTACAGGAATGCCCTTCGATTTATCAAATTTCATAGGTGTTTTGATAGCCCTGCTTTGTTTCCTGCACCCCTCTCACAAGACTCGTAAGTATGGTAATGTAATACAGCATCACAAACAGTACTGCAGGGAGCTATGACTTTTACAAGCCTTCACAAAAGACTTAAGAGGGATCACTTCAAAGACATAAACGCAAATCAGCATTGTTCCTTATGTTGAAAGAGCTACGAGGCTGCACATCTGTGATACGAGGCTTTAACGCAAGAGTACATGTAGAACATGCAGCTGACTGCATCACACGGATGACATGGAAGCTTCTAAATTTACTAACTTGGCCTCAATAAGAGTTTCCATGGGAACTAGTCGGAGTACTTGTGATTGCGAGGATGCATGCTCAAATGTAAAATCATTGATAATGTTGTATGTGAAGGTCGAGGCTGGGATCTATAAAGCCCTGAGTGACTGGTTAAGGTGCATATTTTTCTGCAAAAAAATGCACTTAAAGCTTACAGATAACTGCCTTTATGTTCTCAATATATATTTAAGTTTTATTCCTCAGAGTCTTTTACCTTTCAGGCTGCTGCTTGAAAAAAAAAAAAAAGACCCGTGTTTGCTTTAGAGATGTTCTTCAGTCATCTGCTGAATGGAGCTCCAGCTGAGTTTCATGAATGGAAACTATGTTATGACTCATCTCCCTGTGTGATGTCTGCATTTATTTTTGTGTGCTTATGTATTTGTGTTATTTCATTGTAGCCTCTCTTTTTTATACCGTCTTAGAGATGGTTTTTCTCCCTTTTTATGTCTTTCTTCAAGGAATATGCGCAGAGTATTCATCTGAACAAACACAGAAAGCATCTGAATTTGTGCAGTAATGTTTTTTCCTCTCCCCTAACTGACAGTTTATGCTTCAGACAACACTGCGACAATTTTTCTCAGTCGTTCTTCAGTCGGTGTGAATGGAAGAAATGTACACACAAAGCTGCAATCAGTTGACTGCACTCTTTACAGAACTGACAAAATATGCCTCAAGGATAAATGTCCACGAATTTGTTTTGAACAAAAAGAAAATAGAAACTCCTGACTTTAGATCTTGGCTCATGTTGATCAGTTTCAGATTCTTTCTTCAGTTTTAAAATAATCAAGATGATTGTTGTCTGCACACTGCAGACAGGAACAACAAGATGACTTTTCATGATCGAGATTTGCTAAAATGTACAAACAGCAGAAGAGGTTTTTTTTTTTTTTAGAATTTTCTTAATAGCTTCTTATTCCCTTTTTCACTGACATGCCAAACAAACTTTACAATGATCTGTTCTTTTACCTCCTGCTCTGTATGCATTGGGAAAATTACTTGGCTTCATACAATTCTTACATGTCTTCTCCCACTGTTTCAATACGTTCCTCTTACACTATATTTTCCATATTATTACAATTCTGTCAGTTAGACCCAGGTCCTGATACCTTTGTAAAACATAAAGATTTAGTTAGCAGCTTTGAATTTCACCTTCCTCTTTGTCCTTCCAGGTGGTAGCCTACCATTTCTGTCAGGCTGACAACACCTACACTTGCCTTGTACCCGAGTTTGTGCACAGCATCGCCGCCCTGCTGGCCAGAGCGCCGCAGCTCGCCGCGTACAGGGAGCTGCTTATACAAGAGCCTCACTTACAAAACATACTCAGCTTGCGTTCCTGCGTTCAAGACCCCATTGCGGCCTTTCGAAAGGGTGTCCTGGAGCCCATAGCCAGCTTGCACAAGGGTAATGAGGTCCACACACACTTTAAGACAAATGTGATATTCAAATTTAAAGACCTTTTAAAGTTTAAAACAGTATCTGTTAAGGTGGGAAACTGTCTGCTCCCCTCACTCTGCAATTAGGGTGCTGGTTGCCCATCTCCTGTGTGAAATAGCCCAGTAATGACTCCATGATGGGCTCATAGATTATTTTCTCTTGTTAAGGTCAAAGATTTGAAACACTGGAGAGTATGAAACAGATGCTTGGTCATTTACATAGGAAAATGATGAGTGTTATTTTAGCCCGAGTGAATCATCAGCATCCCACGGGATTTCAAGGTCACAAATACTTGGGGGAGGCTTTGAATGTTATGGGTGTATTAGCCAGCTCAGTTTCTCATGATACAGTCAGTGGGTTAGATTGATGCGTTATTATGGCCAGGCCCTCCACAGTCTGAGTAGAGGAGTGTTTTGTCTACTCCATCTCTATTAAGCAGGTTAGAAAAAAATTGGAGAGCCCTCGTGTGAGTGAGCGTGAGTGCACAAGTCCTCACAGATGCTTTGACAGCTTAGATGATGTGAAACATGATGGATATGTCCTGTTTCAAGCTAATAAACAACAATGGCCTCTGGCCCCTTTCAGCAGATTACAATCAATATCAGCAGTTGGTGCTTTTCTTAATATATTCTGTAGTGGAAAACAAAGATGGACCAGTTTTATACATAAAAGGCTTCGGATAAAAACCACCACACATTCTTTCTTTGATTCCCCATTATGCACTCTTTGCAAGGCAAATGAAATAATGAAATGTGTGCAATGATTTATTGTGCTTCAGTCTGTTTGTGCTCTCTTTTTTTCTTTGTGTATTCAGAGCGGAGGCTACCTGACGAGGAATACATTATATTGGTTGACAGTCTTAACGAGGCTGAATTCCATAAACCAGACTATGGGGACACTATTGCTACCTTCATCACCAAAATAATCTCCAAATTCCCCCTCTGGCTCAAGTTGGTGGTCACCGTCAGGACTGGCCTGGTGGTGAGTGAGATTATTTATGTTCCAGGTTTATTGTGACCACTAAAACACCTCACACCTGTCTTTAATGGCTGGTACACCCACATTAAAACTCATTTATTTATTTATTATCTCGCATTACAAGGGAAGTGAACGGGTGGGTGTTTTTCTCTGGGTGCTCTGGTTTCATCCACACCACTCAGAAATTGTCTTTAGGTGTGACCATGTGAGAAGATGTTTAGCCACAGCATTAAAACCACAGGGCTAATGTTGTCTAGGTCCCCATTGTGCTGCCAAAACGGCTCTGAACCATTGTGACAGGACCTGGTGTTGTCCTGTGGTGTCTGGCACCGGGACACTGGCAGTGAATTTTCTGGTTCAAGTTAGAGCCTTCATGCGCTTTCAGCATGCTCAGTGCTCAGAGCAACATCCATGTAAAGGCCAGGACCCAAGGTTTCACAGCAAAACATGGCATTATATTGAGATCATAGGCATCAGTTTAAGGGGGGACGGTGGGGATGTGTCCCCCCACTTTTTGTCAGGGGTCATTTTGTCTCCAACACATTCAAATTCTTCACATGTAAGCCGTTGTAAACCCAGTTATTTTCAGCAGTGTAGAAAATTCCGACGCTCCTGAACGCACCATCCGCACTCGGCCGAGAGTTGCACAGACATGCAGCACACCTTCGTGAGGTTAAAAAAAAATGTGCAGATGCTAAATTTGCGCCCGTGCCAAGTGGAAGCTCCGACCAGAGGCGTGCAGGGGCAAAATTTCGGCCCGGGAGAATTAGTACTATAGTGGCCCACAGACCCCTCTACCCGCATGTACTGATAGCTCAACAGGTTGAGCCTCCGTCTTTGGGGCGGTGGTTGTGAGTTTGTGCCCAGCTTGTGGCATTTTGCCACCGTTCTTCGACATTTTCTCAAAGTGCTGTCTTACCAACGACACGGAAGCATTTGAGAAAAGCAGGCGTGCTGCACCAATGCTAAACTTTGATCTCAAGTAGAGGGCCACAAAATATCGTCCCACGGGCCGCAGTTGGCCCGCGAGTTTGAGACCCATGATTTAAAGCATTATTATTATTATTATTATTATTATTATTATATGACTGGAGCAGCCCAACAATAAAGCGGCCCACCGTGGATATCCCCGGTGTTCCCAATTACCCAGCACGCCACCCAGTGTGTGCATTTCCATCTGACAATGGCTGTGGTCTCCATCCCCCCCACTTTTAAAAACAAACTAACGCCCTTGATTGAGATGATAAATATCTTAATTCTGTGGATGATTATTGTGTATTGCTGTTGTCATAGACTATTATTAAAACCTGATAATGGAATCCAAGATGCCATCTATTCTTTTTAAATATAATTACTCATTGTGCAGATCAACCAAAAAAAAAAAAAAAACATGAGGCCACCTCCTGGTTTCTTTCCACACATTTGTGTCTCTCTCCCTGGCCAAATCCATTAAGTCCAGTGCAGTGAGTGGTATTTTTCCACAAGTATGGTGACCCAGTAAACGTTTTACAGCAAATTCTTTTGTAATGCTGGTCTTTGGGGGAAATCCTTTGGGAGCACAATGCCATTTAATTGTTATGATTTATTTTACTGTACAGCACTTTGGTTGGCCTTAGGCCTTTAAAAGTGCTTTATAAATAAATCTGACATGGACATTTTTGGTACAGAATCAGAGTTGGCCACTTGCTGATTGATGAAACGGTGTTCTTAATGTGGATGGAAGTGTATTTCCAGAATTTGCGCTGGATAATTTGGAGATCTTATTACCGCAACCAGAAACAAGTATACTGTTTCTGGAAGAAGATGCTCCTGAATTATTTAAATGTCATTTTTCACCGCTTTCAGTTGTCCAAATAATAGTTCACTCACATGTAGATTCTTGTTTTTTTTTCTTTTGCATCACTTGTTATTGAACTTTTAGTACTTTTGCAGCGCTTTTATGCCAGATGAGTACTGGCTACTTTTGCTAGTTAAAGGTAGATAAATAAAAGTACCTTAATAGCTAGCTACAACTTGATGTGAGAAAACAGGACTGTGTATTTTGGGTGAACCAGCCCCATTAAGTTTCACCTTGCCTCACATTACCCAAATCACAGAGGTATTACTAAAACCTGCTTCTTTTGTGTTTGCTCCCTCTACCCACTGTGTAGTTTTAGGTTTTGCTTTTACCGCCATGGTTAAGACAGTGTGGCGTTTGGCAGCGGTGCTCTCTCTAGTCTGATGCATTTTCTCAATCCGTTCGGTAATCCCACCAAACAGCGGACGCATCTGTCCAATGCCAAAGCCAAGCCTCCAAATGCTGCACGGATTACGCCCTGAATGGATGGTAATACTACTGGGAGTCTGCTGGGAGTCTGGAGCTTGACAGCCAGCCAGCTGGTTACATAATTGGATTAGTGCTTCGGAATACACAAAACACATTTGGGGTCATTTTCTTGGTGATGCATTTGAAGTCAGCAAGCATTAAGTATCAAAATTTAAAGATGAAAGTACAGCTGTTATGCCACTCTAGCAGTATCCACACTTGCTGATTGGATCATTGTTCCTTTTTAACCAGCCATTACACAGGAAGTGCTCCACTCTCGTATAACAACCTGGATAATTCGCATTGGAGTGCTACGAAGGGGTTAAGCGGAGCGCCATCCGTGACGACAAGTCAATTGCCGGTCGTTGAACCAAAATGTCAGTCTTCGTTAATGAGGAACTGAGCTGCTAAAACATGCTTCTTTTTTTTTGATCAGTCATAGCTGGTTTTGGCCGGTGTTAAGCAGCTGAGGATGGCAAGAGAGGAGATGAAATGTGAATCTGAGAGATGCCTGTGAGCAATGTTGGAGCTTGAGTCATTGTCACACTATTTACTGTACTGTATCCCATGGCACTGCGTGAGTCAGAGGCAACAGCATCTCAGGAATGGGTCTTGATTTTTTAGTATTTTTAATTTGTCCTCAGCTAATGCGCCAAAGACACGCTACCTACAATTCTTTAAATATTTAAAGTGTTTGTGCCTGAGTGTGGCATTAGATTTAATGGTGCTTCACTGATAATCTGGCCGTGTTCTTCTACTGCAGGAAATCACCACCCTTCTTCCTTTCTCTGGCATTTCTCTGGACATCTTGCCAGACAGCAGTGATCTGGGAGCTGACCTCAGTGACTACATCCATCACCGGGTCAGCAGCAGCACCCAGGTTGCCACGAACGTCACCACGCCAACAGGCTCTGCCCCCGATCCGCTGCTCCTCAGCAAGTTCAGCAGCCATCTGTCAACACGCAGCCATGGCTCCATCCTCTACCTTCAGCTGACCCTGGATCTATTCCACAAAGGCCACTTGGCTCTGAAAGGAGGAAATTACCTGGTCGTGCCTGTCTCACTGTCAGAGGTCAGATATCCAGCAAGCAAGAGCTATTTGTCCCCAGAGATATTGTGCTGTTGCCAGGGTTACCTGGAAGCTCTGCTAATTTTAAAAAGGCTGAAATTATGATTTAATTTTTTTTTTTTAAAGAAGCAAATATATCCACATACTGAGTCAGCTGTCACACATCAACACCATATGGTTCAAGTGTGCAGAAAAACTGGGTCATTTAAACAGTCACGTAAAAGCCAAGGATTACTCTTTCACTCATTTTTACTCAAGGTGTATATTGGTTGCTTATATCAGCTATGAGTCTCCTTGATTAAAAATATTCAATATTGGTATTGCTCCTGGGGCTGCACAGTGAAGTAGTGGTTAGCACTTTTGCCTTGCAGCGAGAAGATCCCCGGTTCAAATCCCAGTCTGGGCCTGGGATCTTTCTGCATGGAGTTTGCATGTTCTCCCTGTGCATGTGTGGGTTTTCTCCGGGTACTCCGGCTTCCTCCCACAGTCCAAAAATATGCTGAGGTTAATTGATTACTCTAAATTGCCCGTAGGTGTGAATGTGAGTGTGATTGTTTGTCTGTATATGTAGCCCTGTGATAGACTTGCGACCTGTCCAGGGTGTCCCCTGCCTTCGCCCGAGTCAGCTGAGATAGGCTCCAGCACCCCCCGCAACCCTAGTGAAGATAAAGCGGTGTATAGAGAATGGATGGATGGATGGTATTGCTCCTATAAACCCATATTGGTCGTTTCCTGATGGGTACATTGTTGGAGCATGTAGTATCTGCTACTTTTTGTGGTATAGTGTGCTCGGACACCGAAAAGGTTGCAATGGTTGAGTTATCAGTTCACTTAATGTGTAAACCACAGTATTTAATTCTCTAGAGTTGAAGAGATTCAACTTTTAGTGTGTTTGGGTGTGTGGACAAGTCCACGGTCGAGCACTTAACAGTCCTCAGTCGTCCTGGTGAGCTTTCTGTTGAGAACTGGCATCTTGCCCGAGGCTGAAGATCCACAAAATCCACACACACGGTACACAGGCAAGGGAAATATTGTTCAGGCATGATTTTCACAAGAACAGAGCAGAAAGTGTAGCCACACACAACTCAGATCAGTAAAAGATAGAAAATGACAGGATCAAAAACTTCATGCAGAGCGCCAAAAATAGCCCACAGCGACTAAAGTAAAATGGCAGATGCATTTTGCCGTTACATAATCATCAGTATAAATTAGGACAACACATGAGCAGGTGTTGCTGTACAAACAGAGGTAAACAGAAATGTAATGTTCTAAATTTCTGGATAATGAATGTGTAAAAGCGAGCATAAAGGTGTGCTAAACGTGTAGCCCTTGGTAGAGGATGGTGCCAGTTAAAAGCAGTACCGCATGCAGAAGTATAATATGGACAATTTAGTCAAATTAGATTCTTGATAAAGTGTCTTTAATGCTTACACCAGTCATTTTGAACTGGTTCCTTTGCTCTTGTTTTTGCCATTGCTGCTACCATGGATGTTGCATGTAAACTTCCAAGAAGGTTATTAATATTCTAAAGATTGAGAATCCACAGTATCTAATGTTATGTGACACATCAGCTTTTAAAACCATGTTGGGATAAAAAAAAAAAAGGAAGCCGACATGCTGGCTAGCTTCTGTCGTTTCCTTTTGTAGTGGATGCTTGCTTTGATCCAGAGGGCTGTACGATGAAGTGAGATTAATGGGTTAAGGAGGTATGTTAAGTCTAAAGCCGGAGTTTTACATTTTTTAAGATGGCTCTCTTTTAACCTGACTAGATCACCATGGCAACCGATGCTGCACAGGTAACCTGCTCTGAAGAAGGTTATATTATGTACAGAATTTGGGATTTAAAATCAGCAATTAAAAGCGCCTTTAATCCTTTTTTCTGACGATGCTTTCAATGAGAGATTCTCAGCTGAGCATGTGGGTTACATCTTCCAACCTATTGAGCCACATGTTAGTAATGCCACTAAATGAAGCCGTGCAGTTACAGCAGCACAAACTGCATGCATCTAGTTGCCATGGGAATCTACGTGCATTCAGTTAGTGATGCAGAAATATGTTTTTATGCTTGGTCCTGATTTGCTGTTAAGTCAGTTTTACACAGTTGGTATTGCAACTAATAGAGCACAGATTAGAAAACTGATTAGTCAGTCGGTATTTTTCACAGAGGATTTTCAATCAGGTTAGCGCTTTCCCTCTGCAGCTAAAAGATCGCCAGTTCACGTCTCGGCCTTTCTGAGATCTTTCTGCATGGAGTTTGCATGTTTTCCCTGTGCATGCATGGGCTTTCACCAGCTTTCTAAGGCTTCCTCCCACAGTCCAAAAACTTTGAGGTTAATTGGTGATTCTAAATTGCCTGTAGTTATGAGAGTGTGATTGTTTGTCTGTACATGTAGCCCTGCGATAGACTGGCGAACTGTCCAGGGTGTCTCCTGCTTTCGCATTAAGTCAGCTGGGATAGACTCCAGCACCCCCACGACCCTAATGAGGATTAAGCGGTGTATTGAGGATGGATGGATGGATTTTCAATCAGTAAAATCAATTTCACTTTCATTTGGCCAAAAACTCCAGTGATATCCACCTATTCTTAATATTTCACAGTTTACTGCAGGCATTCCTCTAGTTGCCTTATTTTCAGTATAGGAGCTTTTGCCTTAATAATTTTATATATTTTTCACAGTTCTCAATTAAAACAAGCCATCCCTTATGATTGAAGTAACTGGAACATCATCGGTCCATTTTGTGCAGAAATGATGTCTAACGCCCCCTTTTAACAAAAAGCTTGGGTAACAAACAGTTTATGAGCACCACTGCGATACCCATTGCTTCTGGGGTTTTAGGTTGAACTTGCTTCATTGTAAACTTGTCTAAAGATTGTTTTCAAATCAAGTGCATCATTCCCTGAAAGCAACATTCTGGCTAGCAACAATTAGTTATGAAACTACATAAATATTTTGAAATCATTCTTTGTAAAGTGATGTTTTAACTCCAACATTCCATTTGTTTTATTTTTACCAAAAACTACGTGTTTTTGCAGCCTGATAGCATCGCTAACAGAACTTCCTATCTGTTAGGTGTACCTGCTGATGTGTCGTGTGAGCTTTCCGGATAAAGAAGTCTTTGAGCGGGTGCTTCCGGTGCTAAATGTGGCACTGGCGTCTCTGCACCCACTGACTGATGAACAAATGTTCAGGGCACTGAATGCAGGCAGTGTGAGGGGGGAGCTGGAGTGGAAGGACTTCCAGCAGAGATTAGACAGCCTGGCTGGATTCATGGTAAGACGTGATATAACTGCATGAAAGAGTCCAGAATGATTCAAAATCTTCTTTTGGTTTGAATGCTGTGTTAGTTATGCGGTGAAGTGAAGCATTTATATTTGAGGCTTTAGAGGCAGCACTGAGTGTCTGGATGGACAATGAGATCACATCAGTTAAGTGTGCCTTTAACTTAGGAATCTTTTTTATCACTTGTGCTTGTAGGTTCGCCGCAGAGATGGCACACGGATGCTGTGTCATCCCTCCTTCAGAGAGTGGCTTGTGTGGAGAGCTGATGGAGAAAGCAGTGACTTTCTCTGTGACCCCAGGTGAGGCTCAGATAAGTCAAAAGAATCTTAACATTCATGTACTATAAATCAGTTTTGCTAAAGTAGATATTTTGTTGATGTGGGCCATTTTTGATTCACAAATGTACTGTACACGTGTGCAGGAGTGGCCACGCTCTCCTGGCGTTCATGTTCTCCAGACAGGAGGGCAAACTGAACCGGCAGCAGACTATGGAACTGGGACACCACATCCTCAAAGCTCACATATTCAAGGTAACAGGAACTGCAGTACTATGTACATTACTTGATATGTAGGTTTATGACTGGAACCAACAGTACCTAAACCCATGATTCCCAAAGGTTTCACATGAACAAGATCCTACACTTTACTGTGTACAACTAGTGTAGAGTGAACTCCAGGCCTCTAACATCACCTACTCACATTAGCACTATCCATGTGCATAAACACCCACAGTGTATACCCTACTGCTCGCATGCATTGCTCGCACTCTGGGAGGCATTCCAAATTTTGCACCACAGATCTCATCTGAGCAAGCGTAATCTCCCTCTCCTTCTCTTTCTGTTTGTGTCTCTCTCACACATTCACAGGGTCTGAGTAAGAAGACAGGTGTGTCCTCCAGCGTTCTTCAAGCCATGTGGGTAAACTGCAGCACAGACAGTCTGTCCGCTGCACTGGCCTCCCTGAGGAACCTGTACACACCTAACATCAAGGTGACACACCGCAGTGTTCTACACCAGGGGTGTCAAACTCATCTGAGTTCAGGGGCCAGATACATCCTAATTTGATCTCAAATAGGTCGGACCAGTAAAATAAATAAATAAAATAAAATAAATAAATTCAGTTTCAACAATATTATACTTCAGTTTATCATTTACACATTACAACATTGTTACGTTTCACCCCCCCTCTTGTCTCCGATGAAACTAAATCAACCATGGTTGGCAACGGGTGAAACTAACAAAAACTGCACAAACAAACAGAAAACGGGGTTCTGTGGTCTAAAAGAGGATAGTGTGTTTGAATACCACTAAATCTACCAAGGTGGTAGACCAAACAAAAAATAAAACCCCTTAAAAGAAAAGCATTCCCCAAAACAAAAGCAAATCAGTGCTGGGTTCTGTGCACTGACACGACACAAAGACAATTAGGTTCCCATAAGAAGGCCAACTGATGGTGTCAAACCTTCCAGGTCACCTACCCCCCAACCATCTGAGCAGTTGTGAGATCCCTCCTTATATTCCCGCCCAGCTGATTGGTAACAGCACACAGCTGAGTTCAGTCACACAGGTGCAGCAGACTGAGCTGATCTGAGAGCCAGGCTGTGAACTTTCCAAGTCAACTTACAGATCACAGAGCATCTGGGGCAAAACATTTAGTCACAGGTATCTGGAACTGAATGATACAGTATTTTACCTTAAAAAAGACAAAAGACAACAAAAACAAGACAAAATATTACAAAAATGACACAAACAAAATGAAAACAAATGAGACAAAACAAAACAAAAGAGACTAAAAATTAGACAAAAATGTTACAAAGCGACAAAAAATGGACACAAATGAGACAAAAAATATGCAAATGACACAAATGACAAAAGCATGAAACAAAACAACAAAAACGATACAAAAACAATGAATAAAGTGGAACACAAAATGACAAAAATGAGAAACAAAATGGCAAAAACGTGAGACAAATGACAAAAGTCAGACAAAAAACAACAAAAACTAGACAAAATATTACAACAATGAGACACAAAATGACAAAAGAATAATGGGCACTCTGGTATTTTCTTTATAGTCAAAACAACTTGTCATGGTGTAGGAATTATTTTAAATCTATACTTTCACAAATTTACCATTTGCAGTTAATGTCTTCTCTGTAATTTTTACACTTTGAGGGCCAGACTGGACCCTGTGGCCGGCCGCTTTTGGCCCGCGGGCCGCATGTTTGACACCCCTGCTCTACACTGAAAAACAAAAAGAACACTCTTCCACTTCATCTGTCATTCTGAAGAATGCTCTTTTATTTTCATTCTTTAGGTAAGTCGTCTGTTGATGCTAGGTGGCGCTAGCGTGACCTGGTGTACAGAGGTGATAGGACATGCTCCCATCCTGGCTGTCCACGCCCACCTGGGGCACGTGGAGATGGTCGCTCTGCTTCTTGAAATGGGCGCTCCTGTCGATGGGACCACTGACAGCGGCATGACGCCCCTCTGTCTGGCCGCCGCCGCCGGACACGCCGACATTGTCAGCCTGCTCTGCAAGAAAGGAGCCAAGGTCGGTGTCTTTTCTGCAGAAACAGGAAGACAGAGAATTGTGGGTTTGGAGGGCGTAACCGACATAATTACCATGGACACATCAGATTTTAATCTGTGACAGGACACTCTGTCTCTTAGCATCTTTACACCAGTGATATCCTGAACTGCTCTGCTTTTACATTCACCACAGTTTCAGGGTCTATTTTGGGAGACGGATGACATAAAGAGGGCCGATCTAGGCCAGCGTATTACAGGACCGGCCAGGACCAGTGTTGTAAGTCCTTCTGTGTACCCCTTTGTGCCAGGTGGGCCATGCTGATAAGAATGGCCAGTGTGCGCTGGTCCACGCTGGGCTGAAGGGCCATGCAGAAATCATCAACATCTTGCTGGGCCAGGATTGGGGAGCAGAGATTCCCACTGACCCACAGCAGCACCACAGTAATGAGAGTGTGACTGGGAAAACACAGGCAGCACAGCAGGCAGTTACAGCTGCAGCGAGCGTGGGCCACACACAGGTATGTATCGCATCTAGGCCCTAATAACAGAGCATTTCTACCACTCTGCTGAAATTCATCTTCATGTAGAGCATGCTGCCTGTCCTTGGCTGACGCAGAGGATTTATTAGATGTTGTTTGTTATTTTCGGTGGTGAAGGTCTGCCGGTGCTTTGGACTGTTTTCTGCACAGCAAGTCAGCAATAGAGGACTGTAAAATTGTGTTTTCCTGCAGGTGGTGAAAAGCTTGCTGGACTTGAAAGATGAACAGCTGGCAGTGCAGATGGACGCTCACGACTCACTCTGGGGAGAAACGGGTGCATTTCTCCTATCAGTCAGATAAATTTAGCTTTCTCACCTCTTTCTGTCCATCAGTGTGGTGTTAGAGTCATGCTCAAGGGCTTTAGGGCTACATTTCAGGCTCAGTTGAGCTCTGTGCAGTGAATACACATTAAACAACTAACTTACCTGTACATGGAGACACAGTGGTCTTTGTCAGTGGCGCTACAGGAGCACCACATTACATATCCATTAACTGGCTTCACTGTTCTGATGTTAGGATGCTCTGGTTGATATCAAATAGTTGATTTGATTAAATAGTTTTCTGTTTTTTGACTGAAATGGAGCACATCTATCACACAGAATATCTTGCCCAGTCACATTTTTAGCTACAAAAAGCAGCCGTTATTCAATTGTAATACTTTTAGCCGTATCACAGATGTGATAGCACAGCTCGCAGAATTCTGTTAGGTCCATTTCCTGAGAGGATGTCAGATGAAGCCTGTATCTCTGCCTACAGCACCATTACCATATAATTCTATTACACAGTCCCCTGCAGCCTTGACATAGAAAAAGTGGGAGCATGAAATATCCTCTTAAACATTCACCTTTGTATGTGCAATGCTCTGGCTTTGTTTTAGATTTATATGTAAGTGTTAGCATCATTGGATTACAGTCCATTAGTTGCAGATAAAATAGACAGTGAAGGATACATGTTGACATTTCATTACTAAGCCAGTTATTTCTATTTCTCTGAGGTTACATTTATCCAAAACAGCAGTGAATATCACAAATATGTGATATTCTCTATAATAAGAATATTTAAAGCAGTAGCTTCTCTAACTCTGCTACTATTCTTTGCCGCTGCTCAAATTCACTAATTCTTAGTCCCTTAATCGGGAGTGTCAAACGCAGTTCAGGTTCTGCATTCAGCCCAGTTTGATCTGAAGTGGGTCAGACCAGTAAAATCACAGTAAAATAACCTATAAATAACCACAACTCCTAATTTTTCCTTTGTTTTAATGCAAAAAGTTCACATTTAAGCAATTATCTTTTTACAAAACATTATGAACAACCTGAAATTTCTTACAAAAAACAGATTACAGAGTGTCAACAAAGGCACAAAACATTTAGTCACAGGTATCTGGAACTGAACAATATAGTATTTTACTTTATGATCAAAATGACAGAAGTCAGACAAAAAAGACAAACAACAAAAAGAAGACAAAATATTATAAAAGCGAGACACAAAATGACAAAAATAAATACAAAAACACAAAAACGATAAACAAAACAACAAAAAATGAGGCAAACGACACTAAACAAAACAAAAAAAAGAGACAAAATTTGACAAAAATGTTAAAAAATGACAAAAAAATGGATTAAAATGAGACAAAAAAATGCACAAATGACACAAACGAGACAAAATTGACAAAGCGAGAAACAAAATGACAAAAAAGACAAAAAAAAGACACAGGCAACACACGCGAGATGAAAAAACACAAAATGACACACAAAAGAACAAATAAAGCAAAACACAAAATGACAAAAATAAGACAAAAGGTGAGACAAAAAGAAAACACAAAACGACAAAATCGGGAAACAAAACAAAAACAATACAAAATACAAAAGAACGATGAACAATCTAGTATTTTACTTTATGATCAAAACAACTTGTCATGGTCTAGAAATTATTTGAAATTTATAATTTTACAAATTTACAGCCTGTAGTTAATGTCTTATCTGTAATTTTTACATTTTACAAACTTGTCTCATGGGTCGGATTCGACCCTCTGGAGGGCCAGATTTGGCCCGCTGGCCGCATGTTTGACACCCCTGCCCTTGATTCTAATTTTATTTTGAAGGCGGTATTAAACCATTTGTCCACTGAAGCTTTAGGACATATGAAACATAATATAAAGGGTGCTTGATCAGAGAATAGCATCAGCACCATGCGTAAAAATAATACTGGATGGTTATCGGCACCGTAAGAATTTACTGCTTGTTGTTTCCCTTTTTGGGTTTGTTTTGGTGTTAAAGAGGAGGAATTTTGATGCCTAATACTTGCCTGATCAGAAAATATTTGAAAACTTTGCCTGAGCAAGATGTCACGGTGCACCACATGAACCAAACATATGAGGAGCTACAGCAATTGTGTAAGAATCAGGGAGATTATGGAAATAATCAGCCTTGTTTTTCTTTTCCGTTTCTCACTCTCGCTTCTGCTTCTCCCCTAAATGTGTCAATTACATATTCTTCTCCGCCTCGTCGTCTCATCTCTATGCCGACCCTCTGTCAGTGCTAAGCGCAGCAGCAGGAAGAGGGAGGATGGAGATGTGTGCATTCCTGCTGGAGAGGGGGGCAGAGCTGGAGATCCCAAACCGCCGAGGAATGGTCCCGCTGCTGAGCACCAGCAAGCACGGACACACACAGGTGAGAACGAGGGCTCCAGGTTACCGGCTTTATCTGTCGCTTCGCATTTTGCTGGAGTAAATTCCCTCCTTTTCCCAGGTTGCAGAGTTGCTGCTGAAGCATGGCGCAGACATCAACGTCAGCGACAAGCAGGACCGCACTGCTCTGATGCTGGCTGCTTCTGAGGGCCACATGAGCACCGTTGAACTCCTTCTGTCAAAAGGTGTGCGTCTCCGCCTTCCGCAGCCACATCCAAGTGTGTTTGATGAATGTGCGCCAAACGGAGAACAATGTTTGTGCCGTTTCTGCTCCCAGGTGCCTCCCTGTCCTCTGCTGATCAAGAGGGGCTGACTGCTCTGAGCTGGGCCTGTATGAAGGGCCAAAAAGGCGCCGTGCAGCTTCTGGTGGAGGCAGGAGCAGACCTGAACCAACCTGACAGACAGGGACGGACTCCACTGGACATAGCTGCCCTTAACGGGGACGCAGAAACGGTGGGTTTCACGCTGTTGTTTCGAAGTTATGTTGTTGATAACTGGAAACAGTATAGCAGTCTTATCTGTATTTACTTCTATATTTAATTGATGGATTTTGGAGAAATGTAGATTGATTGAAAATTGCAAAGCATAACACATAGCCATCATTTTAAGCTGTTTAAGGCAAATGAAAGTAATCAGAATTACTGAAATATTGACAATAATCATCATTTCCCCTGTAGTACTGCATGTCAGATTTCAATCACAGTCTATCCAGAGAATCTTCAATCCAAGCTTTTTGACAGTTATTTATTCCAGTCAATATATAATTGAGGAACTTTTGAAGTCCATGGGATATATCTGGCATACATTTTTATGTTCATTATGATCATGTCTTTACAAATTCCATAATTGTTTATTATGGAAACAATCACTTAGTAACAAAAAAATTTTGGAAATCACTAAAATGTCAACTAAATAGTCATCCAAATTTAGTAACAACCACCTTCTAATTAGCTAAATAATAATAAAACGAGCTTATTCAAAAATTGTTTTGATTGTGTTCTTTTTATTCAGTTAAGATAATCATGACAGATATTTCTTTTTTGGCAATATATCAAATTTTATATGGAAAATAACAAATTGTATGTGTCCGAGAAATCACTTTGAACTAAGTTACCCATTACAAAAACACCTCTCAAGGAAGTGTGTTAATTCCAGATCACATGACCTGCTCCACATGATGTCATTTCCTCCTGAAGAAAAGACTGGAAGACTCCAAGGCTTTCTGAGTTATTTAATTTAAAGTAGTATGTGAGTCAACTGTGGATTTATGTCATGCCAACAGGCTTACTACAATGTCTTTATAAATAACTTTCAAGTTCAGTTTTACTTTATGGTATATGTAATATTTAGAAGAAACTTTTCTGTAAAAATGCCATGTGGTGTTTGGTTATAGGCAGCCATGTTGATTTTAGACCTGAAAACAGCCAAAACGTCAACTATGTTATAAAAAATCCCCACAATTATATATTGACCCAATTACAACGAACAGATTCTGAACAATTTTCCAAAATCAGTGACATTAAGGAGCAGACGGCTTAATCAGTAATACCTGTTGATGTGGTGAAGCATACAGCATTTAATCAGCTGCATTACTGAATGATCTATTGCTTTTTGCTCAAAACCTACTTTTAAATATAAATATGTTGTTCTTATTCACTGCACGGCCAGGTGCATTGCCTGGTGGACCATGGTGCGGTGCTGGAGAGAGCAGACAACAACGGTACCAGAGGTTCTGACCGAGCAGCCGGCTGCCAGAACCCGGCCCTGGTGGCATCGCTGCTTAAGAAAGGATCCAAGATGGGTATAAACACCACTCTTACCATAACAGCAGTAAATCAGAAATGTTATCTTCAAAACCATCAAATATCATGCATCACACTTAAACAGCTCCAGAAATTACAATACAACCTCTAAAACAAGCGTAAAATTGAATCCACTACTCAGACTGTGTTCATATTTGTATGTGACACGTGCAATCAATAAACACTGCTCGTAAGGACAGATAGATCTTTTACATTTGCCTGCTTTACTGCTGTTCAGCATATTGTTACACTTTTCTGCAGCAACTGCAGTTTCTCGTCCACTCTTCTAACTCTCTTCTCACTTCTCTCCTTTGATCTTCCGCTGCTCGCCTTCATCAACCAAAAGGCTACAGAACGGCCCCACATGATCGATCAGGTACGTGATTTATGTTTGATACGAAGCAAACAGGACGAGGATAGACAGATAATATTAAGATAAGTATTTGCACCGCTCCATCAGGTCACGCTACGTGGGCTATGGCTTCCTCCAAGCCAGACATTCTCCTCATTTTGCTGCAGAAGCTCATGGAGGAAGGGAACATGCTCTACAAGGTATGACGTGGTAAATGTTAAAGAGTTTTTGAGGGAAAGTGGATTATGAGTCAAAACTTAACCCTCTTTCTGGTGCGTTTCTCAGAAAGGACGCATGAAGGAGGCCGGCCAGCGTTACCAATACGCCCTGAGGAAACTGCCTCGTGAGGGGCAAGGAGAGGAGCTGAAAGGGCTCAAAGACCTGCGAGTCTCCCTCTATCTCAACCTTTCACGCTGCCGCAGGAAAACCAATGTAAGGCCCACAGCCGTATCAAACTGCTCATGCACTATTTAACATCGGCAGGTTTATTAGACACCTAGGGAATGGAAGGGAAGGTAGATGGCTGCTTAAGATATATAATTTATCTGTATCAACATAAAAAGATAATGTCGGCAGCGCTGGTGTAGCTCACTGTAAAAATATCTCCGCTTTTCAGATCTAATTTCGCGTCTGCCTGGTAAACAGAATGTACGTGCAAGACCTGGAAGCAGGTGGTGACATAATGAATAACTGTGTGCTGTTAGTGCAGAGATAGATGTGTGTGGCCCGGAGCCAGGTTTGGAACCCACCCTGGTGATGACAGACGTCCTAACAGACTGTGTAAAAATGCCATCCTTAGGGTCACTGTGGCCGATGAATAATGGAGCAGATAATGTGATGTGATAAGGTCACTCTCTCTGGCAGACCGAGTGCACTCTCTTTCTCTGTGTCTCTACAGGAGGTTATTTACAGTGGACGCACAAGTGGGCAGGCTAAATCCACATATTATAACAATGCAGGCAGTGAGGGCCAGCAGGGAGACTACACGATACCGTCATTAAACATTCAGCAGCAATGCTCGCGATCTCACTTTCAAGGCTGCCATTTTGACCTCACTCTCAAGGACGGAATCACAATGTGTTGGTGTCATCAAATATTCACCTGAGAGTGATGATGAGAGCAGCAAAAAAGAAAAAAATCTGCAGGAAAACAAGCGGCTCTGCCTGCCTTTGTGTCCCCGGTCAATAAAACTGATTACAGCGTGAGCTCTGTTTCATTAAACCGGCTTCGATCTTCGCTTCCATATAATGAAAATGCAAACAAAGTCTGTTTTTATTGGACTCAAATTATTCCTGCAAAACAAACGCTCTCCCAGCTAGTCGCTTAACCACGCAGCTGATCACACACCGGGTTTATCTGTCAGTGTGCCGCATGTAATATTTAAATGGAAATACAAATAACGCTATTCAATAACTGCACTTTTCTCTCTGAAAACACAGGATTTTGGCATAGCCGAGGAGTTCGCAACAAAAGCCCTGGAACTCAAACCGAGATCTTACGAGGCGTATTATGCCAGAGCCCGGGCCAAAAGGAGTAGCAGGTACAACAGTATTACATCAACCCTCATGTCGTCCTGTGGGTCAGATTGATCCGTTTTAAAGTTTGAAAATGTGGAAAAAATATATTTTCATAGTGAAACTTCTGATTTTTGGGAAATATTTGAACATTTTTTGGTGGAAAAAAGAAATGTTAAAAATGTTTCTTTAAGAACATTCACACAAAAAAATCAACCAAAATCCAGCGAATTCGCTGGATTTTGGTTGATTTTTTGTGTGAATGTTCTTAAAGAAAATATTAGAAGTTTTACTGATATATATATATATATATATATATGTAATCACTTTAGATTATTTTAGGATTTTTGGTAAGATTTTTCTCATTTTTAAAGAATATTTACAAGACTTTTCTTGCCAAATTTGGGGAATTTTTAAAATAAAACTTTTAAGGGAAATTTGGGGAATTTTTTTGCTGAATTTTTGGATTTTTTCAGACAAAGAAACAATACTTTTTGGTGCCCTTAAATGAAGACAACAGGAGGGTTAAGTCTGTTCTCTGAAAGCATTTTGCTCAATGAGATGTAGTTCTTGCGAGAACCAGCAACGCACTGGGATGCCATGTCTCTGTGGCACCGCGAATCAAGTATTTTTAAAGTTCCTTTGTTCATTTCTCTGCCCTCCCCAGGCAGTTTGCTGCAGCGCTGGCAGACCTCCACGAAGCAGCACGACTCTGCCCGTCCAACCGGGAGATCCGTCGCCTGCTGGCACGAGTAGAGGAGGAATGCAAGCATCATCAGAAGTTGTCCAGCAGCAACAACACGACGCCGGGTTACGGCAGGGACCCTCACACCCACCACCATCAAGCCACGGAGGAAGAGGCGGACGTCTTTTCACAGGGAAGTCTCGAGAGGCAAATCCCAGCCGAGCAGAGCGACGCAGACAAGGATGAGGAGAAGGAGGAGGGTGACGAGGTGAGCCTGCAGTGTGGGAAAAGCCCAGACTTTTGGCCCCTGAATCCATACGCTCCTAACAGGACTCTCCCCGGAGGTGTGGCCTTCGGTTTAGGAGATCAGTCGCCTTGTTTCCCTCAAGAGGAGTATGTACAGAACCAGCTGTTTGTGGACCTGCCTGAGCCTGTTCCTGCTATCCACAAGCAGACCCAGAGCCAGGGCACCAGAACTCATCACCACTGCCATTCCCTCCAGTCAGGGAGCAGAGTCGGGGGCAGACCTCTCTCCCTGTGTGGCCCCTCTAGTCCTCTGCCAGGTAGACACATGTCCACCTCCCTGAGGCCTGCAGGAGTAATGGGGATTGACATCGGCCCGGGATCAGCCAACGAACACTCTGGCCACAGTCCCACTGAGCACTATCACCCCATGTCCCCCAGCAGCTCCTCCCCACCTGGACCTCTTCAGATGTACCAGCCACGCTCCTCCAGTTTCTCCAGGGGCTCTGACAGACTCTCCACGCACTCGGTGGCTCTGGACGGCCTGGCTCTGGCTCTGGGGTCCGGTATGGAGGTCAGGAGGGAGGGTGGCGGAGGAGGAACAGCCGGCTCAAGGGGCTCCAGCTCCAGTCAGGCCTCCAGCGGGAACCTGTCGGACGGAGGCAGGCAGCAGCTACCAGACGCCCCGTGCCCCATCAAGAGCAGCGGCAGCTTCAAGACAAAACCCGAGCTGAAGCCGCGGCCCTTCATGGGGGTCATGGACAAAGCAGTGCGAGTCCAGGGCCAGCAGAGCACCGGCTTGAGCCGACAGGGCCAGAGTGGAGGAGGGGAGAGCTTCAGTATGTCGGTGATGGAGTTTCAAGGGCTGAACAATGAGTTCAAACGCGCTTCATTCCAGGAGCAGCTCTCTGCAAGTCAGACCAACAGCCAGCAGCAGAGCCGCGAGTTCGGAGACCGTCTCCACCAGCGAGAGGCCAGAGGTACCACGTCCTCCCAGCTACGCTTCCCTGACGGGAGGCACCGGCAGGCGAGCCTGACCAGAGACAACCCGGCTCTGCACATGGCTCCCATAAAACCCAAACGCTCATTTATAGAATCCAACGTGTGAAAATAGTTTATTAAAGCACAGATGCAGGCTGTTCTCAACGAGCTATGTGGCACATAAGGTAGCAAGGGAGTCTGCGGTGAGAACAGCTCCCTTCCCTGAGCCTGTTTTGTAGATTTTATGCTGCTGCACTGCATTTACAATCTAGAACCAGTGTTCAACTCAGGCTACTATGCTTTTGCTTACATGTATACAGCTACACTAGTGTATTCAAGAAAACCAGACATACCTTAAGTAGGGATTTAAAAAAAAAAACTAGTATATGGTCTCAACTTTTAATTTATTATCTCAAATATAGAAGTCAGAGAAAGCTTTGTGCACGAATATACAAAACCTCACGCTATTAGTTGCAGGATATGACCATTTCTATTGTCAAGTGTCTTTTAAAAACATTTATATTTGTATGGTGTACACTATATTTGCAGATTATATATTTCCCTGTAAGTGGTTATCTGTCAGCATTACAGGCTTCAAAAGAAATTACTTTGTGTACTTGAGATTCTTTTTCTTGGTACATTTGATAAAAAAAAGAGGCACTGTACATGACATTGTTGGAAACTTCTCGTCACAATCTAACATTGAACTGATCGCTTCAATATTCACAGTATATGTTATTTATTTTTGCATAGCAGAGAAACATGTTCTTATGAAGTGTTTATTGATTTATTTGGACACAGAGAGAGCATTTACAGAGTGTAGGATTAAAAAAAAAAAAACTTAAGAGACTTACTGCATTGCTGTATGTCCATAGTTGTCACATATCCCTTTTCAGATTCATACTACGGTATACAGAATGTTACCACAACATTACTGTGGTGTAATAAAACATTAATGGAGGACTGCATTTCTACATCTACTTCTTTCACAGTATAACCCATAAAATGTTGCTTTGGAGTGTAAAAGGTCCTTTCACGGTACAACACGAGTTTTTTTTAAGCAAGTCATTAAAATAAACTACTTGTATAAAACTGTGGACACTGCAGTTTCTGAATATTACAAAAAGCTCTCTTCATTAACGCCGTACACTTCAATAAAAGCTGAATGTTTGTTCATACCATAAACTACTTTAGCCAAGCACTGTTCCCATAGGGTTTGTAATGAGCAAGGTTCTGCTAAAAAAACAACAAAAAAAACACACATATGATTACATACAGAAGGTGCAAATAGTGTATTCAAATTTCAAATAAAGACACTGTAGGGTCTCTGTAATGTGATGCGGTTGTTAGTGCTGCAAATCAATAATCCAATCCGTTCTATGTAGTTCTCACTCTTACAGCTCACAGTTTTTTGGTTTACTACTAAAACTTGCCTTTTTTTAAAAATTATAAACCGCACAGTTTAAGGTTCTTTGTTGGTAAAAATGTTATAAATAAAAATCAGTACATAGGTGATGAAATAGCTTCTGCTACGGTGATGATTAGAAAAGTTAAACCTGAACAAGGTCAAATTATGAAACGCTTACTCGTGCATTTCAGGCTTTGATTTGTTAAATTATGAGCCTACAGTGTTGCAGACATTTTGTATTTTATGGATGTTTTCTGTTTAGCTCTTGTTATTGAGCAACTGTTGGACAAAGTTGAACATTTATTCTGTAGTCCTTCCTGTGGAGGCAGCAAACCAACCCAGGGCGGCGATCAAATAGTCGAATAAGTTACATCCTGTGATTTTTCTTAAACGCTTTACTTCAACTTCGATGGAGAACGTCACAAGGTCAGGAAAAAGTGTTAACAAAACTTCAAAAGGACTTAGGAAAAGGCAACCACGACGTTGAGAGAATCCAGCAGCATTATCTCCTTTCAGTCCTGCGATTTCACCCAGCTTAAAATCTACCAAAGAAACTATTGGACTGCGAACTTGCATTCTTGAAGTGGCCAAAACTGGGACGCCCATATTGCTCTTTTCTCACTCTGTGTGTGTGTGAGCTGATAACTGATAAATAACCAATATGCTGGCCAGAAGAATATGTTGAAGATTATGTAAGATTATGCAGGTTTGTCTCTCTGCTCCCAGGAGTTTAAAAATTGCTTAATGCAGCTTTATAAACCACCTCTCACCTGAAATGAAATGGAACAAAATCAGACACACCTGAACCTGAAATGCTGCGTATCTTCTTTCTGTTTACATGGGGTGAAACGCTGGGAGCAGAGGTCTTTCGGACGCTACTGGCTGGCCTTCCAGCGGCCGATAGCCATCTTCAGGGTGTGGTTAGGGGTGAGCAGAGTCGTCAGTAAGGGGAGGTTGGTCATGGGGCTGGAGCGGTTCTTGGTGTTGATCCAGCTCTCAATAGCCTGTCTTTCATAGGAGTAGCCATCTATGGGGAAAAGTGCAGCAAATGCATTCACTGAAGAAACAGCAGAATCTAGCCTGCTTTTTATTTTACCCAAATATGTAAATTGTATGAAGTGGAAAAGTTCAGATGTGAGCCTACCTGCAGCAGTAACCGGTTCCCTCATCAGCTCTCTGGTGATTGGACACAGAAACTCATCGGGAACGCCTGAACACACTGAATCATTCTTTATGTCCTCCACTTTCCTCAGGAGTTTACTGCGGAGGCCTACTGACTCTACACACACAAAAAGGCAAGAGAATCAGTGAGTGTGCCAGAGGAAAACACAGACCATTCAACGCTTCATGTGCTTTCATTTAAAAAACAGATACAGGAGAGTCAAGTGGAACAAACTGAGCTCATGACAGCTGAACATGTGTAATAATATCGATATCAAGGTTCTGAGCATTTGTCATCCCTGCGTTTAGCACTTGTCACTCTTGGACGGCAAATGTGAGCGTGGGTGAGCGTGAGCGTGACCATGTCTGCTCACTGTCTGTTCAGTTCAAAGCTGAATGTGAAGACGGCACACGAGTGCATTTCCATGCTGGTTTGAAACCCGGAGAAATGAAAGTTAAACAAAAAAAAAAGAAACAAAGGATTCTCATAAAACAGGCAGCGAACTACAGTTGAACACAGAACACAGCTTTGTAGAGTCCCTGTAAAACTTGCTGGTACATTCTGTTTATTATGCCGCCTCCTTAGAAGGAAAGCACACTTATTGATTTCACTCCCACCTTAGAAAAATATTCTCTGTCTGTCATAGCAGTAGATAAAACACGCTGCTACCGAGTACTGTTCTCTACGTTAGTTCGGCTAAAAAGGTGGCATTCGTGCTGCGTTGCTAAAAACGGAACAATGTGAGCACAAGCTGTCACAGCACTGGGGCTGTGTAAACTGAGGGCTGATTGACAGCGACTGTGGGATGGAAATGACGGCATGGCAATACAACAAACATTTGCTGACAACTACGTGACGAATACTCGCCTAGTTGGTAGACTGACATCAACAACATAACACTCCTACTTCAGCTGAGCGGTTTCACTTGATGCAGAAAAAGCCCAAAACATGCCCAAAGTCTGACGAACGAGAAAAAGAAAAAAGACCAAGTTCAGACAGACTTGGAAATAACCAAGACGGCTTAATGATATTAGGTGTAAATCCACTTTATACCTTATGGGAAATTCAGTTTTGAGGATTGGGTTATGTAACTGATGAAGAGCTCCAGATTAAAGTCAGAACTGTTGAAGTCCCAAAGCTGAGTGCTTTTGCAGTGCAGCCTAATATTATGTAATCTTACTGAGTAAAGCCATAATCAACACTTATTCCTTCCCCCTTACTTTAATTGAATGTGCCGCCTTTTATCCATGTAAATAGGTACAAAAATCCTAATCCACACACGTTTATTCCCACTAGAGACCAGACGTGTAATACCCATAAGGTTGGGTTTATTTTCTTACATTTAGAATCGAAGGAGGCATTAGGACTACTGGAGGAGGAGATGGAGTGAAGAAGTGGCATTGCACTCGCTGAGCAGCGTGTGATGTTTGTCTTCCTCACCTATGTGCAGCTCTGACGCCAGCGTTTCCTTGGTGAGGCCGAGCAGCTCCGTCCCATCTATGTTGTTGGCCTTGAATTTGCCCACCAATCCCCCGAGGCCTTCCTCCGCCAGCCACTCTGACACGTCGTCCTCCGACCAATCACTGACCAGCAGCTTCAATCGGCCTGCCGAGGCTCTCCCTGAGAGGGAGAGTCAAAGCGAGACAGTCAGTCCTTGACGGCTGCGGCACCTTTTGAAAAATGGCCAGATATTCTCCGTGTAAGACGATCCTGGAATCCTGCTGGCTAATTATTGATCAGGAGGCCGCGGATAGAATAATGATAGAAACACAACGTCTGGAGGTTTCATCGACGTATTCATTCCCACAACATGCTTTCCAGACAGAAACAGTTTCTGGCACCTGCTGGTGAACAGATTCCTACTTAGGACAAATTTAGCTCAGCAGTTGTGTCATTTACTGATTTTTACTTTTAAAGATACTGCAGCGTAATGCACAGAGCAGACAGGCATATTTTCTTTCTTCCTACCTTCTCTTGATGTCTGAGCAGATTCCACTGAAACAAACACAAAAAAGTGAGTGTAAACACGGGAAAATGCGACGCAGTCTTTAAGCAAACTTGAGGCTGAAGAGTAATTAAAGAAAAGAGAACACTCTTGTGCACAACACCTGTGTCCTTCACCACAAGATGAAGCTAGTTTAACACATGACACCTCAACACAACAGACATATTCAGAAGAACGCACGCATGAAGCAGCACCGTAAACATCTGCTCAAGACATAATCAATAAAGCCTGGACTGTGACTGATGATTCCTGTTTGCTGTTGATGAATATCTAACATGAAAGCAACAAAAAGTATGAATAAATAAGATGTAATATAAGGAAAATAAAAAAGAAACTAACCAGGAAGCGACTTCCCGCCTTTCCGTTGGACACAAGGTGCATCGAAGGAGGCAGACACCAAAATAGATCACAGCAATTACATGTAATTAATCATCACAATACAGATGTTACTCATTTGGAGTGACACGTGTGCTTGTGCCCACCGTTCCCGCTGCATCCGTCCTCCAGCCTCCAGATGTTTACAGTCTTATCCATAGATCCTGTAGCAATTAGCGGTGACGTTGGAGAGAAGGAACACGTTGTCACATACCTGCAGGAGAGGACAATCAACATTCTCTTAACAATGAGATGTCATTTTCTCTGTATAATAACACAAAAAATGACTGGAAAAGACATGTTTCAGAGTAACTTAATCAATCGTTCGAAATGTACAAGAGGGGAAAAAATGTGAGACTTCTTTTATTTCAAAAAAGCACATAACACCAAATCCGTGAAAGTAACTTGCAAGAAGCAGCTTTGCATGATAACTGTGATTCTGTGAGTGGTTGTGAAGCAGAATCTGAAGCTAAAAGTCCCAGATTTTGGTCATGCTAAGCAGCTGTGAACGGCCTGCACTGAGATCTGAGGCTGCAGTTCAGCTCGTACAGGGTTAAAAGGTGGGCACCGCGGCTCGATACCAGTGATGGAAATGTCTCCATCAGAGGGCCAATTCAGCGATGGCTTACCACGTCAAAGGCTGCACTAGGATCTAAATAAGGATTAAGATCAAATTTTCAGTTGATTCAAGAAAGTCAAGGCAACACTAATGAGGACAATCTCTCTCAAACCTAAGCTGGATTGCTGAGAAATGCTGAGCCACAAAAGCCAGTTGGTTTCTCGCAATGGTTCTAACAACGAGAAGAATTGAGAGAAAGGCACGCGCTAATCCCACATCAAGACATTCAGTGTTACATTAACAGTCTGTCTAAAGTCAAATGAGTTTCCCGGAGGCATTTTGTCAAGCGTTTAAAAGAAAGAAAGGGGGGGAAAGCGATTTACTTTTTCACCATTTACCCACTTTTCCTCAACTCGCCTCGTTTGCCTCCACTTCAGTTTGTGATTTCCCAAAGTGACTTTGATTTGCCCACTGAAAGGAGATTGCTGCCTTTCAAACACAGGTGGCTGGATGGACGTATAAATAGCTCGCAAGTGTGATCATTCATCTGTGGCTTTTATGCATGTTTGTATGCGTAGGGGGGAAGAGACGGAGTGAGAGTGGTCCTACCTTTTCAAAAAAAAAATGCAAAAAGCATGTTTGGGACCACAATCAAACAGAATCAATCATTTAAATTTACTCCACGTCTTACGTAAGTGATGGTATCAGGAACTAAAAAAAACTAGCCTGTAAACGTCTCAGTTTGACGTCTTATTTTTCATGCCCAGTTCGTAAAATACCTGCAAAATATGCCGTAAACACCTGAGCTATTCCCAAAAATGTGGTTAATAGAAAGATTGAATATGTTTGTAAATGGAAAAGCTTCAGCCAGATGCCACAGAAGCTGTGTGAAAGATGACTTTCAGGAATTCTGTAAAAAGCAATGGAGTATTAACAAGATCGAGCAAAATGAAGTATATTTTCAGATTAGTGTTGACAATGACATCGAGACTTTAACTATTCTTCGTTATCAGTGTTTTAACAGAAAAGCTAATTCTGATATAGTATAGATTCTTACATTTCTTGAGCATCTCTTACTGTGACACATCAAAATGTGACTTTTTGTTCTTTTAAATCACAGCATATCAATTCAACTGTACGGCTGAGATACAAATATGTGAAAAGGCATTAAATTATACGATACAATGAGACATCAAATAACCACTAACTGCTCACAAAATATTCTGCCTGGCAAGTTGAGAGAGAAATGAATGTTTTTAAAGCCATGCTTATAATCAGTGAGAACAGGCAGTAACAAAATGCCATCACATAAACATGACTGGATATTTACCTCTCGTGTTGGCTCAGGGTGTAAAGCAAAAGCACATTTTTCTGCAGACAAAGTGTAGCACAAAAACACAACATGTGAGCTCTTTGTATTGAATGAACAAACTCAGGCAAAGTGTGACACTGTTCAGCAAATGAAGAAAAATGAAGATGAGGTACTTACAGCATCGTAGATTATCACAGTTTTGTCCACAGACCTAAAGGAAATAAAACATTTAATTAAGCACAGTCTGTGTAAGTAATGATTTAGAGACCCAGCTCTATGCTACAGTGCAGTGTGTTCAAATCCACGTTCACCCACTGAGGAATAAACAACCCATGTCGCCCCCAAGTGGTACAACTGCAGTACTGCACTGGTATATTTGTGCAGAGGGTGGCCTACTTAAACATCTAGGCAAACAAATAATCCATATTTCATATCAATCTCTTGATACTCAATAGATCAAGACGTGGAGACTGATCTATTTAAGATCAAGAGAATGATGTGAAATGTAGATTTAGCGTTTGAGTGGAATTAGGATGGTTAGAAAACTTTAAAACATGTCAGTTAAAGGAACATGCAGGTGGGTTTGCATGTTTCAGCCATGCTAAATAAAGATTTTGTATAACTTTTCTGGCTGCTGACTTCAAAGCGATCCAGAAGCGTTTATATTTTCAGCGAGCGGTTCATTTATCCAGCTGCTGCGGACACAATTTCACTCCCCAAAAACTCCATATCGCCGTGCAATAACACACAAAAGGCAAAAAAGAGAATAAATTGCCAGTGGGATTGATGATCTATTTCAAGCAAATTTCAAGTCTGTGCAAGTTGTTTTTTATAAAATGCCATAGACAGTAGACAATGGCTACCTGTGAAGCAGAAAATCAATGAGAAAGCTTAAGGTATGCTTCGGAAATGTCAGGCTGGAGCTAAAATATGCAAAATCACTAGCATGCTTTCTTTGTTTTTTTTTTGTTTAAAGATTATACTTTTGGCATTTTCATCTTTATAAAACTGTTGAGAGAAACACGACATGTGGGGAAAGAGAGCAGGTGGATGACGCGCAGCGCGGCTCCGAGCAGGGAATCGAACCGAGGACTCGTTTAGTTGAAGGTATTTGTGTAAATCTGATATTCACCCAGACCACTCAGCTTTCAGACTGTCGTATTAAGCGAGTTTAAAACTTTAAATCGTACCCAGACACAAGCAGCTGCCCGTCGGAGGAGTACGCACAGGAGAGAACCGGAGCCGAGTGGTCAGATAATGTGTGCAGGAGCTGCATCCTGTAGGCTGCAAGAGAGAAAAACAACAGCAGCAGTTATACACAAGTCAGACAAGTCAAATATTATCACCAGGAACACACACAGCAGGTCGGAGTGTTTCAGGATTCAGATTGCTCCGTGTTGTCAGTCACATTGATTAAAAGCTTCCAAAAAAAGTGGGCTAACACTTCTCAAATTAGAAAAAAAACCAAAAAGGTTGAATTAAGTGAAGTAAGAACATTTACTCGCTACGTTTGTGCACCAATACAAGCAGTAAATAGCATGAAAAACAGAAAACAGAGCTTCACCAGCTGCGACTATGGATTACTTATACTGTGTGTCTATCTGGCAGCATCAGTGGTTTGTCTTGATGTATTGGTGCTGATTTATTACAAATAAAGCATTGTGCCTCTGAGGAAAATGCATACATCAATATTCAGCCTCAGACTTGTCTGTAGTGTACATCAAAGCGTATGAAGAGTGAAGTTTGTCCAACAAAGAGCTGTGAGTCTAGTTAAACACAGAGCATGCTACACTGCATATCAATCACAATATGATAGTTAAATTCTGCCTGACACAGTGGCACTTTGACAGCTGATAAGTGTATAAGACTGGCAACACATGAACAGCGGACAGGAGGCTGGTTTACAATCACAGCTGATCTCCATATGAGGAAGTAAAAGAGACAGAATGTAGGATCATACGTAAGACAGAGAGAGATCTGAAGACATGCTAAGTGTACCTCCAGAGCTGAACTTGTTGATGGCCCATATCTTCAGGTGACTGTCTTGTCCACAGGATGCCAGATTAAACTGCACCACTTGACCACCTAAAACAAAATAAATACACCCAGACTGTTGTCAGGCTTTCACAAAAACCTGTGAGCTTTTATGCAGTAGGTAGATTTCACAGTTTAAAATCCACGCAGAGCAGTCGTGGTCCAACTATCTCTCATTAAGCAACACTACTACTAATAACGTTACTGTAATGCTACCGCTGCAATCTTCTATGAGGGATGACAGGCATATTTGCTTCATGAATGTGACAGCTTTGATGTAAATTCCAGCTGATGTATATACATATATACAGTCAAGTCAGTATTTGTGAAGGGTGTAGGAATTCTAACACATTTTATATGTGGCCCCCACCTTTTTGAGGGACCAAAACTAATTAGGCAATTAGCTGCTCAGCTGTTCCATTGCCAGATGTGTGCAATTCCCTCATTATTTTATTTACAACGAGCAGATTAAAGGTCTAGAGCTTATGTTTAGTTTGTGTCCTGTATATTTTAGATGTGCTCTCTTGTTTTATATTATTTTAGCTGCCTGGTTCCTTGGTGTGATGTCATCTCTCTAATTTTATAATTCTCTGAGTTTTTAATTTCTAACTTTAAGCCTCAATCTTATTCTTTAATTTTTAAACCTGCATAGTTCCTTTGTTTGTTATGATTGCCAATCTAGCTAATAATTCATTTAATTTATTATAATTTTTACTATTTATTTTAAGTGACTGCTCTGATTTGTCTCCTACATCTTGTCTGATTGTCTGTGTTGCATGTTTTAACTGTCAAAGCACTCTGTGATTTGGTTGAAAATACCTTCAAATTAAAGCTGAAAGTGAAACACTGTTAAGCCCCAGCATTAAAACTTCCTGCCTAACAGACGGGCTGCAGACACAGGAACTCTGGGGGAGTCTTGTTGTGTCCGTCAGTGGATCTCTGAGCTGCAGTCTGGGGCCTCAATAGATCAGGTCTGTTCCAGTGCATCCCACAGATACTCAATCAGGTTGAGATCTGGGGAGTATGAAGGCCAGGTCAACGCCTCGGGCTGTTTGCCATTTGGTTCGGTGGGTTGTGAGTGTCAAAGTAACATCCACACGAATGCCAAGACACGAGGTTTCCCAGCAGAACGACGCTTCCGAGATGATTAATGTGATTCACTTCAGCTGACAGTGGTTTGGAATGTGTGGCTGATCAGTTTAGCTGCCAAGCGGCTGCGGTTTCATCCACTAATGCATTCAGATCAACTAGAGGATCATAAAGTTGAACATTTTTCATAACTTAGTTGTCATATAATTTACACTCATGTAAAATAAAATGTTTAAAGAATTTCTTAAATTTTAATTTTAGTAATTATGGCCTACAGCTTCATAAATGTTTCAAGATTATGTCTCAAAATAATAAAATAATAGTGAATTACAATTAGAACAGTACATTCGTACAACTGACAAAAATATTTTGATTATAGCTTAATATTTGCATTTTATTCAAATTAATTTAACTTCCAGTAAATTGCTGCTCAAAATTGAAAAAAAGCAGCAAAATGTTACATTTTTCTATTTTAATTTTGATTATTATAGCCTACAGCTCAAAGAAGTTTAAAAATATGCCTAAAATAATTAATATATTAGTAAATTACAATGAATACAGTGCACTAGTAGAGTATTTTTTCATTGTAGTTAATTATTTGTATTTTATTCAGACTAACTTACAGTACATTTCTGGTCATGATGTAATGATAATGTTTCCTATATTTACTGTAACTTTCATATTTGATAGTGAAATTAATTGAGTAAAATGTTTCAAGCATTTCTCTATTTTAAATTTGATTATTATGGCCTACAGCTAAAAAAAAAATCAAAAACATATCTTAGAATTAGTAAATTACTAGTCAAACACTATACTAGTACAGTTTGCTATTTCATTACAGTTTGATATTTGCATTCTATACAGAATAATTTAATTTCCAGTAAATTACCGACCAAAATGTAACGATCACCTTATATTTACTGTAACTTTCATATTTGATAACAAAATTGATTGTCCAGTTGTAAAACTACCATCCAGATTTGACAAACATCTCATTTCTATTTTATTCCTGCTTTAAGACGCTGCCAGAAACACCTGACGAAGCTGAAAAGTTGACAAATGCACATTAACGGGGTCTCACCACTGAGGATGGCGGGAGCGAAGGTGCAGCAGGACACCCCCAGGTCGTGGGCGTTCTTCTCTGCGTGGAGCTGGTTCATGTTCAGGTCCCACAGACGCAGGTCTCCGTAGGTGGAGCCGGTCACGAACACCTGACTGCAGGGGCTGAAGGAGCAGGCTACCATGGTGGTGTCACTCACTGCCCCCGTCCTTCACAAACACAACCGAGAGCAGCTGAGTGAACACCTCAGTTTAGATCAGCTTTACTGTGATTGTTCAAGTACAACAACACATGAAACTGGATGCTGACAGGACAGCGCAAATATTACGTCATGCTACTGCCAACAGTTGGGTGAGAGGACTGATATTTCAGCATGTTTCTACTATGATATAAACTGAGTGACATATAACATGAAGTCCAGTTTCTCAATTAGTTAATGGATTAATTAGCCTATAAAGTGTCAGAAAGAGTGAATAATGCACTTCAGAATTTCTTCAGATCCAAAGAAATGTCTTCAAATGACCTGCTTTGTCTTATCAACAGTGAAAGAACAGAAACTCAACAAATTCAAACATGCTTGTTTAGAAGACTACATAAAGAAGACTAAGCCTTTTAATCAGTTAATCTGCTAGTTGTTTCCTCACTTAAAGAATACCTTTATACCCATGAAATGTCAGAAAATAGCATAAACGCCTGCACTTCCTGAAGTCATTCATTGCATATCAAAATATCTGTTGGTTAAATGTTCCACGAATCAGCCTTAGAGTGATGTAATCCATAGCTTTACCTGCGCAGCTGTTTGGAGGGGAAATCCCAGAGAGCTAAAGAGCCGTCAGATGCACCAGAAACCAGGTGGACAGAGTCAGGAGAGAGTGCACAGATCCTGACGGGGCTGCGACCGGGATGCTCCAGGACGGCCTCGATCTCACCTGTGACCATGGACCAGACCACCGTGGTCGCATCCGTGGAGCACGAGGTGAGGAACTGTCCGCAGGAGCTGAAGCAGCAGCAGTGGACGCTGTAGCCGTGTCCTGACAGCGGCGAGAAAGGCAGCTCTGAGAAGTCGTCCGTGTTGTAAATCCTGAGTGTTTTGTCGCCAGAACATGTGGCTAACATCTGTCCTGAGAAGGCGCACCAGTTGACATCATCTTGATGGTGCTGTAATGTGCAGACTAGAGATGCCATGTGGAGAGCCAGTCCTAAATGGCACACAGAGGGAAAAATAAAATGAATATACAAATGAGAAAAGATTTACAGAAATCCCAGCAGCAGGTTAACTAAGACTTCAATATTCTCTTAATCACCCGTCAGTTTCTGTTCATTCACACAGCTCTTAATTAAAAGCCAATTCATAATAATGCAGAGTTTTGTAGAAACGAAACTAGAATTTAATGGATAAAACTGTCAATTAATTGAAAGTAGTCCAATTATGTGGGCTGGTTTCCCAAAGTAATTTTCAGATAAATCAATCAATGTTTCAGTGGTTTTGTTGGCCAGAAAGTTGTAAAGTAATCCAAGCCAACAAGAATTTACCACCATTCCCAGGATTTTATGAGAACTATTATTTCTCCCAGCCCACAAGCACAATGATTTATGGGTAGAACCCTGTCAAAAACTCAGGATATTGTGTTTGGAAACCAGGAAAGCAGCAATCTCTGGGGTCACTCTTCACCACTTACCAGAACATACTAAGTCCTTGGAGCTGTTTAACTGTGCAAAGTGAGTCTTAAATTTAAAAAAGAGCAAAAATAAAAGGGCTAAAACGTACAAAAAAAGTCACCTGTAATGCTGTTGGTGCTTCTTTTATCTACAGCAGAACAAAAACGCTGGTTAATTTTAAGATGCTTTAGGGGAAAAAACAGCTGCTGAGTGTTGCTGCAAACTAGTCTTTCAATGCAATACAGGTTCAGCAAGCATACATGTACAAATCACACACTGATGTTGCACTATTCAGAAGCAAAATTATCCTCTTCAATCACAAAAACACTAGCCAGAAACACTTCATTTAAGTTGTGAACCTGAAAAAGCAAAGTATTATTCCTCTAACTGTAGTTCTGATCTTTGAACAAGAGCTGTTCATAACTTATTAAGGACAAATTGAAGTTTCAAGAATGTTTTGAAATACAATTTTCAAGTCATGATTCCAGTCCTCGTTTTAGTCTGCCTGGCCTTTTTGTCAGGACTTTGTGAAGCGACAGCTGAATGGATTGTCTTCCTCTATTCCTGCTGTGCACGATAAACAAACTAATTATTGACCTAACGATCAGTTCCTGGCAATCTGATGGACTTAAATGTTGACAATTAAATTAAAACATTAGAGACGAGTGGGAAAGAGAGACTATACCAATCAACTGTTCTGTCTCCATTGAATTTTTAAAGAAACCTAAAGCTGTACGTTCTCGCTTGCTTTTATTTTAGCTTTTAATATTTAGAACTGATCTCAGAAGTTGTAATGCTGTTGGTTTTACTTTCTATCTTGCTTGTAGGACATACTTTTGCCGCTGCCAGTCTTACATGTGCAGCATGACAGTCAACTAAGTTTGTTGTAAATAGGGATTTTGGCACGTAAAACAATGAGGAACTTAAATATTTTTACTTTTACTCTTAGCTCAAGTCAAATCTAAAGTAAGTCAGACGTCAAGGCCTTTTTAGAGACCTTTATTATGTCTGGAGTCAAAGTCTGGAATCTGCAGCTCTGCCTTCATCATTCATGTTCTGTTTTTGCTCTTAAATCTGTGCTCACCTCATTATCAAAGCTGGGCTAAAACAGTATTTTTTTAAAAGCAGCAGTGCCGACAGATGCTTTAGCTAAGGCTCGAGCTAACGGTACATCTGAGTCAAGAAGCAACTTTATATTTCGTGTTAAAAACCAAATATTTCTCACCAGCGGGAAACAAACTGTCGGAAAACGGTCCAAGAAGCGAACCCAGGGGGCAAATAATGAGAAATGTCGCTGTAATGTCAGCTACATCCAACTACAGCAGCGGCTAACTTTACCACCGAGGGTCGCGTTGTCCGTGAACGTCAGAGTTGTTTACTTCCTCATCGGTCAGCTGACCATGACGCAATGCGGAAACAATCACCTCTATTAAAAACATATGTGGTATCAATTTCCTTGACAAAAAATGCAACAACAAAAAAATAAGAGAATCTATACAGACAACAAAACGAACCCAACCTAAATGCAAAGCCAGATGGAATTCACAGTTTCCTGATATTAACTAGAAAAAAAACATGGATGATGCCATTCAATTACTGCATAAACAACAAAATTAGAGAAATTCATTTTAAAATTATACATAGATATTACCCAACAAATGAAATGATATCAAAGTTCACTGACATTGACTCAAACTGTTGTTTTTGCTCATTAGCCACAGAAAATATCATCCACCTCTTTTTTAATTGTACTAATACTGCTAAATTATGGCGAGATATTGAATCCTATCTATCACTTAAATTCCCAACACCAATAAATATGATCTTTAAACACATCTTAACTTATTTTCACCACAAAAATAGAAAGATTGCTAAAATAGTGAATGCATTTATATTATATGGAAAATATCACATTCATAAAGCGAAGTTTTCAACTCAAAACCAATATTTACTGTATTTTTGACTGACATAATAAATTACTTTGACTCATTGAAATGTATAACAAACAAAAGATCCACTGACTTGTGTAATATATTTGAAGAAATTATGTAAATCTGTTTGTATTCTCCTGTTTGTCTACTATTGTCATATTTGTCTATTGATTTATTTATTTTTATTAGCTTTTTTTCTTTCTTTCTTTCTTTTTCCCTTTTGAGTTTATGGTTATTTTTCTTTTTTCCTTATTGGTAATGTTAAAACGAAATGAAGTCTATGTATGTGTAAATATATCCCACTGTAAATAATGTATATATGCACAATAAAAAAACAACATATGTCCGAAGATGATATAATAATAATAATAATAATAATAATAATAATAATAATGATAATAATAATAAGTATTTTATTTGCTTTACTATGTACTTATAAATAGGTGAAATGATTTACAATAAAAATTATTACATATATTAATTAGAGTTACTCATTTTTCTTGACCTGCATGTGTCTGCTTGTGAAGGTGATTATTTCACACTTTTCCTGAGTACATTTTTAGGTACTCAGATATTTTAATTTATTTATTCAGTTTGTTCATTCTGCTTTATATTTCTTCTCAACAACACTTCAAAGAGAAATACTGTGCATTTTACAGCCTTAGTAGTGGATCATTTTTCAGGTTAACACAGATACAAACAATAGTTTAAAAAACATGATCAGTGTATAACTATCACATATTATGGCACAAGAATGTACAGAAGTATATATTTGAAAAAAAATATGTTCTGTTTAATATTGCTGCTGTTTGCTTTTTGAAGGCAAATATATTTTTATTTTTATTTTTTGCTTAAGGCTGTCATTGTCATTCATAATTGGAGGCTTCCTCCAGTGAAGGTCAGGAACTTGTGGTACATCAATGACAGAACCAAAAACATATATTCAGACTTCTGTGTTTTCATAAGCCTCCAACCTTTACATTAATCTAACAGCAGCTGAACCTGTTGGCTTCATGTCTGTCACTTCACTATAAAAGTTGCAATCTTCTGCACCATTACTGTTAGATCACAGAGCGCAAAAGACAGTTTGACTGCAAAAGTCACCTTTCATATAATTTTAGGCCACAAACTGAAAAAAACCCACAAAAAATAAAACTTAGCTGCCATGGAAAAGAGACTACCAGCTCAGCTTAATGATACTCACCAATAAATAGTGTAATCCGTCTTTGTTTGTTTGTTTGTTTGTTTGCTTTGTTGTTGCTTTTTAAGACAACTATAACAAAAGCTGAAGTTCAGTTTGTTGCTGTTTGTAGAAGTCATTGATGCTGCAGGATCCATTTGAGTGTCTCCAAAGCTAGAAAGTTGCTTGCATGCGGAACAACAGCGCTGGTAATTCCATTAATTACTTATAGTTATAAATTATTCCTGACATAGAGATGGGAGCAGACTGGTTTGGGATCCAAAGGCAAGTCACACTGTGAACTTTTCTTCACCTCAGACAGGTGAGCTGACAGATACAGACTTTATCAGTTAAGTCCTGAGCTCCATCACAGCTAATTTTACTGCTGGTAAAGTTAAATTATCATCGCACATGAACTAAATCTCCAGTGATTAGGTAAATTATGAATAAACTAGATCATTAGTTATTTAGACCTTTTCTTTGGCTTGCTGTTAGTTCAGCCTTTTGCTTCTTGTTGCACAATTACGTATAATTTGCATCATTATACTACTTCAGAGTCAGTTTCCAGTTCAAACGTGTGGCTGAATGAGTGGTTTTACTGTGTTTGAGGAGAGTTGTAGGTGAGCTGGTGTGCTGGAGCTGCAGCCAGTGGGTGGAAAGAGAAGCAGGGATTTCACAGATTTGCACATTTTAAAGGAAGCAACAGTGTGGAGTTACATCAAAGCCATTTTAAGGCCAGAAGGCATTACTTTCATTTAACAAACTTCTAAATATGTAAATGTCATACACAGAGATGAGGGATTCTTACATTTTAAGCATTGCAGCCCAAACATGCATTTGCACGTAACAATGCTTGGATCTGCTGGAGACGTTCTTGTGGTTTTCTGTGGATTTTTGTCCACCGCTCTGATTCTGATCCTGTTTGATAGTAAGATAATGGATAAACCTTGTACAAACTTTCAGCGGATAAGCTTGAAAAAACACGCTCTTATTACTCATAATGATGTATGAGTTCTACTTTCACAGAACAAAGGGAAAAAATCCACAGATTTACCAAAATAGCTTTCAACCAGAAGCGATTCTTACGGGATGTAAATGAAATAAAACGAGTCACTTACGTTGAAAAACATCCTTTTAATAGGTCCGTGCCACACACTAGTGAAAAATAAAGCTCCTACAAAAGAATGATACTTTTATTCCACAATATCTTAAATAAAGTAACTTCAAGTACTTTTGACTTGGGTACAAAAAAATCTAGCTGCCTCCATCAGGCCACAACACACAGCAAGGTTCAACACAGTGGTTACAAATGGCCTTAGGTCCTCTGTATTGTGGCAGATTACGAGGAAATGCATTATGGAAGCATAACTGATTGCTTGTTGTTCCTTTGTTTTGTTTTTTTCTCTTCTGCTATCGTGAGGAATGATTTCTGTGTCACTGTCCAACTCTGGAGGCCTTGTTGGATTGAAATCATATAAAAAAATAATTGTCATAAGAATGAAAACTAAAAACAATAACATCCCCTACATGCCCCTGTTGGAAGGGTAGGCACTACCAAGATTAAGGATACCACAGTGTTTGCAGAGGATATGTATATACTGTACAAACAATATTTATGATAATGTTTTCATCACGTTCACTAAAATAGAATGCTACAATCATTCTAAGGCATAAACAATATCTTAATATTCTTAAACAATTTTTACACATCGTTCCAAACAAGACATAATATTGACATTAATAAACAGTATATACACATGAATCACCATTGTCTAACTGTTCCTCTGCCGTTCCTGTAAATAAATGCAGTTTTACAGTTTGAACAAATGAATACAGTCCTCTGATGCCCCAAAGCACTGAACAGTGTAAACAGTTTTTTTTTCTTGGCTTTGTTTGATATTTGGGAGAAAAATTATAACACAAAGACACATTCCTTTTATTTTTTTTTTAAATTCAAAGCAGTTCGGATGATTCCTCCTTTTCATAGAAAATGAAGTGGACCTTGATTCATAAATAATTATTACAAAATTAAATACATTCACTATAATACGATTAAATAACAAAAGACTATTTACAAGTAGTGGAAAGTATTCTAGCGCAGACACATCAGTGACATTTTGAGGATTCATTCAGTGCAGTGTTCTGAGACAGGGAATGGTATTGCACTAGGACACCCCATTTCTCTGGGACTCTTTGGGGCTTTTATCCCTGTTGTAATAAATCCAGCGCACCTCATGTAACAACTTTTTTTAAAATTATTTTTCTTTTTTTCCAAGGTGACATCTCTCTAAAGCACACCACGGGTTCCTTACTGAGGAGCTGACTTCTTCTTCTTCCGTCCCGCAAAAGCCACATTCTCCATCAGGAAATAAAAACTCAAAGTAAAACCTGGTTCTCCGATATGAAAAGTTGAATGGGTTTATGGGGAGCGTCTGAACACACTTTCAGTTAGTTTGTTTCAGAAGCTCCGTCCAGCGCTTCTCAAAGAACTTCCTCATGTTATGACCAGCTCGACCAATGTCTGAATTGTCTTCATTGAATTTTTCACAGTTATCAAAGACCAAGTTGACATCAATGATGAAAGTCTCCAGGTTTTGATACCTGAAACAAAAGGAAAACATTTAGGTGAGACGGTGCAGCTTTCATACAGATAATACATCTCATTCTGAACCCAAACACACCAGCTGGCTTGAAAGGCATGTTGTCTTTAAGAAATGGTGAAAACTACAGCATTTATCAAAGCTAGAATCTGTAAAAACAGGAAGAATTGTGGCATTTTCAACCTTCTAGCACAGGGGTGTCAAACATGCGGCCCATGGGCCAAAAATGGCCCTCCAGAGGGTCCAATCCGGAGCGTGGGATGATTTTGTAAAGAATGAAAATTACAGAGAAGACATTAACTAAACATATACATTTTAAATTATTTCTGGACAAGTTGTTTTGATCATAAGTAAAAATATTAGATTGCTCATTGTTCTTTTGCCACTTTGTGTCTCGTTTTTGTAAAATTTGGTCTGTTTTTGTTGCTTTTTGTCTGATGTTTTTGTCGTTTTGTGTCTTTTTTGTCACTATTGTATTTTTTGTCCTGTTTTTTTTCATTTTGTTTCGCTTCATTCATTGTTTTGTTTATCATTTTGTGTTTTCTTTGTCTTGCTTGTGTCGTTTGTGTGATTTTTTTTATTGTTTTTGTCTCTTTTCTGTTTTGTTTTGTGTCATTTGTCTCAGTTTTTGTCGTTTTGTTCTTGTTGTTGGCATTTTGTGGCACATTTGTGTAATATTTTGTCTTCTTTTTTGTTTTTTTTTTTGTCCTTTGTTGTCAGACTGTTCTTGTTTTGATTATGACTAAATGTTCTGGGCCTTTGTAGACACTCTATGATCTGCAAGTTGTGATGTGTAAATGATAAACTGAGGCATGATATTGCTGAAATTGAATTTATTTTTCTGAAGAAACTTCAGGTTTTTCATGACTTTGTGTTCATCAAATGTGAACATTTGAAGAACACACTTTTTTTTTGCACAAAAACAAAAGAAAAATTTGGAGTTTTATGGGTTAATATGCTTTAATTTAACTGGTCTGGCCCACTTAAGATCATGTGGCCCCTGAACTAAAATGAGTTTGACACCTCTGTTCTAGCGGTTTTTGAACTACTTATCTGTGACAAGCTGTTCTGTTGGGAAGCTTAAAGTTAAGACAATTCTTTAAAAATCATTTTTTTCTGCATGTCTTCTTTGAACATTTGTAAAAAATAAACCATTTCCAGACGCCAAATTCTGCAAAAATCAAAAAATTCTGAAGTTCACAGCACAACCAGGAAGCCACTTGCGACCAACAGTAACGTGACAAAAATTCAGAGACGACTCAGCTGAACTGCAGACTGCGTTTACACATGACAAATTCAAATGTAAGCAGCAAAAGATCTACAGTATATTTGATGTTTCACCATTTTTTTCCCAGTATTATTAACATTTTTGAGCACAAATGTTTTATGTTTCTATGATTTATCACATTACAACTTTGTTATTCTGCACAAAAGATATTTTAGAGGTTTCTCTACTTCTAGCCACGGTTTTCCTGTTTCCACCAACATGCAGGACTTTATACTGCAGTGAAAAATGAGCCTGCACCGAGCGAAAAAAAACAGCAAAAGAACAAGAACAAAAACCACCCAGAAACTGCTTGGGGTTCAGAGGGTTGACTAAAACTTGTTTCCTGAAAAACACTACCCTGACTTGAAATTCTGTACGGAGGCCCTTAAGGCTTTTAGCTGGAAAAGAACAAACAGAAGCGATGGGAACTCACTGGCTGCTCACAAGCTTCTCACGTATGGTGGAGAAGTCCATCGGTTTCTTGATGACCTTCCTGTAGCCAGGGACCGATTTGAGGTTGACAGGTGTGAGAAAAGGCCATGCATCCTGATGCCGCTCCAGCTCAGCAAGGAGTACCCTGCCGTACACACAAACACACACAGAAACACGCACGGTTACACACAGACCAAGAAATTCAGCCGTGAAAGGAAAGTCCTTGGATGTAATACAGAGCTGTCTTTTAGCAGGAAGTTCACATTTCTTCTTCCTTTTAAGTGGCTACAATCAATGCTTTTAGACTGACAATGGAACAAATATATGGAAGGGAAGAGGCCACAGAGAATTAGAACCCCATTATACCGTTCCTCTCAGATCTACAGAGGCGACGTAGATTCTTTCAGCTCATTGTTTTTTGTGCCACAACTTGACTATTCTCGTTTACATTTTGGGCTGCAGCAGGGCCCTGTTTTCAACAACAAAACACATCTAAAACTCCACTTTACAGCAAGATAACAGCCAAAAAACTAAACTAGAACTAGCTGGTGAATTCGAAAGAGCATTTCCCGCATAAGCTGATTAGATTATAAATTAAAAACACAGCTACAAGGAAGCAAGATAACCTTGCTCCATGTCCACTGGTTGTGTAAATAAAACCAACATACAAAGGCAAAAGGTGATGATCATTTCAATATTAACAGTTTGTTTTTGCTGCCTCCAAGTGGCCAAAATTAGTTAATGGCTGCCTGCACTAATTGTGCCATTTATTGTAAGGTTCTTAGTGTTTTAAAGATCTAATACCAGCCAATATTTGCCAAATAAAGCAGGCATATACCTGACTTGTTGCTGAAAAATACCAGTAATCCACGATATATGACTTTGGCAAAATGAGATTAATTACAGAATTACAAATAGTTTTAAGGTTTAACCTCAGTAGAAGGTGAAAACACATCAGGTCAAGGCAGCTTCTTGGTAAATCCTGATAGCAGACAGCAGCTACAGTGCAACTATTTAAAAGAAGGTGATGCATAAGAGAAGAATTCAAGAGGAAGACAAGTACGAGCAAGCCAGAGGCACATACCTGCACAATCCCAGGTCCCTGTTGTTGTCTCGAGCCGTCTTGGCTCGCTTCACGCACACAGGGCTCTCCTGATTGGCCGCTGTCAGAGCAGGTGAACTCTCCTCTGTTTTCCTCTTCCTGCTGGCGTCTTTTGCTCCTTTCTTGGGCGTGCTGCTGGCGCTGGCCGAGTCGTCCTCCGACACTTCGCCGTTGCCTGCCTGCTTCCCGTTCTTCTTCGCCTCTCCGCCTTTCTTACTGCCTCCTCCGCTGGATGCTACAGGTTTGGCCAGAGGCTTTTTGCTTTTGGGGGAAGGACCACTTGCCTGCAAAAGTAAAATGTCCTGAGGTTAGATGCAATTTAAATTGACAGCATCTATTCACAGATTTATCATATTAATTTGAAAATATCACATCAATTTATTATAGTTTACACTACCAATAAAATTGAGTTCTTTTGCTGACCACATCTAAATAAAGACATACTGTAAAGCTTGCAATAAAATTATTTGTTCTCCAGCTTCCCAGAATATGAATATGAGTTATGAGGTTTATTGTAACTTAATGGGATAAATTCCAAATCCATGCTGCAGACAATAAAACTTCAGAGGAAGTGAAATAAAACTTTAGAGGAAATGTAAAATCCATGGAACTGATGAGAATTCTATGAGAAAGATGCAAAATATATACTGTACATTGTGTTGTTTTCTATTATTTCTACTGTCTGCTCTCAAAAAACACTGACAAGAGGATGGAAATTGTTAAGTGTTCAGTTCAATTCAATTTCAATTAAATTTTATTTATGTAGCACCGATTACAATTCATATTGTCTCAAGACGCTTTACAAAACCCATATGCCTGAACCCCCAGAGCAAGCCCTAAGGCATCAGTGGTAAGAAAAACTCCCTTTTAACCGGAAGAAACTTTGTCCAGATTTGGAATGAAGAGGAGGCTGTAAATGCTCACAGGGTTTATGAATCAGTCTAATTCCTGGGTAGGTTTTCTGTGGGTCAGACGAGGCCAATGAAATCACAATGTGAGGGATAACCTTCTTAAACAGGATTCATTTTTGACTGTTTGGTCAATATTTGTGCAATACTTCTGTCACTGAAATAGAAAATACTCTTTAAAGATGCGTTTTATATTGATTTTTTGTACAAAGCTACCTTTTTCATGTTGAATACAATCTTTTAATTTTTCCCCGTATGGCTGTCGAGTGAATATTGGTACAAACACACTCCACTGGCAGCTTCAAAGCAAAAATATCTTCATTGGCTTTAAAAGAACAACACTACTTCAGTTGTGAGTATGCAATACATGCGGGGTAGGACTGATTTGACTCTATTTAGTGATCCACTGAGGGCAGATGACAGTGAATAATAAAAGGCTCTGATACCTTGGATATGCAGGCCGGGCAGTACCAGTCTCCTTCTGGGATGCTTGTGATCTTGGGTTTGTGACAGTAAGTGTGGCAGCCTTTGTCACAGCCATCACACAGCAGGAGGAGGTCCTCGTTATCGCCCTTCTTGCACATCTGACAGTACTACAAAACAAGTGCATCCATTAAAAACAAGCGCGCATCTCCTGAACAGAGCTATATTTAATTAGCGGAGTCAAAATGTGCTGGCGGTTTATTTATTTCCTCACCACTTTCATGATGGACCTCTCCCAGGCGATAGACTTCTGCAGCTGCTGGATACACATGGCCAACTGGGCCGCGCTCCGCACTTCACTCAGGGCCTTCCTCCACACCTTCATACCGTGGGCCACCTCCTCCTCGCTGCTAGGGGAAGATAAGAGAAGGCGATGAGAATCAAAAACGCACGCATGCCGGTTGAATATGTGGGCTTATTTACACACAAAGTCGTAAACTGTATCAGTGGAACCAGTCGCCAACAAGACAGCAGGCCATAAAGAGCTCCAGCTGTGCAGAGACAGGCATGAGGATTTAGGAGGGGGGTGTAGGGTGCTGGGGAGAGGTACACACCGATTTTGTCATGTTAAGGGGGCACTCATGCAGAAAGAGTAAGTGTATACTGTATAGTGGGAGCTATAAGTATGCCCATAACCGAGGAGGTTACTGATGCACAACACCATGCACATGACTGTAGAAAAAAAAGCAAAAAAATGCGAGTAAATTATGCCTGAACAGGAAATGAAACTGAGTGGAGCCCCTCCCACTGAAAAAAAGCACAAGACCAAAAAAAAAAAAAAGAGGAAAAAAAATGCAACAAGCCACCACAATAGTCTGCTGTGAAAGCAGCAAAGACCCCCGTTGTTTGAGTAATATGGGAAACATAAAGCACACACAGAGAGAGAAAAAGGGTCTTAGTGGGAGAGTTGGGAGCTTTGGTTGGAGAAATGACCTACCCTTCCCTGTCAGCACTAGTGGATGGGGCGGGGGCAGGGACAGTGACCGTACCCACATTATCCAGCCTGATCTGAATGGTGGTACCTAAGGGGCTCCTCAGGTACCTTCTCTCGATGTTGCGCTCCAGATCGGCCAGACGTGTCACTGCAATGTCCAGCGGGTTGTCCGGGTGACGCATCACCCCGCCCTTCTCCCCCCGCTCCTCTGGATGCTCCTTGGAATCCTTGTCTCCCGCGTTGGCTGATGCCGGCGTTGATTTGGTGAGGGGCTTGTGTTCGTAATACACCAGGTCCTCCCGCTCAGACTGGGGGTCCGGAAACGTCCAGCCCTGGGAGAGGAAATTAGCTCGTCAGTCTCATGGACTCTGATTACTCACAAGTTGAAATCATTGTAATTTTTTAACTAAGAAAATGCACACGTGTGTATTTAAGATCATGTGTTAGTATTTCACCTTGACCTGTAGGCTGGCTGCAGTGACCTTCCTCTCCAGTTCCTCCACCTGCTGCAGCACGGCAATGTCCATTTCCATCGCCTGCTCCTCGACACACCAGCCCCGCACCGACTCCACGCTGACCTGGCTCTCCTCCAGCTCACGGAGCTCGATCATGGCCACTAGATGAATTACATAACAGATAACGGTCAGCCATGTATTCCCACGGAAAACACTCTCATTGATGCGGGTAAACAAGTGAGCAATGTAGCCAAACATGCACAGATACTCATGTAGCTGAAACAAAAACAAACCAATGCCAGCAGCCTATGGAGGGATTATCAAGTAAATGCCTTTAAGTTTAAAATTACAGTGACTGTGGGCTCAGAAGATAAGGAAAAAGACTTACCATCCTTGTGTTTGGTGCAGACCTGGGGGATGATCTCGATGTATTTCTGCATCTGCCTCTGGAGGCCCTTCTCTCGGATTCCTCGGCTGTGCAGAGCATTGACTAGAGCCCTCAGCTCCTCGATGTCAGACACCCGCCACCAGCCTGTCAGCATCTCTGAGACAATAAGCACAAACAGTCATGTGAGCTAGAAGTCACTGAACATACATCAAACTAAAAAGGTGCTTCATTCAGTCAAAGCACGCTACACTCAAATGAAATTGCGTGCACCAGAGCAGAACATTGACTGAGCCAATTATCTTGGATTATTCAGTCAGGTGAAATATTTTCAGGCAGATGAATACTAAATTAAAAAACGAGGGTTCAGCATGTCCTCGGCTTTAATTTCTCTCAATGTTTTCGTCGCTCACCCTCTGGGATGGCCCGAGGTGTGGGGTGGTCGAGGGATTTCGGCATCTCCAAGGCAGGGGAGGGCATAGAGGAGGTTTTCTCGATGCGAGGTAAAGGCGATTCGCTCTTACTGGAGACGCTCGCTGCCGTGTTGCCCTCCAGAGAGTGGCCCGGCATGGGGCTGGGGCTGCTGCACAGAGGCAGGCTGGGACTTATCATACCACTGGGCCAGCTTCCGAAAGAGACTCCTAGCAATGAACCACCTGACTTCACCTGGGGAAAAAAACAAAAGGTTGAGGGAGGTAGAGGCAGAGAAGAGCAAATGGTGGAGCTCATGTGATCACGGTGAATGCAACAGTTATGTGTATTTGAGCCTCACCTGCAGGGCGGACAGCGGGTAGTTAAGGAGGCCGGCGGGGTGGTGCGGGCTGACAGAGGCTGAGGCAGCAGAGGGGGTGAGAGGGAGGGCAGGGGACGGAGGCGGGGACCTGGGTCTGCCCGGGGTGGAGGACGCCTGGGGAGACGCACGGGGCGCCCCTGGAGGAGTCGTGGTGAGGGAGGAGAGGTCGCAGGGGCTGCGAGGGAGCAGACTGAACCAGTGTCCGCTCCTCTCCGTCAGGACTCTGAGCAGCTGGTCGTTGGCCTGGAATGACAGGTGTGGGGACGGAGCAGGGGACGAGGTTGGAGGAGTGTTCCCTGGGCTTTCACGTGGAGCTGGCAGGCACGGGACAGATAAAGAGGTGGAAGCCGGGGGAGGGATGTTTGTAGTGTCATTAGTGGTCGCCATGGAGGGAGCTGTTGCTGCTGCTGCCGGCTCAGGGGCGTTGTGAGTGGGAGAGGATGATGCTACTGTGGTCGTGGCAACAGGAGTGCCCGTGGGACTGCCGTTTTGTCTCACATGCAGACTCTCCCTCACCTCCGTCTTCACAGATTCTTTGCCGACGTCCTTGCTGATGTCTCGGAGCTTGCACAGTTTGGATGCAGAGCCCGGTTGCTGGTAGAAGAGTGTTGGGGAGCCCTTCTTCCTCTCGTGCTCCTTCTCCTCCTCATTCTGCTGCTCCAAGCCTTGCATCCGAATGTTCTGCCCATCGAGGCTGTTGGGCTTCTCCTTCAGCAGGTCGATCTCCTGAGGTTCCTCCTTGACCTTGACCTCCTCCGCTGCCCTCCTCCTCCTCTGTCGCTCTTCTTCCAGTTCCTCCGGAGCTGCAAGAAAACCAGAGAGCGAACCGTTAATGCAATTGGAAATTGAATTACTGCGATAAAACAACTGAGCGCTGCTTATTCTATGGCATTATTCTACAGTTGCTTTTGGAAGATAATTAGAGTTGTGTCAAGATTATTATAGTTTACAGATGCAATCTTAAATTAGTCTTAGAGAATTATGATAACGTAAAACATCATCAGCATATTTCATGCCGCCAAAAACAGCTGAATGTGCAGCTAAACAGATGTATTTACAACGTTTCTTCCTTGCCCTTCCTGTAGAATCCAATCTGTTACTATGACTTTTAATTTCCAGATAGTTTTGGAGTCTGCCTAAAGTAATATGTGCAATCAGACGAGCAAATGAAAGCATCTTTAAGATGAGAACTCATCAGGCTTAGTGTAACTACCTTCTCCGCTCTCCATGGCTTCGATGAAAACCCCTCCACAGTGGGGCAGCACCCAGTATCGACGGCGGTACCGGTCCTGTCCATACATCATGGAGCGTAGAGAGTGGGAGATCTCAAACAGCTTTCTTCTGGTCTGATGATGTTGCTGTCAAAGGTGTAGAACATACTCTGTGATTTCTACACATATATTTTGATATCCAGACCTTCAGACAACAAAAAGCCTCTCATGCTGCCCGGTATCCTTTTGTAATCACCGTGATATATTAAACATTACATGCTATGCTAATGAGGTAATTTATTAAGCTAATTAACACCTTCATTAGCAAATATCCCTTTGTCAGCAAACATGTGTACATAATGCACAAAACACATGGCTGCTTTTTATATTTACCGTATATTAAAGCATTGCTATGACAATGAAGACGTATTTTCATCATAAATACAGATTTTTAAATTTCTACCGTGGGAGGTGTTATCCCTTATATATTAAATTGTATTTCAAAAAATAAACACACATGCTTGCGGCAACATACAGTTAAGCCCCGCATAACCATGTAATAATACTCCACGTTTCTGTGGTTTATCTTTTCACAGTTGCTTCCCCAAGAGACTTTTTTTAATCTCACTGTGTGTAGCGCGTTTAATCACACATTATCAGCGTCAACCAAGCATGCATTAATTTTCTGATGCCTTATACATTTATGTTAATGGGTATTAACTCTGTCACAGCACTTGTACATTTTAAAGAAGAGCATACCTTGGCTAATTTCTCTATTTGCTTCTCCAGCTCTTCAATGCTGGTGGCCTGGTCAACATCATCCTGATTGGACACAACAAATACGGTAAATATCCGTGGGCAAATGTGCAAAGACCGATAGTGTGTCTATTGATGGGTCTTTGTACCTCATCATACATCTCCACTTTTTTAACCTTTTTCATTTCTTCCTCCTCCTCATCCTCCTCCTCCTCTGCCTGGTCATCGCTGTCGTCATCGTCGTCGTCATCATCGTCGCTGTCTCCGCCCAGTTTCCTCTTTCGTTTGGCGGCAGAGGACGGTGTGCCCACAGACTGGTTTTCTTCCACACCCATACTGGCCTCCCTCTTCCCAGTTCGTTTGGCATAAATGGTCCTCAACCTGCACAAAGACACGCAGTTTCAGCACAATAGTGTAGAGAGAATTAAATTTTTATAGTTACAGAAACTTACTTTTTCAGTTTTCCCTCCATAATGATCTTGTCCTTCCTCATGTTTGCCATCTGATCCAGGCTCTTGTCAATCTCACTGCGAGAAAAAACACAATCCTGTTAGTTACATTCGTCCCAGGGTGCATCTGTGCTTTTGGTGTTCTAAAAAATAATAACAAATACACTGAATAAAAGTTCAAAGGGGCCAGCTACTATTTACAGGCAAAGAAAAAAGCGAAAGATATAAACTGATATCCTGGAGCATAAATTAATACTTAAAATTTCCACAGAATCAAAAGGACTGCAAATTACTGCTCCCTACTGCAGCTTTATTAATCGCTTTCCACTACATCAATAAAACATGCCATCATTACTGATGAAAAACTTGAGTGTTAAGCAATTTAAAAGCACACATGCTACATTAATACATATTTTCAGTGTATGGTTGGTGAAAGGCAGTATTGGATTTCTAATTTTGTATTTTAATTATGTCACTCCAGGGGTAAGGAACGTATTGTAGACCACATTATAAATATCCAACAACATTTCGCTGATGCAAAGTGCATTAAGGAACAGTTGGACAGGCTCTTCTTTCAGATTCTGCTGCTTCTCCTACCTGATAACAGCTTTGCTGCAGGCCAGCTCATTGGCCAAGAACCCAAGAATTGAGGCCTTCTGGGAAGGTGTGTGAGCCTGGAAGGCCTTGGTCTTCAGACTGAGGGCCAGAGGGGCGAGTTCTGTATTGGCACAATGAGCTCCCATGTACATCTGTAGCACCTCAGAGACATTATCCCTGTTGATGCCGACGTTGGTCAGGTGGTCCCCCAGCATAGTTTTAGTCTGGTACAGAAGAAGATGGAAACAAAGAAGCTGATGAACACCTCCTTTGCAAATTTTGGTGGATTTGACTTCAAAGCTTGTTATTTGTCATTTTAACATTATTACTGAGAATAAATCCACTCCCTCTGAATTTCAGTGACTTTGTGCATTAACTTTTTAACCCAAATGCTACATTTTTGTAGGTGCTTTTCACTGGTGACAAACTACATATGATATTTTAAATACTTTAAAACGTTTAGCTAATTGTCATATGCATGCCTAAAAGTCACTCCATATTAGAAGTACCAGACAGAACCAGATAACTCATACTACCGGTTCAAACTTCTAAACAAGTGCATGACCTAATAACCTCTGCAGCAGCTCACCTTTTGTCCAGGTGGTAACCCCGGATCACAGACTGCCAGAGAAAGCAGTTTGACCAGCAGGTCTTGAACTTGGCCCATGCTGTCCCCCACATTGAGCAAGCCCTCCTGCAGCATTCCCAGAGTGGGCACATCTGCATTTAAATCAAGCCCTAAGACCTTCCCGAAGCCTCGCAAGAACTGCATCAGCATCAGGCAGTCTGACACGGCACGTCCTGGAAGGATGAGTCCAGGGATTCTGGAGAACTCAGGGAGAGCCTGGACAGAGGAGAGTTTTATTGTGTTATTGTAAGAGAACCTGAAATAAAACACCATCGGGACTATAGAAGAAAACAGGATTTAAATAATATATGTCCCACATCTGTTGATTGTTATCAAAATGGTGCTTTTCAATTTATAGTCACAACAGCTGATAGTCTAGATTCTGCAATACTCTCATTTGACCACTTGGGGGCGCACACTTCCACAAATAAAAATGTTCACTTTCATGTGGTCTTATTGTAGTGACCCTCAAGAAAACATTCAACTTACCATAATAATAATGATGATAATAATAATAATAATGATAATAATAATAATAATAAATTATTGTCTAAAATACCTTATGATCAGACAGACACATATCTTCATTTGGCTTCTTCAGTTCCCTCGCTATCTCCAGCTCCAGCCTCCGTTGCTCCAGTTTACGCTCTTTGTTCAAGCGCTTCTCATCCCTTTTCTCCTGCCGCAAGCGTTCACGCTCCTAGAGAGTCCAAAATTCAAGGGAGCATTAGGGAAGCAAAGTGTGTGCGTGCATTTGTATGTGTGCATGTGTGAAAACAGACAAGAAGGTTTACTTGACTTTGCTGAGCAGTGTTAGAATTCAGCCTAATGCTGCTGTGCATTCAAAGAAAAAGTGCTTGAGGGCCAGAATCTTTTGACTTGGTAAGTGTGCAGGAAAAAAAATGAATGAAGGGAAAGAGCGCACAAAAAGGAGAGAAAGCGGGAATCCATCGAGGGAATAATGACTTAGGCTCTTTTTATGGAGTGGACCGTGCATGTGTGTGTGTGTGTCTGCATTTATCTGTGTGCATATGGACTACCTCTGCTTTCTTGCGAGCCTCAACAGCCTTCATCAGCATTACATGTTGCCTCCTCCTTTCCCTCTCCTAGAGTGGCGAAAAAAACACAGAGGCACCTTAACAAGCACACGCTATACATACGGAGCTCAAGGTCGACTAAGTTTATTATGCATTAATGTGAAACTGTGATGCAGTAAATTCAATAGAGGCACCATACTTGAACAAACACAAAACGATGCTTCACATGTATACACTTTCACATGTATGGTGGAAGCATAAGTGAAGAGTACAGTAGTACAATGACAACCAAAAAGCGACACATAGATGCGATACAAAGTAGATGTGATGACAGGCTCAAAAAAGAGAAGCAGCTGGAATCGGTGACGGCGCCTCTAAACTAAAGCTGACACAACAAAAGCAACAAAACGCTAGCTGCCAGGAGTCGTCTGACATGCCACATTGGCGTTGCAATCAAAATAATAAATTCTATTACATGAGTCAATGCTAATGTTTATTTGACACATCATTCCCAATAATATTTGGTGAGGGGATGACAAAAAGGAATGGATAGTAAAGAGCAGCTACAAACTGAGCAGTTACACTTCAGTGGTTTTGGCAGCTTAAGTATTAGCACAGTATGTGACTGCTGAGGATGAGACATCTATGTTGTTCTTTGGTGCATGATACACAGTCTACTGCAAAAGGGCACAGGAATCACTGGTGACTGACTATCATTTTATTTGATCTCTTTAGGTTTCCCGCTCCACCGTATCAGACTGTCATACCCTCTGTGATCCACCAGAAAGACACAATTGCCACTATTACGGCTTGGCAAGGACATTTCCAGCACATAGAAACTAAAACAGGCTGTTTGTGCGGATTGTTTTGTCATTGTGATAAACAAAACAGGCTAGATGTCAAGCACTTTGCTACAATATTTCTTTGTCCTTTTTAATTATCATTAATATTTAATCTATCTACAATTGGAAAACTTAAAAAGGAGAAGTTCAAAAAGGACATGAGGCCTGTGGCATTTATCTTATTTCAATTCATCGACAACAACGGATATATTAAAGGTTTTTTATGATAATAGGCTACAATAAATCAAATGCAACACAACTGCATGTGACAACCTTCAATACCGGGATTATTTCACGCATCTCAGTTTTTTCCCCCCTTTATTGCGCTCTGAGTGAAGATACAAGGGGTTGATGCTGTAATCAGCTCAGTCCACTGTGAAACAGATAGGCAGACCTTTAGATTCAGCTGCGACTGTGTATGAGTGAAAAGGGCTACAAGCAGGAGAGCCAGGCCAAAATAAAATGCTACACAGAACCATATTTGTCCCCATGGTGGAACTGATTATATTCTTGTTCTACAGTCTAACAGGTCTATTTTCAAGCAAAAGCTGTGCTGCACCCTCACCAAACTGGGAGAGGTGGAGGGGGATGAGGGAAATCTGCCTGGAAGTGTCTCCACCATAAAGACAAAATGACTCTTAGTAGCTGTTTTCATTCTTTTGTGCAGAGTACAGGAACAGTGAATGACAGAGAGGCTGGGATGGGGCAGGTTAAAGTCCAGCACTCTGTGGACTGCAGAACAGATGCACGGACGAACAGACACAAGCTCAATGTCTGGGCCGAAATCGTCAAGCACTCATGGGTAACACAGGCTACTCCAATACAACAGTTAGACGATGTATGTGATGGATGGAAACTCCTCGAGCGCACTTTCAGACAGTGAGTGTGGATTGGCTAGCAGTCTTTGCAATGCATTCTGAGTAGAAGGGGAGGATGGGGGAGGGGGACAGAAGCTGCCTGGCCACCATGACAGGGTCAGTTGTCCCTCAGGACGAGCAGATGGAGGCAGCATACTGACTCTTTTTCTCTTTTGTTGGTTTTGCTGGAAAGCCATGCAGAAGAATGTAGTATGACAGCAGCCAGTGCTACACTTAATGCATTGCTATGACAACCATAACACAACCAGTTACACGATGCAGGTGTTAGATGTACAAAAATAAACATACCCATACCATATCTAGTCTATGCCTCTCCAACTCCTGGCAGAGAGAGTTGGCAAAATATTATGGAACAGAAGTAATATCCAATACCAATAAGCATGGGCTTTAATAAAGAGAAATACTGCAGACTTTCATTAAACAGATGCTTGGTAATTCATACACACTCACACACATTTCAAATCACATTGATGCACATGTATTCTCTCTCTTTCTCTCTCTCTCTCTCTCTCTCACACACACACACACACACACACACACACACACACACACACACACACACACACACACACACACACACACACACACACCTACAGATTCTTATAAAAGGGACATTTGAGGTAAGTGGTTTTATTCAGCAGTAACTATTACGTTCAAGAGGCTGAGCGCGTTGTAGCGAATGCCTACCTGGTGTTTGAGAATCTCCGCCTGCTGTCTCCTCAACTCTTTCTCCTTGAATGCGAGAATGAGAAGATGAGGGAAAAATCAATATGCTTCCATAGTGCCAATATCATGAAAATCACTACAGGCTGATGGAATTTCAGCCCACTTAAAAGGGCTGTTCTAATTCAACTTAATCAGAGAAAGGCCCACAGCACAGTGCGTGTATTATACAGTGTTATTCTTGATCAGAAAAGGCTCCATGACACACATGTGATGAATATTACAGGTGTAATTTGACGCATATAAACATACCTTTATCCGTTTTTCAGCTTCCAATATTTTGGCATTGGCAGCTTCTTCTTTCTTTTTCCGTTTGGCCTATGAATAAAGATTAAGGTCAAGAATCACAGACACAGACATATATCAATCAGTCTTGGTTGAGGGCTTTGCTGCACTTTAACTGATTGTTTGCAGTTTTCTGGTTTGAGCAAAGATTTCATGCTCCTGAATGCCAGTCAAATTTGTAAAACACAGTGAATGAATAATGTATCTCTTTAACACGTAATTGTGAAAATGTTGAAGCCTCCTGTTAAGAGTGGCTTGCCAACCGTGTCAACTCCAAATTGATTTAGTCCTGCTAAAACACTTTGAAGCTCCTACAGTATAATTGTGCATATGTGTGTACGTGGACGTGTATGCATCTTTGGATGTGTGTTTGCGTGTGGAAAAACAGCACCTTTTTTTTCCTCGACCCACTTATGCTAAACTGTTCCTGTTGTCTGATGAAAAAAGACTTTTCTGTCCAATTTAAATAAGGTCTGAAGAGGCAGCAACAGCCATTTTAATATTCAACAGCCGTCAACCAAGACCAATTTAGCATTAGTTCCATGTGGAATTATGCCTAAGAAGACGCAACTCCCTCCAATGCATGCTGCTGTTCAGTAATGAGCTTTAGGAAGATTAAAACACTATAGACTGAGGGGCTGTAGCTATCCAGGAATGTTCTGCTTAATCAGAGGTGCTGTTGGATCAGATTCTGTACCTCCAAAATTTGCTGCGCTCTGAGTTCCTTCTCCATTCGAATCTGCTGAATACGCTTGATCTTTTCCTGTAAGAAAAAAAAACATAATCTCTTAATATTTCAGACATTGGAAAACATCCCCAGATAAAATCACTTTATAATCACTCTATTCCAACAGGGGTAAGCAAAAAGACAACAAGTTTAGTACAGCAAGTAATGATGGTAATTGAAAAGTGAGCTTTAAAAGGATCAGAAAACAACCATCCAACATTTCCTGCAGCACTCACAGGGACTACGTGTGTCAGGACACTTAGATAACGAAAAAGGGGGGATATTGTCAGCACACCCGTAAAGAAGACCCACCTGCTGCTTGAGAATCTTGATCTGCTCTTTCTGCTTCCTCCTCTCCTCCGCTGCCATGATAGCTGCAAGAGTCAAGTCGGTGGTATATTAGTGTCCAGAAAAATCACCTGCATAACAGTTGTTAAGCTTTATTTATTCAAGAGGTCTCGCTGAGATCAGGGTGTATTTTAAATGAGAGGCTGAGAAATGCAGAGAACAAATTTCAAGCAGTACGGTGCATAATAAGATTACCTTAACCAGCCATAAGCATACGGCAATAATGAAAACGCAAAGACAGTCGCGCTATGACCAGGTGTCACTGATTCTTGGAGGACATTACGCCTGGAGGACATTATTAACCTGACCAGTCCTCATTAGTTAAGTAAGTTAAGCATTATTTATTCAAGACATTTCATTAAAATCTCTGTTCCAAGAGAAATTTAAGAATAAATTCAAACATAAAGATATAAAATTTTAATTTTTTGTCAAGAATCAACAACAATTGGGACACAATCGTGAAGTGGAATGAAATTTATTGGATATTTTATACTTTTTTTTACAAATAAAAACCTGAAAAGTGGGGTGTACAATATTATTCGGCCCCTTTACTTTCAGTGCAGCAAACTCACTCCAGAAGTTCAGTGAGGATCTCTGAATGATCCAATGTTGTCCTAAATGACTGATGATGATAAATAGAATCCACCTGTGTGTAATCAAGTCTCCGTATAAATGCACCTGCTCTGTGATAGTCTCAGGGTTCTGTTTAAACTGCAGAGAGCATCATGAAGACCAAGGAACACACCAGGCAGGTCCGAGATACTGTTGTGGAGAAGTTTAAAGCCGGATTTGGATACAAAAAGATTTCCCAAGCTTTAAACATCTCAAGGAGCACTGTGCAAGCAATCATATTGAAATGGAAGGAGTATCAGACCACTGCAAATCTACCAAGACCCGGCCGTCCCTCTAAACTTTCACCTCCAACAAGGAGAAGACTGATCAGAGATGCAGCCAAGAGGCCCATGATCACTCTGGATGAACTGCAGAGATCTACAGCTGAGGTGGGAGAGTCTGTCCATAGGGCAACAATCAGTCGTACACTGCACAAATCTGGCCTTTATGGAAGAGTGGCAAGAAGAAAGCCATTTCTCAAAGATATCCATAAAAAGTCTGGTTTGAAGTTTGCCACAAGCCACCTGGGAGACACACCAAACATGTGGAAGAAGGTGCTCTGGTCAGATGAAACCAAAATCCAACTTTTTGGCCACAATGTAAAACGATATGTTTGGCGTAAAAGCAACACAGCTCATCACCCTGAACACACCATCCCCACTGTCAAACATGGTGGTGGCAGCCTCATGGTTTGGGCCTGCTTTTCTTCAGCAGGGACAGGGAAGATGGTTCAAATTGATGGGAAGATGAATGGAGCCAAATACAGGAGCATTCTGGAAGAAAACCTGTTGGAGTCTGCAAAAGACCTGAGACTGGGACGGAGACTTATCTTCCAACAGGACAATGATCCAAAATATAAAGCCAAATCTACAATGGAATGGTTCACAAATAAACGTATCCAGGTGTTAGAATGGCCAAGTCAAAGTCCAGACCTGAATCCAATGGAGAATCTGTGGGCAGAGCTGAAGACTGCTGTTCACAAACGCTCTCCATCCAACCTCACTGAGCTCGAGCTGTTTTGCAAGGAAGAATGGGCAAGAATTTCAGTCTCGCGATGTGCAAAACTGATAGAGACATACCCCAAGCGACTTGCAGCTGTAATTGCAGCAAAAGGTGGCTACAAAGTATTAATGCAAGGGGGCCGAATAATATTGCACGCCCCACTTTTCAGGTTTTTATTTGTTAAAAAAGTATAAAATATCCAATAAATTTTGTTCCACTTCATGATTGTGTCCCACTTGTTGTTGATTCTTGACAAAAAATTAAAATTTTATATCTTTATGTTTGAAGCCTGAAATGTGGCGAAAGGTTGAAAAGTTCAAGGGGGCCGAATACTTTCACAAGGCACTGTAACTGACTGAAAACAACTAACGTATACACACACAGGCACACTGATTGCAAAGCTCAAAAATATTATTCGAAATATAAATGAATAAAGCTTTAAAGAGGAGTGATTGTCTCTAACTTCGAGCTGCGTTGCAGTTCATTCCAGTTTTGCGGTTCAGAGAAACAGAAACCAGTTTCCACCAGTTTCAAGTTCATGTGAGAAACTTTCAAAGCCAGCGTCTTCTGTGGTCTGGTGTCATGGTTATTAGCTCTGAACTCAACTAAGGATGTCAAATATCTCAGCAGCTTAGACTTACAAATGAAGACACAGGTATTCTGATGCCTTTCCAGATGCCAGAGATGACCATCCGACCCTTTGATAAAACTCACAGCGCTGAGTGTCAGAGCGGTCTTGTTTAATGAGTCCTGTGCTTTCCAGGAGATCTCAATAATTCAATATAGACAATTTGGTGTACTAAATCATGTTTCTAATGTTGTCAAAGGAGAAACAAGGTCTGTTTGGATAAAAAGAATCCAATTGGAATATTTAATTTTTTAGCCAAATGCTCAACATGAGATTTGTAGGACAAGCTGCTGTCCTGCCAGATTCCTAAGTATTTGTAATTACTGGACTGTTAGATCTCCTCACAGAACATGGATGGGATTGGAAGCATCAGCGGTGCAAATAAACATGTTTTGTCTTCTTGGAGTGTGTTTTAAATTCAACAGGGAGGTCTGCAGGGTCACCAAAATTGGCATTACAGTGCAGAGTTGGAAAATAAATGTAATGTTTCCACAAAGTAAACAGCAGTGGGCCTAATATTGAACCTTGAGGGACACATTTATGAATCATCTGATGTGAAGCCATCGACAACAACAGTTTGAACTCAGAGATTTGATTTGACGCATTTGGAAGCAGAAACATCAAAACTCACAGAAAGCAAAATGCTCTAATAAACACAGTGTTTTTTAATTAAGGGAGTTAACAGTCCCATCCATAACAACAATGGCAGCAGGTATTGTGCTACGACCAAGTCTAAAGCCAGACGGCTGTGGCTGAGGGATATTATTATTCTCCAGAAAGTCGCATAGCTGTGAGTTGACTAGTGATTCTGGGATTTTGGACAACACAGGACAGTCTGGATATACAGAAGGTCGATAGTTCTCTGGGTCATGTGTGTAATTATAAGATTTTAGACAGATAGGACGGTCTAAGACACATAGGTTCACGGTCACAAGGGTCAACAGACATATGCAGTGGATCTGAGTGAATTCATTTACATCTTGAAGTGAAAGAAAAAGTTGAATTACAAGTAAAAGTGTTGAAAGCACAGATTAGTATTGTTATTTCTGCTTGTTTATTGTTTTGATGCATTATATATTTCAGAATATGTATGTTGTCCGGTTCCTGTTCTGAATTTACGTGAGGGCTCAGCAAACAATCTCGAGATTTTGATTTGACTTTTTAGCTTCATCACCATGTATAGGGATAAAAAAAAACAAACATATAAGCATAACATCTGCAACCAGCAGCATGGTTGTATTAAAGATTAGAGCAGAAAGAAGATTAAAGCTTGTGCTTTAAAGTAAGGCAAATAAATCTAAACCTACATATGAAAAAAAGGCTATATGAGCAGCATGAGTTCCCCTCAAAAGGCCCTGCTGGTCCTTATACTGCGCTCATTTACGTAGATCAAAGCAGTCTGAAGTGACGGACTGACCAAGTGAATAACCTCCACCAGCATGTTTACAGCCCTGTGCTCTCCTACCTTGCTGTTTCCGAGCTTCTTTGGCTGCACGCGCCAGTGCCTGCTTTTCCAGTTTTCTCATCAGTTTCATCTGGGCAGCCTGTCGAGCGATTTCTACACGGAGCGGAAAGAAAGGCATTGTCAGTGAGAAGTTTCAAGGGAATGCTACTGTAGTCTTACCCAGCATTTTTGACTGAGATCATTCTTTAGCCTTTATATAGTTTCGTTTAGTAGTTCTAACACAATAAAAAAATTAACATATATTTAGCAAATTTGTGCATTAAAATGTTTTTACAAGGGCAGAACTGACCAATAATTTTACTTGGTAATTGGACGAGTCATTTTATTAGCAAAAGTACACAAAGATATTAAAAAAAGCTTGCTAACAATGTTCATCTGGGCAAGTATAAACATAATTACAGAATAAATGGATAAACAAATAAGCATGACAGGAAAAAAACAACTTGTCCATATACTAATAAAAAAAAAATATGAATTTCAACTGTAGCTCTTCCTTTGCTTCGCTACCTGAATAATGGCTGCTTGATTAATGGCACACACACTTATAACAAACACATTTCAGGGCTCATTTCCTCTGCTAACCTTGAGCCTCCAGTTTGCGCAGAAGTTTGACCTCGCTGGGACTGGGGCCCTCGGGCGCCAGCGGATCGCCTACGTTAGGGGGTCGTCCCTTCCTCCGTCTGTTACCTTTGGCGCCTTCGCCTGCTACCTGACGCTCGGAATTTGGGGGACGACCCCTGCGGCCTTCCATCGCCAAAATACGAGGAATGACCTCCTCTTCCTTCAACAGGCTCCACTGTAAACCCTGGAGGAAAACAATAAAATAAAAAGAAAGTGGAAATGGAGAGATTGGGAGGGGTGGGGGGAGATGTCACAGTGAATCACTTGCTGGAAAACATCATTTCATGTGACTCAGGAACAATTTAAGAATTAGCTGGCTAGACTCTGATCTGGATATATTCAACAGAGATTAAAAAACAATATTCTTCTACTTCTTTTTTTAATGATACATCATTATATTATCTGTAATACAGAGTTAAACACTGGCTGAATAGTAGATTAAATAGGAATTACTCATTTTCTTATCTATCTTTGATAATCTATTTAAAGTTTTATGCAATCTGTTTCTCTTGCCCCTCAGCACTGTATATATCTATTCTTGAGTATTTTCTCTGCACTGCTTCCAATAAGACACAGACATCCATTTGCTAGTTTATCTCTTTGTGTCACAGTCACATAACATGGCATGTATCACTGGTCACCTGTGGAAGTAATGTCAGCTGATTATTACATTTCTCCATGCACAGTGAGAGGTCTATGAACTAGGACTACTGAGGGTTTTGGTTGATTCCTATCCATGCCCTGACAGTGACTGCTGCATGAAGCTTTGCCTGCCGCTAGATGAAAAGATGAACAGGGATCAGGGAGAGAGAGAGAGAGAGATGAAAGGCAGTCACCTGGGGTCCTTCTCTGGCTTCATAGAAGTCACCAACCCTTATCTTTGCACTGAAGCTAAAATTATCACGCGTGATGCCACTTATTCCATTTCTGGATAGATACTACAGAAGAGAAAATAATAATGGCGTTGGTTTAGGCAGAAAAAAAATTGCGAAATTAGCGACATTGAAAAGCAACTGGGAGGCACTAGATTGAAGGGAGTCTACGGTTACAGTGCATCTGTGCAATGCTACTAATCATTATAAAAGCCAGGGGACAAAAAAGAGCAAAAGCTCTCAGGAGAGAAAAACGGTTCTGACCTTGGGGTGCACAATTCAGGCCCTTTCTTATTTATCTGTGGCATTGCTAGGCTTTTACTGCCTACTGACTGACTAGCAGTGAGTGAGTGTTACTCCGTGAACATTTTTTTGTTTGCGCTGCTCCACTCAAAGGCAGTTTTGGCAATCAGTGTGATTGAGCTTTTGATGAAGCAAACAAAGAAGATTATAGACTATGATACGCCGTACTAACGGGGCCAAAGTTGTGCATCCCAACACTAACCATTAATCATTTTTTGGGTGGAGGGGGGGAGGAAAGGAGAAGTAAAAAAAAAAGTGGCACAAGAAGTGAATCTAAGAATATCAGCTCTCACTATTAGGGTCACAGAAAGCGGGGTGGGGGGGTGGGGTTGGAGTGCGGCTGGAGCAGTAGCATATATAACATACAGCAAATCCTGATACAAAAGCATCTCTTTGAGCAATGTAGATGAGCAGTTCTGGAATTATTAGTAACAATATTCTTGCAAGATAAATCTTATGCAGTGCGGTCAATAATGAATCCCATTGTCATCGTTGTTACAAACTACACTGCTCATCTGTTTGCCAAAAAGCATTTGCTTCTGTATCATGGATGTAGACAACACAGGAGCGCTGTGAGGCCGAGGTACCTTCATCACGTCAGGGTACTGCCTCAGTTTCTTGCCACAGGGGGCATAGTAGGCCACTTCGCCCTGCGGCCGTCCAGCCACTGATTTGATTCTTGTTTCTCTCCGCCACCTAGGTTTCCAAGAATGAAAAGAAAAAACATAACACCAGAGTTCACAATAACAAAGTGCATCGTACAAATGTGACCGTGTGTGGATGAGATGGTGGAAGTGACAAAAGTTGCAACACAATGAGAAGTGAACCACTTTATATGAGCCTGCTTTTTCTCCACAATGTGTACATACCCCAACTCCAGAGGTATCATCAACTCCTTCTCATCCATCACCCTCTTCCTCTTTCCTAAACCTGTAGAGAGACATCAAGCATCAATATCAACAAAATTCATATATATACAATAGCAGAGACAAAGCCCCTGAACTTATCAGTTGTCATACCAACCAAGAAGATAAACGCTCACTTTCAAGCTTTTCAAGCTTGATCTGTAAATGCATATGAAATGTATATGAAGAAAATGATTTACAGAAGGAGAAAATGTCTGCTTGAAACATTCCTGACAAGCTACACATATGTTCTGTGTTCGCTGTTCTGGGGAACCTCCCCACATTTAAAAAAAGGCGGAAATAAAGCTTGTTGCTGTGCCAACAAGTTGTCAGCGCACCTGGGCATGCCCCTACAGGACTGCACAGCCATAACAACCAACTGCCTTCTTCCTGCTTGCCTAAAATGACCAGTCCCTCATCATAACCGTTACAGGGAGATACTTGCCTTGGGCACTATTGGGTTACTTCTGCAGTATACTTCTTTGTTGTACTTTATATGACTATATTTGGTATTAGATCCTACTAAAACCATCCTTCACCTCTCATTTAAACTCATTCTGCACACAGGATTTTGAGCACATTACCTAAAGGTGAGGCTAGGCTATAGGAGGAAGAGCCTGGAGAGCTGTGATAGGCCAAGGCACTGGAGCTGGTGGCAACGGTGGGAGTCTTGATGACCTGTAGGTTGAGAGGGGAGCAGCTGGTGGCGGTGTGATTGGTTGAGGTGTTCAGTAGTTCTGGGCCTTTGGTTAGCCTGCGGGGAGTCATCTCCTTCTTAGATGATCCAGACGGCAGCAGCTTCATTTCCTTCACTTTCTTCCCAGAGATGTCACTGTCTGAGTTACTGTCAGACTCTGAAATGGGACACCAGGATGCCAATTGGGATAAGTAGTTCAAAATTATAGCGGCATCAATTCACCAATAAAGATGGCAATTAAATGGACAGTTTTTCTTAAATGAGTGTGGTTTGGGGATTTCAAATTAATTTCTTCGCTCGAACAGTTGATCAATTAATTAATCTAAAGAAAGATAATTTTCAACTATTCAGATCTATTAAGTTATTTATCAGGCAAAAAAACTGAATATTGTGCTATCCCCTGTGAGAATTTGATGCTTTTATGTGATAGCAACTTCAACTTAGGCTTCAGAAAAATGGTGTTGGGCATATCCCGCAAGTTTGACATTTAATATACTGAATGATTAATTAATCCAGTAATCCAGAAAATAATCAGACAAATTATCTGCAATTATTATAATTGTTACCTGCAGCGCTGAAGTTAACATTTTATCTCTAAAATTCTGAAAGAAGCATTTATTAATGCACACAGAAGGTACCAACCTGACAGACTATCATCTGAGTCCTCTTCATCTTCCTCCTCCTCAAGATCATCATCCTCATCATCATCGTCATCTCCTGAGTCGTCTGATTCCTTGTTAGCTGGAAGACCAGCTGTGGGGTTACATGTCCCAGGGATCCCCACGCCAGGAATTCCAACTCCAGGGATACTAACTCCAGGAATCCCGATCCCAGACTCTCCTCCACGAAACAAATCTACTAGAGACTGTACCAGATGGTTCTGAGAGAAGCCCTTCCAGGCAGCTAAAGGGTCTGCTTGTCCCTGTCCCAGCGCTGGTGTCTGTCCCTTACCCTTGGGGGTCTTGTTCTTTCTGGATCCATGGCCTGTGGCATGGGGTGAGGTAGTGGGGGGCTGTGACGGAGGCCCAGCCTGGCCGGTTGCTTGGGTCCTACTTGCCCCTGTGCTCAGATTGACAGGCATCGACCCAGCGTCCGAGTCGCGCTGAGGGGACTTGCCTTGAGAGGCAGATTCTTTGCGAGGTTTGGTGATGAGGGCCAAAGGTGCGTCCTGAGTGGTGCTTTGGATGACTCCATTTGGGTGATGGGGTTCAGGGAGCCCCAGCAGGGCACTCGAGAGGAAGAGGTTGGAGTGATTGTTTTGGGGTGGAGGAGGCGGGACGGGTGGTAATGGCGATGAAGACAGAGATGTCCTCTTAGGAGACTTGTTTGGCCCCTGCTGCTGCTTCTTCGGCTCAGCTGGGAATGTCTGCCCTTGGGACATGAGAGTCTGGGAACAGAGAAGAGGCAGGGAGTCAGGGGGAGGGATGGAGAGGGAATTGCAGAATGGAAGGAACAAAGAAAGGTTAGGAAAAAAATTAGAAAAGAAACGGGACAAAGTGGAGTTGCTCCAGCTGTCAGTTCACATCACTGTTGATTGTTTGAGCAGGTGACAAAACTACAATGCTGAACACTGGTACAGTTAACTGTGTCTAAGCCTCTTTTGGGGAAACAAAAGAACATAAATGCAATAACCAAAGGCATTGTTCTCGGCCAAGTTCACAAAAAGAGACACTGTGTATCTCTCTGAAATTGTAATTACTTGTCTGCACATTTGAAAAGCTCCATCATCATTATCATCATGCGGCTGGGCATGTTTGGATTTTTTTACACTGATGACAAGTTTGGTTCAATCTGTGTTTAAGCAAAGGCAGGTTAGACTTTAATGTTGCACTTTCAACTGGATGTGATATGAAGTGAAACAAATCAATTTCACAGACCATGAAATACAGTAACTGTGCTGAAACCACAGGGGGAATTTAGCTCGTTGTAAACTTCTCTATACCGGTAAAACAAAAAAGGGGAAATGATTTTCACAGAATAAGCTGATCTCAATAGGTTTATCTTATTGATTATTGTGCTATCACTCAAATTTCATCTGTGGAAATGGAATTTGTGTAGTGAAAAGCAAATAAAAACGCCAATTCTTTACAACGTTTCATCTGAATTGACCAAAGACATAAATAATACAGTAGAATATGTGCATGGGCGATGTCTGCTTCAAAACAGTGATGAAACTAAAAGCATAAACCATTTCATCAACAAGCTACATGCCCTCTACATCAGGGAAGCAAATGTAACTACTGTAAATCCAAAGGTGTAAATGAAAAACACAATATCACCTGGAGCTTAAAGGACTTAAAGAGGTGCATATGAAAGGATGTATGGATTTGATACAACATATTTGGCCCGTAGCAGCTTTAAAGTCAAACTATCTGCTGAGACACACTGATTGACAATTAAAATTACTGGATGTAGATGAGAGAATTTTAAAAAATGGATAAACCCTAACACTGTGAATACAATATGCAATCTGGAAGATAATACACTATTTTGTGGAGGCGACCATAAGCAGTTACTACAAGGCTGGAGGAAATAAGTGAAAAATGTTCACTGAGTGCATGTTTTGAATATTCCTAGTTGCCATTACAAATTAGTAATTACCCATTTGTGCAAATGTGGTCATTAACTACAGCAGAAAACGGCAAAAAATTCACTTATTCTAGACATCGCTCCTCTCCCAAGCTTAGCATAGAGCCGCAACACTTTGACATCAAATGCATAAAATGAAACATTTTTTTGGTAATAACTACGAACACATCTTCGTGTTTTAGATGTCTGATCCCAGCGCACTACAAGTTTACTGAAACAAGCACTGCCTCCAAAATCAACTACACTAAACAAACATTTTTCTTATGTCTATCTACAGCCGTAAGATTTTTTGCTTGAGGCCATAATTCTTTAAGATGCCAATTGAAACATGCTTCCCTCTGATATAAAAGTCCAATATGAGAAATCGCAACAGTCAATATTACTATTTCAGCTACATGTAGATCTAGCTATGTCCTCAGCTCCTATGACTAATTTTATCTCTGTCAATTTATCAGAATTAGCTTTCACTGAAGTTGAGTGTGTGGCTATATTTTTCATGACTACATCTCACAACACACCGTGTATGTGAAGTACTGTGGCAATTGTGTGGAAATGGCACATTCCACACAAATGACATCTGCTGTTATCCGACTGGCTTACCTGTTTGAGCCTGAACTCATTGATCTGCGCAAGTGAAGCTTCCAGCAGTTTCCTTTTGTTGGATTTGGCGGTGCCAGGAACAGCGTGCTTTGGTGGCTTCAGCGAGGACTTGCGGGAGCTTGTTACAGATGAGGTCAAACCAAAAGGTTTTGGGGAGGTAGACGACGGGAGAGTCGAGCGGGGTGGTGAAGGGACGGAGAGAGGCTTAGGGGAGGAGCAGAGGGAGAGGGGCAGGTGCTGGGGGGAGGAGGAGGGCAGTAGTTTGGGAGGTTTGGGAGAGGCAGTGCTGGAGAGCGCCTTAGGAGATGTGGTGAGAGCTATGGGGGAGGAAGATGGTGAAGACTCCCTACGGGGCTGAGTGAGGAGGGCCAGGGGCTTTGAGTTGGCAGCCAGGCCAGTAGATTGGATCACACTAAAGTGTTGCTGTGGTGCCTCTGTCCTGGACCTGGAGCTGTGCAGGGCCAGTGGGGAGGTTTGGGACAAGGCAGGGGGGACACAGAGCAGGGTAAGGGTACAAGGGTTGGAGGGTTGGAGTGGATCTTCTGGGAGTCTTTCTTGTCCTGGGTCTCCCCAGAGAGTGGTCTGTTAGTCTTTACAGTTCCAGTGCTGGGTATCAAAACCTGGAGAGGAAATGAAATGAGGAACTGTTAGAACAAAGAATAGTCTCGTGGTGTGAGCATTTGCACTGGTGCACCAAGCCGAGTGGCTCAGGGCACGTTGGCTTCCTGTTCTGCACCCGCACTCTCTGCACGATATCACATTTCAATAAAAAAATGCTTTCACTCTGGATTTTCTAGTTTGCTTCTTTACCTTTGTTTTCTTCTTTGTCCTCTTCTCAGAGTCTGATAATTCACTCTGTTTGTCCTCTTCTTCATCATCCTCGTCATCATCGTCGTCATCTTCATCATCCTCTGCTAGATCTTCCAGATCACTGCTGAGGGACCCGTCACTTGAACTGTCTGACGATGTGCCTGATTCACTGTTGCTCGCCAAAGAAGTGTCTGCTGGCTTCTTTCGTGGCTTCTGAATTGAGAGAAAAGCTGTAAGAATCCACTACACGATATAATGCACCACTTGTGTATTTCACACGTTCACAAAGTCAGTAAGTCCATCTTCACACTGACCTTCTCTTTAGGTTTCTGAATCGTCTTCTCTACCAACTCTGCTGGATTGTTCTGAGGGCTGCTACGGTGGCTGTTAGAGGGGTCTGAATTTTTGGTTGGCTTGGTTGATGCCTGAACAGGAGCTGGACTTGCAGAAAAGCTCCCTGATTGTGTGGTAGGAGGACAGACCCCGCTGCCATTCACTGCACCATTCACCCCTGGACACACAGAACAGATCTGCTGTAATAATAATCAGATTCATCTTTTCTGAGAACTTTGCAACAATGAATAATGGAATATCTGCAGCTAACTGGAGAATGGAATAAGGCTAATAAAAATATTGATTTATACATGTATCTCATCAAACATGCCGGCTGTGCAAGGCACGAGCCCAACATGAGCGGTTTACATAATAAAAGATAAATTAAAAGATACTGTGAAATTAAAAGAGTGCAAGAAACAGAGATTACGAGAGAGAACATGAGGAAAAGGGAGGGAGAGGTTAAGAGAATCACTAAGTGAGGAGTGAAAGTCATTAAATCTTTCTTGAAAAGGAGAAATCTCATCATAGGACAAAGTGGATTTGAGTTACGGAAGAAGGAGACGCACATACAGAGCTTGTGGGAGAGGGGAGACAGATGAATGAATGGGCCTTCAGGATAGTGCTGTACCTTTAGGCGGGGTATGGCTATTCTTGCCGGGCATCCTGATCTGAACAGGACTGGCGCTGTGATTAGGCTGAATATGAGGGGCGAAGAATGGAGGGAAGCCGATGAAAGAGGGGAGAAAGGCAGTAGCTCCCCGTCCATGGGCTTCAGCAGCTCGCCACCATTCTGTTGGAGGAGGAGGAGAGGAGAGGAGAGGAGAGGAGAGGAGAGGAGAGGAGAGGAGAGGAGAGGAGAGGAGAGGAGAGGAGAGGAGAGGAGAGGAGAGGAGAGGAGAGGAGAGGAGAGAATTAAAGATAAAATGTCATTCCCATTTAACCAATTTTTGTCCACGCTTCAACCATCTTCATCTTACCAGAGAGGGCTCCTAGCTGGGGGTGGGCAGCCAGAGCAGCTGACATGCCCAGAGAGCCCAGACCTCCAAACTCAGGCCTGCCCGCTCCGGCAGTGTAGAGGGCTCCGAAGGCTGGGTGGTTGACCAGAGGGAAGGCACTTGACAATGTGGAGCCAATGAAGGGCTGCTCTCCTGCTGCTCCAAACAGACGGCCTGAGATAGATCCAAACCAAAACACGATGAGAAGCTTTCACATTCAATCCCTGACAGATAGTTGCGTGCATCAGCACAGTGGCTGCTGACACAAAGCAACAGCTGCACAAGTGTTCACAACTTTAGACATATTCAGTTTCAGTGAATCTCTTGTGCTGCCTTAAAGAAATTATCCAGTAAAAATTGCTGTTGGAAGAACTTTTGTCTTGTCAGTTTTTGCAAAGCCGCCAAATATTCAATTAAAAATTAAACACTAGACTTTTAAAAAGTAAATAGGATGCTGATTTGTTGTGTTTGACTTCCTTACTCAAATCACACTCTGTCTTTTTTGTTTGTTTGAAGTTGCCGTTTCCATTTGAGATAGGGACTACGCAGTCCTATATCACAGGATTAAAAGACAAATTCTATACAGGAGGTGAATTAAGCTTAGAACTCCAGTGTCTAAAAATATACTTCTGACTTTATTTGAATATTTGTACATATTTAACATCTCACTTTGACATTAGTGTACAGCTGGTTTGACAGTTGTTTATTGCACCTTAGCACAACTCATTGCTTCACTGTTAGTTTTGTAAATGTTTATTTGTGCAGACTGAAAGCATTGTTCTCAAATTACCTCTCTGAGCTCTGGATGTAAGAATCGGCAGGGTGTAAAAACAAGATTGAAACAGGTTTTGAAGGTGTTGCTTCTTATCCACCTAACTATAGGAGAATGAAATACAGAATGACTGTCTTCTATTTGTGTAAGCATTAACTTCAGATTTATCTTTCCAAGAGTGCACACTGCTCCTAATTTTAAATGGCAGCCGTGCTGTTTCTGAGCATGACAGACGAACTATTGCCTCAGCTTTATGTATATACGGTAGCACATTCACATTTAGATTACAGAGCATTTTGTCATAATCCAATTCCATCGCAGAACTATTCCCGTATTGATATTTCTTCAGTTTAAAATGAGAATACGTTGCACAGTAACAAAGCCTGGATATTCTTGGTGACAAAAAGAAGAGTGTGTATAAGGTGTAAAAAGCTAACCTCCTTCTATCCTTTTGGCATTCAATTTCAGCACAGAAGAATACTTCATCAACATCATCATCGTCTAGCGTTTTCCTGAGCACAATCATTTCTGGCAGGGGCGACTGCCACGTATTACCTCCTCCCAGAGTCAGATGCAATTTGGTGTGAGCATATTTCATGCAAATTCAATTTCTATTCCAGAAAAGGAGAGCAAGCCCGCTTGATGCCTCTGCATAAGCCAGGTAATACACATGCAAAAAAAAGTGATGACTGAAGAAAAGGAAAGTGTTGTGCACAGTGCAGATGAAAATGTCAAACTACTATACACATGCACACACCACAGAAATGTAAAGCAGAGTGACACTGGAGCATAGTGTTTTCTGAACTAATGCAGTGCAGGATCTAATAGCAGGGCCAGTTACGTGTGCTCTGTAGCAAAACATGGATATTGAACAGAAAAGAACACGACTCTGCAGATGCATCTCACACGCTATTTTTAAGGCTGAAACAAACTGCTTGTGGTTATGTGGCCTCACCGGCATGCTGGCAGTGTGACATATGAGAGTATAGCCCTTTGTGTTGGTTTCAAGGCCCCTCTCTGCCACAAGACAGCAAAATCTGCCTTTTGAATGTCATTAGAATATGCTGAATATGTAGAGCCCGCCTTGCCAGCGTCAGCTAGTGGATACGAAGATAAACGACGGCAATGCAACCCCCAGAAAGGCCAGCCACAGCATTCACTTATGCCTGGGGTGCCCACCTCTCCCCCGCACACCCCCATTCCTTTCTAGGCAACACAAAGTGACATCTGCAAATGCCTTTTCAATATTAATGCAGGCTTCCAGAAGGCGAATAATTAAATCTAAAAATTTGAAGCGAGAAAGAAGCACGGGAAAGACATACCTAGGATTACCTACTCGCTCTTCCTCACTCTGTGTCTGTTTCTCTCTCTCGCTCCCTCGCCCTCTTTCTCATTCTGTTTCAATCCTTCCTCCACTCTGACAAACTGCACCGCCTGCTTTTTTCATGTTTGGATGCTGCCGAAGGGGGATTAATTTGTTGTTTGTTGCAGTCAATCAAATTTCCACAGACAGATTTAAGTTAATTGCATCCGTGAGTTGATCCCAGAAGGAGAGAGTGCTACAAGCGCCGATCAGCTTTTATTCTCCAAGTGATATCCTCATCAATGACACATGCACACACACACACACACACACACACACACACACACCACACACACACAAAAAAAAACAACACACATAAACAGAGTCCGTGCTCATTTTTATGTTCTTCAGATTCTTTTTCTTAAGTGTTATTGGCACATTGGCAAAGGACCTTGAATCAATGCCTCCACAGTCTGTGATGATACTATATCTCTGCAATATGTAATTACTGATGTTACCTGTTTACACAACACACTTGACAATATTGTTGTTGTTCTGCATGAGAATGTTTTTCCTTTTAATTATGATACTTGGTGCTGGGAAAGTAAAAGAGACGTCTCAACTGTTTTGCTTCACTTTTACATAAGTATGTAAATACTATACATGTTTTGAATTACGGTTCATACGCACTGAAAGAGTGCGAACGTCGTATGAAGTGAAAAAGGATTTCGCTTGCTTGATTCCCACAAAGCACAGCAAAAGTTCTGAGCTAACAGTCTGCATCTCAGCATTTCATTTGACGCTCAGTCCAAAATCGCTTATCTAGAAAATCTGAGCACACGTAATGGCACAGAGGGATAAGAGGGATGTATAATGCATAAGAAGGAGATGCTCCTAATGGCTTCTTCTTTGGGGCAACACTGAGGATATGGAGGACAAAACAAGGGGCTTTATTTTGCTCTCTCCTTCCTCCTCTTCTCGTAACAGAGAGAAAACACAACAATCAGGGAGAAAGCTGGATATCCTATTCCCTACTCAGTGCGGTGCTGGTTTATGTGTGCAGATGTGTGTGTGTGTGTGTGTGTGTGTGTGTGTGTGTGTGTGTGTGTGTGTGTGTGTGTGTGTATCACGGGCCTATGAAAAAAACAGCAAGACATTAAGAGATGAGGAGGAAGAAAGTATGAGCAAATGATTCACTCTCTCACACAGGGGATATCTAAAAAACACAAAGATACAAACACGTGCACACACACACACTCACACCAAATATACACACTGCTCTCTGCCTAATGGCTTTGACCAATACATAGAAAGGAAGCTGGATGCTGGACAGCGCTGACTAGACCCTGAGTGGCTAACAAATGTTAAATCATGCAGGCAGAGGCTCTCTGTCTTTCTGTCTCTCCCTCTCTCTTTCTCTCTCTCTCTCTCACACACACACACACACACACACACACACATGCATGCACAGTGGCGTGCTGAGCCTGACTCTGAGGCAGCTGGAGCCAGAGAGCTGAAGGTTGTCAGGAGACATGGCGAAGCATGTGTGTGTTTCTCACACAAAAGAGCCCCCTAATTGTTTGGGATTCATTAATGCAGCAGCTTTTCAATTGCAACCCAAGCTGTCAGGAAAAAAAATCCTTGTAGCTGGGAGAGAGGTGTATTCACACCGGCTGCAAAATAACTGTATAATTAATACTGGAGGAAACTCATTTTTCATGGTAAAGAAATGAGGAGGATTGTGAATGCTATCGAGACATGAAGGTGACCACATTTGGCATCTTTTTTTTGTGTGTGTGGTTACTTGAAAACTGCTCGAATTGTGTGTTGGTATTTTTCTTCTGTGCGCATGGGTTTTGAGAGACAGGAGATTGACACGGGAGAGGAAAAAAGTGTTTCTTACCAGAGGTGCTGAGGGTGGATCCCAGTGCTGAGGGGCTCGGGGCCAGGCTGCTCTTAGAGTGGGGAGCAGGCGATGACGAAGAGGAAGAAGAGGAGGAGGACGAGGAAGAGGCCGCAGGGGAGGAGGTGCGAGCAGCAGACAGGGTGGGCGCAGGGGAGGCCAGCCGCTCTCCAGACTCCATATCTGTCAAACACAATCCAATCAGCAGGGTTACAATAGCAAAACACACCCACCCGTACACTCGCAAACACACGCGCTTAAACACGCACACACAAATGCATACTGTCACACCTACACAACATGTTCAAGCACACACATGCACACAGACACACACACCTCCTGACACTTTTCCTTTCACATCTCACTTCCCCTGAACAATATTTCTATTTAGCCATGCTCACTGGCTCCCAGCCTCTATTGATTCAATATGGGGTAGGAAGGAGGATGACATGTTTAAGGACTCTGATAACGGACAACAAAGCAGGTTTTACATTTTGATGCCAGAAAATACCAGTGCTGAGAACGTGTTCTTCAACAGGACAGGCTTTTACAGAGAACTCACTCTGCTGGGGTTGAAGTGGGACGTTTGGAATGACAGAGGTTAGCGGAAAAACTCAAACACAAAATAGACAAATAACACATTTGTCACTTTCTTCCTTTGTCGTTCTCTGTCCCCGAGACAAACACGTGCACATCTGTGTTTCAAAACCGGGATCCCTTTACACCTCCCTGTTGAAAAAGAATGTCATTTAAATTAAAAGAGCTCTTTGAGGCCTTTAAAGACAGAACTGCTCTCTGAGTCCTTTCAGTTGCAAGTAGAACTAAAATGGACAGGCTTTTAGATGATAGGTGCATTAACCAACACCGTAGCGCTCCATTATCAGCCTCACGGAGTCACCATGCCAGCCATTATCAAGCAACCAACAACATAAACCCTCACAAGAAACATTTGGCCATTCTGCAGCCAAATATTTTACTTACATTATTCAGCTTTAATCCCCTTTTGCTTACAACTGAGAACACAATGTGGCTATGCCCACACAGCCGCTGACTTGTGGAGCCAAATAAATACAAAACAGTTTCAAAACACATGAATTCACACACACACACACATGGGCGCACACACACACACATTTCAACCCCCACTGCAGACAGACACACACACAAAATCACCTCCCCTGTCTATCACATCAACCTGACTCTTTTTCTCTCTTCTCCTTTTCCATATCCCTCTGCCTGACACTAATCCAGGACTGAAAATCCCCTTCAAACGCACAGTTTGCAGATTGTGTTTTACAGGCAGGCTTTGTTATTGTGTCATTACACATAAACAGTCTCTGCCTCCATCTCTCTTTCCTTCTCTCTCCCTCTCTCTCTCCTGCCACCCCTCCGCCACCCTCCCTCCCTCTCTCCTCTGCAGTGGGAGCAGAGCCACTGATTAAATCTCTGAGACAAAAGCTGCTATCCTCTGAATATCAAGTATCAGCCTTTCGCCAGGAGCAACACTGACAAGAGAGAGGGAGAGAGGGAGAGAGGGAGAGAGGGAGAGCGAGAGGCGCGGATGACAAGAAAACCTGCTGCAGTCCACGGGGAGGAGGCTGGTGTGCCATCGGACTTGGGCAGCCATGACTGCCATTGCTGCAGTGAAAAGATGGTGGTTGTGTAATTATGAGCAAGGTCAAAGGTCTTTCCAGTGGCCTCTCATGCAAGGTGATGGGATGTGGGCAAAAGAGCCAAATTATGAACCTTAACGGCGGGTAAATGAATGTTACATATTAGTTACAAGAATACATTTCTGGTCGAGTGAAGATGAGCAGTTTTATCGTAATTTCAACCAAAAAACTGCTTTCTCTCCGCCACACTCTGTTGCTCGAATGGCCGTCACACTCGCTGCTCCTTCACTTTGGCTGTCACCTTTTAAATGTCAGGTTACGGTGGGGGAAAAAAACACAGAAAAAAAGGGATTCTTCCGCAATATTTAGAAAAAAAAGGTGATTTTTTTTTTCTTCGTGGTGGCTGCTGACAAAAAAAAAGTAAGTATTATTAGAAGTGTGATGAAAATGGAGAGGAGCTGTGGCCCTTCATAATTATCATAATGCACATGAAAACAAAAGGCTTGTGTCTCAGAGGACGAGCAAGCTTATGTGGTGTCAGCTGGTAAGTGAAGCGGATCATTCCCTACCTTTTCAGGGGGAAGGAAAAAACACAGAAAGAGCGAGAGAACGAGGGATGAATGGAGAGAGAGAGAGAGAGAGAGAGATTGAGAAGAAAAATGGATAAGCAAGACAATATACTCTGATTTTGTTGTTGAGGGAAAAAAGGCAGAAGAAAGGAAAGGAGTGAGGAAGATGAAGGACAGGCTGTAAACCATTCCTGTCGTTTCTCAATATCTGCACTTAATGCCTCGCCTTGTCAAAACGTGATGATGTGAACAGAATTGATTTCCCCCCTAACAAACAACAAAAAAGCAATCCCTCCTTTGCAGAGGTGTAAAGCAGAGCTACCCTCCCCCTCATCTTCTCTCATCTCTCACAATCTCTCAAAGGGCCTCTTTCTGGGATGAGAGACAGAGAGAGAAAGGACAGCGGGGGGAGAAAAAAAAAAAACGACTGCGAGGCAAGTCCATCTTCCTCCGACAACTACAAACTGATCACTTAGTGCAATTAAATCTAATAACAATAATAAGATTGAGCTCAGCAATGTACCACCAAATGCACAGCCACAACAATGATTGCAACAATAATGGAGCGCCAAGGTATTTAAGGATCCAATCCTGACTTAATTATGAGAAATTAAAATGGATTTAGCATCAGAATTAGCTTGATTTTATAGGTAATTAACGGCACACCACAGTGGCGGTATAAGGCAAGCGTTATAATCTCCGTGAACGGCTAAATCAATTTGACTTGAACAACACCAACCAATCAACGCAGAACGCCGCAACCAGAAACAGCAGGTCTCGCAGATGCAAGGAGAGGGAGAATTTATGCTAATGGACGAACTATGATTTATAAGATGTGCTCCTGCGCCGGATTCACAGTCACGTCCACAAATACAACACAGCACCCAGCTGTCAACGCATGCAGCTAATAGTGGCTAGATGCAACGGCCCTTCAGGAGATAGTGTAGCTATAAACAGCTCTGTGGTTTTATGATTGCATGTGGCCTTCATATAGGAGCCTTCACATGTCAGTATGATCTGAAAGGAGGGCAGAATAGTATATAGGAGATATAGTGCGTGTGCATTTGGTGCTGGTGTAATGGCCTGTGCTGCTTGGTACGTGGCCTTACATCACACGTTTGTTTTGCGGTGTTGTACGTCCGTGTTGCGTGCGTGTAACGGCGCTGGGTTATGCGTGCAGCGGTTTTGCAAAAGGCTCCCAACACATGTGCCTATATAAAAGTGTTTGTGTGCTTATGTGCGTGTGTGTCCCTGCCTCAAACTATTCAACCTCCTATGTGTCTCACTCCTGCCCCTTTTCTCCTCGCCCCTTCACACACACACACAGACACAAAAACCGCACACACACGTACACACAGTAACAGATGGCTGATACTAACTGAGATAATCCGCCAACAGAGTCATCAGCATGGATCAGTGGTAATCAGAGTGTGGACACAATGTCTCTTCTCCAGCCGTAATGGAAGGAGCGCCTGGCGCAAGAGAAGGGAAATGCATTATTCCCCATGATGCCCTGACCCCATTCAAAGACACACGGTGGCTCCCAGCTCTCTTTCTTTTTTTCTCCTTACCGCAGACGACAAAGACTGTATCATCGCTGCTTCTGCAACATTCACTCTCTCCTCTGGATCTCCTACTCCCTGCCTTTTATTGTGATCCACAACTGTGTCAAGCACAGACCTCTATTTAGCCGTGTCCTGCTCCAAGCAGCTAACAAGACAAATGTCGACATAGCAAGTGTGTCACGATGATGGCTGCTTGTAACAAAAAAAGGACTGGAATGACTAATCATCATCAGCATATGGGAGTCATTGAGTTTTTTTCTCTTTTTTTTTAACATGGTTTCTTCTGTTTTGCCCCCAAAAACATATTGAGTTTTTATGTTGCCATTTCCCATAAATAATGAAGTTCTTTCTGAAAATTGATAATACTTGTCAAATATCCAGACGGTCTGGTTACCAGGTGACAAACTGTCAGTCAGCTCTCATGAATCACTTATCACAGGCACAGCACACAAACACACACACACACAGAGGTACTTTCTGTAGCATGTGTTTTTGGAAGTGAGATCATTAACACCGACTCTTAATCAGCTAGAACATCTTTTATTTCTGACCTTGAATAGCGGTTGCTCAGATGCACCATTTTGAACTTCCCATCCCACTTTGTGTTTGTATATGTTCGTGTGGGTGTGTGTTTTTCTAGGCACGACATGTGCATATGGATTCGGATGTTTGTACTTTGCATGCTTGTTGGCAAAGAACACTAACCAAGCAAGCTCATCTTGCTTATAGCAGAGCGCACGCACAAGCTTGCTTGACCCCTTTTTTTCCTCCCTTCACCCTCCTCCTCCCTGCACGCACACCGTCAGCCAGGAAATGACATAACCAGTCGTCTTGGCAAAAAAAGTGACAACCTTTGTCCAGTGTCAAACATCAACTCAGAGAACATTTAAAGAGACAGTATGTCTGGCGTGATATCGTGCTACACCACCGGCCACATGACTATTAATCAGCTAATCGGTGTAGCTCCGCTCTGTTTGGGGTGTTATACCACTGAGACACTGCATGACACTTTAAACATTTTTAATTCATGAAGTGCAAAAAAATCTACAGCATATCGAATAACTGAATAAAAATCCTAAGCAGGACATTTGCAAAACTGCATAATTGCGTCAAGAACTCACAGTGGATTGTGCCAACGCCACAAAGAAGTACAAAGAGACAGCATGCCCCAGTGTGGCCCATCTAGGTGACAACAACTAGAGTGACTCAGACCCCTCCCTCGGCACTGCTCCTGCCCAGTGACAGATGGCAGAGCAGGGCATGTAGGGGATGGGCACCATCTCTCACCCTGCCTCCGCTAGCCTTGGCAGTGGTGCTGGCCACAGGTCTTATTACAGCCACACCACTGCCTGCCTGCCTGCCTGCCTGCCTCCATGTAACACTGGAGCTTACCACGCTAGAGCTGCTTACTGCCTGCCAGGGTAAAAAGGTAATGATATGGTCCTGTGTGCAACAAATGGTAGAGTGTTAGCACGGAGGAGTTTCCAGTCTCAGTATTCAGTGGGCCTTGTTGTAACCCATACACACACGCATATCCATGTAGCTGTAAGAGGCTTTAGATAAAATATAAAACCAAATGGCGTGCCACACGCATTCTGTATATTTTTGAAATGACAAGAAATCAGCTCTTGCCAAATGGCTTTATTTGCCTTTTCAAGCATACTGTAGATGCCAAAGGCTGGAATCAACACCCCTACTCACCATCCGTCTCTGCTGGGTTCCCAGTGACAATAATGTGATTTTGGGACATGGTGATGACTCGGTAGAGAGGAATAGGATAGGCTTGTCACTTGTGTTTGATGTCAAACCTATGTGTGACAGAATAGTGTTACTCAGCTCAACCAGACATAGCACTACTCCCATTTCCTGGCCATAAATAGAAGAGAATGAGCCGGTAGTGAGTGTGTGTCTGTGTGCATGTATTTGAGAAAGAAAATCTCCGTGTATGTGTATCAGTGTGCACACAAGCACACCCATATGCGCCATTCTAAGTATTATAAAGTAAGCTCAATAAGAAAATTCCCATCTCTTACGCTCATTCGCATCTGCATCCAGCCAAAGCTAATTATTCTCCCCATGGTAACCTAGCAGGGTCTTCACATCAAAAAACCAGAAGTGTGCATCAGGCAATCATCCCTGATGAATCTGCCCTTCTCCCTCTGCTAGCCACTCACACTCATCTGCCAGTCTCACTGCTCATTACGGGTTTTCTGCAAACTGAACCAGATCTGCTCGCCACTGGCTGCATGTGTCTACAAGAATCCATAATGACTTTGGAGCAGTTTGGAAGCAGAGAATAACACAATCTCGTGCTTCAGAGAATAACACATACATTCACGCAATGCACATGTACACACACAGACACTTGCCAGATGCATGGGAGGCAAGGTGAGTGGTAAGCCAATGCCTTTTAAGGTTAATTAGCATTTAGATTACAATATTTTACAGTCCTATTTTCACAACAGAGCATCATTGTATGGAAGTCAGTGCAAAGAGCCAAAGTGATGATTTGCAAAAAAAAATGTACCTTGAGGCCTTAAACACTGAGCTTAGATACCAGCTGAATGACTCACTTTACAAAATACATTATTACATATTAAATACAGTAGCTAAAATTCTCCAGTATTTAGAAAGACTTTTGCAGACATTTGCACTTTTTTCCACAACTGAATCATATCAAAATGTAATTATAATTATGTCTCATTACTCCTACGACATTGCCCAGGTAAGCAGCACTAAAATACTGTAATTGCTGCCACACTAACTTTATTATGTCGTACCTTTTTATTTAGAGTCTTCATAAAAAAACATTTACAATGAGGCAGATGCAGAACAGAGAAGCTGCAACAAACTGATGCTGAGCTGTAAACATTTGGCAACAATGATTTGGACACATCTTTTTCCTCTTTCTATCTCAGTAGCAGGATTTTTGTCTTGTGTAAAAAAAACAGTTGCAATTTTTTGTGCACAATCTACAAGGTTCGCTACATTAATGCTGATAACGCTACGCTTCAGTGATTTATGTGGCTAGAAATTTGCGTCACTGCAAGCCCTGATGCTCATCTTTTTTTGGAACGATGGCACGTCTTGATTACATGCATTGAATGAATTGAAAACCAAGCATTGCAGTTCTTTGTTACAAGAATAAATATTTTAAATGATACGCCATCTTATTTACAGTGTGTGATTTTGAGCTCATATCAGGTATATAGCTACAAAACGACACAGAATTTATCATATAAACCACAGTTTATCGGTGCTGAGTGTGATTTCCTGTGAAGAAATGAATAAGATATCCTTCATTCTGCGCACTGCACATATTTAAATAAATGCAGGAAATACAGAAAAAAAGTGAAACTGAAAAACAGGAAATAACATCAGTTATCAGGGATATCAAGGAAAGATGCAGAGAGGGAGAGAGAGAGAGAGAGAGGGTGGGGGGCTGCAATACTCCAGATATGCATAATGCAAATGACATGCGTGTCAAATAGCAAAACAAACTGACAGTGACAGAACAATGGAATAGCCAGAGAGCGGCAAGTCTTGCTTGAGCGATTGTTGGAGCCCCTTCTGTCCATTTCCATGGGAAGAAACCATTTTTCTGTTCCGTTCAACTGAAAGTTTACTTTCAGGCGATAACTGATATCACTGTGCAAATGTGACAGAATTGAGATAAGTGGTGTGATGGCAGAAATAGTTTATCCACGACTACCAGTTACAAGTCTGGTTTGATGCCAGTCATGGAGCACATCATGTGTTGTTTGACAGAACAGAAGAGGCAGCACATTCACAGCCACAAACGCTAATCTTTAGTGCTTCCCTCAGACACACAAAGCTTAAGTAGCCACATTCCTTCCATATTTATCAGCTACCCTAAACAGAGATGTCCATGCAACAGTTTCAGCCTCGACAATAAGAGGGAAATAATTCAATATGAATTCACAATTATGGGCACCTTAAACAATACTGTGGAACAACAAAACTCTGTCTCATGATGCTTGTATACACATATAGCATGTAGGACAAATGACAAAAATGACAAATTAAAAAAGCTCCTCCTTTCTGAAAGATATAATTAGTTCTTGAATAGGTGATTTAATCCTATAAAAGACAAGAAAACAGTTCCAGTATTCTCTTTATGCCTTAACTAAGTTTGTTTGCTGCTTCTTATATGATCTCTTCATCTTTTAGTTTTAAATTGTTTCATCTGACCAACATGTCATCACTTTTTTACACAGTTTTCTAACATTTTGTTTTAGATCAAATCATTGACTAACTCCTCAGGAAAATACATTAATTTATGATGAAAATGACAGTTGGTCAGTCGGCCAAACATAACAGTTTCCCTGGTTCCTGCACTTGCTATACAGTCCGCAGCTCACTTAGCTATTAACACTGCTAAATGAAAAGGCTGCTCACATCTCTGGCTTATCTCCTCTGCAACCCCCCTCACTCTGCTTTTCACACTTTCTATTATTTCATGCTTTTGTCGAACTCAACATTAATAACACCTGCACATTAAGGCTTCATTAAAAGGGGCCCCGGCTTTCTGTGCAGCACAAACAAGGAAAAAAGCTAAATGGCAACATGAAGTTAAACATACACTTAGCATGAGGAAGTCAAACAGAAAACATGTTTACAGGTGTTTACAGTGGCACACAATCTGTAGCGTTGCACGTGTGTGTTCCGATACTGAAATCAGGTGAAGGTCTTAAAAGCTATCGAGTGGTTTCAGGAACAACAATCCAGCAACATAAGCCCTGATGAGGGAAAATCCACCGGCATTAAACCCAATATGTCAATCACTTGTATTCTTCTGTTCAAACGGGTGCTTTACTTAATGTTAAACATGTGAAAATGACTGGCTGGAAGAGAATGGTGTTGTATTGACAGAGAGGGAGGCAAAGCAGCAGGCAGTCAGCCACTCTGTTCTGCTTCACTGCAACATGGGAGGGAGGCCAGCGTGGACACACACAAACACATGCACACACGCACAGATGTAAAAACACACATACGGCCATGTACACACACAGGCAAGCACACACTTGCACAGATGAACACACAGTCATATTCTCTCTCTCTCTCGCTCGCCCGCTCTCTCTCTCTCTCTCTCTCTCTCTCTCTATCACACAGACATACACACACACACACTCACACACACACACACACACACACACACACACACACACAGTGCAGCAGGTGAGGTGCCAGCACATCACAGCGCTGCCATTTTTCAGTGTCTTGCTCAGGGAGAAGCGCTCTGACATTTTATGAAGCACTCTGCAGAAATCAGCAGCTTGTAATGGCGGCTGGACTGTCACTCCTTTTCCACTCTTCACACTCCCTCTATCTCCTTTCCTCACACTGCTTTTAAGATATTATCTCCCTCGATTAGCATAATCTAATCAATTTTGCAAAATTGGCTTTTAATTACAAAGAACAATCCTCTGTCTTCTTACTCTGTCTTTAGGCTTTTGTGTTTTAAAAAAAAGTCAAACTAAGGCAAGAAGTAAAACACCAATGAAAGGTTAGAAAATGCTACCTATCACTGCTCGAGTGAGAGAAAAGAGTAAGAGTGATGGCTGAAAGGTATAAACGGCAGAAATATCAGAGAAAAACACAAGTCAAGTGGACATGAAAGTGTTTCTTCTGAAAACATGCTTCAGAGTATAACAACATGGCATTAATTTGACATAATGCATCAGCAATCTGGTAAGTGCTCCAACACCTTTAGTTGAGATGGTAAAGCAGTTGTTTTCTCACTTCTTTATTTGACCCTTTGAAACCTGGCTGCTGATATTACTGTACGTGCTCACTGGAAAGGCCAAATGATTAGAAAACCAGCTGTTAAAAATGTCCTCCGCATGAGACCAGAGATCTATAACTATGATTAACTCTCTGGCATGTTGTTGTGCCTGACAAGCTCTCTGTTGAGCAATGATTAACAGCTAGTGACTCTACAAACTGCTGCTAGCACATTAACACAATGTTTACATTAGCCAGACCCTTATTGGAGCCATTACCGCTGAAGCTAAGCTAACAGTCGTCTTCAGAAGCTCGGTAGCCGGCAGCCTGTGGCCCGACGATTTACAACGATGACAAAGCTTGGCAACCGTGCTCTAAACTTTACCTCCAAAGTTTCACTCAGGGCCAGCACATTTTAGAGTAGCTCAGAATAGTATGCCCACAGGAAAAAAATGTGATTCAACTTGAAAGATGTGGGAAGTGTCAAGGCCAAATCTCTCAGTGTAGGCTACGCTATAAACCTTAAACTAAGCCGATTTCATTAATGTGACATTAGCATTTGTAATGAGAAAAGGGGAAAAAACCCTTGGGACATCTTTGTACTGTTACAAAAACTGCACACATGTACGCATATGCCCACGCACACGCACACATACACACACACACACACACACACAGTCGCACATGCAAACATAAACACACACACATAAGCTCCAATATCAGGAACTAATTTACATCCATATTACACAAGAATCACAAAATTCAGCCAAAGCACAGAGAGGAGAGAATGCTGTATTTGCGTAGGTTTTATAATGAAATATCACAGCTTAGTTTCTGTAAACTAACTGTGACAGTTAGTCCAACCTTTACTGATGAACTGAGCAAATAATTCCCGACAAATAAAGCCTGGCATTCACTCCCACTCTATAACGCTCCAGATAGAAAGGAAGGGATGAAGACAGCATCGAGAGCAAATCTTCAACAATCTCATCACTTTTTTATGACTTGCCAGTACAGTCACTTGCCAACTAGGAGCTCATGTGATCTACAACAGCAATCCTTGTTTATTCTTGAACAAACCATTGCATACATTGAGCTGACTGGTTCTGCATGTCCCTTTAAGAAGTCCTGATTCATTGGACCAGCCACTGTAAGGTTTCAGAAAAGTCAGAGTTTCCCCATTGACTAAGGTAGCTTTAGACATACAAATGGTGCTATGTGATTAGTTATTTTGACAGTGGAGTTAAGGCCTACAGCCCTGAAAAAAAGCTTGAATTTAACATACCAGTGAGGCAGCATGCAGTTAAGGCATTTATAGAAAAATGTGTTACTTTTATATTTCTGAACAGGTAACCTTTGTGATGTGTTAAGGTGATACTGACATCTACAGCAACCGTTTTTCTGTGTGAATTAATATACCCTTTATTTATTCAGACGGTCAAGATCCCTTTTGCAAGCAAGAACTAAATGATAAGTTATTTTCATTCTCTGTTAGTGATGGGTTACAATTACTGCAGTGTAGAAAAAAGCACTGAAGAAGTTGTGGATGAGATACTACAGAAATTGGTTAGAATATTAACACACTGCATATGACATTTATAAGGTAAGGATGTGAATATTTCATCAGATGCATGTAATTTTCACACTTGAATACACTTACTATAAAACATGGTGTAGCGGTGGAATAAAATGTGGTACTGACACACGTTACAGAGAATGCTGTTACAGATGTGTTAACTATGACGACAAAAAACGACAACATAACAACCACATTATACTCAAGGCTCATGATTTAGCAACCACTCATCATTTGAGAAATGAAATAAAGTCAAAGTTATGATAATAACATAAACAGTGATGTAAAATACATTTAAACAAAGATCAGCAGCCAGGAGTCACTGTGTCATTTCATTATTAACTAGCTCATTAATAAAAGATCTAAACCTGCATGGGTCCCAGTACCATTTTATAACAGGCAACTAGCAACTTGTAAGCCTTTGGCTTTGGTTTGTATCCAAAAGATTTCTCAATTAGACTCATAATTTCCTTGCTAAACACTGAGATGCTTACTGACTGTATTGACAAGAAGTCTTGTAATGATGTTTGCTGCCCCCAATAATGAAAGTGGTCTATAAACACAGGATAAAAGCAGCTTTGTCTGGATTTACAAGACTACAAAACTAACAACTTGTTGTGGAGGGGGGTGGGCTGACATGCAACAAAAGTTCCCATTTAAAATGAAATCAGACAAGTTCTGCAAACACGGTATGCATCTGAAGACCACAGATGCTCCAGGGCTCCCCAAAAGCTGTATACTTTCCCATAAGCTAAAATCTGTTGCTGAAAGATTTGTGTTTTCTGTCTATATGACAGCAGAAAAAAAACTGTGGCAATGTTATGTAACTTGCCAAAATGCTCACAGCTGGCACTCATGTAACGAGCACAAAGCTATTTTTACTTGTTTCTGAATGCTAAGCTAATAAATTAAAAGCAAAATGCCTATTCACCATGCATCAGGAATAATAAAGAGACACTAGTAATCAGTTTAACTTTTACTTCCATTGACCCGTTCACCGGTAAACTATTTGTTTAAATCTAGGTGTATGAAAGGAGGATATGGATGTGTGTTGGACTGTTTATTTTTTGACACACACACAGAGGGGAAAGTGGCAAAATTAAAAGGATAAACATGATTACATATTTCAACCACACCAAAATGAAAACACTGTTACACTGTAATTTTATTTTAGTTATCTTTGTCAGTTAACCGTAAAACATGAATCAGAAAAAGTGCCATAAAACAGCACTAAAGGACTGCTGTGTTTCTGAATAGCCTCTGACTCGCCTTAAATGAGACAAGTCAAGGAAATCCACCATTCAGTGAGCTGAGATTAAGACCAGAACTGTACAACACTGTGCTGACCACAGATTGCCTTGAGGCATGCATAATGTTACTTTGACATGGTTTGTTCTTTCTTTCTTTCTTTCTGCTCTGTTATTGTGACATCTGATTCAAAGAACAAAAAGGCTGCTCTCAAAGGATTCAATGAATGATGTTACCAAAGTGGAAATGTCATTGTCCAATCCTTGTGTCCTTGTTTCTGTGGCCTTGCCCACCTTTTCATCATTGTCGAATGACAAAATCAGGGCAACACGTTAAGAATCAGCAACACATACAGAATATTACATCTGTTGTTTGTTTTTTCACATCTAAGAAAAAAAATTCTAATAATTCTAGTTGAACACTTTAGAGGAATGATAAAAAGTTTTCTTTTACCGCAGTTCAAATTGTGATAAAATATGACATTTTATCCCCTGCATACAGAATAAAAAGGTAATAAAGTAGTATCATAATGGGAAACAGCTTCACTCTACCATTTTCCAGTATCACCTTTCTGTTGCTCTATCCAGGACACTTTTTCTCCCCCCTGGGGGCAAATGTAGAAGACCCTTTTAAAAGTCCAGCTGTGCCTTTAAAAGAGTTTGTCACACCAGCAATGGGGTGCTTTGAAATGCTGTGCAGAATATCCACAAAATAGAGCTTCTTTTTTCCTGTGGCATGGCCCGATTTCTTGTGTCACCACACTTCCCCTGCGTGATTTTCTATAAAAAGTCAAAATATTTGAGTCTCCATTGTTGACTCTGTCAAGCGCGGCTTTGACATTATTGCACTGCAATCACACTCCCACAGGTGGATACACACATGGCCGTTAAACACACACACACACACCGAAACTCACAGTTACCTGGGTTAGACTGAGCGTCACCGCAGTGTCACGCTATCTTTTCATGTGAAACTATATCCACAGGCCCATCCTTCGGATTCTAGCACTTCCTAATAGTTGAGCCAATCACAAAGCCTGCCATCAGCCCCCGTTTTTGTTATCTGATAATATTTAAGGAGGGGCTAAAGAGAAGAAAAAATGATAGCTTTGGCTCTACATGAATGTCTGCTTGTGTTTGGTTTGTGAATCTCTGTGCCTATGTCATGACGAGTGGATTCCTTGTGTGGTGAGGCTGAAACCAAAGCTGCATGGGCCTGTTGTTGATAGCTGTGTCTCACCCACTCACTGCCCCAGAGGGAGTCAGGACCAAGACCACTGCTCAGGGTCTGTCTGTTCACACACATGAAACACGGGCTAGGATTACACAGGGCTCAAATATGACTCATCCCAAGGAGGGGGTGGAGGACGGTCCTCTGTGTTGTTTTGCACAAATGCACGCACATACACAGACACACATTGCCCGCAATGATAGCTACATCACAGGCTCAGAGAGAGGACCTTGTGGTTCCACACACCTGCCAAAGACAGATGTTAAGAATAAATCAGAGAGAAGCTCGCAGTGAAGAGAAACTCCACACTGCTGTAACTCCACTAACTCACTGCACAGCACACTAACTGGAGAGCAAACAGCTGCACATGACAACACACACCAGTGATGAAAGCAACAATAGCATACATGCACCTGACATGCATACAGAGAGAGGCTGCATCAGGGTGAGAGAGGGTTGTTTTCCAGTTTCTATCGTACAGCCTCTATTCATATTCTTTGTGTTCTTTAGCGCTGTTTTACTGCTGTGCAACCAGCTCCCATCCTCTGGAGCTGAGGGTGTTTAAGTGCAATTGTTCTGGAAGAAGCCAAAATCCTCCAACGGCAGACAAACAAGTCACAACAAGGCTGAAAGCGGTGTGGGTGGTTTGGAGAGGAAGCTCTGTTTTCCGCTGCTGACTAGGTGAATTTCATGATTTCTTCATTTAAATATAGCACCACCGAGTTAAGACGAATCAACGTGCTCACAAAGCCTGCCCTTTAAGTAGATGTGTTGCACAATAATATGCTCAAACAAAATCTATTTTAGGGGACTGCGACCTCTGAAAGCATAATTTAAACACCAACACAACATCATCCTACATCCTGTCAGTCACTGTGGCATACTTCCTGGTTCCAGAAACCGTGTGTCAAAAAAGAAAACTCAGATGTGTTCACACAAGTACGTAGCTTTTGTCTACGCTGGCAGCCAGTTCTATGGGTATCTTGTGTCACTTATTTGTTTTTAGCCGTTGCAGTCTAACAGGCTGGGGGAGGCAAAGTGGTCTGTGGAAGTATATGTGAGTGTGTGTGTGCATGGTATGCGTGTGTCATAAACAGACACCCTTCACGCTTTGTGGCCCAGAAACAGGATAAAACAGTAAGTTAACCAGCAGCGCATTGACATTATCTCTTCCTTGCTGTCCTGGAATGCCAGCCCGCTGTGAAACTCCAAATATGTGGCATCCTGTCACACAAAATAATGCATCTATGTGTGTGCGTGTGTTTGTGTGTGCTTGTGCCAACTCACGAAAAGAAGAAGCGAGTGTGGGTGTTTTGCTTTGTCTGTCTGCATTAAAGGTACAAGGCCAAGTGTGAATGTCTAAGTCTAAATGCTTAATCTTCAAATACTAGAGACCACGAGGCTTATAAAGACTATGAAATTTTGTTGGTGTAGATGTTCAAATCCAAAAGCAGACAACAAATAGTATTGAAATCTGCAACAAAAACATGACAAATGTGTTCACAAAGAGTGTCGGTGGATTTTTTTCAGGTTTGATTTAAGAAAGTTTGTTCCCGTCCACGCTTACAATCACTGGGCAAAATAAAGCCTAACTCTGGCCCTTGTGATGCCGATGAGTCTAACATCCATGACTCAAGAGGTCAGGCAGCCCATCCACGCTGAGCATTAGGGGTTAAGGGGATGAAACCAAGTGTGAAATGTGAGAAGACAAGCCAACATGGTTTCTCAGGCAACAAATAGGAAGGCGACAAACATATCTCAGTGACTGCAAGGAACGTGAGGTATGCTAGGAAGAAAGACTGGCACACCATCCATGATTCATACGAGTGCAAGATGGAAAAAGAATTAGAGCGGCTTTTTGAACTGGCTGAGTTTAGACATGTTAATCAGTAATAGTCTGTTGTACTTCAGACGGGAGGAGTGTGAGCACATGGGTGTGTGCGTGTCTGTGTGTGTATGTGTGTGTCTGGCAAGTCCATCGCCACTTGGATTTGAGCTAGTTGAAGCAAGAGAAAGCTCCAGACCAAGAGATAATCCATCTGGACTGTTTCCTTACAAAACATATGGAAAAATGCAGAAGGTTTTTTTTTTTCCTTTTCCGCCCACAATAGCTATTAATATCTTACAAAGAACATTTGCTCATGCCCCACTAAGGACTGGAATTCCTGCTGAAACACAGTCATCTTGGAAGATTACAAAGAGGTGGTCAGGCATTTTTACACACTCCCCTTATGTATTTACTGTGTGGAGGGATGAGCATATTGTCCCATAACCACGTGAACTAAGGGGTAGCACTCAACATATTATTCACACACACACATTTCGGTAAAGTGAAGTGACGTAATCTAAACGCCCGACATGACTTATTCTGCTCGAGCCATTTAAACAATGATAGTCCTTCTTTGCCGTTTTGAAATTAATTTTCTCAGCTATCAACAAGGAGCCCTAAATAATCACACCAACTACCTGACAGGAATTGTCCACAGCAGCGGCAGAAACCTGTGTTAAAATGACAGCTCTGTAAATTGTTTTAATTATAGCCGACACAGATAACAGCCTGTGGAAACATCAGCCTTTTCTTCAAGTCCTCTGCAAGATTCAAACATACAGTAGGCTATTCCCTGAAAATCGCAGTTGTTTTGTGTGTGTGTGAGTGTGTGTGTGTGTGTGTGTGTGTGTGTGTGTGTATGAGGGCGAGGGTGTGTATGTGTGTGTGCGTGTGTGCGTGTGTGTGTGTGTGTGTGTGTGTGTGTGTGCGCGCGTGTGTGAATACAATATTCATTTTGCTGCAGGAGGACAATCTATGCATAACAATGAGAGGCGCTAATGAAATCAGCCATCAACCTGCGATACATACATATTAAAGCAGGACCTCAGAGTGTCATTCGCTTAGTGCATCATTTGTTCCCACTCGTTTTTTTTGCTATGCCACCTGACCTTTAGAGTATGTACCCCCCCCCCACTTCTCCACGCTAAAAATAGGAAGTGTACCTGCAGTACTGTGGCATTATGCATACATGCATGTGTGTATGCAGCGCTACATGGACGTGACAATACATTTCAGAAATGTGCACAGCAGTGATTTTGCGGACAAACAGCTGGGGAAAAAAACATGATCTTTCGGGGATGTATATCGGGGCAACTAATGTTTGATTGCTCAAAGTTTGGCCATCTGACAAACACCCTTTAACAGATGATGTCAGCATTACAAATGCTAAGCACAGTCAGAGCTGTACCTTCAGTATAATGTCATATCATCCCAACTGCCAGGGAATCATGCTCCTCCCTTCCCTCTAAGCATGCTTCACAGCTCTGGTCTCTCTGTCTCCCTCTCTCTCTCCCTAACCCCCACCCCCACGCTGGCAGGGAAATGGATCCCTCCACCTGACAGTGGCCATTTTGAGCCTCCTCTCCTCTCCACTCCTGCTTCCTGGTAAACAATGGGAGAGGGATAATTGATCAAACAGCCAGGGAACCCTCTGAGCAGGGGAAGGTCACCGCCCGCCAGCCCAGCTCACTAAGGAGGGGAGAAAGGGGGTGGGGGAGGAGATGTATGTGTGTCAATATGTGTATGTGCATTTGTCTGTGTGTGTGTGTGTGTGTGTATGTATGTGTGTACATGCATGCATTGCAACTATGAATGTGTTTTTGTGTGTGTGACCAAAAAAAAAAGGACACAGAGACAGACAGAAAGTAGTGTCTGTATGTGTGTGCGTGCATCCGTGTGTGCGTGTGTGTGTGTGTGTGTGTGTGTGTGTGTGTGTGAGTGAGTGGGGGGAGGATGGGGGGGTGGGGGGGTCTTTCTGACGCTCTTGAGCTGCCATTTTTCTTCCCTGACAAAGACTCCATCTGCCACAGAGCCATTTGCTGCCTCCCGAGTCGGCAGAGCATTCTGCACGCCGCGTTCACCTTGATGTCACCTCTACACAGCTCACGCCTTGCTGACGCTGTACACACACACACACGCACACACACACACACACACACACAGACACACACACTTAAACACACAACAAAACACATTACTTTTCCTCTTGCACACACAAGGATATATATGCTCATTGTCTCCCACTCACAAACAAAACACACACTTTCAGTTTCTGTCACACGTACTATCTCCGCACTCTCTCTCTTCACACACACAAACACACAAACACACACACATATTGAATGTGTATGTGTCTAGGCAGCGGCCCTCCCTTTCCTCTGCATGGCTGATATCACTGTGCAACCATCAGCGCTGTGCATTGTGGGAGTGTCTGTTGGGGCAGAGAGACGCGACAGGGGCTGAGGGATTCACACGCCTCTGAAAGACAGCCAGAGGGAGAGAGAGAGGGAGGCAGGAGGGGAGGGAGGCAGAGAAAGAGAGAGAGAGAGAGATACGGAGGGGGCCGGTAACTGGAAATGAGAGATGGCATTTTAAAGAGGAAGCTGAATTTCACCTGCAATTACCGTAGCTCCGGGGCACATGGCTCGGTTAAGAGACATTTCATTCCAAAGCCACCGCGTATAGCTGCTGCACTGAGCCCTGAGAGGCGCATAAAGAAGGAGGGAGAGAGAAAATAGAGTGGTGGAAAACTCTCTTCTGCCCAAGATGGCCCTCAGCAGATGCAGTGATGAAAGAGAGGAGGCAGCTAGGGATGTAACTGGTAAATGAAACCTAGCAGAAAAAAAAGGTGGAGAGGGGAGGAAATGAAAAGAAAGAATAAGAAAGGAAACGAAACAAAAGTAAAGGAAAGGAAACGAAAGGAAACAAGGGCAGATAGAGAGACAGGGGAAAGAAAAAGGGTATCTCATTCAGCAGGCCCCAACTCAGCCATCTGCACACCAGACCAGACAGCTGAACTGGGCCTCAGAGAACACACAAAACACACAACTGTATACACACACCGAACAAAGAGCACATCAAATCCAATAAACACAGATACTCACACTCTCACAGTTAAGTACAGGGAAACTGGATGTGTTTAATGATTAATATCATTCTTAGTATTCGTCCTCCTCTTTCCATGAAACTTCACCCTCTCTCTCTGTCTCTTCCCCTCTCTCTCAGAACTCCAAATCAAGCCGTAATGGTTTCCCTGAGGCTCAATGTCCTGGCTAGTTTCACCAGGCACACTGCTGTGTTTCATAGAAGAAGTGTGACTGCACAGAAACAGTAATGAGCTCTCACTGGGAGCTGGGGGCCTCCTGGCACTGCTAATGGGTCCTCTGGACTGCAGCTGTATCCAGGTTACAACCTGGCCTGGCTGACAGGCCCGGGGACGCACAGGCCCAGCAGGGACAAACTATTCCCAGCTACAGGCACGCATTACAGTCACAAACTGCGTCCATATCAGCGGACTATGTGTTTGCTGTGTGGGTGTTTGAAGTTGTGGAGGAGGAAAGAAGATCTGGAGAAGAGGGGGTTAGGGGGCAGGAAGCTGTAGAGGATGTCAAGAGACGAGGGGCCATGGCAGAGACAGAGACCAAGGAATAGAAACAGATGAAGAGATGTGGTTTGGCCATAAACGCAGCAGATAGACCCAATAAACCTGGAGGCTTTCATAGGGCAACAGCTGGCGTCGGGTGACTGTGTGTGTGTGTGTGTGTGAGAGAGAGAGAGAGAGAGAGAGAGACAGAAAGTGTGTGTGTGTGTGTGTGTGGTCCACTTAATTATCTCCATAAAAGAGTAACCTTGCAACACTGACGTGCATGTACAAACCAAGTACAGAAAATAATAACAGCTTGCTAATAATAATTCTACTAATGATAACCAATTACTAATTGTCATATTAATACACTTGGCTGAGCTTCAGAATGAAAGCAAAACCAGGAAACACAATAGCAAAGCCAGCAGGGACTATGAACAAAAAAATGTAAAACAACTACATACAAACAAGTTTCAACCTTCAACGAACGATGTGACAGATGCAAAGTCAGCAACAATGTCATGCTGATATATGGACATGGTGTAAAATGACATTCATCATAACATCAACAACTCTGCATTTGTTAACTGGCTCAGCAAAAAAAAGTATTAGTATTAGATAAAGTATTAGATCCAACATTTTACTAAGGGTGAGCATGATGTGATTGGTAGATTGGTAAGTAAGTGCAAGCGATGGCAAAGGCTGGATCATCACAGTGAAACAGGCATTAGGGCCGAGTCCAAGGAGCTCAAATTGCAATCCTGTTTGTATGCAGCTAAAAGGTTTGTGATGCATGGGGTTTAAAGGTCTGCTCCTAATGTTTCATAAATTACTGGTATACAATTATGTTGCATTATGACACCCAAAACTCAGCACTGTGTGTCCAACATCTCCCCCTCTACTACAACAAACACATTAAAACACACACACACACACAGGCAGACACACAGACCACTCCTGTTGTTGCCCTCTCTGGGAAAGCTCACAGCTTGGCTTCTTTAGCTCCTGTTTTGTCTGGGCTCCATTCAAAATGGCCCCCTCATGACCATGCACATTATGGTCCAGGCAGGCAGCCCCTGAGTGGACTGAGGCTCCCTGGGTGCAAGCAGTGATTCATGGCACAAGGGTCTGTAAAAGAGCAGCCTCGCCCCACGCTGCAGCCCTTCATGGGGACAAGGAGAGCAGAGGCTGTTTGGCAGTGGGGGTGAATCAAAAGTCTGGCTACAGGATTGAACCCTGTTGAGACCATGCGGGCCAACAGAGGCAGAAGGGTCAGTGTTTGTGTGTGTGTGTGTGTGCGTGTGTGTGTGTGTGTGTGTGTGTGTGTGTGTGTGTGTGTGTGTGTGTGTGTGTGGTGTTTGTGTGTGGAGAGAGCATGAGTGAGATTGAAAGCGACACAAAGACATGGATGGGTAAGCTCAAACTAATGCTGGAGTGTGTCTGTTGAATCTGCGCCGCTCCCTATCCCGGGGAAGATCTCGCTGTAGCTTTTTAACAATCTTAGCTCCGAGGCAAGTACAAAGTACTAAATGTTTAGGCGTTATCTCTAACACTTCCCCAATCTAACAGAGCACCAGTTTAAAGGGCACTGGGAAAAAGACACTGTGAGAAACAAAGAGGGCTCATGAATAAGAGCTGAAAAATGATAGTAGTTGCTGGGATTGATGAAACCCTATTCAGGTTTTGTGACAGGCAGTGAGACACACAAATTCTTTCCCCTCAGGCTAGAAGGTGTAATTTCCCCTTCCACTGTCACAGGAGCCATGTAAAAAATTATCTATAGCTCAATGAGTGAGTGCTGCGAAGTAATTCCAAGTCATTTGTGCATCTATCTATCTATCTATCTATCTATCTATCTATCTATCTACAGTATCTATCTATCTATCTATCTATCTATCTATCTATCTACAGTATCTATCTATCCATCTATCTATTTATCTATCCGTTCCTGCAGATTGAGGCTCTCAGAATAGAAACACCGGCATGCTACTTCGTTGTAACACGCGGTGGGATGCGGATGGAAATGCTGGCCCCACAGGACACACACGCACACATAAAGAACGGACTGCTGTGGGGCTGACGCAAGACTATCTCTGTCTCACGTGTCTCTCCCCTACGGCCGCCCGCTGCTCCTGACCTTCGAGATGTTTTTCTCTCTCCTTCTCCCTCTCCCTTTATTCCTCTCTATTTCACACTCACACAACACACACACACACACAAACCCTCACTCACTTACTCCCTCCCTCTTTCTTTTTTTTGCACACCTCCCAGCCACTCAGTGTTTTGTCATTAAAAAGCATTGCATTTCAAGCTTGGATCAAGCAGATGGGGCTGCGTAAGCATTGCTGCTCCTTCACGCAGCACCTTGGCTTAAGTACAGATATTTCACATGCATTACAGCAGACCCCCTCCCCACTCCTCATCCCTCTTAAATGCATGCACACAAACAAGACATGCAAACACGCACAACCTTCCTGGAACCGGAGAATCAGCCCGGTTGTGGATGGCTGCTTCATATGGGTAGCTCAGTTGTGTAATGCCTAGCTGATGTAGTTGAATACCTTAAGACATGCTCCACAAAACAAGAGCGCCAAACAGCAGACAAGAATATTGTCTCTTTGCAAAGAAAGCATCATTCTCATCCTAATATATTTAGTAGTCCTTTTCTGTAGACCAGTGGTTTGTGCCTTCTGGTGGCAAAACACTGACAGAAATACTCACTTAAAGTTCAAGGGGTTCATAGCACACACAATTACACACACACACACACACACAAGCGTGCATACGTGAATGTAATGTAATTATATCTCCGTGCCATCAGACACATTTCTCTGTCTTTTTTTCATTTTCTCTCACTCTCAACATTTGCATATTCCTTTGGGTGTTTGAGTTGAGCAGCTCTTTCCTTTTTCCTTCTCTTGTCTTCCAAGCAACAAATGTCAGCTAATTACACCATGGCTGTTTGGATGAGCTCCATCTTTCCCTGTGCTCTGCTGTGCTTGTTCTCTATGGGGCTGCAGGAAGAGTCAGGCAGCCAAGACACCAGTTAGGAACAGCCAGCTGTGGGGGTTGAGCTACAAGGCTACACCCGCTCGAAATTGATTCCCCAGGAGAGGACTCATCAATACTTATCACAAATGATACAACCAGCTCACACCAACCTGCAGGGGATATAATGTATCATTCACAGCCAAAGATGAAGCAGTAACGGTTGGACTTGATAGAATCAGGTCTGGTAACACACAAGGCTAAAAAAGACAGGCACGGGCAAAACGAGTGTTTCCCTGAGCTCTGCATTGAGTTAAAAAAAAAAAAAAGAAAAGCGTCTTCTAAAAGATCCCATTTGATCTGGTGACACACTCGCAGGCAAAGGGCCATCAAGTCAGGCAGGATAGAAAGTGCAAGTCATTGTCTGTGTATGGAACAATAAACTGCCACCTTGGTGTGTGTGAAGTGAAGCCTTGAGGACGCAGCCGCGCCCCTGAGTACAGCTTGCTCTCACAAACAGTGAGAAAACAGAGAGAAAAAGAAAGGAAGAAAGAGAGGGCCAGAGAAAGGAGGAGATTGACGCTGCACAGACACATACAAAACTAATCACAATCCCAGATCCTAACCTCGAAGCACTGACAGGCACAGTTAACAACCATTTACATTCAGTGTTGGGCCTGAACAGATAGCAAACTCAAAGGATGTTTATTAGGCACGTACGTTTCATACAAATATTCTGATTAGAATGGGAGAAATCTAATTAATTGCTTGATTCATTGAATGAACCCCGAATTTGTAATGTAATCATAACAACTGCTTTTCAAGGGGCTCTTGTTAAATTTAATTGGGGGAGAAAAAAAACATCCTCTTTCACTGAATGAATGAAAATCAAATTAGGCCTGAAACTGGAGGAGTCTGCAAGTTTGCTCTGGCGTGGTACAAAAAAAAAAAACTGTAAAAGCAGAAGTGTGTGACAAAATATGTTTTAAAAAGTCACGCATCAAGTGTTTTGTAACACACAAACATACATCAGGGGCACGGAGCAAGAAAGAGAGGAGATGTGAAAACTCTTTGGTGTACTGCGTACTCACTGTTAGAGATGTCTTCAGCTCTTTGACATAACTGCTGTAACACCTGAGGAAAAAGCAGAAACAAAAGATCACTGTGGTTCAGGTTAAATATATAATCTGAGGCGTCGGAATGACATGTGTCTCCAGCATTCTTTGTTTTACTTGACAGTAAAATCATTAGATTACATGCAGTATTATGATAATTGTAAAGTTTTTTTTTTCCATTTGACAGCCTGAAAAAGGGATTGAAGCCCCTAAAACTACCTGTGGACCAAAGTTACGGCTTCACAGGTTGGGATTGTGTTAGTTTTCAGACACATCAAACAGAAAATGTAGTGACGTCTGAAACACAGCTGTGTCTACACTCACACACACACAGAAAGATATTCACACCCACAAAAGTCTCTTTCTCCCTGAGCCCTTTCTTGCAAAACCTGTTTTTTAGAAATGGATCTAGACATTGGAGCTTTGAGTGCGAGGATATTTTCCCTAAACACAAGACAGTTCTTGCAGAGAACCAAGCCTTACCAGCGTTCTCACGCCCATCTCTCATGCATTGTCTCTAAGGCCCTCCTGTGCACTTACAGCCTGAGCTTAATCTAAGCAGCTCACCATAACAGACACCACCCTGCTTTGTATATCACACAACAGCGAGCAAACACGGATTTTACAACTTTCATTTCCGCTGATATAACTTATTCCTCAATAAAAATAACATCTGAAGAAGAATGTTCAGCTGGCATGTCAGTTACAACTTGTGTCGGCATGGTGAGGTGGTATCAAAATACGGCACCTACAAACTTAAAGCCTCCTCACACACCCAGACACACTGAAGCAGAGTCTTACAGGCATTTCCACACACACAAGCGCACAAGCAGTGTTGCAGCGTGTGTGGGAAGCGATCTAACAAGGTTTTGTTGTCAGTAAACACATCCATCTGGTCAGCAGCAACAAAATCAAGTCTAGTGGATGCTTCATCAGCACGGATGTGGTCAGATATTTCAATAATATATTTCTGTTTTAGAAAGTTGTTGTTTTTCCTGGAGAGTTGTAGTCATTTCAGTAAATGTCATTTGTTGAAATGGTAAAAAAAAAAAAAAAGAAACGGGTGCATTGTGAGCCTAAGTGATTTTGTCTTCCCAGATGCCCTCCAGTCTTGTCAAAGTCTGTGGCACATAATGCAACACGTATCTGTCATTACAGCCACATTCATCACTGAACGGGAATCACCTAGACTGACTGTGTTTATAATAACCGAACTGATCGAACTGTAATGGTTCCCTTCATTATCTACCCTCTTGAGCTGACAGACAAACACACACATGCACAAACTGCAGGCACACACAAATACTTTGATAAGTCATCGCAGTGATAATGATAACAGAGAGCCAGGTAGGCTGAATTCATCTTCAGCTTTTTCATAAAGGCCTATTAGTGGATGATTAAAGGATCTCTGCTCACAGGACTTCAGCACGGAAAATGATTTGCCAGCCACGAGGCAGGTGAATTACACTGGATAAGAAAGCCAGTGCTGTCTGCCATCATTTGCCTGACTGAGAATCAGGCTGTTAGTCTATTAACCTCATTTTACTGTAAGATCTTACCAGTTTTACATCAATAGCAGATGGATAAAATATCAAAAACTCACACACTTCTTTCCTGAGACTTAACACCTGAAGTCTTACTGAACCGCAATGTCTGCATAAATCACATCAGCTGCAACTAACAATTATTTTCATCGCTGATTAATCTTTTCTTGTGATTTTTGGCACATAAAATATTAAAAAAGAGGTAATAAATTCTCATTTAAACATTCAAGATGACTTATTCTGTCCATCTGACAATCCAAACACTTAAATTAGTGAAATAATTGTTTAGTTAAAATATGATATATGAAACTTCAAAATCAGTAAATATTTAATAGGGATAAAATGGAAATGATCAAACTATCATACAAGGAAAAAACATTCCTGTATTCATGTTCTTTAAAGCGATATAAGTTACAACTGCCCTAAGTTACAGCAGTGAATGTATTATCTTCTGAGTAACACAGTAAATAGCTGTCACTACTTAGTAATTTCCATCTAATTAACTTAAAAGGCCAAAAACAAACAAAAGCCAGGAACTATCTGCAAAGTTATAATTACCTGCATTTACACTCCAGGCGTGCTTGCACACGGACAGTGTACAACCGAACTCAACTGACTCTCTCTGAATTGTTTGATTTCCCTAATCTACCTCCTTTGCCTCAGCCAAACAGATGTTGACTTTGCTTTAGGATTCATACAGAAGCTCTCAGGCATCTGCACAGGGTTAAATACAAGAGTCAGACTTTTGTGAAGAAAGAAAGAAAGAAAGAAAGAAAGAAAGAAAGAAAGAAAGAAAGAAAGAAAGAAAGAAAGAAAGAAAGAAAGAAAGAAAGGTGTCACACCATGTTTCATGAGAGTCTTTTTTAACAAAAAAAATTCTGTTGGTTTTTGAGCATGGAAAACAAGTGTACTCTGAAAATATACATATTGAGATTGGCCTAAAATCCCTTGCTTTTTAATATTTCATGCCTTGTTAGAAGAGCGACGCTGGTGAGGTGTTTGTCTCTGTTGTCTCTGTTGATCTCTGGCACACCGGGCCCTGTGGGAGTGAGTTAGTGAGACTTGGCCGCAGACATTTTCCTGAAGCCCCCAGAACAAAACAGGCAAGTCTTGACAGTCTGTCCGCCACCGAGTCGTCACACAATCAGTTGCAGGAAACCAATCCCTAAATAGCAGTGATTCATCTCTTCATCACACACAATGCCAGTACACAGTGCACAAAGAAGCTCTCTCTTCCTCTCTCTCTCTCTCTCTCTCTGTCTTACCCTATCTGCCTCAACCCCTCCCCCCCCCCTCTCCTCCCCAGTGTGGTCTCTCATGCTGCTTAAAAATAAGTGCTTCTCCCAGCTTTCTTTGCCCTGTGATTTACTGGCAGTGTTTAACTGCAGGGCAGCATCTTTTATCGTTACATGATCTGGGGCTGAAAGCTGACAAAATGGAATCTCTGTGCGAGTACTTTTGTATGTGAGTAAGTGTATGTTCAGGGCAGGGAAGGGAGCGAGCAGAGGAATAAAGAACTTGTGTGAGAAACGTTTGTCTAAGTGCAATTCAAATCCCTCCAGCCTCCCGGTGCTGTGCGTGTGCGTGTGTGTGTGTGTGTGATTGTGTGAATATATGTGTGTTTGTCATTCCACTAAATGATTTCTTCCTTGACTTGATGGAGCAAGTGGCATCTCAAGGGAACGGGTTACACCACACACTGAAGTAAAGCGCTTTGAGACTGGAGAAAAGCTCAGAACATTAGTGCAATCCATTTGTGAGAGGTAGAAAAAAATATATATATATATATATATATACATGAAACACCAGACTTGATTGTGGACTGTGTTTGCATCCATGTTTTTGTGTTGCAATGATAACTTCTCTCCTAATGGCAGAGAGCCCATTGCTGCATTAGGCAATCCACTTCCATTTCTTGCTTTTTCCTTTTGCAAGACAAATCTCATTCGGTTATGCAGTCGCGCTGGCCTCGCCAGTGACTGTCCACAGTTGCATTTTGATATCGCTATCAGTACAGTATGCGACCAGATCATCACCAGTGGATAATCAGGCGAGCACAGGCCTACACAACAGGTTTAGCGTATCGTTACAGCCTTGATGATCCATCAAGATGACGTGTGAAGGTCATAGCAGCCGTGACCAACACAGCTGTCACATCTCCTCCCAGCACCCTCTTGGCTAACTGGCCTTCCAAAACACTCAGCACAAAACATGGCCAACTGGGGAGCACAGGGGCCAGGGCCAACAGAGCATGCCTATAACCCAGACTGGGCGCGTATGACAACATGACTACGACGACACAAAATGTGTCACAGACGCAAATCAGAGCCTGCGACGACACCGCAACTACGACAGGGAAACCGTTGGCCTATCTCGCAACGAAAAACATTATGAGCCATTAGTGTCGGCTTTCAGAATTTAATTCAACACCCGATAAAGCCACAATTTTTAAACGACTACCAGCTCTGTTGTACAAGGGGAAAAGGATACAGTGGAGCTGTGTGGAGAGCAGATGTGAATCCACTTTGATTTCAGTGCCTGTGTGTGTGGAGCATCTATTAAATGGATCTGCTGTCTCCTTGATCAAGGGAGTCAATAAAGGGCCAGTCCTGTCAAACCCTCAGGGGTAAGTGTGTATGCACATATGTGTCCATGTGTGTCCGTATGTGCGTGCGCGCGCGTGTGTGTGTGTGTGTGTGTGTGTGTGTGTGTGTGTTATGGACAGATTTTGAAGTACTCTGACAGGTGAGTGATTGAGTGCTTTCATTTCCCTCCAGCGACAACAAGACGTGCACACACAAACACATGGGTAATACACACATGCACACACACAAACACACACACAGTGGAGGTTGGAGAGAGAGAGAGAGAGAGAGAGAGAGAGAGAGAGAGAGAGAGAGAGAGAGAGAGAGAGAGCTGTTGTTTCCTAAAGGATGCTGCTCCTGCTTGCATGCTTAAATTAGCTCTAAATGTTTGGATTACACACGGGAGCTCTCACAGAGGATTTAGCAGCCATAGCCTAGAGTCCAGGGGATGTGTGGATGTTTCCATCTACATCCACACACACATGCACACACACACAAAAAAACAGCCTTATACTGATCACACACACACAAGTCAGTCAAACATCACTCGTTATATTCTGTGAATCCTTGACGACACAATTTATCCATCCGACACAGACTAAAGATGGAGGGACGCTAAAAGCCACATGGAGCTTTAAATGGTGTAAACAGGAACAACACACGCCGCTTCATTCATCAGGTTTCTGTGGGGAGACAGTGCTTTCTCATTACACTTTTTTAAAGAGTGCAGTCTTGGCTTCTGTTGGTGGGGGGAGGATGGCAGACGCAGAGACAAGGGAGAGAAAGGAGGAGAAAAAGAGAAGGGGAATGAGGGAGGTCAGCGCCCCCAGTCTCAGATAAAGGCCCTCTCCCTCCCTTCTGCCTCAGCTTTCGAAGCCCCTGCCAGGATCGAGAGGCGTCTCACGTTACAGCTGTCTCTCAGTGTCATCGTTCAGAAAGAGAGCGGGAGAGAGAGAGAGAGACAGACAGACAGAGGGAGAGAGAGACAGACGGAGAGATGGAAAGCGGGACAATGCCACAGACCGAGCGGGGCTAGGCTTTCAGAGCTGGACAAGAGAAAAACAACAACAGCAGCAGCAGCAGGTTCAACTGGATGAGGAAACCCGTGTGATTTGGATGCCTGGCGCTGTTTCTAATAAGTGCTGTTAATGCAATATAAATTTTCACTACAATGTAGGAGCGTTTTGAAATCACTGAAATGTGCTTTGACCTTTTTGAGACAAATTATTTCGAAATGGAGTGTGAACGGCGCTAGTCAGTTCATTTCCTCCACACCACCTGGGACTAACTGAACACTGTGACAGTTTCCTAAGAAGAAAAAGGGGAAATCATTTTTTTAAAGAAACACTTTGCCTTCTGTGCAGTAATAAGAGAGAAAGAGAAACACGCTATACTTAGAGATAACAGTTAGTGTAAGAGTGCGTGCTATAGGGCTTCTGCGGATTAGACATCGTTGAGTTGCTCCTCTACACATGAGTATCCCTTTTTAACCTGAAAATGCTAAAAACAGCAGCTTGTCCCGGGTCCAGTAATGACTAATCCAATGACTGCTTGCATTTTCAGCCTGCGCCACTAACAAGGTGAGGCCATGTAGGTCAGTTCTAAGTAAGGTTAGATTCAGAGTCAATGCCCACTTCTTTTCTGCAACTTTTTTTCAGCAGAATGCTATTCAAATCACAAAAACCTTTATGAAGGAAAAGGTGCTGTACATGCAGATTTCTACTCCAAACCATAGCGCTTACACAGTCTACACAGTGAAAGCTGATTGTATCAGTGTGTTTTACATAAAATGTCGTTCTGAACAAATACACATATAGCTATGGCATGGCTCAAAACTGCTTTCCTATTTGTTTTCTCTATCCCTGTCATTTCTCATGGCGTTACGTAGGAGTTAAATATTTTAAATTCTGGCTTAGCTCGGAGCAGGCTTTGCCAGCACAGCTAAAATAAAAAGCCTTTGTGGCAGCAGTGACCAGATTTTAAATGCTGAAGAAGATCAATAAATGGGGGCTGTCGAGGCACAATCTCATGCATTTGTGTGTATACGCCTGTGTGCATGTGAGTGTGTGCGTGTCCTGTCCCTATGCATAAATGCCTGCGTTCTGACAGCAAGTGTGTGTGTGTGTCAGGATGCTTGTGTGTGTCTGTGTGTTTACGTGCATCTTAACACCCACCCAGGCTCACAGCTCCCCTGCCTGCTACAAGCTATTCTATAGTATCATCAAGAACCCCACTGACCCAGGAGGCACACCAATAGAGAAACCAATATCATTCCCATTCCGACATCCAAAACCTTCTTCCTATTTCTTTTCCACTCCCAGTTTTCCCCATCTGAGCGCAGTCAGCATGGGAGAATGCTAGAGAAATGTGTAAATACTGGCCCTCTGCTACAGATTGAGAATGTCAAGGTGTGGTAAACATCAAACTAAATAGCAGCTTTTCCAGACGTCACTGCCAATTCCACAATCAAGTTGCCGTTGAAACAAAATGTTGAGAACACAGACAAGATGGATGTGGACGAGAGAAAACGACAGAAAACATCTTTGCGTGGCTTTGTCAGGAAAATAAAATCCCATCATGTTTACGCTGTTCCAATCCAGCCAAGTTCAGCTAATGCTAAGAGACCCTGAATGTCTCTATTTCATGAAGCCAAATGTGATTTCTTTTCAAGAAAATAAATGCTTTCATAATGCTGCCATGTTTTTTTTTATTTTATTTTTTGTTTTGTCACTCTTATGTTTCATAAAGGCCACATTAAATGGATGCTTTCAGCTCACATAAAGTGATAACCTTCTTTGCTGTGTCTTTACCACATGAATAAGTGATAGAGACAAACAGTGAATTATGAGGACTCGCATGCTTGCTGTTCTACGGCTCCACAAAACATGAGGTACATCTGTATTTTCACCTCCACACTAATGTACAAAACAAAAACAGCCCTGAAGTGGAAAAATCATCAGGACCTTTTGAGACTTCATTAAAAGAAACTAGCCTGGACTTTCCAAACAAGGCATCTCTTTGGAGGGGAAAATCAACCTTTTCACCTTGCTGGTGGAAAAACAGGCATCCCAACGAGACAGAGCATGCACAAACAACCTTGACTTTCATCAAGGAAATTCTCACATTGAATGATAAATAGAGGCCCAGGGGACGAACAGCAAAGAAGCAGCTTATCGCCTTTCCCTCCCAAATTTGGCCGCTCTGTCTTCTGTCTCCTGAAAGTCAACACGGGGTGACCCACTTGCACTTTACACTGCTTATTGTTTGGTAATTAATCCACCATATGTAATCCACACAGAAATGCAGAGAAAAGTGAAATAGGTGTCGATTTGTTTGGTCTTAATTAACAGCTGAGATTGTTTTCTTGCTTCTACAACGGGAGGCATATGTGCCCCATCTCATTAGCTTAATTTTCAGACGCATTTTCTCGCCATACGGATGGATACAGACAACTCCGGTCAAAGACGGCCACAGTTTTTTGAAAAGGTTCACATTTAATGCAGCTGTCACCAAGCATGCACTTTAGACAATTATTTGTGTACCCTGATGATTATCAGGACATTCAGTGAACATGCAGTGTTACCAAAATAGCAAGGTAACATAAGGTTAGGTAGATCATCTGAGAGCTAACCAACTTTCCAGCTGAGAGGACATTAACCTGCAAGGCCATGTAAACACGTATCAATAAGGGAGCTGCCTGCATGGGCCTGCAGCACACAGCACAAAACAGTGGACCAAGACAGAGCAGTGCCAATTTGATCTGTAACAATAAGACGCATTATCAATCTAATGCCTGGAGGCTTTTAGGGCTTTTGCTAAAATGCGGCTTCTCCTCAAAAGACCATTAGCCCTTATGGGATTAATGTCTACGTCAAAAACATTTGTTAAAGTCCTCAATTTCTCAGTAACATTATTTCATCTGTCATTACTGTTTTCTGTTTGTGTGCGTGCTTGAACATTCATATTCTAATAACGCATAGAAAGAAGGAGGAAGAAAATGTGACCAGCCTACCATTAGTTTTTGAATGATTTTGGTTAACACAGAACAGACCTCTACTTCCTCCCTGAACTTCACAGCTCTGTGTCAGCACTAGCATGCAGAGATTTGACAGGGCTCCCAGATGGCCATTATTATCAATAGATTGTTTGGAGGTCTTATTAATCTCTGACTAAATATAACACACTGACATCAATGCCATGAAATATTTAGCTCGGGAGTTATTCACAGACTGACACTCAAGCACTTTATATAGACTATAAAATGTATCTTAGGTATAGGCATTTGTATGTGCATTATAAGGCAAAAGTTTAATTCCTCTGGCATTATCAATCCAGCCCTTTGTCGCCATGCCTACAGGACACATCAGCCACATTATGACATATCTTGTCTCATAGAAGACACAGAACATACTCTAGCTCAGGGTTGAGCCCTACAATCAGTGATAGGCTTAATCAGCGACAAAGTCACTGTAAGGAAAATGCAATACTGAAATCAGGCTCATTTTTGCCAGTATTGCCATAAATATGCATGTGCACGTCTCATTTTCTGTCCTGATTTAAGACAAAACAGCTCAGGTTTAAGGTTTCTGCAACCAAGCAAGGGGATGGGCACACGTTTTGTATATTATGGTAAAGCATTTACTTTGCTCTTGCAATTTTTCTGTTCATGGTAGGACAGCCCCAGTGTGGACTGCTGCATGTTTGCCACAAATGCTAAAAGTTGAAGGGAATATCACAATCTGAAACTGACTGAGCTCTATTCAGTCATGACATAAGTTTTTAAACATAGAGGATAAACCAGTATATTAGCTTTGGAGCTTCAAAGCCAGCTAGCTAATGTCACGTTTCAGAGACATAGTGTGTAATAGTGAAAATCAATTAAAGTGCACACTTATGAATTTGTAATTATCTGGTATATCATTCATACGACCTATACACTGAAAATGTTTTTGATGCCAAAATGAAGCGACATCGTAATACATTTTTAAGCAAGCGCTGCCTCATACTGATGACTTGATCAATATATCATGCACTCCTAATAAATCTCACTTCACTTCATTCAGTAGAACACAAACTATGGGTTTCCTCCAGAAAAAAAAAGAAGATAGCCCCATATTCAATAGTCAAGGATTATAGAGAATACAGCCTTGTGTGCACATGGGATTGTCTTCTCAAAAGCTGTCCAAGTTCTGTCAGATTCAGCACCCCCAGACACAGAGCTCGTGAACCTAATTTCACCTAATCAGCTTAGTCAATAGCAACCGTTTGCTGTGACTTTGGTAGACATGCAAATAGGGCTTAACTATGTCTATCCTTAATTCCTGAATGTTCAAGTCAAGCGGAAGTCCTCCTTTATCTCTTCAAAAACAACAGTTCCAATTTGAGAGAGGAAAAAGAGAAGCAGAGACAGAGAGAGAGAATAAAACTCCAGTCGAGAGTTGACTTTTTTTTCTTGGCCTGGCAAGGAGAGACATCTCTGATTTGAGTGTGCTTGAGGTAGCACAGTGTGCTTTCATTTCCAACCAACATGGCAAACAAACTCTGACAGATTTGTTCCCCTTTTTTCACTTTTGCTCTTACTCCCTCTCTCTCAAATTATGGGAAAACACACTGCACAAATATATTAGCACTTCTTGTCGGTTTGTATGTTCAGCTGCAGCACTTGCACGCGCACACACACACACACATTCACATGAGTGCACGTACAGGCGCACACATATTCAAACAAATCTGCACAAAATGACGCTAACAATAGACAGTTGTAATAGTGCTAGAAACTGGGAGACACTGTTCCGTTTCAATTCACTGATACCGCTAATGGCTTCTTAGCAGCTCCATGAAATCAAGCAGCTGTCATGTCGATGCATCAGCAGTGAGAGGAGGGAGAGCCATCCCCATAAGGACAGAGGCACCGCGCCTTCATGTTTGGCTAAACATCTGCTCCTCTGCACTCCAGCTTTGCAGCAATAAACGGGCAAACAAAAGAGGTGGGAGGTGAAATGATCAGATTTTCCATTTCAAAGCATTTGTTCAGTTTGTTTTCCTTTCCCCTCCTCTTTCTTAAACTGCTTACAGGACGCGGGGAGGGAAGTGAGATCAAAATTGCAACTGTGAGGGACAGAGCACATACATGTGAGCTAAGAAATAACACCTTTTTCACAGCAGAAATTAAATGAGGGGCACCGTTTCTTTTTTTTCCCCTCAGTCTCCTGTCTAAACTGTTGAAAACAAGTATCACAGCTCAGTCAGGGGTGATCCAAGCTGTGCATGTTATGATGAGAGTGATGCATGTGAGGAGGTGCACGTTCTAAAACTTGTCAATCTGGCAAATCCATCCGTCATACATTGACTCAACTTTGCATAAACCCAACAATTTCACCAGTTACCAATGAATGTTTCATTAAAGGGTGGCAACCTTCTCACAATCCCATTATCTCCAACATCTTTTGCGATTCAAAGGGTGTCTAATCACGGTTATTTGGCAGTGACATGCAGTTAAATTTCATTTTGACTGTTCTCCCTTTAACATGAGTCTCGCTAATTAGGCCTAATATCTTTCCTTACTTCCTTCCTTCACTCCTCCTTCATTCATTCATTCATGTTTAGTTGCAACATTTACCAACAATATTCGCTTAAAATAGCACAAACTGCCTCTTTATCTGCATCCACTCATGTCCACCTGTCTCTCTTTCTCTTCTGAGAAAAGCACAATATCTTGACACACAACAACACGTCACTTTATATTTGCTCTTTTTTTTTAAAGCGACCACAAACATCCCTCTTTGAGATACACAATCTAAGAAAAAATTCCTCCCGAAACCACACACAGGACGCGAACCACCGTCTCAATGTTGTTGTTTTTTTTCTCCCTCTCTCGAACGAGTCTAAAACTTTTGGTAAAACTTGAGAAAGAGAGAAAAAAAAAACGTGGATCCATTCCCTTTTAAAGTAGTCCGTGCGTTTGTATGTGCGAGAGAAGAAGAAGAACAAGAGGGAGAGAAGGGGGAGAAAAAGGTAAAAGGGGTGCTTGAGGGACGAATTTTAAAACAACCAAGATGGCGAGAGGCTTGTTGTTTTGGAAGGGGCAGGGGGGGAAAAATGGAGGATATTGTAATATACACAAAGGGATAAATTTCAACAACTCGGCCAAGAGGGCTGCTGCTGCTTGCTAGCTTCGCCTGCTCGGTTTGAGGAAGCGACCGCGATAGCAGAGCTCCCTCTTCCCCCGGCAGGCTGGCCAGGCTAGCAACACTGACCCGTTGTGGGGAACGGAATAAATAAAACAACAACAGTATTATAAAAGTTAATCCAAACCGAAAAGGTGGGGATATTTATGTATTTGTCACTAATTGTGTCCTTTTTTGCGATTTCGCGTCGAGGGACTTGTTAAAACTGGATGCATTTCTTTTAACGGACGGACCAACGGCAGTCCGGTGCTATCGCAGTTCTTACCCCCCTACTGGCTTGACGGTTACGCCGATAAATACGCACCGAAGAAAGAGAAATTAACAAACTGCACATTTCCACGGTGAACAAACAACACCCGACAAGCACTCGTTTCTCACCAAAAGTTAAATTCCTCGACGATAAAAACAAGTTATCAAACGAACCGAGCGAAAGACAGGAAAGGAAAGAGAGGGACACAAAGACGATTCCCTACTATCAGGTCACCACTCAGAAGAAGAAGGTAAAGAACATACACTGGGCTTCTTTTCGCTAATAAACAGGTAAAACTTCCACCAAACGTACCGCTAACGACTCCGGGACACGGCGACTGATCGAAATACATCGCGGCGAGAAAGCAAGAAACTATACAAAGCAGCTTTTTTGACATAAAACACAAGGAAAAAAACTCAAAGCCAAAGCTACCACGCAGCTCATCGCTTGTTCTTTTCTGTGATGGGGCGAAAACAGCAGCCAGTGAAATATAAAACACTTACCTTTTTTTCAGTTTCGACACTTTACTTTATTTCCAGCGTGGGTTTTTTTTTTAAGTTTTTTTTTAGTTCAACTAACACTTCGGATCGGTCTTCCTTCTCGCCTCTTTTTTCTCCTTGGTCGGTTTTGGTTATGAAAGAGGTCGGGGACGAATGATAAAGAAGGGAATTGGGCAGTAATTGAGTCTCGGTGTGTGAGTGTGTGTGTGTTAGTTACTAACAGCAGATTGAAGGAGACTCTTCTCAAGGTTTATTCAGCTCCACTTCAAGGAACCGACCTGACGTCAGCTCACTACTGCCACACAAAGAAAACTTATTATTTGTGCAGCGGCCGTAGTAAAAAAAAAGAAGAAGAAGAAGAAGCGAGGAGACAGTGTGCTGGTAATTGACCGTTATTACTTTAAAAATGCGACATTGTCATTAAAGCTGCGCAGCTCCGACAGGATAACTTTATTTGTCGTGTTGCTCACGGTGGCATCATATGTTATCGGACGGTGATGTAAACAAATGCAAACACGCAAGTAAAACAAACAGCCTTCATAACAATTTAATATGTGCAAAATACATAAATAAATAAATAAATAACAATAACTTTTTAATGGCCTAACATTTTTGATTGATAATTACATTATAGTTTGGATATTTTTTTAAATAATAAAAGCATAAAATCCAAAAAGTTGCCCAATCATATTTTTTGGATGCAATATGAATAAAGTTGCATTTCTTACTAAGAATAACCTGCAACCAGACGATTTTTTTTTTTTTTTGCAATTTCATTCTTTTTTTCAAGATGTGATGATCAAAGAATCCTCTAAATGGGTAGTTGTTGGTTAATTTTCAGTCAGTCAATTAATCGATTAGTCTATTTGACTAATTATTTCATCTCCAGTTGAAAGTGAAGACTGGATGTAGTTTTAAAAGGCTATCTATCTGTCTGTCTATCTAGTTTGTGGTTTCCCCTCTTTCTATAAGCTCAATAGCATAAATAAATTTACAGTAAATAAAAACATCACAGTCAAAAAGCATCATACTACTGGACACACTATCTATCTATCTATCTATCTATCTATCTAGTTTGTGTTTTCCCCTATTCCAATAAGCTCAATAGTATACATGTACAGGAAATAAAAACATCACACTAAAAAAGTATGATGCTACTGGACACACTGATTCCTTTACGTCCATCTATCCATCTATATATCTATAATTCCTCATGTCTTCGACTAATAACTGACCAAACGGCGATGATACGTGATCAAACAAACACAAATCAGGCTCTAAATTACAAGGCACTTGCCGAAAAAACAAAACCCAGAAATGGGACAGCTCTTCTTCGGGATAGGATCAATACATTGCCTGGCAAAGACAGCCATCTGTGCCTAATTGTATGCTTTACCTCCTCTTCTGAACACACAATAAGCAACAGGCTGAACGCAGGCCCTCTGACCCAGACTGGGTTTCCAGACGGGGGAAGATTATTTCATTCAACTGGAAAACAACAAGGGGGTGGGGTGGTGGTGGTGGTGGTGGTGCTGGGGAGCTTTTTTTTTTTTTTGCAGATGGAGTGGGCAACTGTTCTTATTTGCCCCACCCTGATGAGGATGAGGATGGGTCACGGAGCCCCCGAGCCAACTGGTGTGTCTCTGCATGTCACATCACCACTGGTTGTATCCATTTTAACAAGTATTATACTGGATTAACAAACTGTTCACTGTTACTTTATAGACACCTCATAAATCAAACACAAACAATGAACTCATTGTTAGCGGAGTGATGGAGTGTTGGTTTACGGGCACATTCATATTAATGCTTCATAAACATTATAAATGACCATAAATGTATCCGGATTTCTCTCCCTCACTCTCTTTCTCTATGCTGTTATGTCACAACATCCAAAAGTGTCACCCTAATGTTACTCAGAAATCTGTCATTTTTTAAATGTGTAATTAATAAAGAAAGAAAGAAAAGCGGGTGAAACATTTGTGATCATCAGAGTTTGCATGGACGGACACGGAGCCCCTTATTCGGCTTGTGGCGCGCAGTTAAAGCCATTTTATAAGCTTGCTCTCCATGTTCTTTGGTCATTGATTTTTCTCTCTGCCCCTTTCCATTACCTGTTGAGATGGGGGGTTTTGCTCTTCTTCAAACGCACACACACACACAGAGGCAGACACACGCACATATACACAAAATCCTCTCTATCAGTCTCTCTAGCCACTGGCACCCTGGTGTATTTCTCCATCTCCTCCGCCTCTTGTAGCAGGAATGACAGGCCATGAGGAATGACAGTGGCTCTGTTTGTCATACAGTAGCAGCAAGAAGCAAGGATTTTTAATTGCATTGGAGAATCTTCATTAAAGAGAGCACATGGGGGCGGGAATGGAGGGGGGGGGCTGCATGGGGCGGCGTCGGGGGGCACTCTGAGCATCGTCATTAGGAGAAGGCGCTAGTAGCATAGAAGGGTGGACCCTCTTTGCATGCACACTGAGAATGCCTGCCGTACCTCGGTCATTTGTAACATAATAAGTGCCAGCACAATGACTGCAATGCGAGAAAGCACACCACAGGGAAGAGAAGGGGGAAGGGAGACAGCATGTCTGTCTAAAAGAGGGACTTTTTTTTGTCTTGATTAGAAAGTATAATGAGCCACTAAAGAAACAAGAAAAAAAGAGGATCTCTCCTGAGACTGATGGAAAACAAATTAATCTGGTGATTTAAATTTAATTATTATTTTTCTATTAGTCCACCATGCAAAGACAGGGACAGCCATCAGAAGCGAGGAGCTGTGCTTGCATTTATTGATTTTTGTCCAGACACATTCAGGGAATACAGATTCATCTGCTCTCTTCCCCACACAATCCACTATGTGGGATTCCATTAACACAAGAAGCTTCCAGCAACTCTAAGATGTTTAATTTGAACTCCATAAATGGAGCTTAAAATAGTGTTCACACACAAGAAAAAGTGGCCTAAGGATGTCTTTTTATGCAATTGAATTAGCCGTCACTTATTGTTGTGCCCTACATAATAAGTATTAAATAAACACCCAATAAATTAAATTAAGACAATGTTCTGCTGTATAGAATGAGTCAAGCGCTATTGTTCCTCTCTGCCTCCGACATCTTACACTGCTATAATAGTTGAGTTTAATTTAATCTTTTGTTTTGGATTAATGCAAGAACTCTGCAACCGGACTGTAATTATTCTTGCCATCCATGTAGTATCTCCTCTTTGTTGCATCCTTTCAATACATCAGTAGTCCTGAACACAATGCCTTGTGAGATGTAATGATTTGAAAAGTCAATGATTTGAACTGCCTGTGTGATTAAAGCACAAGGGACCAATTTGTGGCTGCTATATGTAGAATACTGGTGTGCCTCGAGTAACATTCATATTCTCTCGCTGACATAAAATTCAGCAATTACGCCAGATGAACACTGTTATTGATTAGTATCCTGCTATCCCTTACTGGTTCATCACAGATTTTCTGAAAGTCTAACTACGCCTAATGGTATATGGGAATCAGTGTGACCGTGAAATATGCATTAATCCGTGACCTTCAACCCCAGAGACATCTACAGGAAGCAGGTTAAGGGATGTTACAAGTGTTTTTGCGACACTGTTGTTTTTAATCATCCTAATGTCACACTTATGATTCACTGTCAGCTCAGAAAAAGCCTGTACTTTTTCAGTTAAAGCATACAGAACTAACGGGATAAAAAGTGATTTGGACGATCCAGCAAATAATGTTTTCTGTGTAAGGTTGACTGATAAACCCCTGCGTAGTTTAAATGAATTCACTCGGAGGGTGTTTATTGTGGTGAATGTAACTGAGCAGAACCCTCTGTTGCATGATGTAATACACAGAAGGGAGAAATCATCATAATAGCAGAGTAGTAGAGTGACTCATTCGTTGATGAGGTACATTCACACTGTCATTCAATGAGGAGATGCAGTCTGTGTGCACATGTTGTCAGTGTATGACCGATGGAGACACAGACAGAGAGAGAGAGCATTAGTATGTTGCTTTTCTGGGAATGAGGAGTCATTTGTGCCAGGAAAGTGGAGAAACAACTCTCAGCCCCACAGTGATGCATCTCTCCATGAAGAATGAGATCACAAGCAAATGTCACCCCAACCTGAGCAAAGCCAAATGACCTTGAATCAAATAAAAACATCTTTGCCCACGTCAGTGTGTACACACACCACACAAAATGTCAGCAGATTTTCCATTTGCTAAATCTGCGCCTAAGTGCAGGGGTTTAGCGAAGGTAATCAACCTAGTATTTTCCTTTGAGTCCATATGAGTATCACCCTGGAGGAGCCCTGCTGTTAAATACAGCTAACTGCAGTTAACTGTGCACTTAGTTTTATAATTTAATCAACTTCAGATAAAGTAGCACAACATTTTCACCATTCATAGGAGCAATAATGACACAAAGAAAGAAAAATAGATGTAGACCGCGAAAGTGATGTTACTTACATTCTGCATATGAGCAATTTCTCTTGTTTTCTGCGTTTGGTGACAGATGAGGGGATTTTTCAAGGGAAATGACTTTCACAGTTGAAGGAATTTCAAGCTTCAGTGCATTGCTTTAGTTTACATATAACTTAGCTTTGATTTCTGTCCACAGCAGATAGCTATATCTGTGACAGTGGAGTGTACATTGATGGATAAGTGACTGGCGTACCTTGTGTTCTATTATCGTAGCTGAGAATTCACTACTTTCCTCTCTGTTCTCTGACCCACATAGAACGTGCGATAGTAGTTATTACTTTAGCGCATTTGTGACACAGTTTGTTTTATGTTTAATTTACTTGCGACAAAGTTTACACCGTCTGTTAGAAATCCACAAACATTCCTTGAATAATGTATGGTCAGAAAATTATTGTAATTCCACTGAAGTCACCCACAAGTGATTTGTAATGCAAAGGTAAGGCTACCTTTCATGAAATTCCACTCAAATGCTAATCCACTGGAGGCTCTCCGCTCATATTGAGAGACATCATTGTCGGCAAAATCAGTCATAGATTTAACAATGTTGAGTTTCTGCAGGCAGAATGCTTTGTTTTTTTTTTCTTTTCTTTTCAAGCAGTGACTTTGACAAGTTTGATTTCGCAGAGTTTCCTGAAAATCTGGATCAAAGCAAGTAAAAACAATGTAGTGGAACTCGCAACTACACTGAAACTGTGCTTTGTGCGACATGATTAGTATTTAATATGGACAAGCTAAACTCATGTGAGGCAGACTTTAACACTTTCACTGAATAAGACTTTGGCTCAAATTATGCATGCAATAAGAAACAGTTGGTGAATTGTGGAGATAAATAAAGGAAGGCCTGCAGTCATCATGATTAAAATAACAGTCTTGAGTGTGTAGTAGGTCTACCAACTGATTCTACTGTTGCAAAAGTATGTTGAAACAGCCAACTGACTCAGATTTTTTTTCTACATTGTGAAATTTAGCAGTTCCTTGTCGGCTGAAGAAAGTTTAGTTTTAATAAAAGAGAAACTTCTCAGAGCTTTGTTTGTCTTATTCTTACATTCAATTTGAGAAGATAGAAAAGAGACACATGAAATAAAAGTGTAGCGAGCGTTTGTGTGGAGGGATTACGGTTATTACAGCAGGCTGAGTTTAGTTCAAGCATAGTAAGAGAACAATATATGAAAGTGTTTCATTTTCTTAAATGCCTTGAAACACATCAAGATAATGGAATGCTTCGATATAAAAAAAATACCACTGTTGTGACATACATCCGTACTGTAGCTACAGGATGAAATACAGCAGAAATGAAATTGCTACTATCTGACATATTTTCATGCCTAAATAAATCTATGAGCCTCCCAAAGTGTTTTTCACACCCACACATGATCACATGTGAAGCACGTCTTACTTAACAAAAAACTGTGTGTATTTTGATGGGGATACTATAACAAAAGCCTTTGAGAGTATACATTTGCGTAAGGTGAATTCAGCTTTGGTTTGTTCTCACCGTTAATTCCCATAGCTATTTGTCGCCTTTATTATGTACAAATGAAAGCACAAAGCAAACATGTCCAACATGAAATTGGTGCAAATATTTTGCATCAGAATGCTATCTATGGTCTAATTATAGACCTTAAAGTCTCATTTAAATGCATAAAAAATGCCCACGCATACCATATGAGCTATTTTCAGGTAGTGTGTGTCAAGGCCATCACAAATCCATTCACTGAACAAGCTTTTATATTCATTCTAGGCATGTGTTTGAACTCCGTATAAACCCTAAGAGCTAGTATAAAATGTATGAAAAAGCACCCCCTATGCGGACATAATGTTCACCTGCATATTGGTGGTCAGTGTCAGCGCTGCATTTAATGAGCAAACACAGAAAATAAGACTCTTTAAATGTATATATATATATATATATATATCAAACTTCATTGTATGGAGCATTGAAATATGTGATTTTCTCCAACTTTTTAATGTTTACATGAAAAGTCTGAAACTGATGATGTATTTTTTCCCCCTCAAGATCCTATGTTTATGTGTATATGTAGTCATTTTAGCTCATTTTTATAAAATGAGCACAAACACTTCATCGTAAAATGTGAAAATATCAGTAAGAAAGCCTGTAAGAAATTACTGAAATGACAATTATTAGGTCTAATCAGATGTAATAGGATAGCTTAATTTTGTATCTTATGAATTCATTCACAGAAATCTTCACATTTGTATGTTTAACATGCAACAGATATCACACAACCCTTTTTGGAATTCTTCACATTTTTAAGGACATTTTAAACCAGAGTGATTTTAAATTTCTCAGAATGTCTCCGCAAGAAAATCATTAATGCCTCAAAGTAATAAAAGCTCGGTTTATCTGCATCACGCACTGACATTTGCCTCCAAGCCTGATTGCTCACTGTTTTAGAGGACTTCATCCAAGAAACGAAGACGATGTGTTTAAAAATACACCTCTTCACAGTGCCCTTCAGCCTACTCAAATCATCAACTTTTCCACAGCTCACTATTGAAGCTGTGAAACTCAGAATGCGGTTAGTGACCAAGAAATTATTAAGAATTAGTTTCAATCGCAAAATCAGGAAGTGAGTCTTTATTTTCTTTTTAATTGGTAACCTCTCAGATCCTCGTGGGGAATCCGATTTCTTTATAAATTGCAGGTGTACTATGGAAGTTACAACAATGCTGCGGCATACTTTATAAAAACTGAGACAACTATATTGTCTAGGTTCTCAAAAATGACAAAGACTGGAATGCTGACGTCAAAAAGGTGATAACATCTGCCAGTTAGTCTGTCACACCTGCATGTGTGAAAGTTTCACTATGAATAAAAGCTGGTCAGTGAACCTTTAAAGAGAACATCATAGCTTTGAAATGAAAGTCAGGTTTGGTGAGTAATAATAATCTACTTTATAGGTACAACACAATTCACAATCTCTTTGCATATCAATTTAATCTTTAGAATTAGCTGAATTTAAACTAAATTTATGCTCATTCAGTGATGCAATTTCTCTCTCTGACAGCGTGGATTTGTAATATTTTCAAAATCAACAGTCTCGAAATAAATTATTCAGCAGACATGTAGGCGGGACGAGTGTTTAGTTACTAAATAACAATAAATAAAGCATTAAGGTTTGAAGTTAGTAAAGGTAAATGAGCAAGAAATGCATGCATGAAGGAGAATAGATGTAAGTCCATGTCTGACCATGATAAAAGGGATATTCAGGAAATATTGGATGAATAATTGATTGTAATGTCGAGTCAAGGAAAACAAAACTAAAACTAACTTTAAAAAAAAAAGGACCACGTGGTTGAGAAGACATCCATAAACCTTCATCAAATTGCGCAAATTACGTATCTGCTGACAAGCATCTGCACCCAGACCTAGGTGGGCCTGTGGGGGTGGTCTTAAGACGGTTTTAGGGTGGTTGAAAACAGGCTCTCGTGTTAATTAACACTGGCAGGCCACTGTTCCTCCTGGCAGCGTGCAGGCAGACATTCTGGCCTGCCCTCAGTGACGCCTGGTCAAAAATAGGGCACCACACAGCACAGTAATGATCACAATGGTGACATCATCTTTGCCTTCAATGTGCTCTCCCCTCAGTCCTCCTCTGAACAAAGAGCAGCAGGCATGCAGGGAGGGAGGCAGATGTCACTTTGTGTCTGGGGAACATTAAGACCAACAAATGTTCTTTGAATCCTTGGAGTAGCCTTTTAGCATTTTGCGTGGGGTGAAACATTGCTTTGCTAAGAGTCACTGATTGAAAAATGGGCTCCCTCTCTTCAATGAATGCTTTTTTTTTTACGCATTCGTGTAATTTTAACAAGCGTGGACTTGCTTGTTGGAACAGAGCAAATCTATGGTGAGAGAAGAGTGTCTGCAAATAGCTCACCAGCATTTTAGATGGTGCCCCTCAAACATGTGACCTAAAGTGTTAACACATGTGGCCTCGCGTTTTCCTCATTGTTACTGATCTGTTCAGATGTATGTCTGTAAGTCTTGTGTTTAGAGGAGGTACTTTAAATACAGCCTCACACAAAACAACATCAAATGGACAAAGACTTCCTCATAATGAAAACATAAACATGATGGTCTGTCTGTTCTCAAGTTACCATGAGATCACCACCGGCAGAGATACTGCACTGTAAGCTTAAATCTGAACTCAATCTTTGGCCATATTTAGCCCGAAGTTTGTGGTATTTCACAATTTCCGAACATTAAAAAAAAGCACTTGGTGAGAGGGTTTCTAAGAGGAACACAAAATAGGAAATTCTCCTGGGACAACAACTTACAATGTGTGCTTAGTAAGTTCACTTGCTTCTAAGAATCCTCCTTTTGATTTACACTGGAAATAACTGAAAACCTCATCCTGGATGTTCTCTCCTTTCTCAAAAGGCACAGACTCTTGCTCTTTGTGCTCTTGAAGACACTGAGCTTGTATTGTAGTCCTCCTTTAAACTGGCCTTTGTGGCATTCATGTGTCTCCACAAACAGAGAGAGAAGGAGAGCCAGAGAGAGAGAGAGGGAGGAAGGGAGAGAGAGAGAGAGGAAACAGATTCTCAAGACCTGGACGAGCCGTGGGAAAAGAGGGGTCTTGTAGAGGAAAAGCAGAAATGTCTCAGGACATTCCTTTGTGATTACACAGCGCTGGACAAATCCAGACATTCTTGCAGTTATTCTGTGTCGAGTTAAAGTCAATTTCATGAGCTCAGTGTAAACATCAACATCTCAGACGCTGTTCGACATGTGAAGAAGTGTGTGTGGGTTTTTTTTCCTCTTTTTGAACGATTTGATTTTAATAAACACAGTCCAGAGAGAAACCTGCAGCAGAAATCCGCTATCACTTTGCAATAATTATGCATTTCCTTTGTACATTGGGAAACTTTGATGTTGCACCACGCCATCCTGTACAGCTGGAATAAAGGAAAAACAGCTCAAACAGACAGGTAGGTATCCGTCTCATATCCACGGCACACACATAAGAGGATTCGAGCAAGAGGAGAGCATTGTGTGCAAATCTCAGGTTACATGCCCAGGATCTTAACTGAAAGAGCTAGCTGCCCCCAGTGGAAAAAAGCATGTTCCTCCCTTGTCACAGCTACCATGAATGAGAAAACAGCTCCAAGGAATGCTCCATTATCATCCTATCAGCAGCTCCTGGGGGGAGGAGAGCTTGTAGTCTCCCTTCACTTAGCAGTGTGTAGAATCATGTGTCTGAAGGAGGAAAGCTGTGCTGGGGGGCGAGTGGCCTACAGACCCGCAACTGGGTTGAGCAGCCTCCTCCCCAACTCACCAGACCTTGCACTTCCTCATTTGTCTAGGTCATGCGTCCTTTTTGTCAGCAATTAATCTGCAGCTCCACCCTCCTATATTTATCCCTTTCGCTCTCTGTTTCTCCTTCACCTCTTGCTCCGTTAGCCTTGGGTGGATTTACACTTGGTTTGATCACTGTTCACCGTTGTATACATGCAACTAATAATGGATTGCCGGGGCCCCTTTAGGTGCTACATTTTACTGAGCATGATGAGTATCTTGTTGACCTTCACATTATTATGCATCTGCTGTGCAACAGTGCTCCCACTCTGCTCCTAACTGACCTTCCTGGACCCCCACACACTTAACACGAATCCATTGTTCGTGGTTATAAATTTATCTTGCTCGATTAGAAGGAAAAAAAAACCCAAAAACACACGAAACGCACACGCGCAACAACCTGCAACATAAAAACAAAAATGATGAAAGGGTATGTGTTTAGACTTATCTTTGATCATTACTTCCTGAGGTCTACTAAATTAGACGCAAGTATGTAAATCATGTGAATGCTCCTAATCCTGGATTTGCGGCGATGAAGGGATGTACAATGCCTTTCAAAGCAATTATTCAAATCAATCTAATTAAATTGGTTGAAATTGGCTTTAATTGCCTCCCTGACAAAACAAACACCAAGTTGTGGCATCCAAATAACAGTGTGGTTCGAAGAGGTAAGAGGGAGAAAAAAGTGTGAACTACAGCGCCCCTTAGTGGTTACTGAGGTCCTGTGGCTTTTATGATGACGTCAGCCCTGGACAGTACAGTGAACACACAGCATGTCTGTCTCACTCTGTCTCCCTGTCTGTCTGTAAGCTTGTATTACTCATGTTGTGGGGACATAAATCTGTTTATGCAGTCACACTGTGGGGATAAGTGGTGTTTATGGTTTGGTTTGGGGTAAGTCTCCAAGAAATGAATGTAGGTCAATGTCATGTCCTCAGAAGTGACTGAAACACGACCTTCTCTCTCTCTGTGTGTGGATAATAATCAAACACACACAACAAATGACAAATAGTGGTCAGTGGCTCTTCAATGATGCACCTACAGGTCACAGTGTGTTTGCTGATGAACCACTTTGTAAAGACTTTAAACAGTGGCTATTAGATCAAATGAGCTGTGCCCGTCCAAAGGGCCTTGTCTGGAATGGATGGTCTTTAGTGAATCTCCTGTTGCTTTTCTCGCTCCTGTCATTTTGTCCCATTAATGCTTTCTTGTGTCATTATCTTGTGCTATAATGTGAAGCCGAAGCCTGCATTTAGAGTTTAGCTTTCACTAACAAAGCTACCTACAGTCCCTGACTTCTTTTTTGTCCATCCATATAGTCATAGAAAAAATTATAACACCACCCTTGTTTTCTTCAGTGTTTTGTTCATTTTAATGTCTAGTACAACTAAAGGTACATGTGCTTGGATAAATATAACAACAAAAATAGCTCATAAGAGTTGAATTTAAGAGCTGATATCTAGTCATTTTCAATGGTTTTCTTGATAATAACCAAAATGTTTTCAATAACTATGGCATTGTACTGCCAAAAACAGCTTTTAGGAATTCCATGTTTTCTTTTCTGTCTGTTTTAGTCACATGATAAACACAGGAGTTTGTACTTGATTGCATAACCATTGTTTTGATGACTGCAACCATGCGTCTTGGCATGCTCTCCACCAGCTTCTAACATTGTTCTGCTGTCACAGCAGCCCATTCCTGCTGCACAAATTCAAACAAGTTTGCTTTGTTTTTGGGCTTCTTGTTTTCCATTTTGCGTTTGATGATTTTCCGTTTTCCATTTTGATGGTTTTCAGTTGGATTCAGATCTGGTGATTGAGCAGGCCAAGGCATGATTTCAATGTTCTGGTTCTCCATCCAGGCTTTAACTGATTGTGCCGTGTGGCAAGGGGCATCGTCTTGTTGAAAAATCCAGTCATTGGAGGCAGGAAAGAATTTTCCAGCTGATGGAAGAAGACCGTTTTCAAGAGTAGTCCTGTACATGACTCCACTAAAATAATCAAGACTGCCATTTTGTTTCATATTTCATGTCAGATCTCTATCTCCCTCTGTTCATCCCTATCAACTGTTAAATCAAAGAAAAAATGTACATAAATATTCTAAAGTAAACATTTAGTTAAATATTAAAGCCTCTAACTCCACAATTTGGCTACAAAAGTCCATGCACTTCATTATTTACAGTAATCATTGTTTAACTGTGATATGTGCAACTATTAAAGGGTGCATTTACCCCAAACGCACCCCTCAAAAAACATATGTTTTCACTTATCCCCATAGTTTGGGCTTTATTTATTTACTCAGACTTGAGATATCCATCTCTGAAATATCTGCCTTCATCACAGTTATGAATGAAATTTCATTTGTGCTGCTCACAGCACTGAAAAATCTAATTTAAAAAAATCATCATCTTTTTTCCAGAGAGAACAGCACTCTGGATAATCCACAGGCTTTATTTAAATTAAAACTACTTTGTAAGAAGTAGTCCCTTCAAAGACAGTTTGCAGTGTTTTCTGTGGATGATGTTATCTCTCTGCACCAAATCCTTTGTATTCAGGAGCAGTTGCTAAATTATCAGATGTGTTCATGACTCTCATTAAAAGACACTTGTTATGTATTTGGCATTTACTTAGCACTGCTGGAGAGCATGAAAGTAGCTGTAAGCAACTGAAGTTTTCACTTTAATTTACTGTCTCTCTCTTGGGGCAGTTGCTTTTTCCCTCTCAGAAAATGTCAGGACGCCACGCTGCACTTTAGATCCGACTCATGCCCCAGTTTAGTCTAAATCCAGTGAGTAGCATGTTGGGGACATATTATAAAAGACAAACTTGAATCTAATAAAAAATACATTCACAAAAATACACAAATTTCACATTAACTTTCAAGACAAACTGCTACAGTTTAAATGTTTTAATGGCTGTATTCATCATTTTAACGAATCAACCACAGCAGATAAAATATAGACTAAGCATTTCAGACTCAGTTTTTATGCTGTCTTTCTTTCCATACTTTGGTTTCTAATTTCATTACATGAATTGCACAATTTGCTGCATGCCCTCTTCTCTGATTGTACATACATTAGAGGCCCCAGTTTTCATAAATTATTCCTAATGTCTTTTCTTCTTGTTTCAGATGTCAAACAAAGATGGAAAGAAGGTCTCACTGCTGTAATAATAATCAATTACAAGAAAAAGTCTCACAGTTAGGACTTTACATAATGTAAATGTCAGCATAATGTAGTTAAATATTGAAAGTATTCTTTAATCATAATGGCAGAAGAAACACTCTATCCTGCTTAATCTGTAACACTGTATTATATTCCATGACTGCATCATGTTTTGTTTTTTGTGAAGTTTTTTTTGTATTATCAGCAAATTAAAAGTAAAGTAGCTGGAAAATACACAGCTATTAACAGTAAGTACATCTGAACATAGTATTTACACACAATTTGAGTAACTACACATCCAACAAATGCCTGTAATATATAATTGCAACTGAAAACAAATCATCTCAGACAAACAGCAGGTTGATTTTGTTTTAAATTACCAAATTAACTCCCTCATGTATGCTGTGTTGCTTTCAGAATCCCCAATTAGTACACATCAAACAGTAATAGTGCTAATAGTGTGTTAACACTTGTAATATTTACAGTGTATGTATTTTATTCATGAATTACACAGTATTTCAGGCTCCAAAGGGTGTCTTTTATTTCCAGCTGGATTTACCAGCTGATATTTCTGGCTACCTCAGTAGCCAATATCCCATCATTAAGGACAAAAACCTGCAGTTGTAATGCTACAAATCCAAGTGCTTCCCCGAGGGAACTTGCTGGCACTTTAAATGCTGTTCATTGTGCTAGATTTTTGTATTTTTTAGGCTTTATTCAACAGATTTTTTGCAAATCCATTCTTTTCAGTACTAGTTGTGATTTTATTTACTTGTTTTGATTCTAATAGTTAATCAGCAATAAGTGTTGGCTTTTGAGAGCACAGGAACTTCAACTCATTTTAAGACATTAAGCAAAAGGACTTTTCTTGGACTATAAACATAGATCTTCATGATACAATACATCTGCCTTTGCCTTAAAATATTCAGAATTCAGTGCTGGCATAACTCACATACAGTCCATCAGCATTGACTTGTTGGTGGAGTTAATCTCCAGGCATGAAAATATGATTGATTTCTTACCTAAGCCACATGGGGGTGTTGTTTGCTCGGCTTGAAAACTTCTGTCAACAAAGGCATGAAGCTTAATATAAGCACTGATTGATTGGTTATATTTTGGTCTATAAATTATAAAATATAATGACAGACAGAGAATAATAATAAAGTACAAAGACATATAAGGCACCCAAAGGCTTAAACAAGCAATGAAGCAGAGTGCTGACCTCTGAAAAGGCTGCAGGCCAAAGCCAAAGCTTATTACACCTACCTACCCTTGTTTGAACTTGCACAAGCTGCACAGTCCAGACAATAGCTAAACACAAAGCTATCCCTCCCTTACCTTGTACATACACATGGTATACACATGGTCATTTACATCTACCAGGAAAGACTATTACAGGATATACTCAATTATATCACTACACCATATCACAATTTGTCATTTAGCATACAGATTAGAATATGATAGAAAACAAGTTATACAGTCATGAAAAAATGATTAGACCACCCTTGTTTTTTTCAATTTCTTGTTCATTTCAATCCCTGGTACCACTAAAGGTATACTACCTGAAGAATACAATGACAACAACAGAAAAGTGCTGCTGATTACATAATACTTGATGTCCTATTTGACATGTTTAAGCTTCATTTTATTCCCAGGGTATATAAGAGGCCATTTCATGTCATAAGCAGCACTGCACATGCAAAGGTCTAGAGTGGTTTCCTGCTGACATTCAAGCCGTAGCACAACTCAGATGTTGTCAGCTCTCACATAATGCCTAAAGGAATTATGTGTAGCCACAAAGGCAGCCATCTTGGCACTGCTGGAAATTGGCATGAGTGACACTGAAGATCTCCAAGATAGCTGTTCATTACACCAAGAAAAAACAAGCCCAACATGACAACAATAAATTGCTAGCTGGTCGCAGCAGAAAACATCTACCCCATGAGATGACCGTGTGCTCATCCGTTCATGTGTCAGGAATCGTCCTCAGACCTCCAGGGATCTTAAAAATTAGTGGGCACTGTGGAGAAATGTGACTTGTTCAGCAAGGACAGTTTGAAACCGCTTTTTGAAGCTGGTCTGAAGTCACAGAGGACAGGAAGAACCTCTCCATCATGGAAAGGCAGAGGAAAGCCCGGCTACTCTTTGCTGGGAACACAAGAATTGGACTGTTGATGATTGGGCTAAAGTTCTCTTCAGTGATGAATCCAATTTTCAGTTGATTTCCACTCCAGCCAACTTACTGGTTAAAAGGAAGCATGGAGAAGCTACAAACCAGACTGTCTTGCCCCTACAGTAGAACATGGGGGTGGATCAGTGACGATCTGAGGTAGTTTCAATATGGGTGGAACAGCGACAATGAACCAGGTCATGTACAGGACTACTCTTGAAAACAGTGTTCTTCCATCAGCTGGAAAATTCTTTCCTGCCTCCAATGACTGGATTTTCCAACAAGACGATGCCCCTTGCCACACGGCAAGGTCAGTTAAAGCCTGGATGGAGAACCAGAACATTGAAATCATGCCTTGGCCTGCTCAATCACCAGCTCTGAATCCAACTGAAAACAGAAAATCATCAAACGCAAAATGGAAAACAACAAGCCCAAAAACAATGCAAACTTGTTTGAATTTGTGCAACAGGAATGAGCTGCTGTGACAGCAGAACAATGTCTGAAGCTGGTGGATAGCATGCCAAGATGCATAGGTGCAGTCATCAAAAACAATGGTTATGCAATCAAGTACAAACTCCTGTGTGTAGCATGTGACTAAAACAGACAGAAAAGAAAACATGGACAGCCGAAAAGCTGTTTTTGGCAGTACAAAGCCATAGCTATTGATGTAAGAACTTCAGTGATTTTGGTTATTATCAAGAAAAGCATGAAAAATATCTAGATATCAGCTCTTGAACTAAACTCTTACCTATTTGTTATTATATTTGTCAAAACAGATGTACCTTTAGTGGTACCAGGCATTAAAATGAACTAGAAATTGAAGAAAACAAGGGTGGCCTAATATTTTTTTCCATGACTGCATGCAACAATAACTGTGCAGCATGCATCCAGCATAATTTATGATCAAGTTTAACACCCAGCAGTTTTGTTTAATGCTTTCTTTTTCTGTAAGATTTATCCTCTGTATTTACAACAGTTTGCAAGAAAAATTATAAACATTAATTTGCTTGCATTGAGGACAACTTATGCACGTCAGACTAATTACTTATTTTAACCATTTTAATTACTCTGAGAGCAAAAAAATTAATAGTATGCTCTGCAAATTAGATACAACACAAACAACTGCGGACTGAACCAAGCGGCACACTGTAACTGTGTTTCTATTCTTATCGAGTTAAGCTAGTTTGTTCAAAGTTTACTCAAAAAACGTGGACGAACCATATGCACAAACAACCACCTGACAGCAATCTTTTAAACCACTCCCCGCTGGGTCATTCTAAATCACTTAACCTTCTGCGTCGACGGCAGCCAGCAGAGTCGCCATCGTTCCTGTTGTTGTTAAGCAAAGAAGATTTAAAATCGAAGGTGAGGACTTATGTTGACAGCACAGTGTGTAGTTAATTTAATAATCTGTCCCTTTGATAGCAAGGTAAAACGAACGCCAGCTAATGTATAGCTTTGCGTCGCTGATGAAATGTCACGGCTAATGCAAGCTAGCTTAAAGCTAACAGAGACGTTAAACAGCAGCCAAACTATCATTCCGTTATCATATCTTGCACGGCTAAGAGGCGGTTAAAATTCAACGACAGCTAACGTGCCAGTCATAAACATGCAAAACGGCGTCTTGTTTTATTAGCCAATGGTTCATTAACCGCTAGCGTTACTTGTGCAGCGAATTTGTGTAGAAAAACAACAGTGACGTGAAGTTTAGAGCAGGAAGCGTTAACGTTACCGAGGCTAGGCTAAGGTTAATGCCAATTCGGGGGCTTTAAACGTTACCCGACGCTTGGTGGTCAGCTAAGTAGGTGATTGACGGACGTTAGCTCTAAAGTCTTTATTATTTGTTGGCGAGGAGGGTACATTAATACAGCAAAGCATCTCGGAGAAGCAAGTTAGAAAGAAGCTCACCTCAAAACACAGGGCGTTACCAAATCTGCCACTAAAGTTAGCGGCCCCTGCTGTGACATTTATTCAAATCATGTGGTCGTGTTGTGGTTAGTAATGTAGGATGATGAGGCTCTTTAATTTCCAGGCCCAGTCGTCGGTTTCAACATTTTATTTAATTTATAGCTCTGCAATAAATTATACCATCATCAATGATATAATGTTCATTTTAGTGGCTTTAGAGAAGTGTTCATTTAACTTTATGGTAATTATGGAGGCTGGAGTTTGTGGTGATGTTGAATTGTATGACCCTTACTCGTATAAATGAGCTAATTTGGGCAATACAGCTCAGCAGCACTACAGTTTGCAGTCTTCAAAACGCCTTGCAGAAATCAACAAAAGAGGATAGGATTGTAATGGGTCTTTAAGCAGGTTAACCTTATAAATTAGCAACTGAATGTATCCGGTAACACTCGCAGCTAGTTGCATAACAATGGGACTATATTTCCTGTAGCTCTGAACCGCACCACTGTATACAATCATTCCTGTATTTATTTCACTTTGTTGCCCTCTAACACATTTATTCTTATAAACTACTCTTCCACACATGTTGGATTTGACAAAATATCATGCTGTGTGTGCTTACTAGGTTTCAGTGCTGTGTTATGGTTGAAAATATTGTTATCTGGGCTTGTTTACTGAACTTCACTCTGACAGGTTGCTGGCTTACTTGGCTATCTTTGACCACAGGTGCTGTCGCTTAAGTCCGTGGATCCATATCACTATCAGGCAGTCACTCAAACTCTACCGTCTTGTGTCATAAACCCTAAACTCTCTTACAGGTTGACTGAGACATTTCGCTTTCAGCTAATGATCAATTGGCGCTCAAATGTCAGAGAAATGCAGTGTACGTGACTCTGCACCCTGCGTTTGGATTTAGTGATGCTGCTTAATAATAAATGGTCTGAATGTCTCATAAGTGTTAAAAGAGCATCTTGCTTGCCTAGACGTTTAGCTTACAGTGCTGCTGTTTGCTCCTTGGTAGTGTCATGTTCATGTAACAGAGTTCATAGTCCCAAAGATAGGCACTGTGACTTTGATACCGAGTTCAGGAAGCAGCATGGTGGCAACTTTTAGTGTTTACACACCGTCACGTGTACTCTAGCAACAAATCAGATATGCCATCACACCACCCCACCAAGCCTTGTTGTTAACCAGATTGAGAAGTTGCAGGCCCTTTAAAAATCTGTGCTGTGAGTTGCAGACTTCATGTCCTATCTTGTCACTGGGCGGGGAATAACGGCTGCGTTTATGTGAAAGTTAACTTGCCGGTGTTACTTTTTTTTTTTTTTTTTTTTTTTACTGTGCAATAGCATCGTTTGATTTCTCATCTTGATTTCACAAGGTTCAAGGCAATCCGTGATGGACTCCAGGTCTCGCAGACTTCCTTTTTGTCTGTCCAGCTCAAGGTCGTCCTACACATCAAGTCCAGCAGTCCCCTCCTCATCACTGGGCTCCAGTAGGTTATACAGTAGGGAGAGTGTGCTGAATAATGACCGCTTTCCAAGGGCATCATCACCTTACAAAGCTGAACTCGATAAACAGGTAGGATGATGGTACTGTCTTCAGGCACACTGGCACAGAAGCTCACTGTCCTTGATGAATTTGCTTACTGCATGTATGATGCAAATGGAATGCACCAGTGTTGGTGTCTTGTTTGTGGTGTTTCTCGTTTCACTTTAGATTCACGCTTGCTTAGTTTATTTTAATGCTTGTTTGTTTTTGTTTTGTTGTTTTCTTAAAGCTGTAATTGCAGATGAGCTATAGATTCCACTAATTCCCCCTGGATTTCCAAAGTTTACACAGAACGACAGTGTCACAGCCATAAAAGTGTAGGTTTCTGCACCACAATTGCACTTAATCCGTGTCACTATCCTGCTTGGAGGGGCCTTGGTAGGCTGCCTCTCTCGTGTATTCCAGAGAGGACATTCACATAAGCTCTTTTCTTACAGGTTCCCTTTGGAGCATGATACAGTAGCTGACTACTGCAGACACTTTGGAGGTCTTTTTATAGGACAGCCTAGATTCCTTGGCACATGTTGTGTGTATTTCAGTTCTGCAGCTCATCAAAGCCCATCTCCAAAAGATAATGTTACTGGTAGCCTGGGCCTGGTGTGGTTGTTCCTGTTTTTTCCAGAAGAGTCCAAGCACGGGCTTAGACCCATCACACAGGCTTCTATTATTTATTTACTTATCGATGTGTTAAGATGAACCCCCGGTTGAAGGCATCCTCTGAAAATAATCTACTTGTTTCTTCTAACCTTAGTTGCATGACCACTTCCCATTAACCCAAATGGTAACGTTCACAAGAACAAAAAGGTGTGTGCAGAAATGTTTTCACATCACTTGGCTTTCTGCAGTTACAGGCTCTTATAAAACCAACACACATTCACGTGTTCACTTTTTTGCGTGACACACCAACCTGCTGAAAACCTGTGACAATATATTAAAACCTGTTCACATTCTTATTATGACCAGCTGATGGCTGCCTTCTTTTACTGTGTATTGCTAAGTTGCTGTTGTTCACAGAGTGTAAAATGGTTGGCAGGAATGTGTATTACATCACCTTCATGTTTGTATCCATGCTACCAGAGCATGGGATGTAATGCTCGAGTATAGGTACTAACTCTTGGCCACTTTGCTCTTTTTAAAGAATTCTCGTCTCCTGAGTTCGTCAAGGGACTACAGCAGCTCTGACAGTCGCTCCAGCAGCTGGAAGTTACCCTCTTTGACGCCCTCCAGCAGATCCTATGACCACCCGTGGGCCGAATCCCCTCTCAGCAGTAGAAGCAAACTGGTACTGAAGCTGCTCTGTGTCATTTGATTACAGCAGGCAAAATATCAGCCTGATTCAATGTATTTTCTGAAACATTTTAGGGTTTAGAGGTTTCTAGGAATATTACTGAATGATGTAACTGAAGTATGAATTTATTGTTTGATGTCTGCCTTCATTTTCCTAGACTGATTCTGAGGGGAGGTTGGGGATGTTGAACGCCAGTGATGATGGCGATTCTAAAAGGGCCAAACTGTCATACAGCAACAGAGGACTATACTCAAGAACGGCCAGCACTTCACTTGCAGGATCCACCTATTCCAGTAATGGGCTTAGCAGTGGCAGAGGTACATACCAGACTTGTCAAGGTCATGAGGAGAAACTGTTGTCCAAAGGGTCGTGTACCCAATCTTTTTTTTTTTTAACCTGTATGCCATTGTTCTGATGTAGGAGGATGGTGTGAAGATCTGACACACTACTTCACACTGCATACAGTTTCTCCAGAGTGCACCCCCACTGCCTGGCTTGAGTTTAACATTGCATTTCCTCATTTTAGTTGAGTCACCTGCCGCAGGAGGCTCCGGATTCAGATTGTTGCTCTTATCGCTGTATTGCTCACTCATTAGCAGTAGAAGCTAATACAAATAATGTGAAATGCCAGGGCTGCAGATCACACTAACAGTCTGATCATTAATTCATGTACATACAGAGAAAATAGTGGCTATTAAGTAGTCTGTCATCTGGGGTTACAAGTAGTATTTGACTTTAAGTGGAGTAGTAACAGAGGAGCAACATTGCATAAGAAACATCTGTGCTCTTGTTATAGTTGTGCTGACAACAAATCTGTGGTAGTAGGGGTGCTTGATTATCATTAGCTTTAGTACAGCGTCATTGATGCATCAATGTGTTTCCTTTTAGGGAAAGTTTTTTTACTGATTAAACTTTGGGCTGCTTTAATTTTGTTGTCAGTGCTCTAGTATTTGTACTTCAAGATCTGCTATTTGAAATTCTAAGTTTTCCAGTCCTTGCATTGCACCATCACTGATTGGAAAAAATAATCTTCCAGGGAACATCTAAAGCTCTGTGCAGTTAAAAATAACTTTGTATAAACAGGGATTCACTGCAGCTGGTGGTTTAGGAAATCCTTTGAAAATGTAGATATGACTTCATTCTGTTTATATGTACTTATATGGAACAATGTGTGTGTTCGAATGTAGTGTTATTCATGATATTACTTGGTCTTCCAGTCTGGTATTCAAACCACAGTTGGTAACTTAAAGTATGTTGTGTTAATTTTTGTAAAATCCAATTTCAACTAGCATACAACCATGGATACTAACAGAAATGTCTGAACTCATAAATAATTTATCATAAAACAAAAAGATTAGATATATTCACTGTCTTTGCCTTGCAAACTAGTGGTGAAAGACTCTCTAATGTACTGATAAACTAGACTCCATCCATCCATCACCTATACAACACTTGAGCCTCATTAGGGTTGTGGAGGCGCTGTAGTCTATCCCAGCTGACTTAGGGCCAAGGCAAGAGACACTGAACAGGTCGTCAGTCTATCGCAGGGCCACATATACAATCACACTTGCATTCACACCGACGGACAATTTAGAGTAACCAATTAACCTCAGAATATTTTTGGACTCTGGGAGGAAGCCGTAGTACCCGGAGAAAACCCACCCATACACAGGGAGAACATGCAAACTCCATGCAGAAAGACGGAAAGATCCTGGGAAGGTTGGGACACAAACCGGAGATCTTCTAGCTACAAGGCGAAAGTGCTAACCACTGATGCACTACGCAGCCCGACTGAGATCTAGTCCAATCACACTCTGTAATTTCATGATTGTATTAAATGTATTTGGTTAATGAATGGTGCTAACCTATTTGTCTTTTATTTCTCTCAACAGGTACAGATGAAAAACAGAATGACCTGCTTGATTCATCGTGGAGCTCTTGCCGTTTACTCTCACGGTCATCATCTTCCTCCTCCAAGCCGCTGCTGTCCAGGAGAGAGCAGGAGACAAAAACTGAGTCCAGTCTCTCAGGTTTGGGAGAAAGAAGAGTCAGGACTCCTGGACTGGTTTCCTCATTGTGTAGGCATATTTAGTCTTTTTCATTCATGCACATAAAAAAAAAAAAAAAAGAATCTGTTGAAATGAATTGCAAAGAACACAGTCTTACAAGCTAGCCTTCTCTTCCCTCATTTCAGATCAGACAGACAGGGTGACCTCCACTTATGCACAGGGAGCTCGGCCTAAAGAAACTACCTACTCTCCCTCCTACTCCTCCTCTTCCTCTACTGCTAGAGAAGGCTCCTTAAGTCGCCACCTCTCATCATCCACCACCCACCAGACTTCTCCTCTGGTCCGTGACTATAGCAGTAGGACCACGAGCTGTTTCTTGAACGGCTCATCCACCCTCCACTCATCTCAGGAACAAAGAGGAAGTGCCGATTCCTCCTCAGATGTCTCCTCCTCGTACTCCACTCGCACCCCCTGGTACTCCACTCCCCTTACCAGACCAGACGCCACACTCCCTCCAAGGCCATCTCCTGAAGGGGGGGAGTCAGACGGTCGGCGCTCCACACGTCGACTTTTGTCCCGTCTCTTTTCACGGCGTTCCAGCCAAGACTCCAGTGGCTCTTCCAGCATCCGCTCCCTGGACGATGACACTCCATCAACTGGTGGAGAGTCTGTGGACAGCGACGAGGGAGCCAGGATGTCTACTGTGGACCCTGACACTGTAGCTTCAGAGACAACCCTGGGCAGCCTCAGGAATCATAGAGCAGACCTCACCCCCATCCAGGAAAGCAACAGCGATGGCTATCGTAGTGGCTTGCCTAGACAGGCCAGAATGGCATCGTGGAGGGAGCCTGGCAGCAGCAGCAGTGGCGGAGGAGGAGGAAGCAGCTCTTCCTGGCTTTCTTCCTCTCTCCGGGGCCGCTGTCCTCCCCTACTCTGTCGCCTCAGAAGACATGCTAGGGAAGGGAGCACACACTCAGCTTCAGGCTTAGAAGGCTACAGCCGTCCACAGCATTTACTGAGAAGATGGGATGATCTTGAGCTTAAAGCATCACAGGATGATGATGATGATGAAGATGATGATGAGGAAGAGGAGGAGGAGGAGGAGGAGGATGATGAAGAGGAGGAAGGAGCAGTTGGTTTAGAGGCTTTTGGTGCAGGTTGTGCTTGCAGACTTGAGGATGAAAAGTTGCCTGACCTGGAAGATGCCTCAATAGAATTTTCGCCGCGTCGCAGAGTCGGAGTGTATGAAAACATTTCGGTTTCTATGGGTCCATTGGGAGGCGTTGAGAGCCAGCTGGATGGCCAGAAGGAAAAGACCATTTCCAGTAGGGATCAAGAGAAGCTGCGCAAGATCAAAGAGAGGTGATGCCGTTTGATCTCCCACACAAAATGCATCTCGTCCTTCTTGTTTTGTGCTTGATTGCTGTCCAGATTTATTTTGTCATGTCTATTTTCCTGTTCAATTTCAGCCTTTTTAAAAACTGCTAAATCTGTCTCTTGCTTTGCATTTTAGCAAAAGGTGTTTAAAAGTTTCACATAATAAATAATTCAGCTGCTCAGTAACAGTTTTAATATGTGAAACAGGAGGTGTAAAATACAAAAAGAACTGTATCAAGAGTAGAACTAATCATCCTCCTCTCCCGCTGTAGACTGCTGCTGGAGGATTCAGATGAGGAAGAAGGGGACCTGTGCCGAATCTGCCAGATGGGAGAGCAATCTTCCTCCAACCCCCTGATTCAGCCATGCCGCTGTACAGGCAGTCTGCAGTACGTCCACCAGGAATGCATCAAGAGGTGGCTTCACTCCAAAATTGGCTCAGGTAAACACGGGCCTGTCATCTGGCTACAGCTGTTACGTAGGACCATCGAGTCTCATCGCCAGAGTCCCCTTTCTTTAAATTTACTCTCTTCTGTTTTTTCTGTCAGGCACAAACCTAGAGGCCATCACAACATGTGAGCTCTGTAAGGAGAAGCTGCGTTTGAACATCGACAACTTTGACATTCAGGAGTTATACAGGACACACGTGCAAGTGAGTTTAGTACAGTGCAGTTCTTAAAGCACTTCATTAAAAGTAAATATTAAGGAACTGACTCATTTAAGTACATAAGACATAATGAGGTGATGTCTGACCAGCTCATGGTGCAGTTCTATCTTATAGTTGCATAGAAGTGATAAATGTGTCTGTGCAAATATAACAAAAAAGCTTTTCTGGCTTCAGTCAGAATATGATGAGTTCATCAGCAGCGGCCTCTACCTGGTGGTTCTGCTGCATTTCTGTGAGCAAAGGTTCTCTGATGTCCTTGGAGCGGTCGATGCAGCCGGGGTGAGAAAACTCACACATTCAGACACACACTTAGAGTTGTCTGACAGACACTTTTTTTACACTGTTGTCATTTTGCATTACAGTATAAAACACTGAGTATGTTTATATGCAGTCAATATTCCGGTTTCTGAAACATTTGGAATAACCCGTTTACATGGATAAACAGACAGTTACTCCTGTCTACATGAGCGTAATCAATTGGGATATTCCCATCCAAACCGGGACGGGCAGACAACGTCATGACGCAAATTGCGTCATTTTCGTTTCTTCTTCCTGTACCCAAAGACAAAAACAACAGCAGCAGCATCAGCAACGTGGTGGAAAATGAACTGTACGGGGCCGATAGCAGTCGCCTTTGTTTGCGCTTTGGTGCTCGTGTTGACCCAGCAGCAGTACCTCACACTATTGGGCCTCACAGTTTTAATTAATAGAAGGAGAGAACGTGAAGAAGAAATATTAAATGCAGCCGGAGCTGTGTCGTGCTTATCCACACTACCCGTACTCAAAAGACCAAGATTCCTTTCGGTTGAAACATGCGCAGAACGCAAATGAATGTTCCTTTCAATGGGGATATCCCGATGCGCGTTTATATGACGAGATATTTGGGTTAGAAAAGGAGTAACCCAGGGGTCTTATTCGGGTTTTTAAAAACCGGAATATGAGCATATTCAGGTTTTTGCGGGTGTTTACATGGCCGTACGCAACCAGGTTATTGCCAATATTCCGGTTAAGAAAGGGTTTTTGACTGCATATAAACACAGTCACTGTTTTTCTAGTCAGTGGATTCTCATTCATGCCCAGATGCACACTAACTCACACAACTGTTTAAGTGTTGAATTGTGGTAGACTTCAGACCTTGAAAAGAGGCAAATCTCCTCTTTCTCACCCAGCTATTCAACCTGATGAGAATGCTTCATGAACACATGGACAATCTTGAAAGTATGTTGCTGAGTTCTTCTCTATTCCCTCTTTCTGCCAGTCATCTGTAATCATTTTGTTTAAAGGTCCCATATGGTGAAAATGCAGTTTTATTGTTGTTTGTATGTTTCATAAACTTGGAGGTGTAAAATATGAAGACACTTACTGTTGTTATAGTTCTAGCCCTAACTATAAGTGGACTGCCAACTTTAGTCATTCTATGTAGAAGCTGGACAAACAATAGTTGTCAGCTAAAAATTAGCATAATCCTGCCCCCTGTCATGCTGCTGCTTCTGAAGTGAGTTATTCTGAATGAGCAGCCGCCTTCGCAGTTCGCCAGGTTTATTTATTCATAGAGCAGTTTCTGCTAACTCTAAAATCTCTCACACAAGCAAAGCATGGCAAATATTCTGTGGTGGGCTGCAGGAGCAAGCACAAGAACACTTCTAGTATCTCAGGCATTGAAGACCCTGTGAATTACTTTTATTTTTGATGGCAGTGTCCCCACAACAAGAGGAAAATCTTTACTGTTAGCATGTTCTGCTGCTAATTGGGGCTAAAATCACCATTAGTTTTGATTATATGCTCACATCTCAGCGATACATGGAAAGTGTAATTCTGAGGGACAACAAGAAATCTTAAAATCTTTTAAGACTGATTTGAAACAAATAAACAAGGACTAATTGGGTTACTGTGGTGCTCAGCCGGTGTCAGCCTTTTACATTTGTTTACCTCTGTCCTTTCTCTGCTCAAATATACTGTATTTCAGTACAGCTAAAATCCCAAAAATAAGATTTGCTCATTTACATATTAATAGTCAATGATATAAGTATGAAATAGTGACTGAATTGTAGCCAGGTAAGACTAGATGTCAACTAGCAGTCACATCGGAACCATCTCCAAGCTGCTGCATTGCACCTCTAAAATACAGGTTTTTGTTGTTTCTTTTTTTTTAAAATAACTGCAATGCTCTCTGCTAAACCACACTAGTTAGAGACCACGTCTGTGCCGTGAATTTAGCTGCATCTATATGCAAAATGATCTGTGAAAGAGAAAGTTACAAGTGTCAGAATGTTTTGGTCTGTTTGCTACCGTCTGGTCGACTGTGTTGCTTCAATCCATCAACCACCGAGCAGAGAAGATGCAGAGAGTTTCCTTCCTGTAGTTAGCGTGGACAGAAGCAGTTCAACAGCATTTACAGCTACAGACACTGAAACAGCCTGTTTAGAGCAGGGACATGAACCATTGGTGTGGTACTGAGATGGGTCAGTATATAACTGAGGGACTTTTGAAGTCCATGGGATATATCTTGCATACATTTTTATTGAAAGTAAAAAAAAAAAAAAAACGAATGCCATGTGGTGTTTGGTAAAGGTGGCCATGTTAAATTTTAGGCCTGAAAACAGCAAAAATGTCAACTATGTTACAAAGTCCTGTAATTATATATTGACCCAGATGTAAGATTTTAATTTATTTGCTAAAAATAGTAGCCTAGCCGCGCTAGACAACCCACGGCAACGAATTTAATTCTCTGCCAGGGAGGGTCTAGTTACCCTCCATAAGGCTCCAGGCTGGATTCTCCTAAAACTGGCCGGACCAATCACCATGAAGTGTAGAGTCAGAAGGCAGGCGTTACGAAGTGACGACAGAGGCGTGACGATTCTGACAGAAACAACCAGCGCACAATAAAAAGTTATCTTTCGACTCGGCTTTGGCCACAGCCCTTAAAGATTTGAAGCTAAAATTCAACTTGAAAGATAAACAAAGGACGGCACTGAAGTGTTTCATTGAGAAGAAAGACGTATTTGGACTTATGCCGACGGGATATGGCAAATCCTTATATTCCAGTTGGCTCCATGGCTCCGCTGGTTGGGAAGCTAATGGAACTTAGCCACAATCCGCCGGTGCTCTCGGAACTACATCAGCCTATTCGTTGCGTTGATTAGTTGTATACCTACCCAGTTGCTGCAGAGGGATTTGATAGACAACCTTTTAGCCCGCCTCCCTCCCTGTCGAGCTTCCCTAGACCCTTGTGCCGTCAGAAACATGGGTATAGCATGGCTAGGCTATAAAAATAGCACAATATGGGACCTTTAAAGCTACCAGCTTCAGTCATGTATTTTTTTTTACACATTTCTTTTGTGGCTACACATCTGACTTGATGCCTCTGGGTTGCAGTTCCCAACGGGGAAAGTGACGAGGAGCCACGAGACATCAGACCGTCGATTGAGTTTTCTGACCTGGATGACGACCTGGACGAAGACTACTAAATATGTGAAAATGGTGGAATGGGGGTAAATTAAAACAAAAGTGGGTCAGATGATTTGAAGTCGCAGGGCTACTCCATGGCATATGGTAGCTCACCCAGTTTTCGCACATGCTTTGACATTGTCATGTTCATCTGAAATGCAATGGCACTAAGAAATGCCAAGTGCACAGAACATGTCTCGCCTTTGTTGCAGGTGGCTTTTGCAGATATGCAAATTGGGAATGAACTTGTGCATACAATGTTTTGGTTATTGCCACTGTTTTTTTCTGTTTCTCTGAGAGTGCACTTTATTCAATTATATGAGTAAATGAAAATGCAAGTGTTTTTAACTATTATACCACAAGTGCTTTAATGTTTAAATGAAAAGGTAGAGATGGATTCAGACAACAGCGATGAGTGATTTGTGCTCATGTTGTGATAGCAAGGCAAGGCTTTTGGGAGAGAACAAAGAAAGTGGTGGTTATTCCTTTTGTCTGTTTCCTCTGAGTGTTCCCACTAAGAATATGTTAATAAAATGTCTTCATTGTGTCATGAATGCTTTATGTATGTCCAAATCTAGTTTCATGTTTTTAATTTTGGGAATAAAGATGGATTGCAAACAGCCTTTTCTGTTAAATTGGTCTTCACTATTCATTTATTATCTTTTGATGTTGCATGCAGGCACAGTAGAGTTAACTATACTAACACTGGCTGTTACTGTAAATTAGTGAAATCTTTGCTCCTTTCTTCCAACTTGAGGTAAATTGCTGTATCTTGGAGTCAACACCCACAACACAGTTCTGATATAGGAGCACTTCTGAATTAACCTAATAAAAAAATTGCTGATCTTGGTTCAGTAATTCGAAGTGAATGAAGTGCAAAGTAGCAATTCAATCTCACAATCCATCTACTTCTGATACACTATATTACCAAAAGTATTCACTCACCTGCATTGACTCGCATCTGATGTGTCATCCCATTCCTAATCCATAGGGTTCAGTTTGACGTCGGTCCACCCTTTGCAGCTATAACAGCTTCAACTCTTCTGGGAAGGCTGTCCACAAGGTTTAGGAGTGTGTTTATGGGAATTTTTGACCATTCTTCCAGAAGCGCATTTGTGAGGTCACACTGATGTTGGACCAGAAGGTCTGGCTCTCAGTCTCTGCTCTAATTCATCCCAAAGGTGTTCTATCGGGCTGAGGTCAGGACTCTGTGCAGGCCAATCAAGTCCACACCAGACTCTGTTATCCATGTCTTTATGGACCTTGCTTTGTGCACAGTCATGTTGGAAGAGGAAGGGGCAGCTCCAAACTGTTCCCACAAAGTTGGGAGCATGGAATTGTCCAAAATGTCTTGGTATGCTGAAGCATTCAGAGTTCCTTTCACTGGAACTAAGGGGCCAAGCCCAGCTCCTGAAAAACAAGCCCACACCATAATCCCCCCTCCACCAAACTTTACACTTGGCACAATGCAGTCCCACAAGTATGGTTCTCCTGGCAACCACCAAACCCAGACTGGTCCATCACATTGCCAGATGGAGAAGCGTGATTGGTCACTCCAGAGAAGACGTCTTCACTGCTCTAGAGTCCAGTGACGGTGTGCTTTACACCACTGCATCCCACGCTTTGCATTGCGCTTGGTGATGTACGGCTTGGATGCAGCTGCTCGGCCATGGAAACCCATTCCATGAAGCTCTCTGCTGAAGCATTGTTCTTGAGCTAATCTGAAAGCCACATGAAGTTTGAAGGTCTGTAGCGATTGACTCTGCAGAAAGTTGGCCACCTCTTGGCACTATGCGCCTCAGCATCCTCTGACCCCACTCCGTCAGTTTACGTGGCCGACCACTTGGTGGCTGAGTTGCTGTTGTTCCCACACACTTCCACTTTCTGAAAATACAGCTGACAGTTGACCGTGGAATATTTAGGAGCGAGGAAATGTCACAACTGGATTTGTTGCACAGGTGGCATCCTATCACAGTTCCACGCTGGAATTCACTGAGCTCCTGAGACCCAGTCTTTCACAAATGTTTGTAAAAGCAGTCTGCATGCCCAGGTGCTTGATTTGATACACCTGTGGCCATGGAAGTGATTGGAACACCTGATCCTGATTATTTGAATGGGTGAGCGAATACCTTTGGCAATATAGTGTATATTCCATGGGGATGTTCTTAAGACTTGATTCTAGAACTTGTGTGTAATTTTAATAATGTGAAGGCTTGTGAACAGTGAGTCATATAAAGATAAATCTGGAAAAACAAAATCTAAGACATGGACAGCAGCTTGCTGAGTGGAACGAAAGATGGAATTCCTGCAAGAAGCTGCCCATTCAAATCAAAATTATTTTAAGTATTCATTACCGGGTCAATATAAAATTGGGGGACTTTTTGTATCATAGTCGACATTTTTGCTGTTTTCAGGCCTAAAATCAACATGGCTGCCTACAACCAAACACCACATGGCATTTTTACAGAAAGATTCTTCTAAATATTATATATACAATTAAGAAAAAATTAAATTGAAAATTATTTATAAAGATATTGTAATGAACCTGTTGACATGCGATAAATCTACTCTTGACTCACACGCTACTTTATACTAAATAAGTCAGAAAGCCTTGGAGTCTTGCTTGTCTTTTCTTCAGGAGGAAATGACATCATGTGGAGCAGGTCATGTGATCTGGAATTAACACACTTCCTTGAGAGGTCGTATATATGTCATGTATAACATATGACGTATATATGTCTATGACTTCTACAAGGTCATTTTTTTTATTAAATATTTCATCCATCTGAAATGATACATCAACTGAGCAGCCTTGGTGGAGTACTGCGCTCTCCGAGTGCTTTTCTAGTAGTTTCGTATGTCGTCTAAAATAAATATCACAAGAACATCATCGTTCAGTGTGTCATTCGAAATGTATTTCAAAAACTCATAGTTTCGTATGTCGTCCAACAAACGGTAAAAAGGTGCCCAGGTAGCTCAGCTGGTTGAGAGGGTGGGATTCCAGCTCATAGCCCTTCATTGCAGGTCTTCCCTGCTTTCCTGTTTTCTTCTCTGCTTACCTGTTGGCAAAAGGGCCCAAAAACAACTTTAAAAAAAAAAGTCATACAATGTCATCCAAAATGTGGAAAAAAAAAATCAGTTTAGTATGTCAACCAAAATGTGTGAAAAAAAAGTCAGTTTAGTATGTTGACCAAAATATGTGAAAAAAAAGTGATGGTTTAGTACGTCTAAACTGACGTTTCAGTGAACTGAGCAGCCTTGGAGGAGTCCTGCACTCTCACTGCTTTTGATGATTGTTTCCATAACAAATAATTATGGAATTTGTAAAGACATGATCATAATGAACATAAAAATCATGTTTTTTTTTTACTTTTACTAAAAATCCATGCAAGATATATCCCATTTACTTCAAAAGTCCCTCACTTCTATATTGAACCACCCATAAATGCCAAAGTGCTGCATGATGTCATCTGTTCAAGTTTAATGCTGACGTCCAGTTGTCTGAATAATTGTAAATAATAAAACTACCATTAATTATTGACTGATTTGCAGTAGATTTTCTCCACCTTTAGCCTAAGAGAGTCTACAATAATACCTCAATCACACAATAAGTATAGTAATAAAAAAACAGAAGCAAAATTGGTTCACGACGTAATTTTATTGGAAGGATATGGTACCTGATTTGGACTGATTAATCTGTGTAGGAGTGACGTGATGTAAGAACATTTGGTTTGCATCTTGACATGAATGGGTTAACAAGCCACACCGAGGCAGTTCCTCAAACTGAAAAAAGAAAGCTCAGGCTTCGGACATTCAAAGGACTCAGAGCATCTTTGGTTCAATCTCAGTTATAAAACAAACATCACATATTTACAAAGCATTTACAGCAAATACCAGTGCAATCTGAACACCTGTCAAAACTCTCCAAACTTTGTGCTTAAACATAGAAACTGTATCTCCGCAACGTATTAAAGTGCGCTCTTGCTCAGTAGTTAAGTGCATAGTAAAGTCAGATCCACACAAAGTTATACAGACAGGCGTCTGCTTTAGTTTGATGATAAGACGGCGTCCCACACTTTTACAGCTTATCAGTAGGACGGAAAGTTCAGACTAGTTTCAAAACTATTAGGCATTAACACATTTAGAAATCAGAGAAAAAAATAGTAACAATAAAGCCTTTCCTGCGTAAAAACTCAACTTTCATCAGAGGAAATGATGTTAGAAGGCACAGTCAGTGACGTTTACATCCATGACAAACATATGTGCTTATTTTAAGGCGTAGTCCAACTAAAAACACAAATGTATTGATAGACCAGAGTGTAATCTCTCAATCCAGACAGTTTTAAAGTGATTTGCAGAACTCTTAAGTGTTCAGATATGATCCTTAGTCTTTAATTAGTTGGCTAGTAGAATGGGGGATCTGGCAGTGTTACTACAATTTAAAAGGGACTCTCTCTGGATATTGAACACTCTGAGTCAAAGACATAGTTTGTATTGTGTTTTCAGGTGACTAGTTTTTTTAAAAGTTTGTTAATGTATTGATTTTTGTTCACCACATGTACCGTAAATCAAACCGGATTAGATTTCATGTACACAGTATAAATAAAAAATAAGACATTTTGGAGTCACTCATGCATCAGTGCAATTTCACTTGTTAAGGCTAAATGGGAGTTTAACACAGATCTTATCAGGCTGCATATTTCGACAAATCAACTCAAAAATCCACATTCAGCAGAGAGAATCAGCCCAAGCATGTACAGAACGTCAACACGGTGCTCTTAAATACCAAGCAACACAATGTTAAGAAACTCAATTGGCACCGGTTCACAATTTCCAAACAATATTTACAGTTTCAAACTTAATTCAGGAAAGTTTCCAGGCTGAAGCAGGAAAAATAAATAATTTTTTTTTAAAAACGGAGGGAAGGAGGCTGCATTCGCTCAAGCTGAGAATTCCTAAAAAGCACACGAGGCAGGCACATGGATCAATACTCCCTGAGGCTGATTACCGGAGCCAGCTCAGTCATCTTCGGTTACTATACTGGTGGCGTCATCGAAGGTCCTCTTGTAGCGGACGGTGGAGGAAAACTGGGATCTCTTCTTCTTGTAGACGATGAAGCCGACGGCCAGAAGGAGAGCGAGGATGATGATGATAAAGAGACCCAGCGCCACAGGAGTCCCTGCAGAATCTGAGGAACAAACAAAGTTAAAACATCACCAGCTCGTCACAACATTTTTGTATTTAAACTGAGTAAAGATAAGGAATATTTGGGCTGTAATAAGCAAAACCACTACTGTTGTCACTTAAGTTGCATTATGACTGTAATGAATTTCTTTTTTTAAAGTTATTTTTAGGGCCTTTTGTTGGTTTTATTGGATAGGGCAGTAGAGGCAGACAGAAAAGTAGGGAGAAGAATGAGTGGAAGACCTGCAGCAAAGGGCCATGAGCTGGAATCGAACCGGGGACTATAGCCCCTGTTTATGGGTCACCTGCTTAGCCAGCTGAGCTATCTGGGTACCCGCTGTGATGAATTTCTACATGCAAAGCTGTATGTAGAAAACTATGTCCAATCAATCCAATGTGAAACAGGTGGACTCCACAGACATTCTAGGAACATCTCAATAGTACATAAAACAAATTGGATTTGGAGAGCAACAGAAAAGAGAAAATCCACAACACTATAAAGCGTGGCATCCATGTTTACATCCTTCTCGGCAAGAAAACAAGCCCAAGATCATTCCCCCAAAATGTTGACTTCTTGCTGCGATGCCGTTGAGATACTCACTCGTTCCAGTTTTGCAGACGACACGACTGTCGGCAGACTTGCAGTTGACCAGGCTCCAAGTCCCGCTATCTGCGGCCATCATGATGGCACAATGGGGCTCGGACTTCTTCTCTTTAAGCTGGTCTTCGGACTTCCAGTTAGCGAAAGCCAGAGCCGAGCCATCCTGCCAGGATACAGGCTTACCTGAGAGGGAGAGCAAGAAGATGATGAGAGGAGAAGGATTACCTCACTGTAAATTTCACAAATTACGTATTGGTGGGTCCTGCTCAGGGTTAATATCTGACAAACTGTAAACACAACCCTGACAAATTACTACCAGGATATAGGATTCTATAGAATATGAATTGAATCTTTATCTTTACCTTGCTCATCAAGGTCCATTCCGAGCCACACTCGATTGGTGATTAGAGGGTTTTCCGACATGTACTTCGCAAGAAAGTCATTCTCCTCTTTGGATTTGATAGTTAGTAGTTCAGCATCTGCCAGCAGGAGAAAAAACAACTGGTGAACTGCAGGTTCCACAGATTAGCTTTAATCATAAACCTTCATACATCAAACAGCAGCTCACCAATCTTCTGGCAGATGCTCTTGGCCTGCTCCATGCTGTAGATGCTGTAGTTGTAGAAACTCTCGTCAAAGGCGTAGCAGTGATCCTGATGCTGAATCCACTTGGACACACCGTTGCTCTGAGGGCAGTGGTTGTCTTTTGGGGCAGTTTGCAGTTTGGCTCCTGTAGAAACAACATAGAATCCAGATTCACAGGTGCTTCTTTCCTCCACTGACTGACTATTCATGACTGGCTGATTTCATTCAGTTCACTTTTAAAGGAGAACATGGTGATTTTATACGGAAAGCTGGTTGGTGTCTTACTTTGGGAAGGGGTGGTGATGGCGGTGGTGTAGCAGATGGCACCATCCACCACAGTTTTGCAGCTGGTCTGAACCCATGTTCCAGCAGGGGTTATATAAACACAGCTGGGCTCTTGGTTGCTAGAGTTGGACATCTTGGATTCATCAGTGATGGTGTGGTTGTAGTCAAACTTTGTTCCATCAGACCACTCATAAGCTGAGCCGCTGACCTGCACAGACAAGGACGCCGTTAGCAGCTGAAGTGAAACAGGAGAAAGAAATCCAAATGAGATATCCTCGGGAGGAGTTTAGTGACACAAACTTCTTACATTATGGTTCGACAGGCCGATCCAGAGCCTGAATCCGTCTGTCTTGGCGATGAGCTTCAAGTGTGCGTTGTGCTGGAGGTCGTGGATGCTCGCCAGGTGGCCGCCACGACGATCGCACTCTTCCAGAGCCTTCTGCCAAGTCAACTTCTGGGTCAAGACCTCATAGGTCAAGCTGCCGTAGTGCTGAAAATCTTTGGATGACTTGTTGTACTCCTGCTTGGGTTCTTGGGAGACAAAGATAAAAAGAAATCATTCAAGCATGCAGTATTTTCAGTGAAGCTCACAAGATGGATAGAATGATAGAAATGATGATGTCACAGCGAGATGCACCAACCAAAATCCAGTTTGCAGGTCACTATGGTCTTTTGTTTGAACTCCCAGTATAACTTTATGTTTGTGACGAGAATCCAGGTGCCCTCTGTGGTGAGACCAGCCATGAACGGTCCATCTACATCCGGTCGGCCTTTCGCCCAGTTAGAATATTGGACATTTGTGCCATCGTACCACTTTGTCTGGTTATCTACAGAGGATCAAAGTCACGATTAAAATCAATATAAAGACGCAAATATACACACAAACAGTGAAGACCAATAACAGTGATACTGCACTGTACATCTAAAGCCACCGACTGCAAAACCAAGACAGAAAAATACATTCAAACGTGATCTTGAAGAGTTCCCCTCAGTGCTGAAAAGGGGTTTTATGTAAAAAAAGAGAAACAGAAAGAAAATCCTCCACACTGCCAGTCGATTACGTGACATAAAAACAAAAAAAAAGAATTGTCTAGCAGCATTTAGGCTCAACATCTTTGACTAATTATGCCAGTCAGAGTTTATGATCTCTTCTTTTGGGCAATAGATAGGAAAAAAAATAGAATTAAAGTCTACTTCATTAAACATTTACTAAACAGAAATGTGGGAGGTGCTAATAAAATACCAACCGATGTCATCTATGAACATTCCCAGCCAAACAAACTGGGCTAAGGATTGGAACGGTACAAGCTGGCTCTTGATAAACTCGTTCTCCTCTTCATTTCGGATAGTTAGGATGCCTGCGTCTTCATCTGAAACATAAATGTACCGCAATTACCAACACCGGCCCGTTACAGAGAGCTTCATGAGCAATTCTCCACACAGCAGGACAATGTTGTTAAATTCTTACGAAGGGTTTTGCAGGTTTCCTGGATTTGCCCCTCATCGACCTGTTGCCATCTGGAGGCGACCAGCTGGAAGGAGTAGCAGTTGTTCCTGAAAGGGATCCAGTTTGGACCGTTAATTTGATGGGGACACTGCACTGCAGCATTCTTTGGTGTGGTGATGACCTCCTCTGCAATGAAACACATGAGAATTTTATTTAAAGGGCTTAAAAAAATGTTAGTACTAGCAGGCAACACCGGCCAACAGAGAGGAGAAAACAGTTTTACAATAAAAATGCAATAATGTGGACATTTGCTTTGAGTTTTTGTTTTAGTTAAAGTCTTCTAGGACAAATTTAAAAAAAAGAATAAGTAATGCCTGCAAAAGGAATGAAGAGAAAAGTTTAAAGAAATTCTAAAAGCCTTAACGTTTGAGAAAAAAATCCCATGAATCCCGTAAAACTCTCAACTTGAATCAAATTGATAATGGTGACAATTAAAATTTAAATAATCTGTTACTTTTTATCACTTTACATTCTTTGTATCTTTTCCACTTGCCATGTATTTGACTTGTAACAATGACTTCCTATTTATCTCAGAACACTTTCATTTCAAATATTTGTATCCATCTTGAAGAAAAATGCCTGTCAGCTTTTACTGTAAATCCCCATGTTAAATTCAGTGGATGTGAAACCCTGTGTGGAAAAAACCCCGATTCTGATTCTGAATTTCACGACCTGTTTCGTTTAATCTTCTGTGAATCTTTTTTCACAACAGAAAACCCAGAATATTCTTTTGTCTCATTTGTATCGACTGTTATCCTTTTATTTGAGAATCCTTCTTTGACACATTCGTCTTGCTTGTGCTTTGTTTTGACACCGTTTCAATCAGGGAAGCCAGTTTCTAAATTTCAAAAGATTCTACATCCTGTTACTCCATAGTATCTATCAGCAGTGCTTCAACCATGCACTTAAAATATTTGGAGCTTAACCCAGCACAGCTGGAAGCATTTTTCTGAATCTCAACAAGTTCTTCATGACTGTCCTGTAAAAATACACCCACAGAAAAAATAAAAGGCCACCATTTCTGAGAAAAAGTGCAGCTCTGCAGCGTTTTACCGCCTGGAAAATTGCTTCATACACATTGACTCACCGAGTGGTTTGTGGCAGATGGCTCCTCCGAGCTCCTCCTCGCACTCGGTGGCTTTCCAGAAGCCATCGGTGTCCAGGTAAACACATGATCCGCTGGTGGAGACTTCAGAGGGCCAGCGACTGAACACGGTGTGACTGTTGTCGGTCCAGCGGTAGTGATTCCCGTCCTGAGTGCAAAAGAAATGAAGAAAAATGTAATTGTAGAAATGATAAATTCAAATGAAAATGCTGTCTTTGGTACACTCACATCGTCACTAAACAGGCCGATCCACATGGGTTTCTGTGCACGGCTCACGTGCACGGTGAGGGTGGATTGCAGCAGAGTGTCGGCCACGCTTGCCAGATCCATGTTGTTGCTCCTGCACTGCTCTAAAGCCTCAAACCAGGTGAGGTTTTGGTCCAGCAGTTGGATGGTGTGGTTATTGACCTGGAAGGGCGCCGTAGAGATTTGAGGCTCCGCGACTTTGTCTGAAACGAGCAACGATGTGTTTGAAACAGAAGCTGCATTGAGATCCGTCTGTGTTGCTGTAATGCCTTAGTTGTACAGAGATGTTTCTACTTTTTTAATGATTTATCTGACTAAAGAGATGACAGGTGACTACTTTAACAGAGGCTGAGGTTGCCATGCACTGTCTACTCCCCTCACTAAGGTCACCAAATCAATCATCAAGGATTGTATTGACTAAAACATGGATCAAAATATTATCCAAATTTTGCTGCAAAACTGGCATGTATTCAAATTTCTTAATCTGCTGAGCTCAGGTTTTACTCAATACTTAAAACAGGTGTTGCAATGTGGTGGAAACTGACCTGCATAATGTTGACAAATGGCCAAACTCTGAGGTTGGGTGCAGGAAGAGTAGTCCCAGGTACCCAGCATGTCAGAGCTGGGGTTGTTGATCATGTACGCACACAAATCCATACTCTCTTGATCCCATTTCTATAAAAAAAAAGAGAGTAAAAAAATACACACCAAGAAAGACAACGTGAGTTGTTAATAAATATATAAAAAATACCTATCTTCTGCAAAATCCGCCGATACAGCGAAAAATCCGCAATACAATATTAGATATACACAAATTAAAATTCTGAGATACCGTAAGACTAGGGATGTGCGCGACTCGTCGTTTAATCATTTAACCGCCTACTCATTTATTAAACGTTTAGTATTTTACTAGTCGGTTAAACGCTAGTGTGCCACCCCCCCTCCCCCCCTTCCTTTCTTCCTTTTTTTAAAAATAAAAATGTATGCAAAAGTCCCTCAATTACACATTGACCGACTAATTCAATGCTGTGCTCTTGTATTTTTGGGAGACATAACCACATTCTTGTTTTCTGTCAAACTCGGGCATCCACATTACCCTGAAAACAGACGGTTTGGTGGAGATGAGAATCAGGCTCACTCCTTTTTAACTCCACACATGCATACAGATTTTTGTCATTCTCGACCTTGTAGTTCAACTTAAACTCCCTCAACTGAAGCAACTGTTTCATCTTTGCTGTGTAAAATTGGTTTATAAAGACGTTAAGTGAAGGCAGGGGGAACTTACGTTGACTTTTATGGCCTTGTGCATGCCCACCAGCAGAGGGTTAAAGTTAATGTAGTTAACTGAAGTCTCGTCAGTCCATAAAGAGTTGCTCTGCTTCAGCTTCAGACCAATCCAGATTTTGTCCATATTTCTCATGCCTGGCAGGAGGGTGTTGATGAAGTCTACAACACACACACAGCATTTTTTATGTTCAACACTGCTCACTTTATCACACTCAGGAACCGAAACACAAACTTTGTCAAACATAAAAATGGTGTTTAAGATCACAGTGTCCTTCATGCTTGTCTCGTTTCCTCACCTTGTTCCACCTGATCTGCTATGGACACCAGGGTTCCTCTCACCGACTGGCATTCCTCGCTGGCATACGTGAACGACAGAGGCTTCAAGCTCTTCATCAATGTGTAGCACTGGAAAAAAAATAAACAGAAGGAGTATGTTTATTCATCTGTCACATCATTAGGGCTTAAATGCATCGCTGACCCTTCGTTAATGTTGTAATTTAATATTTTATGTGACCTTATGCTGAACTCTTTGCAGTAAAATGACAAAATAATAGAAATAATGTGTTTTAAGAGATTGAAAATAAGTGGTTTTGTACATGATCATGCTTCCTTTCACAGTCACTTGGGCAGTAAATAAATGTCAGTACAAAACGTATTAATATAGCATATTTAAAATGACTAGCATTGATCAAAGTGCTGTATATGGTATCAGACAGGCAGTAACGAAGCTGCAGCGGTGGAGAAAAGTTTTTGGTCCCCTTTAAAATTTTACAGCATCTCAAAGACTATCATGAAATATTTGTGGAAAAATCTTTTATGGGTTTCAAAAGGTGTGGCTGCATTAGACAGACGCAAACAAATACAAATTATACATATTTTTTTGTTTATTTTTTACAAGAAAAACTAACAAAACTAAATTCTATCAAAATGACCCAATACTCTAAATTTCTTATTTTTACGGAACCAATCAATTTTAAGTTTTTAATGGTTTTTTTTAGGATTTTTTTGAGTATTACTGCACTTGAAGAGTGCACCTAAGAGTGATTCTTAAAGCAACATACATGCAAATGTTTGGGGTGTGCGAAAACTTTTTTCCACCGCTGTATGTGCAAAGTATCAAAGCAGGATATAACTACGTAGCAAAAGCAAATTTTGTAGCAAAATGAAACTGAATAAAATACTAAAACAGTTAAAAGAGGACAACAACGTGTAAGACCCACTTCTGAAGAAATCAATATGAAATAATTATGAAATATTAAGACCATTAAGAGCAGCCAAAATCCATTGAAAACATGTATATGTCAGGGTAGAGACTGCGATTTGGTAGAGTTGGAGTTTCTACCAGTAGAGATTGCGATTGGAGTCTCTACCAGTAGAAACTCCAATCTTACCAGTAGAGATGGAACTTTAAATCTGACCCCTGCCCTGACCCCTGACCCTAACCTTAACTAACCCTGACCTTTAAATCTGACCCCTGCCCTGACCCTAACCTTAAAAGTCTAACCTTAGCCTTGACAAATCTCTACTGGTAGGATTGGAGTTTCTACTGGTAGAGATTGCAATCGCAGTCTCTACTGGTAGAGACTCCAATTCTACTGGTAGAGGTTGCGATCGCAATCTCTACTGGTAGAAACTCCAACTCTACCAAATCGCAGTCTCTACTCTGACATATATATTGGTTTTCTTGACAATATCAGAGGAGCAGGAAAGCTGCTCCAAAGCTTCAGCTCGTCACTTCTGTTGGATTAACACAGAAAACAACATTTAAATCCGTTCTATTAAAGGCCGCTGCAAAAGCGTCACGTATCCTTTATATCAAAATATCCTGAGACGTTCTATGTTCCTGGGAAGTGCAACTTCTTGTCACTGTTAAACGTTTCTGTGTGGATTTTTCCCTTCAAGTATGAAAATATTATCATCACCGTTCCTGAGCTTTAATCTCTCTGACTTCTGAAAGACATTCTATTTAGACGGAAAAGGAAGAAAAGACCACACGAATGGCAGATAATGGTGTCGTGTAACATTTGTGAGAAACTGTCGGACCTTGTTTCTGAAGGACAGAGAAGTTTTTTCGCAGGGCTGTCCTCCTGGCTGAGGATCCTGAGGGTTTATCTCCACCGACGTGATGTTGTGTCTTTCACACACAAAGGAAAATTGCTGCTGGCAACTGCCATCATACTCTGCACGTTAAAGTATGACAGGAAATGTGTGTATTAGTGCAATCAGTTCTGGCTAATTTCCCCGGGCAAATTCCCCAAACTGAAACATTTGCAGCTTTTTCTCCTTTTAAAGTGCTCAAGCTTTTGGAAAAATATCCTCAGCTGTTTTCGTTCATTCTTTAACACCACAGAACATAAGCAAACCCACAGCCGTCTTTGGATTGTGATGTTAAATTCTGATTGGTTCACAGAAATGCAACCCCACGCACTTCAAACCAGCAAGAACTTTATTCATTAATATTTTATCTTATTGATTCGACCTGGTGCAAGCTATTAGTCTGGTTTGTTCAGTGGCTAAAATCGCTTAAATCATTTGACTGCTCATTTTGTGTTCAGTATAGAGGACAAAAATCGAGTATGCTTCAAAATGAACACCCAGAATAGTTTCCAATTCATCTGCTAGTTTCATACAACATGCAGTAAACAGAAAAGGCATAAATTAAATTAATCTTTGGTGTGACGACTCTTTCTCTTTCACAGCACTGATTCTCTTAGCAGTCTGATGACCAAATGTTCCCATGTTTTCTTTTGCGAACCAGCTTACTCTTCTGTACTAGTATTGGACTGAACACAAAAACATTTTTAACCATTCTCAGGTTTACTTACGTGGAAAGGGAATGGCAGAGCTGATGTAGGTGCATCTACCCAGGAAACGTGAGTGATAACGGAACATCTCGTGGTACCTGCAACAAAAAGCATTCTAGTCGATCTCAGCATCACATTGTAGCACGTGTATGCTGGTAGAAGCATCAGAAATATGTGCTTGGTTGTGCAGCATCAGTGTGTGTGACTGCTCCGTCTTACGTCATGGGGAACACCCGGCCAGGTTGCAGATCGATCCACCAGTTTTCCTGGGAAGAACTCGACAACTGTTGGAAACACGCAAGTTAAAGTAACAAGTAATTAATACCCATTCTAAATTAATAACATCATAATCATGCAATCAAGATGGCCTCAAGATCTCAGTTGGCCTACATTTGTAAATTTCATCAAATTAAACTTGCTGGTGAGTTTTAATGAACTGCGTATTAAGTGCTGCTAAGATTTTATGACACTGATGGTTTCATTTATTGGACCCGAGAAGCTGAGTTTTCTCCTCCTTGACAGCGTTTATTCTACAGCGTTCTCTACTCCGCTGTTTAACTGCTTCCAGCTGGATTCTCATGAACAACTGCCAGATTTCCATGACCTGAAGATAGTGGAAAGAATTTCCCCGGTCATAAGGCTCTAAAAAAATCAACTACAGATACAAGCGGGAAGAAAAAAACACAAACAAGATAAAAAGAAATAATAGACAAGAGGTTTTAGTCATTTAAGCTTTTCTCTCTTTTCATTTTGACCTGCCCATTTTTAGTAACTTTTAAGTGCTCCAGATGCCTTAATAGATAGTTTTATTGAATTTATTTTCTGCCAAAGATCTGCTCCAAAACAGCGATTGTTCAGCAGCTTTGCAGCTTTATCTGTTATCTGATTTGTTAAATGCATTATCATGTCAGAACGACCAGATTGACCTCCAGTTTATATTTATCATCAGTTTAAAGAAACCAGAGATTATTAGCTGCTAAAATCTAATAGTGACTTTGGTCATTTCAGCTGAAAAAGAACTGAGAAACCTTTTTGTCTGCCTCTGCCTGAAATCAAGAATTTTGTCACACCAATTATTGTGAGTTTTTAATTGTTCTGCCAGTGTTATCGCTGCAGCCTGCAAATGGGTCAATGTATGCTGGAGGGATTTTTGAAGTTCATGAGATACATCTTACATACATTTTTATTAAAAGTAAAAATAAACCTAATGTTTTCTATGTTCATTATGATCACATCTTTACAAATTCAAAAATTATTTAAGATGGACACAATCACTTATTGATAAAAAAAGACTGAATATCACTAAAATGTCAACTAAACTGTCCCAATTTAAAAACAACCACCTTCTAATTAGCTAAACAAGAATAAAATGAGTTTATTCAAAAGTAGTTTTGATTGTGCTCTTTTTATTAAATATCTATTTTGCCAATATATCAAATTTTATATGAAAAACAACAAATTGTATCTGTGTCCCAGAAATCATTTTCAACTAAGTTACCCATTACAAAAACAACTCTCAATCAGGCGTGAACTAACCGTGACGTCACCCGTTGGTTTCAACGCTGAGAAAATGAAGCCCGGATTTTGCTACTTCCTGGTCGCCGTTTTGGATTTTTTGGAGCCAGTGACGTAAAAAGCGTCATCAAACAGGCTGGACCGGAGAGCAACTAGGGGCAGGATTGGCTGAGGACTCTCTTATCCCGCCCACATTTTACCGCAGAGGCTTCTGTTGCTGTCTATCAAGTATAGCCACGCCCCCTGGCTCCGCCAAATTTAACGATTTATTTAAAATTCAGTATGGATTTATTTTAAGATCGGCCACCTGATCTCTCATTTTGACCATGAAAACTAACCGGAAAAAAATCCTGAGCTGTAGAAAATCAGTCTATCAAATTTTATTTTTTCCAAAAATGAATTGGGGTCTATGGAGCAAAAGCTTTTTGGAGCCAACCCTAGTGGACGCCGTGATATTGCAAGTTTTTGACACTTCTGGGTTGGCTTCAATTCTGGAGCCAGATGCTACGTCTGTCTTTATATACAGTCTATGCTCTCAATAAAGCTTGTTAATTCCAGATCACATGACCTGCTCCACATGATGTCATTTCCTCCTGAAGAAAAGACTGGCAAGACTCCAAGGCTTTCTGACTTATTTAATATAAAGTAGTGTGTGAGTCAAGTGTGGATTTACGGCATGTCAACAGGTTTACTACAATATCGTTATAAATTACTTTCAATTTCAATTTTACTCAATTGTATATGTAATATTTAGAAGAATCTTTCTGTAAAAATGCCATGTGGTGTTTGGTTATGTTGATTTTAGGCCTGAAAACAGTAAAAATGTCAACTATGTTATAAAAGGTTGTTGCTAGAGGTACGGACCCGTACCCGTAGCCTGTGGCCTTCGGATACGGCCCTTTCCATTTGCCAATCAGATACGTGAGATCTGGTCATGTGACTCCCGGTAGACGCTAGAGGTACGGACCCGTAGCATCGGTACTCCAGGTACGGACCCTAACCCTAACCCTAACCTTTGCTTACCTTTCAACAGTTTTTAGTGGTTAGCAGCTTCTTGACTCGCGAGACTCGCGTATGGGTCCGTATCTGTCTGGCAAATGGAAAGTGCCGTATCCGTAGGCCACAGGCTACGGGTACAGATCCGTATCTGTAGACACTACCGTTATAAAAAGTCCCGCAATTATATATTGACCCATATGTGTCTGTCTTTGAGCGAGAATCTCTGTGTAGCAGCAGTGACTCCCCACTCTGTGAGAACATCACTACTTGCTCATTTACAGTTTCCTGTCACTTACCTTTTCCAGTTGCTGGTGAATCTTTGCGACAGCAGTGGAGCTCAGTGGAGCAGCCAGCTTGCTGCCATTTCCTTTGCAATACAGCACTGCCTCTTCAAAACTTAGCTTCGGCTTATCAACAAACCAAAACTCTGCTCCGTCTATGAACACTGATGTCTCATGGTGCCCAACTGAAAAGCATAAGAAATAGCTCTGAAGTCATGCATGGATGCAAGCATTTGAATTGTCGATCATCTGAGAAACAAGAATGTTGAATCAGACCACTGAGAGATTCAACATTTTTAAACACAGATGGTGAAAAGATGTGGTTATTACCAGGGTTGTACCACTCTGGGGTTTTCGGAGTCTTTCCTGTTGAAGTATCAACAAAGAATAAGTTAAAATCAGAAAGCAAACAAAAACACAAATAACTATTTTCTTAATAAAAAGTAGAAACCTCTTTCTTTATTCTAATAGTGTTTTATACAAAACTTTACTAATGACTCACCAACTATGTGGCCACAAAATTCAAGCTAAAATTCTTAAATTCCACAGTCCAATTGAAGGATGTTAACGCTTCACAGACCAAAGCCACCGTTAGTTTTGTGCATACTCACACTCCACAGTAGAACTACATGTGGAATCTTACCGCGGGGGATTTGGCAGACAAACTCCAGCTTGGCGTCGCAGTGAAACGGCGTGGCGAAGAAAGGGACGTGAGGCAAGTCGTGGAGAAGAAACACAACCAGGTGCTTCAAGGTGCTCTTTGATGTCTGAAGAGGACACAGATTGTTTGCGAAAGTCTTATCAGTAAGGAACTACACAAAAGAAGCAGTTTTGTAGCAGAGATGTTGCATGCCATGTTGCATCTCCCAGGTCAGTGACGGTTTAGAAACAAAGTATCTTTCAGTCTGATAAAACAATCGCTAACTAAGACGTCTAAGAGTCTGACGCGCAAGATAAGAGGACAACAAGAGAATCAGCTGGCATCTATTCTGTGAGTAACACAGGATTCACATTAACAGTAATCAGCATTTACAAATTTCATTGTTCTTCTGCACAATTACAATAAAGTCTCTTTATCATTGTGGACAAACTGATGAAAACCAGGAGCTGCTGTCTGTGTTTTATGGGATTTTGCATGAAATGACTGAGCCAGTGGGGGCGGATGTCAGCTGCAGATTTTCTCCTGACTCCTACAAACAGCCGAGCTACATACGTTCATTTTGAAGCTGGAAAGAAAAGGCACCATTCAGTAGTATGAAACTCCCTAGCTCACCTTAAAAGCAGTGCAGTCCCGACTGTACGCATCGTCCTCTTGGAAATCTGGGTGTAAAATACCCACAGACACCTGTTGTAGAGACATTGTAAGATCTCAGAAGCTCAGAAATGAAAGTGATTTAGTGCAATAAGTTTGTTAAAACCAAACAAAGGTGCACTTCCAGTTACTTGGTTATACAAAAATCATACATTTATATACAGTTAAGCTCATAAGTTTACATCCCATAGCAAAATTTGTTGACTTTTTTCAGAAAATATGTTTGATCATGAAAAGACTTTTCTTTCTTTTAGAGTTAATAGTCAGACAAAGTTATTTATTGTCATGCAACTGTATCTGATCATTCATGTTTTCATGAAAGAATGGTGCATATTTTACAAACTCTGTTGGGGCCTGTAGACTAATGAGCACAACTGTACATATATACTCTACATAATGTGCAGGAAAAGGGGTTTTACTCACAGGCCGCCCATCACTCCACTGCCAGGAGCGATCAGCTGGGTTTCTCCTGTTCAGACCCACCCAGATGTACCGATTATCACTGCAACAAGAAGAGCACAACACTGTCACTCATGACACCTAACCAAGCCTCACTCGCAGAAAAAAACAATCTCATGAAAGAATCCTTAAAGAGCTGTTGCCATTTTATTCCGCCACTAAAACTAGCTCTTCCGCTCCATGACCAAGTGTGAAACGCGGTTCAGGAGATGCTGTGTGTTTATCTTAACTTTCAGATTAAATATTGCGTGTTTACTTTAACAAAGAGACAAGTTTAGACTCCGAGTTATGTGGCAACAGAGACAACCTTGCATGTTGAGAAATCCTGTCTTTGTTGAGGCGACTGGTAGCGCCAGTTTGAAGACTACGACCGCCTCCCGTCCACACTCGTTTGTATTCGGTGTTTATAGAGATTAGGCGACAATGAACTTTCATCTGCTCCTGTCAGAATACAGCAGCGCAGGTAATGCTTCAAATACCTGACAGTCTCCCTCATGATGCTGTGCAGAGCTCTCATCTCGTCGTCGTTTGTGAAGCTGGGCAGGTCGGCTCCCAGCGCCTCACAGAACCTCTTGGCTTCCTCCCACGAGCGCTTCCTGCTCAGCCTCTCTTCTTGAAACACCTGACAGGGTGAAACCACACTTTAGAACAGCTACTAAAACCTGCCAGTGAAGTAACAGAATGGAGGCGATTGTAAAGAAAGACAACTTGGCTGCCAGATAATGTCATTCAGAGTCAACCTGTAAAAGGAGAAACCACCAGAAAAACCCTACATTGATTTGCAAATTACAGAAGCAGCTGCAGATACTTTCACTGAACAATCATGGCTCCTAATGGTGGAAAAAAGTCGATTATTTAGAGACACACCTTGTAGCAGTATCGGATGTTTTGCCTGGACACCCATCCATCAGGACAGGTGGCATTAGCACTGGGTTCTGGTTCCGGGGCCGGAGGTGGAACGAGGTCTTTTCTACAAATGGTGCCCGCTTTGAAGAGGGAGCAGTTCTTCACCTCCCACTTGCCCAACGGTTTCGCTGTGGAAATGGCAGCACAGCCTCCCTCTCGATCTAAACCAAACAAAACAAATTGAATCTACAGCATGGATCAAGCTGTTTTAGCTTTAGATGAAAAATGTACTGCTCTGAACATCTTAGCTCTTTAAATATGAAGATGGAGTTCTGGTACACAGACGTATCAAAAAACCTTTTACAAGCAGCAGCAGACATTCATAATTCATGGTGTGGTAGCAGGTTCCAGCGCTGTAATATAGACTAGCAGTGGAGCAGTCTTATCTGAAATCCTGTTTTATAACTTGATGACAAGATGAAACAGTGAGGATGCTCCCTCATTGTTTCATCAAATATAAACATGATAGAAGTGACGGAAGGCAAGAATTTGGGAATTTATGAATTCTTTACACACTATTACACATTTCCCTTAAATTTTATGATTAATAAAGTATCTATCTATCCATCTATCTATCTCACATTTTGCATGCATGCGTGTTTATTTTTTTTCAATAAATGACCACCTATTTCCTTATTGAGTTCAATTGGGGTTTTTCTAAGTGGCACTTTTTGTTCTTTAGATCCTTGTGATGAATAATCCACTAAAGTTTTGGCATTGTTGGATTTCCAGGCTGCTTTGGTAGTACATTAAAAACTGACTTCTTAAGTGTCAGTTGTATAATCTGCCACTAGTGCGTTCATTTTATGACAAGGCTGTTAGTGAATGATCAACATGTGGGGGTGTATTGACACATACTTTGTGCACATGAAACAATGGGCAGTAAAAAGTACTTTTTGCATGAGTAAATCAGCAAATTTGAGCTTTCACAGAAGTAAAAATCACTGTATTCTGTACACAGAGGTTTAGAATTACATAGCAAACATTATGATACTACAATCTGTCATTAGCCAAGAATCTGTTCTGCCCCTCCTGCACCGGCTTCCTACTAACCTGGTTGAAACCAGCCCCAGTTGGTATATTCAACCACACCCGGGGTCCCGTCCTGGCTCACCCACTGGTACTCTCCTGTGTTCTTGACGTCCTGCAGTCCGATCCAGAAATTCTGAGTCTTCTTGCCGATCTGCTCTGTAAGCAGCCGGTTGATAAAGGCCTGCTCAAACCTGGAAAGAGCAGCCCAAAATGAGTGACTTTCCTGGTGAAGCACAGGCAGGAAAGATCATTTTGTGTTTAAGGAAATCTTGCGGTGAATGAGTTACCCGTTTCTTATGGTGATGTTGCAGTGATCTTTGAAGGACACTTGTTCCGTGTTCACTTTGTAGCAGGAGTTGCCGTGTCTCCTCCAGCCCTGGTGATTGAAAACAGTGAGACTTCAGGTACAGTCAAGGTACAAGCATGTCTTTTCATGCTCAGTCCTAATTCTAATACATAGTCAGTATCTTTGTAATGGATTTTGGTTCCACTGTCACCAACTGCTTGCTGATAGGAAATCCAAGGGCAACTTTGGATTGTTGTGTTCTCTGTTCTTTGTTTAGAATTTGTAAGGTCTTCACTTTACTATGTGGAAGTGCTACGAGGTGACATATGCTGTGAATTGGTGCTATACAAATAAAATTTAACTGAGCTGAATCAGTGTTTATGTTGTTTCTCACCACTGTGGTCACTACTACAGCTTTGTCTTTACATTTTTACATCTCTTTGGTTCTGATATTAGCTGTCAATGCAACTACAGATTTGTTTTTTAGCCCTTTATGACTCAAAATTTGATCTTCTGAACGTGACCTCATGATTTCTGTGACGATTGCTGACACATGAACGTTATGCACAAGACGTGTGGAAAGACAGCTAATGTGAAACACTGCAGACAATACTGACATCTTCAAAGCGACATCCGTCTTGTGTTGCACTTTCGTTGACCTCTCCTTTCTTCTGGCACATGAACTGTAGCTTCTGTGTGCAGTCCCCAACCCTCCAACCATGAAACTGTACAGAACCAACACAGGTTTGACTTCATGTAAAGAAGAAAACAAATACAAAACGCTGGATGCAGCAGGTCGAGTTACACAAACGCACACACCTTTCCAGAGTAGAAGACACAGCTGGTATTCTGATCGGGCTGGACTGGTTGGTTTTGGTCCCAGTAAGTGAAGGTGACTGGTGCGTCGTCTTTCCAGCTGAAGACAGTGGGGTTCTTGCCGACACCAAACATGCCGATCCACACACGCGAAGTCTGGTCCTCTGGTGGACCAAAACACACATCAGTTTAGGAAACATCGGTCAAAACGTGGAGCTGGTGATTCCTTAGCAGTGAAAAAATAAGGCCATCCCTGGCTTCAGAAGCCAAATAAGAAGAAAACCACTTGGAAATGAGAGTTTTACCTGCGTGGAAATTGGTGCTGATCATCTCTTTGCTGTCAATGGAGTGGAAACTGGCTAAAACCCCTCCTCCCTCTGCGGTGTTGCAGTGTTGTTGGGCATCTGCGAAGTCTTGTGGTTTGTCCTTCACTAACTTGTAACACCAGCCGCTCCACGGGACCCAACCGTCCGCACACACGGTTTCTTTATATTCTAAAGGCTCTGTGGAGAGGAAGCAAGACAGCAAGAGGCTGTGATGGGAGGCCCGGTTTCATCAGACTATCCCAAAATCACAAAATCAACACTGCACTGAATGCATCTTTGTTCAAGTCTAGATCATCTACACTACTTTTTATTAAAGATGATATACGTTAAGCTAACAATCAGAACCCCAAAAGGTGCTGATAGGTTAAAAAGGTATGTTACAATTTTTTTTAAAAGACAGAATTACATTATTATTTAGCCAGAAGCTGCTGAAACAGAAAGAAACATTTAAATTTGTCTGTTCATATGAACTCATCACATGATGCGGCTCCCTTGGAAAACCTGATCACACCTAAGCTTAAAAACATCATGTCTTATCAAAATCACTTTTTTTTTTGCCAAAAAATTATCAGTTTGTTCTAATCAGATTCTGTAAAAAGCTAAAAATTTTAGGCTTTTCACCGCTTTTAAGTCACCATTCGTGACTCGGCTACAACTGACGATTACATGACAAAAATTGAAGGACTTCAGCAGAAATGGATTAAACTGTAAGCTTTTTTACACACAGAAGATAGGAAACAAGTATAGAAACACAATACAAATCTAAAAAGCAAAATATCTATGGAACATAGAGTTATATTTTTTTCCCCCCAAACAGCAAGAGGCCGTGAGGGGAGGCCAGGTTTTCTCTGAGGATCCCAAAATCACAAAATTGAAACAAGTTTGGTACCCTCTATCCTTTTATTCTTGATTTGAAAAGAAAAAAAAACATTTAATAGGGCAGAAAGTTATTCACAATCAGGGATCTCAGAGTTGCTAGCATGGCTGTAGATTTTTAGTCTGATCTACATTCGATTCAGAAGAAACTTAAATGAAAGCAGCAGCTGACCAACCTGTTTTTTCAGTCCGAGAGGCATTGGCACTCTTCTTGCAGACGTATGGCAGCCGTTTGTTGCACGACTCAGATTCGTAGTTTCTTTTAGAGTTCATGACTCCACAGTCTGACTCAATGATCATGGAGGTGATCGGCATTCCTGTCAAACATGTTCCCACACACAGTAAATATCAATAAAATCATATACTGACTAAGAGAGAGCACCTGTGGGCATCTTTCTGTGTTCAGAGTCTCAACTGTGAGGGCTGAAATAAAAGAAATAAAAGAAACGCTTCATGTTCCAGCAACACTGACATGTACTAAATCACAGCAACCACACAGAGCTCATATCAGCAGAAGGCCAGACGGCTGCAGCATCCTCGATGTCCCCACTAACACCTTCACTTTAAGAAGAAGAAAACAAACATGTCACAATAGCCTGTGAGTCTCATAAAGCCTTCCATTCAGCGTTATTAATGGGTTATTCAGCAACACTAACAATCCCAAGGCAACAGTGTGTCCAGTAACCGGGCACAATGAGCTTCTTTAGAAACACCAGCCTCATTGTTTCTCCGACTGACACCAACTCTCGGCTTGTAGAACGGCAGCAACCCGCAGTGTATCACAACAGCATGCAGGTTTTGGTTTTGCACAACGAGCTGCAGGTATTTCTGGCAAGTGAATCTGGGTTATTGTGTTTTGGCAGAACCAGTGCCTGGAAAATTGGGCTGCAAAAATCCATGTGGGTGTTTTTTAACCGCCCTTTTTCCTCTTTCTACTCTGATTATCTAACAGGGCTCTGAGCAAACTGATGCTTTACCACCAACATCTAACTACTAGTAGCTGCCTATTATCTGCACAATGTTAGTTATATAATAATAATAATAATAATAACTTTGTTTATATAGCACTTTCAAATCAAAGTGCTTTACAGGGCAAGCAACAGATAAATTACAATAAAATAACTGATATTGAAACTGAACTATGGCTGAGAAGACACAGCAGCAGCAAAAACTACAATAAAACAATAAAACAGTATCTAAGAAGACACAGTTCCTCACAATTTCTGATTCATATGTAGCAGAGAACAAGCGAGTCTTTAGCTTTGCTTTGAACACCTCTACTGAGCAAGCTTGCCTAACGTCAGAAGGATGAGCGTTCAATAAAGACGGTACACGGCAATAAAAAGCCCACGCAATAACTGTCTTCTTTTTAACTCTAGGGACCGTCAGCTCAGCAGGTACGTCCCCTGGGAGCACAAGGACCTTCCTGGTTCATATGGGACTTCCGGTTCCTTTAAATTTGATGGCCCAGTGCCATTTACAGCTTTGTATGTTAATAGGAGTATCTTAAAATCAGCTCTAACATGAACTGGGAGCCAGTGGAGTAATTGATGCATACACCTGCAGGTCATCATCATAACAATGAAAGGCAATCCCAACAGAATGCATGATATCACCCAATGGCACCAAGTGTAATGAAAACAACAAAGGACCAAGAACAGACCCCTGCAGAACCCCATATCTGATTGCCTGCTTCCCAGTATATATAGTAAATTTTACATACAACACTGCAGATTTTACATTTTTCAAGCTTCACAATTATTACAGTCATAAACTGACATGTACGGCTCTAATTTTTCTGTGGAACATTGACGATTCTTTCCGTTGACACAGATCAGCTCTCGGAAAATGAGTTTACAAAGAAAAACAGAGGAGAAGAAAAAATGCAGAAAATTACCATTTTCCCAGCGCAAAACAGACAGCGGGGAGCCGTCTGACCACTGCCAGCCCTGAGAAGAGTCCAACTGGTGCAGGCCGATCCACATCCTCTCAGGCATGTTGCGAAGGCCGCCCGATACTGCAAAATGCAACACCACAAAGACATATGAATTTCAAAATAAAACACAAAGGCACACAATAAACTAGGGATGTCAGATAATATCGACCCACAGATATTATCGGCCCGATATTGGCATAAAAATGTAATATCGGTCAATATTGTTATCTTTTTTTTGCCTATCATGAAAACCGATAAAATAATGCCTGGATTTCACCGGCATTTACCAGAATTTACCAAAATTTGGCATGCTGTGTTAATTCCATGACAGAAGATATGCAATGTTACCTACAATTAGTTAAACAGCCCACTTTTATCAGCATCTGTTGATATCAGAATCGGAAATTGAGAGTTGGATAATATCGTCATATTGGCAAAAACTGCCAATATCGGACGTCCCTACAATAAACTGATTATGTAGGAGAATGGAAAAAGGAAAGTCAAACCCCAACAAGAACATGAAACTGTGTCGGAAAAAGGAAACTGCTGGTGTTTGAGTCGCACTTTGTAATGCTTCAAGCAGTTTCCACCTTCACAGGTTTGTTTAGCGGTTTAAGTTTTACAAATAGAGAAGCTGAGGGCTCACACAGCAAACAGCGTTAACGTGAGAGCGTGCAGTATTTTGGATACGAGCCATGTGACATCCAGAAGCGATAAAAAGCTCGCAAAAAATCTCACCAGTGTTTTTAACGTTTCTAGAAAAGCTCCTCTGACCTGCAACCAATTAAAAAGCCTCACGCATCTTTGAGCCTACTAGGCTGTTTAGTTACTCTTTAAATATCTCTCATGCTTCAACTTGAGTCACAAAAAGGCGTCCTCTCTTGCAGCATGTGGTTAAGTTGCACACTGTGCAGCGGATTTATTGCAATTACAAACAAAACCGTCAGCATCTGTTTAGACTCAGAGTGTGCAAATGAGGTCGTGCATTCACACACACAAAGAGATGGTTCTGAGTTATCTCTTTCTCCCTTTTGATCTTTTATTTTATTTTCACATAAAGAACAATAGATTGAAGAAGCCGAGGAACAAACTGACAGCAGCACAATGAAAAGCACACTGGAGGAGGGAGGAAGAAGTAAACAAAGATACTGCATGTAGAAGATGCCCCTGTATATAAATTAAATCACAATAAGACAACACAATGTATTTGAAGGTTTTTTTTGTGTGTGATAAAAGAGATTTATTGCTTTTCTCAAGATCAGTGTCGAGAAATAAGAAAGCTCGATGTGATATTTATGAACGATAATCAGTTTCATGAAGAGAATGTGTGATACGGTTCAAATCAGTAAAATTTTTTGTTTCCGTGAGTTTGAAACTTGATTTGTCGGAGTTGATGACACTCATACCATTGCTGATTATAAATAATCAAGCAGATTAATAGATACTTAAACTGACATGTCATACCAGCATAGATTTGCAGTGAAAATGAAAATTGTGGTGTCAAAAAACTTGCTAAATGCCTTTGTTCAATTTTGTTTTACACACTTCACTCTTCAGCATCTAATCTTGAGTGTTTTCAGGCTATAACCTGTGACATCTAATCAATCAAGGTCACGGGCTCCAGTTAGAGAGAGGCAGCTGTGTCAGAAACAGAGCAGCTCATGTTTAAATAATGTATTTCATTGGGAATCAATTTTAAAAAGTAGCCAATGCAAAGAGCTGAGAATTAGCCAGGCTGATGATCAGTCAATCTCAAGTGATTGGTTTCTGTTCACTTTTCTCAGGCCAGATGATCATTCTCTTCTCTTTAAATGTCAAATTCACTTTTTATCCTTAGAAATGAGGCATTGCTGTCCTATCAGAGGACCTGATTGTGTTGACGATGAGTACAACATGCTGTGATGCTGATAACTTTGAAGACTTTGTGTTTTTTGCCATCAGAAAGGTGGAGAAAAACGAGGAACAGATATAGAGAGTGAAGCAGCGACAGCAGTGATCGGTCAGTCTTACGGGTTGTGGAGTTGAGATCTTCGGCTTCAGACAAACTGAGCAGATCGGCTCCCTGACTGCGACATGAATCCAAAGCTTCATGCCAGGTCACCGCAGCACTGGATACAAACTCGTAGCAAAACTCCCCCTCAGGGCTGGCAAACAGTGTGCTGCAACCCTCCTCTGCAAAGCCAAAGAGAGAGTGTCAATATGCTTATCTGCTTCATTTGTTTTTTAAAATGCAGGATCTAATTCAACATTAATTGGGTCAATATATATAATTGAGGGACTTGTGAAGTCCATGGGATATATCTTGCATACATTTTTATTAAAAGTTAAAAAAAAATGTTATGATCATTATGATCATGTCTTTACAAATTCCATAGTTATTTATTATGGAAACAATCACTTGTTAATAAAAAAATGAATGGATATCACTAAAATGTCAACTAAATAACTGTCCCAATTTAATAACAACCACCTTATAATTTGCTAAATAATAATAAAATGAGCTTATTTAAAAATTGTTTCGATTGTGTTCTTTTATTAAGTTGAGATGGTCATGACAGATGTTTCTATTTTGGAAATATATCAAATTTTACATGAAAAAAATAGCAAATTATATCTGTGTCTGAGAAATCACTTTCAACTAAGTTAGCCATTACAAAAACACCTCTCAAGGAAGTGTGTTAATTCCAGATCACATGACCTGCTCCACATGATGTCATTTCCTCCTGAAGAAAAGACTGGCCAGACTCCAAGGCTTTCTGACTTATTTCATATAAAGTAGTGTGTAAGTCAAGTGTGCTACAATATCTTTAAAAATAACTTTCAATTTCAATTTTACTCAATTGTATATATAATATTTAGAAGAATCTTTCTCTAAAAATGCCATGTGGTGTTTGGTTATAGGCGGCCATGTTGATTTTTAGGCCTGAAAACAGATGTATTCCACTACTTTGAAGTCATTACTCTCATGATTTTGTCCTGTAAAATATCCAGCCATGGAACAGACAGAACAGTTGATTCTAATATTATTAAAAAGTGCAACATGCCAGGTGTTAGACAGTGTCCTCTCTTCCCGTCTTGGTCATAGTCTGAGGTTGTGGCACACCAGGACAGTCCACTAAAGTCTGCATCAGGGAGGCATCCGAAGTGCCAGCTGCCGTTGTATTTGAAGGGGAAGTCACAGGGGCTGCCGAAAGAGTTTCCATTGGCCGTGTGGACAACTGGAACTGAGAGGAGAAACTCATGTCACCAATCACAAGCTTCTGTGGTCACAAATTGTGACTTGTGCGAACATCAAAGCATCTATAGAACACAACACTGAGCACAGGTTTTGACATGAACACCTCAAACTTACATCAGATCCTGTTTATTGTGCAAAATAACCAAAACCGTCTTCTTGTCGAAAATCAAGTCACAGAAGATACAACAATGGAAGATTTGCCGCTTTAAAGATAGAAAGAGACTGCAGGAAAATAAAATGTTCTACTGCGGGAAAGTTTTGAGTCGGATAAATGCATAAAACGGCATGTGAATGCATCTTTGTTCCAGTCTAAATCATCTACATTATTTTTTCTTAAAGATGATATAAGCTAAGCTAACCATCTGAACTCCGAAAGCTGCTGACAGGATTAAAAGGGATGTTCTTTTTTTTTTTAAGCCAAAACTACATTATTATTTAGCCAGTATTTGAAACAGAAAGAAACATTTAAACTTCTCTATTCAAATGAACTAATCACATGTGGTGTGCAGTTCCCTTGTAAAGCTTGACCACACCTAAGCTTAAAAACATCATGTCACTTTATTCTGTCAAAATTGCCAAAAAATTACCAGTTTGTTCTTACCAGATTCTGTAAAAAGCTAAAAATTCTAAGATTTTCAGCGCAACCATGAAACCATTGGTGACTCAGCTACGACTGACGGTTACATGACAAAAATTCAAGAACTTTTCAGCGGAAGTGGATTAAACTGTAGTCTGTGTTTACACAGAGGAGATAGGAAACAAATATAGAAACACAATACAAATCTAAAAAGCAAAATATCTATTGTACATAGAGTCATCTTATCTTATCACAGCATTTCTAAGACCAAAAATGTTGTGCATGTTGATTCCAGCTTTGTTGTAGTTTTGTAAAATAATCAACAAAATTTCACACAATTTCGTTCTCGTTTTATAATTTATGGCATCGTAAGTGCGTCAGACCGCACAGAAGACAGTTATATCTACTTCTAGTCATGACCGTGCTGTTTCCACAGAGGTTGAGGACTTTATAACGCAGTAAAAAAATGAGCCCACAGTGAGTTAAAACATGGTGAACAGGCTCCAGCACTCAGACTCATTTCCTGTATCCTCTGAAAATAAATCTAAATATGTGACAATGAATTAAAAGCATCCAGCCACGTGAAAAAGATGTTACCTTTTACATTTTGGCAAAACTTGTTATTAATATTATTCAATATTTGAAAAAGAATCACTTTCTTTTGACGCTACTATAAGTCTCTGAATGATATTCCAGCTTTAATAAATATAAAACCAAAATTATTGTAAAAATGTGCTATCAAATAAGCAGATGTTTACTGAATTTTAAGTAGATGTTTTAATAAAAAAGTGGGCCAAAACAGTCGGGAAATGAAAGTGAAAGTCAGTTTAGTCAGCTGCACAATCATACAGTGCAGATGATAGAAACTCCCTAAAAGACACAGTTTCAAGTGCGGTACACTCGCGTTTCAGAGGGAGTCCAATATCTTAACCTGAAATCTGACACATGTTTTTATCTCTCATAAAAGGAAGAAATCACTGATAGGAATGAGGACAACCAACCAACCAGTCAGGCTTTGTTCAAAATCCACCAGAACCTGTTTGGTCCAGTGACACTCGTATATACAAAGGTGTAAAGTATCACAGGGTTAGAATCGCTTCACAGTCAACTGACGAGGTTTAATTTGCAACACAAACTGAATTTAACACTCGACCATCAGTTTCCTCCAGCATTAGTCAGTCCATGGAAGCATTTCAGATCAGCACTGCAAAAACTCAAAATCTTACTCAGTCTGTTTGTCTTATTTTCAGTCAAAATGTCTCATCCCACTTGATTTAAGATAAATTCACTTAACAAGTGACATTTCAGCAAGATGGAGGGACTTGTTTTAAGACAACGCATCGTAAATATCATGTTCAGTCAAATGATCCTGGAATTATCTTGGTTTGAGTTGTATTTTACAAGAAAACTCAAAATAAGGTTAACCCTCGTGTCGTCCTGCGGTCCAAAAATGACCCGTTTTAAAGTTTGAAATTGTGGAAAAAAAATATTTTCACAGTGAAACTTCTGATGTCCACATCTTCACCATTTTTGTGAAATTTTTGAATATTTTTTGGTGGAAAAAAATGTTAAAAATGTTCTTCAAGAAAATATTAGAAGTTTTACTGATATAAATGTAATCACTTTAGATATTTTTTAGGATTTTTGGTAGATTTTTATTAATTTTTTTTTTGAAAAGATTGACAAAAAATTTCTTGCCAAATTTGCTTTTTTAAATAAAAATTTTAAGGAATTATTGGAATTTTGTTCCTGAAGGTTTTGCAAATTTTCAGAAATTTGGGGAATTGTTTTGCTGATTTTTTTATTTTTATCAGACAAGGAAACAATATTTGTGAAGACAACAGGAGGGTTAAAACATCTCAAATTAGGAGGATAAATGAAAAAAATATCTATTTTTGAGTGAAAAACTGCTTCTTCTTTTTTCAAGCATGTCTGGCCTATTTTAGGACCCCTAGGCTTGACAATCCTGGTAAAATAGAGCTTAAAATAAGTTTTCCCAGCGAATTTTAAGATCTCAATATTCTAAATATCACATCTTATTTCAAGAAATCTTACCAAGCCATTTTTCACTTGTTCTATTGGCAGATTTTTCACTTACTTCAAGGTAAAAGTTCCTTTTAATAAGTTGTTTTTTCTTGTTTTGAGAGGGGCATTTTTCCAGTGAGAGATAGGAAGCCACACTCACCACGATCTTGCCTGTGGCAGATGTTGTCCTGAGATCCTGCTTTAACCCACGTGTCATTAGAGTCCCGTTTGGCTGCAACTTTGCCTCCGCTGACTACCAGGCCCATCTGATAGACGGTGTAAACGGATCCGTCGGCCGCACAGCGCCACCCCAACGGCAGGCTGGAGCCGCAGTCCACCAGGGCCGGGGTCTTGGTGTGGACGTTGAAGGCCAGGCAGAGCGACGTGTTCAGGTTGTAGAGCTGGCGTTTGTAGCCCCACAGCCACTGCTGGGACCTGCTGTTCGGGTCGCAGGTGGCGAGGATCAGGTCTGCCGAAGTCCCTGAAGCGAGGCACTTCTTTGAGCTCGAGTGCTGAATGGTGAAAGCTTCATCTTCTGTGATGAAGGAACAGAAAAGACCTCCGATTAAGAAATGACTGACATCCATTTAAAGCCTTTAGATCTAATATGAAATGATCACTGAGTCTGTGCCATCTTTTTAGGCCATAAAATACAATAAGACACAAGAATACTGATGGATTGTTTGATTTCTTGAGCAAAGGATGTTGTATGAGATAAAAACACTTTCTGTCACACTAGACTTGGGAAAAATCTCAGATAAACTAATGGCAAAGAATATCTTTATATCTGTAATACAGCCAAAATAAATAGGAAAACCCTCCAAATTAAAATTAAAAAATCATTACTATTTAGTTATTTTATTTTACTTAATTGACATTTCACTGTTTTACTATTAGTTAAACCCTCCAAATTCAGGTACATTTTAAAATTAATCATTATTTATTTATTTTATTTAATCAAAATTTTACTGTTTTACTTTGTCGAACTTAAGATAAATATTTTCTTAAATAATTTATTTATGTATTTATTTTATTTAATCAACATTTTACAGTTTTACTATAATAAACCTCTTCTGTGTAATTTTTTTCTTATTGATTGTGTTGTTTTTAGCATCTATTACAATCTTAATTACTAGTCAAATATTAGTTCTTATTCCATTGTTTCGATGTGCATTAGTCTCTAAATCTGCTTCCTATCTGATGTTTGGTCAGTTGCATGTAAAGCACTTTAAACTGCATTTGGTTTGTTTGAAAAGTGAACAAATAAAGTCTGATTGATTAATTGATAACTGCCAGCTGGACTGTATTTGTCAATTAAATAAACTGCACAGAGAATAGTAGTACCTATCAGATGTGACCCATTTTCTTGCTAAACCATCCATTTAACTCAATAAAATAAAGGTTTCTGTTTTAATTTGACTATTTTTAATCAGGTAAATTTGTCACTCAGCCACAGAATAGTAACATATTGTCTCCCAGAGAGTTCTATTTCTGAAACACTGTCGAGAAATGAACATCATGCTAATTAATTAAGCTACACAACTAATACCAGTAGATGTCTATCAGGTGTAACCCACATTCTGGTAAAGACCACTCATTTAACTCAATAAAACAAATATTTCTTCTTAAATTTAACTACTTTTCAGTTGACAAATAAACCAGTGAGTGACAGAATAACCAAAAAATGTCCCCAAAGAGAGTTCTCTTCCTGAAATGTTACAGAGAAAATAGCATCTTGCTAATTATTTAAGCTACATGAATAATACTAGTCAATGTCTGTCCCATATCTTGATTTTTTTAAAACCCACTCATTTAACTATCTGAATAATTTTCAGCAGGAAAATAAACCAATCATTCACAGAATAACAAAAAATAATGTCGCCAGAGAGAGTTTTATTCCTGAAATATTGTAGAAAAATTAGCATCTTGCTAATTAATCAAGCTACAAAAACAAGCTACTAGTAAATGTTTATCAAATGTAACTCATATTCTGGTAAAACAAACAAAAAACCCCACTAAGTTAACTATTTGAATACTTTTCAGCAGGAAAATAAACCAGTCAGTGACAGAATAACAAAAATGATGTCCCCAGAGAGAGTTTCATTCCTGAAGTAATGTAGAGAAAATGGCATCCTGATGCTGCTAAAGGTTTTTAAAAGACATTGTGGACAGAGGGTGGGGATTAATTTTAACTAAATGGCTCTTTGTGATTATAAAGCAGGTCCATGTGTACAATAAGTCCTCTCGCAGGCCTTTTAAAATGGAAAACAATATCAGCTTACAGCAGCTCAGGCTTGTATTAATGCAGATCACAGAGTGAAAGCTGACAGAGCTGAGAATGAGTGTGCATTTTGACCTGTCACAATATGGTGCTGCTGTAAAGCTCCTGGGGGATGGGAACTTATTTCCAACTAATAAAAGCAGATAAACAGAAAAGCTGCCTCTCCTATGTGCCTCCACTTGTTGTGGTCGAGCAGGTTTGCCGTCTCCGCATTCACCGGGGAGCCAACTTTGTCAGAAAACACGCCAAAAGTGACGCAGAAAAATGAAAGCAAAGTGCCGCAGCTTGTGGAGGCAGCTACTCACCGAAACTGGGAGAACACATGCAGGAGTGAAGCCACAGAGTCAACAAACAAAGAGCGGCTCCGGGGAGGGTCGGCATGGTGGAGGCTGTCTGCTGGACTCATACAGGGTCTGCCGGCCGGACGGACGGACGGACACGGCGGCGGAGAGAAGCGGTCCGGTCGATGCCCCCGAAGTGCGAAGTGAAAGTGATCAGATCTGACCGACGCTGAGGCGGTTCGCTCAGCTGTCAGCAGCCACCAGAGTCCCACTGAGACACCGAGAGTCAAGCTGCCAACAACCACCTCCGGTTTACACGGAGACGCTCACCGGACACGTTCCGCCCCGAAGAAAAGTTACAAAACATGACATGAAAACAGTTATGCAAGTTAAAAAAGCACACATGTATTAATGGTAAATCAAACTGTAACAAACAAAACGCAACAATAAATTGTTTGATACATTTTTTATGAACCACAATTTTACTTTAAGTAAATTAACAAAGTAAAATTCACATCACTCGAATTTTACTTTGTTTTATCCACAACTATATATATGTGTGTGTGTATATAATTGAGTAAACCAAATATAATGTATTGTTTTCTACAATATTATAGTATTTATTGATAATATTTTTACAATTATTTACATCACAGTGTATATCATTTAAATAATATATTTATGGTAAATCAAACAATATCAAATAAACAACCACACTTTTATGAATCACAATTTTAATTTTCTATTTACTTTATTTAATTTTATATTTCCTTTTATTTATTTATTTATTCCTCAGTTAGTGAGATGTTTTATTTTATCACTGTGACTATATAATAATAATCTAATAGAATAGAATAGAATAGATACATTATATATATGTTTTATTGAGTACAACACATATGCACGGTTTATTTCTTCACCACTTCTACCTGATTGTGTGAATGAATGAATAAACAAATATTGTCATTATTATTGTTGTTGTTGAAGCTAAACTATATACTTTGGACTTGTATCTTTTCATTTTTGCTCAGTAAGTAATTAGTAAGTAATAAATTCTGGGCTATGAATTCAAAGAGACACAAAATCCAATATAAAATGAGATGATAAGTCCAAATTAAAGACATTTTAAAGAGGGATACTACATTTAAACCAGACTATCTAATTATTCTGAAAAAATCCTCTATAAATAATAGTAATAATAATATCTAAGGTGTGTGCCTTTAATCCTGAATCTGTTCCTGCATGTTTTATATTATTAAATCACATTATGAGCTGGTCTCTCTCTTACAGAGAGATGCAACACTTTGATTTTGAAAGCTCACTTGTTCTTTTTCCAGCGTTGCCTTTTTCATCTTTACAGAGTGTGATCTCCTCCCTTCACATTCCCTCACAGCCCGGATATTCCAGTTACCCAGTACACGCCCACTCGCTTGTTTCCGTGAACTGACACTCACGCATTCTGTGTTGTTGTTCTCACTCCAACTGGCTCTTTCTCTTTCTTATCTGCACACACAGCTGCTCCTGTGGGTTTTTCTATCAGTACACAATGTAAAGCTGCTATGAATTATTAATTGCTGTACATCCTGATGTCAGACATTGAATTGGAATGTGTTGTACTGGGATCAATAAAACATTATTATATTATTACACACAGTTTCCACAGAGACAATTTTTGTGCTGCAAGTTGTCAAGAGATTATTTTAGTGCAGTATGACAGGGTGCAAAGGGTACAGGGAACATAATTATCTCACTGAAAATAAAAAAAAGACTGGCCTACTTTATCAGTATTGTCCTATGGTAAACATCTGACCTACTACACACGTGGACAAAATTGTTGGTACCCCTCAGTTAAAGAAGGAAAAACCCACAATTCTCACTGAAATCACTTGAAACTCACAAAAGTAACAGCAAATAAAAATTTATTGACAATTAAATAATCAAAAACAGCCATTACTTTTGAATTGTTGATTAACATCCATCCTCTATACACCGCTTTATCCTCATTAGGGTCGCGCGGGGAGCTGGAGCCTATCCCAGCTGACTCGGGCGAAGGCAGGGGACACCCAGGACAGGTCGCCAGTCTGTCGCAGGGCTACATACACAGACGAACACTCACACTCACATTCACACCTACGGGCAATTTAGAGTACTCAATTAACCTCAGCATATTTTTGGACTGTGGGAGGAAGCCGGAGTACCCGGAGAAAACCCACGCATGCTCAGGGAGAACATGCAAACTCCATGCAGAAAGATCCCAGGCCCACCCCGGGATTCGAACCAGGGATCTTCTTGCTGCAAGGCGAAAGTGCTAACCACTACTCCACTGAGCAGCAGTGGCGTATGTTGTTGATTAACATAATTATTTAAAAAAACAAACTAATGAAACAGGCCTGGACAAAAATGATGGTACCTCTATAAAAGATTGAAAACTATTTGATCAGAGTGACATGATTAACTCAGGTGTGTCATTTAATTGACATCACAGGTGTTTCCAAACTCATAATCAGTCAGTCTGCCTATTTAAAGGGAGACAAGTAGTCACCCTGCTGTTTGGTGAAAAGGTGTGTACCACACTGAACATGGACAACAGAAAGCGAAGGAGAGAATTGTCCCAGGACATCCGAAAAAAAATTATAGACAAACATCTTAAAGGTAACGGCTATAAGACCATCTCTAAACAGCTTGAAGTTCCTGTGACAACAGTGGCTCATATTATTCAGAAGTTCAAGACCCACGGGACAGTAGCCAACCTCCCTGGACGTGGCCGCAAGAGGAAAATTGATGACAAATTGAAGAGACGGATCGTTCGAATTGTGTCCAAAGAGCCCAGAGCAACCTCCAAAGAAATTAAAGGTGAACTCCAAGGCCAAGGTACATCAGTGTCAGATCGCACCATTCGTCGTTGTTTGAGCCAAAGTGGACTTCATGGGAGACGACCAAGGAGGACACCACTGCTGAAAAAAACTCATAAAAAAGCCAGACTGGAATTTGCAAAAATGCATGTTGACAAGCCACAAAGCTTCTGGGAGAATGTCCTTTGGACAGATGAGACCAAACTGGAGCTTTTTGGTAAGGCACATCAACTCTATGTTCATAGACTCAAAAACCAAGCATACGAAGAAAAGAACACTGTCCCTACGGTGAAACATGGAGGAGGCTCAGTAATGTTTTGGGGCTGCTTTGCTGCATCTGGCACAGGGTGTCTTGAAAGTGTGCAAGGTACGATGAAATCTGAAGACTATCAAGGCATTCTGGAGAGAAATGTGCTGCCTAGTGTCAGAAAGCTTGGTCTCAGTCGCAGGTCATGGGTCTTCCAACAGGACAACGATCCAAAACACACAGCCAAAAACACCCAAGAATGGCTGAGAGAAAAGCGTTGGACTATTCTAAAGTGGCCTTCTATGAGCCCAGATCTGAATCCCATTGAACATATGTGGAAGGAGCTGAAACATGCCATTTGGAGAAGACACCCATCAAACCTGAGACAACTGGAGCTGTTTGCTCATGAGGAGTGGGCCAAAATACCTGTTGACAGCTGCAGAACGCTCATTGACAAATACAGAAATCGTTTAATTGCAGTGATTGCCTCAAAAGGTTGTGCAACAAAATATTAAGTTATGGGTACCATCATTTTTGTCCAGCCCTATTTCATTAGTTTGTTTTTTTTAAATAATTATGTTAATCAACAATTCAAAAGTGATGGCTGATTTTGATTATTTAATTTTCAATAAATTTTTATTTATTGTTACTTTTGTGAGTTTCAAGTGATTTCAGTGAGAATTGTGGGTTTTTCCTTCTTTAACTGAGGGGTACCAACAATTTTGTCCACGTGTGTAACTGTAAGGAAAAACAGGACACATCAGGGCCAAAGGTACTTTTCTTGCAGCCAATTTTGTTGTTAGAATTTTTCTGTCTCACTTTATTACACTTTCCGTTTCAAAAAATGCAATATTTTTGTATATGCCAATCTGTAACGATGATTAACCCTCCTGTTGTCCTCGCTTACAGGCACCAAAAAATATTCCCTTGACTGAAAAAAAAAATTTCAGCAAAAAATTCCCCAAATTTATAAAAATTTGCAAAATCTCCAGGAGGAAAATTCCGAAAAGTCCTTTAAAACTTTTATTTTTTAAAAAAAAAAATACCGAAATTTGGCAAGAAATAATGATTTAAAAAATAAAAAAAATAAAAATTGTAAATATCTTTAAAAAATGAATAAAAATCTTTCAAAAAAAATCCTAAAAATATCAAAAGTGATTCCATATATCGGTAAAATGTCTAATATTTTCTTTAAGAACATTCAGAAAAAAATCAATCAAAATCCAGCGAATTTCACTGGATTTTGGTTGATTTTTTCTGAATGTTCTCAAAGAAACTTTTTTAACATTTCTTTTTTGCACCAAAAAATTTCAAAAATTTCCCAAAAATGTTGAAAATGTTGAAGTTTTTTTTCCCTCCACATTTTCAAACTTTAAAACGGGTCAATTTAACCCGCAGGACGACACAAGGGTTAAACACACATAAAAGGGATCCCTCCACCTGAATTATCTCGTAAAGAGGAAATAGCAAGCTGTGGTCACTCATGACACATTCTATAGTCTTAACAGCCTTTGAACAAAGAGAGAAGTCAAAGAGGAAACATGCAAAGAGAAAGTTTCCTTTATTTCTTCGACTCCTCTTGCGTTACACAGCACGACTCAGTGATGAAACAGGAATTACTCAACCTAAAGTCAATTTATTAAAACACTAACAAAACTGTGCAAAATACATCCCTTGATTTGCTTTGCATCAGCAGACAAAAACCCTTCAATCATCAGCCATGCCCTACACATTTTCAGTTAGTTTTAAACATACAAAAAAATCCCTCTGGTACCAATATACAGCATTGTATACACATGACAAAGTAAAAATACAAAAGTAATACTGACAAAACAGATGTACCACGAGTACAGATTCAACAGCTCCTGAATTCTGAATGAAATATACAAAATTGCATAACAAATATCATTGTAATTTAAATTTGTGACCAATCAGCCTCATGTTTATGGCACTGAGAGTTACTTTTGACCCTCAAAATCTTCCATCGCCTGTTTAAATCTTGTAAACCTTTTCTAATACCGTTTACCAATTACAATTAAATAATCCTAATGCTGCAGGATTAAACAATTCTGTTTTCTGCACCTCTTTTACCGAGTTTAAGGCTCTCTAGCATCCCTTCTTCCATTATCATTTAGGTGACATTTGTTTATTTCAAAACAGCATAAATTCAAACGTGGGCTCTTCAGTGTCAGCACAAGAAATACCTTTAAAAACCTTCGTCCCATGTAAATGATTTGAATAAACGACAACTAGAGAGCAACCGGCATCCTTCAGACACAGAAAGAAAGGCTTGCCGCCATCGTCTCACCATCTCACCGTCCTGAGGAGTCAGCGTCACAGCTTTACAGTGTCATGTGGCATTCGTGCTTGAAGGCGAAACGGTGAGATACAGACAGAATGGGGGGAAAACAACACAGATGTGGAGGGGGGAAAAAAAGAGGAGTCACTGAGTGCTATTCTCCTGAGTGAGCTTCCAGGTCAGTGATCAGCACGTTTCCATCGGACTCTGTAGCCTGAGAGCTGCTTTGTCTGTAATAAGCGCTGCCGAGTGTCGGGAGGCCACGGAAACGTGCAGAGCTCCTCCTGTACAGAAACCAGATCGCCCCTGCCAGCAGGGTGAAGATCAGCACAGCCACCAGCACTGCAGCGGGGATGATACCGTGGTGTAGACCTGAAAGACAACACAGAACAAGTCACTCTGCATGTTTAATCACACACTGTACAGACGGGATTAGGTTCCTAACAAGCACCAAAAAAGTAGATCACATCACTCCAGTTGTTAGATCTTTACACCAGCTTCCTGTCTGCCAGAGAGTTGATTTTAAGATCCTGCTGGTTTTTAAAGCACTGAACGGTTTAGGAACAATAGCTGATCTGCTGTCACTTTATGAACCATCTGGACCTCTGAGGTCATCAGGCACTGGTCTGCTTTCAGAACTTAGAGTTAGAACTAAACATGGTGAAGCAGCGTTTGCTCATAACGCTCCACATATCTGGAACAAACTCCCTGAAAGCTGGAGGTTCGCACCAACTCTTACTTCTTTTAAATCACAGCTCAAAACTTTTCTATTTACCACTCTTTTCCTATTACAGCTTATATACAACTTGTTTTATTTTTAATATATTTCTAATTATTTTTTTCTTTTTTATGTGTTATTGTATTCATCATTTTAACTGCTTGTCTGAACGTTCCAGTGCTTCTAATGTTTTAATGTAAAGCATGTATGAAATGTGCTATACAAACAACGCTGCCTTTCCTAGTTTGTCATATTAAGAAAAATCACCTTCGTCAAAGCCCAAGCTCTTAATTTGACGACTTGCGTGTATTATGTTGCCCCACCAGAAAGCGTTTTATTCTGTCTCGATCATTTCTGCCATTTATCGTGGTTTAGAAACATGTATTTGACAACATTTATGGGCTTAAGGCATGAGCATGATGTCAACCAAACTTTCATGTTGGCCGTCCAAATATAAGGATGCTGCTGCCAAAATTACTAGCTTTTAGATTTTTCCCGAGTAAATACACTTGAGCTGTAGAAAGTGTTGCTTCTAAAAGATGAATTATTTGATTATTTGCTTATACTTGCCTGAATGTTAATTTTTTTTAAAGTCGAGGTGTTCAGGCATGCCTCATTGAAGTTCTCTGATCCACAGCCTTTAAGCAATAGTTATGATATCACCCCAAGCTTAACAGTCACTCCATATCACTGAAATCAACCCCACTCTGTTTGAGATCCTTTATAAAGCCTAAACAGTTGACATATTAGCAAACTTAGTTCAGTGCTCATGAAAAGCAAAAACCTACCTCCACACTGAAGGCCAATCCTGATTTAAAGTATAATCTTAATTCAAGAAACTTCAATCCACCTCTAATGGCATCTTCACATATGGATAGGGCTGTGAAAAGCTGCACTGTTTTGCTATTTGTTTTCCAAGTCTGACATGAAAGAGAGGGTTTTTTTGTTGTTGTTTTTAACAGTTTTGAAAGAAAAAATATATTCCAACTTTAGTCAGGTAGGTCAGTGGTCTGTACTATGCTTTTTTGAAGTTAAAAGGAGAAAATTCAATAGAGAAACAAACTTTAATCACCAAACATTACATTTAATAAGCACTTCTGGTCATTCCTAGTGATTCAGCTAGTGAGAGGGTGAAGGGTTTATGCAGCATGTCAAACTGATGAGGAGTGAAAATGAGTTTTAACAGTACCAGTGTGAATTTAGACAGCGTTTTGTGAAAGAACAGCCATTGCATGCTTCGGCCCTTACAGGACACATGATTTTGTTATTAAGTTACTCGATTTAAAGTGCACTTTACCGTTTAGCGGCTCCACTTCCACCTCAGTAATCGCATCTGCAAAAGAACATGTTCAGTGTAACTTATCACATATCATCCTGGGTATTCAGAGCAAAGAGGAAATCTATACTGGCATTAATTCTCATTGCATGACGTGATCTTGTTAAAAAAAACAAAACAACAAAAACGGTGCAGCTACAATTACCAAAAGCATCAATATCAAAGCTTAGTTTATTTTCAGCACTTTTCGTCTTTTTCTCTCTGTCAGCATGCACAGACTTCTGCAGTAATTCTCTACAAAAACCACAGACTTCTTCATTATTCTGTGGAAGTGTTGAAACCTCACAACAGTCACATGACAGCGAAAGCACTTCTGTCACCAATGGATGAATACAACTGTCTGCGTAGTGCCAAATGTACACGCAGTACTAAACTAGTAGTTTTCGTCCACTTTATGTCAACAGAAACACGTTGTAAACACAGAGCAACATTGTCAGGTATTTGGAGTCTTATTTCTGGACACTTGGCAGCTACAAGTCCAATTTAAGACCAATTTTCACAGTTTTTTCAATTTGGTTTCCAGTATTTCAGCAGCAAAATGCTCCAATGTGTCACCAGCTGGTTGCTAAAAAAAAAAGAGTGGGGTTTATTAGAGCATTTTCAGAACAATGAAAGCAGTACAGTTGCACATTTGAAGATCAAAACAATCAGTTGAAAGATACTGAAATGCAGAGTAGAGTTTGAGGGGAACTCCAGAATATGGTGGTGATTTTTTTTTGGGTTTATCGAGACAAAAAAAAATCCCTTTAATGTAGCAAGCAATCTTATGATCAGTGCGGCCAGTGGCTGCTTCTAGTTGTGGGTACGATTTTATCTTAGTCCTTAAATAAAACCCAAACAGCAATGAACAGGGCTTTTGCTTTTGTGGCCTTTATCTGATCCTCTTCATATTTCACATTTATATTGCCAACAGAGCTATTTGCCAATTCATTATTAACACATTTTCTGGTACCTCAGCAATAAAGTACACGGTGCATATAGAAAGTATTCAACCCCCTTGGAAGTTTTCTCCTTTTATTGCTTTCCAGCATTGAATTATAGTCAATTTAATTTGGGTTTTTTGACAGCAATTAAAAAAAAAATCATGTCAAAGTTACAAATTATTCATTAAAAATATTAAACGTAAAATTAGTGATTGCATTCGTATTCACCCCTCTTAAAGTGACTCACAGCCAAATGGTGCTGGAAGTCACATAATTAGTGAAATGGAGATCATCTGAGTGCAGATTGTAGTAGAAATAAATGTGCCTGCAAAGTCCAGTTACTGCTGAGTACGCATTCTTGTCAAAAACGACATTATGAGAAAAAAAAACACTCCAAGCAACTCAGTGAAAAGGTTATGGAAACGCATTAGGTCGTGAATGGATGCAAGAAAATGTAAGTCACTGGATATCTAGTGGAGTACAGTTAAATTTATCTTTAAGGAAATTGAAGGAATATGGCAAATGTGTAAATTAAGTTAGAGCAGGTCGTCTTCAAAAACCTAGTGAGCGTGACGGGTGAACGAGGCCACCAAGACACCTATGACTCCCTCTGAAGGAGTTCCAAACCAGTATTGTTCAGAAAGTCAAAGTTCAAAAGCCATAAAGGAGGAAAACTTTCAAGGCGGTGAATACTTTTTTATGAGCACCTTAGAATTTAGGTATCCACAGCTGATAAAAGCCAAAGAACCAGTGACTGATTCAGGAGGCGCCAGTGTTACAACAGCTTAACTTACTCGAGATGGTTTTGCAGATGAAGCCCAGCCGCCCTGTGCACTCTGACAGATGCCACGAGCCGTCAACAACCCTGGTGGTAACGCAGGCATCTGCAGTCAGCAGCTTGGGCTCTGGAGCTTTGTTGGGCCAGTTGGTGTAGTCCATTGGTGAGCCATCAACCCAGGCCATGGAGTCAGCTGAACGCAAATCCAACGGTTTAATGCAATGAGACTGAGATTTTCTGGAGGATACGTGAAAAGTAAAAGATTCTTACTATCAATGTTGAAGTACAACCCCAACCACAAGGTCTGGTGGTGGAAGCCAGACGACCACAGCTGCTCCAGAACAAAACGATTCTCCGTCTCGCTCTCAATGGTCAGAACATCCGAGGTGTTGACTGGAGGGGCAATAGAACAAGGACCGTGGGGTTTAAAGGTGCAACATTTTGGAGGGAAAAATATTCGTTTTTCCATGAGGTCGCCACGAAACAAGTCAAGAGGAATAGACAGGATATAGGACCAGGATATGTTGTCATAAATATTCATCTTTAGAGTTTGTGGATATTATGTTTAAACAGAACCAGACTGGCTGTTTCATATTAGTTGTACAGACATGAGAGCGGTGCCTACCCTTTCACCAAAGTCTCAGAAAGAAAGAAAAGAAGCATATTTACCAAAATGTTGAATTATTCCTTTAAAAACATACAGTGAATGTATAGCAAGTCTAGTAATCTAAAGCACTGATGGTTTAGATGGCATTAAAGAGGGTATTTAAATCCCTGAGTAATATTTCTAAGTAGAAAACCTTCATGTCACTGCAACTCCCACATGTCACCTGTAGGGGGAGTCTGAATTTCATCCAGCAGAATGAAGTGATAAAAACTGCAATTTCTCTCATTTATGTCTCTAATTATGAGCCACGGCAGATAAAATGAAAGCACAGACAGTATCTACACAGCTGGTATATAACTAATATCTTACCTTTATGCCTGCAGTGCTCTCTCGCCTCCTCAAAAGTAAGTTTCTCCATCACAGGCTCAAAGCTGTAACATCCATGTCCAAATTTGACCCAAGTGGAGGGGCACGCCAGGTCGTATGAGATAAACGGCTTATTTCCTGCAAGAGACAGCAGGAGAAGTGGTGAGCAACTTCACACTTGGAAAAAAAAAAGTCATGAATAACAGAAGCAGCTGAAGAGATGCAGTGTTAGATTGTGCTGACTTGGTGGAGGAACGTGACACAGAGCCCCCGGCAGCAGAGTTTCACAGTGAGCTCGCCGCCAGCCTCCGCTCACGTCCATGTACACACAGTCTTCGGTCGAAAAGTCGTCGTCATCGTCGTCGTCGTCGGCTGCGTCCCAGTGTGTGTACACCGTGTCGCTGCCGTCCGACCACGCGTAGTTGATGCCGCTCTGCAAAGAAGCAACGACACATCAGTCAAGAAGCTGAACTCTGAGGATGCCAGTTTGTGCATAGGCAAAATTGATTGTATTGTCTTTAAACAGTGAATAATCTGATTTCCTAAAAGTGTTTCTGAAAGATTGAGGAGTTACCCACATCTACACCAACACACTATGTGGCATCATTTAGATCAGGGGTGTCAAACTCATCTTAGTTCAGAGGCCACATTCAGCCCAGTTTGATCTCAAGTGAGCCAGACCAGTAAAATCACAGCATAATAACCTATAAATAACCACCACTCCAAATGTTGCCTTTGTTTTAGTGCAAAAAGTATATTCTGAAAATATTCACATTTAAGGAATTATCTTTTTACCAAACATTATGAACAACCTGAAATTTCAGAAGAAAATTAAGTTCAATTTCAGCACCATTATGCCTCAGTTTATCATTTACACATTACAACTCATCGATCACAGTTTATCTACAAAGGCACAAAAACATTTAGTCACAGCTATCTGGAACAGAATGATCTAGTATTTTACTTTATGATCAAAACAACAAAAGCCAGAAAAAAGATCAAAAACAACAAAAACAAGACAAAATACTACAAAAATGAGGCACGAAATGACAGAAAATGAGAGAAACGACACGATACAAAACAAAAAGAGACAAAAAAGAGAAAAAAGGTACAAAGCGACAAAAACAATGAACAACAAAAACAAAAACGACAAAAGAACAATGAGCAATCTAGTATCTTACTTTATGATCAAACAACTTGTTATGGTCTAGAAATTATTTTAATTTATAGTTTAAATGTAATATGTAATGTCTTCTCGGTAATTTTTACACTTTACAAAGTCGGCCGCATGTTTGAGACTCCTGATTTAGACGAATAACCACCTCTGATTCTCGGTTTCTGTTGTGTGGGCAATGCGTTTGACTGTTTTTACTGTGTTTGTTTCACTTTCATAATGAAATCACAGTTACTGACTAGTAATTCCTCTTCAGTCATACAAGATTTGCCTTTCTCTACAATACAACCACCCCAAAAAACTTGAAAATAGTTTCTACACCTCTCATCAAAGAAGCATCATGTGCCGTGCTTTATTTAATAAACTGCCTGAATCCAGTTACTGATTCACAGCAGAGACGCACTCCTCAAAACAGGCAGTCAAAAACAGTTGCCATGCTAAAAAAAATGCTGTAGTTATGAGTTAATATGAAACCTGGACGGTTAAAAGGTTAAAAGAACATGGCAGGTGGCAGAGGAAGCAGAAAAATAAAGGAGAGGCATAGAAAGAATTGGTCCTCCTCCTTCCTGTGTTCATTCCTCTGTATGACTAAGACACTCCACAGGGGCTCAGAAATGCTGGCATCCAAATGTTAAGTCTCTAATAGTCTGCTGGGAAAGTACATTCTGTAAATAGAAAACCTCTACATGTATGAAAGGCAACGGTAGCTGTGTGAAACAAACAAAGGTGCATCGAAGGAATTCTCAGGAAAGTTTCGCAATTCTTTCTTAGACCTGTGAGTGACACATTTTCCATTACTAAGATTTATTTCCAAGCATGTTCATTCAGCTATGCGGTCTGAGGATTTAATGATGAGCAATAACTCTGGAATTCAGTTTGATGTATTTCAATATTATCCAAATTATCAATTTGATCTGACCCGAGTGGTCTGAAGCTTTGAGGGGTTGTGTATGCCTGCCTGTTGGTCAATGCATACCCTGTGGTTTAAACATGTGCACTGTGGTTCATCTTCAAAGTTCCATCCTTTGGAGTTACAATTGAGTCCTGTGTTGCAACATACTACACCGGAATAATGTAGATGAAGTAAATGCAGGTGTATATACATCTGCAATTCATGATTACTGGTGTAAATTAATAGTTTTGAGTAATATTCCTTCACTTCGGTGCTGCATTCGACAAACTTTTATGTCTGTCTGCTAAATATGAAGCTCTAAGCAGTTGATTTTTATCCGTTGTCGGTAAAAAACTTGAGCAATTTCTCTTAAGACATACTAGAAAAGCAGGCAAACACACACACATAATCTCCTGAAAACAAATCCAACGCAGACGAACACAGGGCAGACACTTAGAGTACACAGTGCATGAGGGGATACGTACTTCTTGATTATACAGTCCGATCCAGTGGGGGACTGCCAATCTGTTGACAAGGACAGTAAGGAAAGCCTGGTGGTAGGCATCTGTAACGCTCACTAGGTCAGAATCATTCTCTATGCACATATGCAACGCGTCGTACCAGCTCATGTTGCCAGACACGACCTTGTAGCGGCGGCTCCTGTATTCAATATTGTCAGGGAGAGGGTGGTGATAGGAGTGTGTGGGGGGTTTGGTTGTATCTGAAACAAGAAAAAACAAGGTAGAGATGAGACAGTGGAAGGACAGATCAGAATGGCTACTTCAAGCTAATATTATTGGATGATTGATTCGCTATCCTCTATATCAGTCAGCAGAGCAGCAGTTACAGCAATAGTTTGATAGTTTGACATGAAAACAACAGAAGTGTCATGTAAAAATGGGCATTTAAAGCATTCAAATCCAGCAAATAAATTCATATTTGGTAGTTGTGATCAGACAGATGCTGGATGAAAAATGTATTCAGTTGAAAATATCTTAATATATGACAATTTTACATCAATTCTTTCGATAGAGACATAGATTAGATGAGTTATTCTTTTAATTTGATGCGACGTAATAAAAAATAAAGCTGTTATTGATGTTGCTAATCACTGACATATTATTGAGATAATAATTGTTTTCCGTTAAACAAATTGGCATTTAAGGGGTTCAAAATTATTAAAATGAATAAATATCTGGTACATATGATCAGGAAATTACTGCAGTTTTTTTTTATGCAGATATTTTTTACTTTTTGTTTTGGTTCTAAGTGTGAGCTATTTTTTTATCTGACACAGCACAAAAATTATCATAATGGATGCTAATCATTGATATATCCCAGACTGTAATAATAATTTCTAAAAATCCTCTTATCATTTATTATATGGAAAATAAATATTTTTGTGTTTTAAAAAAAATGATTATTTCTATGATTCCATGTATTACTGGTGTGGACATTTTTGTCTTTCTTCGTAACTGTAAACTGACAACTAAAAGTTTAGTGCCAAGTCTGAGTTTGAGTAGATTTATACCAATTTTTAAACAAGAGATAAAACCCCTTGTAACACACTGTGTCCAGAGTTTAGGCATCAAACGTCATGAAACAGATACAGTCAGTCAAAATCACAATATTTTGGAATTTTGTGGAAAATCCTTTGACCCACAGAAGTTTTTAGGAAGATGCTAAATATCAGACATTTAGCATCTTTCACTGCAGGTACAGTCAGCTTTTTTTTGTTGTGGACTCTGTCTTGAAGCAGAATGAAGCTCAGCTGGCTTTAGATCAGCCATCTACCAGCAGAACTACAACCTGACAGTTCTGTTTACAAGCTTACCAGGAGTTTTCATCTTGTTGTCATGAAGTCTGCTCCTCATCTCTGATAAGGAAACGTTGTACATCTACACACTAAAGAGCATCTTCACTTGCTATGAAGTCATGAATTATTATACAAGGCTTCTCATCGTCTTGTCATTTTTTTCTTTTCCTGTGCACATATGCTTTTTATCATTTTGATCTTCTAATGGTATTCTTGACAAAAAAGAAATTAAGCACATATCCAGAAATGTGAAATTATTCATTTAAATTCAACAGTCAAAGGTAATTAAATGTTTAATAAAACAATAAAGGCAACGTAAAACAGACAGGGTCTAGTGAGCCCACAGAAATGTGACTGACAACCATGCAGTCATTTCTGGTGTCAGTGTGAAGTTAGAAACACCTGTCAGCACTCTGGATTCAACCTAAAGAAGGCAAAGGGATTTTCTGACTTGCAGACAGAATAAGTTCTAAGTGAATGAAAGACCATTCAGTGTCTGAAAGCTACAGGAGTCTGACAGCAAAAAATGAAGACAGATGTGTTGTAAAAACAATGACTGACAGACAGAAGAAAACACAGAGAGTGAAACTGAAGGGATCTTACCCTGAGGTTTCTGACAGATGAAGCCGTACCCACTCTCGCTGCACTTCTCATCGTACCACTTTCCCGTCAGGTGGAAGTTGTGGTTGTTGGACAGAACGGTACAAAGCGGTTCATCGGCGAAGCCACTGAGCCACTCGTCCTCCTGTGAGATCGGAAAGTGCAAATCATTACACATACAAATACACAAACCTACTGGCAATAATACATTTGTCCACAAGTCTTTAGAACAGAGGTTTCAAATTCATCTTAGTTCAGGGGCTACTTCTTTATAGGTTGAAAACGACATTTGAGAATGAAGACAAGCAGAAATAACAACAATAATTAATTTCTTGGACAACAAAAATTATGAAAGGATTATTGTTTTTCTCCCAACAGAAATGTATAAAACTCACGTACGATACAACGCGCATTTTAACGAGAGAACACATCAAAAGACACACAAACCATATTTTTTATCACAGCTAACTTCCGAAGCTTAGAAAAAAGAAAATACAACGTGACTCAAACTACAATATGAGCCAATATTTAAAAAGTAAACTCAATTTTTAAAAGAAATGAAGTCAAACAGAAACACAGTTTAAAATGTCATTCAGTAATATATGTTGTTAACTATCAAAGCTATCAGTAAATGAACCTGAAATTTCTTAAGAAAAATAAATTCAATTCTAACAACATTATGCCTCAGTTTTTTTATGTAATTTTGTTTTCTGCACAATATTTGGCAAGAGGATTTTCTTTAAAGCTGCTGTCCGGAGTTTGAATCGCAGCGTCTCCCAAAACACTGGTGGTCCCACCCTCCCTCCCTCTCATTTCGCCCCTTTATTTGTGCACGCGCGCAGTACATGAGAGAAGTGCCCGGAGTGCTGCAGCATCTCGCCTGTTTTGCTGTTTTCCCCTCTTCTACATTTAGTACATTTAGTAAATAATAAAGGAATTACGTTAGAATGCTGTATTGAGTCTAACTTGTCCTAATACCAAAATAACATGAATCTGCTAGGACTAACGAGTAAAGTTTCAATATGTGATTACACTCGTGTATCCCTCTCAATGACGTTGTTTATCAAACTTAGTGCATTTACGCGTGTATATGTGTTACATTGTTTATTTATTTCTATCTAGAGTTCAGAATTGCATGACTCCTCTGACGAAGAGTATGTCCCAGACGCCCCAACATCTTCCTCCATAGGTCGGGCATCTAAACGAAGCCGTCAGGCGGGCTATGGAGGCCGTGGTCGGAGAGCGAGGCGAGCACCCCGAGCCAAAAAACGTCCTGCAGTCTCTTGGCCTGACAAGCCGTGGGATTGGTAACTTTTCTGGAAGTTGCTGATCCCTGATGCTCTCTCCTCCACAAGCAAAACAAATGTGCGCGCGGTTGCGTAGTGCGTAGCTCGCCCACCTCTGCATGGGCTTGCTTGCTGTGCGCGTAACCCTTGATTGACAGCATGACAAAGCTGAAGCTCGAACTTGATTGGTCGGCAGCGACCAGCGCTTTTTGGAATAACATGGGGGTCTATGAGAGGAAGGCGGAGCTCAGGAATAAATTTTCATATCGCGTTATACTAACATTATATTATAGTATCGGACTAGACTAACACATTTAAGCTTTGTTAAAAAATGATACATAAATTGAAAACAAACGGAAACTCCGGACAGCAGCTTTAATGAATAATAAAGTGCTATCTTGTCTAGTTGGCAGTGTAGGTCAACATGAAGTGTTGGCTGTAGCTTACAGTGAGATAGCTCTTTGGTTCAATCGGAGACCAGTTGGTGTAGCTGACTGGTCTCCCATTGGTCCACTTCATGGTGTCCTCGTCCCGCAGGCCGATCCACACCCCCACCGAGCTTCCCTGGAGCAACATTGTGATGTAGGCTGCAGAGACGATGGCACGACAACAGAAAAAAAATCATCAAAAGGAGCAGTTTTCCTTTCTGACATGCCCACCAGTGGAGATAAAGAAGCACTTCTGTCTGATGGTGTTTGTGTACGAAACGAGGCTTCATCAGATGGCCGTACCTTGTTCAATCTCATCTTCTATGGCCACCAGTGAGCCTTCGAACGAGGAGCAGATGGACTGGGCATCTTTCCAACTCTTTCCCTCCTTTGGACTGCCAAGGAGGTGAAGCAGGAGACACTGGCGACACACAAACACACACATCCAACGCGAAACATGAATATCACACTGTGGAATTTAAATCAGTATTCCCAGATCACCTCCAAGGACTCTGGTTTGAAGGAGTCAGGATTCTGGATACGGACAAAAGCTCTGCTACTCATGATTACATTTTTACAACGTTACATGGTTACGGTTGCCCTTGTAAGTCTATAGTTTAACTGTTATCGTCTCTTTCTCCTCATTTTCTCTCAGTGGTCTAATAAAAGCAGAAAAATCTCTCTAAAAGATGAGTCACACTCTGTTCCATATGTTGTTTTCAAGGAGAGAAAGGACAGACGGTTCAACGAGGCTTTCCAGTCTGTTTAATATGCAGAAGGACGTGATAATATAAGAATTAATTCCACGCAAGTCTGTCTCATCTGGAACCAAAACCTAAAGCTTGTCAATCTTATCAAGTCACCTTAAAAATTCTGACTAATTACCTTCCTGACATTAAGTTTTAGTGGAAAATTACTTCGGCTGAATCCAAAGTGCTCAGTAGGCCATAAATAGGCGACTATTACAGCCGCTCCTGCAGATTTAAGTTTTAAAAGGGGAAAAGAACATTTAACTTTTGAGAATGCTTCTTTTATCACCATGTATTTCATCAATGCTGCCAGCAAACTAAATAATGTGAAAAATCCAATCAGTTGCATAAAAGAAAACTAAATGTCAGACCTAAAGGTAGAGTAGATGATACTGGTTTATGTGACTTAGGACAGAAGAATCAGCTGGTGTGTTTGAGGCTGATGTGGCTTCACCGCTGCCAGCAGGAGATTATTCTGAAGTCAAAAACATAACCCAGTTAGAAAATGTGAACTTAAACACAAACATCCTGCTTCAACCTCAGAGGCAGCTGGGAATTTAGAGAAGTGACCATTTTAGAAGCCGTTCAAGGAGGAGAACAGGGTAAAACAAGCCGCTTTTCTGAGGTTTGCACTCTATAATATGCATGTAGTGGTGTGTTTACAGAGGAGGATAACAGATCTTTTTTGAAACTTTCACTTCCCCTCGAGAGTCAAGACAGACCGTCTCCTTGGCGCTCTTATCCACGACAGTACAGTCATTGGTATTTGGTACCTCTTTCTTGTAAACTCGCTCAAAGCCAAATTCAGAAACCCTGATTGACTTATTGAGTTGATATCCAGCTTCACTTGAGCGCTTAATGAGGCAGCAGTTGTTAGATCTAGTGAAGTGATACATGGAGTGAAGGATTTTCCAAGACAAATGGACCACTTCCTACTCGTTCACTGAGGTGAATGACAAACCTGTGTGCTTGGTGTGTATGCGAGCAAGGAATTTAATCTTCGTCGTCACTATGAGACTTGGCATGGCGAAAAATACAACACCTTGCAAGGACAACTGAGAAGACAGAACGTAAATGAATTGTTGGCGGGTTCGAGGAATCGGCAATCTATTTTCATCCGGAGCCGTGAGGTCAGCGGTGCTGCGAGTGTGATTGTTGTCTCTATACGTAGCCCTGTGATAGACTGGTACCTGTCCAGGGTATCTCCTGCCTTCACTCTAAGTCAAGTGGGGTACACTCCAGCCCCCTGCAACTCTAATGAGGATTAAACGGAGTACAGATGATGGGTGGATGAATGGTTTTCAGTTAAGCTTCTTTGTGTATCTCCTTTTTTAGACAATTCTGTTCATTTGTTATTTAAGTCAATTCAATTTTGTTTACACAGCGCAGATTCACAACATACGTCATCTCACAGCACTTACCATAGTATGGTACAGACCTTATAAATTATAAGGATTCTCTATGGTGGCAAGGAAACAAAAAAAAAAAAAAAAAAAAAAAACAGGAGAGGAAAAAGAAACCTCTGACAGAACCAGGTTCAGGGAAGGCGGTCATCTGTATCGACCGGTCTGGGTGAGAGTGGGGATGAGGGGGTGGGGACAGTAGAACAGCAGGTGATGAGTCCAGCGGCTGGGCTGCACAGTGGAGTAGTGGTTAGCACTTTCGCCTTCCAGCAAGAAGATCTCTGGTTTGCGTCCCGGTTTTCCCAGGATCTTTCTGCATGGAGTTTGCCTGTTCTCCCTGTGCATGCATGGGTTTTCTCCGGGCACTCCGGCTTCCTCCCACAGTTATTAATCAATTAACCCACATGTTAATTGAAAACCCTACATTGACCGTAGGTGTGAATGTGAGTGTGATTGTTTGTCTGTATATGTAGCCCTGCGACAGACTGGTGACCTGTCCAGGGTGTCCCCTGCCTTCGCCCGAGTCAGCTGGGATAGGCTCCAGCACCCGCCGCGACCCTAGTGAGGATAAAGGGGTGTATAGAGAATGGATGGATGGATGGAGTCCAGCAGCTGCAGATCAGGGACCCGTAGCTCCATTATTTTGGCCTTTATCCACATTGAAGCTAAATTCGGCTCAGACTTTTCATGTTGTGTCTCAGCACCCACTGGTGGTCGGTAACACAGAGTATTTCTCATTAAAAATAATTATTCTGTATATGTGAGTGTGTGCATCTATTTTAGCATTTATCTGAACCTTGTGTCCGAAGTACAGCCATTTCTCCGGACATCCTCCGATGTAGTGCGGCTCTCTGGGAGTCTCCACCACCGACACAGTCCTTCTCTTGCACACGTAGCCATGCAGGTCGCTGCATTTACCTGTCGACCACTTCCCTGCAACATAACAAGCAAATCTCACTGTTACCACCTCCAAGTACAATCAGTCAGTATACAGTCTCTGCATTGGCGTGTTTTTTTGTACCTGTTGATGACGACATGGTAACACACAGCCCATTTTTCTTAAGGCCTCCACCAGCACCTCTTTCAGCCCAGTTCTGAAAGTCCACCTCTGTCTTGTCTGTCCACCTGCAATAAAAATGCACAAATTCAGTTGATGAGTAATGTTGCACTCCTGGCAGATGCCCTGGCCTTATTGCATGGAATCTTCAAGTGAAATTGCTGCAGCTACTAAAGCACATCCTTCTGCTCAAAATCAGTTTGGCTACCGGCTGATTAATAAATCTAATCATTCAGAGAAGTGCGTTAGACTATATAATCTATCATCAAGCTGGAATTACTACTCAACCCCACACCCAAGACTCCTGTAACTATGATTTAAGCCAAGTTTCGATCCAAATTGAGCACAAATTTAAGCCCAACTTTGAAAAAAATAGCAAGAATAAAATGTGCACTTCTGTCCTCTGCTGTTTTATGAATACTAAGAATTTGCCAATTTGAGATAAAGAGCTGATGGAGTAAATCCCTAATTCAGATGCCATAAAATTATTGCTGATTAAGAGAAGGCAAAAGATTATTTTAAACGAACAGAAACATGACAGAAATATCTATCATCATATCTATATTTATGTATGAATTTGAGGATTTGATTTACAGTCTCTTCATTTATTCATACACAGGTTATGTTCTCATCTGCTGCTATTTTTGGTTCTATAGTGAAGCGGTAGCTGTAGTGCAGTAATGTTTACTGTCTTATAAAAGGTTTTGCAAAGTTTAGACCTTTCCAAACTCAAATTGAAAGCATATATAGTAAACACCAGGATGGAAACATATCAGTTGTTGTTTTTCTCTCAAATATGAAAACATTTGCACTCTAATGTTAATACATGTGTCAGAGCTCCCTTCTCATCCCCTGTCTTTCCCATCTGGTATCCCAAATACCCTTTTCCCCATCTCTCTCCCTCTCATGCTCCTCTCCCCCTGTCCTGTTCCTTTGCCCTGTCTGTCTCTCTCTGTCTCCCATCCGCTACTCTACCCTGTCTCTTCCCCCTGCAGCTCGGTGCCTGAGTGGAGTCTTGCTTCTCAGCTGACTCCACTCAGGCAATCAACCACCCCTACGGCTCCCGGACAGCTGACGATCATCACACTGATTACTCGCCTCCACAATAAGAACCGGCTCATCCTTCCACTCCCTGCCAGATTGTGGAACCAAGACACCTCAGTCAGTTCACTCTCTAGCCCTCTGTTAGATCTGTTTAAGTTTGCCTTTTCTCACTTTGCTTTCTCCTGTTCCTCACCCAGGTCAGCTGTCCGGGATCCCCGCCATCCTCCTTCCCCTCCGGTTCTCCCCAACCCAGTCATCACCGGTTTTTCCCTCCTGGACCCTCCTGCCCATGCCTGGACTCCCTATTCCTGCCTGGACCCCCATTCCTGCCTGGACCCCTTCTGTCCCTGCCTGGATTCCCCCCCGTTCCTGGCCAAAACCCGCCACTACACCAGCCGCTCCTGCACTCTGGTTTTCCCCTCACCGAGCCATTATTCACCCCTCCAACAATAAAACTCCTCCTCAGTCCCACCAGCCTTGGTAGTGTGGCTTTCTGTTCGGGTCCGCCTTCTGAGATCGTGACAACATGTTCACAGGTTTTATCTCAAATAACAAAGCTTTTAAATGTACTCTACCTGTATAACCATTTTCAATAAATAATCAGCTTCTTCTGCCTTTCTGTGTGGCTGTTAGTTGCTATCAGGAGCTTCCATCTGCGTCTCTCGTGTAATTGCAACTTGTAATCTTTAAGTAGACTTCACTGACAAAAGGAAAAGTGCAATTCATCTTTACATAAAAGCTCTCTGCATTGACACACTAGCCTATGTGCAGAAAAACAGAATAGAAACTTAGCTGAACTGGGGCTTGATTTAAATTTTTTTTGTGTGCCCATACATGTAGGAAGTTTATCAAATGAGTTTAAGTTGAATGTTTTGGTAAATCTGCAGTTTCATTACAATACCTTATTTTAAACATCATCAGTCTTCATGTTGCTTTCTCCTGGAGACCTGAATCGTTTCAATCACTGCAACACGTTTTACTAATCGTAGGAAATATCACATGCACAACCATCCCAAATGTATCTATCTCTCTGCCACATGTAAGAGGATCATCAGCCCTTTCCTCGAATGCTGAACAAAGAGCTGCAATAAACTCAAAAACTCACACACCTGACCTCCTCTCCAGGCTGCCCAGTGGACAGGCCGATCCACCAGTCTGTCGGGCCCAGAGAGAGCTGGAGAGACAGAGTGAAAGGAACAGAGACAAAAAGAAGAAATTTACTTTTGCCCGCCTCCTTTGCACTGCAGTCCTCACGGAGCTGGAAGATCGGCTTTTCAGAGCCTCTCTGACATGAGCGTCCATTCATTCGCTCTCCTTGGCCTGTGCTCCACTTCATTCATGGCCTTGTTTTGTTCCCATTATCCCCATTCACGAGGCTCGGCACCACAAGAGAATTCTTTAGTCTGCTCCAAAAAGGCTGCTTGCAAAAAAAGCCCATTCAAGCATTTAAGCGTCTGCGTATGAGGCGCATTTCAGCTCGTCGACGTGTGTCTGTAAACACTTGAGTTTGTATGAGAAACGAGGGTGTTGATTGTGTTCACACTTGTCGGTTTTACACCATGTGAGTGAACTGCTTGAAGAATGGGACTATTGGGCCATTCAGTGGAGACAAACCTCTGTGATTGAGTGCATTTCTTTGGCCGTGTAGCTGCGGTTGTGCTCCAGCTCACTGACAAACAAAAAAGTCTCCCCATGTCACTGAGACCACTGCCATTAGGTGTGGGAGTATTTTACACTGGAAAGAATTAAATGTGAGTTCACCTTAAAATCAGATTATGAGAGGTAAAGAAGTGGGATGTAATTGTTGTACCTCTACAGAAGTACTAGAGCATCTCAAAAAAATTAGAACATTGAGAAAAAGTTTTATACTTTCTGTAAGTGATTAAAGAAAATGGAATACATATTGTAGCATAATTTTTTAAAAAATTCCAATATTTCATGTCTTTTTAGTTTTAATATTGATGGCAAATAGCTCATGACAATAAGAAACTCGGCGTCTCAAATTATTAGAATTGTTAAAAAGTTAAGTTGTTGAAAAAACGTCAATTTGGGGCATTTTTTTCTTTATAACACATTATTACGTCAATTACTTCTGTGTTGTTTGTATTTTGCCACTATTTTAAAAATAGTTCCTAAAATCACCCAAATTGGATATTTGATGTAGCATGTTTCACAATGAAATTTCAAAAATCTCTGTACTACAAATTAAGCTTTCTAAATCATTTGCATCATCTGCTGTATTACCTACACACATGCTGAATACATAGTTTCCTAAATATTATTATTTTTTGCTATTTAAGCCAATATACTCACTAAAAAGTGTGATTTTTTTTCCCTAATTCAGTGGGAAATGAAATAATCTATTTAAAATAAATGCTATAAACTCTGCTGAAACTGAAACTTTGTGAATCTACATGAAAATATTGGGAGCACTTTTAACAGTAATGCAGTCCATTACACCACCACTACTGCCTATTAGGACCTCAATTATAAACATAATGTAGAATCACCACCTTTTGATCAACTTCAGCAGAAAAGGAAAACGTAAAAGCTTCGCAAAGTGAGTAGTTATGGCATTTGATTGCATTAAATTTCACAGGTGTTCCTAATAAAAGCAACCAGTCAGTGTGTATCTATCAGCATTGGTAATAACAGACCCGTCGTAAGCGCTCCTTGACGAAGTGTAGCTCTTCTCTGGAGTGAACGGACAGCAGGTAAGCTCCCATCATCTGACAGGCCAGAGAGACGGCGTCCCAGCTGAAGGGCTGCTCGGCCAACAGGTACTCGGCTCCGCGGTAAAACACCCACGGCACGCTCTCTGGGAGGACAATTATAGTGACAGGATGCATTTACAAGTAATGAAACGGGGATAGCGACAAAAAAAAAAAAATGTTTTAATTCCTCATTGGTGATGATTTTGCACATTTAATAATGCTATTTCATACACGTTAGATTAAAAAGAACAAGAATTAGACAAGAAAATTTAGAAAAACAAATAAACATCGACATATATCTGGTAAAAGTTGTCTGCTACAGTTATCATCAGACTGTGTTGTGCTGTGAAGATGTAAAGCATAACTTCAGCCTTGACGACATTAAACTTTAGGTTTATTTAGATTGGAGACGGTTGTCGGTGGCTGATTGTTGCTTTGATTTAAATGTCTCAAGTAAAATTAACTATTGCATCATACACACTGAATGCTGCCATCATTTTTTGTCATAAGAAACCTTTAGTTTAGTTTAGTTTATTAGTTTATTTGTCAGGGACCATGTACAAATGCATTATTCTTGAAAAGAAGAGATGCTTTGTACCAGATTTAGCTATTGCTATTTTCCATCTGCAGTCCCTGGGCAGGTCACACAAGTAAAATACACATTACAATTAACAGTAGCACTAAATACAATATTATTAATAATACTAATCAAATTACAGTATGTACATTTAAAAAAGCTATGCTACAATTTACATAAAATAAGGCAATAAACAATTTAAGTGGACTGATGCTGACACAGTTGCCTATCAAGGAAATATTTCTTTATGTTCCTAGAAAAAATGTTCAAATCCACAGACACCTTCAGACTGTCTGGGAGCTGATTCCACTGTTTAATGGTTTTAAATGAAAAGGCTGCCTGTGCAAAGGCAGAGTATCTTTAAGGCTCGGTCTTCATGAAGTTTGTTTGAAATCTCAAAAGCAGTGAAGTAAAGATTTAACTTACGCTCAGTGTACCAGTAGGGTTTCTTCAGTTTATCACCTGCAACATGAAACAGACTTTGGTAAATAATCCAGTGCTGATATGTGTGTGTGTCAGAAAAGTTATACGAGGGCGTTTACCTCTGGACATCTTGCAGATCCACTCGTGTTTGGCGTCGCACGGCTGCAGCATCAGAGCGTTAGTCAGGTCACTGTACATGGCACAGTCCCTCCTGTCATCCTCCTCGTTCTTATCCTCAATGAAGGATGTCACCACCTGAACGAAGACACACACTAAATCATAGGCCTGTACTGTACATCTTCTAAGCATTACAGAGTGCAGACGGGCGGTTTGGATGCTTCAGTGAGCGTCTCTGTGAACTTACAGGAGAACCGTCGGACCACTCCCAGACTCCAGGATATTCAGGGTCTCTCTTATTTAAACCCACCCAGAACCAGCGACCCTCTGTTCTAAAAAAGAGAGGAGCAGAAAACACAAACACACAGCAACACAAGTCCATAAAAACAGTTTTCAAGAAACATCTTTTATACTGTGGTTTAGTTGTACGCTTAAATCGTGTTAAAATAAGGTCACCGACATTGATTTTTACTCCATTACTTGGATCCTTTATATCATAATATATTGCAGGATGTTCCTATTAGGCCAGTGTAAATAACTGAAAATCCAAGAAATTCATAAATCTAAATTCATTATTATCGTCTCAAAAACCTTCAACATTTAACTAGTCTCAAATTTTAAAGATGCAGACGTTTTTGCACATTGCTTTTGTTAACTGCAACTGCAAAACCTTTTCTAAGATTTTGTACTAGATGACCTGCAATCACTGCTTAAACTCATTTTATGCTTGACATCTTCTAGCACTTTATTTATGCTTTGTGCACTTTTTGGATTGTTATCTTTTGTGTAGTTAATTGGTTTCTGTTTTGTGAATTTTAATCCTGTATCTTGGTTTTAATTGCTTGCTGATTACAAAAAAAATAATAATGACACAAAAATCAACCACTTAAATATTATTACTAAACAGAATTCCTTAATAATTGCAAGACTGCTAAAATGACAAATCACTGACATTTCACATATTTCATTTCACATCGTTTATGTAGGTCATGTTTTCATGGAAGACGTGTTTTTTATCGTTCCAGTAAAGTAATCTACAACAATCCTAGGTCACATTCTATCTTCACCACCCAATAATTAAAGTCTGCGTTCGCTCTGCTATGCTTATTAAAATAAAAACACCTCAACAGATGCATATCAGTTTCCATAACATTCCTGCACTGATGAGCCCCGCAGGGCTGTACCAACCCTTCAAACATGGTAGTGAGGAGCTGCTTAACAAACACCTGCTCCTCATAGTGGTGGAAACTGGCCAGCTGAGCCCCGAGGGCCTGGCAGAAGAAGTCTGCTTCCACCCAGGAGCGCTTCATCAGGACTTTCTCATCGTGGAACACCTGAAGGAGCAACACTGAGGGTCAGCTGAGCGTATTAGCGTATAAAAACTGCAAAAATGCATCACATTTATGCAGCTTCTGTATTTTAAGAACATATTTCCTAGACATTCTCTGTATTTTTTTAAACAATTTTAGATTGTTTGTTGGGGCAAGAATGTGTGAAATATGCCCAAATTTCAGAAGACAACAGCAAAATTAGAGTCCTGCATGAATGCATTTTTGATCAAACTAATCATGTTACTTTCAAATTGACCGTTCTTTGCTGTACTGTCCTCTCACAAACCCACCCTGATATCCGTCTATATAGCTGAAACAATAAGCTGATCAGTCAAACGACAGACAATTTGCAACATTTCTGATAAGCAGTTAGGTTAAACTAGTAAAAATGGCCCACAAAAAAAGTTCTAGCTTAGATATTTAATAGTCTTCTAAGGCAGTAAACTGAATATCTGTTAAGTTTGGACTGCAAGTTGAATAAAATAGAACAAAAACAGTTACTATGGGCTCTGAGAAATAATATTTTTTGGACTTTGGAATTTTTATCAATTAATTCACCAAATACCAAAACGGTTTAACTGATGGTGAACGCAGGTATAAAGAGCAGTCCTATTCCTGACATAAAAGTGCCTTAAAGTGTAAATATGTAAATCTTTGTCCTGTTTTAGATCCTGTGTAATCTGCCTGTTGCTCAGTGCATTCTGGGATAGAACACAGTTCCCATCGACTCTTACAAGGACAAGTATTTATAGAATATGGCCAAACAGATGGAAGAGTTTGTGGTTTGGTAAAGCCAATATTATCTTAAGTGTATTAAAGTAGGAGAGAGAAAAAAATCCAACCACAGACCTCCCTCCTGAGGCCTCATTTATGTGAGTGAAAGAGGTTTGACGACGATAAGTAGTTCACCAAAATCCATTTCGGAACAAATTCATTAGTCCAGTTGCTAAATCTTCACTTCTATAAGGTCTACAGAATTAATTTTAAGGTTTTTTCCAACTTTCATATGGCAAGGGCAGTGTTGGTGCTGCCTTTCCTGATCCGGTTTTAGACTTATAAGGAACAACAAAGCAATTTACCCACACTGTAATTTGTAATTTTTTATCTGATAGGTACTAGAGCTCATACTTACTCTGCGGAGAGTGAAATAATTTAAACATCACTCCTATATATCAATATAATGCTCCCAAAATCCAAAGGTTGATTGCCACAATTACCCCATTTATCAGTCAGAAACTACAAAAACATAAAGAACTACAAAAACATAAAGAATAGCTGGATGGATGTTGAACGTTCAGACGGTGTTAGAACTAATAATCTGAAGCTTAAAACTGTGATATTTTATCCAAGTCATTTTATTATGCAACCAGATTATGCAACAAAAAAAAAAAAAAACGATCGGCATTTTTTCACACAACCAGCTAGTGATTCAGGTGTGACTAACAGTTACAAGCGATTTCCCCTTGGGCATCAATCAAAAGTTTCTGCTTCTGAAAACAAAAATTCTTCTTCTTTCAGTTGAACTGGTCTGTACTGCTGCAGGGTTTACACAGAGCAGATAGAAAACAAGTATGGAAGCCAAGTAATAACCTAAGTTTTAAAGTGTCTGCAGTATGTACACTCACAACTCGTTCCCCTAGTTTTGGCAACACCGTTGTAGTTGCATTTGGAAAAATGTTGTATGTGCTAATTCAAGGTTTTTTCTTTTAACATTTCTAAGACAAATAAAGACATTCAACCTTTTTTTTCTTCTTTTTCATGATTCATGGGACTATAGCTATATTTCTACAACAGAAAAAAGACGTGTTATAAGTTCTAACCCTACTTCTGGCTGTGATTGTGCCATTTCTATGAAGGTGTGGGGCTTTATATTGCAAAATGAGCCCACAGCGAGTAAAAAAATAACATGATAGGAATAAAAAACACCCACAAATGGCCTGGGGTTTAGAGAGACTAGTAACAAGATTAGGTGCAAAACATCTGTCTACTCTTCCTTTCAGCTCATTTGTTAATTTGTTTCTTGTTCTTAGTATACAGTTTATATTTTGTACTTGTGTTGTCTTATTTTATGTATTTATTTTTTCTAGACATTTAACACACTTAAGACACCTCACACAAACACTTTTAGACCCTTTGCATTCTTTGTCATTTCTATTTTACTGCTAAACCCTGTGAAATTGTATGTATTCCACTAACCTTTGTTTATTGTTTATTATATTGTACCCTGGCAAAACAATTGCCTCTGGGATGAAAAACATTGATCTTATCTTATTTTAATATTAGCAATATCTATTACAGTATGCATCCTCCGACCAGCAGGGGGCGATAATAACAGCCTGACAGAGGCCTCAGGAGGGAGGTCGGAGGTTAAAAACTCTGTGTTGGAGTTGGTAAGGGTTAATTTGAGACACTTTGGCTCATATGTGAAATCCCAGAGTTTTCACCTCGTACCAAATGATGTACAAGGCTTTAGGAAAAGATGTAAAGACAAACATGAAGTTCAAAAACAGCATCAGGTGTGTGATAAGAAGTATGTGTTCAGACAGAGCAGAGGAAGTGAAAAAATGAGGATGATCTCACCTTAAAACAGTGGAACAGGCCTGACCTTGACTCCCAGCCTGCAGGACAGGGGGCGTAGGCATCGATGTGGTGCTCCGGCAGCGGGGCGTCATGGTAACTGCTGATGCTCTGCTTACACACCGACAAGGCCTTGTGCAACTTGCAGTCTTTCACCTCCCAGTGACCCAGAGCAGGACCACCTGACATGGCAACGCAGCCGCCAGTACTGACTACAGAAGCAGAAGATTCACATTAAACCAAATCCACAACTACTCCAGCTCACTATTCCCTGTTAGCTAAGAATTCTTTTTCCAACTCCTGGCTACCTGGCTGGTGTTTGTTCCAGTGCGTGAACGTAAGAGGCAGAGAGGATCCATTGTGAGGAAGCCAGCGGTACTCTCCCGTCTTGTCCATGTCCATGAGGCCGATCCAGTAATGCAGACTACTGTTGGCTCCACGCTCACTCAGCAAACTGTTGACAAACGCCTGCTCAAACCTGCCAGCATGATGGAGGAAAGAGAAGTGAGGAGACAGTGTTAAAGAGGGCTTCTTTTTTGTCAACACCATAGATCATTTGCTCAATAATGCACCTGTTTTCCACAGTAAGAAGAGGAGCCTTGCAGTAATATCCCAGCAGTGCATCCTCATAGTTCTGTGCATGAGTGGTCACCATGTAACAGGAATGTCCATGTCGCATCCAGCCCTGACAGAATCAACAAAAACAAAACAAAAAATCCACTCATCAATGTTGGGATTGCATCCATCGTATCAAAGATTAATTCTTTTTTGCAGAAGTTTCTGTAAGATTTTCAGACTTACAAAGAAATTGCACATTTTAATAGGTTGTGTAACATCACAGCGTCTTTCCTCCGGGCTATTTACAGTATTAGTTCAACCAATAACCTTTTTCAATAATAAACTTAACCTTCAGCCAACTTTTATACTGACAACGTTGTATGGAAATAAAACACTTAAAAGTCATGATCTCACTTGAGCTGATACTTGAAAATCCTGCTTTTCGGTATCAATCATAATGTGCCTGTAGCACCAAAAGTACTAAAAGACAGCACTGGTCTGACTAAATTTCTTATATGCAGCATTTTTTTTTAGGTTGTTGCTAGAGGTACGGACCCGTACCCGTAGCCTGTGGACTACGGATACGGCACTTGCCATTTGCCAATCAGATACGCGAGATCTGGTCATGTGACTCCCGGTAGACACTAGCGGTACGGACCCGTAGCATCGGTACTACAGGTACGGACCCTAAACCTGACCCTAACACTAACCTTAACCTTTGCTTACCTTTCAACAGTTTGCAGTGGTTAGCAGCTTCTTGACTCGCGAGACTCGCGTACGGGTCCGTATCTGTCTGGCAAATGGAAAGTGCCGTATCTGTAGCCCACAGGCTACGGGTACGGGTCCGTATCTGTAGACACTACCTTTTTTTTAAGTGAGTTCATGGTTTAAATCAAATGTTTTTCCATTATATGGTGTCTATTAGTCATTATGTGGAATAAATTTGGACATTGACATTTAATATTTGGCATCTTTTGTTGATTACAAAAAGCAGTTGGGGTGACTGTCTGACATTTCTATCCATGACGCCACACAGGTTCAGCTGAAAGTAAATGTTTGTTTTTCCTATAGTACATTATGTCAAAAGAATTCTGCTGGCATCAGTACCATAACACAGGTGTCATAGTCGTACTATGACTGAAATATGTGGGCAGTAACATGGAGGACGCTGGGTTTATGTAAGTGTGTGCATGTGTGTTTAGACAAGTGGTTTGAATTTGCCCCCCTTTACCCCTGTATGACATTGACCCGCCAGTCTCAAGAGGCCTACACTAACATTACATGAAGCCAGAGTTTCCTTTAAACTAGAGCATGAAATAGTTTTCTACTGCTGACAAAACCACATTAAGTGTAACATTCACATGCGTTACCTTGTATGATTGAAAATTAAGAGACAACATTTGAAATCATAGTTCTGTTCGCTAAAACCCTGGCAAGAATAATTAGAGACTGCTCGAGCATGTCCATTGACACGATGCCTCCAGGGCAATTTTTGGCCTCATGTTCCGGAGCATGAAGTAGCCTGATGACTCAGGAGTCTGATATTCTTGTAAATAGAGTCAAGGAGCAACACGAATGCCAGACAACACGTCAGCAGTCGAGTGAATCAGCTCATTGTGCTTCCAAAGGGCCAACTTGCTCTGAAGTTGAACTGCAGCAGGCGTGTGGCTCTTGTCTGGTGCGAGTCCGGATCTCAGAGGAGGTTTTGTAAAACACGGCCTTGCACAGCACATAATCTGCCCGACACACTTGAAAATAAGTTGTGTTTTTCCACCAAAACTTGTCAGATTTTTTAGGCAGAACATGTCAAAACATTAAAATGACATTTCAGGGAGTAAAGAGAAACTAAGAAGTCATTTTGTACAGTAAAAAATGAATTCTTTTTTACTTTCCACTGGAGCATAAGTGGAGCAAAAACAGCGCTACTAGACGACTCGTCAGCGGTTGAGTGCATGCCGACGTGGATGTGTGTACATGTGCGTTCATGTTCCTACCTCAGGACAACCTTCATCCCAGGCTCCACAGGTACCAACGAGATTCTGGCTTTCTCCTCTGCACACAGCCGGCAGTCGCTCGTCACAGGAGGCCAAAAGCCAGTTACCTTTCTGTGAAAGAGCTCCACAGTTTACTGATGACTTCAGGGACACATTAAAAACAAGATGATTAACTAATTAGCTCACTGACAAAATAACTCAGTGGCTGTTATGGACTCAAATGAGAGATATTGTGCATTATGTTAGTCTTAAATTATAGTAAATGAAATATCACACTGACACACATAACGTCATAGAAAACAGGTCATAATTCAGTTTTCTTAGGAGAATAACAGGCAGATTAATCAGTGATGTAAATATTCAGTGAGGAGAAATACTAACGCAGGGTTTCCCACCTTCTTGTCCACTTTGGCACAGAGTGCTGCATCCGTCAGGTTGTGGAGAGGCTGATACTGGTGCCACAGAGTGAGAGTGACTAGTGAACCATCAGACCACTCTACAGTCGGCGACAATGCCTGTTTCCAAAGACCAATCCACACCTCCGTACTCTCCCCGGAAACTACAAAACACACAAAGACACACAAATGAAACTGTATTTTGTGCCTATAACAAACACAACCTTGTGTATCCGTATTGCATGATGCTCCTTACAGTTGGCCAGGAGGCTGAGCAGCATTTCCACCTCAGACAAGGAGTGCAGGCTGGTGAGATTCGCTCTCTGAGAGCCACAGGCCCTGGAAGACGCCTCCCAGCTTCCTGCTTCTGATTCTGACAGCACCCGGTAGCAGAAACCGTTATGAGGCCACCAGTCATTAGCACACTCAGTAGGGATATACTGCCAGTTCTCTGCAAGAGGAAGAGCCAAAAGAGGACAAGTCAGAAAGAGTGCAGACCAGAATAACTCAGATTCACAGCAGACATTGTTTTGGTCTGGCTGCCAGCAGCGCAACAGAGAGGAAGGTCAAAAGTTCGCTCTCCAGGTGCAGTGCAGCTGTGGCGGCCAAGAACTACAAGACCTAAAAATGTTGCTCGTACATTTTGAGCCTCAGACTCAACTATTTCATACCTGCCAGTCTAAAACGCCTCTGAAGATGCAACGAGGCACTTTGCATGTTCTATATTAATGTGATGTGTGCGTCAGTCGCTCACCTAGGGGCTCAGCTCTGCGGGTGTCGTTGGGTGTCTTCTTGCAGATGTAAGGAAGAGCTGACTCACAGGGAAGACTCTGCCAATGACCCTCGAAGGCCGAGTTGTAAACTCCACACTGTCTGTCCTCTTTCAGGGGGTTGGCAGGTAGCGCTAAAGGTAAAACAGTGAGAACACAATGGCTTTATTGGCTTTAATCCCTCATTTTATGCTGCCTCCAGCCTCAAACAAACAATGTTATTATTATCATTAGTCAGCAACATTATGAAACCCCAGGGGACTCATGGACTCCAAAAGACCTCTTAAGGTATCCTGTGGGATCAGGGATAAAGACTTAAGCAGCAGATCTTTCAAGTCTTGGAAGGTGTGAGGTGGAGCTGCCGTGGATCTGTCTAGATTTTCCAGAACATCCAACAAATGCCTGATTGGACTGAGATCTGGGAAGTGTGGAGATCGAGACAACACCTTTAGCTCTTGATCATATTCGTCAAACCATTCGCGAACAAAATTTGCAATGAAGCAAGGTGCGATATCACTGCCGTCAAAGAATACTGTTGTCATGAAGGGGTGTACATGGTCTGCAACATTGTTTAGGATGCAAGGACCCAAGGTTTCCCAGCAAATCATTCCTCAGAGCATCCCACTGCCTCCGCTAGCCTGAATTCTTCCCATAGCGTACCCTACGGCCATCTCTTTCCCAGGTATGCACACAGACACAGCCGTCTACTTGATGTGAAAGAAAAAGTAATTTATTACAGACCAGGCCACGTTCTCCCACTGATCCATGGTCCACTTCTGACGCTCATATGCTCATTGTAGGCCCTTTTGACGGTAGACAGAGATCAGAAAGGGAACTCTGGTCAGTCTGCATCTATGCAGCGCTATACTTCATCAGGATTCCAGTAGTTTGAGTTAAAGTAGTTCTACTTTAGGATCAGACCACATGGGTCAGCCTTCGCTCCCCATACACACACCAACGAGCCTTACGTCCGAATGCCTCCTCGCAGGTCCACCGGTTGTCCTTCCTTGAACCACTTTTGGTGCTAACCACTGCATGCCGGGAACACCCCACAAAACCTGTAATTTTGGAGATGCTCTGACCCAGTTGTCTAGACATCACGGTCAAAGTTGCTCTGATTCTTTAACGCTGGCCTGTTTTCCGGGTTCCAACGTACTAACTTCAAGAAATTACTGTTTACTGACTGTCTAATATGTTGCATCCCTTCACAGGTGCAACTGTAATGAGAATCAATGATAGCTGTCAGTGGTTTTAAGTTTAAGTTTAAGATGTCTTTTCTATGCAATTTCCTCTATTGGATTTATATGAAACTTCACTTACTGGCTTTGTTGGAGCAACTTGTTCATTTGCATTGGTATGGTTGCCGAAATCTTATTCTCGTGACACTCTCCAGTGGTAAAACTACAACAAATACGGTTTTTACCTTCCTACAAATTCCAGTACAGTTCATTGCATAAATAACCACAATTCACGCGATTGATATTGGTTGATTGGTAGTAAACACTGTATATATTCAAGGAGTAAATAAATTATCAGTACCTGTACTGAAATTCACTAATGACAGAGGTGCTCCATCAGACCACTGCCACCCACGTCCCTCCTTCAGGTGGTTCAGTCCAATCCACACCATCGCTCCAACGCTTGCCAGTCGATCTACCACAAGACATAAACGCAAAAAAGTTTGAGTCGTCAACAAATCTTAAATAAATGCAGAATTATAGGCATGAGAGACATTAAATAACCTCAAAGGAGGGAGGGCTAGGTTATAAACACACTGGAAATGATATGAAGAATCTGTTTAGTTCTATTGAGGAGCACAGTTCTGGTGTACAGTTTGTGAATTTAACACAGTTGCAGCACATACTGGATGTTTGATTTAGCAGCTTTACAGCCTCTGTACGTGTCCTCTACCAGATGCCTACCTCTGATGTACCTGTGCTCTGCCAGGCTGGTGATGCTGAGCAGGTTTCCGCCTTGGGCCTGGCAGGTCGACAGTGCCTGACTCCAGGTCAGGATGGTGTATAGGTTGAACTGATAACACGCTTGCAGCTCCTGATTTGACTCCCAGAAGTGCTCACAGCTGGAATCTATGAATAAAGCCACGGCATTGAAAAAGGGCAAGATGAACCCGATAAAGGAAGAGATTAAGTGAGTCAGTACTTCATCGGGTGTGGCATGGAGTAGATGAATCACGGTCAAAGTTAACAAGAGCAAACAGGGATTTCCCTTCATTCTGACACAGCAGGAGTATTGTTGATGTTGGGTGATAAGTCCTGATTACAGTTGGCAACCCAGTTCATCCTAAAGGTGTTGCACGAGGTCGAATTCAGGTCAATCAAGACCTACACCAAACTTAGAGGATCACATCACCTCATCAGAATTCTGCTGAGTTTTTTGTACTCTTTGGACCACCCAGTTTCTTTTACCATGTTCCTTTCTTACTCTGCTGTGTCTGTTTTACCTTGCACTGGACAGAAGCCCCATCTTTCAGCCTCATCGTAGCGAGGGGTGGTTGAGCACCACTGGAGATGATCCTCACGCCCCTCAGTCGTACACTCAGAGTACCATTTGTTGTTGTACTTAAAGGGGAAAGCGCAGGCCATGCCGTGTGCATTTCCCAACAAAGTGTGGATATCTGTGAATTCAAACACACCTTGTGTGATTTAAAATGACTCCAATGAGCTCTGATGTTACAATTCAGAAGGGATGCAGATTTTTACCTTCATATGGATACGAGCAGGGGCCCTCACTCGGGGTGTTGTACCTTTTCCACTCATTATAACTGTTTTTCTTCACCACCACCAGGCGTCCAGCCACGGCCACCTTCCACTGGGACGCCCCGTACAGCATGTTTCCACTGCAGCGCCACCACAGCACAGGGAGGGCGGTGTCGCACTCGAACGTGCCGAGAGGCTGCGTCGTGTCCGAGATGTTGAGGCCCAGGCAGGTGCTGGTGCCCAGATTGAAGAGGCGATGCCTGGAGACCCACTTCCACAGCATGCGGCGGGTCGGACGCTCGCAGTCCTCCAGCACCAGGTTGGAGCGTTCCACCGAGATGCAGCGCTTCAGCGGCTCACTTTCCAAAATAAATAGACCCTTTTCTGCAAAGAGATGGACGAGAGGCGAGGAGAGGGAGATGTCATGAGCAGACGTGGAGGAGAAGGGTGAGAAACTGATGTAAAACTGTGTCATAAACAGGGAAGGGATAAACTGAACACTTGCACTGTCAGCTTTTCCACCTCTTTTTCAGATGTTTCTCTACTTAAATGCAGCGACATGCAAGCTACACGAAGGCCGAGGAACTCTTTGTCTTCTAAAAATGAATCAAGGTCTTTGTGTAACTGGATACTCAAACAAAAGAGAGGATGTATAGCGAATGTTTACAAAAGGCCGTGAGGAAAACAGCCGGAGGAATTATCTCCTGCTTCATGTCTCTGCTGCATACAGAAGAAGGAAAAACAAGAGTGTACGTTACTAGATCTAAATGAAATACTCCAGTTGTTTGTGTTGAATTTAAATAGTGGAAGAGATTGTTTAATAAAGGCGTTGGCCTGGACATCCAGCACAAGATGTCAGAGGTCGATGTGACCAAAACCGTTGTATATTTTCAGTGTCTGCATATCCTTCCTCTGTGTTTGTACTGGATTGAAGTACACTATAATACTAATATACATACATGGCACGGAGTTGTGTATTAGGGAGGGAGGAGAGGTGTTTAAATCTGATCTGGTCAAAATGAGCACTGTGATAATGGTGACATACAGAGATGGCATTTTTGACTGACTTCGTGTTTACATTTTAACAGGCCAGAAACCAAAAGGCCGTGATGTTGAAATTAAAATCCAAATTTTTAAAAAATTTCTTACTGAGAAAGTAAGAACAACTTTATGTATGTAGCACATTTCCAAAACAAAGTTACAAGGTGCTGCACAACACAGACACTACCTTAAAACAAAAGTAATACTTTAAAAGAAGACATCAATTTGGCCAGTCTAAAGTCAAATCCTTGTGGGAAATTTTTACAATCAGGCTCGTAAAGACTGTAAGTGTTTAGAAACAAACCCTAAAATGTGAAAATCAATTCCAAAACTAACTGGCAACCAGTGAAGACCAGAAAGAATTACAATGACGCGGTGACTTCTGCTGGAAAAGGTGTAGCTTTTAGAGGTAAGCAAAATATTTGTCTTCCACTTATGCACTTGACAGGAGTTTTATTTTGGAAAAAAAACAGCTATAATGTTACGAATAGAGCAAAGCAAGGATCACACAGGGTTATTTTTTCTTCAGCATTATGTCTTTTATATTTTTTACCCTCAAAATATCTAAATCTACAATGGAAAATATAAGTAAATCTATTTGACTTGTCACCTGTTGCCTTAATTTGTAATTTTCCTTGACATGAATACAGACTCAGCATAAATTGATGCAGAAAAGACATAAATGGGAGCATAAAGATTCAAAAGAATGCAGGAAATAAAGTGGATGATCTTCAGACTCCCCATTTAACCTGTTTTCCTTCCACAATTCAAATAAAACCTACATACTACTACTTTCATTCTCTACTTAAATGAGCTAAAAGTGAAGCAGCAGCAGAGAATATAAATCTTTCTTTGTTCTACTGAAAAACTGTATCAATGATTCAGTTATTATATCTTATATTCCATTAAAAATAAGCCGTGTCCAGCTAGAATAGTCATTTACCACATTAACGATGTATAGACTGGATTTGTGATTCATTTAATGTTATCTTCATTGGAAAAAAAATGCTTTTCTTTCAGGTCAGGACATTTCTAAGTGACCCCAAACTTTTGAACGGTAGTGTACATGAATTAAAGTTGCTCTATATTATTTAAAGTTGCTTTTAATGAGTTAAAGTTGCTCTACATTTGTTAAAGTTACTGAAGGGAGTTAATAATCTATATTAGTTAAAGTTGTGCTATATTAGTTAAGTTGATATTATAAAGTTGCTCAAAAATCAGTTAAAGCTGTTAGTTAGTTAGCTATTTGTTAACATTAGTTAAAGTTGCTCTTTATATTATTTAAAGTTGTTCTAAAGGAGTTAAAGTAGCTCTAAAGGAGTTAAAGTTGCTCTACATTAGTTAAAGTTGACCTACATACCTGCTTTTCTTTCAAAAATAAAGACATTTCTAAGTGACACCAAACTTCTGTACAATAGTGTATAAGATAAAGCTCAGAAAGTGCAAAAACTAAGGATACTGGAAGTGCATCAAAGCAGTTGTAAACATTTGGTGAATTTCACCAGAAATAATAAACAAGTGAAAGTATAGATCTCTAGTTTGTTAGACTATTTTAAGAAATAGCAATAATGACCAGGTTAACTTTCACTCAATTAACGCTGAGAATAAAATCAGCTCAGTTAATCAGCTTTAGATTTACGATAAATGCCATCATTAGTCCATCAGATTTAACTTGGTGAGATCCAACATTGTACGTATCGAACAGTTAATTCCACTAGAGGACAAAAACCTGAACAGCACATGTTTCTTCACTAACATTAACTCTTTCTTACTGCACTTGAGCTGGACTTTATTGCAGGTAATAAAAACAACACTGTCGGTAATGTAAGCCTGTTGCTGCAGCTGGGGGCTCAAACTATGGTCCGGGGGCCACTAGGGGAGACCTGAGGAGGTGAATCCTCAGTAAAACAGCAGATTTGTTTTAATTCCAGCTCTAAAACAGCATGAATCTGCATCTGTTCAGTGCAGTTATGCAAGTTTCTCCAAGCGCAAAAACAACCAACCGAGGAAAAAACATGCAGGAGTTATTTAACTTTACAATAGACAACAGGGTTTGTGTGCAGCAGCTGGAGCCAGATGTTCTGAGAACTTACTGTAGAACTCCGTGAGCTGCTTTTTCTCCAGCACCTCGTCGTCCTGGTCGCTGACACATTGGCAGCTTCGGGCCAACATCGCTGCAGCGCAAACAATCGCCACAACGGCCGCGGAACATTTGATGCGACGACGCGACTCTGTCAACATTTCGACGGCTGGATCCGGTGCTGGGGCGCAAACGGACGCGCATTCCGAGGCTCCCGGTCGCAGGGAGGATTTTGGGCTCCTCGGTGTGTTTTTTCGCTCATAGAAAAACTTTTTTGCTCGGAGTTTTTCAGCGGGGAACCAGCGACGTCACGTCTGACGGAGGAGCTGCTGCTGCTGCTGCCCGGAGCTCAGAGCCGCATTCCTGCCTCACTGCCGCCTCTGGGACCGAAGCTTTATTTAGCGGCATGCAGAGAGCTCCAAACTGCAGACAAGTTGAACCCATCAGAATGCACTTTTACATCCCCTAAAAAGTTGCATTGCGTAATCTATTTCAACCCACTTACTGTTGGGAAAAGCAGCAGGGGCGTCTGCAGAAATTCCTCATTGGGGTGGCCACATGGCTCCACTGAGAGTCTTGGGGTGGCCCGCCAAAATTAAAAGAATGGCTAAATTTCAGGAATTCTGTTCTGCTGTTGTTGCATAGAGGGTAAATGACAACTATGTAAATATGAGTGTTAAGAAATCCTATAGAGTACATCTCAAATTATTAGAATATCTTCATTTTTCTCTCACAATTTCATTCAAAAATTTTAACTTATATATATTCTAAAATCATTACACTTACAGTTAAATATTTCAAGCTTTTTTATACTTGTTTTGTTTTGATGATTGTGGCTTATAGCATATAAAAATTTCTAAATCTAGTATCTCAAAGCATCAGAATATTTCTTAAGATCAATCAAAAACAGCATATGCAGTGCAAAAATGTTCAGCTTTTGAAAGTATGTTCTTTTGTACACACAGTACTTTGTTGTTAAATAAATGAAGTATTAATTTCTCATTAGGGCTCTGCTGAAAGTCTTGGGGTGCCCCACCAAAATTTAAAGAAATGGCTAAATTTCAGGAATTCCGTTCTGCTGTTGTTGCATAGAGAGTAGATGACAACTATGTAAAAAGGAGAGTTTAGAAATCCTATTGTGTAATATAGTCCATCTAAAATTGTTAGAATAACTTAATTTTCTCCCATAATTTAATTTAAAAATGTAAACCTTTATATATTCTACAATCATTACACATAAAGTGAAATATTTCCAGCCTTTTTTTATTCTGATGATTATGGCTTATAGCATATAAAAATCAGAAATCCAGCATCTCAAAGTATCAGAATATTTCCTAAGATCAGTCCAAAACAGCATATGCCATGCAAAAATGTCCACCTTCATTTAGTTTTCTTTTAGCATATGAATTTCCTTTAGGATTAATAAAGTTATATTTGATTTCTTAACAAATCAGTGTTCTCCAGGTGCATTTCAAATAATTACAATGTAAGTTCTATAGAGGTTCTTTTCATAATTTCACCTAACTAGGTACACTTTCACATATTTTGTTTTCTTTACACCTAAAGTGAAAAATTTCAAATATTTCAAGTATTTCTTGTTTTAATTTTCTATCAAGTATCTGAAATTATTAAAATATTTAGAGAATTATCCAATATCTGAAAAGTATGTTAATTTATATACTCAGGGAATGTTAGAGCTACCGTGTAAAATATAACTAACCCAAAAGAATATTTTCACAATAGGTTAAAATTCAACTTTATTTATGTGCCATATGCCACTAAAAAGACCCCAAACAACAAGTTATTAACGTTAAAGGCTCAGCCTCGCTTTATATTAAATTGACAAACACAATATTTTAAGAAACATATCATACACCCGCATATTTACATACTTTTCAATAAAGTTTTTGTTCAGTAGTAGACCACTCGTAATGTAGACCCCTCCTCTCCACGCTGCATGTTACACAAACACACAGACGCTTGTGTGGCGTCACGCATCATAAAGGTTCAGTGTTTAACAGTCAGTACAACGGCAGTGCACGTTTACAGCAGCAGGTTCATCATGTCGTGTTTGTTCACAGTGTTCTACTGTGTTCTATCGTCTCTGAATCAACACAGAGACTCATACAAAAACTAATTTAGTACAAAATTTTCTCTCTCTGTCTCACGCACGCACGCACACACATACACACACACACACACACATACACACACACTTAAGTGCCCTCAGATGTTGGTTTGCATTGACATCCAGTTTATCGTCAGTAGTGATTCATTGTAATTGTCTTTTCTCTCTCCCTGTTCTTATAAGTTACATTTTTAAATGTGGATGTGGAGCTTCTGAACAGAGGGTTGGTCCCCTGAGGAGGAAGAGAGAAAAAAACACAAAGACAAGGAGATTAAATTAATATTGCTGTGAATACACTGAGGCTCGGATGTTCTATAGTTTCTATATTTAATCATTCCTAGTATACAAAATAAACTATCTTCAAAAGAACAACTTATCCCATTATTTTCATAGATACACTTGCACACTGTTTTTCCCCCAGCTAGATGTTATATTTTGCATTTGCACATTTTTATTGTACTTTTAAAATTGCCTGATTGTGTGAATGCATTGGCAGGATTGCCTCTTTATTTCCTTGTACACTGCACAATAACAACAAAGAAATTGTATTCTGTTTTCATTGGGATCAATAATTTCTAGGACAACTTCAAAACCAACAAAGGATCAATCTGCTTCTATAAACTGTCTGATATCTCCAACTTGACTGTGGCTTTGAGGTCCGTTTCCATTTCACTTCAACTGCTAATCTCAAAAATAAATCATAAATACATACATTTAATTTTAGAAAAGGCTGCAGAAGTTAGAGAGTCTTAGTTTAGTCTGAGGGGAGGCCATAAGAGTAAAGAAACTCCTCGTCTAAACTCTTTGTTTTCTCTCTTTTCCCCCCTCATGATTTTATTTTTACTGTTCCAATAATACTAACTTACTGGATGTCTAATATATCATTTGGCTTCATAATTCCTAAACTGAGCTCAATGAAAATAGAGTAAGTTTGCAGAACAACTATAAAGGTCTCTGGCACTAAAGAGTCAGCTACAGTATATCTGACTTAATTTCATATTCTTGCTGCAGATAGACTGATTATCGCTCTGATCGATTATCGTGGATGAAATTTGTCATTTTTCCGATTTTTGGTATCTGTATTTTTATTGGTCTGTTATTGATCAATTAAATGTGCTACTTCAGGTCTGATAAAGCCTCCACTCTTTGTCTGTCATCACTCTGTGGTTTCAGAAATGTTTCCCAAGCAGAAACTGAACAATAAACACAAAGCAGGAAATTAGCGTCTCTAGCGGCTAAGTTAGCAAGCAGCCACAAATTACCCTGAAACAGTCTGGAAAACAGTAATTAATAACGCTTCAAGATATGGATCTTAGTGAACAATGAAAGTAATAGAACACTAAAAGATTAAGAAAATAGAGAAGACCAGCGGCTATAACTGCAAGAGACGAGCTGATTGGTCTCAGCTGATCCCACATAAACAGAGGAGAATTTCCTGATTTAATCACTCCTATTTCTATTTTACATATTCAGCTGTAGTCACCTTTTTTTAATGAAGAAGCCTAATTAGGAATGAGAGATTCTGTGCTATCACATGCTGTTAACACATTACATTTAACGTATATCGGCTCCAAATATCGGTCATCTGTTTTCTTGAGTGCCAATAATCGACACCGGTATCGGCCCTAGAAAACCCATATTGTTCGATCCCTAATTCTTACCGACTGCCATTTCGCCTTTGCCCTCTCAGCCTCAAACTTTGCCACTTCTTTCCGATCGTGGACCGACACCAGCACCTTCCACACAGCCAACAGGATGATGCCGATGCACACAACAGAAAGCGAGACTCCTAGAATAATCATTGGGATGTTGGGAGGCTCCGGGCATCCTGAAACAGGACAGAGGATGAGACGAAATGAGACTCACACGAGAACTCAAGTTTTTGTTTTCCATGTTGTTGCATGGCTTACCATATATCTGCGGATTGTAGGCAGAGGTCCCCGTCTCATCTTGTAGCACATGAAATGACATCCAGCACTCATTTTCCATCATGAGCCTGCACGGCGTAGAACGGCTCTTGTCATAATCTGAGAAGAAACGTGAACATACATATCCATAAGGAGGGAGCTGAATCTGTTGTGTATCATCTTCCCTTTTGACTTTGTGCTGAGGATGTAAAAGGATATACTCTCCTCTGTTGTGCTGTCAGTGTGATTTCCATATCAAAGACTACAATCTAGTGTGTGTGTTCGTGTGTGGACCACACCATTGTATTTCACATGTGAAGCCTGAAAATTCTCCGTGATAATCAGATATGCCTCTCGGCTTGCACAAGTACGGCGGGTTTAAAATCAACTCTTCTATGAAGGAAGACCGGGTCCTTTGGCTATTCACATGCACTACAATAGCTCTGCCTGTACAACAAGGTAAATAATATGTTCCCCATTGTCCCGCGCTACCCAGAAGGACATGGATGGTGTTGTGTTAGTGAGGGGGGTGCAGACTTCAGAGAGACACCTGAGTCCACGGAGGTCGGCATTCCTCCAAATCACTGACCCAATGCTGAAAGTTAGCATGGCTGTATGTTGATACCAGCATCAAAAACAATGAGCTGAGAGGACCAACTCTGGTGACAACAAGCAGGTACAACACAGGTAGGCGATCACGCAACAAGGTGTATCGGGCAGACTTCTAATTTCTAAAACGATGGAGGTTTCCCATCATGGAAAACTGCTGATTTAGTCCGAAACTTTGATTTTGACTCATTAAAAATGTGTCTATGTGACTAACAGGTTATAACGGACTAAAACAGATCTTGAAACAACAAAATCAAAAACATATCTGACATATACACATGATTGTTTATGGTACCACTTTTCATAAAATTTTTGAAGCACTATGAGTTGGAAAAATCATGATTTTCTGTTAGCTCAGAAACAATATTATACAACATTACCATATGAGGCCACTACTGGAGTGGCTTCACCTATCATACCTGAACAAAGCATGTTCAAATATGGGCCATGAATGCCAAAAAAAGTCTATATTTTTTTCTTACAATCTACGTCTCTGACTGGCACCATACTCTGTGTTGTTAAAGGAAACAAAAATCTTCCTTTTAGGGTGAAAAATGAAGGTTTTATGGCTGGTGGAATATCTGAACAGAAAAAAGTGGACATTTTTTTAACAAAATTTGCACAATCAGAACTATTTCATCTTGTTCTATCAAAACAGGGTTGTACCATTGAAGACAGTCCATACAAATCAATAATTCTGCAAAATTTCAGGACTTTAGCTAGATATTTTTCAAGTTATGGTAGTTCAAACATGAAGAAAATTACACCATTATCTCAAAACTAATGTTATCCATGAGCCCAGATTTTACATATTTTACTTAATAGCATACATTTGCACAGAAAACAAAAAAAAAATCTTCCAAATATGAGATAGTCAGGTTTGAACCTTTTTTTTTTTACATTTAGTGAATCGATGTGGAATGACCCATATGTTTATGGACCGTTTCCCTCCATTGACCTTTTTATGAGTGAGTAATAAAAGTGAACTTGCATAGACTTGAAACCTGCTAGACATCCTGCTTGGCAGCCGCTAACAGAGAAAACATTGTGTATGTTTTTCTGCTGTCAACGTTGGATCATTTTATCATGGTGGCAGTTACCAGCAGCGACTGTTTCAGAAATTCTTCCTTGTTAATCTTGACATTCAGGTTTGTATGTAATAGCACCATGTACTCCTTAGCGACTGTATATGTATAGACAGTAACCAAACGTGAATGTTGGTATTGTTTTTTGCAATATAAAAGTCCCTTTCAAACTATTGGCTTAAAGATTCCCACTAGCACATGAAAACACTTTGTTATAGAGTGAAACTCGAAGAGACAAACAAGGAATAGTGTTTTTGTGAGTTAGAGAACAAAACAGATGAGAACATGCAGTCCAAAGTCATCGCTGAACAGGCAAACCTAACTACTGAGATGACAGCAAAGCAGCACTGTTGGTTCTCGGTACATTAGGGATTCCTTTACCTGCTGTTGTGTTGATGGAAATTTTAGGAACACTGCACCTCTGATTGCACAACTCAGCATCGTCCTTATCTTGAAGATGGCACTCTACACAGGCCCTGGTGGTAAAACAGGCAGAAAAACAAGAGGTCAGGTTTACCTCAGAGATGACACAGCAGCCCCTGGGAAGGTAAAGTTTAATGAGGCTTCAATCACTGCCACAGGAGTCACTGTGTCGGTCACTTATCAGCCTTTTCCCAAGGCTTCACTCGCTCTGCATCGCCAGCCTGCCCTGTAACAGTGCTATCAAATGGCAACAGCCCTGACAGCTGCTTTACAATGGAGAAAGGAAATCTCTTAGTGCCGTGTTGGGGACATTGGTGTCTTTTGATGTTACATGGAAGGTGTAGACACATGCGAACAAAGGGACCAGAACCTGATACGCCTGAACTCGAAAGAAAAGACGGATCGTGTGGCAAAAGGCGACAACATTTTATATCTCTCAAGTAAAGAAACAGCAATTACAGAGGTAAAGCTGGAGGGAAAAAAGCATCCTCTAGATTACACCTGCATTCAGCTGAAAGTGTGTTCTCACCTTGCAGAGCTACAGGCGTCTCCACACGTCGGACACTTCTCACACTTGTCCCCAGATGCTCCGGCTACAGAGCAGACACAGTGGCCACATTCACATTTCCCCCGGCCGCTGCAGAGGACGCCATCCTCCGACGTGCACGCCTCGGTGCTGCTGCTGCAGTTACAGTACTCCCCCGTCCAGCCGCTTTCACAGTGACACTTTCCGCAGTCGCACACTCCGTGACCTGCCGACAGAGAATCTCTCAACAAAAGAGTCTCATCACAATGAGAATAACTCATCCAGAGTCATTCAGAGTTACTCACCTCCGCAGAGCTCCCCACGGAAGCGAACACAGGAGTAATTGTCACACTCGCAGTATGACCCATAGATGCGGCCAAAGCTGGATGCATGACACACACACTGTCCACAGTAGCACTCCCCCTGACCGTTGCAGATCTCAGACTCATTGTTGGCCCGGCAGTTGCTCAACAAAGCGCTCTCCTCATTGCATTCGCACTGAGGTCCCAGGAAGCCTGGCTGACAGACGCACACGCCGCACTGGAAAGCCCCCTGGCCCTCGCTGCACTGCCTGCTGTTGGCTTCAGGAGGCTGCTGGCAGTCGCAGGAGCAGAGAGACTCCAGCTCCACCTCCAAGCTGTCCAGTAAGCCCACCGGTTTGAGGGAGAAGTGTCGGATTCCTGACAGGCATCCCGGAAGCTCCACAGACACGTTGAACACGACCTGAGGAGCAAAGAAGAGGAAAAAAAGCAACCATGAACAGAGCTTTATGAGTTTTGTTTGTGGAGCCTCTGTGCTGCAGAGATTTAAAGCGAGTAAATGAGTTCCCCTGCTGCATTTGATTATACAGTACATCCTCTAATTGACAGCAGAGTGGCCCATAACCCAGAGGTCGATGGATCGAAACCATCCTCTGTTGTATCAGCATAAGGAATCTCCTTGGAGATTAATGAAGTTTTATTTCATTTTGAAGAACATGAGCTCTCTATTTCATGTTGAATCCATACCACATAAACCTTCCGCCTGGCTGGCAGGGAACATTCCCACAACGTTGGTTAACATCACCTACAAGTCTTAATATTTTAAGGAAAACATTTTAATCAAATGTCCAACAATACTTTCATTCCCAGTAATCTTCCTATAATGTTAATATAATGTTTTAATGCCAACATTCAGAGGATGTTGTCAGATGGTGTTCCATGATAACAAAGCAGGAACATGATCAAAAAATATCCTCCAAACATTATCAAGGCCTCACTTAATTGTGACATGTTAACATTCAACCTGCAATATTCCAAAGAGGATTTGGGAAGCTGTTGAGGGAATATATTATAGAGCATTCCTCTATAAAACATTCTCACAATAACAAGAGAAGAACGTTCTCAAACCAGCATTCCAAAATTTTTTCCAGTTGTCACTGAGACCTCAGCGGACAGAACTTTCATTATAACACATTCCTGAACAGTGATATATTAATGAAGGTGAAACGTTCAGTCTGCAATGTTCTTTGATATTTTGGGGATGTTGTTGAGTGAACACATTAGAGAATTTATAAAACGTTCTAATAAAGTTCTATGCTGTTAATAAAAGAAGAACGTTCTCAGTGCAACATTCACTTTTGAAGATATCTGAGCATAATGATCTAATCGTCATTAGTCATCCTACCTTTAAGCAGAACATTCTGGGACTAAAAGGAAACTGCCCGTTGAAAACATTAATAGAACTTTACAGAATTTGTCAGAATGTTTTCCGAACAAAAAAGTTGTAGCTGGACAGATACTTTAAAGACCAAAATCAAAGTGCATTGATGCACCTCTGGAAACATTGTACAACACCAGCACTATTTGGTCTGTTTTAAGGAGCACTGGCTAGAAACTACAGTGCAAAGTCATTATTACAGATTTTTTTATGGATTTTGTTGACCGTAAGAAAGGATAAATTAATTATCAACTATGCAGTTATTGTTCGGATATTTTACTAATTGATTTATCAACTAATGTTTGCATCTCCAGGTAAAACAGAGAGATGCTCTACTTTCTGTGGTGTGGTATGATCTCACATAGGACCTGTTTATACCTTTTTAACATCTCTAAAGCTTAAGACTGAACTATTAATTACAAGTGCTGAGGCTTAGAGGGAGAAAGGCTTCAAAACCGTATTTACTAAGATGTACATCAGACAAACAGATTATTTTTGGAACAGGCTCGAAATCATCCGTGTTTACTGACTCATTGTCAAAAGTCTGTTTTGTGCTCTCTAATTTACAGTTTTGATTCAGCACAATTAAAGACTTTTGCTGGATTTCGAATCTTATTCTGGCCTGATGATAAAGATTAAAAAGTATTTCCAAACTCTCATATTTCCCACTTATCCATAGAGCCCTACATTGTTTATTCTGGACAGTTTTTTAGCTGTTACTTGGCAATATGTGAAAATATTGCTAAAATTAAGCTTAAAAGTATATACCAGATGTCACTTTTGTAATAATCTGGAAAAAAAAATAGTGGGACTGTTACATCTATGTAGAGCAACACTGACAGCTTGACTAGTGGAACACACTTTATGTATTAATCAGGTAAAGCTTACAAAAGGTGAACACAAATTAGACAGACTCAGATTTTTGCAGAGGTTGCTGTGAGTTCTCACATGGTTTTCAAAATTATTTAACTAATTTTTAGTCTAAATGGTCTTAATGTATTGACTAAATTCTCTTTAAATTGGTTTTAAGAGCAGGACAAACACATTTATTAAAGCAGCTTTCAGCTTTTGTGCTGTGAGCTGCTGTTCACAATTTGTTCTTATATCTCTTTTTTTTAACTTTTGGTTTCCACGGTTGTTTTACTGTTCCTGTCTGTCTACTCTCTTATCTGTCTCATTAGTTTGTCAGTTGCCTCTTTGAACTGCACTTGCTTTTGTGACTTGTGCAATGCCAACGTAGAAAAAAGCAGTTTAAAGCTGAAGAAGCTGACCGTCTCTCCTGGTTTGATGTTGGAGCACCGTTTCAGATCAGGCAGGACGGTCCCATTTGGGCAGATGGTTGTGAAGGACATCTGCAGCTCCTCTGTGTCTCCAAGGACCTCGAGTTCAATCTCTGAACGCAGCTCCTGGAAAACAGTTCATATAGACTATATTACAGCAGGCTGTATGGAAAAGCAACACGCAGCACAGCTTGGTACAGAACAGAAGGTGTTCCTCTTGACAACACTAACATCTAATACAGACTTATAGTGCCTTGTGTTATCATGAAGCAGGATTTAAAAGGTGGTGAGCCAATTCCACTTTCCCCCTGCGCTGACCTGTAACGTGCCGACACCGTTTGAAACCTCCTATCTAGTTCTCTTTTTTGGGTGAGTCATCGTCCCAGGTACCGCACAAAGCACCTGAGGAAAGAGTGACAGCTAACCTCAGCCTGAGAAAAGACCGTGTTTAACTGACTAATGAACTCTCTGACAGACTGTCTGGGTGCTAACACAGGGTTAATTGTGTGTTCCCTGTAGGCCTGCAATTGTACTTCAGTGTTGCTAAGGTGGAGAAAAGACAGGAACATTTATGGGATACACCCACAGATTAGGCAGCTGAAGCAGATTCAAACTGTGTTATTCGGTAAATATGCGTATTTAGAGCAGGGTGGTTTGAGTATCTATCCACAAAACGTTAATCCAAAATTGCAGGTAGGTATAAACACTAATCATCGATGTAGCATCACTAAATATCCTCCTGTTTGTGTTGCATTTCTTCAAAGCACCACATCTACAATCAGCATGATAACAGGGACTCCTCTCCTGCTGCGGTTAACGTGGCAGAGACTAAATGTGGGTGTAAAAGACGTAACTGATGAAGTAATTAGAGGACTGCACACCCACCGGCAGTCATCGCCGCCTGGAGGGGGGGATGTAGAAGAAACGATGCATGCAAGAGAGAGATGGACAGATATCGACAAAGACAGAAAGAGATAGAGTGAGGAAGTCAGAGGCAGAGAGGCGAGGAGATCAAACAGATGGGACAAGCAAGGACTTGCTGTCAAACATGCTGATGCAAAGCAAACGGGTTGCAGAGGGGAAAAATGTAAAAGAGGAAAGAATGAAAGAGGAAAAACAGGAGAATGAGAGGGAATGGAGAAAGCAGAGATACTGCCATGTGTAAATGATGACATTCAGAAGTGTAGCTCATGGAAGCTTTAGGTTCATCTGAATGTTTGTTGCTCAATCATAAAGCACTTTGTCCAAGAAACCTGATTAAAACAACAGAGTTCCTGTCGTCTCGTCACTGTTTTCATAATGGCAGGTGTTTTCTGGCTTATTTCTCATGACTGGTGCCGGCACACGCTGCCTACCAGCACATCCAGATCGGGGTGACTGTTTATTTACTTTGTATGCTGTTACGATCAGCTCCAGGATGTTCTGCGAATCTGTCGCCAGGACTCCGACTGTGGCGCCAGGTATGAGATTTGCATAGTTCTGAGTGGAAAAAAAACACACAGAGATAAACAGCAAACTACTCTTACATATGTGGGCAGACTTGGCTCAAAAGCCCAAATATAAAGAAAAGTACAGGAAAAAAATGCGAGGAACAAAAGCGGGCTAGTTCTAACAGGTTTGAATGCAGCTCAATGCTGACCTCAGTAAACTCCCACAAACACTGGCATTTTTTGCAGTTTTCTAGACTGGAATTCTTTCACTGGAAAGAAATTAACAACTTTATCGGAAGGAGGTGTTACCTTGTAGTTGTGCTTCTGCTGTTCTGTTACAGCAAATATCAGCAAGATGTTGTTCTCCACCACTTTATCAACCAGTTGCCCGAGAGTCGGATACTCCTGAAAGACAATAAAAGGTGAAGGTCACCACTGGTTTAAAGGAAGAAAATGGGAAAAACTGCATGTGAAAGGCTTACAAAGAAGGAGCTCTGAGGGTTTACCTGCACTGTGGACATGGAGTATTCATTGTTGGCGTCCAGGTGACACTGTCCGTCGTTGGGAATCACAATCCCAGCCATTTTACTGTCCATCCCAAAGTGTGAGTCAGCGTCACTGACGAACACCAGCAAACGCATGGAGTCATTCCTCCAGCCGATCTTGTTCTGTCAGGAGACACACAAACTGCACTGACTGATCAAAACATAAAGTTCACGAGGTAGAATCAAGAATCACAAACTAACATCTAAGGTTACAGCTATTTGAATATTTAAAAGCAAACTCTTTTACCCCACAAACCGCTGCTTGCATGACAGCGTCAAAGCCGCACTCTGGCACGTCCACATTTGCAGATACATGTTGCATGGCGATTATCTCGTTGAACTTGTCAGTGTTGCTCGTCAGAGACAAGACGTGTTTATAGCCAAAAGCTGGTAGGCAGGTTGAGTCAACTTCGCTGTAGCACGGCAGAAAAAAAACAAGCAAAACAAAAACAAGCATTTGGAAAGTAAGATTCTCTGAGGTGACACCGCTCAAATTTCCAGCTTTGGAGCAAGAGGATGTTGTTGAAACCTGGTCATGTTTTCATGTTTACTGTGCTACCTGCAGGGATTGGCCAGATCTGTTTCTGTGATCTTGATGAACGGCAGCACCGGCTTCTCCACGAAGGAGCCGAAGCCCATACGGAACTTGCTGGTGAGGTTGGCCATCTCTTTAGACAGAGTGGAGCCCAAGTCTTTGATCATCTTCAGGTCATCGTACATGGAAGCCGACAGGTCCATCAAGTAGTAGATGTCCACAGGATAGTCCTCTGTGTGCTGAACTTGAACCTGGAAAGTCACCTGGCTGCCTGTAAATAAAGACAGATCACTTTAATGTACCAGATAATGGAGGAAGATCATCAATATGAAAAAGTCTAGACGGCATACCAGGTCGCAGCTTGAGGGCCATCTTCTGAGGGGAGATCTGAGAGCTGTTGGAATTAAGCGTCTTCTTCCCGATCGGCCGATCCTGGAGGATTTGACCTCTGGAGACGGGGAACTCGAGTTGGCCCCTGGCGCATCCCTTTTCTAGTAAGATATCCAGTGTGTCGCATCTTTCTGTGACTGAAAACCAGTCTGTGAAATTCTGAGATGCGAAGGAGAAATCATTCTGTTTACAAGTGGAAGACTGAGATTGTTTTACAGCATGCCATAAAGCGTAATCTGCGTTTGAGCCATTCGTGCAGTTCCATTTTGCTGATCTGTGCAAGAAGATCCTATAATTTTGAATGCATTTTGCTCACGTGTTGTATGTCGTACACATGGCTGCTTACCTCCTGTGTGCACCAGGCACAGTCAGGACTGAGCTGCACACACTGGTCACAAGTCACAGCGCTGCCAGCTGAACATGATCCTACAGCACAGATAGACATCGATCAGATAATTTCAACAAAAAAAAATCTCACCAGAGAGGAAAACAATTTTCTTTACTTTCTTTGAAAACATGTATTACTGTGTTAATTATCACAAAGTGCAGTAAAAGCTAACTCATTTGATTAAACCAGCTTTTCAAAATAAAACACCAGTCAACGCCACCACAGCATTGATGACTTCTCACTCTTTGTTTGCACTTGACAAACGCGCTGCCTTTGATTTTTTTTTTCGAACAGAAGTGCAGCTTACCCTCCACGGTGTTGATCCAGTACCGGAGAATCAGGCTCAGCAGTAGAAGCCCCATTAGTCCGTGAGGTTACTGGTCGGCAAGATAGAGAAAAAAAAATCGGAATACTTCAAGTTCTTTTCATATTGACAGGAGGGGAACATATCCAGCGTCATGCCTCACTCTCCACAGCCGAGAACAGACGGCAGAGGAGCGCGCTGCCGTGCGGCACTACCTGGACGGAGGAGGAGGAGGAGGAAGGGGGAGGAAGAGGAGGTGAGGCTGGTCTACCTGCGCTGCCTTTTATGTCCACATCCGTCCAGGTGAGACAGCGAGGCGGGCACAGAGGAAATCAAACCCATGTATGTAGATTTATTTGCCCTATTTGCTCAGAATGAATCAGGTGTAATTCCTGCAAACAACACTTAGTCACGTGTTTAACTGTAACACAATATGTCAATGTATGGGGATTTTTTTTTTCAGATAAAGAAGCTTATAAAGGATTGTGTAGTTTCTCAGTCATCCAGGTCATTGTAATCTACCGTAATAGTATGAAGGCTACACAAATGGGACAGCAAGTGATAACAACAACAATAATAATAATAAGAAAAATGGCAATAATAATAACTACAATGATTATTACTACTACTACTGCTACTACTAATAATAATAATAGTAATAATGATAATAATACATACATACATACATGCATGCATACATACACTACAGATTAAAAGTTTGGGGTCACTTAGAAATGTCCTTATTTTTTTAATAAAAGCAGTGTTTTTCAATGAAGACAACATTAAATTAATCAAAAATGCAGCTGAACAGAGCAACTTTAACTAGTGTAGAGCAACTTTAATTCATGTACACTCCAGTTCAAAAGTTTGGGGTCACTTAGAATTGTTCTTATTTTTGAAATAAACCCATTTTTTTCAATGAAGATAAGATGAAATGAACCATAAATCCAGTCTAGACATTGTTAATGTGGTAAATGACTATTCTAGCTGGAAACAACTGATTTTTAATGGAATATCTCCATAGGGGTACAGAGGAACATTTCCAGCAACCGTCACTCCTGTGTTCTAATGCTATACACTGTGTTAGCTAACGGTGTTGAAAGGCTAATTAATGATTAGAAAACCCTTGTGCAGTTATGTTAGCACATGAATAAAAGTGTGAGTTTTCATGGAGAATGTGAAATTGTCTGGATGACCCCAAATCTTTGAACGATAGTGTACATACGATCAGACATACAAAAGTAATAGTAGTGATCATCCATCCATCCATCCATTCTCTATACACCGCTTTATCCTCACTAGGGTCGCGGGGGGTGCTGGAGCCTATCCCAGCTGACTCGGGCGAAGGCAGGGGACACCCTGGACAGGTCACCAGTCTGTCACAGGGCTAGTAGTGATCATATTAAGTATAAATAAAAGAGTGCTTCTATTTATGCTTCTATTCCTCCACATTACACTGAGAATATTATCACTCCATACAATCTTTCATTTCATTCAGATTTTCACAAAAATATATAGATTGCATTGCTAGAGGCTACAATGAAGTATTAAAAGAGTAAACAGTGTTAAAGAGTAAACAGTGTTTACACATTACAGTTCCACCAAAATAACATGTCATGCTTTTAATTTCAACTGCTAAAACTGTTCAATGTTTCACACAAGCAAAGCCAAAATTAGAGAGAAAAATTATTAATATATATAATATTTTCCACCCTTTGACCCCATAGTTTTGTTTTGTGAACTTTTGGAGGAGCCTAACCTCCAGGTTGGGAACCACTGGAATAAATTGCCCTGCTTTACTAGCATATAAAGTAGATCCATATTAACCAGGTGTAAAATGTGGATTTTACCCAGTAACACAGTAATCTCAATATTTAACAATACATCTGTGTCACCTGGATTAATTCCCTTCATTACATGCTGCTATTGTGTATTTTGAATTACACAGAATTTTGATTTATTACATTATTCTATTGGTACTTTTACTTCAGTTAAAGATCTGAGTGTTTCACCCTCCACTGTATAGATGAGCCTATATTGGACAGATAACCTTGTTTTCCGCTAATCACATCGGTTATAAAAGCTGATAACACAATGACACTCGATAAGAAATGAAATAACAAGGTCATCGCTGTGTAGAATAAGCTAGGAATGCTTTTTAGCTCTATGTAAACTCTTAAAATGTAGGTCAGAGGAGCTGTTCCCACCTCTCAATTTAATGCAGAACTGGAAGATAAACATCGACATTTATTGATTAGATAAACCTTTGACGTTGAAAGCATTATTATTAAGAGTTGTAATGATGATAAACTACACTAACTTTTCTTTTTTAATGTATTTTTAACAGAGATTTCTGCATTAATTTAAGTAAAAATAAATTCAAGTTGTGGTAAAATAATTAATTTGGCTTGACAGCTTCATTTTTTTAAACCCTGAGTCCAGGATTGAAGTGCTTAAAAACCTAAAACTAAAAATGTGTGTTTATGCAACCAATTATTAAGTAAATGGTAATTTAATATATGACCGACTGCACAGGAAAAAGTAATTCACCAAACTCAGTATAGTTCATTGGTTGAACCTAATTTCAAAGCTCAAAAAGAGATATTTTGTTGAACCTAAAGAGTTTTTTAAATGTACTATCAACAGTTTCCCTAGAGTAAAAATCCACATACAGGCTGCTATTTATATAACTTATTGCTCCATTGGTTTGTATTTCATTCTGCTTTTCTGCACTTGACCATTTTCCTAAAGTTGTTGTTCTATTAAATGATGCTGTTTTTATGTGAAGCACTTTGTGACTGTGGATTTGAAAGGTGCCATAGGAATACATGTCACTTTGTAAAAGGCTTGCATGAAGCCACACTCTAATAAAGTTGCTCACTCACTGAACTTTGGCTGTAGAGGAAAAATAAAACACAGACAGGCCTCGCAGTAAGCAAATACAGTTGCTGAGCTTTATTACCTAGACACCATAACTGAAGGTAATGTTAATATTTAACAAAAGGAGAACCTGAGTACACGTCATTGTCTGGGAAGAATTTCTCAGCTAGAAAATTAACTCAGGACAAAAACAAAGCAGGCGAACTGATCACAAGATATGAAATGTGATCGTATGAGTGTGTCGGGGGGGAGAGGAGAGAGGAGCTGCGTAGGTGTTGAACCATTGACAGCTGCAGTGCAAATATCCCAACTCAGAGGAATCTCGCAATTCAGCACCACACCCCTTTGAATCTGGGTGAGTCCCATCTGTCACCCCAAACCAAACCCCACCTCCTCTCCTCTTCTGCCAGCCCCTCTCACCCTTCTCACCCCTTCTTCTTCTCCTTTGGTCTCTCGTTGACACTCCTCTCTCCTCATCTCTTTGTGTTTTGATCCATCTTTCCCATGTGTCCATCAGCGAAACTGCCTTTTTACCCATGCGTCCTTTAGCCTAATTCCTTTTATTTTCTCTCTAACAATCTACCTTTAATTTGCCTCCTCTCTCCTCTCCTCTCCTCTCCTCTCCTCTCCTCTCCTCTCCTCTCCTCTCCTCTCCTCTCCTCTTTTCTCCTGAAATACCTCAACATGATGCAATCAAGCACCATTTTTCGCAACATCCCATTTTTTTTTAGCTGATTTTGTGTCCTGTACGATCAAGCACCGTTAGATGTCTGAGGTGTAACAAGACATCAAAGTTGCACCTCACTGTCTCACATTTCAACCTGACTTTACTCTAAATTTAAAACCTGTTGCCATTCAGTTGGGTCAGGAAATGAAGACTCTCCTCCCAGAAGTCTGACAGTACTGTTTTAGTCTGATGTGATTTTAAAAAGAGTATCAAGCTCATCAAAATTCATGCATCCATAAATTATTCCCCCAGATGTCGGTGCTGCACACATTTACTATGCATAGAAACGGAAGTATACCCTGACACCCTGCAACGAGCCGACTCACCTTCAGAGCCGTCCACTGATAACATGCTGTCCCGTCTCAGTCTTTCTTCCTTGTCATCAAGTGAAAAATGGAGAGGAATGGAAGATCATCAGGCCAACACATTCGCTCAGATTGTGTCCCGGCTCTCAGTCAGAGTAACAGTAAACCTATTGTAACGGCGCCCTTTATGAAGCATGGCGCTAGGGTGACCCTGCTGCCCATGCTCCTTGGCTCATGTGTGTTTCAGACTGTGCGTGTACGTGTGTGTGTGCACGCTCGCATCTGAAAGTGGGTGAGTGTGTGTGCATGCATACTTGGGCCATGTGTGGGTGTTTGTACAAGATCCAGCTTGCCCATGTGTGTGTGTGTGTGTGTGTGTGTGTGTGTGTAGGGGGAGGCTGTAATGATAATGAGTGACAGTAACAACTGCTGGCTGTGAGACTTCCACAGGAGGCAGCTTCTTTATTAAGAGACGACACGACTGATGGGCCGGTGTTGCACTCTAGAGGCTGAAGATGGTGTGAACTTGCACCACAACACTCAAAGCAAGGAGTGTGTCATAAGCCTGGATTGTGTGTGTGTGTGTGTGTGTGTGTGTGTGCATATATTTGTTCAAGTTCAATTACTTCCTGCAACGAGGAGGAGGAGGAAGCAGAAAGAAGGAGTGCCAGCACTGTGATACAGCCTCCTTCTCACAGCGGTATGCCAGGAATGCAGGTGTACACATGCAGTATGTGAGCAGAACAAAAAATAAAATAGCAAAGGCCTGTAAAAGAATTGAAGATTGCATAACCGCAAAGATCTCAAGTTTTGACCCAGAGGCCGTTACAACTTGTATAACATTCACCGCTCTCTGTTCCTAGAACCTCAGTTCAGTTCTAAACAAGAATCCGAAAACAAGTCCACTGGAGTTGAATATTTACATCAGCGTGCCGCTATGTTCACAGTGATAACGGCAGCATGTTGATGTTTAGCAGGTGTAGTATTCACCAGTGTATTGTTTTGGGAACTTGCAAATATTCTCTGATAAGCAAAGAACACAAAGTGCAACTGAGGCTGATGGGAATGTCATTTCTTTTTTCAGGTATTTGGACATAATACTGCACAAAGATAAATTTATACATGATAATGATGAAAGATAAAAATTTGGAGACCAAAATTATGACAGTTCCTCCTCTGGTGAGCATTAACGTGTGCCAAATTTCACAGCATTCCATTCAATGGTTGTCAACATATTTCACAAGCTAAAGGTAACATTCATCTTTTGGTGACTGTATTCTGGGGACCATGAATGCAAACTTTCACAGCAGTCCTTTCAGTAGTTGTAGCCATATTTGACAAAAAGTCAAAACTGTTAGCTACACAGTTTTACTATAGGAGAAAGGTCATAGATTCACGAGCATCTGCAAGACGTATCCTCTGGGTACAATGAATGTCTGTACAACCTTTCACAGCTATCCATCCAGCAGTTGCTGAGATATTTCAAAAAAGTCAAAACCGTCAACTTTACAGTTGTGTGATAGATGGAAGGTCAGGGGTTCACCAACGTCTTCCGAGGAATATGAATGCAAATTTTCACAGCAATAGTTGTCTTTTTTTTTTCATCATCTGGGGACCATGAATATCTTTACAAACTTTCACATCTGTCTAATAGTTTTTGAGAAACTTCATTCTGGACCAAGCAACACATAAAGACATGCCGGTAGCATGGCTAAACAGAAGAAGCCACAGGAAGTACAACAGAGGATGTATCCCTCTTCCTTTACAGACCTACAACTGCAGAATTTGTACACAAAATATTTATAATGGCTGTTCTGTGAAATCCAACTGCCAACCATTTTTGGGTTAACAAAGAAAAAGAAATCTGTCTTCAGGTTTGTGGCAATACATAGACAATCCAAAATGTAGGACAGTTTCATCAGCCTGTGTTGCAGATCCGTCTTTATTCGCTCCACTGTGATGATTTGACATTTACTGCAAGTACAAAATGTACAAGAAGAAGAAAACAACACAGAAGAAGAAAAGACAAACATGGTTATTGATAATGTTTGTTTACTGACTGTGTAATGACTGAATGAGTGAGGAACTGAGTATAACGTTGTTAAAATAACAGGAACTAGAGTTGGGAAGTGTCAACAAATACTCCATTCATTATTTAGTTTAATAACAAAGGTTTGACCTTTGCTGCACTTCTGATGACGTGTTGTTCACATTTGTTTGGAAAGCCAGGAAATAGAGAACAGCGCTTTCAGTATGTTACAAATGTCACAATTTGATTGAAGTTTGCTATTCGCTGTTTCTACTCTTTCTGATTGCATCACTAACAATGTTAAATATCAGAATACATTCATATTGAAAAAGGTTTATAACAAGAGTAGCATTCAATTGCCAACTTACTGTAACTATTTGTAAACAAATCTACTTTAAATGTAGCTTATTTAAACACAAATTTCTCTGCTTTTTCTTGGATGATTTTTAGGTTAATGAGCGGTATTTTTACTTGACATATTTAAACCCAGATTAGAACAATGCAGCTCAATGCAAAGTTCTGTTTTAACCCTTTAGAGATGTATGCTGGCACGGGCTTCTACCGGTTTGTTGTGATCCAGATATGACCGTGGGTCCTGCAGCTCTCTACAGGCAGAACAGGAGCCTGAAATTTTATTCATAACACTACCAAACATCAAAAGGCATTTTTACATTTATACCGGTTTTTCATCAGGTTACACTCAAATCAGAATCTATAATTTTTCAGATCTGAGTTTGAATTTAGCAGTGCTACTAACACCGCACTGTACAACTATTAAATTATGAGTAAAAATATTTATAATGCAGCAAAAAATGTCCCTTGTAGATTATTCTTACTGATGCAATAATGTTTAAACACTTTTTTACTGTTGAAGTGAAATTTGTAACTATTTCACATTGGACTGCATGTAATGATTGTTTTAATAGTGGATTAATCTCTTGATTGCTTTCTGGATTGATGGGATGATTGTTTGTAAAAAATGCTGAAAAAAAATGAGACGTGCCATCACGATTAACATCATGACGCTTGTTTTGTCCAACCAGCTGTCTTAACTTGAAAGTTACTGTTAAATTCTATCCGTAAATTAAGTAAAAGCATTAGATGTTCACATGTAGAGGCTGGAATCATTAGTGTTTTTTGCTTTTGTTTGTGAAATGCGGGTGTACAATGAATCTTTTTGGACTTGGTTGGACAGAGCAAGAAATCTAAGGGCATTTATTTCTTTTTCAAAAACAGCTTTCCCACATTTAGACGGAGCAAAGTCGACTGATTTAATAACTGGAAGTTGTAGGCCTTCACTGTGCATTAAATAACAATTTACTGTCTATTTGGCCATCCTATCCTAAGACATTTTTTTCCAGGTCTGGACAGTAAGAAGCAGTAACTCTGCATCTTCTGGATGGATCCCATGTGTTGAAGTGCGGATGTGTATGGGACTAAAGGAATGATACTGGATACTGTAGCAGGCCTCTTCTCTTAACGTCTGTGCCCTGACTCTGACCTTGGTCCTTCTCGAGGGATCAGTGCCATGTGTCCCCTCAGCTGTGGAGAATTAAAAGAGAGACAGACATTGGAGTAGAGGAAAGAGCGAGACAGAATCTCAGCTCTGCTCATATCTTAGGTTAAAGGTTTGATGCCCTCACTACAGACATTTGATTGACACGAGTGTGTGCAGGAGCTGAGTGGATGCATATTCCTGGTGCTGGAGTTAGATGAGCGGTGTGTCTCGGCGGGTGTGATCGACTAATCTCGCGCCCCTTTGGTTTTGATCCCCTTCGACTGGTAGGAGATGGGGGGCATGGTGCCTTTATGTCTCCGGGATCAGCTGTGCTAAATCCGAGCTTAAGAAGGGAGATCCGGTGTGAGAGTGAAACTACAAAGGCTGTGTGCCCGAAATAGTGCAGGAAAGGGTTGAGGCATGAGCACACATGTTGCACTTGTTGCTCATCTGATCCGTCATAAGTTGCATGTATAAGATCAGACACAGTCACACAAAAAAGACATCCAAGCTTGAAATTTGTGTCTGGTTTTGGATTTGCTGGACAGCTTGGGCTCACAGTGCCCTCTGCTGCCAGATAATCCAAACAGCTGACCAACTTGTTGAAGGATTTCCTCTTGACAGCGTATTTACTGTGTGCTCAGAGGATTTAAGGTTGTTGAGGCCAGATATATGTACATACTCTCTGGTCAAACACACTATTAGAGCCACAAATTGGCTGGAATAGATCGCCTAGTGACAGTGAGAAGGGTGTCACGTGCAGCATGTGAATACATTTGTATGTTTTAGTTGCTCTGGAGGATGATTTCCATATTTAAAACAGATAAACTCAGAATGCCATTGTGGCTTATCTTAGCTTGGATGAATTTTAATGGAAAGCCTTGATTAAAGACATATGCTATGAGGTGCACTATGGGAATTGTAGGATCCAACATTTCTAGAACTGCACCCAGAATTGGGATTTAAAGTCTTGCTGTCTCTGATGCATTCATTTTCTTTTTAAATCTGTATCTCTGACAGGTATACAACAGAAGAAAAGTAAATCACTGGTATTCATTTTTAAATCTCTTAATCTCTAAACTTGCCTGTGATTACAGCTATGAATGCAATCTGTTTGGTCTTAAAGCGCAAGGCTGGTAAAATGTAGTATTTTTTGCTGTTAGCAAATCTCAGAAAAAGACCAAAGCTTTTGCAAGTTTTATCTTGATAGGTCTCATTGCTGTGTTCAAAAAATGATTAACCTCTTAACATTCGCACTCAGTTTTGACTGAAAATGTGTAAAAGCTTAGCAGCACTTAGTAGTAAATGTTGTTGCTGTTGTGTTGGTTCCTAAAAATAGCGTACACAGTTTGAATTAAAAGGCTTAATGCTTTCAAACGTGTCCCAAATTTGACTCAGAATAGGCCAATTCCATTAAAAATACAGCGGTAGAGACTTCACTTGGAGGGTTTTCATGCAGGTGAGTGTTCAGCCGTTGATGAGCCACACTATTTCACTCACTGACAATAATCATGGACACTTACTTTTTCCCACATGCACCTTTCTGCAGTCCACTGGAGCACTAATTTTATATTAATCCACATAAAATAAGAAATCCACCAAAGAAGCCTACAGTGATTCACTGCTTTAGGAAACGATCAACACTTTAAATCGAAATTTAAGTATAAATATGACCTATTCTATGGTTACTGCAGAAATAAATAGTCTTTGGCTGAGTCCTACAGACAAGGAAGATGTAAAATACCAAGAGACAGACTAACGCATTATTGGTATTTTATGAGTTTTGTTACCATTAACAATCTTTCACCTTTAAACTTCATAACAAATGTGCAATAACAAGAAAATAAGGAAACCAGAAGAACGGTCAATTAAAGAGACAGGAGTCATGTGTGAGAAAGAGAAGAGCATTTTTATTCAGCACTGTTTTTATTCAATGTTTTCAAAGGAGAGAGAGAGAAAGAGCAAGGAGACGATTGTTTGAGAATCAGTAGAAGGTGACAGGAAGGAGGCAATGAGGAGAACAGGAATTTTTTTTTCATTTTTACATTTTTTTCCAGCAACAAATGTTCAGAATTGTTAAGTACACTCAGTAGAAGCCTGGCTGTATTTTTCTACGGTGAGTATTTACTGCTTCAGTACTACTGATCGGAGGAGAAGCACCGCGATCTTTCGCCATTTTTTTTTTGTTTCATAGTCATATCAGAAATCATAGGTTTAAAAAAAAAAGAAAATCTAAGCAAACAATAAACCTCACTTACTTTTCAGTTTTTGGCCCTGAATGTAAATAATTTACAAATGTTATTCTTGAGAAACATTTGCTGTCAGTCAAATGATTCCAACTTTCATGTTGTTCTAATGAAAGACAGCCATTTTTTAAATACTTTAAACATGATTGTTGAATAAATTCTGCATGAGGCAAGATCTGAGTTACTTTTTCCACTAATCCAAATCATTTGGCATGTTATTTATTTAACCAAATGACCAAAATTTGGCTGAATTGTAGCATTTTTTTGGGAGAGTTTTACAGTGTGAGCCATGTAAGACCTGTCTAAAGCAGAAGGATGCATGTATCCTGCATTAATTGATTTCAAGCACACAGTAAACCAACAGTTTTTTGTTTTGGTTTTTTGAACGAAGAAGAAAATGTCCTAACTTTGAATCTCTAAAATGGAGCATCACAACACTAATCATGTCGAGAAAAAAGACACACCAGAACAGAAGCCGTGACAAAGAAAGATTTTTTTTTTTAAAAGCACAATGTTTTTTGTTTCTTTTTTGTTTTGTTTTTTTGAAGATCAGGAAGAGAAATGAAAGCTGCATGTGGGAGACAAACGGCAGAAGTCCTGTTTAGCCAGCTCCTGAGCGTGGCTTCTGGTCTGCGCGGTCCCGTCTGGTACAAAAGGGGCTTTACCTGCAAACCCCCACAACACCAGCAGACTCCAGCAGAACCATGAGGTAGATCACTGGTCAAACTGACCACAAGAGAAAAGCAAACCCTCCTAAAAGATGCCCATTTGGGTGTAAAACTTGTAATTTCATAAAAGTAGGGCTCTAGTTTCATGTCATGTCTTTACGTTTTTTAAAAAAAGGAAATAGGAAAATAAGGAATTACCTTGCTCTGAGTTTGTCACCATTCTTTTTTTCTCGGTATTGCCGTGGGACTCTCATTGTCTTTATTGCTACCAGACGACTAGATAGCACAACACTCGATGGAAATCTCCATGATTTCACACACACATTTGATCGATCGGATAGAAGTATGACACCTGATCGAGTTTGATGGAAACAATGTTGGAGAATGTTCGATGTCACGTAAGGAAGGCACCTTTTCCAATATTAAATTTATTAATTTCCTAATGAAATGGTCATCTGTCTCGCCGGTCAAGTGCAATTTGAACATAAAACTGAGCTTTCTTTTTAAGCTATTCTGTGGCCATTTTTAAACCCAAAATGAAGTTCAGAAACTTCAGTGCAAACAAGGTCTGCAAGGTTTTTTTCAGATACCACATATAAAGGAACTATAAAATCATAGAAACCTTGGAGGGGGTTGAGGAGGAGGGATTTCTCAATCTCATGCATTTTAATATCACATCATACTTGAATGAGGGAATGAGGGGAGTGGAGGGGGGAGAAGAAGAGGAAGGAGGGAGGAAGGGGGTCCTCTGGCAAATGTTTGAGAATCCTTGAAAAAGAGAAAAAGAAGAGCATGTTGTTTCTTATCAAAATAAATCTTGTTTTTTTTTTTTTTTTCTTTTTTCCGTGACTAGCCAACTGCTTGAGTCCATTTACACTGTCCTCATTTTCCACTACGAATGTCAGGGCTGTGCAAAAAGTTCATGTTTCTGGTCCAATCAGAGCAGGCGGCGTTATATCCCTGTGATGTCATCAGCAACTTCCCACCCGCCCTCTAGCTCAAAAAGCAGCAATGATGTGGCCTGAAAGTAAAGAGACGAAAAGCACAAAAACATGAGGATCCACGACATATAGCACCAGTTTTAATAAGCAAGGTCTTCTTAATTATTATTAGATCATTGATATTGAGCATTTATTGTGTTTATCTAAATGCTTTCACTTATAAATACGTATTGCTTATTGGGATTTTGACACTAGAAGGGTGTTTTTGCATTCATTGACTGACGGAGAAAAGTTTCTCTGAGCTATGATTTTGGTTTGCTTGATTCCTACAACTTAGAGGACAAACATAATACAATATTGGGGCCAACAGTGATCAAAAATCAAGTCAGACACAAATTAAAATTCAAAACAGATAATTTTTGGATGTTTTATGTGTAGAAATTTGAAGTAAATGCTCTCAATGGCTTTGCTATGTTTTTTTAAAGGAAAAAGTTTTTTAAAAAATGTCGATTTCTCCAATCACAATTGATCTATAAAATCATAACAGCTGTTTAATCAACCATTAACAAAGCAGCTTACAGCATTTAAACCCTCCTGTATTACTTGAATGCGTCACCCTAACTTGACTGTTCTGTGGCCGTAAAGTTGCCCAAATAAGCAACCTGTTGGCCTTTACGTCACACGGCTTCCATGCAGAAACTAAAGCACACCTGTGGTTACTTGCTGAGTTGACTGTACGGAGACGAGTTGTTGGAAGAATCCACTTGCTGCGGCGTGCCGTTTTCCTGAAAAGCAAAACAGCATCTTTCATTTACAATCTGATAATAACTATGCTGGCTCTGTTTGTGCGCTGAGATAATTGATAGTTTTAGAGGACATAACACTTCAAAAACAACTCAGAGGCTTATGAAGGGAAAATGATTGCATGAGGATGGCCAGTGGTAATTTACTGAATTGTCTTAAGCTACATCACAATTAAATGGACACGAAGTTGAGAGAGAATGACTTGAATGAAGAGCTGAACAAGACAAAGATGCAGTAAACTTACCGGTGCTGCCTGCATGGGAGGATACTGAGGCATGTAAGCTCCCTGGACACCAGGGTTGGCAGCAATGTACTGGAAGGTAAGAAGAAATGAATCCAAATGAGTAGAGGTTTACAGAAAGTTAGACCTGAAAAACAGTTGTGCTGGTAAACTGTATTTATAAAGCATTACAAATAAAGCACAATTAATCCCAAGGGCTTTACAGAGCAGTGGAAAATGTCTCAATTTTAGGGCAGCTATTGAGAAAACCCTTTGACCACCACATTTAGTCCAGGATCTAGAGGATCTCAGGTCGCAGGTGGTAGTGTAGTGTGTGGGTGGAATTATTAGACACGGTAAAACTGTAGACAGATGCAACGTGTAAACTTCTTCCACACAACAAATAAAATGTGCCACAATTTCTTCAGCATAATCCATTCATGTAATGGAATAACAAACCGTTAAATCATCATGTAATAGCAAAAAAAAACAACAAAAAAAAAACATAAATGCCCTTCAGTCTCACCTAAACTGTAAAAACACAAATCCTTTCTCCTTTTTTTCTTACATGCATGGATTATCTAACTGCGATTAAGTCCTTTACATGAGGCTCTACACTGAAGCTGTTTTGCATCAGGTAATATATTTATAATCTGCATTTGTATCAAACACAGATAACAGATAATCTCCTCATTTAAAACCACATATCATAAATAAACACTGTAATCTTCTTTCAAACTTGAAAATAAATCACAAAAAATAAAGATTTCAACCTGCTAATTCACAGATGCTACACAAACTGTCCCAATTAAAGTCGTCTCTGGGAAGCAGCTGGTGAGCCCTCGACTTTATGGATAATCATTGTCATACTAACACGAAACTAGCGCTTTGTCATATTTGTGAGCGCGGTCTGTCCAATTACGCTACACAGATTTAATCTGATCATGGCTGGGCGTGATGGAGGATATCCCAGAATTCCACTCACCGCTCCAGTGTTTCCCAACGACAGCTGGCCCATCTGCTGAGTAATGGTGGCTGTGGGGTGCAGTGACATGGAGGGATCCACAGAGGGAGACATCACAGCAGCCTGCGACACAAAGCAGCTCCGCTTTTACCTCACATCACATGAAAGAGTTCTACAAACTGAATCAACTCGTTTTGAACAAACACAAACACCACACAGGGCAACAACAACAGGGGCTGGGCATGTAAGATGTGTATTACTGCGCAATACTCGTGTATGTAGTTAAAAACCAGAAGTCTGCCTAGGAAAAGGAGACTAAATGTAAACTAGTTGTGACAATAAAGCGTATTGAGGTAAAAAAAAAATGAAGCGTTTTACGTATTCTGACGTGAAAATAATGAGCTCTATGCTCCTAAAATATGTAAAAAGGCGTGACATTTCCAGCTCTAATCGGTTTTCAGGAGAAGTTCTTTAAAACACGATGCCCTCAGGGTATAGACCATTTCCGAGCAAAAAAAAAAAAAAAAAAAAAAGTGGGGGAGGGAGCAGATCAGCAGAGACACTTGTTCCACTGGAAACCATCTGTTGGAAGAGTCAAAGAGTCACAAGACTGTCTCTGCTTCAGGCATTTCCTGCTGGATCCAGAGCGGGGCAGGAGGAGGGGGGCAGTGGCTGAATGTCTCTTTAGTTGTTCCATTTCTCTTTCATACGCAATCCAACAGGCATACGTAAATACAGAGCGGCTGTTTCCCAGAACCTGTCTCAGCTCAGTCCTCGCTCCCTCTGTTTGAGGAAGTTTTGTCGTCGGATTGACTGTGTCAGCAGAACGGGCTGATTAAAGTAACACTCTGAGCTACTGTAGCGGCGCCACACGCCCATTTCCTGTCCACAGAATGCTGTTGTTCACTCACCGGGTGCTGCATGATGTATGGTTGATGTGCCACCCAGGAATGACTCTGCACCTGACGGAGGGTGAGACAGATGGAGAGACGGATGAAAAGAGAAAACTCAATGAAACTAAACTGTTACAAATTAGTTTTACAGCTACAGAAAGCAACAATATATAGAAACAAAAGCACTGCAGCTACACCAGCATATCGCATATCCATCCATCCATCCATCTGTGAGTTTTGAGGCCACTATTCCTGCCCAGGGATCCCGGTCATCCATCACAGCATAAAAATATCTCAAAGCCTTCAGCTTTTTGAGGCATGTCAGGTTCCCACTATGCTGACACGGCACTCTAGAGCTTTTAAAGTCCCCCAATGACCTCAGCTACAGAGAAGTCTGTCTGAGCTCAGTAAACTTCTTTTTCTGCCTCCCAACAACGTCCCCAGTTTAGGTCGAGTCACTTGTTACCTTTAGCTAACAACCTGCATGAGGTTTCTGCCTCTTCCCTGTGAGCTGCTCAGTGGTTCTCCAACACTTCTTAGAAAGTGGCAGAAGGCTCTCCTGAATCTCAGTATTTTTAACGCCAAGGAATGCGGTGAAGTTATGTCACAATGCGCGTATACTTGTCCTTCCATTAATCTGTCTGTACACAACATTACTCAAAAACGAACTAACAGATTTGGATGAAATTTTCAGGGGAGGTCTGGATCCATGGATTTGTTAAAGACTTCGGTATCATTGCGAGATAGCGGCTATGACAACAAGTGAACATTACATGACATGATTGTGATCCTGCTACAAATCCATCACTGCAGACTTCTCAGGACTAATCCGTCGGAAATGATACAAGAAACAATTGATTAAATTATGGGGGTGTTTCCGAGTCCCATCAATTCCCGCCGCCCACTACATATTTAGATCACGTGATTTTGTATCCATACATAACATACACATGCATAACACACGCCTGGGCTCAGTGCAAGGTCATTTTGTTTGTGGGTACATCTATATTAAACGGCCACTTTCTATGTTGCCGTGATTTCTGCCACAAATTTTTTTTTCAAGATTTCAGCCGTTAACGTCTGAGTAGCCTTGGCGGAGTACTGTGCTCTCTGAGTGCTTTTCTTGTTACATATGCAACCACAACAGGGTTCTGAGTCAACTGTTACCACATGTGTCAACCAAGTCTTGGGGTGTGTTCAAGTGTCCATACTTCCATTCGAAATAGCACATCAGAAAAAAAAAATCAAGTATGTCCCGACACATAGCATAGCAAATGTGGCATGTCAAAATTACCCAGATGTCCTATTACATCTGGCTGGATTTTGCAGCATTCAAGCCAGTTTCTGGCCATTCTGACCCACAATCCTTTGTATAGATATGTCACATACGTTGCCGTGTCTTGTCTCAGTACAAACAAACTTGAGCTACCAAGAGCGTACAGACAGTTTATTTTGCACTGCAGACTACGGTCAAAGTTGAAGGCTCAACATTATGACAACATAGTATGTCCCAGTAGAATCTAGACGGCATGAAACAGTCCGTATTTTATTAAGGCTGCTGCAGAATGTATTGAAATAAAATGAAAAAGTATGTGATTCATCCTTGGTATGCTGGTATCTACCCAAGGGCTCTTGGCCTTTCACCCTTCACACCACAGATTTTTGTAAGCACTCACACAGCCCTCAAGGAAAAGGGTAGGTATCAGGTGCAATGGCAGGGCGTGGGAAGACGCACAGAAACAAGTTGGGACATTTTTCTTGGACAAACTACATGAAGAGACTCTTTGAGCTTCTTACAACTCTTCACATGATGAAAATATCTGCCAGACAGGTCTGGAAGTCCCAAACATGTTGTGAATTTATCAGTGGACCATCTGTCACAGGAGTATTCAAAACATCTATTGTGCGTCGCAAGCCTACTAAACAAAATCCCACGGAATCATGTTTCCCTTACAAATGAATTTCAAGCGACAGACCTAATCAGAAGTTTGACGTGTTTCCGCTGCACAGACAGTAATGAATCAAAGCTTATGAGTGAAATATTAGGCAGCGATGAGAAAGAACCTAAATCATAGCAAGTGTGATTCAGAGAAGATGACTGTACCTGCAGAAACGAGGAGTGTTTCTTTGACGACTTCACTCCTATGAACTACTAAGCTTACTGTCAGATTACGTGATCTACTGGTTGACCAAGCTGTGAACGCACTAAAAGATTCAAACAGTAATCCGCTGCCACATGGAGCTGCTGAAAGTGTGAGGTAGCCCAGGGAAGCTTTAACACCTATTCTTACATCTATAGCACCTGTGCAACCCACACACAATCAAAAATACACCCTAACCCACACATACACACCATAACCGCGAATGCAACATCGAGGAGAAGAGTGAGATGGCGAGAGAGAGATCATTTAAATTCCGTTCTGCAGTACCTGGTAAGCAGAGACTGGAGACATGTAGGGAGACATTGCAGGCTGTACAGTCATTATCCTGTTGGTCACCGGATACGGAGAAGGATAGTACCTGGTAAGCAAACAGAAACAATATGAGGCTAATAAAAAGTTAAAAGATGCCGTCAACAGCTATAACCAGAGTGTCGCTTACCCATTCTGAATGGCTGCTGAAGAGGGGTCGTAGGTGAGAGTCATGGCACCCTGAGGAGCGTAAACAGAGTAATGCGAGATCAAATATTGTGACAAATTAAAACTATTTTAAATAATAATCCGTGAAGAGCGACATGATCAGTTTATCAGCTGGAATGAGCTTGTTTGGGTAATAACCTTTTGTAATACTATTTTTTTTCCATTTTCTTTTGGTTGTGTGGCCTTACAAACTCCCCACATGTCAAAGTATATGAACCACCAAAATGCAAATATGGGTTTAATTTTACTATGTTTAATTGTGTCTCAAATGTCTGGAATGCAAGATAGACCATGTAATTACAACTGTCATAAAACAGTAAATGATTTTGCCTGTGAACTCTTTGATGCGATTGTGAAAATTGGCTTTCTATGATTGGACTTCATAATAGAGTTATTTAAAAATGTACATGCAATATTCCCATTCTTGCTTAAGAGACTTTATATAGTCTTCTGAGCCCATTACATGTATGAACTTCATCACATTTTAAGAAGCAGAAACATGTAAGATGACCAGTGGACACATACTAGTCTGAGATCCCCCGTTTGCCCATTGGGAACGAATCCGCTGTGAGCGTGTTTCTTCCTTTGACTGTCTGCAAACTTACACAGCAAAGGCTGAGAAGGAGCTGGGGGCAAAGCACAAAACCAACATATTAACAGCCACTCAACAATTAATCATCGCCGCCTCCACAGTTTTCGCTGAAATGAAGGCATACAGAAAGGTGATCTTCTTTCCTACCCAGACCTCCTGAAGCTATCTTGATAAACTTCCCATTGAAGTGGGAGATGACTGCGTTACACTGCTCTGTTGTGTCCATCCTGACAGGGGATGAAAGATAAAACAACAACCATGAGTCACCATCAAATCACACAGAGGCCATATACAGTGGAAGCTCCTTTAACACAAAGTGGTATTGTTCAGCATGACTGGAATACAGATAGGAGGGTCTGACTGACGCCGTTTAATAAGTTTGAGGGTAGAATGTAGTCTTTCTTGCTCTGAACTGCAATAAAACTAAACCTCCAGTGATTTACTGCGTTATATAAGATCAAAAACACAACATAACAGTAAAGAATTGCTGCCAATCTTATTTTTTAATAAAAATTCACTGTTTAGAAATTTCTGTGCTTGAACACAGGTTATAGAGCGTTAATGCCAAGCACTACAGAATATTATATGAGTGAAATTTGATGTTACTTTTATCATCATAGGTTTTCTGGAGGTTTATTCTGCAACGACTTTTACCCTCTGAACCCTGAGCAGTTTCTAGGCATTTTCTCCTCCTGCTGTATTTTTCATCACAGTGGGCTCATTTTTCCCTTCAGTATAAAGTCCTGCACTTGTGCCCTATCGTTTGTTTAAACACAGCCTGCGGTTCAGCCCAGTTCAACCAAAAAGTCCCTACATTTTAGTCACATGACTGTTGCTTACAAATGAGTTAGTCATGGCTTGTCAGTTGCAGTGGAAGAGCAGAATATTTATTTTTTAGAATCTTGCTAGAACAAACTTCCGTCAAATTTTAAAATTAGACATATAAATAGTGATTTTGCTGACATATTACAATTTTAAGCTAGCCTAGCCGCGCTAGACAACCCACGGCAACGAATTTAATTCTCTGCCAGGGTGGGTCTAGTTACCCTCCATAAGGCTCGAGGCTGGATTCTCCTAAAACTGGCCCTTAAAGATTTGAAGCTAAAATTTAACTTGAAAGATAAACAAAGGACGGCACTTAAGTGTTTCATTGAGAAGAAAGACGTATTTGGACTTATGCCGACGGGATATGGCAAATCCTTAATATACCAGTTGGCTCCGCTGGTTGGGAAGCTAATGGGACTTAGCCACAATCCGCCGGTGCTCTCGGAACTACGTCAGCCTATTCGTTGCGTTGACTGGTTGTATGCCTACCCAATTGCTGCAGAGGGATTTGATAGACAACCTTTTAGCCCACCTCCCTCCCTGTCGAGCTTCCCTAGACCCTTGTGCCGTCAGAAACATGGGTGTAGCATGGCTAGGCTAATTTTAAGCATCAAACTGGGTTAATTTTCCTGATGGAAACTCATGTCACAGATCAGTAGTTCACAGACTGTCAGAAAGTTGAAAATCTAACATTTTATTCTGATTTTATAGCTCTGTTAAATGGTGCCATTTTTGCAACTTTTTCTTCGAGATAAGATGTCTTTCAACCCTTGCTGGCAGGTTTGGGGGTTTAGAGGATTAAATGTAATTCAGCAGAGAAAGAAATTAATGCATTTTCTGTCGGTATGCTGAGACAGACCTGGCAAAGCCCACGCCTCGGCTGTTGCCGCTGTAGTCTCTGAGGATCCGTGTGGAGACGACCTGGCCGAAGGGCTGCAGCATGTTCTCCAACTCTTTCTCATCCACAGAGAGAGGCAGGTTGGAAATATACAGATTTGTGGGGTCCTGCTCCTGTTGCTGCTCACATACAAGAAGATGGAAAAGAAGACGTATATTGAATGCTATGTGCACAAACTTGTCTGTGCAGATCTGGTTTGAACTCGGCTTAAGTATGGTTCAGGGTCAGAGGGACATTTGGTTAAACAAACATTATTAAGCTCTCCTGTACGCACACATAACCACAGACACTGAGACACACTTCTTCTATACTCTGCAGCAGCTCTGGGCCTCTATGGTTTTCCCTAGAAACAGCAGGAGAGCAGCGTAGCCTAGCTACCCCAACACACAAATGGTGTTCTACCATGTTTGTTCCACACAAAGCAGCTATATGCAGTTCTCCAGAGAGCAACCCTTCATCACTGAAAGATTTAAGGACAGCGACAAAGGCAAGGCTAGGAAAGGGAAAGGACTGAAAGAAATTTAATGACACAGACCATTTCTGCTGCCCACTACAAGACTAATCACAGATGTGATGCAAAAATATCCTGTTTGTCGTCTAAAAATGGTTTCAGAACTTGTAAAGAACTGGTTTGCTTTACTTCCAATTGGTCACAGAAGATCAAAAACGGCTCACAGCAGTAGTACTGGTGCTTTGGTGCAGATATGCCCACATCAGTATGCATGAATGGCAACCGCTGACACCAAGTGACAAAGGAATAATACTGGGAAAAATCTGTCCGATCTATATAACGTAACCTCACCCGAATGCTGTGTTAGTGTTGCTGTGAGCTGGTAGTGCTGTGTATAACATGTCATACTGACTGACAGGTTATTTGGTAGAGAGAGACGTGACATCTGGTTTCTACAGTGAAAGTAAATGGGGTCACGGGAAGAACAGCTTGTCAGCTGAGGTCATGTGACCAGTCTAATGTCATTCAGCACACACTGGACACAAGCATGCATGCATTAAAAAAGCACAAGCCCAAAGAGATGTTCACAAGCATGACAAATATGCACACACACACAGACACAGACGCACACACTCGCCTGTACCAACTCACCTTGGCCATCTGGGCCTGTATGCCGCTGGTTTTCAGAGCATGTACTGCCTTTAAAGCAGCCGCTGGGCTGTCAAAGTCCACAAAGCCGTAACCTGTCGTTTGTAGAAGAGTATTTATGTCAGCAGTCACTAAATAATAAGAACCCCACCTATACCATATGTTGTCTTATCACGACTGCAGAAAGCTGGGCTATACATTATATTGATATTTACCGTTTAGGATTGTAAACATATTTTTTACATCTTAATTTTGTATATACAATCTTGTGGCATTTTTACATTCCATTAAATATTTTTTAAATTGAATATTTTGGAGACATTTTTGAAGGAGTGGTTCAACAATTCCTCACAGTTAGATGACAGGACTAATGCCACTTTCACATTTGTGCAAGAACTAATTAACAGCAAGTTAGTTTGGCGTAGAATGAACACTGGAAACAGAACAATACAACTACTCTGGCTTTGCCAAATGATAAAAAAAAACCTCTCTACCAGCACCTCTAAACCACACAATGAACACATTATATTGTGTCTGTTTATTCTGAGCAAGGCTTTGGATTTTATGATTTTATGTTATGACTTCCCAGAGTTTTGAAGACAAAATTTCTAACAATTCCTTAATAACTAAATCAGCGTCTATGTCTGACCCACTTTCTTGACAGTATATATATAAATATATACCTGCCATGCCTTTTCGCCATTTTCCAAAGCATGCTATGGTGTGTCTGACTTTGAATGCATTTTTATATTATACAACCAGTTGACTGTTTTCCATTTATTTCCATAAGGTGTGAAAATCTGTTTGTGGAGACACTATACCTGCGTGCATTGGGCGATCCATCATAATCTGCTTTTATTTTTGTCAAACTTACGTTATAACGGTGTTGAAGTGCACCGAAGGCTTGGCAAATCAATCTGCGCTTCCAACTATGGTGTCGTGTAACAACAGAAGTTTGATAAAAATAAAAGCAGACATGTTCACGGTTCACGTTTATACTGATGGATTACCAACTCAAGCGAGAATCAAGTGGCTGCAAATTGATTTTCATACAATATGAAAATGAATGCAAACTGCCTTGGAAGGTATGGAAAATCAACAAGGTATATTTTCAGAAAAATCATCTGACATCACTTAAAACAGTTACTTTAAGAGTCCAACTTAAATCAGGTGATTGTCAAATCTTCTTTTTCTAATTCTACAGCACTGATCATGTTAGTCACCTTACTGACCTTTGCACTTGTTGGTGGTCTTGTCCAGGATTGCCTTTGCAGACTGAATCTTTCCATACCTGGGTGCACAATGAAACAACTCTCTTTGACAACAATAAATCAACAAGTGAGACAGGTCTCTTTATTGCTTCAGTCTTCTCATTATGCATTGTAAATGAAAGTGTAATTTCTGTGCATCCATTTCCAGAGGAATATGTGCAGAGAGCCCCATCATTTATCAGTATTGTGATTCTAAAAAAAAAAGACAACACAAGCAGCAAAGACCAGTTTATGAAAATAATAAAAAAACTGGCCATATTTATGGAGGCACGAACAATACATCACTGCTCTCTACTACACGCTTCCAAATACTATGAACCCAATTTAAATGTTACAGGCTTTGCTTTATCTCTAACTTTACACTGAATTTGAACTGTGACACAAACTGTGAGCTGTACTGCACACACACACCCACATGTGCGCACACACACACACACCATACAGACTGAATGTCTAGCTTACATCACCATTCAGACCTTGTTGCTATGAAAAGCGCTTTCATTTCTGCTTTGTGCTGGCAAACACCATTGGGAACATGAACAAAACACAAGCAAACAGGACACAAACAGCTGCTGCTGCTGCGGCTGGTAACATGGGTAGATGCCTCACTCCATATGTTTGCGATTGTGAGGGAAAAGGGACGAGTCGAGATTCCACTAATTATGGCATCCGCCGCACAAACCACTCGGACCTATGGTATCTACATGTATCAAACATGTCTATCTGCTGGGCTGCTTTACTTGTTTGGTTGTGTCTAAAAAACAGTTATTTTTACCGTCCACTTCACATACCCAAGTTGAGCTACGTCTATTCCATGTGTGTCTGTTTATAGAGGTGGAGCATTTTTATGTGTCAGTGTACACTATGGTTAAACCAGTGTCCATTTTTGAATGCCAACATTGATGGTTATGCGCTAAAACAGCTGGCACTTGGTATATTTCTTAACCTACATACTCAGTAAAAGACACACAAGTCTAACTTGGATAAGCTGTGGCATTGTTTACAGAAAATAAGCTGCAAGTAAAGGCGTAGACATCCTCCACTTCCACCTCAAGTTTTAACTGCCAGTCTTTACAGCTTGAGCGCTTGGCGTGTTAATATGCACACAGGCTATTCCCAGTGGACCTAACTCTTATCAGTACAGCACAGTGCATGTGTGAATCTGTCCCTCTTCTTAATGACAGAATATACCAAGAAATTGAAAGTAAAGGAAGGAATGTCAGCAAGTTTGTTCTTATCAAGGAGGAAATCCATTTTAAAAAAATCCCAAATAATTACATTCTTCAGGCCAAAAACTTGTAAACAAACACTTTGAAAGTTGGGAAATACATTTTCTTGTTTTGGTGCCAGAAGTTTCAGAGAAGGATGATGCTACTCCTATCTGTGAAGCAAATACGAAGCTACCTAATGAGCTACAGCTGGTTAGTTTAGCTTAGCACAAAGACTGAAAACAAGGGGAAACAACTAGCCTGACTCTGTCTAAGGGGCAGAAAATATGCCTAATATGAACAGCCATTTAAAAATCACTACTTAATGTTACAAAAACTGAAGTGTTAAAAAGACACGTGGTTTTACAGCAGTTAGCTATTTCCCCAATTTCAAGTGTCAGTCATAAGCTAAGCTAGTCCTCTCCTAGCTGTAGCTTCATATTTAGCTTAGCACAAAGACTGGAAATAAAGGGAAACAGCTAGCCCAGCTCTGTCCAAAGGTAACAAAACATAACTAATATTTACAGTTCCTTAAATACTCACTACTTAATGTTAGAAAAACATAAAAGTAAAAATGCTATGTGGTTTTACAGGGGTTGTGGTTTCACAGGTTTCAGTGTTCAGGTAAGTTAACCCTCTCCTAGCTGTAGCTTCATATTTAACCTGTACTATACTCAAATAATTTAAAAAAGAAAAAAGAAGTGACCAAGTCTGTTTCTCAAATGTAGAATTAAGAAATAATTAACCAAAACATTATTTAATAGTTGCATTACCCTTAATTTAGACATACAATAGTACCATAATGCCCATTTTTCAGTATTTTTATACACTGCAGTCAGGTAAAGACCTTCATTAAATGAGGTCTTTCAGTGATATTCATATGTTTTCCCACTATTGAGTCCATCAGAATAACAGTGACAACACACTTGCATTTAGACATGCATGTGTAATTGTAATGTTCTTACTGCATGTGGTTATGTACTCACTGGTGGCAGAGTTTGACCAGGTCCAGGTCTGTGGTAGCAGGAGGCAGGCCACGGATGTACAGGTTGGTTTTGCTGAGCTGCTCCAGGCCTGTGCTGCTGCTGTTGCTGCTGCTGCTGGGACTGGACGGAGTCATGGGGTAGGACTGCACACAGGAAACCCACTGTTAGGAAGTGCATGGACGCTAAGATAATCTAATTTAAACCCAGGTCAACAGTGATCACAAGAACATCTCATCTGAAACGCAGAAACACAGCCAAGGAACAATCTGACTTTATATGACATGATGTACTGAAAGCCACTGCTGTGCTCTTCTTAAATTTGATAAAAACTGCTCATCGTTGATCCACACTGCTGTCAGTTCTCTACTTGACCTTAAGTACTGTACTTAAGTGCAACTCTGAGGTCCTACTAGAGCACATTTCAATGGAAAATATAGTACTTTTTACACCACTACATACATACGTTGACTTTACAGACTAAAGTTCAATAAAATATGACACACCACTTTACTGACCGACTACCTATTAGAGCATAAACTGATTAAAATCAGTAGCACATTGAAAAATTACTCCTGAAAGACAGAGGATTTGGAATAGAACACTGCATCGTGAACATTTTAGGTAAATTTATCTGCTTTTAATCAACATTTTTGACTTACTTTTACCTGTAATGGACTGTTATTAGACAAAAGTATTTCTACTTTTACTTAACTAAAGGATTTGAATAATTTTCCTCCCACTGTCTGGTTTTTTGGTTGGCAGGTGGGTCTGACCTTTATGCTCCTAGATGCTGTAGAAAGATGATTCTGTCCAGCCAAATACCAGAGTACATTCTTGTAGGTGGGCCTCGGTGAATCACAGTGTGATTAAATCTGCGTTCACGTCTTACATCCTGCTGTAGTGTTTATCAGAAGCCCACAGTTTTCTTCATACTTGCGGGCCAAACCACGCCACGCTGCCCTGCAAAGCATTTCCTTCCCCTTACTCATTCATTAAAATCGCTCCCAGCCACCCCAAACCCTCTCCGGATCAGATCAAAGACAAAAGCATGGCAGAATCGTACCATCTGTCCATAACCAAAGGACAATCCACTTCAAGAGCCAGAGCCATGCATAGCCACGCCAACCAAATAACACAGAGCCATTCTTCCAGTGCCGTGTGATGCTTAAATGATCATTCTTTTACAGATGAAGAATTGATTGCTGTGGCGGGAACATCTGTTCAGCCTGTTATGTGTGCGAGCAGAGGCCTTGCATTTTTTTGTTGGTGTGCAATTACCATGTGAACTTTGCCGGAGACCATCAAGGGGTTCACGTCTCGATTAGAGGGCAGCTATATTTCACAGGGGCATCTTATAGCAGATTAAACACCTACACTGGAAAGCTCAGCCTTCCCCCTGCAGGGATTCATACGAGCTTCCTGCCTTCAAAGTAGCACGCAAAAACCTTTTGATGGATAAATACTACAGCATAATCTGAGGTAGTTTTTTCTTCTTCTTCTTTTTGCACACAGCAGGGGGAAAACTGAACCCTCATCTGCTTACGTTTCCATCAACAGATGTTGAAATAACAGCTGCCTCTCACCTCTATTCCCATCTAATCAGAAGGTGTGATGGGGAAGAAGGAAAGAAGCACAGAGAGGCCTTCAATTACAGTTGTGTTCACCTGAGAGGTCAAAATGAAGAATGCAGGCAGCACAGTTCACTCCAGCACACTGACATACATTACATTACAGCCATCCCTCTCTCTGGCTCTCCATTCACCCAGAATGCATTAACCTATAAAAATGGACTACAATTACCGTCATACATATTGACCAGAGTTGGCGAGTGACGGGGCAAACAAGGTTATACGGACATAATAATTAAAGTATCGCTTGTGGAGCTATAGATCGGGTCAGCAGCTGCTCTTATCCCTCCGCGTAACCTCCCATAGGATCAGTCTGATAGCATTTTTAAAAACAGGATTTAATTAATTTCCATATTTAAAAAGATTTCATATGAAAGCCAGAAAGGGCTTCCCAATGTCATGTGCTATTATTCAGGCTGTGTGAGCAGGAGAGGGGGGGGAAAAGTAGGCAGGGGAATAATAATGTTTTTAAGGCCTACCTGCTTACGATTGACTGTCTTCAGCGGGTTGCCCGTGTTTGCAAAGATCATCCTGGAGGTTACGGATGTATTTTAGTTCCCAGAAAATGGAAAAAATCGCAACGATGAGCCAGTGGAGACGGAATCCGAGCGGTTGGAAGGAAAGAATAAGAGAGTCGCTTTATAACATCCGCATACTGAAGCGAGCCGCTTATCAGGACAGAAAAATAAAAGGTCCTGCATAGGTATACTGACACATCTATACGGTCAGATGCACACCAGGCGATGGACCAACCCTCCGGTCCGGTTCATTGATCTACGACGTCCTGCTGCAGACCGCTCGGCAGTCCCACCTACTACAGACCAAACCATCTCCGCCTCTGCAGGGTGTTTGACATCAAATAAACTGCGTGGCCGCCTCGCTAAAACTCGCACCGGCGGTCGGTTTTTGGGCGACAAAGGCGCGTCGGGACGTCTGGTGTCTGCGGTTCAATTTATAAAAGGACGCAAGGCGCATTTGGGTTTGATTTGCGGACGCACAATCGCTGGGGCTGCACACTCGTCGCCTTTCATGTTGTTGTCGTCCGCACATACCAAGCATTCTTCACCCCCACCTCCTCCAAACACACACACACACACACACACACACACACACACACACACACACACACACACACACACACACACACACACACACACACACACACACACACCCTCTTCCTCTTTATACCCTTCCCCCCATCCAACATACTACATGTCAGAGAATCAGGATGCAATGAAATATAAGCTGACCTGGACAGGAGGTCACAGTCTCCATGTAAACCCCAAAACTGTGACACACATTTTGGCCTAAAACACAAGAAGAACCTGCGAATAAATGGAAATAACACATCAAAACATAACCTAAAATGCAGCAGAAATGTAAAAGAGGTTTACCAGTGAAGCAAAAATAAAAAAATAAAAAAAATACTAGAACCATTAATAATTTCACCTTTGGGTGCATTTACAAGATTGATTTGTTCCTGTGCCGTTTGTAAAAGTGTACACTAAGCATTTCCACATATGGCACACAAGCAGCACACACTGCTGAATGTGAAAAAAAAGAGGAACTGTAGCTTTCTAGCGTCTGTTTTAGCGCCTTTAAAGAAATCACTTAAAGATGAATTTGTCAGTGGTGGTTTAGATATGCTCGTCTCTTTCTACATTTTTGATTAACAGGCTCTGTGGGCAGGAATTTGGGATTGCATTATAAGCCTTAAATGTGACAGAACTGCTAAATGAGTAAATAGTGATTAAATATGCAAAACATGCAGAAAAAAATGTGCAAAATTTGCAAATATAGAGACAGGACCGGCTAGGTTTGCATGTATTTCTGTGTAGATACACACGTGGACAAAATTGTTGGTACCCCTCAGTTAAAGAAGGAAAAACCCACAATTCTCACTGAAATCACTTGAAACTCACAAAAGTAACAATAAATAAAAATTTATTGAAAATTAAATAATCAAAAACAGCCATTACTTTTGAATTGTTGATTAACATAATTATTTAAAAAAACAAACTAATGAAACAGGCCTGGACAAAAATGATGGTACCTCTATAAACGATTGAAAACTATTTGACCAGAGTGACATGATTAACTCAGGTGTGTCATTTAATTGACATCACAGGTGTTTCCAAACTCATAATCAGTCAGTCTGCCTATTTAAAGGGAAACAAGTAGTCACCCTGCTGTTTGGTGAAAAGGTGTGTACCACATTGAACATGGACAACAGAAAGCGAAGGAGAGAATTGTCCCAGGACATCCGAAAAAAAATTATAGACAAACATCTTAAAGGTAAAGGCTATAAGACCATCTCTAAACAGCTTGAAGTTCCTGTGACAACAGTGGCTCATATTATTCAGAAGTTCAAGACCCACGGGACAGTAGCCAACCTCCCTGGACGTGGCCGCAAGAGGAAAATTGATGACAAATTGAAGAGACGGATCGTTGGAATTGTATCCAAAGAGCCCAGAGCAACCTCCAAAGAAATTAAAGGTGAACTCCAAGGCCAAGGTACATCAGTGTCAGATCGCACCATTCGTCGTTGTTTGAGCCAAAGTGGACTTCATGGGAGACGACCAAGGAGGACACCACTGCTGAAAAAAACTCATAAAAAAGCCAGACTGGAATTTGCAAAAATGCATGTTGACAAGCCACAAAGCTTCTGGGAGAATGTCCTTTGGACAGATGAGACCAAACTGGAGCTTTTTGGTAAGGCACATCAACTCTATGTTCATAGACTCAAAAACCAAGCATACGAAGAAAAGAACACTGTCCCTACGGTGAAACATGGAGGAGGCTCAGTAATGTTTTGGGGCTGCTTTGCTGCATCTGGCACAGGGTGTCTTGAAAGTGTGCAAGGTACGATGAAATCTGAAGACTATCAAGGCATTCTGGAGAGAAATGTGCTGCCTAGTGTCAGAAAGCTTGGTCTCAGTCGCAGGTCATGGGTCTTCCAACAGGACAACCATCCAAAACACACAGCCAAAAACACCCAAGAATGGCTGAGAGAAAAGCGTTGGACTATTCTAAAGTGGCCTTCTATGAGCCCAGATCTGAATCCCATTGAACATATGTGGAAGGAGCTGAAACATGCCATTTGGAGAAGACACCCATCAAACCTGAGACAACTGGAGCTGTTTGCTCATGAGGAGTGGGCCAAAATAGCTGTTGACAGCTGCAGAACGCTCATTGACAAATACAGAAATCGTTTAATTGCAGTGATTGCCTCAAAAGGTTGTGCAACAAAATATTAAGTTATGGGTACCATCATTTTTGTCCAGCCCTATTTCATTAGTTTGTTTTTTTAAATAATTATGTTAATCAACAATTCAAAAGTGATGGCTGATTTTGATTATTTAATTTTCAATAAATTTTTATTTATTGTTACTTTTGTGAGTTTCAAGTGATTTCAGTGAGAATTGTGGGTTTTTCCTTCTTTAACTGAGGGGTACCAACAATTTTGTCCACGTGTGTATCCTCCAGTCATTAGAAGAAAAAAAGATATATAAATTTGACCTGACATATTAGATCATAATGCTACGCATTAACCATTTAAACTTCTACAAAGATGGTGTGCAGCCAATAGAGTTTTTTTTTTATTTTGCAAACTGTGCAAGATTACCACAATACATTGGCTAAATCTTGTGGGAAATGTGGGTCCAGTGATGCATCTACAGTATGTTCAAGTCTTGAGTTTGAACATATTTTTAGAGCTTCAGCGCAATGTAGAACTGAAACAAGCTGATACAGAAAAAGTATGTGATGCTATCAGACACTGTGGAACAAGAGGACGTATTTGACCTTAACGCTTCTCAAGAGCAAAGCTGTTTGTTAAAGTGAAGCATTCATATCAATAAAAAGTGTCATTGCATGCTCTTTTTTCAAAGTATTTATGCAAACCTCATTATTTATTGTTAAATCAAAGCTATGAGGAACACTTCAGTGTGGTGTAATCATAATACAGTCCTTTAGCTTTGACTTTTAAAAAGGAATGTGGACAGTCCACTCATGAGTGTTGAAGTACATTTTCAGCAGTTTTGCTTTTGTTTAACAGTGAAGAGAAAATAGAGAATGAATGGAGAGAGGGATGGGATGATGTGCAACAAAGATACTCATCCAGAGTTGGATCACACACTTTGCATAACAGAAGGATGTACGTTTTTAACACTATCAACAGTTTTTATCTGTATTCAGACAGATAAAAGGGAGACAGATTGATAGAGATGCTGCAGGAAAACTACACGGGAACATATGTGGCCCCGGAGGTGTTGGCCATAACTGTCTGCGTGTTCACATTAGCCTTTTACTTTTATCTAATTACGCTTATTTTCTATTCACATACAAAGGCTGAAAGCAGTGCTTGCCACTAGCAGCCATCCTGCTGCAGGTCCTGCTGGAGATTTATAAAGTGACGCTAAATCCAAATCCCATCAGGGTGCAGGGAGGCTCTTAAAGCATCAAATTTCTTTCCCTTATTTCCTCTGCTGGTAGGATTAAGGTTTCACACTGGTTTTGTGTTACAGGCTACTGCTGATGTGCCTTGAAAAGTCCAATCATTCCTATCTAGATAATCAGTTGCAGTAGTTTTTGTGTCAAAGGTTTCCTGCGCTTGTTGTTGTCTGGTTAGGTGATTATTGATTTAAAAAACCCATTACATCAAATGTACAGGTCATAAAGGATTTAAATGGTCAATATTTGATGAATCAAAGCTGTTTATATTGCTTGCTTGCATTGTGCTTTTAACAGGCCCGCCTTTAACCGAGTCAAATATCCAATAGGTCAAGTGATCTGTAGACTTGGGTTCATTTATGCATCTATTCATTGTTTGTCTGGGTGATTCATCAGAGAGCTTTAGAAATGACTTTTCTCTGTTTGGAAAAGGAAAATGAATAAGATTTTAACTGAAGTGCTGTGAAGTTATCAACCAATCATGAGCAGAGCTGAATTCATTAAGATAACATAGTCAGTGATAATGATTCAGAAAACAGTAAACTCTGTCTTGTAAAAAAAATATGACAGCTTGTTCCTTGTACTGTATTGATTCTGATCAAGTGTATTGCTTGATTCATGAACTGTATTGAAACTATGTTAATTGCATTGCCCCTATTAAATAAACAAACAAATAAATAAGATCCTTTGATGGTGGACGTACACTTACAAACACTGGATTCAAATAATGGCAATAAGAAAGAACCCAACAGAAATGAGATAAACCCTGAAACAACTGAAATTAATAATATATACCTTACAAACACAGGTCAACTCTAGATCTCAAAGGTCAAAGAAACTAGTTCAGCCCATCTTAAGAAAGCACATCCTGGTTAGGACTGCTGTGTGTACTGAATTGTGTTGAGGTAGCAGGGGGTCCTGTGGGTTTGAAGAGGGAGGGACTGAGGAATGTAGATGATTATCTTCTCCTTCCACATTCACCAAAGAACTGGGGAATTTGAAATTCCCCTTGGTGTCCTCAGCATGCCGGCTGACCTGTGTGGAATTGCAGTAAAACTGCTGGAGGAGATTGTACGAGTTATACTGCAGAACTGGCAAATGTCTGGCTAGAATACATGGAACCAAACAGAGAGGCTTTTTCACAGGCCCAGTGATGGTGTGGTTTGGCTCAGAGTTTGTGGGTCCACAGGGAATAATGAAATGCTTGCATGTTGAAATATGAGAAACCACACAAACATCACAGCAGTTTTCATTCATTTCAGTACGAAAATCAGTTTCTATCAAGATGACTGTTCTGTAAGTGCTAGAGGGAACATTTATGGCACTTTGTTCTATTCAATAAATTTGAAAATCTATAGCTAATTACCCTAAAATATAGTCCTGAATATAGATAGATAAAAAGATGGAGCTATGACATGAATCAGTGACCAGTAGAAAAGAGGACATGGGAAACTAGATTCTTCCTTTTTGAGGAAAAAAATATTATAAATAGCAATATAAAATATAACTGAACAAATAACAGTAGTACAAACTTGTATTAAAAAACATTTAAAGTTAGTGAAAACATCTGCTGTTTAAAATATTTTCAAAATTACAGCTGTTGTGCAGCACAAAGAAATATTTTGATGCTCCTTTTTGCAGCAAACTTGGAACTAGTGACTAGGCTTTATTAATTTAACTAACAAGTTTATATATTAGTGTTACAATCCTACGATGTTATTTATTGTGTGATTTACTAGTTTGATTAAAGGATGTTACAGTTTAGAAAATACAATAATATCTAATGTTCAAAACATTCATTACCTTACTAATTCAAAAGTTAAGGTTAACACACTACAATATCATACATAATACAAATATAATCCAGTAATTTGTTAAATGTACTTTAACAAATTACTGGAATATGACCCTACAGTAATATTATTTATGCAAATTTACCTGAATTATTGAAATATTAACGTGAAGACACTACAATGTAAATGAATCTGCTTGATATTAAGTCCCCACAATGTAGCTTACGCTAAAATGGGTAATTAGTCATGTGATAGCTGTTATTATTGATATGAATGGCAGTTTTAGTAGAAATAAACTAGTAGAAACAGCTGGAGTTATTATTATTATTATTATTAATGGTAGTTTTAGTAGAAATAAACTCGTAGAATTAGCTGCAGTAGCAATATGAAACTGTGGCGCCTCCTTACGTTTCTACTTTGCAATTGTTATTCCGGCTATAATAATATACGTCATCCGTGCGACGGAAGCAGTTCTTCTAAAAAAAAAAAAAGAAGAAGAAGAAGACGACGACGATTCTGGCTGATTCATTGTGGCCAGTTGGTTTTATTCGACTGAGCCAGAAAAACTAACTCCTCTGAACACCTGAAAGATTTGACAGCAGGTGAGTAGATTTACAGCTCTTACACAGCACATAGATTCCATAAAATACGGTAAATTGGAATCAGGCGTAGATAATTTGTGGCTCATTTTATTGTGTGAGACGATGCAGGCTAAGTTAGCGCGAGCGAGCTAACATTAACCTCACGCCAAGTGTGTCAACGAACCGTCTGATTTTCGGTTGTTAGACGGCGAAATTACTGCTTTTTTTTTACCACTAAAAGGCGTTAACTGACACTTCACTTACAAAATTAAAGCGCGATCTTGTTTTATCTGGTGTTTCATGCTGTGTTTACGTTCCGTGATTATGCGAAAATTAGCTAGCAGAAGCTAACATTAGCTGTTTGGTGTTGTCTTCGGGGTCTTAAACTGACATTTAAACTCATGAAGATCATGAAATTGACGTAGCTTTGAACGCATGATTTCATGGGGGAACCAATGTTTTAAGACATCTGTTCTTTGCAGTTCTAACCATTTATATACAGTTACTACAAATAGAAGATAACTACATCATCTACTGTGTGCATTGCAAACGGTTTTTGATCGTGACAGAGTAAGACTAGCTGTCTTTTTAGTAATCAAAGCCAGAAATGGACATAGTATGAAACCCCAAATTAGCCAAATGCAGAAATTGCAACCACACTGACTGAAACATGATTAATCCTTGTGTTCATGTTATTCGTTGGAAATCAGTCTAAGTAAACAAGCAATCAGAAAACACACAGATTTACCTGCAGTACTCTAAATAAGTAGATGGAGAAATATTTGAAATTGTCATCTTTAACTTGACCTCCCTCAGTAAACACGAGCTCCCAATTTCAAACATTCGTAGTGTGTGTTCCTTGTACCCTCCGACTATTAAAATTTTCCCATTGAATTTGGCCCAAACATGCTTGTAATTCCTTAAAGGCTATTTGGGGTTTAAAAAAATAAGAAAACATAGCATTGAAGTCTGCATCTGCACAAGCCCTGTCCTTATTATGATACACTTTACAGGTTAGCCTGAGTTTAATCATGTTGTATTTTGTGCATGTAAGTTTTTTAACAGATCTGAATATGGACCGGCTGCTGAGGCTCGGAGGTGGAATGCCAGGGCTTGGCCAGGTAACACAAAGTTGGATTTCAATAACTGAATATTTTTCGAAAGATGTATCAATGTCCTTTATATTTATATTATATTCAATTTGGTTAAAAAAAGCACTTTGTGGGCAAAAACCAAGTTTAGCCCGTAACACTAATAGAATGATTGACTGCAGCAATAGTGTACCTGGTGCTCATTTAGCTTTTAGTGTATTACTAAGGGCCTCCAAGACACATTGTAGTCTCACACCTGAACACACAAATCCCCTGGCAACCATCGTGTGCCATAGAATTGCATGAAAAAGTTTTTGCCCATTGAACGTTATATATATTTTTTTAAACAATAAATAAATAAATAATGGTTGGATTGCAGTGGTCTGTCTGAATAGCTGCTGTATTTAATTGAAAAATAAATTGCGTTTTGACTCCCCAGGGCCCTCCAACAGATGCACCTGCTGTGGACACAGCAGAGCAGGTGTACATCTCCTCTCTGGCTCTGCTCAAGGTAAGTTCACTTAATCAGTACTAAATTTCATATTTGTTTTAAAATGACACCTCTGTGAATTCTCATGGTGTTTTCTCTCCACTAGATGTTGAAGCATGGACGCGCTGGTGTGCCCATGGAGGTCATGGGATTGATGCTGGGAGAATTTGTTGATGACTATACAGTGCGAGTGATCGATGTGTTTGCCATGCCACAGTCAGGAACAGTATGTACTCTCTGTAATATTAAGATTATCTGTAATTAGTTACCTGATGTAGAGAATACCTTAACTGGAAGCCAACTATCGTGTAATATGACAGCATTGCCATTCCTCTGTGGTGTGTGATTAAAAAATAAATGCCTTTTTTTAATGTTGAAATCAGTAGCTTTACTAAAATTGTGCGATGAAATGTTGACTCTGTTGTGTCTCACAGGGAGTGAGTGTTGAAGCAGTGGACCCTGTATTCCAGGCCAAGATGTTGGACATGCTGAAGCAGACTGGCAGGTAAGTCTCTATCTATAATCTATAATCAAAATTTGAAAGGAACAAAACTCCAAACAATCTCTGTGATTGGATTTTAAAATAAAATGAAATCGTGCCTGAGTAGTTTTACAGTCAGCCTTACTTTGTTGATGAAATGACCAGTGTTCAAAGTAAAATTTAGACTAAATGTCTTTATTTTGCTTTTGTTATTTTTTCCATTTAATGCTTAAAATTGTCCTCTTTCTGTGTTGCTCATCAGACCAGAGATGGTTGTGGGATGGTACCACAGTCACCCTGGTTTTGGCTGTTGGTTGTCTGGAGTGGACATCAACACCCAGCAGAGCTTTGAGGCGCTGTCAGAGCGAGCCGTGGCTGTCGTGGTTGATCCCATTCAGAGCGTCAAAGGAAAGGTGGGAATGTTTGGCTCCTAACTGTGGATCTAAAATGAACTAAAAATGACCGACTATTGAGTAACATGGTTTAATTGTTGTCTGCAGGTTGTTATTGACGCCTTCAGATTGATCAATGCCAACATGATGGTGTTGGGTCATGAACCAAGGCAAACCACATCCAACCTTGGTCATCTGAACAAGCCCTCAATCCAGGTAATGCACTGTATACCTTCATTCATTCTGAATTTTCTGGGCTTTAACACACACTAGATTAATATGAAACCATTGTAATGTAACCCAATCCTGTTCCTGTTTAGCAAGAGGGAGTGGAATGTTAATTCTGAAGTTTGGGATTTTTCCTCCCTGTTTGTTGACACTCCCAGACCAGCACTTAGAGATTGTATGCATTATTTTTTCATGTATTGAACTTGGGTTTTCTTATGTTTTCAGGCTCTGATTCATGGACTTAACAGGCACTACTACTCCATCACCATCAATTACAGGAAAAATGAGCTGGAGCAGAAGGTCTGAGTTATACCCATGTCAAAGTGTTGTTTTAGCAGTGTTCGATTTTAGAAGAACATAATAAACATGAGTGTTATTCTTCAGATGCTGCTGAACTTGCATAAGAAGAGCTGGATGGAGGGTCTGACCCTGCAGGACTACAGCGAGCACTGCAAGCTCAATGAGACCATTGTGAAAGAAATGCTGGAGCTGGCTAAGAACTACAATAAGGTACAACTAACCCTAACCTTCTTCAGCAGTCATTTTTTATTCAATGGAAAATATTTGTTTTTCAGCTTTTAAAGGCTGAGCTGGCCTTCGTAAAACAGACAATTTGGAATCACAGTTTGAAGTGTGCATGACTTAATGATTAGAGTGAGTGAAAGTAATAATGATTTAGAATGAAGTCATCGGCTTTAATAGCCCTTAATAATGAGGACTTTGGACTTTTTTGACTTGTAAAACAAAGATTTTAGTGCAGTTTTGTCTTGATTTGACTGTGTACTCTCGTGCCACGGTTACGTTCTGTGCAGCTGTTCAGGAGTTCATTCTCGTGATTGTTGATACTTACTGGATCCAGATAAACTGGTGCAAACATGCTTGACTTGCATTACACAGGATTATTCTGGTGTTGCATGTCCTACAAACCTCATGAAGTATTTCCTCAGCAATGCAAACTGTAGACATAAGCGGAGTATAGATTTTTGAGCCGTGCTCCTACTCAATACTGAGACGCTGTCGTGTTTCCACCTCAGGCTGTTGAGGAAGAGGACAAAATGACCCCCGAGCAGCTGGCGATCAAGAATGTTGGAAAACAGGTAAGAAAAATGTCAAGCTCCAGATAAAAACACTTATATTGCTGTTAATATAGTTCACAAGATAAATACAGGAGAAGTGCCAAGTTTTAGTCAGGGAGTATCGACTGACATGTCACTACAGGCAGAGCATTTACACATCAGGTTACTTGTTAATAATGTTTCCTGTTTGTATAACTGAAGTTTACTGAAACCAAAGATTGTCTTATAACATCCTCATCACAAATCACATCTCATTGTTGATGTTTTTGTGTCTAATTTTCTGTTTCTCTTGCAGGATCCCAAGAGACACTTGGAGGAGCACGTAGATGTTTTAATGACGTCCAACATTGTTCAGTGCCTAGCTGCCATGTTGGATACTGTAGTTTTCCAGTGATGGGCCTGTGTGTATAACTGTTAATATTACAACCATTGTTTTCCTTTTATATAAAATAAATGTATGTATGAAATGAACAAACTGTGTCTGGATTGAGTTGAATAGTTTCGGTGGTATTTTATCTTACAATCCACGAGTCAGTTTGTTTGAATTGGTGCATTCCATAATACTTATCAAAGGGAATAAAACTACTTTTGTCTTGTTTTGGGGGAGAAAAAATATTTGAAGGTTAATATCATGCTGCATTACTGCATGCATTGTTTTTTTTACCTCTTCTAGCCACTGGATGGCGCAAGAGTTGCATATTTCTGGGTTAAAAACTACAAGTCCTGTTCAAGATCAAGATGGAATACATCATGTACAGTCCTGGAAAAAAATATTAAGCCACCCTTGTTTTCTTTGGTTTTTTGTTAATTTTAATGCCTGGTACTACTAAAGGTATATTTGTTTGGACAAATATAATAAAAATAGTTCACAAGAGTTTAAGTTTTAGGCATTCCATGTTTTTTTTGTTTTTGGGTTTTGGTTCTCCATTTTGCGTTTGATTTTTTTTTTTTTTGTATACAGGTTTTCAGTTAGATTCAGATCTGGTGATTGAGCAGGCCAAGGCATGGGTCCAATGTTCTGGTTCTCCATCCAGGCTTTAACTGACTGTGCTGTGTGGTGAGGGGCATCGTCTTGTTGGAAAATCCAGTCATTGGAGGCAGGAAAGAGTTTTCCAGGTGAAGGAAGAAGACTGTTTTCAAGAGTAACCCTGTATATGACCTGGTTCATTTGTCCTGTTCCACCCAAACTGAAACTACCCCAGATGGTCACTGATCCACCCCCATGTTCTACTGCAGGAGCAAGAGAGTCTGGTTTGTAGCTTCTCCATGCTTCCTCCTAACCAGTAAGTGGGCTGGAGTGAGCATCGACTGAAAATTGGATTCAGCACTGAAGAGAACTTTAGCCCAATCATCAACAGTCCAATCCTCGTGATCCTCAGCAAAGAGTAACTGGGCTTTCCTTGATGAGGTGCTTCTTCCTGTCCTGTGTGACTTCAGACAAGCTTCAAGAAGTCGGTTTCAAACTGTCCTTGCTGAAGAAGTCACTTTCCTCCACAGTGTTCACTCATTTTTAAGATCCCTGGAGGTCTGAGGATGATTCCTGACACAGGAACAGATGAGTGACGGTCATCTGGTGGGCAGAAAGACATTTTCTGCTGTGACCAGCTAGCAGTTTGGTAGAACAATGTCGGGATTGTTTTTTCTTGGTGTAATGAACAGCTGTCTTGGAGATCTTCAACTTTTTCACTACCTGTCTCTCACTCAATTTCCAGCACTGCCAAGATGGCAACCTTTGTGGCTTCACATAATTCTTTTGTTTTAGACATTATGTGAGAGCTGAAAACTTCGGAGTTGTGCTACGGCTTGAATGTCAGCAGGAAACCACTCTTGACGTTTGCATGTGCAGTGCTGCTTATGACATGAAATGGCCTCTTATATACACACGTGGACAAAATTGTTGGTACCCCTCAGTTAAAGAAGGAAAAACCCACAATTCTCACTGAAATCACTTGAAACTCACAAAAGTAACAATAAATAAAAATTTATTGAAAATTAAATAATCAAAAACAGCCATTACTTTTGAAATGTTGATTAACATAATTATTTAAAAAAACAAACTAATGAAACAGGCCTGGACAAAAATGATGGTACCTCTATAAAAGATTGAAAACTATTTGACCAGAGTGACATGATTAACTCAGGTGTGTCATTTAATTGACATCACAGGTGTTTCCAAACTCATAATCAGTCAGTCTGCCTATTTAAAGGGAGACAAGTAGTCACCCTGCTGTTTGGTGAAAAGGTGTGTACCACACTGAACATGGACAACAGAAAGCGAAGGAGAGAATTGTCCCAGGACATCCGAAAAAAAATTATAGACAAACATCTTAAAGGTAAAGGCTATAAGACCATCTCTAAACAGCTTGAAGTTCCTGTGACAACAGTGGCTCATATTATTCAGAAGTTCAAGACCCACGGGACAGTAGCCAACCTCCCTGGACGTGGCCGCAAGAGGAAAATTGATGACAAATTGAAGAGACGGATCGTTGGAATTGTATCCAAAGAGCCCAGAGCAACCTCCAAAGAAATTAAAGGTGAACTCCAAGGCCAAGGTACATCAGTGTCAGATCGCACCATTCGTCGTTGTTTGAGCCAAAGCGGACTTCATGGGAGACGACCAAGGAGGACACCGCTGCTGAAAAAAACTCATAAAAAAGCCAGACTGGAATTTGCAAAAATGCATGTTGACAAGCCACAAAGCTTCTGGGAGAATGTCCTTTGGACAGATGAGACCAAACTGGAGCTTTTTGGTAAGGCACATCAACTCTATGTTCATAGACTCAAAAACCAAGCATACGAAGAAAAGAACACTGTCCCTACGGTGAAACATGGAGGAGGCTCAGTAATGTTTTGGGGCTGCTTTGCTGCATCTGGCACAGGGTGTCTTGAAAGTGTGCAAGGTACGATGAAATCTGAAGACTATCAAGGCATTCTGGAGAGAAATGTGCTGCCAAGTGTCAGAAAGCTTGGTCATGGGTCTTCCAACAGGACAACGATCCAAAACACACAGCCAAAAACACCCAAGAATGGCTGAGAGAAAAGCGTTGGACTATTCTAAAGTGGCCTTCTATGAGCCCAGATCTAAATCCCATTGAACATATGTGGAAGGAGCTGAAACATGCCATTTGGAGAAGACACCCATCAAACCTGAGACAACTGGAGCTGTTTGCTCATGAGGAGTGGGCCAAAATACCTGTTGACAGCTGCAGAACGCTCATTGACAAATACAGAAATCGTTTAATTGCAGTGATTGCCTCAAAAGGTTGTGCAACAAAATATTAAGTTATGGGTACCATCATTTTTGTCCAGCCCTATTTCATTAGTTTGTTTTTTTAAATAATTATGTTAATCAACAATTCAAAAGTGATGGCTGATTTTGATTATTTAATTTTCAATAAATTTTTATTTATTGTTACTTTTGTGAGTTTCAAGTGATTTCAGTGAGAATTGTGGGTTTTTCCTTCTTTAACTGAGGGGTACCAACAATTTTGTCCACGTGTGTACCCTGGGAATAAAATGAATCTTAAGCATGTCAAATAGGACATCAAGTATTATGAACTCAATGGCATTTTGTTTTATCGTGTTCATTGTATTTGTCAGGTAATATACCTTTAGTGGTACCAGGCATTGATATGAACAAGAAATTGAAGAAAACAAGAATGATGTAATAACTTTTCCATGACTATAATTGTAGCTATTTTTTTGTCATAAAATTCTGGTTATTTCAGTTGAGTGTGTCGTCACAGTCCAGTTATTGTTTCATGATTAACACAGATTCTCCTGAATTATTTGACAGTTTTGTGAAGTTTGTGAGAATAGTAAGGAAAGGTTACTTCAGAGGTAAACATCACATATAAAACAAAGTTAGTATTGTCTTTACTGTGTTCTCTCTCTGAACTCTCAGAGCTCCAGTTTTCTTTTGCTGACATCTCTGCTGTATGGAAATTGGGATTCCTTTATTTCTTGCGAATATTGACGCAAACGCTGTTATAAGGAAAAATGAGCAATGACGACATTTATTCCTGTTCTAAAAGAGGCTGATCAGCAAAACTGAAGTATTGTTCTTCATTTTTAGTGCAGTTCTGCTGAAGTTTGCGTATGTATTCTACAGTAGACAGATGGCAAACCTGTGAGTCATTAGCAGTGAGGATATGAAAGAGGAATTGCACAGTTACAGCTTTTGTAGAAAAAGAGGGATACTGTAATGCTTACATCTGGGGCTTGGTCTGAACAGAAGATGATGCATAAAGATGATGGAGACACCTTATTTGATTCCATCATGTGTAGATAATCAGTCACATCTTATCCAAATGTTGTGAAAGGACTCGCGTTTTCATAATGGCAATGGAGCCTAACAGCCAGTATCCCTCTTAGTTTATTACAGTCTGAAGAAGAAAAAACAGTCTCCATAATGGGTTCACAGGATCTCAGCCAGAGATGCAGCTCATATTGCAGTAACTGGACAGGGAGCATGTGGTCTTCCTCCAGCCCGTCCAGTATACACTAACTAGACAGATAGTTATGACAGACGTGGCCCCCTGCCATTATGTCGATTTTAGGGGCTTCAGGTTTCATCATTTTTAGTTCCTGACCAAAATCTCCGCAACCCACACAGGAGGAAGTTGAATTTCTCCTTGAGCCCACTGTGAGAAACTTGGAAAGTCTGAGCTGTGAAATGAAACACCCTCCCTGAGGCCTTTAGGTGATGACAAAGTGAACCCCACCAAAATCCATAAGGGAAATGAATAATCTAAAGTTCTTTTAAAACACTGTAAAAATTGAAATTCTAAAGCAGACTGGATGCTATAGAGGGGTTCCCATTGCTGTGTTTTACAGGGCTGTTCGAAGTTCAATCAAAAACTTACCAATGAATTTTTAGTAACCAATACTAGTTAGTAAAATGATTCTGTATGATCAGCTGAAGCTCCATAAGCCACTATGGTTTTGCAAGATTTCAACTAAATATCAACTAAATGTTAAAATGCTCAATTATAACTTTGCACCTTAAGTTGTGTCAAAGCACTGAAGTTACTCAACTTCTTGTTCCCTTCCCAGAAATTCTTTGACTTTTCCTCATGTAGGGTCATGTCCATAGGCATAAAGATGCACTGGAATGTCTGAACTGAATGTATAGATGCTCCAATGGTTATGTTTGACTCACATGTTGTCATGTGCTGCACCCCGAGCCTGACAGTTTGGGAACTTGTTCAAACATATCGACAGCTATTAGAGGAATTATCATGAAATTCAAGTGTGTAAAATCATTGTGCCAAGAGGAGGAACCAATATAGCTTTCCTAATTCGATTTTCTCTGTGGTGCCATTAGAATATCAAAATTTCTTTAATGTGAAATATTTCAATATCTACCTGACAGATTGGTTTTGCTGCAGACATTGAAATGATTCCTAATAACTTTAGTGCCTCCATGGTGTTTACATTTGTAGTTTTGAGAGAGCACATTTTTTCAATTATTGGAAATATTGATGCAAAATTTGGTTTCAGTATGCATTGTTCTCAGGATACATTACAATCACTTTTGAGATCTTCTGACATTTCCTCCAGTCCCATCAGCTTTAACCACCCTAAATCTTACATGAGCTTACACCATATGGGTTTGATGTGTTACACTAACACTTAAATTTACTTGATTTAGGACTACAAATGGAAAATCCCTGAATTACATTAATAGAAGAATTGCCAAACTGCCATAGTTTTGATTAAAGGAAATATTCATTAAACTGTTGCTGTAGTGTGTATATCAGTATCCTAATCATATTCTTTCTGAAATCTGTGATGAGCAATAATTAATTGTGACTTTAACTCTGTATTTGCCTACTGGTAGATGTATTTAAAGCATGCAGGTTAGATTTATTTATAATAAATGTAATTTATTTGTATTACATAGTAAAAGGCTTATGTAATCAATTTAGGCAAAACTATTCATTGTGCAGGGTGACCTCTTACAATGTTAGTTATTGTTGGAGTATTATTGCAGTGTATGTATAATTTGTGTTGCAGTGGAGCTTATTTTAACCAGATCTTGTTGTGCACATTAAACTGTGATAAATCTTCATATTTTATTAGCTGACATTTTGTCCTTCTGTAGATGAAAGTGAACAACAACAAACAACATGTTTGGGTGGACAGGACAATAGGTTGCCACGTTTTTCTGTGAGGGCAGTGTTGGTTTTTATGTTACACCTAACAGAAAGGTTTATTTGACACAGAAATCTATGTAAAGCTAACGAGAGCTGTAGTTGCTGTGTAGTTTTCAGTGCTTATAGTGAAGGCAGTTTAAAAAATACTGTATGTAAGTAGTGCTTGTACATGCAGTAATGGGTGTTTTGCAGATTACTTCAAAGAACAAGGAAGTTTTGCAAGTCAGACAAAGCCCGTCTGAATGTTTGTGTACAGCGTATGTGTCATTTCCATTGTGTATCTAAAGTGCTGAATCATCATACAGCATTTTCATTCTGGCCGCATGAAATAATGGAAGCCTTTTCAGACATGGTGTGACATATCCTTTTGGAAATGTCAGAAGATGTCTCACTGAGATTACAGAACAGTCCTGCATAGAAGCCATATGGAGCAGCAGCAGCAACAACAAAAACTCAATGTTATCTTTTAGCCAGCTGTGATAAGAGACTTCCCCCCTCTAGAAAACTTCAGTGGTTTGAACCAGCTTCTTTTTTGTTTGTTCTCAGTCTCTTTCAGAGGATAAGATAAGCCTCAACTACACCTTCTTCTCCTTAGATGATTGTGGAGGGTTGTGCATGCAGCTGTAGATAATCAGCTGATCCTTTGGGCTTTTACTGGAGACTCATTAATATTTAGGAATATGGTTTGACATCTCTCACCTGTGTAAACCTCACAACATTTTCTCCTCCTCACTCCACAAATGCCCAACAGGGTCCAAGCTACAGTATCTGCCATTCCTCTGAAGGAATCTTTTTCTAAGGACTGTTTTTCTCCCTGCGTTCCTCTCATGGCAAAACCACTTCCAAGCAGATGAGCTAAAGGGATAGGCAGTAAACATGGCAGGGGCTTTAATAAACGCTGATGCCGTTTGGTGTGGTTCAGAGGACAGATCACTCCCATGAGGCCACGGCCAAGCACACAAAACTCTGCCCCGCCTCAGGAGGCAGGAGCCAAAAGGATGACAGAGTTAAGGCTTTTTAAGTGTGTGCTTTCCCAGATGAACAGTTTAGAGTTCATAAAAATGTGAACAGTTATAGTATGACAGAGATAAGGCTTTTTTTGTTGTTGTTGTTGTTTTGTACTTCTTGTGAATTGGGGTGTTGTGAAATGAACTGAGTAGTCACAGTGTGCTTTCAAGTCAAAATGATCTGTATTAAAAGTCTCTTATTAAATTTCAGAGTTCAGTCTTAATAGAGAAAACAGCTGCTGATGAAACAACCAGATCTCATGGTTCATTCATTAGCTGTTCTGATAATGCAGCAGATGGTGGAATCACTTTTAGGATGTGAGTTTGGTTGGTCCTCTTCTCTGGTCCAGACTGAAATGTTTCACCAACCCTTTGATGGATTGCCATGAAATTTTGCACAAACATTAATCTGGAGAAGATGAATCCTACTAACTTTGGTGGTCCCTGAAGTCTCACAAAGCGTCATGGTCAGGTCAAATTTTTGTCTTATCTCTCCTTGATGGATTGGTGCATACTCTAGTGTGGACATTATTGGTTCCCAGATAAAGAATCCTAATTATTGGGACATCTCCTGACGTCAGTTTTAGCCCTTTGGTTTAGAGCCAATGTCTGGAAATGCCTGACTCCTCCTCACTTCCAGTTAATAAAAAAATTAGCAAAGTGGAGAGGCAGGAGTGGAGCTTAGGTGGGCATGCAAACATCTCTGGATCTTGCCAACCTGTCAGTTAAAGCTGCCAGACTCCTAATTGGTCATAATTTGTGTCCTTAATACAATTTAAGCTGGTGAATTATTTAAAAAAAAAATCCCCCTGCCTACAGTTGTCATGGAAGGGAAAATTTGTCATAGAATCCAAAACTGTTGCTTGTACCAGGCTGTAAACAAGTTTATTTCTGCGGTAAACTTGGGCATTTTAACATGGGCGACTATGTGGACTGACTCGATTTTGAAGTCAGCCTCAAGTGGCCATTAGAGGAACTGCAGTTTTTGGAACTTTTCTGTGCTGTTTTTATTTTTCAGACTAAGAGATTGCTGCTTGGTTTGATTCTTACCAGATTTAGTAAACCCATTCTTTTAAATGTAAAGATAATTTGTAACTAATTTTGTCATCTTGTCTCTTTTCATCTTATTCCATCACCAGGAAGAATATAACTTTTCCTCATACTTTGACGTTTGACTTCCTACCTGCGTAAGTACGGACATTCCCATCAGCCCCAGTTGTACCTCTGCTAATTAGTAAATGTTGGGCTGCCAAACAATATGCTTGTAGCTCAGCTGTGACTCAGGTCATTGGCTGTCTGCTAATCGCAAAGTTGCCGGTTCAGTCCCCTACATGTGGCAAAGCGTTCTTTAATAAAGCACTGAATTCCAAGTTGCTTTCAGTGGCAGATGAGGCACATTGGTGCTGACTGTTTACCTTAAAATCATGAATGTTGCCACTATTAGGATGCTGGCATCATCATTCGGCTTAAAGTTTTGCTGTTCCTTAGTACAGTGTGATAAAGCTGCAAATATTGCTGTTAAACCTACATGGATGAGAGATGCTTTAAGTGCTCAGAAAAAATCATGGGCTTTTAAACATCTACATTTCAGTGACAAACTCCACCTGGAGATAAATGCCATGCAAGATAATCGAAACTCCAAAACAGCCAATGAAGGGAACTTTACATGAGATTGTGACCTCTTTGTTATGCAACTAGTATAAATGTAAGGAGTCTGCATACTGGACTGTATCTGTGAGAAAGAATGGACTTTTCTGCTCCTTCATTATTGCACATATATGTGAATTTTGACAGATGTTTATGATCTACTGCACACATCTGGAGGAGCATCTCTTTAGGCTGATAAACACTCACCCATCAACCCAGGTCTGTTTTTACAAAGTCTCCACAGAGCGCTTTCTCCATCCCAGCTGCATTTCACTTTTCTTCACTTACCCATTAAATGTGTCCAAGCAGAGTTAATGTGAACAGTTTGGGCATTTTAATGTAATGCAATCTGTCAGGCAGCTGTGTTGTATCAGCTTAGAGTCTCACTGTGTTCTTGTGTGCCCTGCCTCAACAGTCAGAGTGCCTTTAACCTGTAAAAATATCATCGCTTTCTCAGCACATCTGTTCGGCCAAGAAATAAACAGATCTGCACGTTCAGATCGCTGTTCTTAGTTGAGCTCAGGGCATTTTGTACCTACAGTGTTTTTCTGGCAAACACTAATGTAAACAACCTGTAACAAATAGTGCCTGCCACTGTAAGAAAAGACACAACATCTGGAGTATGAGGAATGTAGACTAAGTTTGCATTAAGCCCTGAATAAATCACAGACTCAGACAGAAGAATTAGATCATACTTTGAACAATCAGTAATTGTCTAGCGTCAGCGTTAGCCGCTGTTATATAACGAAATATAACTGGAAGCATAAATGAATGGAAGAGAAGGCAAAGTCGTCATGCTGCCTCCAGGAATACTTGTGATATGACTGAATATGTTCCTTATAAGGGGTGCAAGTGGCAAGCTGACAGAGCTCTGCCGCCGGACACAGTATTTTATAGGGTAAATTGGTAAAGAAATGCAGAACGAAATGAGAGAGAAATAGAGGGTGTGGTGGAGATTCATATGAAAAATTTAAGCAGAAAAAACCCTTCCTCTTCTGCACAAACTAGTCATAGAAACTTTGGGACTGTATTTAGTAAAGCCGTGCAACAACAGCTCATGACCCTGAACAGAGACTGAAAAAGTGTGTGAAAGACAACCACGGTGCCGTAATTGTTATGTTCAGTTGTGTGTTTAAACTAGACCCAATATATAATATACACTGACAGTCATTAAAAACTTTGAGACCATATTTTTCAACATAATTTTTATTTTGAAGCCCGAAACTGAATTTTCTTCGTATGAATCATTTGTTTAGCATGTTGGCATACAGAAACAAAAATCTGAAGTTTGAAGAATGATTTCAAAATAAAGAATTTCACAAAAGAAAACGGCACCTGCCAAACACAAAGTCACAACAGTCAATACCGAGTATGGCCTCCATTTGCTTGGATGCAGGCAGCAATCCGTCGGCGCATGCTTTGGACCAGGCTTCTGATTGTGGGTTGGGAACAGCCCATACGCCTGGCTACATCACTGTAGCTCAAACCGGCCTCCACCATACCCAGTGCCCGGAGACGTTGTTCATGTGATAGACGCGGCATGATGCTGTTCACTGGACTAACAATGGTGGCCTTTTTTGGGCCTTTATATAGGCCTTCAAAACCCATTGTGAAATTGTGCAGATACTCACTGAGTGTTGCTTGGTGTGTATTTGGTTCACTTTTGCAAAGTGACCAACCCATGTGCAATGAATCATGACAAAACGACAACTCATCATTATCTCAACTACCAGGGCACTAGATCATCAGTAAATCCACAATGAATAATTACAACCCCCCTACAAGTAGAATTCTGTGTACATTTCTACCTCAAAGTTTTTATTGACTGTCAGTATATAATAATAAATATAACTGGCAAATTTATTTTCTTTTAGTTGCAATCAGTATAAGGTTCCCTCAGGTAAAAATCAAATTTTTAGCCCTGTAAATATGTCTGAGTGGAGTTTGTTTTATTTTAGAAGCCCTGTCATGAGCAAAATAATCATTTCGTTGGATGACCATAAGAAAACACTTTTTGAACAACAAACCCCTGATGTTGTCGACTTATGCAGTGCAGCTTTACATATCATTATTCTTCAAAATCTGTTTCTATTTCTAACATGAAGAACTCCAGCACGACAGCTTGCCATTGTGTAACACGGAGTGGTTTTACAATGTTTGAGCAGAGTCACAGGTGAGCTGGTGTGCTCGAGCTGCAGCTATCAGAAAAAGGGTGGGTGAGAGGGTTATGGGAATCCATAATCAAGACTTTCTAAAGAAAACAACGCTGTGGATTTACATCTAAACCATGTTAAGGCAAGAAGCAATAATTATCATGGAAAATAAAAGAACAACTTCTAAACATGTTGTTTTGATACGCAGATCTGAGTTTTTAGGGATGCAATTTAGCAACCTGAGAGGAATTTTAAGTTTTAATTGGAAATGAATGAAAGTCGAAAGGCGCACTTTATTTGCCATATATGTTTGAAGCAGAATTGAAGAATTAGCCTTCCTGTTCAGAAATGTCACAGAAACTGCATCATAAAAAATAAAGAATTAAACATACTCAAGGCCTGCTCACTCACTGCTTTTCACAGACACAAACTGCTGTCTCCAAGTTTAATAATGAACCATCAAGCTCAAACTTCAGGATATATTATGTTGCTTTCTGTTGGCAGATCTTGTGTTTTAGCTTCTGACTCTGTTGTAGTGGTTTGATCTTTTTTTTTGCCATCAGAATCACATTTTTGTCTTTAAAGGTTAGGAAAGTTGGTCATATTTAAGGCTGTGGGTGAGAGTTTTTACTTACATTCCTGAAATTCAATAAAGCAGTCTTGAAAATTTGAATGCAGCAAATATATGAAGATTTATTTAATGGATGAGATTCTTTGTCCTTCTCTATTAGCTCCTTTAAATTGGACACTTAAGCCGACATTTTTATACTGTTATTTATTTTTAAATCTTTTTTTTGTACTGAAATGTTTTGGGACCAAAATATTTGGAGGAATTCTCAAAAAGCCAATTAAAATGCAGGTTCTAACTGTATGTTTGGTTTCTGCTGCATTCAAAGGAGGTTAAGCAAAACCAAGTGATCAGGATTCCAGAAACACGTGAGCTCTGAATTTCCACGTTTTGTGATCTGTTTCTGTTTTTATGTTGCCATTACTTTTATTTTCTTTTTAATTCTATTGTTTACTCCCAGTCTCTGTTTGTATCCGGTTGTTTGCAGACCTTACCCACCTTGAAGAATTAATGAAATAATTTGTAATTGTGCTCTCCAGATGTTAGTTAATGCTGCAGTGTGGTTGGGGGAACGCTTTGTCCTCTGGGCTGTGTCGAACTCTTTAACTGTTGATTTCTGGGAAAAGGAAACACTGACTAAGAGTTAATTTGTTTTCAAACATGTGCAAAAGAGCTCAGGTTGTGCAAGGAAGGCCAGTGGTCAGAGTTCAAATTCACACAGGGACTCTGCCGACCGACTGTTTCTTATAATTACGTGAAGTCATTTCTCCCCATGCTTGCTCTCTTTGTCCGTGTTATGCAATGAAGCCATATGCTTCCAATCCACAGGAGAAAGTCAAGAGCAAATAAGCGCAAGAATTTACCAGAAACGCTTATCTTCCAAAAGTAGATAAACATACCAGGGAATGGCTCACCCCCACCAGAGTGTTTATTTAAAGGTGGCTCTTGAGATATTTGAATGGACAGCTGATGGAAGGGAAGGATATGATAGTGAACAAGTACACAGAGGCCATCCGGAGCTGTCCAGAACATGTAATTTAGGCACCAGTGATGCTTCATGCCTTGATGATTTTATCACGTCACAAGATTTTGGCCAGTAAACTGACTCAGTGTGTTCTTGCTGTCCTGTGCTTTGTGTGTTGTTTGAGCTGGTGTGGGTTTTCATGATTGTTGTGCCCTGTAGTCTTTGCTTCTGTTGGTTGTGGTGCAGTAATGACAGTAAAACTGGTGTTGTGATGTTACTCGTTGCCCGGGACTTAGATTTCCACTCTCCTCTGTAATGTTACTCAGTGGTCTCGGAATGATGATGTCACTGCCCACAGAGTTTCCACCGCAGCAGAAGGCCTGCGGAGACGACAGCGAGTGGGTGTGTGTGAGCTTTGTACGTGCAGTCAGACCGGCTGCGTTTGCACAGGGATGAGGGTCGCTCTGAAGTAAACCACAAAAAAAGAGGTGTTGTTTTCATTGGTCTGGTCTGCAGGGACTCACTGTCTGGGTCGGTGTTATTTAAGTCAATAACAAACTCCATATTCCTGCACATGCACATAGACAGATAGGGCAGTATAAGCACACTTCCTGTGTATTTTCTCTTCCAACATTAATTTACAATGACAACAGCCACATTTTTAAAAAAAAGAAAAAAAAGAAGTGAAATTCCATGTATGAAGTATGTATATTATTTCTCAGTTCAGCTGGAATTCTCAGCACTTCTGGGAAAGGCTGAACTTTCTGGAAATGGTGGGAAGTCTGCATCTTTACAGTGATGCTAAAATGTCAGCACAGGGGCATGTATGAGTGCCAGTATTTCTGCCAAATAATATTGTTGTATGAAGGATTTTGACTTGTAGAGTAATAACTTTGATGATGAGAGAAATTTTCATCTCAAAGAGAGAAAACGGTGGATGTTGGAGAAGCTAAACAACTTTCATACATTAGACACCTTCGTACTGTAGATGAAACAACAAACCTTTGAGAAAAACTTAGAAACACCTATTTTTTCTCCATAAAACTACTATTGAGATCCAAGTTCTTTACTTCCTCAAAAGATAAGAGTTTAATGTTGACTTTAAATATCCTGCAGTTTAAACAACTACCACAAAGTAAAAGTTTAATTTTTAGGTTTTCTCCTTTATGAGCGTATAACTAAAAAAGCTAATGGCATTCTCGTCTGCCTATATGTATTTAAAATGTCAGCACATTAACATCACACACTAAGACAGGGAGCATATATGCCTGTAAAACATCAACACACTGGAATTATCAGCACTGCTGTGGCTCACTGCAGCCTTCATAGACCGTAGCATTTTTCTGATTTGTTCTACAGTTTCCTCCAGTTAAGAGTTTAAATGCCAATGCTTGTCTTCGACCTTTATTGGAATTCTTGCTGCACACTAATACAGATACATGTCCAGTGAGGTCAGATAATTCAGTCTCAAGTAGGAAAGCAATAGATCAGTTGGGAGCAACTGAAAAAAGAAAGTGAAAAACTTTTTAAAAACTCCTTAGCAGAGACATTACAAGTTCATAGGATCATGTTTTGAACAAATAGATGTCACCATGAAACTTTCTCAGTTAGTTACTTACATTACAAGAATTACTTTTTGCAGAAAATGTTTTTTGAAATGTTGTGTTTAAATGTGTAAATGAGGTCTTATTTGGTTTAAACTGTGCACATTTGCATACATGTCCAATACAAGGATTTTAATGTGTGTTTCGGATGGTTCTTTCTCACTAGTCTGAAAGAAGACATTTTGATTTTGGAGACAAAATAGCTCTAGATCTCAAATGATGAGTGTGCAAAAACATTGTTTTTGCCAGCAGTGCCTCGCCTTATGACAGTCCTTTAACTTTGTAATTATTACTTCATGTCTGCAGATTTGACCACATTTGGTTGTGTGATGCACAGAACTGCAAATCCAGATATTTTTCACTTAAAATCCTCTTTAAAAAAAAAGTTTAACTTCCTATTTTCACAGACTTATTAGTCAATTCTCCCCACTGGTTTTACCTCAGAAACCTCCAGACTTCCTCTTTGGCTCCAAGACACTCACCCCTGACCCAAGCATCTCCACAACAAACTCAAAGTTTCTCAATTCTGTAAACCGTATTGTTGCCACATTTGCAACCGCAGACGTCATATTTAGATTGCACTCTATATGATCCAAAGGAATTAATTTCTGTAAAACTCAGTTCAACTATAGTTCAACCTGATACTGTAGCTACGTAAATATTGGGGGAAAGGTCTGTTTTATGTACAGGTGCATATTGAGAGATGGTTGATATCTTACCTGCATGTGCACTTTAAACCTCCCGTTGTGTCACAGTTTCCAGTGACTCACATAAACTTCTGTAAAGTGTGAACACGTGAAGATGTTCCAGCTTTAAATGATCCATCTGATGTCATGTGCTCGATTCCTTCAGGGGGAGAATGAGCTGGATAATTATAGGAGGAAAGACATCAAGCAAACACACAAATACATGCACATGCACAATGTGATGATGTCATGCTTGTTTTCATGGGAGCATCTATCATCATGTGTTCAACGGTCTTCAGCGCTGCAGGACGAGACAGATTAGCCCGACTGTGTTTTGTCTGACAAATAATTGCAAAGTCAGCCAAAGTGGATGTAAGGGAAGTGTCATGTGTTTTCATGAAGGTCTGATTGAGTTTGGGGCCTCTAATCTTTGCAGTTTTATTATCTTGTAAGCATGACACAGATCAGAAATTTCCTTCACTGGCACAACTTGGCAACAAAAGTCACACACCTAACGGTTTGCTGCAAGATAATTTTGTTTCCAAGACTGTGAGGGTGTTTAACAGGCTTGTAACTCCACTTATGGTGCTGAATTATAATGGTGTGCCGAAGAGGGAAAGCTTTGGGAACCTCCTTTTCAGTTCATTCTTAATGTTTTCTCCATGCAGAGAATTATTCTGCTGGGAAGTAATGTAATAAGGTCTGTCAGTGTGCCCGTCCACAGACTGTGAGTCATTCTCTCACAGCTTGGTTATGATTTTAGTCATGCTGCATGGCCATAAACGTGAGTCACGGCCAACCTGGAGTATTGTTAGAGCCACAGCCAAACGAGCCTTGAAGTTTATTATTACAGTAAGTTTACTTTATTTGTCTGTCAGTCGAAAAAATCTAGATTCACTCCGGTAAACTGTCACATTCAAGACGAAAACACGCTGTATGCTTTTACGTGTAGCGGTTAAAGTGTTTGGCTGCTCTGTGCCAGTCAGTAAAACGTGCAGGCATTTCCCTCAGAAAACAGTTCAGTGGCAAATGGTCTGAGGAGGGCTGCAGCCGGTCTCACATGGAGCCAAACGGAGAGACGTATCCAGACTGGGACCAAAAAAGGTAGTGCAGACGGAAGAGGAGAGGAGATGGTGGTGAAAAGGGGGAGGACAAAGGATAATTCACGGCAAGGTGGAATGATATCCTCACCCACGTGAAATCCCTCTTTGATGATGCAGCCTCCACTTTCCCTTTGCTTAGACACTGTTTGAATCATTGTGATTTAGTCTGAAAGTCCAGACTGCTGGACCAATACATCCAGATTTCTTTGACTCAGTACCTCCTGATACATCTAAATCAACATTCTGACCACAACATCATCACAGTAATCATGATATTGGTGTTATTGTGTCATTATTGTCACTATTCGGTAATTATATTACGTGATAATGCAGTAACAAAGGGGTTCTGAAAGCTTTACGGGGGCATTTAAGGTAACTAAAACATCGTGCAATTAGGGAGGACATGTAAAACACTAAGCTGCACAGTGGCTTGGTGGTTAGCACTTTTGCCTTGGAGCAAGAAGATCCCCGGTTCAAATCCCGGGGTGGGCCTGGGATCTTTCTGCATGGAGTTTGCATATTCTCCCTGTGCATGTGTGGGTTTTCTTGGGCACTCCAGCTTCCTCCCACAGTCCAAAAATATGCTGAGGTTAATTGATTACTCTAAATTGCCCGTAGGTGTGAATGTGAGTGTGATTGTTTGTCTGTATGTGTAGCCCTGTGACAGACTGGTGACCTGTCCAGGGTGTCCCCTGCCTTCACCCGAGTCAGCTGGGATAGACTCCAGCACCCCCCGCGACCCTAGTAAGGATAAAGCAGTGTATAGAGGATGGATGGATGGATGTAAAACACTAAATAAAAGAGGCCTAATGTCTGCGACTGGACCAGCACCACACATTATGTGGTTTCTCTTGAATACATAATTGCTTGATGGGACAAAATAGTTCCTGGCCTGTAAATGGGGCCACTTCTGGATTGTGTGAGAGTTTAATCCCTGTCTGTTTTTGTATTTAAAGTCTGTCTACAAACTTTTTCCACACTCAGTTTCTACTGTACTGAAAACAACTGGAACTAAAGCTTTCCTGGAAAGCAGAGCAAACTGAAAACAATGTATTTGTAAGGAATAGCAGTGATTGAAAGTAGGAGTGATTTCTGGTTAATGCATGCACAGTAGTGTTCTTTCTGGTAATATAGAAAGTGTGGGTGTGGTGGACGGGCCTGCAGCTCTGGAGTCTATGTTCTGTTAAGGATCAACAGGCACCTTTTAATTAACTGTAATCACAATCTGATTCTATCCTTAACCAAGTGGTTCAGTTGCATAATTATAAACAAACCTAAACTACACATTACTTTCTCATTTTTTTCCCTTTTGGGATATTCCATCTCAAACTATCGAGGGTGTTCTGCTTAGCGAAAAATTACGTTACATGTCCGTACTACAGACTACTAAACTATGTCACACCTGCAAGTATTTCATATTGAAATGTATTCTGTATGTTTTTGTTGGATTATCATTACAAGCAACTACATATGGCTCAATAAATATCACTACTTCATATCTGCTCAATCATTATTTTTAATAACGTGTGCCCAAAGATGAGGATTCGCTTTTTCATATTTAAACTGTCAGAGAACATTTGATCTACTTGTAAACTACAGCAGATTCTGAATCAATAGCATTATAAGAAATATCACAAACAATTTTAGGCTTTTAATTATAAAAAAACAATGATAAATTGTTCCTAAGATTTTGTCAGTTTATCTCAGAAAGAGTTTGACATATCAGTCTAAAATCCCGCTGATATCTCTCTAAAAATCCATATTTTATGCCAGAAAAATTTCATGGAAATTGGAAATAGCTGAGCAGGAATTATTCAAGACATTTGATGATTTCAGAAGGAATGACCCTTTAACCTTCACAGTACTGTAATGTAATGTCATGCTCAATTATTACAGAAGGAAAGGCCTAAAACACAGAAAATTACCGTAACAGAAACGTCAAACTGAACAGAATCCAGGATTTTGCTGAATCAGCATTCGTGTCTGGGTACAGGACTCAAATATCAACGCTTGTTCTTGTGTCTGTACAGTCCCAACTTTATCACGACCCTACCAATGCTGCAGAAATGCCATGTTATCCCTCCTGTTAACCACATGTAGAATCATTGTCTGGGTGTGAACTGTGAGCCAAGCTTCACTCAGCAGACTGCAGACCTCCGACACCGCTCATATGGAAGTCCGTGTTTTATTTCAAGCCGTGGTGTCAAGACAGAATCCTAACACAGATGTGCCTGTAAAAAGCCAGGGAGGAAAGATCTTTGCTGCTGTAAGGATTCGACTAAATTTCAGTTCTGGCTTCACTTACAAGGTCCTTGGGTGACCACAGGCAAGATAGAAACGCTGAGAAAAAACACGGCCACACTTTGCAGACTGTGTTTGCTGAGGTGTTTTCTGCTGCGTGTTTATATTTGTGGAGGTGTCTGAGTATGTGTGTGTCAGTGCAACGCCTCGTATTCGAGCTGCTTTTCCAGTGCGGGTTCCAGCCTCTGAAAGATTATTTTCTTAATCATGAGTTCCCATCACATCCCGCTGTATAATTTTTTATAGTGGGGCTTGTCATTGCATTTCCCATAACAGGTTGACTTTGCCTGAGGCCGAAGGCAGGTAGGCCCCACTCCCTCTCCCCACAGCCTTAGGTGAGCTGGCCGGTTGTCTAGACGGGAATGAGTGAGTAATGGTGATCCTCGCAGCTAGGTACACAGTTAATGACATTTCCCCTCAATGGCTTGGAAAGTGTGTTTGCATCATTAGAGCCTAACTGCTGAAAATAGTTGATATTCTATGAAAGGCACAGGAGGATTGCTGGTTAATGTCTGGCAAACAAAGTAGGTTAACAAAGTATTGCTGCTTTGGCAGGAAAGTAGGTGTCTTATGCCTTAAAAAATTGGCAAAGTGCAGACAATGAGAAAACACAGAACAGAGAGAGGCTGAAATACATGGGTATTTTTTGCCTCTCAGGGAAACCTTGGAAACCTTTGTTTGGCTTCCCTAAGGGTCGACACAGTTAAAGTCTGCTTGCCGATGTCGTCAGGAAGTTTTAGGAGGCAGGCAGGAGTACTGGAAGGCTCCGAGCTGCTGTATGTTCTGGCCACATTCAGCCTACTGTGATCTAGAGAAAACACCCGACGTCTCATAAAACATGGTGGAGCAGAAAATAATGGTAACAGCTCCCTCATTAAGTAAAACAACCAGGTCAAAAGGATTTGCTCAACATTTTGGGCAGCTTTTACTGCAAAAAAAAGGACAACAATGACATCTTTGTGTTTTCCTGCATGTGTTTTGTCTGTCTCAGTGGCTTTTTTTAATCTGTGTTGGTCAGGCCTGCTAAAAGTCGGCCCAGTCAAATCTTTTCTATGTCTGCTTCTTCCAGGACCTTTTCAGGACGACCTGCTCAGCGAGGAAACGCATATCGCAGACACACACCAACAGTGAGTAACTGTTTGGGCTTCAATGATTCTGTGGCTTGCTGCCTTTGGAGCTGACTGTAAATCCGTTATAAATGTGCCCTCTCTGTGTGAATATCATCACCTTTCCACTGACGGCCAAATCAGGATTTCATTAACGCGATGAGCTGTGGCCTCTGTTGTATGAAGCAATCAGTCTTAGTTTGGCGTGACAACAGGAAAAAGGAACAGACTCTTTCACATGGCTCCCAAATTCTGTGCATGTCTGCGAAGCTCATTTAGCATAGCTAACAAAGTAGCTATTTTGTCAGTCCAGTCTGTAAACAAGATGCAGACTTGTGTCCTGCACTTTTCCCATCGGCCTTATTAAAACCACGTGCACAGCGTTGGGAATTAACCCCACAGGAAAAGGACAGCTCCTCCTTTATCCCCTGAGTGAGTCACTGAAGACAAACTGTGGACGGTGCATGTGAGGCCACAGGTTCAAGAAGCACACAGCGTTCACTTCCACCACAGTTCTTATTGATGGACACTCACAGAAACACAGCGACACACCGCAGAAACCAAAACACACGTGTTACCCTGTTAAGGTCATGCTTATTTACACCTGATGTCATGGTGTAAAAACACAGACGAGGTTTTCTACGTCCCTAAGTGAAGGAGGAGTGTCACGTAAGACTGAAGTCCTGGAAATGGCAGCACAGCTAATGCCAGGTTTGACTGGTGGAGGTGTAAACTGTGACTGACCTGAGGAAACACAGCTGTCCAGAGACAGGAGGAGGACAAAGTTCACAGTCTTAGCAGAAGGAGGGCTGCTCTTTAGGATCCTTCCTCATCCTGTAAAGGTCAGAGAGGTTGAAGAGGTGGGACTTCCTCATATTACAGTACTAAACAAAATTCTCCTTCTGTAAAGATTGTTCCTTTTTACATGAAGCCCCATTCAAGCAGCTGTAATCAGTGTTTATACTTTAAGAATGGATGACACGACTGCTTGACAAACTGAGAAAAATGATCACTTTAATATCATTTCTCTCCACCCTACAGTCTGTTTTAGCATCTTTCACAACAGATCTTTCTGGTTTATGTTCGTTCACCTTCACTGTTCTCTTTGGTATTCTTTCTTTCTGCAACAAGAGGTGTTTTCAGAAAAAAGAAATCTCTGTGCAGCTTTGAAAAACAAAGAAAACTGAACATAAAGCTACTAAAGAGGAAGCCATTTCTGTGAGTAGTTGGTAGAGACCAAAAAAGAGCAAAAAGGAAAGTGAGAAATTGGACCATTGGTTCATATCTCTCAGAAATATCTCAGATCTTTTAATATCTTAAAAGAATAAGACTTGACCAGAGAATGGACAGTAACAACATTAAAGTTATGATTTAATTTCTTAAATGAAACATTGCCAAATAAAACAGCTGTATACTTCAAATTATTAGAGCTGTGTTCATTTCTGAAAGCACTGTTATGTTATGTTATGTTATGTTATAATAAAAATTAAAACTTGACCAGAGAAAGCAAAAACTTTGAACTCATCATTTAGGTTCTTAACTTGAACTTTCAAAATAAAACTGCTGCATATCTTGAATTATTAAAGCTGTGTTTATTTCTGCAGAATGTATGAATAAGAAACAACTTGGTATGATAAAAATCAAGACTTTATCAGTAAAAGTGTCCAAGTCATGATTTCATTTCTTAAACTGAACATTGCAAAATAAAGCAGCTGCACATCTTGAATGATTAAAACTGTGTTCAATTCTGCCCTTTGTATGAATAAGAAACGACTCATTATGTTCAAAATTAAGACTTGACAAGAGATTTGACATCCAAAAAATTAATGTCCTGATTTCAATTCTGATTTGAATTTTGCAAAAATAAAATACCTGCAGATCTTGAATTATTTGACTCATATCCTTGTTATTATAGGGATGCACAGTGATTTGGTGGTTAGCACTGTTGCCTTGCAGCTAGAAGATCCTCGGTTGGCGTCCTGGCCTTCCTGGGATCTTTCTGCATGGAGTTTGCTTGCTCTCCCTGTGGATGTGTGGGTTTTCTCCCTGTTCTCCAGGTTCCTCCCACAATCCAAATATATGCTCAGGTTAATTGGTAACTCTAAATTGTCCATAGGTGTGAATGAAAGTGTGATTGTTTGTGCATATATAAGCCCTTCACCCTATAAGTCAGCTGGGATAGGCTCCAGCTTATCCTAGTGAGGATTAAGCGGAGTATTGATTATGGATTGATGGAAATAGTTACAGCACTTGCATACTTGAAACTCTCCATTTCTTTATGAATTGACTTGTAACTTGACTTAGATGAAGTGTAAAATATTTTCTCTGCTTCCTTTTTGCTCCTCCGGACTCCTAACACTGAGATCAGCTCATGTCAGGGGTGTGTGAGCGCCTCGTGTGAATCAGCATATAATTTAGTTGATGAAGCACCGCCATTAGAAGCCCTCACTTGTCAAGTCGAGGCCTCGCTGTCACTCGATAAATCACCCCGCCCTATCTGGTTTCCACGGTAACTCTGTATTGTAGCACTGTGTTGTGGAATCTCTGGGAAGCACTTGGTCAGAGCGTTCGTCTTCACTGGGGCCGCCCAGCCTCGGCCACCTTCAGCATTTGTCACCAGCAGAGCAGCAGATGCTCTTCACATCCTGTGCAGAAAATTCTGACTGATTCAGACGTGAGCAATGATGAAGACCGGTGAGAATGCTGACAGCCTGAAATTAGGTTGCTCAACTGCTTCAGTGTTCACCCAGTGACTGTCTGGAACTTCTGAATTTATGCACGACTACATTTTTTTTCTTTTTCTGCACAAGTGGTGCATTTTTCTGCTCATATTTTATAGGTATAGACTCACAGATCCTGTCTATTTGCCAGTCTGTGCAAACAGCAGAACACTCATAAATGGGTGTGACAGTCAGTTAGTGATGGTGCGATCGCTGCTCATCTCTCTCTCCACCCGTCCAGGCCACAAACCAGCCACCCTGCCTTCCAACTTTCTACATCTCCTCTAAACCCTCTCAAATGTCTATTACTTAACACTCCCCCGCAATCCTTCGCTCCCTCCCAGCTGTGGCCATCTGGTTCTTCAAACTGCCCATCCACAGTTTGGTGAAGCCGGGGTGGAGAACCTCACATTAAAAACAAGCACTCCCAAGGCTCTACATGTGTTAAAGCTTGGCACATGTTGCTAAAGCTTTTTTTTTTTCTGATTGGAAATCATTGGAGCTCCTAAATAAAACAGCTGGCCTTATAAGATCTATCTTATGAGTTTAGGCAGCTCATAAACTGTATACATTTTGCTCATGATACAGAGGATGCCAGTGTTATGTCATGTTTGACTTTGTTTGCTCAAAGAAACAGTTTGACAGTTTGGGGAATTTCCTCATCTGCTTTCTTGGAAGGAGTTTAGATGAGACAATGGGAGCCAGTAGCTTAATAACAAATAATCCTGCATAACCACAGCTGTTTCATTTCTACACTTTGGGCTTTGTACGCTTTAAACAAATTCATAAATACTGTTTATGTGTTGAAGCAGAACTGTTTAGATGTGTTAGAGCAACAGCAGCATTCTCTGACCCAAGTGTCATTGGCCAGGTTGCATTGTGGGTAATGCAGGCACCAGGTTTGACAGGAAAAAACAAATGCATGTGATTAAAAAAATAATTCTCATCATGATTTTCACAATGTGTTATGAATGATATATCTGTGAACTTTTCTTTTACTTAGTGAGGTTTTGAGGTCCGAAAGGGTGTACTTTATTACAGTGTCAGGAAAAAATACCTTTTGGAATTATCTTTGTTTATATATAACTGTCAGATCCTCCCCAAAGTTACAAACAAATACACAAAATCATGCATATATGATTTCATCCTTACACATTTATGATTACATACTGAAACCAGCATTCAAACATCCACTGTGTAAGGAAAAAACGGCTGATGACATTATACCAAGACTGAATTAGCGTTAGGAGTCAGATATCCTTATAAAATCATGCAAACTTTGCAGTTTTGCTATCCCAAGAAGCATCCGTTGATGGGAAACATGTAAGCAAACAAAAACAAAAGAACTCTTAGAAGAATTCAAATCAATAATTGCTGATTTGTCTTCTTGAAGAGGTTATATACCCATAAATCCACATTTAGACAGATTAATATCATCCAACTGGTGAAGTACCAGAGGCAGCATCATGATTTAAGGCTGTTTTCATGCCTTTTGCACAGCTCACTATCATTAAGAGGGGGGAAATAATTCCAAAGTTTATCAAAGTGTCTAACAGGATAATATCAGAATGTTTGTCCGCTAGCAAAATCTCAGTGATGCACCCAAACAATGACCAAAAACACTGAAATAAATATACTGCATGGTAGGTTCAAACAAAGAGAATCTGTCTTTTGGAGTCCAGACCTAAATCCAAAAAAGATGCAGCTGAATGACCTCACCCAGACGTCTGAAATGAAGAGAAAAAGGCTCAAAGTCCCTCCTGAAAATCTGATCTGCAGCTACAGGAAATGCTTGTTTGAGGTAGTTATCAAATCCAAGGATTCACTGACTTTTTCCACCAGTGCACTGGGGACATTTAATGGGTGTGTTCAGTGAAGAGAGTAGAAACCATTCAGGAAGAAAAGATCGCATTTTAGGACCAATTATTGTGGAGAACCAAATAATTCCAGTGAGTTCAGGCATTTCTTCTTGCCACTGTACCTTTGAGTACTGAAGGTAAAACAAATCTACATATTTAAGGTAAGTAATTGCATTTCACCAACATGTCTTCTAAAACTACACTTATTATCACAGCATCAACACACAGCAACATCTGATACATGCCATTTTATTTTTAGTGTGTAAATCAACTTACAAAAGCTGTTTGGATCATCTAAATCTGCAGACTTTTTTGTCAAAGATGTAGTATTGTTGCTTGCAGGGCCGGAGTGGGACTCATTTTCAGCCCTCAGACCGGCCCACTTTAGATCACGACCTATTACTATTAAAATCCTGTAAATCTAGCCTTGTCTTGTAATTCAGTGTGTTCTTCTAAAATATTTCTAATTCAGTGCAAGTAAGGGTTGCTTAACAATGAGGATTTATTCCAATGTGAGTGCACATCTCCAACATTATTCTTACTACTACAAGTTTACAACAACACAACATGTGAAGATGTTAAAAGCAAATGGGTGTTAGTAAAATAAAAACAAACAAACAGAACTAAAAGGGAACTTCACGTTGACATTGATGGGCATTCCAACCAGGAACAAAGTACAAGATCATCAATACGAAAAACAACCTCTTCCTGTTCACCTCTTAAAACCCCAAAACACACCACAGAAGCACCCTAAACTAAAACTACCCATGGGTTCAGATGTTTGTTGCACATGCTCCCGACCAAACCAGTGGAAGATGATGTAAAGAGAAGCTCCAGAGGATGAATATCACACATTTACATTGGAAATAAATGTCCTTGAATGAGACATTGTCATGCAAAAGTTGGATTGCCCTTTAATGATGTTCAAATCTTTGTTGAGTGTTTTGTTGATGTTGGTTTCTCAATGTTTTCTGACACTCTGCCCCGAAGATTAAAACCTTCTACGGCTCACAGGCTGCAACAATTCACACATTATCAGCTATCTTTCTTACTACACTAAGATAAAAAGTGAAAAACTGTCTGATTCCTGCATCATGAATGTAAATCTTTTTGGTTTTTATGACAGTAAACTGAATATATTTGGGTTTGACATTTTATAAACCAAAACAAGAAATGAATTACTGGAGACAACAATCAACAGATTAATGGACAAAGAAAATGTGTTTTCCAACATATATGGCTGAATTCCTCCAACATTACAAGATACATACAATTTAAATTCAATTTTATTTATATAACGCCACAACAGGTCAAATTGTCTCAAGACGCCTTTATTTTATATATTTTGGTCATATTTATTATATGACAAAGTAAGAAATTTAAACCTCTTGACTAATCCAATTTATTATTAGGTTTTTAAGAGAGTAATCAACAACTAAAACTTTCTCCACTAAAACTAATAAACATGAGGTCAAATAGAAGGAACAGTTTTAAACACTGCAGCCCACAACGACAAGAATAAAGTTTCTCAATAAAAACTAACACCCTTCAAGCAATGCTCAGTGTTGTTTCAGTTCTAACTGAAAATGGCAACAGATTAGAAAATACTCTGCAGTAATGTGAGTTCCCGTTCTCAGAGATGATCAGATCAGGTGTCCTCTCCACTGAGCCCCTGAATACATATCAGGGTCAACAGAGAAATCACGGTGAAAACAACCAGAGAAGAGATAAATCTTTGTTGAAATATGGATGTTACATATGGAAAACAGAGCGAGAAGAAGAAGAGCTGAGATGAATCACTTTGATATAAGCCAGGCTGCTTTCCAGAGGCTTGGACAGAGACGGCTCATAAATCTGACAGTGAGACCTAACAGCCCAGAGTATTAAGTCATACCCAGAATGAACCATTCTAGTAGGAACTGAATGTCTCTTTTGCTGAAAATATTTATACGTACTTTAACACCAGTTTCCCCCCATTCTTTTACTGCATGAGTGCACATTCAGGAAACCTGCTGTACAACATCTGTGACTATGGAGGTTACAGTTAAATAATACTCAAAGGTTTGAGGTTGTGTTTTGATCCACCACACTTTAGTGCTGTTTCACAAGTGGAAAGTATGTGGAGGCTTTTTCCACAGGGGCAGAGATTGGTGACTCAGTCGCGCTCGGTGTTTTTGCTGTTTTCTTCCTCTGTTTCGCCAAAGCGCTGTTTCATGCTTTCAGCCCTCTGGCACAACTTGTTCCCTGAGCCCTGTGACAGGAATTATCAGACCACAGTCTAACACACAGTAGCTGCTCTCCAGACCAGAGCAGAGAGTAAGTTGAGTGGAACCAGCCTCTCCTGCACCGTGACATGACCAAGACAACGTGCTGTGGTCTGCTTTACTTTTTTTACCCCCCATTTTTTGCACATTGTTTTTTGAAAACATTTCATTTCTGGGCAGAGAAATAAAGTTGCCACAAATTGACCACATAGACCCTTTGATAGCATGTCAGTCTGTACCCAGGTTAATTAAACCACAGCCTTTTTCTTAATCCACCTTTAAAAAGCACAACATGTTTGCCTTTATTCCAAGTTTATGAAAAAGTGCCTCGAATGTTAAGTTGCCACCATTAAATAATATATCTTCTTGAACTTAAATATTTCATTTTCTAAAGGTGTTGTAAAGTTCTAAGTGGAATAGGTTTTATTTAATGATGAAGAGTTTCTACTGCCTATTACTTAATACTTATATGCTCACAAACAGAAGACATATTTATTCTGATGTGCAAAAGTTCCTTGAAGTAGCCCATAGTGTAACTGACAACCTTTGTTTTTATACAAGAAAAGAAGTGCTGTGTTTTTAAATGATCATTTTAAATACCTAAAGAGGTCTTGCTGACTGAATACTTGGTCTAAGAGAAAGCCACATTTTTTGCCTCTATCTCACTCACTGAGCTGAACCAGACAGATGACAAATGGAGGAAAGAAAAGCAGCATGATGGATGTAGTGCAGGTGGAGAGGAAACAGACAAAAGTAGCAGAAAAACTTCAGCTAACAAACTTTTGCACTAAACCTTAAAGGCATTAAATGTTGACTTGTCAGCATGGAATAAAAACACTTCTCTTTAAAACTATTTTTACTTTTCTTCAGCAATGACGTGCAACAAAAAAATGACGTTTGTGTTTCTCAATATGGACAGAAATACAAAACGCTGAGTGCCTCTTTTGACAGCACAGACAGCCTGCTGGAGTTCTTCTTTCATCAGTGAGGTGTTGAACCCTGAAATTTAGCCGGGTTAAGATGCAGAAAAATGACACATATTGCATTACCTGGAGTCAGAAACAGACATGCAAAAGTAAACAGTTATTTTGCTTCTTTTGTTCAGTTTTTAAATCATTATTTTACTTATGTAGGCAAAATCACCTCAGTTGAAGCTACCGGTTGTAGCACAAATCACAGTCCCAGTCGTGGAAGGACATTTTGGAATTTAGGAAGCTGTAACATGAAATGTATGTCTGGGATTATAACAAAGGCCATTTTGGGGTTCAGATATTTAACATTTGCTTTTTTATCCTGTATGCAAATCTTCATTGATTTGCTTTAGTCTGTACTCCATCTCCAGGCTCCTTTGCATGGTGTCTCTCCATCCTCGTTGGTAGGACCCTCAGCTTTTTTTTTTTAAATCTCCAGCTTGAACAGATTTCAGCAGCTCATTTCTCTTTCCAACTTGATGTTTTTTTCTTGTTCTGCGGCTTCTTTCGTTTCTTGAAAGTGATGTGAAGAGTGCAAGTATTGCTCATAGTCGGGCGGGTTCGTCCGAGCTTCCCTAAATCTCCTCCCACCTCCACGGGCTGCGGCGGTGTGTCCCGGTATAAAACCAGTGCGCTCCCCTCTCCTCAGTCTGGCGCAGCAGCTGCAAGGCGGCACAACGAACCGCCTGGAAAAGCAGCTACAGGGAGCTGAGAATAAGGGACAGAAACCAGATCTCTCCAAGCTTTAGTTCTGCACTTGTTTCTTTAAAAAAATCCGTTAATTCTCTTCTTTGTATTTAAATCCTTATTCTTCCACAAAAATGACTGGTAGCCCGGTGACAGGGTTGCTGGTTGCACTGTGCGTAAGCAGTGCAGTCCACGGCTTGCCAAAGACCAAAAGACAAAGTGGCCAGTATCAGGTGTATCCTGACCTCCGGGACGCAGCGGCTGTGACTCCAGGTTGGTACAAGGACTTCCACATGCATTTTAAAACTATTCTTAACGCCCAGTGATCTTTAACTTTTCGCACTAGAAGGTGATTTCTAGTGCGCGTTGTGGTTAATTTTACAATAATTTAGAGAATTCTATCTTTCGAGATGAGCCAAATCAACCAAATGGCAATTTTACTTGTCCAAATGTTTTACAACAAGCGTTATGCAATAATATTCCTATTATACTATGGTTTCTAGCCGGGTGTGAGGAAAACGGTCGCTCATACAGACTGAACGAGCAGTGGGAGAGACCCTACCGTGGTAGTACACTGGTGTGCACCTGCAATGGAGCAGCGGGCACCAAGTGTAAAACTAAGCCTCCAGGTCAGTGAGAGACCAACCGGTGCCTCTCCCCAGTGTGCAGTGTTTTAGGATTTTTATGTTAATACCAGCAAGTAAAATAATAAAAAAAAATATCGTAAACTCACACAATGAGTAAAACAGCAGACCTTTGAGTGAGTTATCCACTTGTCCGGTGCGTCTTTACGCACCAAGAGTCTTTACGCACCCATAGCAGGTTCACAATAACAGCGTATTAACCTTTTGGTGTTTCCCCCGTTTTTCCCTCAGTGGAGGAGTCCTGTTATGATAAGTACAATGAGCGGACATACCGGGTCGGTGAAACCTATGAGAGACCAAAGGACGGAATGATGTGGGACTGCACCTGTATTGGTTCTGGTCGAGCCAAGATCAGCTGCACCATCGCAAGTAAGCTACTGAAGTATATTTTCAAAAAAAATTGTAAAATAGTCCTAAAATGAAGCAGTTTGACTAATTTTCATGTAGTTGAGTTGTCTGCTTCTTTTATACACTGAGAAGTCTAGACATTTCCTCTGTATGTGTTAATGTCTCGTACATTTGATTATTGAATAGATTTTTTTGATGGATATGTGATATGTGTCTGTCATTTTTTATCCCAGCTTATCTTCTACATTTTGTCTTTCACAGATCGTTGCCATGAAGGTGGGAGGTCTTATAAAATCGGAGACACTTGGCAGCGGCCTCATGACACTGCTGACTACATGCTGGAGTGTGTGTGTCTCGGAAATGGCAAAGGAGAGTGGACATGCAAGCCTGTGGGTGAGTGCAGAATGCAGGGCAGCCGGGATGTCAACACTTTCCATATGTACCCTGGAATACAGATATTGCAGCCTAAACATTCCAGCTGGTATATTCACCACATGTATGCTTACTGACAGGGTAATTTTCCAGAAACGTGACTGTTGATACCACAGTAAATATTTAACATCAGTCCAGACAAACAAGATAAGCGAGTGAGAGAGCATGTCTCTGTTTTTCCCATCTTACACCACAGCTATTGATTTTCACTTGGTTTAGTTCTCCTGGAAAAAGGCCTGTTGTGATTTACATTTTCTGATTCTGTGATCTTATCATATCTTGTGACAAAACTGCAGATGCAATAAATTAAGATTCTGCTGTGTTTCGTCTGCAGCTGAGCGTTGCTACGACACCACCGCTGCATCATCTTACGTCGTCGGGGAGACCTGGGAGAAACCGTACCAAGGATGGATGATGCTGGACTGTACCTGTCTGGGGGAGGGAAATGGACGCATCACTTGCACTTCAAGGAGTAAGCAGAGCATATACGCACATAAAAGCACTTTTAAATATGTCTTCTAAAGCAGCTGCTGACCGCTGTTATTCTCCAACCAGACCGTTGTAATGACCAGGACATGAGGAGGTCCTACCGTATTGGAGACACATGGACCAAAACTGACTCAAGTCGACAGGCTGTGCAGTGTCAGTGCTTAGGAAACGGCCGTGGGGAATGGAAGTGTGAAAGACACAACGCAGGCCGAAGTGAGACTCAAAATCTAAACCTCACTTTTGCTACAACTGTTTACCAAATCTTGATGTATTTTATCTGATCTTCTGAGGGTTCGCATCCATGAAACTCATCATTATTTCACTCTGTTTGGTGTTACACAGCCACAGGTGCTGTCGTGTTGACCCCCACCCAAACCCGGCAGCAGCTCGAGCTCGTCCCCGAGGGAACCTGCCGCACAGATTCTGGGGCCTACTACTACGACGGACAACGCTGGATCAGAAGCCAGGGCAGCAAGCAGATGCTCTGTACCTGCCTGGGCAATGGAGTCAGCTGCCAGGAATGGGGTGAGTACAGAAAGAGGAGAAGAAAGCAGGGATCTAAGTCAAAAAAGTAAATTTTGCAGAGTGTTTTAGAGGTGATTCTTCAGGACGAAACCTTTCACATGTGATAATGTGATCTGTTTCTAGTCTGACATGAGATAAGTTTGAAATAAGTTTTTCTCATCCTTCCTTTTTTTGTTTGTGCAGAAGCCAAGAACCAGGTGTATGGTGGAAACTCTAACGGCCAGCCTTGCGCTTTCCCCTTTGTGTTCATGGGGAAAACTTACTACTCCTGCACCTCAGACGGACGTACAGACGGGCAGCTCTGGTGCTCCACAACTTCAGACTATGAGACAGACCAGCAGTACTCTTTCTGTACCGAGAAGAATGGTGAGACTCAGGAGCAGTGATGTAAACCTGGGCTTGGTCATTTAATTGTCGTCTCTCACTGATATGACAATGATCATGCATAACAGTATGGGATGGACGTATTGTATGTAACGGTGAGCAGATCAGAGCTGTGCAGTAACTATTGTGTGTCCTTTTTAATTGCAGCCATTGTGGCAACACGAGGTGGAAACTCCAATGGTGCCCTCTGCCACTTTCCCTTCCTCTACAGCGGTCGTAACTACACCGACTGCACCTCTGATGGGCGTCGTGATAACATGAGATGGTGTGGAACCACCCACAACTACGACGCAGAGCAGCGCTATGGATTTTGCCCCATGGCTGGTGAGTGTGTGTGCTTTTCGCTTGTCAATATGGTGTTTTTTTATATGCTAGAAGACACATCATGAGAAAACTACAGTCAGCGCCTCTGTGAAACTGCAGTGTACCAATTACTTTCTCCAAAACATGGATTTAGACTTCCAGGATTTCATATGTAGCAAACCTAAGTAACCAATCCTGTCAACAGAGAGGGTGGGGTTTTCTGCATCACCATTCTTCTACAGAACTGGTTAATGGTTTCAACATGTAGGACTTGAATACTCCAATATTACAACTTGCCAGGACTGAGCAGAATCCTTGAGCTGGTGTGCTCAAGCTGTATGGAGAGAGGGAAAGATTTCATAGATCTGTGCATTCTAGAGGAAGCAGAAATGTTGACTTTAAGCCACTTTAAGCCAGGAAGGTATCATTTTCATGGGAAAAAAACCTTCAAAACATGTAGTTTTGATACACACAGATTGAACTTATGGTGGTTAATTCAATGACCGGACAGGGACTTTGAATAACTTAAAGGTCAAGCAATGGAGTATTTTTTCCTCTTGAGGAAGTTTAGAACAATGGCTTTGACATAAATCCAATTTTTAAGAAATGCAAGCTGTATGAAATACAAAGTCATAACGTCACGGAGGAAGACTTTTTACAGCTCAATACCATTGTCATATTTGTTGATTGAATCTGAAGCTACGGACCAAAGATGGTAAACTTCACATGGACTGCTCAGTCGTTTCACTTACACGCTGTAGAACTCTTGTTTTAAAAGGGCATGTAGTTACACCAGATGCTTTGTCTTTATCTCATCTTGTTCTCACAGGCTATAATGACTGCTTGTAAGGGTCACTTGTAGACAATTGGGGACGAAATAACTGGTGCTTAGAATGGTCATGGGAGAGTAATGACTCTATTGGGGCTGTTACATAACGGTTACATTACATTCACACTAGGCGTGACACAAGACTGAACCGGACTGAGGAAAACTCCCAGTCTGGACACACACAGCACCATGGAAATGTACATGTGTTGATGTTTTTTTTTGTTTTAATTACACTGTTTTTCTTCAATTAGCCCATGAAGAGGTATGTACCACCAACGAGGGAGTGATGTACCGTGTCGGCGACAAGTGGGACAAACGCCACGATGTCATGGGTCACATGATGGAGTGCACCTGCCAGGGCAACGGCCGTGGGGAGTGGAACTGCATTGCTCATTCACAGCTGCGAGGTCAGAGAGCTGAACCCCACATGGGTTTCACTCAAAATCATTCAGGCCTTTTAGCAATTGTCCTGTCAAAGAAGTCAGATTATGTAACTCCAGAGCCTGAAAGGTGCATTTCTTTCTCTCTCTCCAGATCAGTGTATTGTCGATGGCTTGTACTACGAAGTCAACCAGGAATTCTCCAAACGCCACAGCGAGGGCTACATGATGAACTGCACCTGCTACGGACAGGGACGTGGACGCTGGAAGTGTGACGCTATCGGTGAGTTCATGTCTCATTTGCTCGACTGCTGGGGGATTAAACACTCTGCAGCTGAGATTACACCCCCGCCCTCCTCTATCCCACCTGCAACTCTTTTGTTTCCTTGTGTTTTCCACAATAGATCAGTGTCAGGAGCCACAAACCAGGGTGTTCTACCAGATTGGAGAGACATGGGACAAAGTCATCCACAACATCCACTACCGTTGTCATTGCTATGGCAACGGGAATGGAGAAATGAGATGCGAGCCCATGCAGAGCTACCACGGTAAAAGAACCCATAAATTCCAGCATCTTTAGTAATTCATTTCACATGATCTGTATTTGAATAAGCACAATGTAATGTCACATGTGCCACATTTACACTGTTGACTGATGGTTTTGAAGTGTTTCTAAACATCAGAGAGCAACAAAAGTGATGCTGAATTGAGGCAAAAGACTTTCATTGGAGGCAGATTGATACATTTTTTTTGTCAAAAATCACACCTTCTCTTGAGTCGAATCTGAACAGATAAACAGCAAACATATATTTATTGATTTAACATGACACAAATGTTCAAAAATCTTCCCAGAATTAACGTAATCCAGTGGTAGTTGTTGCAAATGAGCAGTTTGGCATGAATTTCCATGGTGCAAATGAGCCAAAAATGCAAATAAATATAGGAATTAAAGTTTAGATTGCAAGGCAGCCTAAACCTCAGCATCCTTCTGTTTTAAACTGCATCTGAGGCTCAGTGATTGGGTCAGATAATTAAATCTTGAACCTCTGCACAATACAAGAAAATATGGGCTGACTATCATGGTGAAAAAATAAATATAATTAGTTGGGAAATATCTTCTGGAGTTTTGTTAATTTCACTTTAGTATTTGTGAGTTCTTTTATGCAACTTTTCCACCTAGTTATCCAGCCGTTAGAGCTTAATTTATGTTGCTCTACTTGTTCAACTCCCCTACATTACTGACTTCTCTCCTCTCACCTACCCTCATCCTCCCATCACACATTACTGAAAAGAAAAGTTCACTTGCCAGCTTGGCAGATGGTAGCGGGGTTACGTGGTTTTTCTTCTCAAATGGAGAAGTGTTGGCCAATCATAGCAGCCCTGTCTTCCCTTTGGTCTCTGTAGTCGGAGAGGTTTTTTCCTCCCCCGCATGGTGCTGCTGAGAGATATTTTGCTGACCTCCTGAAGGGGGAAAGGGTTGCATTGCTCAGGAAGGGTCATTGGGTTGCAGGTAGCAACATCCTGCCTGCAGTATCTTCCAATGTTTGGGCAAAAGTTGCTTAACGTGGCACTTTGGACTGCAGCACATTGTGACTCTCGAATCAAACATTGACCTAAAAAGTTGCAACATTTTTCCCACCATTATCTCTGAACAGAAGCTAGATCAACCGTGACGAATATAATACCCCGGTGTTATATCGAACTGTAAGGTGTCAGTGGGTGTTTGAGCTGGTTTAACATCGTCTGGTGGTTTGGTTCTTTCCCAAAACGATGAATCCTGCTGACAGAGCTCACCAAAAAGTAGCCAAATTTCACCCACGCTCCCTAGAAGTAACACTGTTGTATTATGTTCAAGCTCTTTTCTCTGATTGTTAATAGAAGCTTTGCTCTCCTACCCTCTCCTGATGTCTTCCCCTAAATCTCATCATCCACCTGCTGTGTGAACTCCTCAGATGGCCACAGACCCGTCCAGGTGATCATCACAGAGGCAGGAAAACAGCCAGATTCCCACCCCATCCAGTGGAACCCGCCTTCCTCAGTTCACATTACCCAGTACATCCTCAAATGGAGAATTGTGAGTTGCACTTCTGGGTCTGAATACAAATTGTAAATGCAAGTGAGTTCTGAGGGTTTTTAAAAGTGCTGACCGGTAGCATTAGCAGCGGTGGGCAAACAGTCTGCATGAGGTTAAGTACTTTAGCGGATGTTGTCTGAAGTTTGTGGATGAACAAACAAGTCTCGTACATGAACTCCCCCTTCACAGTCTGTACACACAAACACAGTTTTCCAGCCGATTCCAACACAAATATCCCTCTCCCTGAGATTTTTTCTTTACTCAAATATCTTTTTCACTTTGAAGACCTCAAAGACTGAAAAGCTGGTCGAGATGTTTAATTGAAACAGATTTCCTCTTAACTGTATATTTTGGACCACAAAGCCTTCATCTGGCTCTCCTGCTTAGAAAGTTTGTAGTTTTCCGGCTAGTGCAAAGCCAGTCTAAATACTCCTAATGCAGGATGTTGCAGTCAATGGGTGTGAGCCCTGTCCAAAATATACAGACTACCATGTAGAGGCCTAATTTCCAGAATTAATTATTGCCTCCAGTAGATCTTCTCTTTGATTAATCAAATTAAAATAATGCTTACTTACTATTAGCAAATAAGGTTATCCAGCTGAGCAAACGATCTCACCACCATGTGTATTCAGTAGCTCTTGTGGAGCATTTAGTCATAGCATAATCTTCATCAACAGATGGAGTTTGTCCAGTCATAATGTAATTAGAAATGTTAAAAACCATTTAAACCCAGGAACCTTTTTATCTTTTACGCCTTCTCGTAGAAAAACTCACGTGCCCCCTGGAGGGAGGCCACCATCCCCGGCAATCTCAACTCCTACACCATCAGCGGGCTCCGTCCAGGCGTCACCTACGAGGGTCAGCTGATCAGCATTCTGCGCTACGGACGCCGTGAGGTCACGCGCTTTGATTTCACCACTACTGTCGGCTCTTGTGAGTAAACTAGACCGCTGACATTCTTTCAATTTGCAATTTTTGAGAAATATTCACATTATAAACCCCCCCCCCAAAAGTGGAAACATCTGAGGGAGAGACGACGCCACCTCCTCCAGTGGTGGACACGTCTGAGTCAGTGACAGAAATCACCTCCAACAGCTTCGTGGTGTCCTGGACATCAGCTTCTTCTACCATCTCTGGCTTCAGGGTGGAGTATGAGCTCAGTGAGGAGGGAGCCAAGCCAAAGGTCCTGGGTGAGAACCTGAAACCTCCATAATGTCTTCTGATTAACTGGATAGTTTTCACACTGAGATTCTGACTGATGTGTCTCAGGTTAATTTTGATTAAGATATGTGTTGGACTTGACACTTAAATTTATTGGTGTACTTTTATACTGAGGTATAGATAAACATGAGCCAAATTAAATCCCTGTAAATCAAGGTCAAAACGAAAACAAAACAACCCAAAATGGCCTCAGTCACAATGACATACTATACATACTATCTGGTGTAGTACAAATAACCTGTTATGTGTATTTACTAACCTTTTGTTTGCTCCTCCAGATGTTCCTCGCACTGCCACCTCCGTCACCATCAGTGATCTCCTACCGGGACGCAGATACAATGTCAGTGTCTACGAGCTGCCAGATCAGGGTCAACCAAACCTCATCCTGACCACCTCACAGACTACAGGTGGGACAAATACTTTCCTCCTGCTTGTTGTGATCATTTTGCGTATTTTTGCCCCCATTTTTCATGAATGACCTCCATTGTCTTCGTTCCACAGCCCCTGACAAACCGTCTCAGCATGTTGTCGATGACGTGAGAGAAACCTCCATCCGAATCAGCTGGTCCAAACCTCAGGCTCCTATTACAGGTAAGAAGCAACGTGCTGTATATGTGTTGATATGACGTCTTCTTATTTTGGTGGCACCCATGTTTGTGATGTAAATTTTATTCTGTAACTGCTCGTGGCTGCAGGTTACCGTGTGGTTTACACACCGTCAGTGGAAGGCAGCAGCACTGAGTTGACGCTGCAGGACTCTGTGACCTCGGTGACCCTGGTTGATCTAATCCCTGGTATGCTCTACAACATCAGCATCTACGCTGTGGAGGAGGACCAGGAGAGTGAGCCTGTTTTCGTACAGGTCAACACGGCTGGGTCTGCAACACAAGGTACACACTTTTCTAAAGTTAATAAAACTGCTGCAAAAAATATGTGACGTATTACTTTAAAATTAAAAGTTTTTCTTTCATTAAAACATGTACTGCATATTATTCTAATCTTTACATGGTACATTATTCTTTTTAGATCATTCATTGCCTTTTGGCTCAGTGAGGGCTCATCAGATTAGGTTCATGCATGCAGCTGTAGATTCCTTATAGGGCCAGGAAGCTTCAGAAAAGGCTCAGTTAAGACTGAGCTTGTCAAAACATTGCTTTGTCAAAATATGCTTTTACAGCTAAAGCCATACCATTGTAATATTTTTTCTTGTGACCCCTGAATGACTTCATTAGTGGGCTGGGAAATAGTCATCTCTTTAGATATTATTAAAACATATCCAGCCAGCCAACACTCCTATGGAAGCACACTCACCTCATAAATCCTCAGTTTATCTTAATTCAGATTTTCATTTATGACTCTTTCCTCCTTGTACCTGGCACGGCAAAATTTATTAGAAAAACAAAACCAGATGCTGTAACGAATGGCTCTGATTTTTCTTTACCTTTATTTGGTTTGGCATTTCTCTTTTCTGCTTTATTTAAGCCAAGAGCTGTAAAAATCTCAGCCTGGAAATTGTTAAAGCTTTTTATTGCTTTATTATAAAAAGTTACAGAATTTTAAATGGTTTTATTGTTCTTTTAAAGTTAACCACGCTTAGTACTTGCACAGCTAGGTTAAAGGTCTTAATTTAATAGAGATTGCTTTTGTAAACCAGATTATATTTAGTTTCAGTGGTTCTCATAAAAGCACACTGTTAGCATCTGTGAGGCTGAGCAAATCATAATAGCATTGTTCACAGCATTTCTAAAGGTCAAAAACTCTTGAGGCCACTTTTAAGTCTGATTTTCACCTTTCATTCAGTGCATTCAAAATGTACATCTTCTTGTCCACAGAGGAGGTTGCAGCCCCCACAGACCTGCAGTTCTACGAGGTTTCTGATGTGAAGATTACCATCACCTGGACTGGTCCACCCAGCGAGGTGACCGGTTACAGAGTGATCTTCTCCCCCGTCGGCTCAGACGGCACTGAGCTGAGGCCCCTGCAGCTGCCCATCTCACCCAACGCATACGCCGACATCACCCACCTGCAGCCGGGCACACTGTACCGCTTCTACATCTACGCCATCAGCGGTGGAGTGGAGAGTCAGCCTCTTGTGGGTGAAAAGTCCACCAGTGAGTGCCATCATGGACATCCAACACAAACAGAAAAGGGATTACAGCAATATATGCCCATAAGTGATCTCCTGCCTCACATGTGTTGTATTCTCTGATCCCTGCAGAACCTGATGCACCCACAGAAGTCCGCTTCACCGACATCGGCCACGACAGCGCACTGGTCATATGGGAGGCTCCCCGTGCCGTTGTCACCGGTTTCCGTCTCTTCCTGAGCATCGAGGGCTCCAGCCCCGTCGAGAAGAGGATTCCTGGCCGGGTCACCCAGTACCCCCTGAGGAACCTACGTCCTGACACGCGCTACACCGCCACCCTGCACTCTGAGCTGGACAACGAGCTCAGCGAAGGCGTCACTACATATTTTACCACTGGTGAGTATTTCAGAGAAAACAGAACACCAGAGGAGACTGGAATGTGTATTTACCATCCTAGGAGCTTCAGTACAAAGAACTGGACTTCTCTTCTAGGTTCTTGTTCTTGAAGACTACTCGTGACCTGGATGACTGAGAATCCACATTGACAAGTTGTTGCAGTCAATTTAACATTATTTTCCCTTTTTGTTCTTCCTCTCAGCTCCCCAGATGGGAAATGCTCCTGTTTTCAGCACTGAGGTTACTGATACTTCTATCATCGTAACCTGGATACCAATCCGCAGGTTCAGCTACAAGGTACAACCTGCATCAGCTCATCACATAAACTAATCACCTGCTCTTATAGAAAAACAACTCATGAAGCAAAAATTAAAGCTGCTCTGATTTAGAATATTAGAATTTCTAGATGGCCATAACTCTAAATTAATGCTGTTTCCCGTTCTACTTTAGCTGTTTCGATATATAACGGTTTGAGGACGTTTTGTTCTCGACTTGCGTGTAGATTTTCTGTCTTTGCTGTTGTATATTTTATCTGTATTTTCTAGGTCTTCTGATCTCCATGTGTCTTTCTGTCTCCTCCTTCTCCACAGCTTTCTGTGCTGCCCAGCGAGACAGGCGAGTCTCCCAGGGAAGCAACATCTGACTCTGGACGCGTTTATGTTACCGATCTGATCCCTGGAACTCAGTACACCTACAGCGTTCAGCCCATTTTTAACGGACGCAACCGTGGACAGCCCATCACCCGCAAGGCCGTCACTTGTGCGTATCTATTTCACTTTACTTGAGAAAAAGGCAAATAAAAGCATGATCATGCAAGCATGATTTAATGCTGCTGTGAGCCAACACAACACTATTCAAACCATTGTCGATCGGTTTGTACAAGATGTGACCGCAGCATCCAATCAGGTTTTTCATGCATCACGCTTTGGCTCTGTCTCTTTGCAGCTTTGTCTCCTCCCACCGACCTCAGAGTGGAGTCCAACCCCAACACAGGAGATCTCACAGTCCACTGGGTAGCCTCCACAACACCAGGTAAATATTGACTGTGCTCCCCACGCACTGCCAGCCCATTGGATCATACCAAGTCTAGACCTTGGCCTCCAAATGATGTTTTTTTTCACCAGGACAAATGTCTCTACCCGGTATTTCCTTATCATTTCTCACAGTGACTCATGAATTACAGAAAACCTCTTGACACAATGTTCCTCCATACTTTCACCCACTCGCTGCAGGCATCACCAGGTACAGAGTGACAAGCACGCCAACCAACGGCCAGAGAGGAAATTCCCTGGAAGAGTTTGTCCAGGTTGATCAGACCTCATGCTTACTAGAGAACCTGAATCTGGGTGTTGAGTACAACGTCAGCGTGTTCAGTACCAAGGACCATTTGGAAAGTCTGCCCGTGTCCACTATAGTCACACCAGGTAGGAGCCTACAGGAAGGCATTTACATGTTAACACACAGCTGTGTCCACAGAAAAGACCAAAGCGTCTGGCAGAGAGGGAGGAATGAAAGAATTCACCATTAAAGGCTGGGTTTTAGTCAAACTGGAGCCAACTCAAATATTTTCACCTCCTGTAAATAATATTTTCATTATTCCCGCCTTTACAATGCTTGGCCTAGTTTCAAAAGAAACTGAAGCTGCATTAGTTGATTTTTGGACCTCAGGGAGGGGAATAATTACACAATGAGCTAGCAGAGTCTGAAATGTCTTGTAAAGTTGTTATGGCTCATAAGCTGGCAGGGAATTGCCAACTTGCACATTCAGTGGAGGCAAAACAATGTTATGATCCTACTGACATTGTGGTTCTAGCGACCAGACTAATATGGGTATAAAACTCACTGCCCTTTTAGCTCTGTTTTGGTCTCCACCCACTTTGAGCTTTTAGCTAGATTATCAGCTTTTTCTATTGGGCAGGAAAAGACAAAAAAGTTTAGAACAGCTGCAGAGCCGGGGGTTGATTCTCTTTGGTGTTATTAGTTTAACAAATACATAGATTAAATGTAGAAATTTCTAATGCAGCTTTGATTATCATAATCTACTACTAACATGGTCATTGGTTAACTTAACATTTGCATGGAGATAATGTTTATTACTGGTGAAGGTGTTTTTTTTTCTTTTTCCCAGCATGCCAACAATAGAATTAACCATTGCTTGATATTTACCTTTAATTGTCATGTTCATTCTGAATGTCTTTCAGCTGTAATATTTAATTATCTAGCATGGCGACTGTTACACTTCGGTGCTCTGAATGCTTTACTGGGAATCGAATTAATGTTCTTAATATAAGCCATGTAATTGTTCTGCCTTTTCTGTCTGTCTAATTGTGCTTGCGCTTTGCAATTGGCCTAACCCTTTCAGAAATCCCCCCACCAAGTCACATTGACTTTGTCGACATTACTGACACCACCATTGGCCTGCGCTGGATCCCAATGAACTATACCTCCATTACTGGTTACCGGATAACGGTAGTAGCGTCAGGCGAGAGCTTGCCAATTTTCCAAGATATGGTGGAAACATCTGATGGTTATTACACGATTCACGGTTTGGAGCCGGGCGTGGACTATGACATCACTATCACCACTGTTACAGAAGACGGGGACAGCGAGCCGACCACACACACAAAGCAAACACAAGCTGGTGATTTAATTCTTTCACTTCGTCGGTGGGGAGGGGGCTTTGGGGTTTGATCTGAGAGAACTGATGAAAGCATATTTACTGTCCTTTTATTAAAACATCACATATTAAAGTAAATTTCTTAATTTCGTCTCCCTTATGTCATTGTAAATCTGCTTCTGTATGATTAACGCCTTTGTTTTTCCTGTGCTCGCTATAACTCTATAACCCGTCGTTCTTCCAGCCATCCCAGCTCCCACCAACCTTCAGTTTGGAGGCGTGGGTCCTGACCACATTAGGGTGACATGGACAGTCCCCAACGTCGCCACACCGAGCGACATCTCTCGGTTTGTCATCCGTTACCACCCTGTAGCCACAGATGATGACGTCAAGGAGGTTAATGTAGGCGGAGCCACCAACACCTTCCTGCTGCAGAGTAAGACAGCATAAAGATCATGTCTGTTAAAAAGTGTCTGGCAGGCTTTGCTGTTCTTCTCCACCTCAGTTCATTCTAACTGCATATCTCACTATTCCCATAAAGATCTGCTGCCCAACACGGACTACCGTATTAGTGTTGTGTGCGTGTACGGTGAACGGGAAAGTGAACCAGCCACAGGGACTCAGAAGACAAGTGAGTATGATGCAGAGATTTATTATGCCACAAGAACTGTTTATGCCAATTTTTATTAATGTTTAATCACAAAAAAACAATATTTATATGAACTACAATCATTTCAAACACATGAAAACAGAAGGCAGAGGCAGTAAGCATAAAAATTTGCAAATTGCCATATTAAGAATGATCATAATGCAATTATGCCTCAACTAAAATGGGTGATGTAATGACTCTGCTTTTAAATATGAGCAATGAACAGTATCTATACATAACTGAAATGTGGGCTGTAGACCTACATATTAGACTGCATGTTTGATACATACTCGTCAAAGAGTTTACATTCATGTACTGTTGTTCTGTCCAATAAAAAAAATCTTGAGATTTTCATGGTATATATGCAAGCATTCTAGGGAGGAGAGGTTATTGGTGCCATTTGTCCATGTGATTTTGTATTTGCTATCATTTTTGCATTCTAACTAAAACATAATCTTAATCTCCAATACATTTTCTTCCAGCTCTTGATGCCCCGACTGGCCTGGACTTCTCCGACATCCGAACCAACTCCTTCACCATTCACTGGCTGGCTCCGACTGCTGTGATCACCGGCTACCGAATCCGTTATCAGAAGACGAGCGGTGGGCGGGCCATGGATGAGAGACTCCCACCAACCAGAAACCACTTCACCTTGACCGGACTGACACCCGAAACTGAATATCTAATATACGTGTACGCTGTCAGCCACAACCAGGAGAGTCTACCTCTGACTGGCACACAGGCCACCAGTGAGTTTCCACACTGGTTTCTACTGAGACTTGATCATATTTGTTTTCATTGCATTTTTGATTACAATTCCTCTATTTCCTTTCCAGTCTCTGACGCACCCACCGACCTGGAGGTAACATCATCTACCCCCACCAGCATCACCATTCGCTGGGATGCCCCCTCTGTCACCGTGAAGAACTACAGGATCACCTTTGGAACAAGTCTGTGCCTGCCTTTAAATTCATAGCTCTCTCTAAACTGCAGTCATGTTCTGAGTTTAACCTTCTTTATTTCTTTTTTAGGTGGTGAGTCTCCGCAAGAGTTCACCATCCCAGGCACTCAGACCTACGCCACGGTCACTGGACTGAAGCCCGGCACCGACTACACCATCACAGTTTATGCTGTTTCTGGACGAGGAGACAGTCCTGCCTCCAACACTCCTGTCTACATAACACACAGAACAGGTCCAGCAATTAGAAAAGAAGCTAATCAAAAATAATCTAATTTGTTGAGCTGTTACAGTAAATCTAAAACGTGTCATGCGTCCATCTCTTCTTTAGATACTGAACCTCCCACTGACATGAAACTGACCGATGTGAGTGACAACGCCATCACAGTGCGCTGGACTCCTGCTCAGGGACCCGTCAGAGGATACAGAATCACAAGCGTCCCCAAGAATGGCTTGGGACCTTCGTACTCTGAGGTGGTGGCTCCTGGTAAGACAGGCTGGAAAATAAAGCAACTGTTCAGATACATACTCACATTTTCTCACTACAACATCCTTTTCTCATTGGTTCCTTTTCTGCTCTTCTGTTCCAGATCAGACACAGATGACGTTCACAGGTCTGATGCCCACGGTTGAGTATGTTGTGAGTGTTTATGCTCTGGGCAACGATGGACAACCTTCTTCCCCCGTGGTGGAGAATGCTATCACTGGTTAGTTTGACTTAATTCAGTAAAATCTGATTTGAGAAAGGTTCTACTGTGGACTGTTTTGGTGCCAGTGTGTGTTCCTTTTTTTCAGGTTTCTGTGTTTAGACATTAACAGCTACTGTCTTAGAACATGGACAATGGCGAACAGATCAGCTAAGAAGAAAACACTTCAAGCTATAAAAAAGTTTTGTCATACAGACAAAATATACCATAAATGCATAATGCTTAACTCTCATCTTTAACATTTATCACATTGGCATTCAAAAATACCAACACAATTTGCTCACCTACCTGCAATAAAGGTGTTCTGCTGTATGTTTATATCACCTTTGTACATCACAGCATATGAACTACGATGATTTACTGTTTATGAGACAAAGCAGTTCCTGGAGAGGCCTGAGGCGATGGCTGGATGGTTCAGACTTTCTCTTGCCAGTTGAAAATGATTTAAAGATAAAATTTATTTATGCAGTGTCTATTATTTCAAATGGTTTTAAAGCAACCATTCTTCTCTGACCGTGTTCGCTGCTGTGTATTTCACAAACTGGCAGATCTCTTACTGGAGTTCTGCTACTCAGTCCATTGTAGTTCATTGTGACGACCAGGGAACTAACAGCAACTAAGGCAAAATAAACCTTAAGTGTCGCTGTCACATATCTTTATAGCCTTAAAGGTACAGAACTGAAATAATCTTCTGTCTTCCACCTGTATTGAAGCTATGGACCGTCCAAAGGAACTGACCTTCTCCGACATCGACTCCACCTCCATGCGCATCACCTGGGACAGTCCAGACGGCACCGTAACATCATACCGCGTCTTCTACTCTAGCTCAGAAGAAGGCGAAAGAGAGCTACGTCCAGCACCCACACGTGACCAGAACAGTGTGGTGCTGAGAGGCCTTCGCCCCGGGACCGAATACACTGTTAAAGTTATCGCCCTTCATGACCGAACACCCAGCACACCCTTAGTGGGAACCCAGGCCACAGGTAGAAATAATCTGAATACATCACCACCTTCACGACTCAGTTTGAAGTCAGAGTTTTCATGTTTTCTTGCAATTGCGTCTCTCAGTGATCCCTGCTCCGACCAACCTGATGATCTCAGAGGTCGGCCCATCAGTCTTCACCGTGTCTTGGCGAGCACCAAATGCACGTCTGACCGGCTATCGTGTCGTCATCACCCCCAAGAACATCAACAGCCCCCGCAAAGAAATGAACGTTGCTCCGGACACCACACGCGTTGTTGTACCAGGACTCATGGTAGAAACAATTCTTGTCTCAGTATTTACATGAATTCATAGTAAGTCAGTGAGTAAATATCAGCTGGATGTCTGTGCTTTATAGGTGGCAACCGCATATCAGATTCAGGTCTACGCTCTGAAGAACTCTGTCACCAGCAGACCACTGGAGGGAGAAACAACCACACTGGAAGGTAACTGGCTGCGTCACAAATGGACAAATTTCTGGCCATCCCTAGTTCTTAGCTGATCAGTTTTGTTTCTTTCCTCTTCACCACAGATGTGAGCCCACCTCGCCGTGTTCGTATCTCTGATGTGAAGGATACTTCTTTCACACTGACCTGGCGCACCAAGCTGGAAACTATCACTGGTTTCCTCCTGGAAGCAACGCCGGTCAGTGGCTCGCATCCCACCATCACCAAGACCATCCCACCAGGAGCATACACCTACACCCTCACAGGTACACCACACCTTCATGCTAAGCAGACCTTTGAAGATATTTACAGATGTGTGTTTTCAATGGATGCCTCACAATGTGTTTTTTTGTTAAAGATCTGCAGCCCGGCACCATGTACTCCGTCAACCTGTACACTCTGAATGGCAACACAAAGAGCGCCCCGATTACTCTCATGATTCAAACAGGTACTACACAAATCTGACTCTGATCCTTTTGTGTCAATGTGAAGGATTCAGATTTTTGTATTTATTGTAACTTTGCATACTCTAGCTTTAATAGTAATATGTTATATGCGTGCAAAGTTAAGTTGGTGCATTTTGTTTAAGTCAAAGTGAACTCACAAACGCAGCCTTTCAGCATTCACAAGCTCAACCTTACAATGAACACAGAGATGCTACAAACAGTCTAATTTTGTATTTTTCCTTTACAGCTGCACCAGTGGTCCAGGCTCCCACCAGCCTCCAGTTCACATCTTTGACCCCCACCTCCATCTCCTTCACTTGGCAGCCCCCTCCCACACAGATCACAGGATACTACGTCACCTATGAGGAGTCAGGAAGACCACCACGGGAGCTCATCCCACGACCCCACGGCGGCCAAAACTACGCAACCATATCTGGTATGTGCTTGTCGATAGTGTCACATGGCATTTATCGCAAAATAATCTGTTTTTATTGAAAGAAGTTAAACATATTTTGATTATATGGTACACTTTTCTTCTGTTCAGGCCTGAAACCAGCCACAGAGTACATAATCAAGATCATTGCCATCCAGAACACACAGAGGAGCACACCTCTGGTGGGCAGGATCAGGACTCGTGAGTATTTGAAGATTTCTGCTCTACAGAGGGGATGCATTCAAGTGATGTAATAAAGTGCCAAAATTTAAAGTTCTTATAGGTAAACCTCATATAAAATGTTAGAGGTTTGAATGGCAGCTTATGTCTGCTCATCTGCATTTGCTGTAGCAGCTCGAAAGCCTCGAGATAAGCTGTGCAGTCGATCAGCGTTAGGCTCCTAAAACAATAATACCTCTTTATATTTTGAATGTCACAGATGTCATTCAAAATACCTCGTGTGTTTGTAATACTGCATTATGACACACTTTGCCATGGGGTAGTACCCCAGCAATCCTGCATATTTGTCGCCTCCTGTTGGCTGAGATATGTTAGTGCAGCTCTGCTTGAGCTCCCCCTCCTCTAACCTGCTTGCTTCCCTAACCCGTCTCGCCCAGAACCAGACTCCCTGCTTCCCCTGCCTCTGCCCCAGCCCCACCGCCCTGGAGGTGTCGATGACAAGCTGGATGTGCCCGAGTTGGACAACAGAGTCCAGGTTGTGGGCACCAATAGCCAGGATGGTTTGGGTGGTCAGAGCCAGCATGTGGAGTACACAGAGTACAACAACAATGGAGACAATAGCAGATATAACGGGAACAGTGGCAACCCACAGTATCCCCATGGGCAAGTCCGTGAGCCCCTGGTCTTTGTGCCCCTTCCTGATGCAGAGGGCCGCAGGCAGCCCATTCTGAAGCTGAACTTTCCCATCGGAGCCACACTTGGTAATGACACAGGAGTTCCACAGGAGGCCCAAACTCAGACCAGCATCTCCTGGAAGCCTTACAGTCAGAGCAACGCCTACCTGGTGTCCTGCCATCCTCTCACACACCAGAGTGAGAAGATGTTCCAGGTACGAGGCGAAGTCCATCATTTGCAGACCAGCCCAGCATGTTGTCTGAACCTTATTAGTCACTCATATCTTAAACATACACATCTTGTCTCTCTCTGTCTAGATCCGGCTGCCAGGCACAGCCACCACTGCTACCCTGATAGGACTCACCCCTGGAGCAAACTACAATGTGATCGTGGAGGCACTGCTGGGGGCCCTGAAACACAAGATCCTGGAGCAGGTCGTCACTGCTGGAAACTCAAGTAAGCTTCCTGCAGCAACTGTCTAAACTAAATCAAAATTCTGTGTAAAGTAGGATAGAGCCTGGGGTAGATGTAAACTTTTACATTTTTTAAGTATTCCTTACTTGAAGCACTTGGTGACTCCAGGACTTTCTCAGATCACACCTTGCAGATCATTAGATACATGAAATTCTCAAAAAAATGACTCTTAATTCTTTTTAAGTTTCCATTTTCAGCTGTTAACAGAAGATATAACTTTTTTTTATTAATCCCAAAGTAAAATGTTTAATGCACCAACATTCTCATGTATTTTTGACTGGTTTCAAATAAAGTATATTTAAAAAAAACACAAATTCTTTCAGTTTAGCAACAGATTCATGGTATATTTAGCTCAAATTTCTGTTGTCTGACAGAAACACTGTTTCTATTCACAAAATAGTTTCAGCTGTGCCAACTAAACCTTTGGCCATAATTTTAAATCCTTTATTTTTATGGCGGCTGGATTTTCATGCAGTGGATACATTAATAAATCAAATTTTGCACTTTTTAAAAAACGCATCCTCTTTAAGATATGATACTGGTAAAATAAAAAATAATAGTAACTGAATCAATAAGACGAGGACAAAACATTTCAATCTTCAAGCAGCTAGTAGCTGAAACAAATCCTTTTCTCATATTTTCCCCTGTCCATCTTCTTTCAGTCACAGAGGGAGTTCCTGCCAGTAAGGACTCATGCTACGATGCTTTTACTTCCACCTACCACGACGTTGGTGCTGAATGGGAGCGGATGTCCGAGACCGGCTTCAAGCTGTGGTGCAGATGCCTCGGCCTGGGCAGCGGCCACTTCAGATGTGATTCATCCAGTAAGTTTTGGGGATTTGGGTCCACAAGTATGTTTTAAATCTGAATGTATTTCATTTGGTCTCTCTATTATGTTGTCTGTCAGAGTGGTGCCACGACAATGGGAACAACTATCGCATCGGAGAGAAGTGGGACCGTCGCGCTGACAACAGTCACCTGATGAGCTGCACCTGCTTGGGAAATGGCAAAGGAGAGTTCAAGTGTGAACCACGTAAGGCCTCTTTAATACCCAGATAAATCTGACTCGCAAAGTTCAAGAGTTGCATGTGAATGTTAACGACTACATCTGCTCACACAGACCAGTCAGTGTGCTACGATGACGGCAAAACTTACCAGGTGGGCAACCAGTGGCAGAAGGAGTACCTGGGTGCTATCTGTACCTGCACATGCTTCGGAGGACAGCAGGTAAGACACATCAGCCCCTCTGGATTCAGGTTGGATGTTTAGTGTGGATATTTGTGTTCACCGAGTTAAACGGGATTAAATGTATGTTATGTCTCATCAGGGCTGGCGATGTGAGAACTGTCGCAGACCAGGTGCTGATGTTGACGCCAGTCTGCTGCAGCCTGTTAGATACGGAGACAACACACTACGCAAAGTGAGTGAAACTAAAATAGAATAATTTTAATATTTTTCTGCCTAGTTAGATTGTCAAGTTGGCTTATTTTATGGATCAAACATAGATTATACTTTTAAACACACTTACTCTTGGATGTGTAAATTTCATTAAATACAAAAATTGTACTAATTTATGACAGTATTATGTGCATATATTAACCCCTCAAATCTTCCCACTCCTCCAGAATATTCATTGTCCCATTGAGTGCCTTCGACCCGACCTGCTGGCAGATGCACACGTTCCTCAAAATTCCCGGGAATAAAAGATTGTCATCCGGCATCTGCTTTGCTCCGTCACCGTCCATTTGCTGCACTGTTTCACCTTGTAGAAGCCACGCTGTCTGTGACTCAAACGAACTAACTGCCTTATCCCTTTCCTCAAACGTTTAGATGTTACACTGCCGTGCTGCCTGATCAGTCCTGATCGTTTTCTAAAGCCAGTCTTTTCACTGTCGACTGCTAAATTTGTGATGCATTCAAAAAGGAAAACTCCTGCCTAACATTTCCTTCTACATACTTGTGTGTGAGCCTCAGTGGAAGCTAGCGAGAAATTGTTAGTTATGTACTTGTCAAACTGGCATTTGTTTTCCATTTAAATATTTAGAAACATTTCCCAACTTAAAAGCAGAAACTGTCAGAAAGTAAGCACTGTATTAAAGAATGTCAACATACTTAATGTTGAAATTGTCCATGGAAATGGGTTTTTCCTATTCTGCAGGCCTTCTTTCATTACCAAGGGGTTGCACTGTGTGTGATTGACACATTCTGAATTGTAATGTCTTTTTACTAATTTATCCCTTTAATCTCAACGTGTGAATGTGTGAACTAGGATGTGAGAATGAGAACTTTTCTATTTTTGTACTTTATTGTCGATGCCAAAGTTGTTTCTACCTTTGACAAGAAGAAGTCCCTTATTTTAATAAAGCTGGAGAGATCCTGAAACATAAGCAAAGTGTGTGGGGTTTTTTTTGTAACTCAACAGTGCTGTAGTCTTCCATTATACATCTTGTTGGCTTAGGGGTTGTGAACTTCAGGATCCATGTTTCCATTAATGCCATTAATCCTTTAACCAATTAAAGAATATGTTACCTGATAAGGAAGAAAGTAGCAGTACATGCACGTCAAGATAAAGTGTTTGAGATAAGCTGTAGTACCTGGTGGACCAGGTGGAACCACTTACTATTTAATGGGATAAAAGAAGGACTTTGTTTGCTTTGTTTAGAAATACTGTGGTGACGAGAGGGAACGTCAATCAGACCACAGATAGGCTCGTGTTGGAAAACAGAGAGCATTGTGGGAGTTTAGTTAGCAATGGGCATCATGACAAAGTCTTCTGTGGCAGTTAATGGCTCCCGGCCAGAGCTTCCATATTGAAAATGTGCAGCAGGATACCGGGAGAGTATTTCAAGTGATTAATGTAACAATGATGTTATGCGTCTATCAGCAAATGGCAAAATATCTACTCTTAACTTATGTTAAAAGTTTATTAATTACTGAATGATAATGTGGTTCTCTACTGGTTAAGATGATTGTTTAAAATTTGCATTGTTTTTCTGTACTTAAGCAATCTTACTGAACAATATGCTAAAATTGAAAAGCTAATTGAGCAGTTTGACATTAGCTGGTACCACATTAATTTTTAGCATATGCTACAAAAAGCTAAAGACAAAGTACAGCTGAGGCTGATTGTACGACCAAAGGCAAAAGGATTAGACAACTAGAAAAGCACTCAGAAAGTGCTGTACTCTGACAAGGCTGATCGGGTCACGAAAAAGTCATGGGTTAGATAAACTAAACTATGCCTTGTTTGTGATATTTTTGAGGACATACTAAACTATGACATTGTTGTGACATTTTGGACAACATACTAAACTATGACATGTATTACATTATTTCATCATATGGCATGTTTTTACAGTATGTTGAAAAATCACATTTTTTTTCAACATACTAAACTATGATCTTTTTGTCCAATTTTGGACAACATACTAATCCATGACATTTTTGTCTAATTTTGGATGGCATACTAAACTATGACATTTTGGTCACATTTTGGACGACATACTAAACTATGACATTTTTGTCCAATTTTGGACGACATATATATTTTTAAAGAAAACCTTACCATAGTGTTTTTCACAGCCTACTTTACATTATTTCATCATATAGCATGTTTTTACAACATGTCTAAAAAAAATTGCATTTTTTCGGGATAGTATAGTATGTCTGTTTTTTTGGACAAAATTCATGATGATTTTTTTTCAAAGACAACCTTACCATAGTGTTTTTCACAGCGTATTTTACATTATTTCATCATATGGCATGTTTTTACAACATGTCTAAAAAATCGCATTTTTTTCGGCATAGTATAGTATGGCATTTTTTTTTGACAAAATTCATGATGATTTTTTTTTCAAAGAAAGCCTTACCATAGTGTTTTTCACAGCCTACTTTACATTATTTCATCATATGGCATGTTTTTACAGCATGTTGAAAAATCATGTTTTTTTCAACATACTAAACTATGATGTTTTTGTGACATTTTGGACCACATATATATTTTTAAAGAAAACCTTACCATAGTGTTTTTCACAGCCTACTTTACATTATTTCATCATATAGCATGTTTTTACAACATGTCTAAAAAATCGCGTTTTTTTTCGACATAGTATAGTATGGCGTTTTTTTTAGACAAAATTCATGATGATTTTTTTTTCAAAGAAAACCTTACCATAGTGTTTTTCACAGCCTACTTTACATTATTTCATCATATAGCATGTTTTTACAACATGTCTAAAAAATCGCATTTTTTTCAGCATAGTATAGTATGATGTTTTTGTCACATTTTGTCCGACATACTAAACTATGACATTTGATGACATTTTGGACCACATACTTTTTTTCAAAGAAAACCTTACCATAGTGTTTTTCACAGCCTACTTTACATTATTTCATCATATAGCATGTTTTTACAACATGTCTAAAAAATCGCATTTTTTTCGACATATGGCGTTTTTTTGGACAAAATTCATGATGATTTTTTTTTCAAAGAAAGCCTTACCATAGTGTTTTTCACAGCTACTTTATTTATTTCATCATATGGCATGTTTTTACAACTTGTTGAAAAATCACATTTTTTTTCAACATACTAAACTATGATCTTTTTGTCCAATTTTAGACAACATACTAATCCATGACATTTTTGTCTAATTTTGGACGGCATACTAAACTATGACATTTTGGTCACATTTTGGACGACATCCTAAACTACGACGTTTTTGTCCAATTTTGGACGACATATATATTTTTAAAGAAAACCTTACCATAGTGTTTTTCACAGCCTACTTTACATTATTTCATCATATAGCATGTTTTTACAACATGTCTAAAAAAAATTGCATTTTTTCGGGATAGTATAGTATGTCTGTTTTTTTGGACAAAATTCATGATGATTTTTTTTCAAAGACAACCTTACCATAGTGTTTTTCACAGCGTATTTTACATTATTTCATCATATGGCATGTTTTTACAACATGTCTAAAAAATCGCATTTTTTTCGGCATAGTATAGTATGGCATTTTTTTTGACAAAATTCATGATGATTTTTTTTTCAAAGAAAGCCTTACCATAGTGTTTTTCACAGCCTACTTTACATTATTTCATCATATGGCATGTTTTTACAGCATGTTGAAAAATCATGTTTTTTTCAACATACTAAACTATGATGTTTTTGTGACATTTTGGACCACATATATATTTTTAAAGAAAACCTTACCATAGTGTTTTTCACAGCCTACTTTACATTATTTCATCATATAGCATGTTTTTACAACATGTCTAAAAAATCGCGTTTTTTTTCGACATAGTATAGTATGGCGTTTTTTTAGACAAAATTCATGATGATTTTTTTTTCAAAGAAAACCTTACCATAGTGTTTTTCACAGCCTACTTTACATTATTTCATCATATAGCATGTTTTTACAACATGTCTAAAAAATCGCATTTTTTTCAGCATAGTATAGTATGATGTTTTTGTCACATTTTGTCCGACATACTAAACTATGACATTTGATGACATTTTGGACCACATACTTTTTTTTCAAAGAAAACCTTACCATAGTGTTTTTCACAGCCTACTTTACATTATTTCATCATATAGCATGTTTTTACAACATGTCTAAAAAATCGCATTTTTTTCGACATATGGCGTTTTTTTGGACAAAATTCATGATGATTTTTTTTTCAAAGAAAGCCTTACCATAGTGTTTTTCACAGCTACTTTATTTATTTCATCATATGGCATGTTTTTACAACTTGTTGAAAAATCACATTTTTTTTCAACATACTAAACTATGATCTTTTTGTCCAATTTTAGACAACATACTAATCCATGACATTTTTGTCTAATTTTGGACGGCATACTAAACTATGACATTTTGGTCACATTTTGGACGACATCCTAAACTACGACGTTTTAGTCACATTTTGCACGAGATACTAAATTATGACAATTTTGTCCAATTTTGGACGACATACTAAACTATGATATTTTGGTCACATTTTGGACGGCATACTAAACTATGACATTTTTGTCCAATTTTGGACGACATATATATTTTTTAAAGAAAACCTTACCATACTGTTTTTCACAGCCTACTTTACATTATTTCATCATATAGCATGTTTTTACAACATGTCTAAAAAATCGCATTTTTTTCGGCATAGTATAGTATGGCATTTTTTTTGGACAAAATTCATGATGATTTCTTTTTCAAAGAAAACCTTACCATAGTGTTTTTCACAGCCTACTTTACATTATTTCATCATATGGCATGTTTTTACAACATGTTGAAAAAATTCCCTAAAAATTTTCGACATACTATACTTTGGCTTTTTTTGGGACAAAATTCATGATGATTTTTTTTTCAAAGAAAGCCTTACCATAGTGTTTTTCACAGCCTACTTTACATTATTTCATCATATAGCATGTTTTTACAACATGTCTAAAAAAAAATCGCATTTTTTCGGCATAGTATAGTATGTCTGTTTTTTTGGACAAAATTCATGATGATTTTTTTTCAAAGAAAACCTTACCATAGTGTTTTTCACAGCCTACTTTACATTATTTCATCATATGGCGTGTTTTTACAACATGTTGAAAAAATCCCCTAAAAATTTTCGACATACAGACATGGCATCATATGGCATGTTTTTACAACATGTATAAACAATAGCATTTTTTTCGACATATTATTATAAGCATTTTTTTGGACAAAATTCATGATGATTTTTTTTCAAAGAAAACCTTACTATAGTGTTTTTCACAGCCTACTTTATATTATTTCATCATATGGCATGTTTTTACAACATGTCTAAAAAATCGTATTTTTTTTCGGCATAGTATAGTATGGCATTTCTTTTTGACAAAATTCATGATGATTTCTTTTTCAAAGAAAACCTTACCATAGTGTTTTTCACAGCCAACTTTACATTATTTCATCATATGGCATGTTTTTACAGCATGTTGAAAAATCACGTTTTTTTTCAACATACTAAACTATGATGTTTTTGTGACATTTTGGACCACATATATATTTTTAAAGAAAACCTTACCATAGTGTTTTTCACAGCCTACTTTACATTATTTCATCATATAGCATGTTTTTACAACTGGAATTGAACTTGCTTCTCTGACACAGTTCTGTTTACAAATCACCTTCTTAACCAGTTGAGCTATCTGGACAGCTTGCGCCAATTTGTTGGACGACATACTAACCTATCATGTTGTTACGGGCGCTGCCGTATTCGGGGCTCCTCCTCCTCTGGGTGCTTGTGTGTGTGTGTGCGTGTGGATGTGTGGCGTGCTTGTGTATGTGTGGCGTGCTTGTGTGTACGCGTGTCTTGTTTCATTCTCAGGCTGCTGCTGATCCGCCTCACCTGCAGAGTAATTGGGAACAGCTGCTGAACCAGAGTCAGCCAATCCGGTGCCGTCATGGACCAGCATAAAGACGCTAGCCAGCCTACAGATGGGGAGCTCGTTGCTGTAACCAGCCTTGGACTGTGCCTTCGGCTAGTGAAACTTGGAACTTTGTTAAGACTTTAGGAAACTTGTGACCTTGGAGGCACTAGTCTTTTTGTTTGTTTTATTTACACACGCTATGCTACTTTAGTTGTTAGGATTCAGATTAGGATTTGTCTTTTGAAATAATTCTTGGTTAGAGTCTCTTTGTGTTCTCGTTTGTATTTTATTTTGGCATTTAATTAGTCGTTGCCTCCTTTTTATTTTTCTATTGTACTTTTTATTTATTGTTAATAAACCTTTATGACGCCAATTAACATCTGGCCTTTTTATGTTGCCACTCTTACCCACATAACGAGCCAGGGTCGTAACAGATGTTTTTGTCATATTTTGGACCACATACCAAAACATACTAAATAAAAAATTCAAAGTGATCCAGAATCCAGGATCCTTTCCGGATTGCCACCAAAATTAAATCAGCTCTTCCTCTTACCATAGTCTACATCCCCTCAAAATTTCATGTGAATCTGCCCAGGCGTTTTTGAGTTATCTTGCTAACAGACAGACAGACGGACACACAAACGCTGGGTGTCACATAACCTCCTCGGCAGAGGTAACTATGACATTTTTGTCTAATTTTGGACGGCATACTAAACTATGATGTTTCAGTCACATTTTGAACGACATACTAAACTATGACATTTTTGTGACATTTTGGACCTTTTTTTTTTTAAGAAAACCTTACCATAGTCTTTTTCACAGCCTACTTTACATTATTTCATCATATGGCATGTTTTAACAACATGTCTAAAAAATCGCATTTTTTTCGGCATAGTATATAGTATGGTGGTTTTTTTGGACAAAATTCATGATGATTTTTTTATTCAAAGAAAGCCTTACCATAAAGTTTTTCACAGCCTACTTTACATTATTTCATCATATGGCATGTTTTTACAACATGCTGAAAAATTCCAAAAAAATTTTCAACATATGCCGTTTTTTTTGGACAAAATTCATGATGATGTTTTTTTTTTCCAAAGAAAGCCTTACCATAGTGTTTTTCACAGCCTACTTTACATTATTTCATCATATGGCATGTTTTTACATGTCTAAAAAATCGCATTTTTTTCGGCATAGTATAGTATGGCGTTTTTTTTGGACAAAATTCATGATGATTTTTTTTTCAAAGAAAGCCTTACCATAGTGTTTTTCACAGCCTACTTTACATTATTTCATCATATGGCATGTTTTTACATGTCTAAAAAATCGCATTTTTTTCGGCATAGTATAGTATGGCGTTTTTTTTGGACAAAATTCATGATGATTTTTTTTTCAAAGAAAGCCTTACCATAGTGTTTTTCACAGCCTACTTTACATTATTTCATCATATGGCATGTTTTTACAACATGTTGAAAAATCGTGTTTTTTTTTTCAACATACTAATCTATGATGTTTTTGTCCAATTTTGGACGACATACTAAATTATGACATTTTTGAGACAATTTGGACCACATACTTTTTTTCAAAGAAAACCTAACCATAGTGTTTTTCACAGCCTACTTTACATTATTTCATCATATAGCATGTTTTTACAACATGTCTAAAAAAATCGCATTTTTTTCGGCATAGTATAGTATGTTTTTGTCACATTTTGACCTACAACCTTTACAGAGCCTTGAAAATAAAATACTTGAAAATACTGGCCAGAAAATCTGTTAGAACCCACCATTGTGAAGTTTTGCAGAGGTTGCACTTTCTTAATTTTGAAAATTTTATAAATTTCTGTAATTTAAAATTAATGTATAAATGTTTGTACAATCAAGCCCCTGAGGTTCTTGGACATTTCATTGTTCCACTTAGACCAACAGGCTCAAGAACACGTGGAGCCTCTAATGGGAATGTGAAAGAGCCTGGGAGAGGCACTGTGCTTGGAAGATCTGCCTTTTCTGTTAAGGTTGCTAAACTGTGGAACTCTCTGTCATGCGAACTGAAACAAGACCTAGATCTAGGGGCCTTTAAAAATGAACTAAAGTGGGTTTTAAAAGGGGATCAGGTCTGCAACCATTTTTAGATTGAAGATAATGTATTTGTCTTTGTATTAATGTTGTTGTTTTTTTCTTCTGTAAAGGCCCTTCTCCGGACGGACTTTGCAAATTAGCTCTGGCTATAAATGTTATAGTGTTATACATGTTTATTGTATACACTGGTCCCTATCAAATAAACTATAAATAAATAAATAATTTCATCATATGGCATGTTTTTACAACATGTCTAAAAAATCCCAAAAAATTTTTCGACATACTATACTATGGCGTTTTTTTTTGACAAAATTCATGAGGATTTTTTTTTCAAAGAAAGCCTTACCATAGTGTTTTTCACAGCCTACTTTACATTATTTCATCATATAGCATGTCTTTACAACATGTCTAAAAAAAAAATCGCATTTTTTTCGACATAGTATAGCGTTTTTTTGGCAAATTTATGATGATTTTTGTTTTTTTCAAAGAAAACCTTACCATCGTGTTTTTCACAGCCTACTTTACATTATTTCATCATATGGCATGTTTTTACAACATGTCGAAAAATCGTGTTTTTTTCAACATACTAAACTATGATGTTTTTGTCCAATTTTGGACGACATACTAAACGATTACATTTTTGCCCAATTGTCCTGTCCAAATTAAGCAGACCTAAATTTCATGTTTTGATCATTATCAAGTGAGAAACCTCAATCCAGACTCCTCATAATGACATTTGAGATTTATGTTGCTGTTATTTGTTTAGTCCAGACTAAATGACAGAAATCCACAACTGTAATTTTATTTCAGGACTCTGTTATTAAATGTCAAAACAATCCATGTGACTCTAAAAACTCGACAGTTTTACAAACTCAAAGATTAAACTCTCCACAAGGATCCAAAAGAAGTTGGACTTCTACATTAGAACTTTAATTATTCTTCATCTACTTCTTGAGAAGTTTGGTCAATAAAAGACAAAAACTAATATTTTCAGACTGATTTTTCTGCTCACATGTTGTGTTGTTGTAAACTTACTCTTTCAAATAAATAGCCGCCTAACCCCCTGGAAACCAGTGTTTGTCCTGTTTTTGTGTTGCTCCTCGGCAACCCCAGACAGCCGTAATGTTTTTTGAGCAACACACCATGCTATGACGTTTTTACAGTGAAGGTTCTACTATGGAACCAGTTTGACATGTTCAGACGTTCTTTGTGTGAAAACTCAGAGATTTCAGGGATCAGAAGGTGGTTTTCAACTTTCTTTGTTAACTTTCTGCTTCAACTTTAAACTAAATTTCCCTCACTAAGCCAGCCCTCTGGATTTCCAGTAAGCTGCGTTCCTATTGGCTGTCCAGGTGGCTGCTTGGTGTTATCAGGAACACCTGAGCAGCTCAGTGTCTTCCTGCTTTATGTCTGCAGTCAAACATTTCCTCTGCTTCTCTTCACTGAACCGGGTTTGGCTCCGTTGCTTTAGCTTGTTCTTTAGGCGTTGGCTTGCAGCTTCCAGCAGTAAAATCCTCTTTAATGTGTTTCTTGGCGTGTTTTAGGGCTTTGTACTGGATAGTTGTCACAATACGTGATCGTCAGCAGGTAGCTGACAGTGTTCACTTGTCATGGTTACAGAGATGCCAGCAGCTATATCTTGCAATGGGAAATTCTTAAAGCCGTGGATCCTGACTAGAAGCCGCATCACTGTGAAAATTTAATGAGGTGGTCCTTGTGCCATTTCTGACTTCCCCTGAAAATTTCATCCACATCTGTTTTAGAGTAATGTTTCACACTCACAGACAGGCTCACAGACAAACGTACACCGATCACCACATAACTCCGCCATTGTTTGGCAGAGTAATAATACCTTTGAGCTCATGGTGATTCTGGCTGGGAAGTTAAGAGACACTGCAATCTGACTGCATTCAGAGCTAGACAGACAGCACAATTAAAAAAAACAAAAAAACAAACAGACAAAGCACTTCTGAACCGTTTAAACAGTTTATTTGACCATGAATGAGCATCAACAGTAACTGTCTCCATCTAATGTTAGGATCCCAAGTCGGAAATGCAATTAATGTGTTACAAAAAAGTGCCTTTGTGATTTCTACACTTGAGTGATGAGAGCAGGAATGCTAAAGTGTCAGGAATGTTAGAAAATGCTTTCACTCTGATGACACATGGCTGTGAGTGAGAAGAACACCTGGAGAAGTTTTGCTCAGTGGTGGAAGAGCCGCAGGCTGGTGTGCACCAGAGTGATGCCCTGCTCGTTACAGGCGTTAATCACAACCTCGTCAGCAGCAGAACCAGCTGGAGCTGCAATATACTCAACACCACTCTGCAGACACACAGAGGGAAGAAATGCAAGTAAAGATGGTTAGAAAGAGTCACAGCTGGCAAAATGTGGGGACATTCCAACATGCAAGATTACACCTGCATTCTGGCAAGCACATGCTTTGAGCGATGAGTGGGATATTTACCCGTTTGGCACGATCTATGTTATCTCTGAAGGGGAAGAAGGCATCCGAGCTGACAGCCACGGCCTGCATGGAGCTGATCCAGTTCTTCTTTTCAGTCCCTGACAGCAGCTCGGGCACCTCTTCATACATCGACTTCCAAACTGCCAAGTCTGGGCCCTGCCAGCACAAAATGGACATTACAAGGGTTTTAACAGGGTCAGCATATTATTGTGGGACTTTTTGCAACATAGTTGACAGGTGTCATAGTTGACATTTTTGCGGTTTTCAGGCCGAATCAACATGGCTGCCTATAACCAAATACCACATGGCATTTTTACACAAAGACTCTTCTAAAATATTATATATACACAATTGAAATTTAAACTTAATTATAAAGATATTGTAGTGAACCTGTTGACACTTGACTCAAACTACTTTATATTAAATAAGTCAGAAAGCTTTGGAATCTGGCCAGTTTTTTCTTCAGGAGGAAATGACATCATGTGGAGCAGGTCATGTGATCTGGAATTAACAAGCTTTATTGAGAGATGTTTTTGTAATGGGGAACTTAGTTGAAAGTGATTTCTCAGACACAATTTGTTATTTTCCATGTAAAATTTGATACATTGCCAAAAAAAGAAATATCCATCATGATTATCTCAACTTCATAAAAACAACAAAACAATTTCTGAATAAGCTCATTTTATTATTGTTTACCTAATTAGAAGGTGGTTGTTATTAAATCTGGACCGATATTTAGTTGATATATTAGTGATATCCAGTCAATTTTTTATTAATGATTGTTTCCATAATAAATAATTATGGAATTTGTAAAGACATGATCATAATGAACATAAAAAACACTACTTTTTTAATTTTTAATAAACATGTATGCAAGATACATCCCATGGACTTCAAAAGTCCCTCAATTATAGATTGACCCAGTTGATTTTCAGTGTTTCAAACTTGTCATGCTTTGTTTTGGGATATGAAATTGTACATCAGACATCACAGAACAGATAGACTGCATGTGCTGCTGGGGCCACAATTCCCTCATCCATCTGGGTGAAGAGAATAAGTGAAATGACACTGCAGTCAGTCAACTTATTGTGGAAACACTCTATATACTACATCATCTATACACGTTTAAACAATTGAATCCGTTTATCTTGTATCCACTTCTTTATGTTTTGTTTCTCAAGCCAAAGTGTTCAAATGGACATTTTCAAACCCTGAATTAAATGTTTTAATCCTCAAAATCTACGCAACATGGTTTATATAGCATAGACTGCAAAAATCTTTTCTGTTCTCCCAATGACCCTTCACTTCTTCACCGTATCTGCAAAACACTCATGCTCAAAACTTAGATTTTACTTTTGAAAAATGTGTGTTGCACAAACAAAAGAATTCTGTTTAAAACAAACATGACTGCTATCGTGCATCACAGAAAGTATTGCACGCAATCTGTCAAAAAAAGCATTTAAGTTTTGTGACAATAGAATATGATCTAATGTCTGCAGCTTATAGAATTATCAGACTTCCTTTTTATTCAGGGCATTTTAGATGCATAGTGACATGTGTTTAAATTTACCAAGACTTCCTACATATTTAAATGTACGAGGTGCCAGTAAGGCTGAAATGAGCACATATATACATGGATTGTCATTGATTACTGTGCCAGTTACTTTCTCGATTAATCAATTGACTGCCTATAAAATGTCAAGACATGCTGAAAAATGTGTTTTCAAAAGCCTAATATAGCATAATCAAAAGTGTTTTTTGGGCCACAACCCAAACATATTTAGTTTAGGAGCAAAGAAATCTGAAAAAAATATTAAAGTTTAGCTGGAATCAGAGGATTCTCACTTAATTGTTTAAGCTGATTATCAAAATGAATGATTCTAAACTACTGAATTAGTGATAAATTTTAAAAAATGGCAACTAACCAGTTCATTGTTATAGTGGGAAATGGCTCATGCACAAGTGAATACAGAATGCAAATACGCTTAAAAGCCAGTCTTCAAAAAAATGCCACAAAGAAAAAACTAGAACCTTTACCTACAACCAAACTTCTGCTTAATCCTAAAAGCACATGCTGTCCGTTTTTACCCCCTCACCTCACCAATGGTGTCGCTGACATACTGGTCGATGGCGTTGGCCATCTCTGCTCGCTTCACACCGCTGCGAAACTTCATGTTCAAGACACGAGGATGGTGTCTGAGCCACCAGTTATCAGCTTTGTCACCCGCCAGTCGAGTGCAGTGGATACGAGACTGCTGACCGGCGCCGATGCCAATAACCTGCAAAATACGGACGAACGTAAACAGAACAGTTCTAGCTCATCCAGATTCCTTCTCCCAGCTTTTATCTGCCTGTTCTCACCTGTCCATCCTTAGCGTAGCAGACAGAGTTGGACTGAGTGTACTTGACAGCGATGGTGGCCACAGTGAGGTCGCGCACAGCTTCCTCTGAGAGCTTATGGACACAAACAAGAAAAAGGATGAAGACGTTATCATTTAGGCTGGACTGTGTCTGTAATGAAAGAGGAAAGAAATAACAAAACGCACAACAGTGACTCACCGAGCCCTTGGAAACAACGTTGCTGAAGAATTTCTTATCAATCAGCCCTCCATTCCTCTTCTGCTTGAGGTAGAGACCAAACAAGACTCTCACCTCAGCGTCATCAGGCTCATAGTCTGGATCCATCTGGGAAGACGACGCGCGACATCAAAAACAGCAAATAGGGCGGCATGGCTCAGTGGGTAGAGTGGCCGTCTCGATCCTTGGCCCGTTGAGTTCATGTCGAGGTGTCCCTGAGCAAGACACCTAACCCCTAATTGCTCCTGGTGGGTCGTGGTTAGCGCCTTACATGGCAGCTTCCGCCATCAGTGTATGAATGTGTGTGTGAATGGGTAAATGTGACATATCATGTAAAGCGCTTTGGACAAAAGCGCTATATAAATACAACCATTTAAATAAACAGTGGTTTGAACTTTGATTCTAAAAATACATATATATTTTAAATATGTATGATATACTCAACACAGGGATAATGTATGGTCTACATTCCAGTAACAGCTGGCCTGTTTTGTTGGTTTCTTACTTTTTTTCATCAAGGAACTTGGGTGTTTATTAACCCTCCTGTTGTCTTTATTATGGGCACCAAACAAATATTGTTTCCTTGTGTGAAAGAAATCTAAAAATTCAGCAAAAACATTCCCTAAATTTCTTAGTTTGCAAAACCTCCAGGAAGAAAATTCCAATAATTCCTTAACAGTTTCCCTTAAAAATTTTACTAAAAAAAAACAAAAATTCCCCAAATTCGGCAAGAAAATTCTTGTAAATATTTTTTAAAAATAAGCAAAAATCTTCAAAAAAAAAAAAAGTGATTACATGTATATCAGTAAAATTTCTAATATTTTCTTCAAGAACAGTCACACAAAAAAAAATCATCGAAAATCCAACAAATTTGCGTGGGTTTCTGCTGATCCCAGTGGAAAGGTTTCAGTTTCAGAGATTTTGCCAAAATCTCAACAAAAACAAATAAAATAAATCTGCCACAAAATGGTGGAGTCTAGTAGCTCAAAAGCAGTGTTTGTTTATGCAACTTATATGGGCTACTTTTTCTTTAGTTGGGCAAGGAAAGCTACGTTTGGTTACAACTGGACTTGCTTTTTTAATTATACAGACAGCTTCCAATTAACAAAGCTATTCTGTACTTCAGAGGTTTACAGGGAAGGCATGGAGGGAGATTAAAGCTATGAAGGTAGGCTACTGGAAAATCATTAGCATCAGACTACCAGAATGTGTGGGAAAAAAATAAAAACAAAAGGATGCTCAAATTTTGAAATGGATATTATTATCTTTGACATCTATCGTACTGAAACCTGCACAGAAAAAACATGGTCCTTATATCTAAAGAATTTGATTCAGAATCAACAAAATTAGGTTCATTTTGTGAGTAAATCCAAAGATACACTGAAAATTAAACTGCTCATAAGGAATCTGCGATATTAATTTTCCAAAATGTAAACAACTGTAGGCTAAAAAAGAAAAATGGTTACAACGTTAGATATTTTCATGACACTTCAGTGGATTTTAGGCTCCGACTCAAATCAAATCAAACAACGCTGCTCTCACCTGAAGCACGCAGTAGTTTCCATTCTTCTTCTTTGAGAGGATTTTGAGCGCCTCCTCATCGTAGCCGGGAGCGATGATTCCATCTGACACCTGAGAACAATCAGAGCGAATGACGGTGAAGCAAAACAGTGTCAACTAAAGCATTCAGTTCCTTTCATCTAGATTTGCTCTTTACCTCTCTCGATATGATCTTAGCGGTGGGAACGTCGCACACATCAGACACAGCAATGAAATCCCCAAAAGAAGACATTCTGTCTGAACCTGAAGACGCAGATACAGTTATTCCAGGTAAAAAAAGCTCAGGATACAACATGCTCCAGGTTAATCAGTGTATAATTCAGTGTTCTCCACCTCTTGCTCTCGCGTAGGCCGTGGCCAGTGGGCTGAGATCCTTCAGCATGTCGTGCACCATGCACACTTTGGCTTCCTCCTCAGTCAGAGGAACTCCAACTGCAGCTCCTTCAGACCAAACATCATCATTTCCAGATTAAAGGCATCAGTCTCCAAATCCACATTAGTATTGTCGAGTGAGTTTGAATGTCTCTTCGTCTTACCAGCAGGGCTGACGTGTTTGAAGGAAGTGGCAGCAGCCATGCCAAGAGCGCTTTTAAGCTCCCTGACCAGCTGCCAAGCGTTCAGAGCGTCACACAGGTTGATGAAGCCGGGGGAGCCGTTCACCACTAAGACAGGAACCAAGCAGGAATCAGAAGAAATTATGTTCGAGGTTAAATCAGTTACAGTTCTCTGTAATTTTGTAGAGCTCATCACTGGAAAACGGCCGTCTGCCACCAATTTATCTTTCTCTCCTAAATACAGATTTATAGTCCAATGAGGAGCCTTCTTCTATCAAACACATTTATTTATTTAGTTGGCTTTATCATGGCAGGAATATTAGGCCTCCTGATTTTTTTTTTGTTTTTGATGGAAGCCATTAGTGTGTTTATTGGGTTAATTAACCCGCCAAGGAGGCAGAACCTTAGGGGAGTTATGATGATTGGCGTTTGTCTGTCTGGTAGCAACGTTACTCAAAAACGAATTGGATGAAATTTCCAGGGAAGGTCAGAAATGACAAGGATCATGTGATGAGATTCTGGCAGTGATGCAGCTTATAGTCTGGATCCACGGATTTGTTAAAGATTTCTGTATCACTGTGAGATAGCGGCATGGCATCACCGCAACTCTTGAGACAATTTGACCTGTAACTGGCCCTATATAAACAAAATTGACTTTACTGACAACAAGTCAACACTACGTCAGCTACCTGCATACTTCGGTCATGCAATTCGGTATCCATATATAAAGTAAGTCTGCATAACACACGCCCGTGCTCACGGCAAAGTAATTTTTTATTTATTTAGTTTGTGTGCAGATTAAATGTCGCTGCGATTACACAAACTGAGGAATGGACAGCCTTGGAGGAGTACTGTGTATCCGAGTGCTTTTCTTGTTTGGCTATCTAACGATTCCGTATTGACAAACAACAACAAAGCTCACACACATTTTTGCAGGTAATGTTGCAATCATCCTTTCCAGTAAGCACACAACATGTGGTGTTTGGTTTGAGACAACACTACCCTGTCAAAATACAAGTAAACACCTAATGTTCAGCATTCTACATTTACTATAGAACAAATCCAAAATGAGACACAGGAGTACAGCTGTACTCATGCTGACATACTATATAGCATACCCCTAAAAAAATGTTAAAAAAAAATGCCAAAAATATACAACCCAGCACGCTTTTGCTGCTTAGTTGTTCTCTTTACACCTCCTAACTAGTGCGCTTTACTAAAAGTGAGTTTTAACCTGTATGTAAAATGTAGATAATCTGGGTAGGTCAGTGACCAACACCTCTGAACTTTGGCATGAAAGATTGGTGGATGAAACCTCGGTCAGGGTGCAGTTGTCCAGGAAGGATTCGACCTTAGGGAAGGCCCTGAGCGTTCCCCTGCCTGCCTCCCTCATTATCTACTATCAGATGTACGTCGCTGTGGATAAAAGTTTCTGCTAAATGATCTCAACAGGGGCGCATTTCCCAAGATGTCAGATTATTTGATTTGAAGACACATGTTGTGATAGAAGCGTACCTTTGAGTGGCAGGGCTGCTCGCAGAGTGTAGAGTTGGGCGGGTGCTTGGTGGGGGTTCATGCCGTAACGCAGAGGCAGCTGAGACACACCACGACTGTACTGTCCACGAAAATAGTCCGAAATCGCCTCATCGTACTGTGCAGTGTGTGTGAAGGCCTGAACAGCAGATAAAACAGAGAGAAAAGACATAAACACACCATAGCAAGTATAACCCCCGCAAGCAGAGCAACATGTTATCACGGTGAAGGCACGTCTAGCCTGACTATGAGGTAAAAGTGCACCTGTGGGGAAGTGTTAAACTCCGTAACCTAAAAAATACTCGAGATAAGAAGTCCTCAGTGGACTTTGCTTTGAGGTGAGGGTCAGTCTAAGACAAACAACATCAGGGAAAGCTGGAACAGCAGAAAACTCTTCTTTGGGATCTTCTTTTTTAAATCATAACCAGGCTTAAGTTAAGACTTACAGTCAATTTTGTAGATTATGAAAAATTCCCTAAACTGAGTTACACTTTTGGCCACTTGTGTAATGAAATAGTAAAAATACAAACAGACTTGAACCTCTTATGTTTGACTTTAAAATGGCATTTTCAGCTCAGGATTATGACGGAAGATTTCAGGAAACAATCTGTGTCGGTGCTTTTTCCACTGGTTATTGCTGCTATAGTTAAAACTGCAGCATCAAGGGTTTTCTGAGAGGCGGTTATTAAGACTACGAGGGGTTTCGTGATGTTTTTACACTGGAAGTGCTACAGGGAGAAAATTTTGTTGCACTTGAAGGCTGCAAAGGGAAAACCGTGTTAGGAGATGTTGTTGCACTGGAAGAGAAAAAGTGTTATAAATTGAAAATTGTTGCACCTGAGGAGCCGTGAAGAGAAAAACAGTCCTAGAAGATGTTACTGCAATTAAAGTTATAAAGCGAGTAGTTCCATTTGATTTGATGTTTGGTCTATAAAATTGCAGAAAAGAGTGAAAAATGTCGGTTTCACCCAAAGTCCCAGATGACGACGCCCTCAAATGTCTTGTTTCATCCACAACTCAAAGATATTTAGTTTATCCTCATAGTCGAGCAAAGAAACCAGAAAATTTCTAATTTAAGGAGGATTCAGAGCATTTAGAATGCTTTTTTAAAATTTAACTGCTATTTAACCTGATTTAGTGAAGTAGTTGACGACTACTTGCTTAAACGTTGCAGTTCTTGTGATCACAATTTCTCAGCAACAAAGTTAAAACTGTCAAACAGCTTTTAGACAGTCTGAAACCAAAATATAATCCCTTCATTTTCAGAGAGGACCAAGAAAACCATTCCTTAAAAAAAAAAAAAAAAAAAATCATTTGAGAGGCTAAAAGAAATCCATCTTTGATTTTAAAAAAATATTTAACTGGTCAAAACTGTTTCAGAATTATTCTCTGTAAATCAGTTCACTGTTGTCATGCGCTGTGGTGCTTGACATAAGATCAAATAAATAAAGGATTATTCACCAACTTTTTAAGAAATTCTGAAAATACAGATCAGCTTGAACTTCTGAGTGCTTCTGCAGAACTTTATGGTTTCAGAGTGAAGCGGACGTTGACTTTTCTGCTTATAAAATGTGAACACTGCATTTTTTATGTGAAAATTTGTCATGATTAGTGCAAGAACTCCACAGCAAAAATGTGTTCTGGGAGATAGCACTGACCTTTGAGCACCAAAATCTAATCAGGTCAAGTGAACCATTGAGCTACATTTGAAGGAATTTCCTCCAGACGTTCAAGAGACTTTTGTTAAAGTTGCATCTTGGGGGGATAAAAAAAGTTCTACTTTTCTTGCACTCCCATGTTCATAAATCAGAAAAGGTCTGATACAAATTCAAGTGACACAGTCGCGAGTTGGCGAGGAAACAAAGTTACTTTTAAGGCCAGAGTCCTGCGTGTTTCCAGGGTCGTATCTTTGTCGTCTGAGCTCTCCATCTCCTCGGCAACCAGCGAATAATCAGCAGGATCGCACACAATGGTGACCCGAGCGTGATTCTTAGCTGCTGCTCTCAGCAGAGTCACACCACCTGAAAAGAAACACAAAAACACTCAATCACAGATATTTGAAGATTAGCGAGATGGAGAATACATTTGAGTTTTTGAAATGCAGTTAGAGCTGAAACTTCCTGAATTACTTAGCATTTACATTTTATTCATTTATCCCCCAACCCCCATTTTTAGCTTTATTAGTCAGGGACTGTGGAGAAAGACAGCAGAGGAATGACATGCTGGAAAGGTTTGGGTGGGCAAGGAAATAAACAAGGGCTTGGTGGCATTATTTTTAATATATTCTAATACTACTACACATAGCATTCATGCCACATCATCAGCTTGACTTACCGATGTCGATCTGCTCTACAGCATCCTCCACTGTAACACTGGGGCTGGAGACAGTCTTTACAAACGGGTAGAGGTTGCAAACCACCACTCTTAAAAAGACGAGTCAAAGAAATTCAGTTTAGATTCATTATAAAGTCATCTAAATGGTCAGAGAAGGAACACTAATGTGAAACAATGTACCAAGAGTTGCAGGAACTGGTGCCTAGATTCAAACAGCTCAACATTTAAGTGTGCTGTGCCTGATCTAAAAAATGTCTGAAGGACAAAGACAGACTCATGAAATTATAGCACTGAAGGCATGTTAATGTTATTTGCCAGTGAAAAACTACGGAAAAACATTTTGACCCACACCACACACTTCAACACAAATCAAACAGTAAAACTGGAGTATTAGACAGCCTTAGAAATGAGACAATTCTCAATAAAGTTACAAGAAAGATGGGTGTCGTGAGGATCCATGTGTTCACATTTACAATAAGGAAACAGCTTATATATCAGTAAGGACAACCTTGTGCTTGAATGACCTGTATCTATTTGAATTCTGCTACTTTTAGCTTTGTAAGTGTTATAATTGTGAGGATAAGCTTCATTTCATCCATTTCCAGGGTCACACTTTTCCTCACTCTCTATGCTGGTGCTTGTCCCTTTAATGCAATGTGTTTTCTCACTTATTTTTCAGATCTTGCTGGTATGAAAGTAATAATTTCCTGACATAAAGAGGTTGCTCTTGTCATGCAAGTTAAGCCTGCAAGCAAAGTAAAAAAAGAAAAGAAATCAGCTGGGTGTACAGTCTGAGGCTCATCTCTTCACATGATCCATTCAAACTCTACTGCGTTTCTACTCAGAATGTCAATAAAACCCAGAAACTACTCAGTTTTTAATTTAAATATGTGTTTAAGCAGTCAGTGTTTAGTAGCTTTCAGATCTTATTGTTGTGGCGTTGAATTTAGCAGGAAAAAAACCCTATGAAATGTGATTTAATCAGATTCCTTTTCTCCCAAATAAATGAGAGTCACAGGATGAGCTTGCAGAAGCAGCAGGTTTCCAATTATCCAGCTGCTAAATCAGCGACACGAGACTCCTGATCATAGATTACAAAAAGACCTCCAATCTATAAACGTGCTACCTCGAGAACTGAACCCGTTGCACTTTGTGGCTTTTAACTTCCAATTCAGCTTTACCGTCGCTTTTATAACTGCACAGAAATCTACTGTGCTGTTGGACAGCTTAGAAAGCACAGTGTGAACTTTACTGCTGCACAAAACTTACATTTCTTGTGCAAACTTTGATTTTTGCAATATGAAACATCCATGATAAACAGGTTTATCCAGCAGTATAAGCTGAGCTTTTCTTTGCTTTTTAAACTTAAGAAACTGCATGAGACACTTCTGCTTCCAAGAAATCACTTTCAATTTGGAAACAAAATCGAGAATATTCTAACGTCAGTCTGCGTTAAAGCACCTCAACACTTGTGTAGCGTTTTCAAACCCTTTATATTGTGATTTTTCAAAAAGACAAGACAGGATTCAGTATGTTCAGCTAAGAGTTGTTGTAAAATCTGATCTTCTGAGTGTGTCTGTGTTTTGGGCTCTCCTCACCTGACCAGGCTGTAGCCCAGCTTCTCCATGTCTGCAGAGTCACTGGGGCTTTTTCTGGCCAGGATTCCTCCATGGACAGCAGGATGGAGCGTCTTCACTCTGCCTCCCAGCATCTCTGGATGTCCGGTCAGCTCAGACACATCCCTGACACACAGCACACACTCTGACAGGTCAGGAAAAAAAGGCCTCCTACGGGTTTCTACTGCATGCAGCAAATGTGGACAAAAAAAAACAAACATCTGCACTGAATTTCATTTTTACTCTAACAGCTGCTTTTAAACCCACCTGACTGCCAGTCCAGCTTCACGCAGGGCTTTGGCTGTCCCACCTGAGGCCACCAGAGACAATCCGACACCCACCAGCCTTTTGGCGAAGTCCACCAGGCCAGTTTTGTCTGAGACGCTCAAAAGTGCTGCGTGGACAGACGGAGGACAAACAGAATCTCTTGGACTCATTCATACAAACGCAGAAGACGCGTAAAATGCGTTTTCTGGTGAATCAAAGCTGACCACGTTGGCTAATGTTAGCCTGTGAGCTAACAGCATGCATGTTGCACAGCAGAACTTTATTAATGACGACAGAGAGTTGATAAAAATGCGCACAGAGGCTCTTACCGAGCTCCGCGGAGGCCATGTTCACGGTCACAGAGTGGGTGGCGCAGCTTCGTTCTGGATGTCAACTGGGTTTCTGCTCACACGTCTCTCAGTTTCAGTATTGGTAGACGTTGTGCAGCAAAATCGAGATGGTTGATACAACTCTGCACGCTTTTCAAGGCTTCATCATGTGCTTCAAAAGTAGAAAGACCCGCCCTGCTGAGGTCGGCCCGCCCCTGACGCACAAACGCACCCAAAAGAGCCACGAAGGCGCAGGAAAAGCGCAGTTTACATCTGCATAGAGCGAAGTATTATAGAAGTACATATAAAATTATTGGAGAGTGCTTAACCAAGCCATTACCAGAGTCTCCCCAGTTAAGTGTAATTGGAGACAGATCCCTGCTACCACCAGGGTGTCTAAAGCAGAGTCTGGCCTGGCATTAACTGGGTTTATCACCGCGGAAGGAATTATTCTAAGACACTGGAAGAAGTTAGGCCCAATTTTAAAGACTGGCTGAAGTTAATGATAGATACAGCCTCTTTTGAAGAGCTTATTGCAAGATTAAATGATGGCATGGATACATTCTACCAGGTTTGGTCTCACTTCCTACATTTTATTCATATGAACTGACTACAAAATACCAAAGTACAACTCATATACCATCTCCATTTATCGCCATCTTAATTAGGATAAACCTGGGATTATGACTCGTTAAACATTTCTGTTAGGCAGTAAAGCTGTGGATGCACTTTTATCCCTCAATGAACTCACATATTTTCATTCCTGCCTGAAACAGGCGTCCAAATGCCCTTTTGCTGCAGTTCACCAAAGAATAAGTTGTTTTTGGTCGGTTACATTGGAGGAAATTTCATAAAAACTCAGTAGCTGAAAAAAAATGCAGAAAATTTTCAGAATTTCACAATACATATATTTGCAAAAATTATGCAAAAATAACATCTGAGTTCAGGCGAAGTGTCTTCTTTTGTTTGGCCACAAGAGGGCACAAAGAAGCCTCATTTGTTCACATACCTGCTCAGCAAATGTCTGCTTTTTTCACCCAGAATACTTCTGGTGCAAGATAACAGTTTAATATTTTGGATCTTTATGTTTTTTTAAAGGTTATGATGGAAAAGATCAATGGAGGAAGGATGAGTGAAATTAGTGTGCAGGACTGTGTGTGAACTTTTGAGTCTGATAAGGTTGATATTGACACATTTTACTCCCAATTTTTAAGTGAAAAAGTGAATTTTGTTCTTCAAATGATGAGGCCTACGATGCATTATTATTACCAGCTATCATAAAACCCCATAAATCATCATTTCTTGAAATATGTTAGGTCTTTAGGTCTTTTTTCTGCATTTTAAAAAAATTAAGACAAAAACTGATGTAACTCTTGGGTCAATTTATCATTGCAGGACTTTTTGTAACATATTTGAAATTTTTGCTGTTTTCATGCCTAAAATCAACATGGCCACCTATAATTTTTATTTTATCAATTTTTTTTCATTTGTACGGTTATTTAGTTGACATTTAATGATATCCACTCATTTTTTAAATTATAAGTGATTGTTTCCATCATAAATATTTCTGGAATTTGTAAAGACATGATCATAATGAACATAAAAAAACATTTTTTTTTACTTGTAATAAAAAAAATATATGCAAGATATATCCCATAAACTTCAAAAGGCCCTAAATGATATATTAACCCTCTTAATAAAATGACCCAGACTGGAGAGTTTTCTTTTGATTCATGCAGTTTTCATATTGTTTTTGCTGATCAGCATGACTTGAAGGTTACACTGGACACCACAGAAGAGCCTCTGTTCTCACTATAATTGGTAAAACACCTGTAACATACATTTCCTGCCGCAATAAATGACGCTCATGAATTCACGCCTATTCAATAAACTTTAAAACTGCGCCTTTTCCCTGCTTTGGAGCAGCGTTTTAAGTCGGACAGATGTGAATTTATGAGGCCCCGTCGCTCACTGCCTTACTTGTCCATTAGTTAAGTGACAGGACAGGGCCCTTGGAAACCTGCAGCAGTGCGTGTGATTACGTTAAAAGATCGCACAATCTGTTCATATTTACGTAATGAGCACGGCGTTTTGCTGATTGATTAAACTACAGGGTGTAAATATTTTAAGGGGGCCTGTGATTTATCATCCAACAAAGCGAAAAGAGGCCGATTTATTTGTCTAACTATGAAAATGGGGTTTTCTGGTAACCGCTGCGCGTTGGAGGGGAAAGTGTGACATCTCAGGGGTGACTTGAGTGATTCAATGGACAGTGAAGCGTTTTTATAGAAAGACACAAGCTCTCTGCGCGTTATTGGCTCAAAAAAAGAAAGAGGCAGGAGGGCCGTCAGCACTTTTTGTCGCAGGAAACTGACAGCATTATCAGCAATAATTTACGCGGGGATTTTTTTAATCAACATGACTGGTGTATTCAGATTAAATTAGAAGAGAAACGGAATCAATGACCTCCATATATTGCCCTGCTGCCTTATCAATTAGCTGTGATTTTTGTACTGTGTCAGAGGGGCCTTTGTCATAAAAAACGGGCCAAATGGCATCAGTCATGCAGCTGACAAGTCACACAACTAAATGAGCTCCTATCGATTCGCATGATTTTTCATCAGCCAAATTAAAAGCTGCAGTTTGATCGAGGTTTCACTCTGCGAGCTCGTTACGTATTCTATTCGCTCCTATTAAATCAAGGCGAAAAAGTTCTGCCTTAGTTATTGGAGTGAATGGCTGGGGTTCATGTGGTGCACTCAGCAGCTTCATTAATGCTGCTTTAGATTAACTAAGCTGCCAATTAGTGACAGGGTTACTTAAAGCTGCAGCTGTCACTCTCATAAAAACATCATGTGGATCTTCGTTTCATCGTCCTTCTGCTGCTCTGCCACACATTATTCCTTATTTGACCAAAGATCTGAAGACATTTTTTAGTGATACACCACATTCTGAAATTCAATACCTTTGTTGTTGTGGACAAATTAACTTGATCTGACGTCATCATGCAAAAATATTTTTATTTTTGGTGCATTAGAAGCTCTCATGCTGTATTATAGTGATTGTATGGGAAAATAGGGATACAAAAGATGAAATGATGAAATGTGAGTATTCCACAAAACAATGGATGAAAGCAACAACCTTTTCTAGCAATCAAAATCCATAAATATATGGTGATGATTTTGCAAAATATGAATCTATAATTTCAGTATAACAAAAAAAAAAAGATCAAGCACATAGACAACCCATTAGAAGTATCTAAATCTGTAAATCTCTGTTATCTCACTGCACTGATAGTTAATATCTAGGATCCTTGATAAAATTTGGACATAAACTGTTGAGCAAGTCTTTCTTTCATGCAAAAACGGGGTAAAAAGCATTTTTGGAAAAGAAAACAATCTAAGTATATATTAACTTGAAGCTCTCCTCAGCTTCAGCTTTTGCCTGCAGCAACAACAAAGTGTTCACTAAAAGTCCCATCAGTGTTTAAAGGCGCTGCAGATGACTGGAAGCAGAGTCTGTCCAGCCAGTTAAGACTGCATTTAATCACTATATAAATATGTGACTGTGGTCTGAGAGGGGGCTAAATGACAGCGCACTGCATGTCCTCCAGTATGCTCCTTAATCACAGCCCTTACATGGGGGCCCAATAAAACGCCCCGCTGCAGCTGCACACACTCATCATGCCGTTGCTCTTGGAAATTAAAATGGACCTGTATGACCACTCACCATCAGGCTTCTGATTGCTTTACTTCCTATTCATTAGCTTAATTATTTGGCTATCAGTAAACCCCACCGAGTAATTAATATCTGAGAGCCTCTGTCATAAATTCAGAATTACTTGTGCTTTGCTTCACTTCCAGAGGCTCCTTACAGCTTCTTAGTAGGGAGGAGTCGGTGGAGATGTTAACACACAAAAACCATTTTTAGTCTATTAATTAGGCCTGTTAATAAAACCGTGGACCGTTTCCCCGTAAGTGAGATTTACAGATATGTTCGTGGTGCTTCTTTCAGAACTCACAAAGCTCTGCAGTGATGCTCACAACTTTGGTCCACACTGAAATATCTCTGCAGCTATTGTCATAAACTTTGGTTCATGCTTCCTTCAGAGTGAATTGTAATCTTGTTAGTGGTTTCTTGACTCCAAATTCAGCTCAGTTTCTTATTTATGACCATATTACAGCAAAACAAATTACATCCCGTTCAGTCTCCACAGTGCTTTGTGCTCAGAGCTCATTAGTACATGCTAACACACTGGTGAATATGATCCATTTTAAACCTGCTAAATGTCAGCGTGTTAGCAGAGCGACTTTAGCATCAAGCTCAAAGCACTTCTCTTTATTAGAACAGCCTCACAGAGCCATGCACGGCCGAGGATTGTTAGTTTTTGTATAGATTTTCTACTCCGCAAAGCTAAGACCCTGCAGTTATTGCAGATGTCACAACTTGCATGCACATGTAGTCTCTCTTAAGTCTCTCTATTTGTGATTTAGGATTTTTTTCTTAACTTTATGGTTTTAGGCTCACACAGCATGTTCAAATGCTGCTCCTTTGGGGATTTTGGCCAAGAGTTAAATTTGTACTTCATCAGTCTGCAGCGCTTTGTTTACAGAACGGCTCATCCAGATGCTGCTTTGCATATTTCATGCTTTTGTGATGACATATATTACATTATACACCCCCTGTCAAAAGTTCTGAGACACTTTCTCATTCAAATAAATTAGAACCCGTCTCAAAACCTTTGACAGGGGGTGTATATTATCTCTTCCATGTAGACCTTGTTTTGTGCATTTAAGCTGCACGGAGGAACAGCTCAACCTTCCTACAGGATCTTTTGCTCTCATCTGTTAAAAATGTTCGGAAATTATACGGTGAAAAACTATCAAACCATGACAGCAAAACTCTGTAAACTCTAAAACACTTTGATACGGTTTACACTACCAGTCAAAAGTTTGGAGAGAGTTTCCCAGAAAGTGTCTCCAAACTTTTGATTTGTAGTGACTATAACACTGAATCACTATAAATAAGTTAATCAGGAGAAAATTTTGCTTTTATTTCTCAAAACAAAACCCATTTTTGACAGTTGGGCTGTTAATGGAAACATGCTGCAGTATTTCTAACAAGTAACACAGTGAGTTTTTGCATTTATTTCATGTAAAAAATCCAGTTTGTCCTGGTCAGATTGTGATAACTACGGCTATAACTGTAAGTTCTGCATATATGCCATTGCTAAAAACACACATAATAAATGTTAAATACACTGACTGTTGTGCTGATAATGGAAAAATGCTGTAATATTTATAACAGGTCACACAAGTTTTATTTTATGTAAATTTTAAAGTAAAACTAAAACTTCAATACAGTTTGAAACTTTTTTTTTTTTTACAGTAAAACATGGAATGAAGCACATTTTTTAATCAACACTATTATTATGTTTCTTTAAATGAAGAAAATGTTTTACCGTGATTTTACGAAAGCGTTCTGGCGACCACAGCTGACGGAACTTTAAAGTAAACATAACATTTTTTACAGTGTAGACGGTTTGCTTTGCAGATGTGCAGCTTTATCTGAAACCTTTCTAGGTTTTCCAGGCTTCTTTTTAGTCTTTCACAGATCCCTGTACTACTGTAAACTATCAGCTCCAGTGCTTTACTGCCACCAGTTAGTTTCAATTTCAGATCCTTATTCAGTTGTTAGAGTCGGTGTTTGTTTACTGAACCACAAGGTGATTTAACCTTTTGACCTTTGGTTCAGCTGAGGTCTCACACCTTAATGAAGTATGCACATGTTACAATTAGTGATTTTTGTTATTGTAAATTAAAATTTCAGTTTCTAAGATGATGAAAAAAACTTCATCTTTAGTCAATCATCATGATTTTTTTCTTAGTTTTTCATGTGACACATTAAATAGGAACACTGATCAAAAAACTCCTTTTGTTTTCTTCTTTGTTTTCATTTTTTTTATTTCACAATTACACCACAAACAAGTTTGAGATAAATACGTGTGTGATTCGTCTTTGCAATCATTCAAATAAATTAATTCATTTACATGTAAGAACAAATTCATAAACATTATAGAGAACAACAACAACAAAAAAAAAAGACATCAGTATTCACATAAAATGCACAAAAGTAAATGCAATACATGGGATGTTCTGCAAAGTACTGGACCGAAAACATCCAGAGGAGTAGCTGCTTCTATGCTTCTATTCAGTCACAGCAGCACCACACAGCTGGGTAACTTTGTGATGCAGCGTTCATCCAAGAGCTGTCTAAAAACATGACGGTTCACTTCACATCCTTCATTTGTGGAAACGTGTTCGCTGGGTGGAGCTGGAGCCGTCAGCAGACGGAGCAAACACAAGGTTAGCAGGAGGTGAGGGGAAGATACTCATGAAAACAGCTAAACTTAGGGAGGAAGTGAGCATCTTTTTTTCTCTCTTTTCAGCATGCTACAAAATGTACAGTACTTAGAGATGATTTTATTCACAGATAGTTGAAACAACATGTGTCACAATCCTGTAAGTCAGGGGTGTCAAACAGGCAGCCTGTGGGCCAGAACTGGTCCGCCAGAGGGTCCAATCTGCCCCACAGGATGACTTTGTAAAGGGTGAAAGTCACAGAGAAGACATTAACTGCAATGTGTACATTTGTAAAACCATAAATTTAAAATAATTTGTAGAACATGACAAGTTGATCTTAAATTAAAATACTCTATTCCCACTCTTCTTTTGTCATTTTGTGTCTCATTTTTGTAACATTTTGTCTTGTTTTTGTTGTTTTTTGTCGTTTTTGTCTGACTTTGTCTCCGGTTTCTGTCGTTTTGTTTCTCATTTTTGTCATTTTGTGTTTCCTTTTTGTCTCGCTTGTGGTTTTTCTGTCTCATGTTTGTCATTTTGTGTTTTGCTTTATTCATTTTGCGTCATGCTTTTGCTGTTTCATTTCACGCTTTTGTCATTTTTGTCTCATTTTTGTAACATTTTGTCTTGTTTTTGTCGTTTTTGTCTGACCTTGTCTCCTGTTTTGTCGTTTTGTTCCTCATTTTTGTCATTTTGTGTTTCCTTTTGTCTCACTTGTGTTTTTTTGTCTCGTGTTTGCCATTTTGTGTTTTGCTTTATTAATTTTGTGTCACGTTTTTGCTGTTTTGTTTCACGCTTTTGTCATTTTTGTCTCATTTGTCCATGTTTTGTTGCCTTGTAAATTTTTTGTCTAATTTATTTATTTTGTTTCGTGTCATTTGTCTAATTGTTTGCAATTTTGTTTCTCACTGTGGTCATTTTGTGTATCATTTTGTAATATTTTGTCTTGTTTTTGTTGTTTTATGTCTTTTTTTAAAAAGAAAAACAATGTATCATTCAGTTCCAGACTACATGTTAACTGTGACTAAATGGTTGTGATCTGTAAGTTGTAATGTGTAAATGATAAACTGAGGCATAATGTCTTTGAAACCGAATGTTTTTTTCCTGAACAAATTTTAGGTTGTTCATAATGTTTTGTAAAAAGATAAGTTCCTCAAATGTGAATATTTTCAGAATGTACTTTTTTCACTAAAACAAAGGGAAACATCTCAAGTTATCGTTATTTATAGGTTATTATGCTGTGATTTTACTGGTCAGGCTCACTTCAGATCAAATTGGGCTGAATGTGGAACCTGAACTAAGAGGAGTTTGACACCCCTGCTGTAAGTGTTTGTGTCTGGTTATTAGTGATCCCAACAAATGTCCAGATGGGAAAAACATTCACAGAGCAAACCAGACAGAGATCTTTAGGCTTGGAAACTGTCTTCTCTGGTGATGACAAACACTTTCCTGGATGGATGTCTCTGGAGCACTCAGGAAATCAGTCTTCTCCGGGTGTTTTTTTTTTTTTCACAGTCCTGCTCCAATCTTCCTATCCCCTCCGCCCACATCCTCCAGCTCATCATCAGAGAAAGGGCTGTGGGGATTGTAGCCGACATTGTTGCTGTGCTTCAAGAAGTCCGTGGACCGTGGCATCCCAACTCTGTTGCCCATAGCAACTGGAAAACCCTGCGGGGCTTCCTCCTCTTCTTCATCCTCCTCGTCCTCCTCCTCTTCTTCCTCCTCGTCTCCGTCCTCCAAGCCCAGATCGATCCCTCTGTCGTCCGGAGTCACGGCTCGTCTGCTCTCAGATTTGTCGGTGGCTGTTTTCCCTCCGCTGCGTAGTCGTTCCGTCTCAGACTGGCTGGAGGCCGTCGCCTGCTCCTTCGCCTTCCGGCTGCGTTTCCACTTCATCCTGCGATTTTGGAACCAGATCTTGACCTGCAGAGAAACGACAGAAGAAAGAAAATGTCACATTCAGGAAGAAGAGTCCAGAGTTTGTCCACACAGATGTAAATCGCTCTCATCCACTGCATGTGACTGTGGAGGCTTTAAGCAGCAGACAGAGGCATCCACCCTGCTGCAGGTCCTTCATTCCATCTGCTGTTAGACCTCACAACGTCAGCATCACTGACTGATGTTCACATAAACTGGACTTGTATCAGATCATCATCTCAAAGCATGATCAAATCTGCACAACAGTTTTTTGCACTGTTGGCATCTTGCGCTTTTACAGGTACATTTATTCCACTTCATGTTGCTGTCATTCTAATACTGTATTTATTCATTTTTCATACTGTACATATTATCATTATTACTATACATATGTTTAGTGTTGCTGTGAAAGATGTTGCTGCTGGAACGATGGAAATTTCCTCTGGCATGGGAAGCAATAAAGGATCATCTTATCTTAAATACATATTTTGCTAATACTGCTGTCATTTTAGTTATTGAGGACTATTTAATTCTAAAGACTGACAGTAACTTTTGATTTTTAAACAGTTTCTCGGCCCTTTAAGTTACATCCTCTTCTCTTTTTTATTAGCTGAGTCAAATCTGCCTCAAATAAAAGTGCAGAACTTCACAAAAGATAATTAATAATGCATAAAATAATGATCTTTAGGGTGACTGCTCATGCACTGTGTCTACTTCGGGCATTAACAAAAGCAATACAATATAACAGCTCTTTGGTTTGTGCTGTGGCCTTTATTCTAATCCATTCACACAGGTAGAATCATGAAGGAACATAAAATGAAAATAAAAACGTATACCATTAGAATCTAACATACATAAATATGGGAAAATGATTAAAGAATACACACATGCAGATGTGCACAATAATGAAGCCACATACTATTATTGTTTACTAAAATCATACGCAAACAAATATTCCTGCATGTCACTCTGAATTTGTTGAACAAATTTGTTGTTTTAAACTCAACGCAAAGGCACTTTATTGTAATTTCATGGTTATTTGATGGACTTATCCTTGTTATTTCCAAGGTTTTATACTTCTATTGGTTTGTTTTGTTCAAAGTTTTTACATGACTGTGTTAAACATGTTCACAATATAATATAATCTAATCTTTGTCATGGTGATTTTGAGGGACGTTTTCAGTTATTTATCTTGTATTTTTCTGTTATTGCTGCCTATTGGCAAAAACACTCATTCAAGAGAGGCTTTCTGGGTTAAATAAAAGACATAAAAAGGGCTAAAATGTCTGAAGCCTGTTAAAATGCAGTTCTACCGTACAAATGCTCTGTGCTGTTACTGAATGAGGGCTGCTGCATCAGTGTGAGAAGTGACACTTGAGAAACGTGTCTTTCAGGTCAGATAAATTTGGATTAAACAGTATTTTAAGGGGAGCTGCGCTGTTTCAGGGCCCGTCTCCGTCTTACCTGTGTCTCAGTCAGCATCAGCGAGGTGGCCACTTCAAATCGTTTGGGTCTGGAGAGGTATTTGTTCAGTTTGAACTGGTTCTCCAGCTCCAGGAGCTGCTGGCTGGTGAAGGCGGTGCGGGGCCTCCGGCATTTCCCCAACAGGCCAGACTGAGGGCCGGCTGGAGGAGAAAAAGCAGAAATATCATCAGTGTGTTTGTTACAGTTTTTCATGACAGATTGTCTTATTTGATAGCAGCCTACAGAGCTTCATGGATCTACTTGGTTTGAGTTTATGACATTTTTTTGGTAACATTTGGATTCATTTAAAGCCTTAAACAAGCCTGCACTGCCACAAGTCTTATTTATAGAAATCCAAGGACATGAGAAGTTCAATGTAATGTTGTGGGAGGGAACAGGCACATATGCCGGCACTCTGTGGCCATCATTAACTATAATAGCTTTACTCCAGTTTATTGTTGACTGGGGGGACACGGCAGAAGGCCATAAAAACACAGGCATGCCATTAACTTAATGAAAATTCAATGAAGGCTTTTGGGATTTTATTGATGAACTACAGAACGTTTTAGGTGTTTGTTTATAGTTTCTTCGTCACACAAAGACAATTTTCATCGGGTTGGCGTTTATAGAGAAATAAATGGGCCAAAATTAAAATATGACACAGAGATAAGCAGTAAATCCGAGGCCGGTGGACTGGAAGGGAAGATGCATGCTGTTAGCGAGGAGACAAACCACAGCCAGTATGTAGATCTGAGACTGTACTTTGATTAAAATATGGCACAAAGCATGGCTCGGAAAAAACGCGCTGTAAATGATGCTGGCTTGATTTAGGAGAGACATGAAAGAATGAGAAATATACAAACAGTGGCTATTTGGGTCCGATTTCCATAAATATTTTTGATTCCAAATCTCTGAAACATATTAGAAGAAAATTATATAGTAAGACTTGCTAATTAGAGATGTCATTTGAATAATAAATCGGGGATATTTCTTCCGGGAAAAACATAAAACAACAACAAATAAGCAATAAATTAATAAAACCCATAAAACCTGTAATCAATTAAGTCGAGTATATAATAATAACAGTAATAATAATAATAATAATGATGATGATAATGATAATAATAATAATAATTTGGAGAATAACTTTGTTCTTGCTGTAAATTCTTTCAGTATGACATTTGAACTTTGTACATTTTGGAACTATAAAATACATATTTTTTAAAATCATACTTACAGCTGTAATCTGGCAGTCGTGGCATCATGATCCCGGCGCGGATCCAGTGCTCCAGGGGCAGAGATCCGGCCATGGCAGCCGCCTTCAGGTGCTCCGGGTAGGTCTGCGTTAGCGGCGTAAAACCGGTGTAGGCGAACGGGTGCTGCCCTCCCAGCGCAGAGAGCGGGTACATGGGCGCAGGGTACATGCCAGGAATCGCCCCCTGAGGCAGCGAAGCGAGTCCCGGATGGCTGAGATTCAGGACACTCGGTTTGGGGATTAGTCCGGTCTGGAGCTGAACGGCCCGTGGAGACGGGGTGTCCGCACGGCGGCAGGAGACCGGGCTGCCCGCGGGGCTGTCGCTGCTCAGACCCGGGGACAGGTCCCGGCCGCCCCGGTGGGTCTCATCTGCGAGCAGGGCGTCAATTCTGAAGTTTTTCGATTTCTCCATGACGGCTTCACCCAAAGGAGCGACAATGCAGAGTCGTGGAGGAATGAGCGCGTGGCCGGTGCGCACCTGTGCCGTGCGTCAGAGCGCAGACAGCGGAGCCTCTTCCGTTACAAACTCATATGTTTTCCTTAAATTTTCGTTAAAAATCGGCCTGGAAATGCTCATGTGCGGTTCGAGAAGAAGCATTGACACATCACCAACTTCTATTAACGACTGATAAACCTAAAAAAATATATACTTTTTTTTTTTTTAGCAGTTTCTAAATTGCTATCGTTCGCGTGTGCATCCCTGCGCCACTTTCTCTACATTCTCCTCATACATGTCACTCTGCACCATCACAAACCACGGAGGTGTGCGTCTCTCTCCATCAGCCGTCCTCCTCCACCCTTGAAGGCCGCTGTGAGCTGGGATTGGCTGAAGCCTGAGCTGCTCTGACGGGCCTCTAATCAGCTAATTACTCGCTCGTTTCTCCCCCCCAGAAAGCGCTCAGAGTGAGGTAATGTCCAACCCCTGTCCCGCCTGCAAACACCTTCAACTGCATCAAAGCGCGGAGGTACATTAGAAGATTGGGCAATTGTATTTTCAGTATCTATCTTACTGCCAGCTCATCGCACTCAGCTACCTGCATGAAGGAAGAATTATACACCCAGCTCTGATTAGTTCATTATTACAGCTTCAAACATCCTCCAGCACCAAAACACTGGCTGTTTTTCAGCACTAATGTTATTGGATGCCTCTGATTGGAGAATGTTAATAAAAACATGGTGACCAGTATTTAAATCAGTGATATTAATCACTGGACTCATTCTCATACCAAGGCCATACCAGTACCATTAAAGTTTACGATTAAGAATTGCACACAAACCGTATAAAAGTGTAATGACTTGGCAGAAGAGGCTATAAGTTAATTGGCCTCCTGCTTAATGCCAACTAATGTCGCTTTAAGACCTGGAAAACAGAAGTGCATCAGCTTTATTTGTTCTCTTTTTTCAAATGGAACAAAAACGAAAATTTGTAGAAACAACAACATGTGCCAACATAATAAAACCGAGTTTAACTGTGAGAAATTGGTTAAAATATGAATTTAGACAATGTCTCTTATCTGATTCTTTCACTAAATTGAGAATTTGTGTCTTGACGGTGATGAAACTGAACTCCTGCCCACATTATTTTACACATAAGGCAGCATTTCAGTCATAGATCTGAACGAAATATTGATTTTTAACCCGGTGAACACCCAATAAACCACATTTATCTGAAAATAAAAGCGCATGCAGTTGTATTTATCTTCAAATGCTGTTTATTTAGTAAATGCTGACTGTAATTCCTGCAGGAAAACAGATTTCTGAACCTTTAATTTATTCATTATGCTTATCAAATACTGCCATACTAAACTAAACATAAAAATGTGAAATGTAAATTAGAAATGTAAGAGTTTCGGGTATTTTTGGCACAAATTGCAGCTCCCCAGGTCCGGATATTGAACAGGTTTCTGAGGTATTACATGAAATATAGTGGAGATTTGATCATTTTAGTTCTTCATCAGTAGTTTAACGCCTTTAATAACAATCAGACGTCTGTCTTTACTGTAGATGTGACAATGATTCAGTCTACAAGCTGCAAAACCCCAAAACAAAATGTACATTATCTCGGGAGATTGAAATCCCTTCTGCTGCTCTGAATCCACCCCATCTTTTGAAGACCCTGTGATTTGTAATTGGCCTTAGTTTGAGCATAGAGCTTCTAGTTGACCTCCAGGAGATTGGAGCTCCAGCAGATCCATCCATTCCTCCTCTCTGGCTCAGTGTCTCTCTTCCCTCAGCTCTCTATCAGGCAGATTACCGCCTGTCTCCTGATATGAAGGTAATTTGCTCCAAAGAAATCAGTCTTGCTTTCTGCCTCTTTTTCTCGACCTTTTCACCCTCTTCCGAAGCCCTCGTTCCCTTCATTTTTATTATTTGAAAGTAATTTAAATGGGAAGGCCAGGCTAAAGCTGGGCCTGTTGAGTGAGGCACAAATTAAATTAAATCCACTTCCAGTGTCTGCTGCCTTCCTCTGCTTGTCTCCTTGAAATAATCACATGTCTCTGTATGTGTGAATAGGCCACCATCCATCTTAAAAAAAAAAAAAAAATAGAAATTGAAGTATAAAATGTCATAAAATAAAATGGAGTTGAAAGGGTTTTAGCTCAAAATCAATCAACAAATACAAGAAATACAAGAAAAAAATGAATGAATGAATAAACAAAAACAAATACATTTTGAAGGATGACACCTAAAGTTCAATATTCAGAATTTCTAAAGAACACTAGCAAAAAAATTAGTAAATACATTAATAAAAGCCCTTTTTTTTAAATTCTTCTGCAGGATCACCTTCTTATATATTTCTCTTTGGACCCTTATAGTGATATAAAACAACTGACAAATGTCAGAATCAACTTTAATCGCCACAGCATACAAGGAATTTAGCTTCAGCTGTTGGTGTCGCCATAAGAATAAGGAAAGAGAATAATAATAATAATAATGATAATAATTATAATAATGATAAAGAAACTGTAGAAAGAAGAACAGGGGGAAAGTAGTCATAAAATAAACAGAACACAATATATAGGCCTACAGATATTTACAAGCTAGAAATTATCATTGTTCTAAGTGCAAAAAGTACCGGTACTGTACCATTGGTATATTCCATATTATACAGGTCTGGAGGAGCGGCTCAGCTGTTTATTAGGGTGATGGCATTGGGAAGAAGTGTGAAATGTGAAAGCTAAAGTCTTCTGCAAGTCAGGGTCTAATGATTAATGAAAAATTGAATGTCAGTGGTGCAAACTGCTAAAAACAAAAATAATTTCATACAATTCTGTACCACTAACTGACATGCAGGTAACACAGCGCCCCATTTTGGTGCAACTGCAAGTTTCTTGACAGTTGATTATTTTATCTCTTATAATCTCACCTAGGAGTCCCCCAGAGGAAAATTCGCCAATTTGGAGCCAGATTCTGTTTTTTCTGCATCTTCCTGTGTGGCAAACCGGCCCTTTCCTCTGGTGACTCTACAATATGACCACTACCCATGTTTGGACAACATGTGGGAAGTTGTTGCAGTTCACACTTAAGAATGATAAATGACAAACTGAAGAGGCCAATCAGGTTTTCAAGACACTCCTGGTTAGAGTTTGGTTCAGAATAAAGTGTAGCAGCAACAACAAGTTGGATTATTAAGAGTTTTGACCTTTCATTTTCAGTTTTATTCATCATCAGACTGGAACAATGAATTTTCCCAGAATGGTTTACGTCCAAATAGTCATAAATGTAATAAAATTCCAGCCTCAGCTGTACTTTGTGTTTATCCCTATTTACACTGTTAAACTAAGATGGAAACTGGTGAATAAACAAAGCTTAACTTCAAAAATATGCATTGTGATCATTGCTTAGCATTTAGCTAAAGGTGCCGCTGTGCTTACGTGCAGTTTAACAGAGCTGCTAGGATGACTGTCTTGTTTTTCACTTGCTTCAGAACTTTAAATGGCAGAGATAGTGATGACATCGATCAGTGAGGGAGAAACCTGTCCGAGGTCAGGGCTGGAACGCTGCAGTACAATGGGACCAGTATGATTTACTGTGTAGCTGATGCTCACCACTGAGTCAGAAACAGTGACTCAGGCTCCTGATTGTAAGTTAAAACTCAACAAAAAGGCCTCTTAACAGTGAATCTGATCTGATCTAAACTCTCATTACCTTGTTTCCCTTCATCCGTCAGACCTGTCCTCACATGCACATGCCCTTTTGAACCTTTTACAAAACTCTCAAAATGCAGCGCACACCCTTTAGCACCGTGAGAGGACAATTGGTTCAAAGAAGCCGCCGGCCCTCGACTACAAAGCCAGAGTTTATCAACCAGTTATGCGTCAGTAAACTTAGCGGCCAACAGGAGTTTACTGAAACATTAAAGAGCTTATCAGCAATTACAGGCATATTTTTCAATCATTACCACAGCTCTGAGACAGCTTGCCCTGTCCTTAAACTAATCCAGGTGTGCTGTTGTGTTCACCGTGTGCTGGCTCGGTCAGCAGGCCTACATTATTCACTGCCACTGGCTCACTAATTTTCACTGGTTTATTTAACCAATTGATAAGATCCCTCAAGCTACTGATAGACGAGACTGAAGAAAGATCAGGAGCTGAAATGGACCAACATTTCTGGACCTTCTACAGCTTGGTTCGATAGCACGGATCACATGAAAACATGTTAAAATCACACAGCTGGCCTTAAAAGATCGACTCATTGATTCACTATCCATGGCGTGTTCAGCTTACTTTGTGTTTGTCTGTTCGTGTATCAGGCATGTTGTGACACCCGAAGCTTTCAGGGACGCCGGTGAGCAGCACCACCTTTCCCACCAGGCCTGGAACATTCAGACCGCGGTTGTGATAAATGATCTGGACACACAATGGGCTTTCTGTGAAGTGAAAATCAGCTCTCTATGCCGCTGGTAATTAGACTAATTCCCACAGTGTTAAAGGCAGATGATAAATCAGCCCGCTTTCGGCCAGACCTTGAGACCAAAATTAATGTTGTCTCATTAAGGAGATAAAGGTAATTTATTAGAGTTTTACTTCTCCTTTCAGTCCCTGTACCTTGTCCCTATCATTTATTAACCAATATTGAGCTTTGCCATATGACATCTAGCCCGCAGGATGTGAATCTCTTTAGGTCTGTCTTTGCTACTTTGGCCCCTTCCCACACCCACTCCCCTCGTTTCTCTCACTTTCAGGTGTATATCAGCACTTTCATGAGCTGCTGGTGGAAAGATAATGCGGTTGTTTGCTGAGCATGGAAGTCATTGCTTGCAATTGGTTGTTTATTTCTGAGTTACTTTAACACATCGGTTATTTACAGCATACAACAAGAGTACGTACACCGCTAATCCAATATCACTTAGATGTCAATGATTCAAAACTGCTAACTGCATTATTTATTATTTCATTAGACTCAGACCTCTTTGGCATCCAAGATACCAGTGCTACACACATTTCTGAAGAAATGTTTTGCCATCCATCACCCAAAGGTGCTCTTTTGAGTTCAAGTCAGGCAGTATACTCAACCGACTTTTTCTTCAAGAGAAACTGTTGCAAACTGCAGCCGAAAACTTTGGATGGTTATCATGCTTGAATACTCTACTTCTGCTAAGCTTCTGCAGACTGGGAATCATCTTCTCAGCTGGTGTTTTGGTATATCTATGGCTTTCATGTTGCTGTCTATAAATGTCATCTTCCCAACACCTTTTGCACTCGTACAGCTTCATATCATCACACGCTTACCTCTGTGCTTCACTGTCAGGAATATATCTTCACTGTGGTAGTCCTAGTTAGGATTCTACCAAACATGCTGGACCACACCTGAGCTGAACAAATGTATCTGATCACATCTGACCAAAGAATGCACTCTGGAGTATTCACCATGCTTTACGTTTTTGAGCAAAGTTTATCTCACAGGGATATGTTTTAGGACATCTGCCACAGAGGCTGACCTTGTTCAATGTCTTTCACGCTGTCTGGGACATCATAGAAATTCAGATTTTCATTGGGAACCCCTGTGCCCAGTTGGAAGCACTAGATCATCTGTTTTTTAAGCTACATTGTGCAACTAGCCTTTTGTCTGTAGAGTCATTTCAGGAGGGCGACCACTGCAGCTCTGATTAGTTGTACTGTTGTTCATTCGACATCTCCTGACGACTGCTGCAGCTGTGTTTCGACTGATTTCTATTTGCTGTCTGATTTTCCTGTGTCTTTGTCCATATTTGTGAAGTCTCCCAGTTCGATTTTTCAAATGCAACATAAGGAGGAGTGCCAGCAGTTTGTCGTCAACACTCTTGCTTTGGCAACAAACCGTGATGGTTCCAGTGGTGGTGTGGCCTACAGGGTCAGCACAGAGGAGAAAGTCATTCTAGGAAATGACTTACCCACCTTCTTTGATCAGTGACATGTTTGTTTCCCTGACAATAGCCATGGCTCAGTTTTATGCTGTTTCAAATGTTTTCCATATGGCGCCATGATGCCGACATGCAGATGGATGCAGTCCATAAACCAAAAATCATGACGTTCCTGGTATTCACAGGTCGTTTTATAACTACGTTCATTCAGTAATGCTGATTTAAAATCACAAGTGTACTCATTTTCATGTCAGTGAAACCAAATTATCTAACTTTTTTGAACCAAGTTTCTATTTTGGGTCCTGTATTTTCATTGTGGTTTTCATAAATCTTTATTTTGGATTGTTCATTAGACAAAAAAAAGCTTCACTCACCAGCTTAGAAATAATGCAGTTATGAAAATAAGATTCAGTTTTGAACCATCTGACATTTAGGTGGTATTCCACAAGAGTGCACTCCCCTCTGTTGTATACTTTCTAACATGTAGAGTGGATAAGTTTACATGAATGAAAGCAAAAGTTTCTTCCAATCATCCTGTTGTATTTATGACAAAAACTTCAGTTAAATCCAAGCAGCGAATTTCTACTTCACGTGAACACAAAACTAGGCCAGACTAATTGAGATTATACTCCCAAGAAAAAGTTCTTCATCGTTTGTTTCAGGATGTTCCCTAAAATGCCAGTGCCCATAGGTACACACAAGGATGTATGCAGTAACCAACATATTCTACACAGAAAGGAGGCTGGGGTGGATGGATGGGTCAGCTAATGTTCGACTTTGACATGGGAGGCCGCTGTTTGTTTCCTGTTTCCAAGTGACAGTCAGCAGCAGCATTATCAACCATTATTCCCTAATGCTTACAAAGTACTTACATGATCCTAAACTTTCCTTAAAACGAGCTCTGTAATTTTGAGAGTTAGGGCTGATTCATAGTCAGAACAATGCTGTGCATTTTGTGTTTAGAGTTGTTCCACATGGCCACACTGCAAGGCAGGATGAAATGCCAGTGATTATAGATGGAGTGGAGACTTGGTATTGTGATATGTAGAGAAATGTGTCTGTTTTCATCTAGTGAGGGAAGTCAAATGCCTCGCTTCTCTCTTACAACTGCTCAGATAACCAATCACATGCATGAACTGGGTGTAAATGTCTGAATTTGAAAGTCAGAACCCTTAAATCCAGCAAGCAACTTCAAGATGGAACCCTTCGAACCATTTTAAACCCTACTCATACTGTCAAATCATATTCATTTTTCAACAGTGATTTGAATGGAGACACTATTTTGTCTGCTCTTGTTTGTACATTTAAATTTATGTATTAGAAATTCCAAATTAGTCCATATCCATCAATGCTTTAAAACTTGAACTCGACAATGTATAGGTACATTTTCTAATTTAAAAGATCCAAATGAAGGGATGGTCTGTCTACAAGAAGCTTTAAGAATCAGCCATAGTGTAGTAAGTGTAGTAAGTATTATTGCACATGTTTCACTGTGTATTAGTTTTTAATCATGCTGGCTTTTACATCTGGTAACACCTCACTGGTATCTTTCTTGGTATAACAACTAATACAGTGCCTTGTGAAAGTATTCGGCCCCTTGAACTTTTCAACCTTTCGCCACATTTCAGGCTTCAAATATAAAGACATAAAATTTTAATTTTTTGTCAAGAATCAACAACAAGTGGGACACAATCGTGAAGTGGAATGAAATTTATTGGATATTTTAAACTTTTTTAACAAATAAAAACCTGAAAAGTGGGGCGTGCAATATTATTCGGCCCCCTTGCATTAATACTTTGTAGCGCCACCTTTTGCTGCAATTACAGCTGCAAGTTGCTTGGGGTATGTCTCTATCAGTTTTGCACATCGAGAGACTGAAATTCTTGCCCATTCTTCCTTGCAAAACAGCTCGAACTCAGTGAGGTTGGATGGAGAGCGTTTGTGAACAGCAGTCTTCAGCTCTGCCCACAGATTCTCCATTGGATTCAGGTCTGGACTTTGACTTGGCCATTCTAACACCTGGATACGTTTATTTGTGAACCATTCCATTGTAGATTTGGCTTTATGTTTTGGATCATTGTCCTGTTGGAAGATAAATCTCCGTCCCAGTCTCAGGTCTTTTGCAGACTCCAACAGGTTTTCTTCCAGAATGGTCCTGTATTTGGCTCCATTCATCTTCCCATCAATTTTAACCATCTTCCCTGTCCCTGCTGAAGAAAAGCAGGCCCAAACCATGAGGCTGCCACCACCATGTTTGACAGTGGGGATGGTGTGTTCAGGGTGATGAGCTGTGTTGCTTTTACGCCAAACATATCGTTTTGCATTGTGGCCAAAAAGTTGGATTTTGGTTTCATCTGACCAGAGCACCTTCTTCCACATGTTTGGTGTGTCTCCCAGGTGGCTTGTGGCAACCTTTAAACGAGACTTTTTATGGATATCTTTGAGAAATGGCTTTCTTCTCGCCACTCTTCCATAAAGGCCAGATTTGTGCAGTGTACAACTGATTGTTGTCCTATGGACAGACTCTCCCACCTCAGCTGTAGATCTCTGCAGTTCATCCAGAGTGATCATGGGCCTCTTGGCTGCATCTCTGATCAGTCTTCTCCTTGTTGGAGGTGAAAGTTTAGAGGGACGGCTGGGTCTTGGTAGATTTGCAGTGGTCTGATACTCCTTCCATTTCAATATGATTCCTTGCACAGTGCTCCTTGAGATGTTTAAAGCTTGGGAAATCTTTTTGTATCCAAATCCGGCTTTAAACTTCTCCACAACAGTATCTCGGACCTGCCTGGTGTGTTCCTTGGTCTTCATGGTGCTCTCTGTACTTTAAACAGAACCCTGAGACTATCACAGAGCAGGTGCATTTATACGGAGACTTGATTACACACAGGTGGATTCTATTTATCATCATCAGTCATTTAGGACAACATTGGATCATTCAGAGATCCTCACTGAACTTCTGGAGTGAGTTTGCTGCACTGAAAGTAAAGGGGCCGAATAATTTTGCACCCCCCACTTTTCAGGTTTTTATTTGTTAAAAAAGTATAAAATATCCAATAAATTTCATTCCACTTCACGATTGTGTCCCAATTGTTGTTGATTCTTGACAAAAAATTAAAATTTTATATATTTATGTTTGAAGCCTGAAATGTGGCGAAAGGTTGAAAAGTTCAAGGGGGCCGAATACTTTCACAAGGCACTGTACCATGTCTGTAAGCAAAACATTTCAGGATGCAAATTTATCTTAAACATAGCACTGGAATTAAGTGTCTGGTGTGCTAATTTGATAACAGATTATCTGAGCTAATCAATAAAAGCTAAATAAAGCAGACACGTCTGACAAACCACAGCTGATGTGGAACAAGTAAAGCAAGGGTCCAAAGTGTCCTCAAAGTCTAAATTGGGAAATTCCAACCTTACGACTCTCCAATCTGTTTCCCAGCTCACCTGTTTCTGTTTTCCCACAAAGGAAACAAAAGCTTCCTTTCAACATTATCCAGTCCAGTATGACTTTTATGGCCATTTAATGGGTCCTTCCATCTAACAGCTCTGTCTTTTACTGTCACCCATACAAGGGCCCCATTGTGCGTAGATATGGGAGATAGGAGATAAATACACCTTATCAGACACAACAAGACATCATTACTTTCACCCTGCTATCTCACAGTCCCTTTCAACCATGCATTATCTGACCACTTATGTGGATATTCAGAGTCATCAAGTGCTTTGAAGACGTCCGCCAGTTGGCTGTTTGCTGCCTGCTTCTCCTTTCTCAGTTTCACCTGTATGGTACGTTATAAATTAAGGTCTTTCCCACCACTTACTTTGCTGCCTAAAATGACATTTAAATCGGCATTGCTACTTTAGGGACGGAGGTTATTGCTCATAATAGCAAGACTTCTGCCGTGCTTTCTGCAGTGAGGAAATTGCCTTTCTGCCATTAGCACTCAGGTAATGTCTTCTTATTGCCCAATTTACCCGTTAACACTAACCAAAGGTTACCGAGGACAGACACGCAGCGAAAGCAACACACAGACAGATCGGGATTTTGAGGTAAAAATTCTTCTATTTGCAGAAAATTCATCAATAAAATACCAAGAAATTTAAAGTTGGTCTACAGTTATTCAGTGTGCCAGCTATTTTTCTAGTTTGGATTACTTTGCATTGTGTGATAAGCACTGAATGATACTGCTTCTTTCAAACAGATAATACTGATGAGAAAATGACAAAAAAATGTTTCTTTTCTTTTGGCCATGCTGCAAGCCAGGCTGTATAGACAGCAGTTGGTCTGCCGCTTCTACTTTGCAGACACATTTGTGGTTTCCACTGATATGTCACTATTATTAATATATACAACTATTAGATGGGTGGATTTTTATTGGGAGTCTCAAAATATGCAGCTTTTTTGATAGTTTGTAATAACTTGGCTAATCTCATTACATTTCATTTAGCACCTGCATGAAGTTTGCTTTATCCAGAACATGTTGTGAAACTACATTCTGCTACTGTAAAATGTTTCACTAAAGATTGAGAAAGCAAACATTTGAAAGCATTACTCTGTTGTAGTAAAGTATAAAATATCGAGATAAAAATATATATGGTGTCCTAATGTGATTGTGTACCATCACCTTCAGCCATAGACTTAGAGCTGCTAAACCTAACTTATAGCAACATTTCAAGCTTGCAGAGAAGAGCAAAAAATAGCCCTACATCAACTAGGCTATGTGGAAAAAGGTAGACAACATCCCATAATTAGAAAGAAGCTGCCTGGTACCTGTACATGCACAGAAATACACAAAATCTGCACAGATTTTCATCTTGCATGGTGTCCCCCCCCCCCCCCCCCCCCCCACACACACACACACACACACACACACACACACAAATCCAGCATTATTCCATTGCAGCTAAACAAAATTGCTGCATCTTCATGTGTGCACAGAACAACAACTAACTCTACGCTACAGACTTGTGGATTTAGGGATACAAAAGCAAACCTCTGTGAGCAGACAGATAAGACTGACAGGACGCTAATCTACAGTGTATTAAACATTCATCGTGCTGCTTCCATCAGCTGTGAAATCATCAGTAAATGCCAGTGTGCCCGTTTCATTGGCAGCCGTTACAAAGCCACCACCATGTTTGACAGATGAGGTGCTATGTTTTGGCTCCGCGGTGCTTCCATTTGTCTCAACTCTTTCCTCTTTCCATTAGTTTCACTGAGGCCGGTTTTTGTTTCATCCGTCTGCAGAACTTTGTTCCACAACTCTGTCGATTATGTTTTGCGTGTGTTTGTGAACCGCTAACTGGTCCCTCTGTTTTTAAAGCTTACCAAAGAGCATTCTTGACTTTCTGTGCACTCATTAAAGGGGTTTCTTCACCATGCAAATTATTTTCCAGTCAAGATTTTTGCTCTTTAGATTGTTTGCTATTTTCTTTTTATTCCTGTGTGCATCAGCTTCATTTGCATGAACCCAGCTGTTGATTTGGTAAACCCACTATTTTACTTTTTTTCTTCTTATAATTTTCTTCACAATCTTAGTGTCAATTTCCAATCAATGCTGAACCATTGTTGAGCTTTTTTGTGAACAAATTAGCACTGAAACATCACATGGCTGTCCAATCAGTGTCCAATCACTTCTAAACTCTTACAATTTCAGCCCTATGTGTTACAAGGGATATGCCTCACGTAGTTCTTTCAATATCGATGTTAATCTACTTAAATTCAAAATCAGACTTGGTGTTTTAATGTCATATCCATTATTTTATTTCACACTAAACATGCTGAAGCACCAAGGCGTGTAGAATAGTATATGTGTAAGTGTCTGAATACTTATGGTCATTAAACGTGTTGGAGTGTACTGAGAAAGTTTTCTCATTTGAACCAGTTAAATCTTAAAAGAAATCTCTATGGTGCACGATATGCCACGCAAATTAGAAGTAATATTCACTTCTGCATGGGGCTAATCTTTTAAGCAAATGAATCTCTTTCTAGTAATGCTAGTAGTGCCGCCTCCCATCAGGTAATTTCTGTTAGAGGTAGTCGATATTCCAAAAATGGGAATGAATTGATCAGTCGCTAAACTTTGTCAATAGGCTAAATGGAGCGCTGTTAAGATTTGTCAATCTATGAAATTGTGGCGGAGGTAAATCATAGCATTGTGGTGTATTTTAATGGCCCTGAATTGATCAAAACGTCTGTCAAGGTGTGACGAAGTGCGGCCCGTCTGGCAACAGAGCTCTGATGAAGTGACAAAACAGTCAAAATCCCTTCAGACTGCCAACAGAAAGATCGCTGTTCATTTGAATGTTTGAATGCAAAATGAGAAATACAATATGAGACAAAAACATCAATCTAAGCTATTTTGTTTTAGCTTTTTTTGACTTTCAGGAACTTTCTGAATATCAAAGTAATTCAAGTTTTCGCTCACGCTAAACATGTCTGTAGTTAATTTTATGATTAAATCTGGGTTCACAGCAAAACACAACATACGGCACCACTGACTCAGAAGGAACAGCTAAAGGTTTCCATCTCAAGTGGTTTAAATACAAATGTCTCCATCTCAGTCGCTCATCTTTTCCTCACTCTCTGTTCATTATATTTGTTGTATTTACGGCTACAAGGGTACAGAGGTCAGGGAACTCATCCCTCTCTGTCAGTGTGCTAATTGGTTTGAATAGGCGGCCCCTCCTCCCAGTAAACTACACATGCTCAATCTTTAAAGTGGCCTAAATCACCTTTTGTCAGTCTGTCACAAATAATGGAGAAGGACAAATTCTCCACCTTGCCTGAATTAAAAATGCACTTTAAAAGACGTCAGATAATCCAGCTTTGAGTCTAACCTGCACTTATTTGGTGTCTGTACACAGAAACCAAGGTTCTATGTGGAATTTTTTTAGAATTTACCATTCACCATTTCTACTGATGAGACATATATCATAAAACATGTCATCTAAACCAGGCATTTTACGGACAGACATCAACCATCCTTATTATGTCAACATGACAAACCTTCCAGTCACTGGCCAAGCTACAACTGAATGAACTGGAAAATTACAAGTGTTTACTCAACTTCTTTAAAAAACAAGTTAGCATCGGCAGTCATCCTTTTTTCCCCTGTGGTAGCTGAGAAGTTTTTTCTTCTCACAAGTCTCCTCTGTTGCGAGGATCATTATTTAGTTTCTTAAAGAATCAACAGAAGTTCTTGTTAAGCGGCCAGACAATGTCCTAAAATGCTTCACACATATAAATCTTCTTCCTGCAAGGCTAAGCGCGACTTTTGAAGTGTAGAGGCACAAATTATAGATATGTTTATCTCCTATAAACAGGAACAAGCCTTTTAATTGCTTTACAATTTAATACTTCTTATTTATTTATCAGTTTATTTCCTCCACACCTTTCTTTCATAATTAAACAGTTTGTCCTTGTCTTGGGGTCTTTTCTTTATTAACTGTAAAGCACTTTGTAACTTTTTCTGGAAGTAGGTTTTTTTAATGCCGACACTCATTATTTCCATGTTTCAAAATGATTGTACCAGAAAAACAATCCACACAAACTACAGCTATATCTCATGTTTATTGACATTTGATTTTGTTCAAATATCCTTACGGGATTAGCACTGTTTGTGATCTTCTGTTTGCTTTTGGTCCACTGACGTATTGCTGAGCTGGATCTGACTCACCGTGAACCAACCGAGGAACCAACAATTCTGAAATGTTCATTTGCGAGTTTTAGAGCTGCATGTTTGACATCTAGAGAGAGCCAAAAAGTTTCACCTGATTCTAGTCATGCTAAGCTAGGCTAATTGCCTCCTGTTCGTGATCCTATGAATAATTTAGAGATATGAGACTATACTTCTCAGCTAGTTAGTAAGAATGCACATGACCATATATCCAAATGTTCTTTTCATTGAATTTTAGGGCTTGTCTTCAGCAGTGAATCTCACAGTTGACTGCGTGTTTTGACCTATCAGTCTTTAAAAGCCTTTGTCTCATTAAAATATGACAAATCTTCAGTGTTGGGTGCCATAGTTATGTCTAAAGTTACAATAGCTCTCAAAGTATGTAAAGTTGCAATGAAAGCTGAGCTTTTTTTGAGGCTGACACTTAGAAGCCTGTGATGTTCAGATATGCAGTCAGATACCTTTAAATTTAAGATTAAGCGGGTAGAAATTTGAAATAAGATGCTGGATAATTTCCATGTATATATGTAAACTATACTCCCCCACTCTTTAAAAACAACATGGATAAACCCACTAATGTTGTCGAAACTGTCTTTACCTTTAACGTCCTTCATCATTGTCCTCTCTGTTTTCTTGCAACGGCTCTCCCCCCTTCGCTCTCTCTGCTCCCCCCTCCCCGAGGCTGTGCGCCTGCCCTGACAATGCAGCATTATGGAAATAAATTGTTCCATTAGGAGCGTTGTGTTCTGCCATCAGGCCAACCATGCTGGGTTATTAATGGACACGGCCTCTGCTTTGATTAAGACTGAAGATTTATGAAAAAACATGCACTGGAGGCGTTTCACCCAACATGCCGTCTTACTTTCCCAGTCTGAGGTTTGTTCACACGGCGAAGCCCCCCACAAGAAATAACCTTAGAAATGTCAGCAAACTGAAACACTTAGAGTCTTCTGCTAATTGACAGAGCATAGTTTTTTAAATTTCTCTTTTGAGCTTGATGATATTCACCTTGGCAACAACATGCTCTGAACACATTACAAAATGTGGATGATTGTCACAAATCTCTGATGAATGTTTGAAATATTTTAAGATGTATTCACACACGAACTGTATTATGCTATAATAAAGAAGATCGTGAAAGGTCCCGTGTGTAGGAATTTGTGGCATCTCACAGTGAGACTGCAGATAAGAACCAACTAAATACCCCTCACCTCACTCCCCTTACAAGTGTGTAGGAGAACCTACAATGTGAAAGGTTGTTTTCTAAACTATTGTGGGAACTGGACCCACTCATTCTGAAGGTATAAAGGGCTCTTAGGTTACAAAAACACAACAGTTCTTATTTTCAAGTGATTATGCATTGATTAAAAAAAAGCATAATTATGAATGTTATGCTCCATTTCTACCAATAGATTCCATTAACTCCTGCACACCACCCCTAGAAAGTCTGTCTGCCATGTTTGTAGGGCTCTGAGGCCATTTTATTTGAGCAAACTAACATTTCCTTAACAGCGCTAAACTTAAAATATACCTACCAAGAGTATTATCAGATTTGAAGGGTGTTTGGGCATAAGCCAAATTACTGGACAATTTGAAATATGACCTCAAGGCGGCTTTTTGCTGAAATGATTGCAGTTGAACCTGAGGGAGATGTGACAATCTGTACAACATTTAATTGCAATCCATTCAATAGATGTGAAGCTATTTCACTAAAGAAATAATGTCAGTCTCATAGTGACACTTGTGGAAAGGTGTGGGCATCAAGACGGACTATTGCCATCACTGATGGCATCGAAAGTAAAAGGATGCAGTTTACAAGACAGACGGTTAGAAGAGTCTTTGAGGATTCAGGAAATAAATTCAAAAGAAGTGCAAGTAGTTTTTAAAAAACTCAAGTTTGTCAAACATGTAGGAAAAAAACCCAAAACAAAACAATGATTGGCTTTGTGCAATACATAAGGTGTCCAAAACTGGAGCACTCATGGAACAGTCTGGGTGTCAAAGTAGACCAACTGACACTGCTATCGCTGGAAACAGCTATGAACTGAATAGATGAATGAAACAATGCAGTTTACTAACTGGATGATTAGAAGAGTCTGTGAGGATTTAGGAAATAAATTCAAAACGAGTGCAAGTAGTTTTAAAAAATAGTCTGGTTTGTCTAACCTTTCACAAAAAAACCCCCAAAACGATTGACTTTGTGCATGGAAATACGTAAAGGGCACTTGAGGATAAGTCTGGCTATCAAACCCAACCAACTGACATTGCTATCGCTGGAAACAACTAACAACTGAACAGATAAATAATGCAGTTTGCAAGCTAGATGGTTCGAAGAGTCTTTGAGGATTCAGGAAATACCTTCAGACGTGTAAGTAGTTTTAAACACCAGTCTGGTTTGTGTAACATTTAGAAAAAAGCGACTGGTTCCAAGGCTCCAATCCACGCTAATTCCACTAACAGTGAATAGCTACAAGAGTAACCTGAGTGTTATTTATAAGCCACCTTTTAGCATCACTTTAACATCTGATTTAACTCTTTACAAGCTATGGTTCAGCTAAACTGGCAGCTGCTACAATGTGCTTCTCTGAGTGCAGTGCATCAGAACAGTGTAAGCTACATGCTATTTCAATACCTGCATCTTCACCCATTTTATTAATATCATACAGGCCTTAATCATTCCCTTTCTGCAACACAGGTGTGTGTGTGTGTGTGTGTGTGTGTGTGTGTGTGTGTGTGTGTGTGTGTGTGTGTGTGTACAAGTGTGACTGATCCCATTTATCAGGCCAGTTAACCCTTGGCAGCAAGTAGTAATTCGGAGCAGGACACCAGAGGGGGATGCAGGCACTCGCTCTAATTAAATCCCCCCTCCGCCTGCCCACCCACACCTACACAGTCTGCCTCCCCTCCTCCGGCAGGAGAGACACTGACCTTCCAACCCTGCCTTCCCCCCTGCCGCCTGTATCTCCACTTCAGCTCTGCAGACCTCAAAGTGACACACGGAAACTGTTTTCTCTCCTAATAGGAGCTTACACTTCAATCTCCACTTAAACTGTCGAGGTGCCAAATAATTTTAAATGAATTTTTCGCATCTCGCTTCACCTAATGAAAGACAGTCCTCATCAGTCACCACAGTGAAAAGAAAACGCCCATCAATTAAAGCCATCAGGCCCTATAAACGTATAGTAAGCGCAGAACAATCACAACAGACGAGAAATAATCATAATTAAATAATCACCATTGGGATTTTTTTTTCCCGTCTGAATTTATAGTTACTACAATGAATGACAAATGACTCTGAGACTGAATGTGCTTTTGTGTTTTCAGGAACACTAGTGGCACGGCTCCAGACGAAAATATCTCAACAAATATTAGATGGACTGCTATTAAATTTTGTACAGACATTTATGGTCCCCAGAGGATGAAGCCAGTGATCGTTTGACTTTTCGTCCAGCACCAGCAGTCTGATGCTGTGTAGGACTTTACTGAACGAGGGTTGACTGCAGCCGTTAGCGTCTGCGTCTCACTTTCAAAGGTGGACAAGCTGGAAACTGTTGCCATCCAGCGGCAAACAAATCCGTCGAAATTCTCAGAAAAACACGATATCATTATTAACAACTGGCCTCACATTGATCTATTTACGACAGTCTTTTTCTTATTGTAACTGTATTTGCTTTCCCAGGACTGTTCAGCTAATCGACATATGATGATGATGCTTTTCCCCTTTCAACTCTGTATGCCTTCGCTGAGCTGTTGACCTTTTCTAATCCAACCTGTTTTCAGCGCGAGTGACATATGATCCCCGTGCTGACTCAGAATAAATGCGGCCTTCCACCACTTGTGAAGTAACGACAGCGAATAAAGTGGCATTAATGTGAATAAGTGTTTGCACTGGTATGAAGGCGTACAGCTGGCTTTTGTGTGGCACGCTGGGTTCAAAAGAGGGTTAAGAGCAGGGTAATCTGTCTGGCTGACAGCATCAAAGCGCCTGACATCATTAACAGTGACAGTCCCAGGCTGAGGCGTAGCCACAAAGGCTCCATCCACTGTTTGTGAAGGTTACACATGAACTTGTCCGCATGCAAGTACAGGTACCTGCATTCGCATATACACAGAAATATGCTTTGGACTGACCCGCCTGAGGAGACAAGGCTCGCCGAATCAGTATCTTCTTTTAAATCACTTCTTAAAACCCACTTTTATAGGCTCGCCTTCAAGTAAAGTTCTCTTTTATCACTCTCTGCATTTTTATCCCTTTTAAAATTGTCACTGCTTGTAGTCCCTCTTTCTAACCTCCTGATTTTAATCTATTTCAATCTTTTATTTTCTCTTCAGCTTCTCTCTTAGCATTAGCTATCCATTCTTTACATTTTTTATGTTCTGTCAAAGCACATTGTGAATCTTCTTCTTCTTCATTCAGAATATGTTCTAAAGCTAATTATAATGTTGCATTTTTGAATTGGGCGAATATCAGGAGCACAGCCACTATTTCATTAACACAAAATGCAAAGTTAGTGAACTGACTACCAGTGCTCTTGAAGACACTCGTGTTTAACAATGTCACAGGAAGAAGTCCATCATAAAAAGGCAGATCTTTTATTGCCAACACGGTTTACAGGTTAGCAGGCTTGAAGGAAAACTGTCTTTCTTATCTACCTGCAAAGGAAGACAGATATTTTTAGAAGGCTGGAAGAAGACGTGTCTTTTGGCCGAATCCCAGACAACTATAACAGGTACTGAGTAAATGGCTGCTTGGGACTTTACAAGACGTTAAACTTGTTAAATGACACTCTTTTTATGACTATTATCCCTGACAGCTGTCATAAATGTAATGCAGAAATTGGTACTCTGCTTCCTTATATGTGGTACAGTGTATGTTTTGGTTTTGGAGTGGCATTGCGAGGAAAAAACTTGCCGTACAATGACACATGGAACCTTTTCTGCACAGACGCAGCATGGCACAGTCATGTGCATGCAACAGGTTAAAGCAGAAACTTTTTGGAGCCAGGTGTTCTCGTGACGTCTTGCAGAATCAATATTGTTACCCGTGTTACAAGCGAATGTGTCGAAATCGGCAAGATCTCAGTCAACAGGCCTGGGAACACTCGACCTCCATGTAAAGGATCATCACTGGTGACCAGAGATGCAGCTACAACTCAAAAGAAACTGCAGTCTTTACAGTGGAAAAGCCTGCAGTCTCCAAGACCAAAGAAGATGCATCAGGTCAGAAGCACGACAAAGAGGATACTCTGCATTTTCCTCGAAATTCAGAGTTGTGCAACATGAATTCATCCCAAGGGCCCCACAGCCAACACAGAGCTCTAATGTAACATGTAGAGGTTAAACATTCAACACAAATGATCTGAAAATGGGTGCATTATGAACCATGTTGATTCAAAAATGCAGCAAAAGGTGCTTTGGCTACAACAATGCAATCCTCACTCTTCACCTCCCCGAATGTCACAATTTAGGTCACGATTCAGCTCAAGTTGGGGCGGCATAGCTCAGTGGGTAGAGTGGCCGTCTCGAACCGAGACGCAATCGGTTCGATCCTCGGCCCGTCGTGCTCATGTCGAGGTGTCCCTGAGCAAGACACCTAAAACCCTAATTGCTCCTGATGGGGTGTGGTTAGTGCCTTGCATGGCAGCTCCCGCCATCAGTGTGTGAATGTGTGTGTGCTCCAGGGGCACTATACCGCGGCTGACCCTGCGCTCTGACCCCCAGAATCAGAATTTCCCCTCATGGGATTAATAAGGGATATAAAATAAAATAAAAAATAAATAAAGTTGAGTGGTCGCCATTTTGTCACTGTGGAGGACAATCAAAGCACATTTCAGGTGGTGTCTGACTTCCAGAAAGTGTTTCAAGGAGTGCTGGGAGCAGAATATCGCAGCAGGAGAACTCATTGGAGGGGATAGTCACCATATTCAAATCATGCCCGGTTTTTGCATCTTATTCCCTCAAATTTTTATTGCATCCCGTACAGCTATCACAAACACTCTCCACATACAAAGCCAGTAGCCATTTAATGTGGAGAAAACTATTTCTAAGGTGCCAGTGGAATATGTTATTTTTTTAATAAATAAGCTAAAGTTCAATCAACAGCACATAGGGTGACGGAGCTGAAAATACTTTGGACACAGCAAAAGACTGCTTTGATTGATACGCAGCTATCAATCAGGTGTCAGTTGTAAATCTGCACTAACTGGTTTCTGTGGCCGTTTGAGGGCAGAGGAAACAAGTAGTGAACACAACATTGCTGTATCATCAACTTCAGGTTGATATGACGACCTTAATTGTTGGAGAACAGCTATAATTTTATTTCTTTATCTGTTCTTGATCTGTAGTAAACCCTGCGGGCTCTTCAGTTGCACAGTGTTTGCTAGCTGCTAATTGTCTGTCTGCCCTTCAGAGACGAGAAGGTTTCGTGTGGATTTTTAACATAATACCACTGATGATACTCGAACCAAGATCCCTCATAAGAGAACAATCCAAGAAGAATAATTCAGAATTCAGCTTGTGTAAAATCTCTTAGGTCCCTGAGTGTGACTTTTCCTTGAAAACACAGCCAGAATGGGTCAGCCTGTTCGCTAGGTTTGTATTCTATTTACATAAAACTAAAGAGATACCAGCGGGTGTCTGCATGTATGCACACACAGGGTCATGTCAACATCTCATTTATGTAATGGCTCCACATTTATCGCACGTTGACATGACTGACGGGTGGAAATGACATCACTAACATTTAAATTGTTGTCCTTCCCTGTGCAAAGTAATACATGCTAAGTGATGCATATTCCACCAACAAGCTATGTTCTACGCTCATCTACTACCTGCACCTTTTCTCAAACACACACACGTCTATTCCCCCTCTCACTTTCTGTGCTTCATTTTACTGTCCCCACAACCTCGCGGTCGGTGTCACTGCGATATCCAATTGGCATAATTGAGCCGGGTCAGATGATAAAGAGACCTATAACAATCAATGCAGGTGAAATAAAAAACAGCTCCCAGTTATTACTTTTGTCCTTTTGCTGCATCAATCACCGCCCCTCCCCTGAACACCGCATGTTTAACAGACTGCTGTGTTTGTTTGAAGAAAAAAGAAGTTCAACATCCGAAAAGAAGGAGATGCGAGGAGGTAAGGGCGCCAGAATAAGAGAGGGAGGAGGAGGAGGAGGAGGAGGAGGAAGGTTCGGCAGCACCAGAGCTGAGATAGATGAGATGTGACAGACTGCCACTCTTTTCAGCACCTTCTCATCAGCATGACACAGCTGTCACAGCCCTATTTCAGGAAAATTAAACAGCCTTACGGTAAACTGGCCTGCCTGGGAGGAGGGGCAGGAGGAGGGAGGAGTGTGTGTGTGTGTGTGTGTGTGTGTGTGTGTGTGTGTGTGTGTGTGTGTGTGTGTGTGTGTGTGTGTGTGTGTGTGTGTGTGTGTGTGTGAGTGAAGATGAATAAGCTTGTAGTATGCAGATGGGCTTTCTGCTTCAATCCTCCCCCAACCTGTTCCCCTCCTTCAATCGCCATCCTCTCCTTTTGACATGATAATGGCTCCAAATTGATGAAGACACTTCACTCATTCGGTGACAACTCCACTGGCAAGCGACATAAACGCTTCCTCCACGCCTCCCCATCCATCACGTCTGAAGGCCCTCCCCTCTGCCTGCTTGGCATTGGCTGGGCGGGAAGTTGTTTAATCAGCTAATTTGCTCTTCTTCGGCCACCTTTAATGACCGTGCCACCTCTGGATTATCTTGTCATCCCATCCTCTTAATCAGCGCTGATGAACTGCTCATCAAACTATTAGCCTCTTTTTACCTTTGACATACTTAGCAAAGGTTACGGGCCTGTAATTAAAACTAATCTGCCGGAGCACATTTCTCTCTTTAATTGGTAGAATAGGAGCCACCTCAGTGGCGTTTCTGTAATGACTAGGAGACCCCAACTCCCAACAGACCACAAATTCAGAAAACACAAGCAAATGAGGAAAATGTCTCTGCCGCTTTGACAACAAATAGGAACGTGACGTAAACAGCAACGCAAATACAATAATTTTCATTTACTTGAGTTTCATTTATTAGTATTTTTCACAAGCGTTGCCTATGTGTTGTCAAAGTGATAAAGTTGTTTTCTTTTTCAGTTCCTCATGAACACACTTGTGTAGAAAAGAAACCGGAATCTGATTCATTGTATGTGTAAATATACTGAGTATACTGATTAACTTGCTCAGTGCATTAAGCTCAGCCGGTCTCGATTTATTTCTGAAACAAACTAAAGGATTGGAAAAAATAATAAATAGGAAACTACTATTAAAAAGTGTCATTTCAAGAGCACAGTTACGATAACTGAATATGCTGTCATGGCGTTACAAACCTATTTTTCATGTTAAAATGAAAAACAGTCTTTTTGATTAGTAGGGAGGCACCAAGGAGATAAACTGGATTGGTATCAGCACCAGTACAGTCATTATTATGCAGATCAGTTGCTGACCAATCTGCATTAAATACTTTTTTTTGCGAATGTCATCATGAAATTTGGTGCTTTCTCTGCAGTTTGCATCCGTTCAGTCATGACTGGCTTTCGTGTCACATCCAAGTTCGAGTCTGCATGGCCACATGGAATACATTTAAATCTACCATCTAACTTATTTTTGGCGGGTTATGTCTCAGAAAGTCAATTCTTAATTTTCCCGTTGCAGTATTTCCTGTTACCCTGTAATATGGGATCGCTCACCTCATGGTTTAGCAGTATGAACTATGATTGCATTTACTTTGATAATGCTTCGTTCGGCATTGCAGTTGTACTGTAATTATCTCTTCAGACGATACCAAAAAATCTGCCGAGCTTTAAATTATGAGGACATGACCAAAAAAATCACATCTTTCACAACTTGCTGAGCCTCCATAACTCTAATAATGTAGATGACAGTTTATATTCTACAATTTCATTTAGCAGACGCTTTTGTCCAAAGCGACGTACAACACAAGCAAGAATTCAGATATAAGGAAAAACCTGTAGTAAGTGCAAAAAGTACTTCAAGTGCGATTGGTCAAAGGTTGCAGAAGAATTGCCAACCAACCACCCCCCACCAAAGGACAAACGGTGAATATATTTACTCTATCTAGAAGTAGTTGGATCCTACACTTTCTTGCTGAACTGAAAAAAACTTTGGCTGATAGTACAACTAATGCAGGTATCTGCCTAATCTGCTTCTATTCCACGCTAGTAGAGGGACACATGCAGTATCTTTCTCGTGCAGTGAAATTCAGTACAAGGTTAAGAGGACAAATAACAAAACCTGTCTCTATGTGCTGGTTTATGTGGCTCAGATTAAACAGACTCGTGTTACGAGCAAAAGATCTTTCTTTGCTGGCCATTTACGCCACTTTTTTTTTGGCCATTTCAGCACAACCCCGCATAGACTGTAGGTGAAAGAGTTGTGATGCCTTTAAAAGAATTCATAACATCCAACCTGCACTGACCTTATACGGCAAATAAAAACTATCGATCCCTCTTCCCCAACTCCCACTTTAAAAGACTTATTGTGGAGCTCCATTTCATCTAATCACTTGGCAAAAGAGTCCAGCGTCTAAATAAAGAAAGAATAAATAAAAAAGTCCAGGGCCAACGTGTTGCTCTCACCTTTGCAGATGAAATTACCCGAAAAGCTGTTACAAATCAATATAATCAATGCAATCAGCTAACTGACACAGGCAATCTCCTGCCAGTAAGTAAAATACCCCCGGCGGAGATCTTTCAATCTCCAGTGCCATAATTGCCCCCAAGGGCGACGTTAGGGTGTAGCATTTTGTACACTTAATTAAATTAGTGAGCTCTGTGGACAGGGTGGGTTGCTGATCTCAAAGAGGACGGATAGGTCTGGCCTCGTGCCAGTAATTAAGGCAATACCTTTCTTGATTACGCCAATCCCCCTTAATGAACTCATTATGCATTTTAACCCAAACACTCCCATGAATTAATGAGCGCACAGAAAGCTCCTGGACGGAAACAACGCCCCGATCACAAGCATAAGTCATAACTCATCCACTCAACGGGGCAGACGTAATGTCCATATTTCTCTCTCTTTCAGCTGCAGCCAAGACTAATTTGGACTTGAGTGACAGCAAAAGTTCCGAGTCCGTACACATAAAGCTTTAAAGAAATAGGATCCCTCGTCTGGCAAGTAACAACAGAAACTTACTGGGTGACTTTACAAGGTCTCCCTGGAATCTGATCCGAATTCAGTGCGTTTGGGCAACTTTGTGTGGTCAGTTTTGCACGGACATGCACACATCCTCACAAGTTCCAAACATATGTGCAAAATGATTTAAAGAGACCTAGGAACACTGCAGGGTGGGAGCAGGTCTGCACTGACCCATAATGCTTTGCTAATTAAATAATTCACTAATTGATTCATCGCCAAATCAATAAAGCCTGCAGATGGTTTACGGCGTGAGAGCTAAAGTGTGTTTGCATCTGAAGACTGGGCTTGGGTTACAGATGAAACATGCATACACAGACTCCAAAACACCACTGCATCCTCTAAGCTAACAACAAGCAAAAGCATGTGAAATTGGTGCTAAAATGCAGGTGAACATTGCCTTGACCTTGCACTTGTGTTGTATGACATCATTCAGCCCCTCACAGGCAGATGATGGTGAATATAAAAGGTGGGGGCAGAGTGTGTGTGTGGGCTCCTGCTGAACCCATAAACACAGCTCCAACGTGAACCCAGTCCCAGGGGAGTCTGGGGTTTGTAGGTGGGCCTGAGGAAGAAATCAGACGGGATATTATTAATTCAGGCGTAATGACTCCTTAGGGTGTTTGTGTATAAAAGGGCATATGCACTGTAAATATGTGGCGTGTTGTGTACACTTTATGACTGGTCATATTTGTGTGTTTGCGCCCGGTAAGGTAGGCATTACCTTTGAAAGTAATTGGGGCAGCAGTGAAGTGTGGCATCTCACCGATCTGAGTGGATGCGCGGGTTGTAAATCCAGAAGCACGAGCAGTTTGATATTAGTTTCCAAGCATGTGTGTACAATCACACACACACAAATGCAGAAAGAGAGACGCCGAGAACAGCTACCGGCGCTCATTGTCGTCAGATGAAGGTTGTGCTCATCTTCCACGGGAGACGATTCATCCAAGACTGAGACAACTTAATTTAAAACAGAATTTCAAATTGTAAGTCAAACTGCAAATGGAAAAGTTGTTTTGAAAGCTCCAAATGAGCAGGTACAACCTAAATGGTTCATAAACAACAGCCTAGCTTTCTTCTGATATCATCGCCACATTAAAAACACATGAAAATTGGTATTCTTCAGTACCTTTTTTTGTATTTGTATTTTGCAGCAGGAATTTGCACCTATTCTACCATTAGAGAATTAGTAATGCTGCTGGGTGATGGCCCAGTTTAAAAGTGTTGCTTGAAGTTAACGCCACGGCTCTGTGTTGGCAAATGTTCCAACACCAAATTTAGAAATAATTTGTTTATAAATCTCACTTTATGCACAGAGGCACTGTCATACTTAACCCTCCTGTTGTCTCCATTTATGGGCAACAAAAAATATTGCTTCCTTGTCTGAAAAAAATCCAAAAATTAGGCAAAAAAAATCCCCCAAATTTCTGAAAATTTGCAAAACCTTCAGGAATAAAATTCCAATAATTCCTTAAAAGTTTTATTGTAAAAAAAAAAAAAAAAACACAAATTTGACAAAACTCTTGTAAATATTTTCCAAAAAAATTGGTAAAAGTCTTCAAAAAAAATCCTAAAAACATCTAAACATATATCAGTAAAACTTCTTATCTTTTCTTTTTAAGAAACATTTTTAATATTTATTTTTTCTTTTCAAAAAAATGTTCAAACATTTCCCAAATTGTCGAAAATGTGGACGTCAGAAGTTTCACTGTGAAAATATATATTTTTTCTCACATTTTCAAACTTTAAAATGGGTCAATTTGAGGGTTAAACAGGAATCAGTTTTGCACAAACTAAAAGTCTGTCACAAAGTTGGAACAATACTACTGGCTGAAATACCACCATACGTCATACAAATATGATTTCTTTTAATTGGAAACGAGCCTTAACCAAACCATAAAAAACAGCCTAACATCACTATTCCTCTTCCACCAAACTTTAGTTTGAAATATGAATCAAGGAAAGTACGATGCTTCTGGCAACCACAAAATCACGGTTTGTTCAGATGCCAGGAAGTAAAACATTATTTATCACTTGAATGCAACAACCAATTTTCACTGATCCGGGTTCCAGTGACGGTGTTTTTTATGCCGTTCCGTAGTGAATTAAAGCTTGAGAGCTGCTGCCGAACCATAGAAATGCATGTGATGAGGCTGCAGACAGATGTTTTCCAAGAAAGTTCTGGAACTTGGTAGTGAGTTCTGCCTTCACAACTAAGAACAATCTATCCAGCAGAACTAGATTTACTCCATTACCTTGCTTAAAAATGTAAGTATGTCTGTGCTACTTTATTGTTCTACTCCACTACATTTCAGGGGAAAATATTGACTGACAGTAGAAAGACATCCCTGCTTTAGGTACACTAGACAGGTGTATACTGCCTGATCAAGACATTCTCATGATGTACGTTTGCAGCCTGAGTTGTGGCTTCAGAGCCACTGTGGATAAGTAACAGCTTTATTTATTTCATTTTGTAACATTAAGAATTCACTTCCAGAGCATTCTATTCTACTACAGATATAACCTCTCAACAATGTATAAAATGGTCTAAACACAATGCACTCAATTATACTTACCCTTTAAAGACACTTTGCTGATAGGTCTGCCACTAATGATCATTCTCATTGTTGATTATTTTTGTGATCAACTGTTTAGTTTATAAAATGCCAGAATATGAAGAAAAATGCCAACCTGTGTCTTCCAAAATCCAAACAGACGTCCTCAAACGTCTGGTTTTGTTCATAGCTCAAAGATATTCAGCTTATTGTCAGACACAGGAAAAGAAAAAAAAAATCAGAAAGTTTTTACATTTAAGAGGCTAGAATCAGACAATTTAAACCCTTTATTCTTAAAAAGCAAAAAGCAAAAAAGATCAAACCAATTTTCAAAATAGTTTCCACATAGTTGGGAACTAATTGATATTTTCAACCCCGTCTGCTTATAAGTTTTACATGCTTTAACTGAAGTGACATTTTAGTTGCAGGGGTTTTTATTTGGAACAGGAAGTAGTATTACAGTATTACTATGTCTACCTAAGTAAAGGATCTGAAAGCTTCCTCCATCACTAATAGAGTAGAAATTTGACTAAATCCTGACAGTACCACATTAAAATAAAACCACTGAGTACACACTTATTTTACTGCACATGGTTGTCTATGAAGATTTTATAGCTTGATTTTATGCAGCTGTACCTACTAATTATCAATGATGCACAAATAAGATGTGCCCTGTTGTCCGTTTATTTAGGAAATTCCATTGAAGTACTGACTCATACTTTTCTCAACAGACTATTTTAAAGTGGAAGATGCCATTTTATTTCACAATTATATTAAAAACTGTATACATAGTGCTACATTTTTAATATTTACTTATCCTTTACTGTGCAGTGAATAAGAGGCAGAACATAATTTCAACAGAATTTTCCAAAAAAACAAAAACAAACAAAACAGATTCTTATTAATATTTGGGATCTTCACCAATACACTTAGAAAATTTCTCATAAGCAGAATCAGAACAGTATTAGCTCGCCATTAAGGATTACACAAAAGTTTATAATCATTTAACATATCTAAACTTTGCATTAAAAGATAATAAATCCAAACAGCGTGTCAGTTACCATTCCAACAATGAACCGTACAAGTCACCCGTCAAGGACAGTTTCTAGTTTCATATGGTCCTATGATCACTGCGTTACAGTCACAAAAGCATCGAACTTAAATGCCCAGAATAGTACTTTTGTCTAATAATAGTTTTAAAGGTACCACTTAGGTCCACAAAGACAGACCGTTAGACCCTTTGAGATGAGAGTGTACCCCTGAGAGAACAAAAGTGTGAGGCGGCATTCACGCATGACAGGAAACTCCCAATTTAACACAAGCCTAGCTGGAATGGAAAATACTGAAGTGTTTAAAAACACAATACAGTGAAAAGTAAAGTAAAAAGGGTCCACCTGCAATGCCACATACGATAACTCAGACTTGCAGTAAATATAAACATCTCCAGGTTCTCCTGATTCAATGTTCTTTCTCTTTTTCGTTTAGGTCTGTAACAACTTCTCCGCGTCTTTAATATATAGATATTTGTGCAAGCAGATACTGTGTTGCTGTGTTTTATGAAATCTCAATTCATACACAAACCTGGTGAGTCACCATGCGACTATGTGGAGGAGGAGACTGCGATGGTGGAGCACCTTTGTGTGTTCAAATGCAGTACTGCAGGTGAGGTGCATTCTGCTGCTTCAGTTGAGGCATAATAGTGTGAATATGGGTGCTGAGATGAGCTGAAGGTACACACTGTTGATTACAGCACACACGTGTAACCCAGATGTTACAAAGACAAAACTGAGGAATTAACATAAAACAAGAGCGAGAGAAATGGACCGTACTCCTTCTTGGTCGGGAACGTCGTCTGATATGTATTGAAGCTTTCATTCACTGGAAAGTTTGGCAAAGCTTTCATGTCATCCCTTTTCTCATTAAAAGATTCAAACTACACTTTAAGACGAAAATTGTTTTTCTTAATGCAAATACACAAGAAGTACGCTCATTTTCAAAGACTTCTGCTGCTAGCTGCTTAGCCTAACTTAGCATAAAAACTGAACCAGCTCTGTCCAAAGGAAAAATCCACCTGTCTGAACTTTTGAAGCTTACTAATTAACATGCTGCATCTTTTTAATTCAATCTGACTGAACCAACCAGATATATCATGAAAATTAGTATCAGAAGTGCTCGTAGGCATATTTTGCTGCCTTCAAGCTTGCCGTTTCCTTCATTTTCCAGTTCCAATGGTAAACTAAACTAACAGGCTGCTGGCTCCTGCTTCACATTTAACTAACAGATATGAGAGTTGTATCCATCTTCTCATGCAACTCTCAGAGACGGCGAATAAATATATTTTTCAAAACAAGGTAAAGCCACTTCATCATATGACCCTTGCCAAAAGCATCATACTTCTGGGAGAAATTACACTTAAGGCAAATCATATTAATCAGATCATTTGGTGAATCTATAAGGACTACAACAATGCTCTGTAATGAAATGGATCATTCAAACTAAAAGCTGATACTGTTGCCAAGCTCCCCAATATGAGTGAAAACTGGTACCTAGGCTTTTACGCTAAAATCAATAAATAAAAGAAACAGTTTCAAGTTGGAAATAAGAATGTGCAAAGGTCTCCAGGACTCCAAACCTAGTGCACCGTGCAACATCAGACCATGTTGGTTTGGGTGTCTGGGCTCCGACTCTGCAGGTCCTGTACCTGGTCCAGAACCCAGCTGATGTTTGGTCTCTCCTGGGGACTTGAAACCATTATGGAGCTCAGCAGCATCTGCAAGCCCTCTGAGTAACTGGGCAGAAAACAGACACCAAATAATGCATTCATTCTGATCTATATTTAGTGTTGCAGACTTTAAAAACTGACTTTCAAACACAAGTGGAAGCAGGCATCACTAGCACCAGTTGCAAGATTGTTAATAACAGAAATTCTAGTGATGCTGCATTAAACAGATCAAAAACAAGCAAGCTTTAAAAGAAAGAGTCGGGGTTCATACACAACTTGAACAATGTCAGCTAAACATATTGCATTTTTGCTCAATTAAAAAGGGAATCAAACTACATGTTGTTGCCTTGTACTGAACTTGACAAGCCAGACTCCAGTTCATTTAGGTGCAAATTAAGCAAGGGAAGCAAATGAAATAGAAAATCCAGTGGAAGAATATCTTAGATTAGTTTTTGGCTGCTAATATCAAATAAGTCCTAAAAATCATCCACACTTTATTATGGTTACTTTGAATTGTAACATGTTTTTCTTTTGCTAAACTTCTTTGCTACAAAAATGTGTTTGTTTCCTATCGCTATCAAGATTTAAAGTTTGTGGTTGGATAAAAATACAGTGTGAAGGCCTACCTGCAAGACTGTGGGATGGTCACTGGATTCTGGACAGCCAGGGCAACACTGTCCCCTTTCTGAAATACCAGATCATAGGGCCCCTCCAACATCATCATGCAGTAAAGCACGCAGCCAAGTGACTGGAGGAAAACCACAAAACGAAAACAAGTAGTCAGTGAATGATCCACAGTAACTTTCACCAGAGCTTTCTGAGATTTACTTTTGCAAGTCAAAAGGGATGAAGACGATTAGACTTTACCCAGATATCAGTGCGCTCATCTATAATACAGTGGCTCTCTACATTGAAGAGTTCAGGAGCCCTGTAGGAAATGGTGCATCTCTGGGCTGCCCAGTCCTGAATGGTCATGGCTTCTCTGGATCCTCTAACCTGTAAAAGCACAGTTTTATCATCTGGTCAGGTAAGAATCATTTAGAGGCCCTGATGTTTACAGCCTTTAATGTTATGACAGCTCATTGCACAATACAGTGGTCCCTTGTCATATTGCGGTTTACTTTTCACGGTCTCACTGCATTGCGGACTTTTTAAATTGTATTTGTTTTTGCAGGATTTTGCAATATATAGTTATTTTTATACTGTGGCGAGCTGCATTGAAGAATGATGCCAGAGAAAGGGCTTCTGTCTTTTAAGCACACTGCAATTTAAAGAGGTTTTTATTTTGACACGTAAAGACCACAAGCACATGAAAATGTTGCAGGACGTCATCAAACACACAACGCTTCACACCCACTGTCCTGTCAACATAACACTTTACCACTGACTAAACCACAAAAACACAAACACTAATAACACTGTAACACTAATAGAAACCACAATAATAACACTTACACCTCCAACACCTGAACTCCCATGGTGCATTGCAGAACAACAGTTCAGTCATAGTGACCGGCTCTGCGATCGCTACAATATATTTATTATTTTAACAGTAAAATAAGCATGTTCTAGCCTAAAAAAAAAGAAAAAAATACCACAAAACCACTGTACAAGTCCTCTGAGGGCCACAAGCAGTGGAGGAAGACCAGGCAACATAAAGACAAAGAATAAACTTGCAGCAGCATCACGCATACCAAAAGACCATGACAATATCATACAAGCACAAGTAAGCAAGAGAAACACATGCTGGTGGCATTGTTAAGAAACATGAGAATCTTCCAGACGGTAAACAAACAAATCCCACAACAATGAAAACAGTAAAAATGTATTGTATCTCCACATCTTAATGTCACTTGTGCCTCTGCTTGCTACTTGTTCTGTTGCATGTTGTCATGGGTAAAGTATTCAGAAAGTAAATCTACTACGACGCAGTCAGAGGAATGACAGCCAATATACACTGAAAAATTGTGACACATTATGATTTGAACTGAGGTTCACTAACATTAAAAATGTTATTCTGCCATCTAGAGGTGGAAGTGTAAACACATGCAGATCAGATTTCCCCCGATAACTAAGAGCAGTGGTATCAATGCTGATGAAATGTTCCGTGAAAACACACAACACTTCAGATCCAGCGTTCTCACCTCAATCCTGGCACGATTCATTGAGCCAAGATCCATCAACACCGGCCTGTCATCCTCATCTAGAAGCACATTTGTTGGTTTTAAGTCTCTGTTAAGTGAAAGGACATAGCATGTGTTCAGATACAGACACTTTACTGAATATATCTACTGAAGAAAACAACACACAAAAGTTGCTATTTTTGAAAAGTGGCTAAATAATATAATAACAGGAAGAAATACCAGTATTTTTATTGGATTGGGCTGGCATTATGATTCCTATTTAACTTGGATTTCTCTGACAAACTGAATGCATAATCAACCACATGATTCTAAATGCCTTAATATAAACTGCAATTCTATATTCTTGGCTAATCCTGTGGGACAAAGTGCTAACTGGCACAGTGACCAAACGCACACTTTCCAGATTCATTTGTTACTCGACATGACCCTCTATGTTGCAGCTAATATTTAATATAGACTATTTTTATTTGAACAATAACACTTACAATTTAGCAAAGGGCTACAAGATTCACTCTTGTGAATGCAAAAAAATGCTTGTGTAAATCAATTATTTGTAATATTTAAAATATAATTATTCATTTCACAAACAGCGGAGCCCTGATCTATTTCTGCTTAGTGCAGGGTGTGCAGATTTCCACAGGGTTAGTCAACAGTACACCAGGGAGTTAGTGGTGTAGCAGTTCAAGCCTAAGAAGTCTTTATGCTGGCCATATTCATGCACATGTTTGTTGCATATGTGTGTGTGTTTACAGAGAGAGGGATTACCTGTGTGCATAGCCTTTTTCGTGAATGGCCTTTAGTCCAGAGCAGATTCCACGAAAGATTTGCAAAATCTGTTTTTCAGGCATTAAGCTCCCTTTGTCTCTTAGCTTCTCCAGAACAGACCACAGACTTCCTTTCTGCTCACAGAAACACACCAACATGTCAGAGTGTGACCCTTTCCTGCTACATTATTCTGCTACTTCTACCAACTGCTGCAACAACTTACTCTGACATAAGGCAGAAGCAGCCAGGCTTCACTCTTGCCTCCATGATCAACAAAAGCGTGTGCAACCAGGCTCAAGATGTTGGGGTGATTAAACACCTGATGCATCTCCACTTCTGTCTGAGCCTCCTGTCGGCCTTCACGGTCATGGCACAGGATTCTCTTCAGGGCATAGAAGCGCCCATCCTTTGCCCCCTCTACCAGATCAACATAACTGAACCCACTGAAATGAAACCACACAGAAATTAGAGTTTGGTAGCAGCAGGTGAATGAAATTGGTGAAAGAGATAAGGGTAGCTACATTTCAGATTTTTTTATTGTAGACAAATCTCATAAAAAGACCATCAAAACATTGATCTGTCCCAGTATACTGATTTTTCTAAGCAATCTGAGGTTTTTAGGCCCAGACCAGTGTAATAGTTTCTAAATACTCCATCAAGACGCTATATTTAGGATTGCTTTAGTTTTTTATACATTGTGTACATTTGGTTAAGGAGAATTCAGCAAAGTAATAACTTCATTGTACACTGTCTAAATTCTCTGGTTTTCTGTACATGTACCAGTCAACCTCTTATATATGCAGACCTGATTTTAAAAAACAAAAAACACGTAGTGTTCATGTTCATTACAGTGAAGGAATTTGCCACCTCATGCAGCTGTGAGGCTTAGCAATGCAATGTAATTTAATAGTCTTTGGACAATAAAGGCTTAAACTCCATACATCGAATTTGTCACCATAAAAAATGGTAGTATCGTCTGTCTGATACTCAAGATAAATTTAGAACAATCTGGGGTCCCCTTGTTGACCATATCAAGCAGAAGGGGACTCGACCTGCAGCCTCAGGGGACTGAAATGTGGAGTCTGCTCACTCTGGACTGCTGGAACTGTTGTATTTTTACTATGTGGATTGTATGCATTAATTTTTTTATATATTTTATGTGAAGATACCCTTGCACTGGCAGTGTTTGTGTTCATGTTTGGAATTTTAATGTGAAAAAACGAAGAAAACTATATTTTTTAAAAAATGGTAGTATCACTACATTCAGATGGAGTTACGTAACCTAAAAACAAACAGTGAGAAAATGTTAGCTTACCCTTCGTCTAGCTTCTGCACAAAGTAGTATTTTTTGTTATCAATGGTGAGAGAGCCACGGGAGCATATGCACAAAGTTTGCCCCATCTTGACTGGTACATTGTTTAACGCCAAGCTTTTAAGGCTCTGGGAGAAATTTAAAAAACAAATACAAAAGTTATTTAAGAGACACGGAGAAGATATAGAAAGTCATATAATGCTACTTACTGCCAAAAAACCCGGTAATTATTGAAAGAAAACTGTGAGACACTAGTCCGATGTAGAAATTTGTATGCTAAACAACCAGCAAAGTGTCAGATTAGAAACGTTAAGTGAACTAACATAGCTAAGAAAACACATCTAATGTAGCTTAGCATAGCAACTTCCTTGCTACGACAGACAGAATATGACAAGAACTTCTACTTTTAACGTTAGCCAATGTCGCTATGCAATTTTAAGAGACTGCCTAACATAATGGACCGTTTAAATACAACACACACGCGAGAATTAGTGGCATTACATCTTCCTTACCAGCGGGGTGTTTATCAAGTTAGCTTGCTGTCATGTTTCGCCGCTTCCGCTTCTTCTTCTTCTTCTTCTCTAACAAACAGCGCGGAGCTTGACTGGCTAACAGCGCCAGAAGAACACTAGCGACAGAAACCGGCAAATACGTTTGAGAGGAGATATGATGGCGGATTACGAGCATAACAGGAGGGACTCCACCGACGATGGAGGTGATATTTGTGCTTTATTGCCATCTAATATTTAGCCGAGATTAATCTGTAGCCTAGCTTTAGCTTATTTTGCCGTCTATTCATTAAAACTGACTCCAAGGGAGGCGATGTTTGTATAACTCCACTAAGATAACTTCATAATAGCTATGACTCGTTAGCTAGCAAATGCAAAGTAACAGTTAACACTATATTAATCTTGACATGCCCTTAACGTGATCCAGATGTTAAAGCGAAGACTTATTTGCTTCAGACAGGTCTCTACTAAACTCTCTACTCTCCTGTTAGCTTGCTAACCTGGGTTTTGCTTAGCTAGCATGCAAGTAGCTAACCTAAGCTAGGTAGCGTAGGTATCCAGCTAGGTTACTCCCAGCAGAGGCGTTACTATTGCCTGCTCTAAAAACAATGAACATTACGTTTAAATTAATCCCAACTCTTTTACTGTGGGTAATTTCTGCACACACAGTCCATAAGTGGACTGTAGGTTAACTTGTAGACTGGTATCTAAGTTACCTTTGGTTCGTTGACGGCTAGCATCACAGGTAAAGGTGATAGCTGTTATTATTTGCACTTCCCACACAGCAGTTGTTCACCTTGGTGAGTTGTCTTGCCTCAAGCAGGGCCGCAGGAGGAGGAAGGCAGAGTGAAAACTAAGCCTGTCTCTTGTAGCACTGTGGGGGGAGAAGGGACCGCAGTCAAGCGCACCTCCCAGCATTTCACTCCTGAAGATGAAGATGAGTCCTCAGCAGACCCACCAGCGCCTCGCAAAGTCTCCAAAATAGGCTTTAGCATGAGCAGTCAGATGGCGAAGAAATCGAACCCCATATCTATCAAACTTGGAGCAACAGTGAGTGTGTAGCAACGCACAGACTGCAGACATGGTGTTGTAACTTAGGTCAGGCAGTTGCATGACAGCATGGAATGATCAGAACACATTCATAGCACAATGCTAGAGAGGCCCAAAAAAGGATGCAGGCCAAAGTCTTCAGGCATTATAATCACATGCTTCATTGTGAATGATGTTGAAACAATTAATAATCATTAGCTACAGTCAGATTAATTGTAGGTGTTTTTATTTTATGAAAACAGCGGACAGGCATAGTGCTGCTAGGGTATGTTTTTTCTGTTTTTTTCTTTTTTAAATTTAGTTTTGCCAAATCTTGTGTCTATAACCTATTCTAGAAACCTAAAGAGCCTGCACCAGCAGTTCCTCCAAAAAAGCCAGGGCTGGCGTCTGTTTTTAATGAAGATGATGATGTAAGTGCACGTGCACACACCAATGCCACTGGTGTACAAATGCATAAACAGCAGATGTGCAAAGGCTAACTTTCTCATGCCGTGTAGAGCGAACCGGAGGAGATGCCTCCAGAAGCTAAGATGAGGATGAAGAACATTGGCAGGTATGAAGCACTTAATAACTGTTTCCCTACCATGTGCTTTTCTGAAAACAGTCAACTTTGAGATATTTTTGATGTTTTCTTATGTAGCTAATGTTGCTGTTTTTTTCAGGGAGACGCCAACATCTGCAGGACCTAATTCCTTCAACAAGGGCAAGCAGGGCTTCTCTGATCATCAAAAACTTTGGGAGAGGAAGCTGAAGGCTCAAGCAGACAAATTGTAAATGACTGCCACAGATTTTGTCACTAATGAATAATTTTGTATAGATTAACCATGTCATATATCTTTAGAGGCTTAAATAATTCCTCACCGTAGCCTTGGTTTTTACAACTTTTGAGCTTTGTGGACATGTCATGAAGAATACTTTAAGCCTTTCTGTGATTGAAACCGAACCCACATTTACCTTTCTAACCACTACTGGCTGACCCTGAGAGGAAACTGTCATGGATGGGTGATGGAGGGATGGGACAAACTAATAAGTGAGAATGTTGTTTAATATTTGCAGCAGCTGCTTTCTGCTGGCTAAAGAGAAAATCTAGTGCAGCCTTCATGCCCCCCTTGTGTGATGTATTTGTTCCCATCTAAAACTGGTTAGGTGTGCTGCTGAGCAAATGTGTTGCTTCTCTATTTGTGTAAAAATGTACACAGACCTGTGACAGTGTTTTTGTTTTTAAACCCAACAATTGGAGTGCGAGTGTTGTGTTGCAGAGCCAGTAGACGTATAAATGACTTGTTTAGTTTATAAAAATCTATGTCCAGCCCTTTGCTTGCACCAGCTGTGCCACCTCAGAAGTCTTTTTTTCATGTTTTATATTATTTTTTGAAGCTTTGTGCTAGTATTTTTTGCCTTTCTGTGTCGCTGAATCTGGCAATCTTGCAGTAGAGATGTTTGTATCTGTATTTCTGTTCACACCGGAAAACCAGTATCATACAGCGTAACATGGACATCAGGGTTCTGGTAAATTGTCCTTAAATAATTTTAAAAATATAGGTCAGTAATGATTAGGCACATTTACAAGGTTTTTCATCGTCACTTTAAGATCACGACGACTGCGTTACCCCTTTCCTTTTGGATAAATGTCACACTTTACCCTGTGCCTGAAACTCGTTTTGGAAATTCCCCTTTGATCAGAAATATAAACTGAGTTCCTCTGTGGCTTACCTTGCTGTTTTGCAGATGCCCCCAAATTAATTAAAGCCACTGCTGCCATTTATTTCCATCACACAAATACATATTTAAAGGTCAGTCATAAAGATATGTTTCATGTTAAGTTTTTGTTACTGACATGTTGACAGTAAAAAAAAAATCTACAAAAAACATTTAAATGTTAACATTGTGTACGGCGTCTGTTGTTTTTTAAAAAGTGTACAAATACATTTCTTTTCATTTAATGCTTTAAGCTGTAGAGTTAAAAGGGAATAATGATTTTCCACTGCTTATGACAGTATATTTTTGGAACATGACTGGACCCTGAGCTAATGGTGGCACTTTCCCCTACGTTTGAACATGACACACTTCCATTTTCATCATGGAAATTTCCTTCATACATTTGTTTGTTTGTTCCGGTTTCGCACTGGCCTGGAGTCGCTTTCAGTAAAGAATGCAGTACCACCAGTTGCATTTCTGTCTCATAAAGTTTTTAAAAAGCTCTGCACCTTTTTAGAAAATGTTCCTGCTAACACAATTTAGTGCTTGATGCCGTATGACTGAAGCCGGTCTCACTGCCTGCGTGTGGCATAGCCTTCCTCAAGGATCTCCAGAATTTGCTTTCGGCTGTGGCCGGTTTGCTTGAGCTCCACGTCAGACTGGGCAGCACCCTCAGGGCCTTTTGGACCAGTGCAGGCAGCGGAGGGTCGACCTGGTTGAGGGATCCTGATGCTCCACTCGTCCATATTAGCAGGAGTTTGGGGGCAGACTTTTGCAGCAAAGCCTAAAGATGTCCAACAAATAGCAAATCAAATGATGATTTAAAAAAAAAAATCTACTTCCTGACACCTTTAGAAATTGTTTGTCATGAAATGGATCGAACAGTTCAACAGCTCTTTGAAGCCTTTTTCAATCAGAACATACCAGTGGTTTTCTATGTGGATTGGGCTATTTTAAACTTAAGATGGATTTTCCCTCCAACCACGCAGCTACCGGTTTCAGGTTATGTCAGCAGAGCAACGTACTCAAATGATTGTTTTAGCAGTGCATTCAGGATGCGTGTCGCTGGGAGTTCCAACCCAGCACACTGATGTTTCTTACAACGACAAAGGGTACTATTTAGTCATAATTTACTAAACATAACTGATGAGAGTGAAGAATATACTGAAAAAGAAAATGTCAGGACAGTGATTGGTAGTGCGGTGTATTAACTACATTAGTCAAAATGATATTGTTATTGTTGCCAATGAAGCTTTAAAAGAAGCTGAAAAAAAGGCATTGAAAGGAATCTGTTTTCTTTAAACCGGCCTTGGAAAGTATTCAGACCCTAAATTTGGTTTACAAAGAATAAATATCTGCTTACTACAATAATTAATGGTGGTCAGAAAACATATGATTGTAAACTGTCAGGAGTAATTTTACACCTTTTAAGAGTTCCATTGTGCACAGAAGACTTGCAGTCCTGTTTTTAAGGAGCTTCAAATAGCATCAGACTTGTAGCAAAAACACTTGTTCCTGTCAGCTACAGTAGCTATAGGAAGAACACTGTCCATCATATTATGCAAAAAATACAAACATGAAGTACATTTTTTATTGACTAATCAATTATTTGATCCTCATTATATTAAAATAAATAAATATTCCCTACCAGTCAAAAGTTTTTACACACCTTCTCATTCAATGCTTTTTATTTATTTCTATTTTTTTTTTTACAATGTTGATTAATACTGAAGATTAACACTTCTATGTTTAAACCTAATTGTATTCTTTTATAGTTTTGATGCCTTCAGTATTAATCTAAAATATATTAAGCAACTAAATAAAAACCACTGAATGAGAAGGTGTGTTCAAACTTTTGACTGGTAGTGTACATGCTGCTGGGATGTGCTGGACAAATTGGATCTAAAAGAGATTCTCGGCCACATCTTTCCTATTGGTTTTCTGTCACACTTTCATACTTGCATTCTAAATGACAATATATATGACATGCATGAAATCTATTACAAAATAATAAGGGTAAGATGTGGAGCAAAAAGGTTGGACATGTATGGGCATGTTCTCTGAAAAACATGACCTAATGATGACCTAATGTCCTCTCTAAAGTGAGATCTATGGGTGAAATATGATAACCTGATGTCATGATCTGACCGATATAATGGTGTTAAAACTGTCACTCCTATCATACGCCCTATAGGTGTGGAAAAATGACCAACTCTTATAGCATAAAAGACGATGCACAGTTCAGTATCTTTAGTCTTTCCCAGGGTGTTAATCACTGCCAAGAACTACTCCTGGATTTTTGTCGACAATAAATCCTGCTGTCTCCGAATGCCAACTTCTCTTGGGGATTTCTTTTAAAGATCTTTTAACATTTGAACATGGTCCAGTCATAAACTCTGGCTGACTTGTGACTGAGTTTACACCTCATCAGTAGCTTTACCTGGACTCCTGATTCCAGCTCAAACACAGCGTTGCTGCTGGTGAGGTAGTCTGCTGACAGGACACAGATGAGCATTCGGCTTCTTGCTATCGCAAGGACCACATCGTTTGTATATGCTGCAAAGAAAGATAATAAAAACCATCAAGAATATCTGTGGACAGCAAACACACACAGACACACACCGTCAATCCTCTGACCTCCTCCAGGAAGTGGATCTCTGTCCAGCAGATGGAGGCGATACCCCCACTGGTCCTCCAGCACTTGGGGCAGCAGCATTTCCAGCAGCCCCTGAGTGGATTCAGCATCATCTGTGCTGAGCAGGTCTGCGGTAGATTGACATGCTGCCAATAAAAGAGCCTGTTCATTTACTTAATCGCTGAAATACACTACCAATCAGAAGTTTGGACACACTTTGTCATTCAAATGAACGAGAAAATGTGTCCCAACTTTTGTTTGGTAATGTAATGTGAACATGAAATCCTGATGAAGGTATCACACAACATGTAGAACCCACCTTCCACATCTTTGGAAGATCCTGATTTGGAGGAAAGACTGAAACCTTCTGACGTCTTTACTGGTGAAGGACTCCGCACGTACGAGAGAAACACATCAAACTGTTTCTCATCTGGTAGGTGAGGGATCATGTGAAAGGAAGTTTGGAGAGCAAACATTAGAGATTTAAACCTGAGCTCGTGCATGTATTTTTCTTGCTTTGAGCTGAAGAGCAGCATTATAGTGTGCTAATTACATGCAATAGATTAAGACTATGTTAATTTTTGTAAAATGAACTAAAAACAAATAGCATCTTTATGCAGAAGTGGAGCTTCATCTTGAAGTTAGGCCTAATCCAGTGAGCAGCAGTTACAGGTACATATGCATGCAGGATCAGTGTATCACTGAGTTTCTACTTCATAGTGTGTGTCTGACCTGTATCATGGTTTCCATATTGAAAGTAGGATTTGTAGATAAGCTGCAGTTCCAGCCTTTTCAAATGCAAGATCCCTCCCAGCATAGCTAACATCAGGAAGCACACAATGGGATACGCAACCAGGCAAGGCCATATGACTGAAAGCAGGTTCAGAATACGCTCTTAGATTGTATTAAATCTTTGACCAAGCAATGACTGACTCAGAAACGTGTGGAAGAAGAAGCTGTAAATGCAAAATTGACAAGCTGTTATAACAAACTGGTTAGCTTATTGATAGATCCAGCAGAGAGGGCGACATTAGTTCACATTTAGACTCATAACTGTGTAAACCTGATGAATGTGAGTCTAATAAACACTTTCCTTTTAGCTCTGTTTAGTCGCTATAAAATCATTTAACTAGCTACAGACAGAAAGATGGCATAGTAAGAGTAAAACCTGAATAAACCCTCTTAGGTGTCTGACGCACCCAACTTTCCTGTCAGATTTTATTATACATTGTAACAAATTACTGTAAAAAAAAAAAAATACAGTCATATTCCAACAGTAGTGTTAAAATCTGCAAAACCTGATGCTTTCTTGATGCCAAAAACAAGAAGCTGCCAGGTCAAACAAGACACAAAATGACACAAACCACAAAAACAAGACAGTAAATGACACAAACAATACATACAACAACACAAACAAGACACAAAAGGGCACAAAACAACCAATACGAGCGACAAAACAAGAAAAACAGGACAGTAAATGACACAAACAAGACAAAACAACATAACGAAACAAATGAAACACAAAAATGGCGAAACAAAAAAATGTGAGACACAAAACTATAAAAATGAGACACAAAGCAACACAAAGAAATGTACCAAACAACACAAAATGATGTAAACAGGACAAAAAACAACACAAACAAAACACAAAATGACAAAAAGTGATGCAAAATGACACAAAAAGAGACACAAAACAACACTAGTGAGACACAAAACAGCACATCTCACAAAACTATGTAAATTAGTCACAAAACAACACAAATGAGACACAAAACAAAAAACAGTAAATCATATGTAAATGACAGTAAATGACAAAACAAAAAACACGAGACACCAAACTACAAAAATGAGACACAAACACAACACAGAAAATACACCAAATAGCACAAAATGAAACACCAAATGGCACAAAACAATAAATATGAGACACAAACAACCCACAAAACGATGTAAACAAGGGACAGAACACAAACGAAACACAAAATGACAAAAACGGACACAAAACAAGACAAGTGAGGCACAAAAGCACACAAATGAGACACAAAACTGCAGAATTGAGAGTAGAAACAGTTACAGGATTAAACAGTAAATGTCCTATTCTGTAGTGTGGAATCTGTTTTACAGTAACTGTTAAAATAAAACTACAAATACTAGAGAGACCACAGCTCCAGATATTTTTTGTAATTGTCGGAGCATTCGTTACAGTGTATATTTTACTGCACTGTCAATTATTTCAATATTTCATGAAAGATTATCTAAACTGTAATGTGACAATGCGACATGAAGACGACAACAGAACCGATATTACCTTTAATTTTCCTTTTTAGCTTGATTGTGACGCTGCTACTTCCATCAGTATTTTGCGTGCTGCAGGTGTACATGTGGTTCAAGTGCTGTGGCGTCACCTCTTTTATGATGGAAATCTGTGTGATCTTGATCTCTTCGTGTATCTCTCTCTTCTTTCTGAATCGCAGAAATAATGTAAGCAAACCAATGATCCATGCCAAGCCGGATCATCATTCTCCAAAGCAAACACGGGCACCGAATTGTAAAGCTGCTTGCTAGAAAAAGCAAGAAATGTGGACCATGCAGCTGCACTGACTCACATCGGCTCCTCCAAGGGCAGCAGAGTCATATTCTCCTTGTTGCCGTTGTAATTCACGTACCACACTACCTTTGGAAAAAATTCAATTTCAAGAGGAAAGAATACCTCACAGGTCAGATTGTAAGGGAGACCTAGAAGGAGGAAAAACAGCCATTAAATGCAGCCGCTTAAGAGTGATGCATATACAGAGCTGTGAAAAAGTCCGACAGGTGTCCCAACTTTTCTTGATTACTTCCAACCCCCTCTGTCTGTAGTGTTGCAACACACCATGGCACCATACCCTCAGAGCATTATTTGAACATCATTGTACTGCAGAAAGTAGTGTGTTACTACAAAAATGGCAACAAAAAGGCAATTAACAATGGAAGAGAGACAGACCATCATAACACTTAAAAATGTAGGTCTTTCCTACAGAGAAATTGGAAGAAAGTGTCAGTGAGTACAGCTTCCTTCCCCATCAAAAGGCTCAGAAACTGGTTGAAACTCTGACAGGAAGACCCAAAGCCACAACAGAATCAGAAGACACGTTTCTCAGAGTCAACAGCTCGCATGGTAGATGGCTCACAGGACAACAGCTTCAAGCACAGCTTAATAGTGGTCGTAGTAAGAAGTCTAAAGTGTAAAGAGAAGACTTGGAGCTGCAGGTTTGACAGGTGGAGATGCAGCAAGAAAGTCATTGCTAAGATGTCAGAATAAGAAAAAGAGGCTTGCTTGGGACGTGAAACACCACCAATGGACTACTGAAGACTGGAAGAAGGTTTATGGACTGATGGATCAAAATTTGAAATCTTTGGTTCATCATACGGATGTTTGTATGCTGGTGAGTAGGAGAAATGATGGTTCCTCAGTGTATGACAACAACTGTCAAACATGGAGGAGGAAGTATGATGGTCTGGGGCTGTTTTACTGGTTCCAGGCTCAGTGATGTCTACAGAGTGAGAGGAACCCTGAACCTAAACATCTACCACAGCATTCTGCAGCTCCATGCAGAACCCTCTGGTAGTTGGTCAGGGGTTCATCCTACAGCAAGATAAAGACCCCAAACATAAATCCAAGCTATGCCAGAACTACCTTAGGAAAAAGCAAGATGGTGAGCTTGAAAAGCATGGAGTGGCAGCACAGTCTCCAGAGTTAAACCCCATGGAGCTGGTTCGGGATGAAGTGGACAGAAAAGTGAAAGCAACCTACAAGAACCAGACATTTATGGAAACTTCTGCAGCAGAGATGGGAAGAACTTTTTGAAGACTATGTGATTTCCATTGTGGAAAGAATGCCCCGAGTGTGTTCATCTGTTCTATCTGCCAAAGGTGGTACTTTGATGAGTCAAAAGTTTAGAATACATTTTGGTTTCTAAATTGATTTTTTTTAAAAATCTTCATCTCCTTATTTGTGCTATGCTTTCATTTGAGAGTAGAATGAGACACCAACATTCGTAATTTCCAGGAAAAACCCGGAAAAATTGACTTGTTCTAAAACTTTTGATCAGCAGTGTAAGTTTTCAATAAATCTTCAGTAAATCATCATTTAAAACTGCATTTTGTGTTTTGTGGGTTATCTCTGTTTAATATCAAATAAATATAAATATTGTAGAAGATTTAAATATGAGAAATATGCAAAAATAGAGGAAATCGGGAAGATGGTAAACACTTTTTCACAGCACTGTATATACATATCTACATAAATAGAAAAATCTATTCTTTATGTTGTCTTTCATACCCATTTGGAAGATGCAGAAATGAGTCACTCTGAGATGAATCTATCATGTTATCATTCAGGCTTATATTAGATAGAAATACATAAACTGCAGGGACTTTTCATGCATTAAAAACACAGCAAATCATTGTTACGGTGACATGCTAGATGAGTTTGAAAGCCTCACCAGTTCTGTATCGGTGCTTGTAGAGGTAGTTTCTTTTGTGAGGAAACTTAAAACATGCACTTAAAAAAAAACCATCTACATGGCTGTTATGGCTGTATTTAGTCACATCAAAACCACATAACTGAGTTATTAGTTCTGATAGCTGTAGAATTATCTGATTGTACATTTGAAAACACTTACCAAGCTCCACTTCCTCCATGTTGTTGTCGACAGGATATGTAATCCTAGGTGGGTAACTCTGCGTGCTTCGTGCTGTGTAAGTATGGGAAATAAAGTCACCTAATTTACAGAATATGTGGGGGAAAAAAACTACCAATCAGATCTAAGCTCTATTCTGAGACACGGACACACTCAAATGCAAGACAAAAACACTTTGCTTCACAGTTTAAACTTGTAGTTGAACAATTCATGCGCTTAAAGTGCACAATTCAGATTTTATGCATTTTTCCTTCTGCATTCTGTGTTTTGCATCATCCCTGACCCTGACCAAAATCAACACAAAAAATGATTATACACCAATTGAAAAAGGAACAGTGGTTCTATGTTATAATGATGTCTTTGCACATGAAAACAGTGCAGGTGGACAAAATGTCTACTGTTTCCAACAAAAAAAAAGCCATTTATTACTTACAGGCTTTCAGATACCATACTCCTGTTCCAATCACAGAAAAGACATCATGCTGTTTTTCTCTTTTTTCTTAGTCTTTAGAAAGTGTATTTAAGACAACAGCTGTTTCGTCAAAGAGCCTTCCAGCATAAAGGAATATGATGACCTTTCTGAAAGTAATGTAACAAATGTAAATGTGATTTTACCCAAGTAATTACATATTAGAAATTAAACTCTACAAAATGTACACAAAATACAACTATACCTGACTAGAATACATACTAGGGCTGACAGCCTAATTTGCTATTAACTGTAGCAATGTAAATTTATAGTTTAGATCACAGTATTATAAATTATGGAACTTAGCCTCAGTGTCATAAATATTATGGCCAAGTCCCCACAACACTGCTAACTATGGAGACTAATCTGACTATAAAGAGCTAAAGTTACAAAAATATGCATTAAAACACCCAAAAAAAGATTCTCTGAGTCTCTGGGATTGCTTTGTTATTATTTTAGAGCACTTTATGTATTTGATCATATATATTTATATTCCATTTGCACCAGTAGAAAGGAGCAACTCCAGTATTATCTTCCTATTTCATTTAAACATGCATTTTTGCACACGAGAAGAATGATTGCAATAACCACACAAGTAGCTAATCACCTGCTATGGCGGAAAGTGGTGGTTTTTGGGTTTGCAGCGAGATAAGGAGGGTGGTGAAACAGCTGAGAACAACATCTGTCATAGTTCATGACACTATGATGGCGTGTAGAGAGAATGTCTTTGTGGTGCTTAGTGTAGAGAGACTAATGACAGCGGTTAATATTTTTATTATTTATACTTGGTGTAAGCTTTTCAAGCTCTCACAGATCTGAATGAGACATTTTTCACTCCACTCATCTAAAGGTTTGTTGGGGAGTTTGTAATTTATCATCTTAAAGAGCGCAAACAGTTTCCTTCAAATCTAAAATCTATAAACTCAAAGTGCTGTTTCAAAACAGAGTAAGAAACCACGACATTTATCAGTTACTTATGATGCAGCCTGTAGATCTTTCCTCAGATAGTTTCCCCATTGACTTGACATGTTGATTAATCATTGAGTGTCCCAGTAGTTTCGCAAGCACTGTACTGAAACCTGCAAGTTTCACAATTATTCACACCTCGAGGCATTAGCATATATGTGTGGATAATTACACATTTCTGTGACTTCTTCTCAGTCAGTTAAAGCTGAAGAAGATTCTTGGATCAAAGGTGGAATGTCAACAAGGACAAAAAAGAGAAGTCCAGTTGGTTTTTGCTTAAATTCATGCAACGAATTTAATTCTCTGCCAGGGTGGGTCTAGTTACCCTCCATAAGGCTCGAGGCTGGATTCTCCTAAAACTGGCCGGACCAATCACCATGAAGTGTAGAGTCAGAAGGCGGGCGTAACTAAGTGACGACAGAGGCGCGACAATTCTGACAGAAACAACCAGCGCACAATAAACAGTTATCTTTCGACTCGGCTTTGGAACTTAAAGATTTGAAGCTAAAATTCAACTTGAAAGATAAACAAAGGACGGCACTGAAGTGTTTCATTGAGAAGAAAGACGTATTGGGACTTATGCCGACGGGATATGGCAAATCCTTAATATACCAGTTGGCTCCGCGGCTCCGCTGGTTGGGAAGCAAAATGGGACTTAGCCACAATCCGCCGGTGCTCTCAGAACTACGTCAGCCTATTCGTTGCGTTGATTGGTTGTATACCTACCCAGTTGCTGCAGAGGGATTTGATAGACAACGTTTTAGCCCTCCTCCCTCCCTGTCGAGCTTCCCTAGATCCTTGTGCCTTCAGAACATGGGTCTAGCATGGCTAGGCTACAAAACTCAGACATCATTCTTGCTTCTTTTTAACTGCAGTAGCACTTTCTATAACATTTTCTACATTACTTGCTTGTTAACAGTTGATTGTCACTGTTGGTCACTTTGCCAGGGATGTAGTACTACAAACAGACCACTGACAAGACTGTAGGAGTCCACAAACAGAAAGTGTGGGGGTGTGTTGGAAGGTTGGGGTGGTGGTGGGGGAGGGAATAATGGTAAAGATGTTTACACTTGCAGGAATTCATTCGCCATTCTGCTTGATTTCTGCTGCACTAATCAATAAACCCTATAAAATATAGGCAAATATTTCCTATACTTGAACGTCATTCTACCTGTATCAAGCAAATGTAATGGCGACTATACTGGAGTGTAATTTGAGACGTGTGTATTATATTTTCAGAGTTGTTCATTTCAATTCAGTTTTATTGACATAGCGCCAGTTCACAACAAGTGTCATCTCATAGCACTTTACATAGTAAGGTGAAGAACAGAGAACCCAACCCCTCTGACAGAACCGGGCTCAGGGAAGGCGACCGTCTGCCTCGACCGGTTGGGGTGAGACTGTGGATGAGGAGGGCGGCACATGGCGGGAGCTGAAATAAAGCACTAGAAGGGTACTGCAAAAAGTTTTCAATCTTACACAGAAACAAGAGGTGTTATTCCCAAACTCCCATTTTGGGGAATAACTATACACTACAAAGACTTATGTCACTATCCACAAAAATGGGATGCTTGTCATTTCTCTTTGAAAAGGAGTAAGTGCGAGGGAAACCAAAAAATGGAGTTGTTGCTTCAGAATATTGCGTCCGTCCACAGCAGAAGCAGTTAGATGTGGCTGTGAACTGTTGCTTCATGAACGCAACTCACTTAAACTGCGCTATCCAACTTCTATCTGTTTCCCAAACTAAAATCCCACTTATTTGGTTGAAATTTTTAGAGTGACGATGAAGTCCATCTATTCGGTTGAGGAAGTTCTGCTCGCTCACTGTATGACCTTCTTCCATGACAGCAAAGTGAAGCTCGAACAACTTAAAGGAGACTATGTTAAAAAATAATGTAAGAGCAACCTTCCTCCTGTGACATTTTCTGGTAAATCTGAGAAGCTTTTAAAGCACCCTTGTAGATTAATTTGCAACATTTAATTATCTTAAACAGTTGACTGATGTAAGAAACCAATGTCTGCTTGCTATTTCCTTGAACGTTGACGTGAACATTATTTACAAATGAGACAACTGTCAATTACAGTAACTCCGCAATCATTGCAGTTCACCATGTGTGTGTTTAACATGTATGAAATTCACCAGTTGGAGCAAAACTCAGGCCACAGGGACACACTTGAGGAGACATGTCCTTCAAAAAAAATAAATGTTTCAGTGTGGCCATGACAGGAAAAATATAAAATGCATCATCTGGTGACCGTTGCTGAATTTGGTGCCTGTCAGTCTTGTTGATGTTTGCTTCAGTGGATGAATGAAAACTCCTCATCAAGGGATCCTTAAAGCCTTTGGGATTAATATGAAATGTCAAACCAACACTGCTTTATCTGGAGTTCTGCTAATTTCTAATAATGGTGTAAACACAGCTTCTCCTTGTAGCATAAGCTTCCAGCTACCCATTTCCACCAATCTACTCTGCATCGAACTTACTATACTTGATATGCTCATCTACACACTGTTTGAATTTTACTACCAGCTATATATATTTGATGCCGGAGCCGTACATCATAACTGTAAACTTGACTCAGTTTCAGTGTTAGCTTGTACTTTGTATGTATCATCTGGCTTATCATGCATTAATCCAATTGTGTGTTATTTGTTCCTTGTTTCTCACCCCCCTCTTCTCCCATCCCTCTACCTCTCTACCTCTTCTGTCCCTCCCAACCTGCCGGCCAGCAGGCAGATGGGTCACCCCACACAAAGAGCCGGGTTTTGCTCAAGGTTTCTTCCCGTTAAAAGGGAGTTTTTTCTTGCCACTGTCTCCTTAGGGCTGCTCTGGGGGTTCAGGCATATGGGTTCTGTAAAGCGTCTTGAGACAATTTGACCTTCACTTGGCACTATATAAATAAAATTGAATTGACTAAGTGTGATAATACACAGAAAATAATTTGCATATTACTCAACTTCAACCAAAAACACACTCAAACGCAGCACTTACGTCCAACTTTGACGAGAACAGGCCTCCTGAGCATCCACGTGACGTTTCCCTCCCGTGTTCTTCTATCACAGAAATATAAACCTTGGTGAGCTTCTCTGACTTGGCAGAGACGTAACACTCCCTCCTCTTCACAGGAATCGAAGGTATTCACAGGTATGTAGTCCTGTAAGAAAACACACGTCTGAGTGGTTTGTTTTTTGCTGCAATTTCAATGTTTGCATCTTAAATGGTTAATCCAGTTCTTGTGGGGACTTCACCTTATACCAAGTGACATCTGTGTTGTTGCTGCAGGTGAAATCTGGGCAGGTGAGCTTCCCTCCAACAGCCAGAAGCACCGTTACTCCCCTCTTCTTTTCAGGCTGGAAGCATCTCGACGTAGGTTTCTCCACCACCTCTAGAACCAAGATCCGTTTTCTGCCAGTGGACAGTAGAGAACAGAACATTTAACCAGAAGTTCATGCAGGAATGTGCACTTCGTTAAAAAAAAAAAAAAAAAAAAATCACAATTCACATTTTACGGAACACCTAATAATAACTTTGTTGCATCTAAAAAGATAGGCTCACATTTTTTCAAGTCTTTATTTTCAAAATATCACTCACATGTTCATTCATACTGCTGTAATCATTCCTTTTCTCCATAGAACTGAAATTCTGTTGTAAATGAAAGTGGCAAAATTCATCCCTTCATGTTAATATAAGGCAGGGGTGTCAAACTCATATTAGTCCAGGGGCCACATTCAGCCCAATTTGATCTCAAGTGGGCCGGACCAGTAAAATCACAGCATAATAACCTATGAAAAATAACTCCAATTTTTTCCTTTTTTTTTAGTGCAAAAAAGTGCATTCTGAAAATGTTCACATATAAGGAATTATCTTTTTACAGAACATCATGAACAAACTGAATTTTTTTAAGTTCAATTTCAACAATATTATGCCTTAGTGTATCATTTACATGTTCCAGATTGTCTACAAAGGAACAGAATGTTTAGTCACTGGTGTCTGGAACTGAACAATAGAGTATTTTACTTTATGATCAACATGACAACCGGCAGACAAGAAAGACAAAAAAACAACAAAAACAAGACAAAACAAGACAAAAATGAGACGCAAAAATGACAAAAACAAGACACAAAACGTCAAAAAATGAGACAAATGACACAAAACAACAAAAAGGATGCAAAAAATTAAACCAAAAAAAGTTACAAAGTGTCATAAAAATGGACAAACGACAAAAACGAGACTAAAAATACACAAATGACACAAACAAGACCAGAAATGACAAAGGAAGGGAAAAACGTAGACGAACAACACGAGTGAGAAAACACAAAACGACAAAAACGATACAAAACAATCGAATAAAGCAAAACTCAAAACGACAAAAACAAGACAAAACACACAAGTGAGACAAAAAGGAAACACAAAACGACAAAATGAGAAACAAAACAACAAACATGAGACAAACGACAAAAGTCAGATAAAAAAGAACAAAAACAACACAAAATATTACAAAAACGAGATACAAAACAACAACAGTACAATGAGCAATAGTATTTCACTTTATGATCAAAACAGCTTTTCATGGTCTAGAAATTATTTTAAATTTATAGTTTTACAAATTTACAATTTGCAATTAGTGTTTTCTCTGTAATTTTTTCTTTACAAAGTTGTCCTGCGGGCCAGATTGGACCCTGTGGAGGGCTGCTTTTGGCCCGCGGGCCGCATGTTTGACACCCCTGATATTAGGCTTCAGATGTTTGTAATTTGGAACAAAATTTAAATGTCAGACTATCATTTAAAATCCTGAATATATCACATTGCATCATCAAATTATGAACTTTATGCCAGTACAATATCCAAAGAAAAAAAATATTGCACAATCTTAGTAGAAAAATAAATAATTTACCTTGTGAGGTCTGTGTAGTTTGCAGAAAGTTTTCTTTCAGCTAAGATTGTTGTCCCACAGGGGTACGGTGGATCTTTATTTTCTTCTCCACCTTGTCCTGTCCTGAGCCATTTGGTCTTTTGGTTTGAAGATATAATGCAGGGCATCGTAAAGGTCTCCCCCTCCACAGCTCTGTAGTGTAGATGTGTAGTGTCCCGCTGATGAGCTGCACACACAGATTAGTCATATTTCAGTTTAAAAAGCTGCTCCGATATGTTACATGTAAGTATGTATCAAGGCAGAGCTAAAAAAAAAAGGAAATATCATCATCACTGTGTTACATATCAACTTATGTACTTTATTTTAGTTCAATATCAAAAGAGAACATAATTGTACTATGTGGCTACACACTTAGCTTTGAACACAAAAACCATAGTAAATAAAGTACCTTTATTTTCCCATTGACTCCCGCAGCATCCCACCGACAGGCTGGGAAAGATGAGCAGGAACAGGACGTATTCAGTTGGCATGCTGTGAGTCTGTAAAAAAAATCTGTTTCTTGGTGTCAGTTATGACTGCCATGAAATCAGCATTTGTTCCCCCCTCCCCAATGTTTCCTTCAGTGTAATCTGTTCCGGCGTTCTTGGTATTTTCTGAGTTTCGTCGTTGGTGGTTGCTTCTTCTCTGTTGAGCTTTCAATCTTGTGGTGAAACTGCTTTGAAAAGGCGTGTAGATGCTGGAGTAGGTGGCTGCGTTCAGTTTCCTGTTTGGTGACGTTTGAACTTGATTTTCACTAGAAGTTTCACAAAATATTTAGGTTTCTCTTACCTGTTAGCCACTTCCTATGCAAAGTGCGGAAGAGTATGTTGTTGAGTTCTGTTTTCCTGTTGTGAAACCTCCTCTTAGTCTTCATGACTGAAAATGAATAAAAAAAAGATACTAACAGGGGATACATATGCATATGATAAACTACCTTCAAAATAAAATGGTTTAGGCAGATTTGAGCTGAGCTAGCGTGTTTCCTGAGCAGTTGTATGATAAAATGCACATGGAGGAGATACTTTGTGTTACATAAATACATGTTACAAATATATATAACATCTGGAACTTGGAATGCTTTTTTCTTTTTGTATATAAATCTTTAAGTTTCACAAGTTAAAGCAGCTGAACATAAAAACTGACCTGTAGCTTTGACTGAAGTACATAATTTAGAAACCAAACTATATTATTATTATTATTGCTCTTCCTCAACCAAAAATTCTGTTTACTTGTTCAATTTTTCGCAGATTTGGTTTTTGGATTTTGTTGCATCGGTTGTTACTCCTGCCAAGCTATTTAGATCTTTTACTGTAATTTAACTTTGTTTTTGTTTTTTTTTATCTGTAAAAAAGGCTGTGAAGAGCTTCGTTGAAGGGACACACAAGCCCAGTTTTCTCTGAGCAAACAGAGACTGAAAGCGTGTTGCATGTTCTCATTGCTTTAGACTGTGGTAGGTCTGGTTAACCAGCATGCACTGATGACCTGTTACTGGGGTCACATCTGCACTGTTAGTGTCCTACATGAGCCTCTGCTGTTTCCTCTGTCAGTAAACAGCAATGCTAAGTTAAAAAGGCTCAATTCTTATTAATGTCTAAATACCATTTAGCAGTTTGTTAGAAGTTTGCAACACTATTTCTGGCATGATTTAACTGGAAATTGGTTGAGCACGTAGATATAACTAGAGCTGATAAAACCTGCCAGCAGCAGTTATTTCAGCCACCAAAACCTATGGTTGTAGTTTAGAAACACAAAACTTGCATGCATCCATCCTTTGCTGAAATGAGGGATGTTGTTTCAACAACTAACATGAAATTTGGGCAGTAAACCATCTGCTTTCATTGTGTAAATCAGGGGTGTCAAATTCATTTTAGTTCAGGTTCGACATTCAGCCCAATTTGATCTCAAGTGGGCCAGACCAGTAAAACCAGAGCATGATAACCTATAAATAACAACAATTCCAATTTATTTCTTGGTTTTAGTGCAATAAAGTTCACAGTCACACCAAAGTATGACAAAAACAACAATAACGAGGCAAAACGTTACAAAAACAAGACACAAAATGACAAAAAGGAGACACAAAATGACAAAAGATGCAACAAATGACAACAAGCAAAACAGAAAAAGAGACAAAAAATTTGACAAAAAAGTTACAATGACAAAAAATGGACAAATAACACAAGCGAGACAAAAAAAACACAAAATGACACAAAAGACGCACAAAACAATACGTAACACAAGTCACAAAGTGACAAAAATAAGACAAAAAAGACAAAAAACCGAGACAAAATATTACAAAAATGAGACACAAAATGGCAAAAAGGAGACACAAAACGACAAAAGATGCAACAAATGACAAGACACAAAATAGAAAAAGAGACAAAAAATTTGACACAAAAGCTACAGTGTCAAAAAATGGACAAACGGAAGCAAGACAAAAAACACAAAATGACACAAGAGATGCACAAAACAACACGTAACGCAAGTCACAAAGTGACAAAAAATAAGACAAAAAAGACAAGCAAGACCAAAAGGGAACACAAAATGACAAAAACATGAAACAAAGGATAAAAATCAGACAAAAAAGACAAAAACACAAGACAAAATATTACAAAAATGAGACACAAAATGGCAAAAGAACCATGAGCAATATAATATTTTACTTTATTATAAAAAATTGTTATGGCCTACAAATTATTTTGAATTTATAATTTTACAAATTTTCAATTTCCAGTTAATGTCTTCTCTGTCATTTTTACACTTTACAAAAGTCGTCCCGGATTGGACCCTCTGGAGGGCTGGTTTTTGCCCACAGGCCGCATGCTAGACAAACTATCGGTATCATTTGTTTTACTCTCTTTTACTCTGTGCTGTGATGTTTTTTGAGTATTTTTGTCTTTTTTTGTATCACTTGCCATTTTGTTTGCTTCTCTGGTCTTTTTTCTTCCTGTTTTGACTGTCTCCCAGAGTATTGCTAAGATATTATTATCATTCTAATTACAAAACTGGAAATTAAAGATAAATACAGATACAGATTGACAGGACACAGCGGGGAACATTAGCGTCACAATGACAAAGAAAGTACATCAAACTTTTGCATAAACAGTCATGTAAGAGAGGCATTTTCCAGTAATTTCCGAGCAGCTAGGTTAACAACACATGCAAGATTTAGTTGTTGCATATGCATCTGTTCAGGATGTTGCATAAAATCCTTTTGCTGAAACAAATACAGATCTGACCTTGCAGTAAATGTGTTGTTGTAGTCAGAGCACAGCTACCAAAGAATGCATTAAAAGGAGATCAGATGATTAGAGTTTTTTTTAGGTTTTAATACTGAAATACTGAGATACAGATATAAATTGTTTTGAAGTACAGTTTTATTTTGCCCTAAGGCACTACAGCGTCTCATTTTATGAAGCATACATACACTAGATGCAATGGAAGATGAGGATGGATGAAGCAGAAGGAAATAAAACGCGCTGCAAATGAGAAAAGTCCAGATACGACGAAATATACTGAAATATAACAGATTTTAATTCATGTGCTGCTGCCCACCTCTGCTATACTGACATTAGACTGCTTGGAGTGATGTATATATTTTAAGAAATAACTTTAAGCACATTTTTACATGAAATTTCTTCAAATATTGCAGATGTTTGCAGCTGACAAGAACAGTTGAAAGAACAGATGGAACACATCATTAAGAATACACGATATTACAGACAAAAATGAGACTTAATGTTAAAAATGAACACAGCCAGTATGAATTCTCTATTACAGATGTGGAATAACAAGCAGTTGATGGTCAGTGTGTCAGCAGATGTCACTGCCTAAAATGTAGTTTTAATGCACTGTATATGTAGCAATGATTTTTGGAACAGGTGTGATATGAGCTATTAATTCTGACTTTTCCACTTTGAGTTAACATCCTGGATTGTCTGTGGTAAAAGCTGGATTTTTGGTGCACGCTGAGGAGCAGGAAGGTGATATCGAAGCTGCTTCCAGAAGGAGGAGGAGGGCGGCATGGAGCTCATGCCCTTCCAGGCAACGTGGTTTCCAGACTCGCTAAGAAGCTGCAAAGCTTTTGGCAAAGAACCCGATTTCCACACTTCAGGTGTCTCAGTGTTGATGAAAATCAAGCGAGTCTGCCTCTCTACGAGGGCTTCATGGATGGCACTCAGCAGGCCCGATCCCGGACCAGGATCTGGAGATGCGGGAACCAAAACCACCGTCCGGCTCTGCTCGATGCAGTCCAGCACCACTTGTGCTACAGCTGCAAGAAACCAGAGCTCAGATTCAACACGACTTTTTCTAATATTCACTTTGGAAGATGTTACAGCCTCAAAGGACTTCTTTAATACGTACCTCTTCCTGGTAAGACGTCACGATCATATAGACAGAGACTGTAACCAAATCGCTGCTCCAAAACACTCTCCAGCATTTTTCTGTCGTGAGCATTAAACCCTTTGTCTGTGTCACTCTCGTAACACATCAAAAAGGCGTCATAGCTTTTTCCATCTAAGCAAACGACAACAAACTCTGTCACATACATTAAGACACACAGAAAAGCACAAATTCCTACTTCTTTACCATACATTATGAGATAAAAAGAAATAAATCTGGTACTGCTGCCTTGTAATTGTATGCCTCCGTCAGCCAATCAGGTTACAGTTTACATCTATGTCAGTCCAAACTAATGTACACTACCAGCCGAAAGTTTGGACGCACATTATCATGCAAGGCTTTTTATTTATTTATATTTTTTTCTACATTGTAGATTAATACTGAAGGTTGACACTTTTGTTTTGCTCACAACATAATTTCATGTGCATTCTTTTATAGTTTTGGTGTCTTCAGTATTAATCTACAATGTATAAAATAGTCAAATAAAAACCATGATAGTGTATGGAGCGACTCTGAAATGTGTAGACACAATGAGAGAAACAAAACTGAGTCTAAGTCCTTGTATGTGTTCACATGCTTTGCCAATAAAAGCGGATTCTTATCTAACCCAAAGTTGTGGCTATGACAGTAAACCTCGCTTCCAATATGGATGTTACTGCAAGGAAATTGTAGCCTAGCCACGCTAGCCCCATGTTTCTGAAGGCACAAGGGTCTAGGCACGCTCGACAGGGAGGGAGGCGGGCTAAAAGGTTGTCTATCAAATCATTCTGCAGCAATTGGGTAGGTATACAACCAATCAGTGCAACGAATAGGCTCCTAGAGCGCCGGAAATCAGAGGATGCGGTAGTTCGGTGAAGCCTTATTTATACAGTCAATGGGGGAAGCTCAAGTATATTACAGACATGTTAACAGAAAGATTATTCAGAGTCGGTGCTAATGGAGCTCAACGACTGTTGTCGTTTTTGTTGTCGACCGTGGCAGAGAATTAAATTCGTTGCCGTGTGTTGTCTAGCGCGGCTAGGCTAGTTGTTTCCGGTTGTTTCTGTCAGAATCGTCGCGCCTCTGTCGTCACTTAGTAACGCCCGCCTTCTGACTCTACACTTCATGGTGATTGGTCCGGCCAGTTTTAGGAGCATCCAACCTCGAGCCTTATGGAGGGTAACTAGACCCACCCTGGCAGAGAATTAAATTCGTTGCTGTGGGTTGTCTAGCGCGGCTAGGCTAAGGAAATTGCACATTTTAACACACAAATGCTTCACGCACATCTTCAGCCCACCAGCATTAAAGCACTGAAGATCTACACAATGAGTGCAAGATAATGAAAGTAGGAACTCCAGATTAGTGTCCCAGATTTTGCTTCTAACTAAAGGTGAAATATGATAACAGTCTCTTCCTCTGTTCCTGAGTTGTGGTGTTACATGATAAGCCCAAAAAGAGACCTTTGACCTTTTGGATAAAAATGTGACCGTTTCATTTTATCCTGAGAAATTTAATCATGTCGTAATTAGAGTACGATTTCTCGCTGTACAACCTAACTTGTGTTTTGATGCCCTATTTCTATTCAGTTCATTCTTGAGTTTGAGTGTAGGTTTGTGTCAGATGTAACAAAATGGAACAAACCCAAGAATATAACAGCTCTAGACATATAAATAATATATATAAATTGGACTCTTACCTGAGGTACTGCTATGGCAACCAAGAGTGTCTCTTAGGAAAAGCCTGATGTCCACTTTAAACTTCACACAGACAAATACCATCACAGCTGACAGCACTGTGAGGACAACGGTGCATACAGCCAGGGAAATGTGCGAAGGGCGCGCTTGAAATAACAGAGAGAACTAATCAGTCGATAGCAATTTAAACACTCATTAGTGGCAAAAATCTTACAGTGAATCTGAATATTGTGGTCAAATAGGAGAAATGTATTGATTGTTTGACTGAATGGAAAAAAAAATCTGAAGCTTTTTGAGTGAACAGGTCATTTATTTATTAAAAATCTCATTAATTAAATCGCTTAAAAAATACAACCAAGTTACCTTTTTGGGTCAGCGTAATGGTGACAAAGCCTGTTCTCTGGCCGAAATGGTCCAGTTTGCAGGTGTAATTTTTTGACAGATCCTCTTCCTTAACTTCTGTGAAGAACAGAGACGCTGTCCTCTTGTTTTCTTTGCTGCTTTCATCGCTGGGAAGGATGAGAAATAATGGAGGACGACAAACTGTTTTATGGGAATGTGGGGTGTTTATGTGTCCATGTAAAGAAACTGCACTTCCAGGCTTAGTTGTTGTAGCGTTTACACGTGAGTCCTGTGCTTACCATGTCTCATTGTAGAAAATTCGTGAGGAGCGTTTTTTGTCCACAAAGCCATCGCTTGAGATCCAGTACAGGTCTGACTCAGAGCACGAGGTGAGAGCTTCACAATCAATTACCTTTGGTGAGCCTAGAAAAAGAAGTTTGCACAAGGATTTAAAGCCGAGTTGCAGACGGGCAGTCTTTGTGTATCCCGGCTGCTTATTTGAATCTCACCCAGCTCTACTTCAAACGTAGTCTCGCGTGGTTTTAGGATCTCTGCAGTCCTCCGATTATCTGCACATAAAGGGAGAACGCACTTTACTCGTATTTTGTGCAGAAGAACTTCCATTAAGGTCAATAAACTTAGAAGTACTTTTCTTACCACTTTGTTTGACCTCAAGTCTCACTCCAAATGTCACATTATACATTTGACCACGATATGGGCAAGACTGGGTGCAGGTGTAGTTGCCGCTGTGTTCCTTTTTCACACTTTCGAAGTAGCCATATTTTGGTCCCTCCAGAAAGATGAAGCATATTTATGGATAAAGTCACATTACTCACATATTCAAGTACACAAAGCGCTATGTATTGTTTTTATGTTATAATACCTTGTGCCATGTGGTCCTGCAGTTGCTAAAATTCTTCGCAGGGATATCGCTAGGGCAATCCAGCTGGCATGCTGCCGGTGTATAACATCTTTGATCGTCATACATTCTGAAGTGAGCGTGTACCGTCAGGCTGAACCAGTACCAGCGGCTGCTATTCCTGTCATGGTGTTAAAAGAAATGTTTTTCTCTTGGAATTATTTGACAGCATCTCCTCAACTCAAGCAAGCAAAAAAGTCCTTCCACAATGAAGTGACCGTGCAAAATCTTCTCTCACATCCATGCAGCTGCTGTCCTGCATGTTGACAGAAGTTAAGGCCTGCAGAGCATCGAAAACAAGTTTGGACTTTACCCGACAGAGCACGCGTATTTCCCCTGATGGTTTACAGAGGCATTGAGGATCACGAGGCTCTCCCTATGAAGCACAACACCGATCTGCATCTGCTCAGCTGACGACATGTTGTTGTACAGGATCACGCTCTGGTTGTTGTCCCATTTCCACAGGATTTCGGCATCTCTATTTTCCAAGTCACAGTACAGAGCCACAATCTCACCCGCCTGTCTGTGAATCTCTTTGATTGTCTGGGGATGCACACCTGAAAAAGAGTGCAACAGTTACATTCTGTGCATCAGTCTGTAAAGCCAGCTTGAACAGCCAAAAAGATGTCTGGTTCAAGTCTTCAGGAGGTTTGCACAAAACTTTGTCTATTCTTCTGTAAATGCCCACATCAGTCGCCCAGGAGATTAAAATCAAAATGCTTTGTTCCTCTGCTTTTATGGAGATCCAAGTGATGCAAAGTTTGTTTTAGCTCTACTTTTAAAAATAGAGAGAAAGACTCCAAACAGGGATATTTACTGGCTATTAATGTTGAATGAACTGTTCACATTATGGGACCCCTGTGAGATAAAAAATATGAATGACTTGGTTCAATTTGAATAAAACCAGAAGAAAAGTTGCTTCCTATTTATTGGAAATGAAGCTGTTATCAATCGACAATATTAGTAGTCCATTGAAACATACAGAAAAGTTTGTAGTTTCTGTTTTTTTTGTCAGTTGTTTGAGGCAACCCTAAATTCTACATGCATACAATCTGTCATGAATCTCAGAGGCAACTATTCATATCAATACTGCTGGTTATCTGAAAAAGATAATTCTAGTGTTAGAATTAACACTTCAGTAGATATTCAGCAAAAACAGACAATAAGAATAGTTCTTATCTCGCGTAATTCATGCTTATAAATTTAAAGCCACATGTCTTCTTCAGTTTAAAAGTAAAGCTTTTTTTTTGCCTATATAGTGATCTTTTTTTAAAATATGTTGGACGGCAAATCATAAGTGAAATAAGCAGTCAGGCTGAGCGTTTTTGCCGTGGAGCTGCAGTTTACTGATGACTGTTTCAAAAACACAAATTCAGACTTTTAGGTATTACAAATAAACAAAAAATGAGGAGCAAATGCTGTCAATTTGCAAGTTGGAGCCTTACGTATCCTGCAATGTCGGCTCTTCCTGTCATTGTGAAGCAGAATTCACCGAGCGTTGGATCGTTCACCCACTAATAGGGAACATGAGCTGGGTTTAGACCAGGGGTGTCAGTCTCTTCTGAGGTCAGGGGCCACATACATCCCAGTTTGATCTCCAGTGGGCCGGACCAGTAAAATCACAGCATAATAACCCATAAATAACCACAACACCAAATGTTTCCTTTGTTTTACTGCAAAAAAGTATATCCTGAACCAAAATGAGTTTGACACCCCCGTTCTAGAGGATGGTTAAATTAGAGTTATAATGAATCCATTCTGCAGCAGGAAGGGATTATTTTAAAGAAGAAAAAAAACATTTAATGAGTAATTTTTAATCACAGAGATGAGTTTTTAATATAAATAAGTTAGAGTAAATAAAACACCAAGTCACTGCATGTTATAAAGCTTTTTAAAAAAACACACACACAAGTGATGATTATGAGGGAAGTTAAGTATTAATTAAAGTAAAATCATGTGGAAATAAGTCCCAAATAATACAGCAGAAATAAATAAAAACAAGCTGATTTGCTATATTATAGTCTAGATCTAAGGACAGCTTAGATTAGTTGATTTAGGAGAGCATTAACACTGATAATGGTGCAACTCTCACTCTCACATTTGTGAAAAGGCACAAACTTGGCAGCTGCTCACGTGTGTTAACCACATCCTAAAGGGCCCAAGTTTGTGAAAGATGGAGCTTCTCAGCACGAAACAACAACCAGAGGGAGTGCAAAAGTGTGTCACACGTCTGTAATAGTTGTGAGATTTTGTAATATCTACAGTCAGGTAAAAAATAAAAATAAAATCTAAGTGCATCAGACATGTTGACTTGTCTAAGTATGGAAAGTACATGGTAAAAATAAATACAAACTGAAATATTTGCTGCTGTTTTACATGTTAACCATAAAAATAGACCAAAACTGTACATAATGTCCACACACACAGAAAAAAAATCTGTATTTTTTAAACCAAAAAATGTATAATTATTTGACAGATATTTGACATTATTTAAAAGAAAAAAATATGGGTGATGAAGACTGAAAAATGGTAAATAATTTTTGAAACGGTTATTTTACAGATTTTTCTCTGTTTTGTTGAATTACAGAGAAAATCTCGTAAAATCACAGAAAAAATGTAGCTGTATTTTTATGAATCATAATTCATTCTTTTACAGTGTGTGGTCGTGGTATTATACTGTTTTTGTGTATTTAAATCAGCTAAAACTATTATTGTACAGATATTTGTTAGCATTTTTCCTGGTTTTACAGTTTTACAACCGAACAATATTGCACCATGCTTTAACATACTTTTTGGCAGCTTTGTAGACATTTTTTTCCATTTTTTTTCTCTTTTTACAGTTGACAGGTGGAATTAATGATGGCTCCGCTTCATTAAGTGAAGGGTAATAGAACGACAAGTAAAAACCCACATTTAAGACCCATTAAAATCATGAAGGGGGATTTGAGACAGCAATTATATGTAAGAAAATCCTTAAACATCTTGCAGATGAAGGATTTTATGTGGAACAAAAAATCTTCAGTAAGCTCGTGTGGACAACGATGCAAAAAACCTACGACTCTCATCATAGACTCTCACTTCAGAGTAAATGATCAGAACATCATCGAACTGAGCCACTTTCGGTGGTTTTATCCCGCGTTTCATTTAACAGTGACGGAAAGAAAGCACATGTACTCTATCTACGTAACCTTTTGAAGTACTCATACTTTGATTATTTTTCCATTTTAGGCCACTTTATACTCCTAAACCCAACTGTTTAAACACATTTTTAATATTATTATGAGAGTCATGTGGAGGCAATAGATCGGACAAAAATGACACTGGTAATTTGTAATTAGTGAAAATGTAATATTCAAGAGGGATATCACTATTATTACCTACTTTAGGTTAAGAATCTCTGGCAATTTCACAATTTTCTGTCACTTACTACAATATGAATGACAATAAAGATAGAATCTCCCATCAGATCAAAATTAATTGCTTGAGAAAAACATTTTTAAAAAAATTCTGTTGTGTAGTCAAACAGCAGTAAAATTCAGGACGACGTCCAAATTTGAAAATAAAATTATTTTTTTATGCATGAATACTGAGTGTGTGTGAATAAAATTACTCTTGAGGTGATAATTATGAACAAAAATGCCTCTTTACAAGATTTTACATTTAGTTTGTAATATCAAAATAACAGTCTGTTATGATTCAATCATCCTGTAAATGTACACGTGTTATTGTAATCAAAATACATGAATGTGAAAAGAAAATACCTCACTTTATTGTTTTTATTCTGAGGCAAATCTTGCACATATTTAATCATAATGTTTCTCGATGAAGAGTAAAGAGGGAATAAATAAATTAAAGGTTAAGATAAGAGTTTATTGGCCATCCAGTTAAACTAAAGGTCTGCATTTAGCAGCAATGCATCAAGTATTTCATCTAATAACATAGAATTCAGCATAATGAGGATTTTAACTTTGATCACATTCCTGTCTGGCTGTTAAGGCACACTGCTGCATTGTGTGCTCACATGACTTTATGTTTCACTATGTCTCAGTTTGCGTGAATCGGTGCTTTTTCTTCCTCTTTTATGTTTTTTTTCAAGTGCATTTTTGAATGACAGCGTCCAGTCATAGCAAAAGTAGCGCTGAATTGCCACCTTTTTAACACCACTGCGAGTTTGTTTTCTTACCTGATATAAGTGTGAGGAGGAAAAGCTGGATGACCATCATGATAAGCTTCAGCACAAACAGCTGCTCAAAGAGTCTCCAGACGCTCAAAGAGTCTCCAGACACAACTGCACAGCCGCGTGTTTCCCTCATCTGTCTCAGTAACGACGTGATGATAAAAAAAGGAAACATGAGGAAGTGAGTCACATTTTCAAGCAATGCCTCCTGAAAACCCCACAACACCATTTCTTTTCATCTGATTTCCTACAATTATTATACCAACGTCAATGGACTGGTGGTTCCTTTATATGAATTATGAATAAATGGACAAAACAGACCTTTTGAAGTATTCACCTTTATCTGGGTCAGGATATAATGAGGGACTTTTGAAGTCCATGGGTTATATCTTGCATACATTTTCATTAAAAGTAAAAAAAAACTGTTTTTTATGTTCATTATGATCATGTCTTTACAAATTCCAGAATTCTTTATTATGGAAACATTCACTTATTAATAAAAAATGACTGGATATCCCTAAATGTCAACTAAATAACCTTTCCAATTCAATAACAACCACCTTCTGTTACATATATATTTCATATATATTGAATTTCCCTTCGCGGATGAATAAAGTGATTCTATTCTATTCTATTCTAATTAGCTAAACAATAACAAAAGAAACTGATTCAAAAAGTATTTTAATTGTGCTCTTTTTACAAAGTTGAGATAGTTCTTTTTCAACAAGTCCACTATATCAAATTTTATAGGGAAAATAACAAATTGTATCTGTGTCCGAGAACTCACTTTCAACTAATTTACCCATTACAAAAACACCTCTCAAGGACGTGTGTTAATTCCAGATCACATGACCTGCTCCACATGATGTCATTTCCTCCTGAAGAAAAGACTGGCCAGACTCCAACGCTTTCTGAGTTATTCAATATAAATAGTGTGTGAGTCAAGTGTGGATGTTTAGAAGAATTTTTCAGCAAAAATGCCATGTGGTGTTTGGTTATAGGCGGTGTTAAAATCCAACGGGCAATTATCTCCTAATGATGGACGGCTGAGTGATGCTACCGATGCTCCTTTCTCCACCCACCATTGTGACCTTTACAAACTGGTGGCTTTTTCTCACCTACAAGACCCTATCAGGGAAGACTCCTCTATACCTCTCCCACCTCCTACACCCCTCCCATACCAACTACCACCTGAGGTCCAGTGATTTCATAACACTCTCTATCTCCAAGGTCTTCGGACAGAATTCCTTTGGCTTTGTTGCAGCGATTGATTGAATTCCCTCCAAAAATCTCTGAGAGTGTCATCTCTTCCATCTCTTCACATGTTTAAGCAGAAGCTGCAGCAGACCCTAGCTGACCACTGCACATGCTGAATGTTTTCACTGAATTGCTGACAGTTTTAAACATTTGTGTGCCCCTTTCTTGTATGTATTGTTTAATTTTTATCTTTCTTCCTGTTGGGGCCTCTTGCCAGGTCATCATTGGAAACTGGAAATTGTTCTCAACTCATCATACCTGGTAAAAAAAAAAAGAATTAATCAAGCAGGGTGGTGGCAGCATTATGCTCTAGGGCTGTTTTGCTGCTTTTTTTTTTAGGAGTATCTCCATATTCTTCAAGAAAACTTAAAATCATCACCCAGTAGGCTGGGTCCCAGATGCACTTTGGTGTTACAAGACAATGACCCGAAGCACACATTAAAAGTGATAAAGAAATGTTTAAATCAGGCTAGAATGAAGGTTTCTCAAAGTCCTGACTTAAACCCATCAATAACTTGTAGGCTGAGCTGAAGAAACACATCTGTGTAGGAAAGTCAACAAATGTAGTTGAATGACACCAGTTCTGTCAAGGATACAACCAGAAGCTTGTGGACAACTACCAGGACTGCCTAGTCGGGATGAAAATGGATAAGGGGCATTTAAACTAATGCGTATATTTTTGACTCAGTAGATAGTCATATTTGTAGAAGCCCAGTAATAAATCTATGAAATAACCAAAATATATGATTGTCTTTGTGACAAAGATCCATGTGTTTCCATCACAGAAAATTAAGAGTTGTAGGAGCCATCAGAAACTCTAGACTGCCATTATACACATGGTTTTTAAGTGTTTTTATGGACTGTAGCACCAATTCACAATATGTGTAATCTCTGAGCATTTCACATAATATGAAAGAGAAAAGCTACAACAACAGCAGCAAGGAAAAAGACAGAGAAACCAAACAGACCTCTGTAGCAGCTGTGGGAGGAAAAAACGATCCTTTAAAACGAGGACACTTCCAGCAGAGCCAGGCCTTTGGTTGCATTCGTGGACTTCTATAACCCTTTAGAAGAGGCAATGAACTACTGACAGAACCACATTTTATATTAAAAAGAGCCAAATAATGTCATTAAAGGTTCAATACCTGAAGGTAGTTCTTACTTAAATAAATACTTAAACTGATATTTCTTACTTAAATAAAGGTAGGAATACTGCATGACCCCTTTCAGTGTTATATTTATCATATACAGACCACTTTATTAAAGTATTATTGCATATTCATTAATGGGTACATGCCACACAGTTATGTCCGCAATAAAGCACTAATTGCAACAGCTTGAAATCCCTATTTTACAAATTGATATAAATACTTTTACAGATAAAATACTGATCTAAAATGTAGGTAATACATACAGCTGTGAATCAAATGTAGGGGGTAAAAAGTGGGATATTTCCTTCAGAAATGAAAAGTAATTACAAAATGGAAATATTCAAATGAAGAACCAGAACATGAATAGTGTCACTAAGTGCAGAGTTTCAGTAAGTGCACTTACATTTCCATGAAACACACAACTTGGGGTTCAGGTTCCTTACGAGTGGTTGCAATTTGCAAGATGAATCTAATGCATGGCTAGATTATTAGAACTGCACAAAAAAAGCCTGTTTCTGCTACACAATACTAAGTCTATGTCCAGATGCTGCTCTATGATTGTTTTTGGATAGTTCAGGTTGGTGAAGGAAACACAGAAGCAAATATTCTTCGGTTGTTCTGCTAACAGCCAGGAGAAAGGTCACGCTCCAAGAAGGGTCATGAGAATGTCAAGTTGTGAAAAAGCCAAACCCACCCACTTTTGTTAAATCTAGCAACACTGCATTGGATTTCCATCAGTCAGGGGACTCAAGACATCTTAACTAAGTTCCTAGCGCTGGTCGAACTGTTACTGATTTTATTAATGATGTCGAAAGGTGTTATTTTTAAAGACTTGACTAAGATTCTCCAAAACCACCACACACATTACGCAACTGCTGCTACAGACTGAGTAGTACCAGAATTGAAACAAACGACTGTTTCCTGTAAAATCAAAGGAATTTCCCATTTAAAAACAAAACAACAAAAAAAAACCCAAGGTGGCAGACTTTTCCATTCAATATCTGGATTTTGCTATTATGATCTATTGTGTAGGCAAATGTCATGTATACACATAACATGAACTTATATTTATGATTTGTTTTATGACTTATTTTATTTATATATTTTTAATGTTTGATGATATTCTGTAAAGCATCTTTGAGTGTCCTGAAAAGTGCCATACAATTAAAATGTATTATTATTGTCAGTTGTGTCATGTGTTGGTGGAATTTCAAAGCCTGGTGCGTGTGTTGTAGCGTGTCGGTGCGGCCACAACCACACAAACACGCTAGCTGGCAGACAACAACATCAGCAGCATTAATGGGGCACCGATGTACGCAATGTGTCAGTGTGAAAAGGTAGTGATCAGTTTAAGTGAACTGTTAGCTGAAAGTGCAGCTCCTCTCAGCTTTATGGATGATACTGATTTTAATTTTACTGTTTTGGTTCACCTTCATTGCTCTCACTGTGTCATTTCTTTGAAACATGGAGTTATTTCTTAACAAAATGTCTCCAATGCCGGTCCAGGTCTGAGAGAACGCCTGCAGGGAGCACTCCAAGCCTTCACTGATGGGACAAATATGAGATAAATGTGTTAACTTCATGTGTGTCTGTTGAGTCTCTAAACTTTGGGCACTGTGCCCAACAAGATTAGCACATTTAAGCTCTTGCTATATTGATGCCATTAAATATAAGCAGACATTTTTTAATGTTTCGCTACAAACTGAATGTGTTGATGCAAAGAGCCTGATTAAAGGCATTAGAGGAGATTTAATTTCCTACGACTTGGAACGTAGCATGCACATGCGCACATACAACCTCTCCCTCACCCCCCTCTAAACCTCCCCCCTCTTAACATTTACGAAGAAACGCCCCCCTCCAGAAACTTGCGTAGCACTCGTGAAGTTGTCTTTTACGGCTGGGTCCCCCTGGATCTTTATCTGCCATTATGTAAAAAAAGATGAGTAAAACAAGTCGCCAGCTAACTACGAAGCTGTACCAAAGCAACACATACAGAAAACACGTAAGTCCAAGGCGTACGTAATCTACGTAACTAGGCCTGAGCCGGAAGATTTTTGATTGACAGGAAAGGGAGCAAAGCAAACGCCTCGGTCCGAGCGCGTTGATTGGCTGATGTTTTTCAGGTCCTGCCATGTCCACAGTTATTTATTTTTTATTTTTTATTCTTTTAGAGACCATACATACAAGTCCACTAAAGGTCAGTATATTCATTTTATGTGAATCAGACAAATTAAACAAACAAACAAAAAACATCCTCCATAATGCCTTTAAGTGTCCAAGTAATCACCTGTAAATACTGTATGTTGATGCTTTGCTCACAGTGTCTTTTCCTGTGTTGCCCCCAAGTGGCTAAAAGTCAGTTGCTGCAGGTGTAAATTTCTCAGCAACTTGCTTTTGATTTTTTTTTTAATTTAACCTTTATTTAACCAGGAAAGATCCCATTGAGATTAAAAACCTCTTTTCCAAGGGAGTCCTGGCCAAGATAAGCAGCAGCGGATACAAAACAGTTATAAAATCACACAGTTAAGACATGATTAATATACAAAAAAAAAAAGAAAAGAAATAAAAACAACAACAATAATAAAATTTACAAAACAAGTTATAAAAAACAAGTAGAAGTTGTAGAAATGGCCTCAAGAACTTGCAGTTTTGATTTAAAGGCACTCAATGAGATGAACTCAGTTAATCTGAAATCTTTCTGCAACATGTTCCGGGCAGAAGGTGCAGAATAAGCAAAAGCTTTTTTACCCAGCTCAGTACGAACACGTGGAACTAAAAGTAACAGATGATCTTGTGAGCGGAGCGAGTGAAGATCACAACTTTTCTATGCTGTTGAGGAGCAAATGCAGGTAGGAAGCAGTCCAAGTATTACCTTCTATATGAAAATATACCAATGATGAATCCTTCTGGTGGCTAGAGATGGCCATCCCACCCGAGAGTATAACTCATAGTGGTGTGTTGACATTTTACAATTTGTAATAAACCTCAACGAAGCGTTGATACGATTAAAGGTCTGGATTTTCACAGCAGCAGCCACTGAATGTATTTTACATTCTGAAATTACTTCTCAAGAGACGATTTAGTCCCTGTGAGCTGTTAGATAGAGGGCGGCAAGGTCACAAGCTGCACACTTTTCACATCATTTTTACTTTTCTCTGTCATAAAAACGTGCTGTGTGGCATAAAATCTGTTCTTGCTCTTTCTCAAAAACAGCTGATAACAGATACAGCAGTGGAGCTTCTGCTGTATTTACAACAGAGGCACTGCAGTTATCACGTTAACCGAGGAGGACTCCAAATCAATTGAGATTGCATTTTGCATATGTTGTTCCAAAGTCAAGGTTTAAATCTAAGGGTGACAGATTTTTCTCCATCAGGAACAACCTGCCTGAGGGGATGAGGCCTGCAGAGTCAGTAATTTCTTTAAAATCACTTCTGAAACCGACTATTACTGACTTCCTTTTATGTTAAGTTTACTTTTAGCTCTGTTTATGGTATATGTTCTCTCGTGTTATTTTAATTTTGGTTGCGTATTTCTTTGGTGTGAAGTCATCTTTAATTCTTTGTTTGTCAGAGATTTTTAATTTCTAATTTTTAACCTTGAATCATATTGTTTAATTTTTAAACTGCCTACTTCCTTTGTCTGATATGCATGTTAATGTAGCTAATAATTCATTTAACTTATTATCATTTTTACTGTTTGTTTTATTTGACTACTCTGCCTGGTCTTGTTTGATTGCTTCTGTGTTTACGTGTCTTAACTGTTAAAGTGCCCTGTGAACGCTGTTCTTAAGGGTGCTATGTAAGCAATGTATTATTATCTTGCAGCTCCTGACATTTGTTCCTTTTCCGGTGATTTCTCACCACAGCATCTGATTGAAGTTCTCCGTCTGTATTTTCATGGCAGACTGTGACGGAGCAGATTTGGATTTTAGTGTAATATTGAACAGAATTTGCAATTAAAACATTTTATTCATGGTATCTTCAAATGAGAGCCATTTTTTGAATTTACTAATTTTGTCCACTAGGTGTCAGAAAAGCATTAAATAAGCTGATCTGAAGAACCCTCCACAGGTCACCTGGATTTTTCTTTGTGATGAACTTTTCTTTATATGCTACTTACACTACCAGTCAAAAGTTTGGACCCAGGTTTACAGATGTTTTTGTGAACTAATTTGTTCAAAAATGCTGAACATGTTAAAAACGTGAGAAAACCCACACATGCACAGGGAGAACATGCAAACTCCCTGCAGAAAGACCCCAGGCCCAGGCAGGGATTTGAACCGGGGATCTTCCTGTTGCAAGGCAAAAGTGCTAACCACTACTCCACTGTGCAGCCCACTTTAAAACATAAATATATTTTTAAAATATTGAGCTTATTTAGAATTCTGCTAAAAAGTGATGTCAGCTAAATAAAAATCTCAAATAAATAATAAAAAAAAAAACCATTTTGCAGTCTAATACTAAAAACACTGCTATAGTCATTCCATAATATAAGGAATTTGGTAATGAATCTGTGCACTTTGTCAGTTTTAATGCTCCATCCGGGACATGCATGGACATCGATGAGCAGGTCAGACCCTGGACCAGGACGTGGAGAGGTTTGAACTGTTCCTCTCCACTCTGTGCAGCCTTATGCAGCCTTTCCTGCGGCTGCAAACACGAAATAAGATCACTGCACCGACTATAGTTAGGATAATCACCACCAGGATGGCCACAATGCAGACAGTCAGGGAGAGAGGGAAATGATGAGCTGTAGGTATACAGAGGAAAATGTTTAAAACATTAAATAAACTCAGAAAAAAAGGAGTACACAGATTGATGTTAGATTACAATTGTCATTTGAATGCATGAAGTGAAAAAGCAGCTTTATACAACAGTTGATCTAACAACGTACCTTTTCGAGTCAGGGTGATGGTGATGAAGCTGGAGGACTGGTGGCTAGATTCCAGTTTGCAGGTATAATTTCTCAACAGATCCTCCTCTGATATTTTTTGGAAAACTAAAGACGCTGTCAGCTTTTCCTCTTCTGCATTTTTCACTCTGTAAAGGAAATAAATTCAGGGATGGAGGAAGACCCGGAAGCGCAGCTGTTAGCTCTGATTATTCCTGTGCTGAGTGGGGATTGTGGCTACGTAGCTGTGAGGGGAAGGACGTGTGTGTGAAACATTTACCGTGTATAATTGTAGAAGACTGGAAGGCTGTTGCTCCTTTCCACAAATGATGTCCCACTCAACCAGAACACGTCATCAAAGTTTGAATTCACAAGAGCTGTGCAGTTAATCACCACTGTTGAGCCTAGAAAAAGAGAAGTTCACATACAATTTTCATAAGTGTTACATTTTAAAGCTACAGCTGAGTACGTGTGCGAATCTAGACATGAACTCACCCAAATCTACATGAAATACATCATTTTTGTGTGGCAACAGTATCTCACTGCTGGGCTTGACTTCTACTGTGACTGTAAAGGTCACGTTGTACGTTTGACCACGGTACAGGTAAGATCTGGTGCAGGTGTAGATGCCGCTGTCTTTTTCACTGATGCTCTCGAAGTAACCGTTTTGTGGCGATGACTCGCCCTCCTGCAAAACAGAAGCTGAGTTTACACGCAGCCAACATTCCTATTTATAAAGACCTTACAACACTGCAACAACATTTTACAATCAAATCTCAATCATGCTCCAGAATGCGCCGATTTTAAATACCTTGCGCCATGTAATGCCGTTTCTGGTGATATTTACAGGAGTGATGTTTACAAAAGGGCATATCAATCTGCATGACTGCTGCATGTAGCATGTTGAAGGGTTCTGGTTCTTCTCTCCATGCTCTCTGGACTGTGTTGCGTACACTGTCAGCCCAAACCAGAACTGCCTGCTAGCATTCCTGTCATAGCATGAAAAGGAAATGTTGATATGCAGGTTTCACTCCACATCTGAATAGAGACGAGACTGAATGTGAAAGTAAGGAGGGCTAAAGGATCAGTTTACAAATATTAATTTTGTACGGAGCCAGTGGCCAATGTCAATGTCAGTGTCAGATTTATTTATATAGCACTTTTAAAGGTCTATGGCCCACCCAAGTGCTTTACAGTAAAGTAAATAATCAACAATACAAGAACAGTAAAAGCAAAACAATAAGACAGTAAAATTAAACAGTGAAAGGTCCATTGAATGTGACTCTGCTCAGTCAAAGGCCAGGGTGAACCAGTGGGTCTTAAGATGTGTTTTAAAAATGGAGAGGCTATTTGCAGACTGCACAGAGAGGGGCAAAACGTTGTACAGCGTGGGAGCCACAACTGCAAAGGCAATCTAAACACTGAGCCTTCTGTCTTTCTGTGTGAAGTTTGCTGGTTCTCCTTGTGCATGGGTTCGTTTTCACAGAGACTTCCTCCCACAGTCCAAAAACATGCTGAGGTTAACTGGTAATTCTAAACTCTCTGTAGGTGTGAATGTGATTTTTTCTCTATGTAGATGACAGCAGATTCAACACAAGCAAAGATCTAGTCAGAAGAAAACAACCTGGATAAGTGCAACAAAACAAGTTCAAGCATGATAGGACCTCCTGGTGCCTAAAGGCAGTGCAGGAGGCAATAGGAAATGTTTGCTGAGAGGGTTCAGGTAGGAGGGAGCTGTTTTTATGCAGGTAGGCATGCGTATGTATGTTTATTGCTAATTAGCAAATGTTGGCACGCTAAGATGGTAGGTACCTGCCAAACATTTGCATGTAGACATGGTTTTTTCACTTCTTTATTTTTTTTAGCATGTAAGTATTCTGATGTTCATATTTATCTCAAAGTACACAAGGACAAAGATGCAAAAGTGATGTTAGATACAACATTCTTAAAAACTAATCCCATACAAACTTTGCTTGAAGAGTATGAGTGCAAATATATTTCAGCACTTTAGAATAAAATCAATTTTATGTCTGACCTATTCGTACCACATAGATCTGTTTAAAGATTTGCTCAGCATCAGCAAAAGCCCACACAGTCAAAATGTGTTTTCTAGAAGCAAACTGCTCAGCTGTAACACAGAAATGCCATTACGGATCCATTTAAGAGTGTTTATATCTTACCCATAGGAGCATGAGTAGTTGCCCTGATGGTTTATAGAAGCTCTGAGAATGACAAGGCTCCGGCCATGAATCAGCACGTCAGCTGATGTGGACATGCTGTTGATCACATTCACATCCTGGGTGGAGTGATTGGTCCACAGCGGTGTACCATCTTTGTAACTGAGATAAGGGCACTCTAGCACCACCATCTCACCTGCCCTGGCATATAACACCTGGGCTTCCTGTGAACTCATCACACCTGCAAATAAATGTAATACATTTTATTTCCTTCAATGGTGGAAAACTGCTAAATGAACTGCCTTCAGATAATTAAATGTTATTATTGTACCTCACATCTAGCCATCCATCCATCCATCCATCCATCCATCCATCCATCCATCCATCCATCCATCCATCCATCCATCCATCCATCCATCCATCCATCCAAAATTGACTTTACAGTTATAATAAAGCTACAGAAACCAGTTGGTTAGCTTATCACACCACAAAAACTACAAACATATGGAAAACAAAGTGTCATGTGATGTGTTTTTTTTTTTGGCTGAAGACAATAACTTCCCGAACTATAGTTGACTGTAAAGTTGTCAAGACATCTGACTCCGAGAAGTTACTGTGCCTGAAATCTCAAATTGTAATTTTTACACTTATGTTTTTGTAGTTTTTGACACACAGTGATGAGTTAATGGATTATTGAGCTTTTGGTGGATGGCTTTTGTTACCTGTGTTAAGAAAACTCTCAGAAATAAAGATATTAACGGTCCAGCCTTTCCTTTAAAGTTGAGTAGGGTTAACATCTACAATCTTTGTGTGTTTTTCTCTGAGATGCTGAATCTTTTGGGGAATTTTAATCCTGAGTCTTAAATATTGTATACCTGAAAAATGTTTTCTTACATACTTCCTCCAGAAGTACAGGAACAGTGAAGCCAGTTCCTTTATTTCTGCTGTACACTGAAAACATTTGGGTCAAAAAATGAACTGAGACAAGAGATCAACCTTTCAGCTTTTATTTCCAGTATTTCCATCTGCATCTGGTACACAACTTAGAAGATAGCATTATTTGTAACAGAACACCACATTTTAGGTGAGCAAAAGTATTGGAACAGATCGACTTAAAAGAGATTAAAGTGAATAAGATTTATTTAGTTGCAATAACTGCATCAAGCCTGTGACCCAATGAATCACCAAACTTTTGCATTTTGTGAAGGTTTTCCAGGCTTTCCCCACAACCCCTTTCAGTTATTGTTTGTTATGGTGTTGTTAATCCCTTTAGTCTCTTCTTCAGAAGGTAAAATGCAGCTCTACAGGGTTGAAGTCTGGAGAGTGACTTGGCCAGTCTAAAACCTTCCACTTCTTGCCTCTGATGAACTCCTTTGTCGTTTTGGCAGTGTGTTTTGGGTCGTTATCTTGCTGCACGATGAAAGATCTCCCAATCAGTTTGGTTGCATCTTTCTTTAAATTGGCAGACAAAATGTCTCTGTAGACTTCTGAGCTCATTCTGCTGCTGTCACCATGTGTTACATCACCAGTGAAGACTAATGAGCCAGTCCCAGAAGAAGCCATGACATTATCTCCACTGTGTTTCACAGATCAGCTTGTATGTTTGGGATCATGAGCAGATCCTTTATTTCTCCAAACTTCAGTCTTTCCACCACTTCAGTAAAGGTTCATCTTTGTCTAATAAGTCCATAAAACTTTGTCCCAGAATTTCTGAGGCTCATCTCTGTACTTTTTTTTTGGCAAATTCCAGCCTGTCCTTCCTATTCTTTTTGCTAATGAGTGGTTTATCTTCTGGTGTTGCCTCTGTACTTTTGTTAATGAAGTCTTCTGTGAACAGTAGATTGGGACATCTTCACTCCTGCCCTCTTTAGGTTGTTGCTGGTGTCACTAACAGTTGTTTCAGGGTCTTTCTTTATAGCTCTCACAATGTCTCTGCTGCTGTTTTCTTTCATCTACCCATTTGACGTCTGTTAGTATACCAGTGCCTTCTTTCGTCTTCACAACATTCCAAACAGTTATACTAGCCATGGCCAATGTTAGCACAACGGTCCTGATAGATTTTCCATCTTCTGTCAGCTTCACATATGCTTGTCTTTCACCTATAGACAGCTCTCTGGTTTTCATGTTGGTTACATCTCTAACTATAGATGCAGGATGCACAGACAAAACCCAAATCTGAAACTGAGCGTAGACATTGAGTTCTATTTATTGTCTGAATAATCATGTAACAGGACACACCAGGGCAACAAAACACACCTGTCTGTCACATGTTCCAATACTTTTGCTTACAAGAAAAATGGGTAGGTTCAAACAAAAGGTGCAATCTTCTAAGTTGTATATCAGATCCAGATGTGACCACCTGGAAATAAGAGCTGAAATGTTGACCTGCTGTCTCCTATTCATTGTTTAATGTAAAACCCAAATGTTTTCAGTCTACAGCAAAAATAATGAATTGGGCTCACTGTTCCAGTACTTTTGGAGGGGAGTGTATACACTAACTGTGGATGATTAAACAAAACAATGTGAATCTAAATTCCTGAGCAGTGTTTAGTTACAACTCTGGATGGATGCAAGATGGAGAACAATGGACTGCCATGAACTATGGTCAAAGTGTTGACTTTAAAATGTTGATTAGCTGGGCAGACCAGGCTGCACATCTGTCATTAAATACTTCCAATCAGTCCCTACATAATGTATAAAGTTTTTCAGTCTGGGGGACTTTGAATGGACCAGATGCAGCTGATAAAAATAAAGAAAAAATTTAAAAAATGTAACAGTATTGTTGTCTATAATTTACAGTCACTGTAATTTTAATGGTTTGTCAGTAAAGGAGACACTGGTACAGGAACAGACTCAGCTGATCCACACACTAACTCAGACCCATTCACTGCATTTACTCATGTTTACATTGCATAGCTAAAGCTAACTGTATATAATGTGTATATACTGTATATCTAATCTAGAGAGCCAAAGCTCAGTGAAATATTTTATTATTTATCATAATGTTGACAACCTCTTGTCTTTAGATGCTAAAGAAAATATTCTAGTCAGTAAATATTGCTTGTTTATATCTTTGTTTTGATTTGTTTTTTAATATGGTTAACATATAAGACAATAAAAAGTAAGTCATTTTACTAGTTATGATCTTCAGTTCAACAAAAGAGGGAAAATATATAACAGTAAACTGTAAAAAAAAAAAAAAAACAAAGAAAAGAAAAAATGTGGATAAAAACTATTTTAAAAAACGCTCCCAGTGAAATAACAGTAAATTGGTAAATTGTTTTTAAAAATACATAGATGAAACACACGCAAACACATATATTCAGTCATTAAGCAGGTTTTTGTGCACCACATTGCATCCATCGTAAAGTGTTATAAATCAGGATTTCTCCTACCTGTCAGTAATGTGAGGAGCAGCGGAAGGACCAGCAGTGTTTTCTGTGTCGTCATGATGTTGATTCACTGAAGGAGAAGAGAGAAGTCAAGATCTGCTGAAAAACACATCATTTCTATCATGTGTGATGACGAACAAGTGACTCATGTAGGGAGGGACATTAAAATGCGCACGACCTCCAGAATGTATCACCGGGATTTGAGTAATTCTGTTTAAATAGAATCGGTCAATCATTAGGTAGCACCATGACTCACGGTTTTCTCGGAAGACATCTCCACTTCTTTCTAACCATTTATTTACACTTTCTATTTTGCTGCAACCCTCAGTTTCTAACTTCCAGCCTCAATAACTCTTGAGATATATGTTGTCAAAACATAAACGATACCTCCTTCAAATCGTTGTAAGCCAGATAATGTGCTACAAGGCCAATTTTATCAAGAGTCGCTGTCTTTAAAGCTACAGAAATAATATTGGCGTCTATGCGCAGCTGACCGCGGTCAAGCCAGCCCTCACTGCGAAATGCTTGGTCAAACTAGCCCTCACTTGGAAACGCGGTGCGCGCATATGCTAAACAGTACGTCAAGAGCGATCTTTTATAAATTGCCGTTATTATTCAAGCGTGTGACATCCGCGAAGAGTGACGTTGGTCGGATTTGGAATTTCAGCATAAAAGCCCCCCCCAAAATGGCATATTTGCATATAAATATATATATATATATATATATATATATATATATATATATATACATATATATATATATATATATATATATATCATGTACATTAGCATTCATATTTCTCCCAAACTGCCTGTTATTATTCCACTGTTCCACTTCAGATTGATAGTACTCCACTTCAGGAAGACACCGAGTGAAAATCAGGTCAATCTGATGTGGATTTTCAGAATAAAAGCCCCCTGAAAAGCCATATTTTTTAGATATATCATGTTCATTAGCATTCATATTTTTCCCAAACTGCCTGTTATTATTCCACTGTTCAACTTCAGATTGATAGTACTCCACTTCAGGAAGACACCGAGTGAAAATCAGGTCAATCTGATGTGGATTTTCAGAATAAAAGCCCCCTGAAAAGCCATATTTTTTAGATACATCATGTACATTAGCATTATGAGCATATGAATGCTAATGAACATGATATATCTAAATAAATATGGCTTTTCAGGGGGCTTTTATTCTGAAATTCCACATCCGACCAACGTGACTCTTAGCGGATGTCACACGCTTGAATAATAACGGCAATTTATAAAAGATCGCTCTTGACGTACTGTTTAGTATATGCGCGCACCGCGTTTCCAAGTGAGGGCTAGTTTGACCAAGCATTTCGCAGTGAGGGCTAGCTTGAACACGGACACGGACTGTCTGCAAATAGCAAAACCGCTGCAACAGCGAAAAGAGACAGTAGACAAATATTCAATAACTTCACTCTTATACACTGTAGAGCCACTAAAATCACTGTAGCCATGAATGGACTGCAGCTGGTCATACTACAACTCTTGGTTTGGTGCTAAATTAAAAATCTGAATTTTAAGGAATTTTTATGTTTATTATTATTATTATTATTTTAATAGTAATACAATTGAATAACTCCACTCTTACTCACTGTACAGTCACCAAAGTCTCTGGAGCCATCAGTTGTCTCCTGCTGGTCATACTACAACTCTTTGTTTGATGCTAAATTAAAATTAAGAATTTTAAGGAATTTTATAATTATTTTATGAGTATTAATTTTCAATAACTTCACTCTTACACACTGTACAGTCACCAAAATCACTGTAGCCTTCAATGGGCTTTGGCTGGTCTTTGTTAAAAATATTATATATTGATCAAAAATAATATATATTTTTTTCACACAATTGAGGAAATTTAATAGTAAAAAAAATTAATAACTTCACTCTTACACACTGTAGAAAAATAACCATCAAACCATCAAATTAAATAACTTGACGGTCTGATCAGCAGGACCCATGCTGATCAGATCGTCAGGCTTTTTATATCCAATTATTGTGTGTACATTCCTTCACTTGAAAAACATTACTCTCAGTTTTACATTATGGTATAAATGAATCAAATAACACTGAAACCTTGTAGAAGGTGTCTTATCGTCTTTCTTCTCAATCATCAGTACTTGAGGTGACAGTCTGAACAGTGTGTTTGGTATACTGGTGTTATCTGATACTCTCTTTGGTAAGGATAAGGTAAATTCCATTACTATTGAGACATATGTATTTGGACAAACAAGTGCACTATGCCCCTATGCCATTTTTCCTGTGTGTTATAAAAAAAAATACCACATACATCAAGAAAAGTGCCATCAAAGCTAGTTTACTCAATCAATAAACTTCACATACAAGCACACATACTAAATATTGTAAACAACATCATATTGCAATAAACAACCCAAATGTAATAAAACTGAGTCCCTAAAAACAGTGGGTGATCATTTTCATCTGTTAAAATCTGTCACAACAAAACGGATTCAAAACAATGGACAGTTTTTCTGGAACTATTTTTGAAACAGTTTGGGATCCTCACCCCAGACCAAAACCCTTTTATTTCTGATAAGAGCCTAACTTGCGTACAGCCTCTTCAATTGTGGCTGTTGCACAACACACAATACCAAGGGGTGTTTCTGTTTGGTATTTGGGCTGTTTTCCTTCCAAGGCAAAGGGTGTGAAACCATCTTGTGCACATTCCACACTGAATCTAGATGGGATAAATGTGATAAACATATAGAACATTGTTAACATTTGGAAACCCGGAATGCAAAGTACACAATATTTCATTTATTTATTGTTCTTCCACGATTCGGACTATCGATTGTTTTTAAAATGTTAAAGTAGCCTCACCCAAACAGCATCAACTGCAGTTTTGGGCAGGTCCTCACTTCCACAGAAAGAACAGAAATCATCCTTTGAGACTGAAAAAAAGATGTAAATAGGTAAGTAATGAATACATTTTTATTTATTGTAGCAGATGCTGAATATATGAATGTAATATTTAGAACAACACCTGATCCTTGGAGAATTTCCTCTGCCATGTCCCTTCTTAGACTTTGAAGAGACTGTGTTGATGAGTCAATGTCAAATGACTGCGGGATGTTAGGAAATTCCATCACCGTCATCTTGGCCATCTGTATAAATAGCAAACAATACATTTTCTGTGTATGACATTAATCACTAAAACTACATGTCATTTTGCTTTATGCATTATTCTTATCTTAATGTACAGTGTATATTGTCTATATCAGGGGTCGGCAACCCGCGGCCGCATGCGGTTCTTTCAGCCCTCTGTTGTGGCTCCCTGTAACTTTGGAAAATAAATTGTTCTGCCTTTCAGGCGCCTGATCGAGGTGTATGGTCAGTGGGGTCTTCTTTCTCAGATGTTGCACAACTATGCCTATTCCTGTTTCAGTATACATATGTACACCAAAAGGGTCAACTTGAAAGTGGTGTATGTACCCTGGCATCTTGTGAAAGGTACTATCACATTCCTTCATGATATTCTGAGTGAGGTACATCTCCATGAAAACATCATCATGAATTCTTTTCCCTTTTCTAACCTCTGAACTGATCACTTTTAATACATTTTTATTTAGACTTCGGGTTATGTTTCCTGAAATCAGTTCCACAACAGGTGTTTTTCTAAGTTTACTGTAGAATAGTTTGTTCACTCCTGCATGCAACGCTCTTGCCATTCTCCCTCTTCTTGGGTTTGCTGCTGGTCTGAATTTTCTTTCACTTGTTTTGTGGGTCATTTTTCCTTTTTGTAGCACCAATATCTTAACCTGGGCATCTCCCACTGGCTTGCTCTTCATTTTAAAGAAATATTTTGCATTGCAAGAAGGGAATGTACAGACGACACTGATGTTTGAATATGGGCTATTAATTTTCCGACTGTGAGAACATTTGATGTGCTGGCTCTTGAAGGCAAGGGTACAACAGGGATTTTTCTTGCGAAAACCGTTGTACAGTACATTGGTCCAGGGTTTCCTCAATTTTTGTGAACCAGGCAGTGGAACAATTTTTTTCCAATTCTTTTTATTCACTGTAATCTTGAACTTTTTGGACACCACTGGCAATTTTCTCCACTGATGTTTGTCCTCTGTCTTTCCATGCTCAAGTTGGTCTTCTCTCTGTGATGGCAGCTGTTCTTTTTCTTTTTCATCAGTCTTGTTTCCATCTGATTCTTCTTCCTGTGCGTGTTCTTCTGTGTCCTCATCTGATTTCTGTTGGACATCTTGAATCGTGTCTGATTCTTCTTCCTGTGCGTGTTCTTCTGCGTCCTCATCTGATTTCTGTTGGAAATCTTGAATCATGTCTGATTCTTCTGCCTGTGTGTGTTCTTCTGTGTCCTTGTCTGATTTCTGTTGGAAATCTTGAATCGGGCTGAGTGACAGGTTCTCTGCCCCACTGTCCTTACATGCCTCACTGTGCCTCATTAATGGTTCCTTAGTCACACAATTTTTATTTTTTTGTTCCATTACTTGAGCTTCATTCAGTTCCTGTTGTTTGTTAACTAAATCTCTCAGTCCATTACGATTTTTGGTCCATATGACCCACAGCCAGTGACAATTTTTTTGATTATCCTGACCAAATATTGCTGTAGACAGTTCAGACTATATTTTGGAGGAATAGCCTGTATCTCTGCTTGCAATGTTTGCACTCTTCAGTGTTCTGACCAGTGTTTCTACTCCGCCTGCCATTGCCCATAGGTCTTTCCTATGAGCTGTGCCTCCTTTTTTAACTCTTCCCATTTTTAAAAAAAATCGCACCTAACCATGTGAAAGTAAAACAAACAAAGCTAGAACTTTTTTATCAAGATACAGTGAGTGGTCCAATATGTAAAGATACAGTAAAACACATAGGAATGTCGTATAAATAAATATAACATGAGGTAAAAGTACCAATACATAGCTAAGAACCCAATTTTGTAAATCTGAAATGGAATATTTAGTCTTTTAATTTGGTAATTTCCATAATATTTCAACAATAGGCTAATGTTAGATTTATTTCTGGAATACATTTACATTAAAAATTGTTCGGAGATTCAGTAACATTTCTATTTTGCAAACACTGTCAAGATTTCAGACTCCAAAAGGTACACAAGCACAGCACAACTCCAGTAAAAACATAAAATTACTCACACAAAGATGAAACCGAACTTAAGGGGACATTTCTAAGAAATCCAAGCACGACCTCCTCCTTCATGGTGGTTATCGAGGTTATGCAGACTGAAAAGATGATCATCTCAGGCTAGTGGCTTTGTCACTCTTTTGTATCCTTGTGTGATTGGTTTGAACAGAGTGCTCATGAGGCAGCAATGTGACCATCCACTGGTAACCATGTGAAAATGAATGCTAAATTAAAATTGCTTACGAAACAAAAATTTAATATCACATTTTTGTTTGATATCAGACAAAGACTTTGGTGACTGTACAGTGTGTAAGAGTGAAGTTATTGAAATGTAATACTCATAAAATAATAATAATAAAAAATAAAAATTCTTTAAAATTCAGATTTTTAATTTAGCACCAAACAAAGAGTTTTAGTATGACCAGCAGGAGACAATTGATAACTCCAGAGACTTTGGTGACTGTACAGTGTATAAGAGTGAAGTTATTCAATTGTATTACTCATAAAATAATAATAATAAACATAAAAATTCCTTAAAAATTCAGATTTTTAATTTAGCAACAAACAAAGAGTTGTAGTATGACCAGCCGCAGCCCATTCATGGCCACAGTGATTTTAGTGGCTCTACAGTGTATAAGAGTGAAGTTATTGAATATTTGTGTAGTGTCTTTGTTAACATTTGTTTGATGAGGAAACCCCTCTAAACCTCTCTAATGAAGTCATTGATCTCTTAGCTTCCAGAAAATGTCTGCAGGGCACCTGTACCAAACCCATCTAGAAACTTAAGGCATAACTACCACATAATCATTGATGAACTTATATGTCAGCGTATGTGCAACTGTGACATTAACATGTGCTCTGGAAAATTGGTAAGTTAATCACTTCTGTTGCTAACTGTAGGTGTAGTTAAAACATTTGAGGCTATGGCCAACAGCTCTCAGCTGAACTAAAGGGAAACTCCACTGATTCTCCACGTCAAAGTCTGTTTACATGTCTTGGGGAGTTTGGGCTATGTAAAAGAAACACAAGGCCTTTTGTAGCTCAGAGGGAGGCAGCTACACAAAATCTGATAAATAGGTCGAGCAGCTCTCATCTGTTGGGGCTGAAATATACAGAGGAATAAGAATAATGAGAAGAATGTACAATCTAGAAAGCTCTAAGTTTGGATTCATTGATTTCAGTCTTCTTTTCTCACCCTCCATCATGTGTTCATCACTTTTATCAAAGCACAATGCTGAATGCCATCTACCAGCATCCATTTAGCTTTCCTTAGCACAGCGGCTCAAATAAGCAAGAAAAAGATGGAACAAAATCCACCTACCTGCACATCTAAAGGTCCCTAATAAAGATAATATATCTCATGTGATAGACATGAGTAATATCAGTTTTCTCAACTCTTGACAAGAAAGCAAAAAATCACATTTTACATATTTGATGTAAAATACAGAAAAAATATGAAATGCTGATAAATACAACAAAAAACAAACAGTGAACAACAATGTGCAATAGAAGAAGTATGAACCTGAGTCTTATGTAAAGTTGATAGTTTTATAAAAGGGTTTGAGACAATTACAAAACAACAACAAGGTGTGTGTGTGTGTGTGTGTGTGTGTGTGTGTGTGTGTGTGTGTGTGTGTGTACTTGTTTCTGCTATACAGGTGGGGACTTTGACCTGACTATTTGCTATAAAGGTGGGGACTTGTCTTACGGTGGGGACCTAAAATGAGGTCCCCACGGGTGGCAACACCGTTTTCTTGGCCATATTGTTGTTAATAAAAATGTAAAAGTGCAAAAACGTTTGTTTAGGGTTAGGCATTGATTTGGTGATGGTTAAGGTTAGGGTTAGGGTAAGGGTTAGGATTTAGATATGAATGGGAGTCAATGGTAAGTCCCCACCGGTATAGAAAAACAAACGTGTGTGTGTGTGTGTGTGTGTGTGTGTGTGTGTGTGTGTGTGTGTGTGTCGTTTACAGCAACTCCCTGCTGGTGGTGCAGTTGAACTTTGCAGCTGTTTCACAAGCGACTCTGTTCAGTCGAGACGTCGTCCAGGGCTGCATTAGAGAAACCCTTCTGCTGCTCTTCAAAGCCTTGGCCTCTGAAAAAACCGTATTCCTCATTTTTGCGGGAATTGGAGTTCTGTCCCTTAAGAACAACAAGGTGGCTCCTCTGCTCATATTTCTAAAGCTGCAACTCACATTGGATGGTATAAATAAACGATAAAAATGAATCTTATTTCATATTCTTCAAAGGTGCAGATGAAATTCAACAGAGATTTTATTAATGCCATGGATGGAACCGGTAGACTGCTGCTAGCATTTAACAACGTGAGTAAAGAAGTGTGTATTATAGTTTATAATGAATGCTCTGTGTGTGCATTTCTACAGATTTTCTTCTTCTTTTTTTTCCTCTGCAGAGATGTGGCAGCAGTGTTTCTTTACTGTCTGGTGGACTGTCCAGGTTTCAGAGGACACAGACTGCCAACTTCATCACCCTGCCAACTGTCTGCTCTCCTCAGTCACACAACAAAGCCGGGGACAAAGACGGACGGTGTTCATCACCAGTTGCAGACCAGAGGAACGCAGGAGGTGAAAGAGCCTTTTGCACTGGGCTGACAATTAGGACTGCTCTTTAATGAATCTAAACTAAGAACTGAATCAAATCCAAATATTTTCCAAAGTTGCCATAAAAGCAAAAAAAAAAACCAACAACAACTTGTTGCTCACAGTGAAGATGCGCTGTCAGGCTACAATAAATTGCATGTGGTAGAATTAACATTAACTCTTATTTATCTAAAAGGCAAACATTTACTAAATGATTCAGCTGTTTGCAGGACTATTTAACATGGCCATTAGCTTAGTATAAACTAGAAGGAGAAAAAAATCCATCTTATTCTGCCTAAAGGTAACAAAAACAAACGCTGGCTTTTAGAAAATCACCTATCAACATGTTATGTATTTTTAAGTCTAAAAATGGTCAGGGAGTTATGAGCCAACACATTTCATTGTGGAAATACTAACTTTCAGTGATGAGATGTTTTGAGGACCCTGGAGGTACATGCTAGCTGGAGGCTACAGTTGCTACAGCAGCGAGCTACATTTGTCATAGGCCATAGTATATATAATGATTATATTATATACAACTGAATTAAGTTGAGATTGGTAATTTTAAATCAGATTGCAGGATTTTTCTTGCATGCAGGAGTTTTTGGCATCTCCCAAAACAACACAAATGTCAAAGGAAAAGCACCTAAATGAAAAGGATTGATAATAATAACAGAATAAAAAGTTAGGGTTTTATTTATTCAAGCTTAACATACATTTTTGCTTATCACACATCCATAAATAACCGGAAAATGCTTAGAGTCATTGCCTTGGCTAAATGCAGATTGATCACATTTACTGTAATGCGTAGAAGAACATTCTGAGCAAGAAAATGAACCAGGACAGAGGTCATCGGACAACAATCATCCAAATACAAAACCAGCACCTTCTAAAATGTATAAATATTTGTGATTTTATTCATTCAGCATCTAGATCTTTTCAATTCAAATTGCTCATGCATCTGTTTCCTGCCTTTATGCTAAGCTAACCATTTTCTTGCTATAGCTTCATATTTATTGCATTAAGTCAGTAAGCATGATATTTTCCAAGCTACTCCTTTAAGCTGTGTTGAAGATGAACTGGTTGAACCAGCAGTTAGAGGAGGAGCCCTTGTCCTCGTATTACACAAAATCACCCAAGCCTTTTTCTTTCACTTGCAGCATTGTAGTGCTCAACAATAAAAGGGTCACTGCTAAAAATAAAAGACCAGAGAGGTGACTTGTTAGAGACGAATGGGCCCAAGCATTTAACAGTATCAACAGGTCACTGAAACTGATCTCTATCAAAAACAGAAGTAATGGTGTTTGGATACAACAAAGATGCTATGGGGCACACATTGTCCCACTAATATTAGGTTTGAAGCTGCTGTTTTGCAGACTGAGGTAAGAGCAGCAGTGTTTAATAGCAGTTCACCTACTCAGAGTGTTGTGTGTCTCTACAGGAGTTCCCCAACAGAGAGAGCCTAAATCCCATCAGACACCGCAGCCCGCCAAGATGAAAGCTGTCAGCCTATCTGAAGAACTAAATCCAATACCCCCTATGGAGGCCACAGACAAGTACTCCACACACAGAGATACAAAAAACACATAGACAGGCAAACACACACTGGACGGAGGGGTTCAGTTTGCAGAGCGCTGGGGCTGTTGTTTGCAGGTGGATGAGTCAGTGAGAGCTGAGAGCTCAGTGGTGGTCTTATACTGTTACTGGCCAGAGGCTGCTTCCAGCTCCATCAATGATGCACAACTAGCTGTGGGACAGATTCCTCTTCTGTTGTCACCTCCATGTACCGTCAGCTTCCACACATTTGCACACGCTGAACCTCGTGTAAAAAGGGTCATCAAGCAGCAATAACACCTCTTTGAGTTAACACAAAACTGACACCTTATTAAGTTAACATGCAACCAGAGAGCTACTGATGGACAAATTCATGTTCTTCACTTAGTTTTGTCTCAGCTTAGCCTGTTGTAGCAGCTCACTAATAAGCCCTGCGAGTGCAACTCTTCTACATTAGCAAGCGTTTGCTCTCTGGCGTGATCAGGCCTTAAGTGAGTTTCACACAGGATGCAACAACGGCACCACTGCTCTCTGAAACCCATCCATTTTAATGGCTTGCGCCACAAAATATTGCTCCCCAGAGGAAAATTTTACTCCTCAAACTTGCTCTTCTACAGCTCAGGAGACAAATTTGAGATTCTCATGTCAGCCTCATTTTAGTTTCTATTTTGTCTTAAATGTTTCTCATATGTTTCTCCTAAAATCATTCTAAACAACACAGATCATCCACTCATAATATCGTGATGGGCCTCTCTCTTGACTGCAGGACGGAGAGATATAGAAGATCTTTGTACCCACAGCGATCAGGCTTTATAATTCTATAGCAAATAGCAGATGAGCTGACAGACAAATGAATTTCCCTTTTGGGATGAATAAAGTAATCTGAATCTTTATTAATTTAAAAAAAAATATCATGTGGATTACAATAAAGTCAACATGCTAGATGATTAAAAACAACCAAAACGTTGATCTGAGTCTGAGAATTCAATGAGCGCTTGTGGAGATCTCTTCTGAAACTTTAAAGGAGACTAAACTGAGATTTAGTGCATCTTATTGTTCTGGAGAAAAAAATGAGTGACAGGAGAAATAAACCTTAGTCTCAGTTTGGTGTCACACAGATCTCAAAGTTGTCTAGGAGAAGTAAATGAAACATTTTTGAGATCTCTTTTTGAATTTTCTTTTCCTCTGGGTCTAGTTGGCAAGCTCACCCAAAGTTCAACTATATTAAACAACACGCTATGATGTGTGCCCTCGCAGCCAACAGATCGGGCATCTCATGTGTAGAGATGTTTGCATCTAACTGTAGCTTCTCACTTAAAAGAATGAAGTGATGTTGTTCTGCTGGAAGTTTGAAAACCCCGCCCAAACAGTAAGCTGAATCCAGCAGAGGTGCAATGTATGCTGCACCTCGTGTAAAAGGTCATAAAACTAGCCTAGACAACCCACGGCAACGAATTTAATTCTCTGCCAGGGTGGGTCTAGTTACCCTCCATAAGGCTCGAGGTTGGATGCTCCTAAAACTGGCCGGACCAATCAACATGAAGTGTAGAGTCAGAAGGCGGGCGAAACTAAGTGACGACAGAGGCGCGACGATTCTGACAGAAACAACCGGAAACAACTAGCCTGGCCGCGCTAGACAACCGACAGTAAACGAATTTAATTCTCTGCCACGGTCGACAACAAAAACGACAACAGTCGTTGAGCTCCATTAGCACCGACTCTGAATAATCTTTCTGTTAACATGTCTGTAATATACTTGAGCTTCCCCCATTGACTGTATAAATAAAGCTTCACCGAACTACCGCATCCTCTGATTTCCGGCGCTCTAGGAGCCTATTCGTTGCGCTGATTGGTTGTATACCTACCCAATTGCTGCAGAGTGATTTGATAGACAACCTTTTAGCCCGCCTCCCTCCCTGTCGAGCGTGCCTAGACCCTTGCGTCTTCAGAGCATGGGTCTAGCGCGGCTAGGCTATCATAAAGCAGCAATAATACCTTTTGGGCCACTTGGGTCTGTGAAAATAAACTGAGTGAACACAAAACTGACACCTTATTGAGCTAACATGTTAAATCCTATGAAAAAATACAGAGCAACATAAATTTTTGTTTGGAATCATGTCCCTGTTCACCTACTTTGCTTTCCAACTTGTTTGAAACATTGATCTAAACAAAATTGAACTGATCGTATCCAGTACTTCCACATGGAGCTTTCATGGCATGAGACACAACATGCATTCACAAGTCTAAATGACTTTAACTGTTTATCAAGAGTCAAACACACACACCTGTAATCTGGATAAATTGTAAACATAAGAAATTTCTCATGATCCTGCATGTAATACAGGAAAGAGAACAAGAAGGAGGATCATCCCTGCAGTGTGTAGTGTATAGCAGTAAAGAATCTACTCCTGCTTTCAGACCCACCAACTCAGTGGTGCCTCCAAACCTGGAGGAATATTTTGTTAACGCGAGCTGCACCGGTCACACTCGGGCTGGACAGGTGAGTATTATTTGTTTAGTGGAAGTGATGATTATTGATAGGGAACTGGGATTAATGGTGTTTAGAATGAAACTTCTCTGGGCTCTCATCTGGACAATGCTAGACGTAAACTGTTACTGCTTGCCCTATGGGTGTGACATGAGTTGGAACTTCACTGTTTCAGTTCACTCTTACTGCTCTCGGAACATTATTTAGGAAAAGCAGGTAGCAATTTCCAGCCAAAAAAATTAAGTCTACACAACAGCTTTACCACCAAGTTATCCAATAGATGGTAAAAATACTGCAGTGCAATATTTAGTAGCTAAAGAAGCTAATATTTCTCTCGTAAATTTGTGACAACTTTTTTTTTTAAAAAGTGAATATTCAATTGATTTGTCAAACATAATCACAGATGCATGATAATGCTGCACTGCGGCTGCTTGATGTGTAAATATATGGGATGTAAATGACAAGTTTTGTCACAATATAATATTATATCATTTCTTTGGGTAAACAAAATGATAGTTGTCAATAACACAAAATTTTAGTTCAATTCAGGAGCCTGCAACTAACATGGGTGACATTGTATGTACATGAAGCCCAGTCAGTTGTGTTTGTATGTAGATCAGCTCACATTTTTGAACTCTTCCAGTAATTTAAATGTAAAATAAGCATTCTTTTACCCTAAAGAAGATGATGTGGATTGATCACTTTGCATTGATCGCAGCAGATCGTTGCTTATTGGATCAAGAAATCGATTCCGATCACTCGATTGTTGCATTAGTAAATCACTATTTGCTGTACATCATGCCATCAGTCATGTCATCCTCCTGTGGCCTTGTCCCTGCAGGAGCTGTGCTACCTTTGTATGCAGAGAGCCCAAAGAAATGTCCCGGTGTATCTGAGGGAGCAGCAGGAGGCAGCGGAGAAAGCTCAGGAGAAACTCTTACTGCTCAAAGAACAACAGAGAGACCAGGAGTACATGGAGGAAGAACAGGTGTGTGTTCAAGTGTATTGGCAACAAGATTTTGCTGCCACGCAACAATATACACACTCTGCATGAGCGGCACAGTAACATAATACAAGAAGTATTCATAACTAAACACACGTAGTTATTGCGAAACTAAATGCAAAATCTCTGCATCTTAGGAACAGCTTCCCTCACTGATTTACGTCAGTTTACCCTCATGTAACAGTTTCAGTTTTTACTTTGATACATAGCCTAAAGTTGCTGTGGTTCATCTTAAGGGGAATATAAATTTCTGAATCAAACAGCAATCCATCTAATAACTGTCAAAAGATTTCAACAAAAAATAAAAACATCAACCTGACAGTGGTGCCGCATTAAAACTCGGAATGACCGAAGTCATCGGGAAACATCCTCTGGGGAACATGAATGACAATCACAACAATCAAACAACCTCCAACGGTTTGATGGACATACTCACTCTGTCACACTCACGCTGGGATTGTGTAGGTCAAGTAGACAAGGATATTAATACTGTAAAAGTTTGCTAAAAATCTTTAAGATGTTAACTAAATAGACATTACATTTATTATATTTTATTTTTGAATATTTCACACACCACTAAAACCCACCGATATTATTACAGGTGATATGAGAGTCCTCTGGGGATTTTTTTGTGGTTTTTGTAATCCAGAAATGAGATCGGAACACAATCATAGATGGAGGAACTGCGATTCCACACATTTTTCTGTCTTGACCCAGAAAAAAAAAATCAAAAAAAATTTGTACAAACTAAAAACAGCAGTTGAGGAGTTAAGGGTAGTTCCAGACTGGTTGGGGCTAGAAAGCTGAAAATCAGTTTTATCCTCTTTAGAGCAGCGGGTAATGGACATAGGAAATGCAGAAAATTGAAACAGGAAATGAACTTTATATGCCTTGAATAATATTTTTGCCAAAATGATTTCATGATTCAGTAAAACACCCACTAAAACAGATTGCAACGTGCCCAACAATAGATTTAGAGACTAAAGGAACAGAGCTTATGATGTCATGCTCTTTATGTTTTGTTTTGCTTTTTAGGCAACATGATGATTAAAGGTGTGCGTTTTTTCTGGCAGGTAAAGGTCAAGGAACAACGCGAGCTGGCAAAACAGGTTGCTACATTCAACATACAAATTTCAGAGAAGAAGAAGCCTGACGGTGACATGCATCCTGTGAGTGGGACTCAATGGGAAAGCTGTAACCTTTATAATTTCATTTCCCAGGTGGTTTGACAACCTTTACTGCGGTGACAACAGGTGTGATTGTGAGGTGAGGTGAAGATTCACCAAAGTAACATTTAGTGACCTTCTAGCTTGGAAGAAAAGAGAAGAGCAACTGACAAATTCACATGATTTATTGAGAAGCTATTCGATGACGAATTATGGTTAGAGGCAGGGGTGAAACCAGTTTTAAATTGTTGCCGGTACTATTACCGAAACCCTCGTCTCACTCTAACTTCATGCATTTTAAAATAGCAAAGTTAAAACACAAACAAATAAAAACATATTAATATTTTACTGTAGGCCAATAGAATAGGTAGGAATTAAAAACACGGTAAACTTTTTGCTTTAACTGAAACACTGATAAACATCCAGAATACAAAGAGACTTCAGTTCAGAGACTGTCAGAAAGTTGAAAATTGTGCTTTCAACAGGTTCTGCTTCTGATAAATGGTGTCAATTTGCTAATTTAAAAAAATAACGTTTTTGTTTTTTTTAAATTAAGTGTCTTCTCTGGGTTGTGTTCAGAATTCGTACATATTCCCAGCTCGACCCCTCACACCTCCCAGGAGGATTCAGCAGCATCGATACATGAACGATCTTCAGAGCCAGATAGGGAACAGACGGAAACATGAAACAGAAGACCAGCAGAAACGACTTCTGATGGAGCGCTTAGACCAGGTCCAGCTGATACAGGAGTGAGTAACTGATGCTGCTCATGGGTTTCATGTAACCACCTGCTGGGATAACTGGACTGTCTTGTGGTGTTTTAGGATCGCTTTGCAGAAGGCTCAGCAGCTCCAGCAGAAACAGGAGAAAACCAGGCACTACAAGAGGGCTCTGGATACTCAGGCAAGAAAAAACTTCACAAAGCTGACTTTTAAACTTGAGAGTCTGCAAAAGATGTTGTGGAAATGGCTTTCTTGTCCTTGTATGGTAGCATAGATATGACATAAAGCAACGCGAGCAATGACCACCAGTGCTGATATGGGTAGGGAAAAAAGTGATTTCAAGTCAATATTGTAAGTATTGAAAATTTCTCAAAAAAAGACATAGTTATGCAAAATTAAACAAACTCAAACAATAATTTTATACAATGAGTATTCATCCATTTCTACATGTCTCAGATTTCTGTAAGTTTTACCAACATTTCAACCATTTACGGAGAAAAAATAGTGAGTGTTTTGCTGTGAAACATTTTTGGTTCACAAAAATGTGTGTGCGCTTAATGACAAATTAACAAAATATTAGCAACTTGAAAATTAATCATTCACAAGCAGCTCTGAAATCTGAATCAAGGACAATGTAGTCCATAATACTCAGTTAGCAGAGAACAGACCAGGAGATATTGAAGTATAAAACCCTTAGAATTTCATTATCCTTTCTGATTTCTGAAGACTGTTAGCTTCAGCACGGCATTTCAAGATCAAATGTGCTGTTGTGTAGTTCAGTTTACCAAACGTCAAAGGAAGCGCAGTAAAAGTTGTGAAGCCACCACCCATCCTGAGAGCAGACAGGCTGCCCAGGCAAACGTCTTCAAGCCAGATTTCACAAGTTTTTATCTCATAATCTGCAGCACACTCAGTAGTATCCTTAGAACTGAAATTAGCCTCTTTGATTTTCCCTGAGGTGGAGGATAAGAAGTGCACAGAAACTCCAGCGTTACAGCCCGACAACTTCAGGTTCAGTCGCTGTAGGACAGCAGCCAGCAACACAGAGAACCGAGAAAGAGCCCAGAAGGTCACACCTGTTTTTATATCACTGCTGCAGATCCTGTACACCTTTACGTTTCAGTAATACAATCACATTTGCTCTACTGTATGTCTTGAGTGAGAACTACACAGTGAAGTGGATGTGATGTTCTGTGCACTGACAGCTCTTCCAGGTGAATTTCAATGCTGCCACTGAGAAGAAGAAGGAAGAATTGCAAAACCGCCAGCAGCAGCTGGAAAAAGAAGGAGAGATGCTGCGACAAAACAAAATGGAGTGAGTAAATGAAGGTGAAAAGAAAAAAATGGAAACCAATGAAGATATGAGAAAACGTGTAACAGACTGTGTTTTTCTCTATTACTATGGGATATTTTCTGTCCAGGTTAATTCTGGATCGCATTAATCGCTATGAGAAGAAACGGGACATCAGTAAGTCACTAGAAGACGACTGGATTCGTAGTGCGAAGCTCAAACACAAGCGAGAGGAAGAGGAGAGGCAATTCCTGAGGTGTGTAGATACAGAATCACCTTAAACCAGCATCAGGATTCACCCTTACTTATATATTTATTAATCAACTCAAGCAGAAAACACGATATTGATGAGTTGGTTAATCATCCACACACAAAACAGTTCACCTGTTGTGATCTCTGACACTGACTATCAGCTTCTCAGCTGCTGGAGCAAACAAACATCTGCTTATTTACGCACCAAGAACTTAGAAACAACATTAGTATTCACTTGGATTTGTGTATCTGGCCTCCTGGTGAAGGTAAATCCATTATTTACGGTCTTTTAGCCCTGCTTGTAGTTTCTACAAACTCCTGAGGGAACCGTCTGGCATTAACTGTTAACTGTGGTAGTGCTTAGCATGTAGGGTTTTTTTAAGAGCATTTTCACTGATGACAGCTTCCTGCTATTGCAAAAATACACTAGGAGAGAGAACAGAAACAGTAAAGTTGCAGAATAACTGGCCTTAAAGTTTTATAAAGCAAAAGGGAGCTGCAGAATGAGGTGAAAATTCTCTGTAGGTTCATCATTACAACCAAAATGAGGCTTTTACATCAAGTGAATGCTAATCCATTTTCATTTTTCTGTGTTTGGTTGAGACAGAATGGTAGGCGAATCAATAAAAGCAGAATGTGACAAAGTGCAGTCTTTCCAGATAATGTAACCCGGCGTGTCACTTGAACTTGCACTCAAGTGAAAAGATGAAAAACAGCAGCAGATGACATCAGATCTATGAAGGATGATGAGGAGAAAATCTTAGTTCATTCAAATTATATACGAAACAATTTTAAATGCTACATATTGATCCTTAGGTCTATCAGCAGCTTTTGAATTTGTCTGCTATGACACTGACACACTAGTAAACCAATAGGGATGCATTTTACATAAAGTCACAATGGATCTTTGTCAGAACAGAATCGGGACCCAACAGAAAGGATGGAGCTACGGCAACTAAGACTAAATAAAAAAACAGAATGCATCCAAGAAACACTTTGGATGTTCCTGGAAAAAAGAACTAAGCATTAAAGGGAAGTCTCAAAAAAAGAATGTGACCTCTGGCGAGGAATGCATCATGAGGACAACAGTGTACATGTCACTGCTCTCTGAACAGGAAATCAAAAGGGGTTCTTCATCTATCAGTGGCTTATGTTTTGTCCATTGCTTTCCACTGTTTCAGGTTTGACTGGTGTTTATTTAATTATGTCACTCTGTTTCACTCTGACTGGAAAATTACCTCCAAATATTCCCTAAATGGCAGCAGACAGACACATACATTGATGTCTTGTATTTAAAGACTGAACATTCTAATATTTGTTTAAGTTCTCCATTTTAGCCCTTAAAACTCAGATGACTAAAAGATGGCTGCAAAATTCCTGCTGCACATTTAGTCTTCCCTGTGTTCTCGTGTCTTCCTGTGGTCAGGTCTGCTGGTCAGCTCCTGGTAGATAAGCTTGCGGAGTACAAGCACTGCTGCCAGTGTAAGAGAAGAACCACCAACTGTGGAGAGACCAACATCTGGAAAGAGTCTCATTATCTTTCTGGCTCTCAGTTCATGATCTGATGACGAACAGTGAAGCCTGCAGCACTACTAGAACATCAATACCTCACAGCCCAAACAAGACCTCAACTTTCAACTCATCAGCCACTAAACATCTAAACGATATGTTCTGCTTATATGAAGCTTTGGTGTTACAGTTTGCAGTGCCATTTGCTGTTTGAATTGCTCCTTCATGAAATCAGTCTTTGGAGTTTATGCTTGTTGCGCTTTAATCCTCCATAGATTATAGTTATTTTTGTTGCTTTTACATCCCACGACTGCAAGCTACAGATGTCAGCCATAACATAATCTCTCAGTCTCTTAGATATTTTACTCAAACACATACAGAAACTTCAAATTTGCTACAGCTCTGTGCTGAAATGTTCTGATAGCCTTCATGGTTAAGACACATGCCACATTTACAGCTTGATTCCAGACCTTGTTGTATGATATTCCCCTGACTTTTTTACCTCTGCATGATCCCGCCTAATAAACATAAAGATCATGAAGTTATCAGTGTGGGAAAAGTTAACAGCTCAGCCGCTTCTCATTCTGAGACAGAGATAACACGCCCTGTTTCTTTTGTGTGTGTTTTTGCAGAATTTAAATAATATAAGATCACAGCAGGCTGCACAGTGGATTGGTGGTTAGCACTTTCACCTTGCATCTAGAAGATCCCCGGTTCTCTTCCCGGGATCTTTCTGCATGTTCTCCCTGTGCATGCTGGGGATTTCTTTGAGTACTTGGTAACTCTAAATTGTCTGTAGGTATGAATGTAAGTGTGATTGCTTGTCTGTACTTGTAGCCCTGTGATAGACAGGCAAACTGTCCAAGTGTTCCCTGCCTTCACCTTAAAGGGGAACTTCGGGTTTTTTCAACCTGGGGTCTGTTTCCATATGTAATTTCATACATGTGAGTGATGGAGAAATGAATTTTCAACATGGCTCCAGTATTTAGCCAGGCAGGCAGCTTAGCAGCTCAGCTAGCAGCTCGGCTAGCGAAAAGTATGGGGCAGCTGGCCCCCCCGTGTCAAAGTCCGCCCTAACGTGCTTTTGCACCACACTGACCGGCTCGGATAGTCTCAATGAGTGTCCCACAACATACTAGAGATGAGAAGTGAACGAAAACCTCCACATTACCTGGCGATAGCTCGCGCCAAAACTGGTGTTTTGGCGCGAGCTATCGCGCGATTTCGGAACGAGATTTGGTTTCTAGCGTCCTGAGATTTGGATACAGACCACAACAAAGAGCGATCGCCAGGTAATGTGGAGGTTTTCGTTCACTTCTCATCTCTAGTATGTTGTGGGACACTCGTTGAGACTATCTGAGCCGGTCAGTGTGGGGCAAAAAGCACGTTAGGGCGGACTTTGACCCGGGGGGGGCCAGCTGCCCCATACTTTTCACTAGCCGAGCTGCTAGTTGAGCTGCTAAGCTGCCTGCCTGGCTAAATACTGGAGCTATGTCGAAAATTCATTTCTCCATCACTCACATGTATGAAATTACATATGGAAACAGACCCCAGGTTGAAAAAAAACAAAGTTCCCCTTTAAGTCAGCTGGGATAGACTCCAGCTCAACCACAACCTAATGAGGATTAAGCAGTGTTTAGATAATGGATGGAAGAATCACAGCTGGTCTAAAACTGTCTTCTGTGCAGGGATTCAGACTGAAACCAGCATTGCAGTCAAAAAGGGTGTGTGATGTCTAAGAAAATCCAGCAACAGATTAATGTGTTGAAAGATGTTTGAACTCTGCACACAGATTTGGAATAGCCTGACAGGGTTTTACGACTCTGAAAAGTTATGACAGTGGAAATTATTTTATCTCAAACTGCAGCAATCATGAGCTAAAAATTGGAAAAATTGTATTTGCATGAGCATCCTGGTGGCATCACTGGTCTGACTTCACAGAAATGAATGAGGGCTGCGATTTCTATGCAGAGCTCCAGGCAGTGGGAACAATCTGATCTGCTGGTGAGGGGAACTCCACTGTGAAGAGTTTTGGATTCAGTTCGTGACAGCAGTGATTTCTTACAGTCAGCTCAGTTTGAGGATTTATGTTAGAGATGTGCTTGTACAAGCACCATACATCTCTAGTTTGTACATGCATTATACAGCTTTTTGATTTTATCTGATGTCAGCTCCTTTTCAATCTGCTCAAAAACCATATAATCCTGCAAGCGCCGAGGAACGACCTATAACTGTCCTGAAACATCGTAGAAAACCCCTTGAAACAACCTGTGAATCACCGAAAACATCCTGAGAACCACCGATTACCACATTAAGGCTTTAGGCATCCTCTAAACGCATGCAGACACATGCATCTGTTGAAACAGCTCAAACGGAGTTAATCCCGTTTAGCTACCACAGGAAACACCATAGCCAGTTCCTGGCAGGAATTTAGTGCCAAGTAAAGTCTATCCCAAGTAAATTTCTCGTGAAACGTTTCGCTTTCAATTTCAAACCAGGGACGAGAGAGTCAAGAGGAAACAGACAGAGGAAGCCAGATCAAAACAGAATAAACAGATACAGAAATGAATGAGAAGGAAAGAGGGAAAAGGAGGAAGGGCAGGAACTAGAAGCAGGGACCATAACAGGGAGAAGCTAAACAGTAAGAGAAGTACACTGCAAAAAAAGGGTGAAAAGAATGTCAGACCTGTAAAGTTAAAAAACTGTGAAGAAATTAAAAAATGGTGAAAATAATGGAAAATGTCGACAGCATAGGGCTATTTTTTAGCTGATTTAAATACATAAAATGACTATTTTCTTTTTGTTGCAGACATTATTTACAGTTTTAGCCAGTTTTGTTAATGGTTAACATGTAGAATAATATATCTGGGATTTTACTTGATATTATTTGTAATTTAAGAAAAGAACAGTACATTGCTTGAAAATGACAGTTAAAACTGTCGAAAAAAAACACCTTTCTTTTACAGTGTACTGTGTTAACACGGCTTAGCTCAAACAAAAGAAGAGTCTGTATTAAATAAAGCAGACTGTAGGCAGTCTACATAAGCACAATCTGACTGTAAAAAACAACAAAAAACAAATCAGGTAAGAAAAAAATGCATGTATATTAACACAGTAGTGTTTTGTTTTTTGTTTCGTTTTTCCATTCTGAGAAGCTTTGAACTTGTCATGGAGTTTACACATGCAGCCCAAAGGTAAACACGATAAAGAGACTGTCTGCTGTGTCTACCCTTGTCCTTCAACATTAAAGCTGGAGTGCAGGACTTTGACACATAAATTAAGGTCCACTACATTCAAGTCCTTGTTAAAAGAGTTCACACGAAGCTGATTAAGCCTATCGGCACCAGGTGAACTTGCCTGTCGTAGTACTGATACACTAGTAAACTGGTACTGACGCACATTACGCAAGGAGGCAACAGAGCAGAACAAGGATGCAGCAGAAAGGATGGAGCTACTAAGACCAAGAAAACACTGGAGGAAGGCTTTCTATTTCAGAAAAAAGAAACTCAGGAATGGCAGGAATGTCATATTGTGTACTTACTCCCAGAATGGGAATCAAAAGTCACACACTGCATGGTGAATTACTTTGAAAGGCAGCTGTCCCATATCCGACCTGACAAGTGATGAACAAATCGAGGAAAGTAGGCCAACATTACAAAGACATGAAAACAAAGAGAGCCCCAAGTCTGCCATGATGATGAGAACAGAAGTAACAACTCACAAATCATCATAAGTAATTGCCAGTTTCTTCATCCATCATTTGAAATTGAAAATAAATCAGAGCAAGGATAGAAGCAAGGAAAGTAAAACAAGATAAGCATGAGGAGATATGTGTCTTTTGGTATGGGAGGATGGGTTCATGCAATGGAGAGTTTCCAAAGATGATAAACGATCTGTTCCGAGATCATGACAAATGTCTGGCTGTAGTCCCAGTTGCCTGAGAAGCCAGAATTCCTTTAATGAGCTCATGAAGGTCTTCATATTGAAACAGATACAGATTAACTTGCCCCACACAATCATTCTGATGTGGGGCGGTGGAACCCCCCACATACCGTATCAGAGTGAGGAGATGTGTGATCCAGAAGAGGATCCACCCAGAAAACACATCAACAAATGCTCATTAAGATGATGTATTATTGATTTTTAAGTGAGTAAATGTAATTATTATTTCGACTTGTACTTTATGACAAATGTTAAGCTGTCTTGGATAATGTTCAGGGTGGGCTAGAAAAAAAGCACTTGCTTCATGCTCATCCCATTTTGGTTATGATGATGAAATTGAGAATATAATGTTGTGTTGAAGTGTCTGACCAAAATAAATTCATTCATTCATTCATTCAACAAATGCTGAATTCTTGAACTCTTTTTTATAAACACTAAATTTTTCTGTTAAATCAGTTGCAGGAAAATAAATTCATCAATTATTGCTACAGACTAAGTGCAGGTTACATGAGAACTTCAAAAACACCACTTTGCCTTGTGGTGGGCGTATATTTATGAACTCATATCGATTACCTGATACACGGGGAAATACGTACAAGAGTTGGGGAAACTGGGACATTTATGTCAAACTATGGCTTTAACAATTTAAGAAGTAAAGGAAAGTATAGGACACTTACACTCAACAGAAATATAAACAACACTTTTGTTTTTGCTCCCATTTTTTATGAGATGAACTCAAAGATCTAAAACTTTTTCCACATACACAATATCACCATTTCTCAAATATTGTTCACAAATCTGTCAAAATCTGTGATAGTGAGCACTTCTCCTTTGCTGAGATAATCCATCCCACCTCACAGGTGTTCCATATCAAGATGCTGATTAGACACCATGATTAGTGCACAGGTGTGCCTTAGACTGCCCACAATAAAAGGACACTCTGAAAGGTGCAGTTTTATCACACAGCACAATGCCACAGATGTGGCAAGATTTGAGGGAGCATGTAATTGGCATGCTGACAGCAGGAATGTCAACCTGAGCTGTTGCTCGTGTATTGAATGTTCATTTCTCTACCATAAGCCGTCTCCAAAGGCGTTTCAGAGAATTTGGCAGTACATCCAACCAGCCTCACAACCACAGACCACGTGTAACCACACCAGCCCAGGACCTCCACATCCAGCACGTTCACCTCCAAGATGGTCTGAGACCAGCCACTCGGACAGCTGCTGAAACAATCGGTTTGCATAACCAAAGAACTTCTGCACAAACTGTCAGAAACCGTCTCAGGAAAGCTCATCTGCATCTTTATCGGGGTCTCCACCTGACTCCAGTTCGTCGTCATAACCGACTTGAGTGGGCAAATGCTTACATTCGATGGCGTCTGGCACGTTGGAGAGGTGTTCTCATGTTGCAAAGATCTGTACACAATTCTTGGAAGCTGAAAATGTCCCAGTTCTTGCATGGTCAGCATACTCACCGGACATGTCACCCATTAAGCATGTTTGGGATGCTCTGGATCGGCATATACGACAGCGTGTACCAGTTCCCACCAATATCCAGCAACTTCGTACAGCCATTGAAGAGGTTTTGAAATCTTTTTATCAAAGATTTCATCCATTGGAAATGATACGACTGAGCAGCCTTGGCAGAGTACTGTGCTCTTTGAGTGCTTTTCTTGTTATGACATGTATGCAGTGGTTCACTGTTAGTACAGCAATAAATGACATAACCAAACAATTTTCAATGACACATAACTTCGAAACATTCACTTATGAAATACAACAACCCCTCAAACTCCACTGAGAGTACATGAGCCAGCCACATGGACAAAGTTCAGCACACAGATTCTGCAAAAACAAAACAGGAAATTTGCTGTAAAATCAGCAGAACCATCAACTATACTGCTTGGAAACAGACTGGGGAAACAGTTCTTCATCAAAAGCGTCACTATCTGCCTTCATCTCGAGCTGGAATGAAAGACTACCCACTTAATTCAGAGCTCGGTTTTCTAGTTCATGACTCTTTCACTGTAAAAAAAACTCCCGAGATTCCTTAAACAAACACTCTTTACACTCTGTTATCAATCCTGTTTCCTGTTTCATGAGTTTAGTTTCTGGGTGGTTTCCTTGGAATTGAACTTTGGATGAAATGCTGACAATTTAAGAACTGGGATCAAGGATTGGCAGCAGAACTACAACATTAACTGTGTATGGACTCATGGTTGTCTTTGGAGTGTATTGTGGGGTGATTAGAGGGGTGGAGGGCACTGCCTCATGGGGCACATCTGCTCCCCTGTAAGAGGAAGTCAGCAGGAGACCAATGACAACATAATTAATGTTGTCATCTCATGACAACTGATAGCCAATGAAGGGGTTATATGAGGCTGAGTTTTGCTCTGATACAGCTCAGAAGTGTCCTACTTTATTTGGTTCAAACAAGAGATTTAAAAAAAACAAAACAATCTGTGACATGTCTAAAATGAGACAAACTTGTGGAAAACAGTGTCCACCCTCTATTTCTCTCTGTCTGTTCCCTCAGCCTTTTGTTTTATGTGTGTGTATGTTTCCGCTTCCAGATTCCCAGACTGGAGTGGATCTAATGGCTATTCATCCTCGTTTCATTGGCAGGCAGATGGACGTTGGCTTTTTGACAGTTAGTGTCCGAGCTTCATTTCAGATCCAGATGTTCCCACCCTGCCCACACGCCATCCCACAATGACCAGAGTACAATCCCTATAAAGCAAACACTTCATGAGAGCGCCCAGGCTGTTCCCCTCGGCTCTCTGGGGTGATTTAATATCTCTCAGTTCATTGTTTTGGTTTTATAGCCTGTAACTTTTCTGGTCTTGGGCGTATTTTACCAACTTTGCATTGTGCAAAGTTGCAATTTGTGGAAGATAATATTCTCCTATGTTAATTTTAACATATTTTATTGATCACAAGTCACAACTACCTCCATACTTGCTCTTTTTACATAAGTTTTGTAGAACTCACAAATTTACCTGCAGTTTGTGAGTAACAATCATTTGTCTAAAAATGCTCTTTTATGAAAGAGACCCCTGATCCAGCCTTAGTTCAATTTTAGTCTTCAACAGTCAGATTAATCCACTGCATACTGTCTACAATAGCGACTAACTAGAGAACCTAACTGAGTATTTAGTGGCTCCAAATCTTCTCAGGACTTGGAGTCCAAAATGTAGCTTAAAGAAAGAGGAAATATTGGCAGATCAGTAAATGCTGCTGCTCCAAGTCTGCAAGGTGTGGAAATAAACAGTTACTGGATAAGAAATTCAACATTCATTCAAATGTGGTGAATAAATCCGTCACTGTAACAAGGATGCAGTTAGTTCTTTATGACTTGATGAGAAGAACTGCAGCTGTTACTAAAAAACTGGTCGGTGTACAAAGCAGAATTCATCCAAGATAGTTAGCCTTGCATGTTTTGTAACATATCTTTAGCATGTTTTGGATGCATTTCTATTTCCACATTTATGCAACTGCAAATGTATAAAGATGCTGCGCAGTTCAAAGCACAATAGTCGGCTGTGTAGAAATGGTGATTTCCGCCCGCTGGGATGTTAAAAAGCTATAATGGAGGTTAGCGATACAATTTTTCTCTCTGATAAAAAAACAGAAGCACCTCGAAGAAACCATGAAGAAATAATGATGATGAATATGATTATGGCTGTGATTATAATTATAATTGTGATTATGATTAGGGAAGACTGTTGTATTTACCTTCAAAAGTGAGATCTGTTATTGATTGGAGTTATTTGCAGCACATTTGAGAACTAAAAGCCGTTGGAGCCCAGAAACAACCACGCCTGCTCCCTCAGCCCCTTAACAGTGTGTTTTACATATGAACGCGTGCGTGGGAAGCACACACGCTCCCATGCACACACACACTCCCATGCACACACACACACACTCCCATGCCCACAAACACACTCCCATGTGCACACACACACTCCCATGTGCACACACTCCCATGTGCACACACACTCCCATGTGCACGCAAACACTCCCATGTGCACGCAAACACTCCCATGCACACACAATCTTGTACTTCTATCTTAGTGAGGACATCCATAAGCGTAATGCATTTCCTAGAGCCTTACCCTAACCTTAACTATCACAACTGATCGCCTAACCCTAATCCTTACCCTAACCCTAACCAAACCTCAATTCATATCTGTTCTCTAAAAACAAGTCTTCACCCTCAAACATGGCTGTTTCAAAGTGAGGACCGGCCAAAATGTCCTCACTTTGTAAAAATGTCCTCACTTTGATAGTTAAATGCAGAAAATGGTTCTCACAATGTAGCAAGTACAAGTACACACTCCCATGCACACACACACTCCCATGTGCACACACACACACACTGCCATGCACACACACACACACACTCCCATGCACGCACACACACTCCCATGCACACACACACACTCCAATGCACACACACAGACACACACTCCCATGCACACACCGCCTTCATCTCTCTGTATCACACAAACAGCGCACATAGATCCGCAGCATTTCATGTCTCAGGCTCTCCGTGTCAAAAGGTGCCATTTCCTGATAAAAATATACTTCTGCTATTCTGCTGAAGCCTCCTCCTTTCCTGTCCCTCCCTGATCACTTCCTAACAGTTCACAATTGAAATACCTCAACATATAGACAGAAATGCACACGGAGAAAAGATATCAGGGTTCTCACCAGGATTTTTTTTACAGCGGCAGATTTTTTTAACGGCAGGTCAGGACGGCCCGACACTACGCGCACGCGCAATAGTCTTCATTAAATCTCGCGAGCGACCGGCCCAGATGTCAGCCAATGAGCGTCACACAGATGCTCCAAATGCTCGTGATTTAGATCACTATTCACCATACATGGCATCACGGAAACAGCCGAGACATGCTAATTGTAACCCCAAGATTGGAAGCAACTCTTAATTTTAGATGGGAACGTGTCAATCGACAGGAAAGTACGGCTGAGGTGGGGAGACATAAATGAACCTAGATAGGCACCCAGTCGATAAAAACAAATGCACATGGCGTTATCTGTCAAAATAACTCTCTTTCACAGCGCCAACTGCCCCAATAAAGAAGTTTTCTCACATAAATGTGGAAATATTATGCAAGCAAATGTGCCCAAAACACAATACCACAACTTGAAAGGCAGCGTAGCGGCTCTAATCACAGCGTAATCTTTTAAACTGACAGCGTAACAGCCCGTTACGCTGAAATGCGCTGGTGAGAACCCTGGATATGTACACTGTAAGTTATGAAAAAACAATAATCTAATGGCAGAGGTGCTGAAAAAAAACATTAATAAAATGGTGAAACACTAATGTTCAAAAAGTGTTAAAAAAAAGAGTAAAAATAACGGCAAATACCTGTAAAAAGACGACTTTTAAAAAAAATATTATATATTATTATATGTAACAAAACAGGAAAAACAATATTAGCATTTTCAATCCTTAATCGTTAAATGGCAAATATCTGTTTAAATTATTATGTTTTTCTGTGATTTAAAAACAAAAAAAAAGAAGTAATTTTACAGTTCTGTAAATAACAGATTTTTAATGTGGATAATATTTACAGTTTTGGCCTGTTCTTCTATGGCTGACATGTAAATAATTAATTTTTTTTGTATGATTTTTCTTGATATCTGAAATTAACAAAATAGGAATAATATGCAAAATAAATAAATAAATAAATAATAAAAAGAAATTAAATGTTCGCCATTTTCTATTCCATAATATTCATTCCCCAGGAAAAATCCGTAAAGTAACAGCTAAAAAGTAATAACTATTTTTGAATCCTTAATATACATTTTTTTCTTTCAAAAAGGTGGCAAATATCTGTAAAATAATTAGATTTTTAGATGATTTAAATACAGTCAAAAAACAGTGTAATTCTACAGTCAGACAGATTTTTGACACTGTTTGCAGTTTTCGTCTGTTTCTTGCAGTTACTGTTAATTTTTCTGTCATTTTACTAGTTATGTGTAATTTAACAAAACAGAGAAATCTGTTAAATAACAGTAAATTAAAGTTAAAAATCAGACTTTTTTTACAGTGTATTTTTGGATCGGGCAGCTGTACTTGTCACGACAGAAACCTACAACCTTGACTTTGTGCTCCCTTTTCCTCACTGAACCTTCCTCCCATCGCTTCCCTTCTAACCTCGACCTCTTCCTCTTTTACCACGTTGTTTTTCTTTCCCTAACTAGCTTTAAGATCAGCCTGTGTGTTTTCTTTTACCACTTAATGTCCTTCTCTTGTATTAGTTTTGGATGCCCTCCTCAAAGATGACCTCTCATTCGCCACCTCTTTCACTTCACATCATTATCCTTCCATCCTTTCATGTATCCGTCTGTTTTTGCACATCCCCAGTTCATTACCAGAGGTCACTGTCCACCTTAATACAACACACATGTCTTCAGTTGGAAGCATAAAGATGCAGCTGCTGCAGGGAGTCCATGCTGGCAGCAGCACTGGGAGATCAGCATGGATGTGCCACAGTGGTATTTGCATGTCATACTTTGTGGTATGATGCAGTTAAATTGCTCAGCAGAGTACACTGTGTCTTTTCAAAGAGTTTCTCAAGCTGTCACAGCAGTGAGCTGAGATTTACACCCAGCAAAATAACATCCACATAAACCAGAGGAGAGATTAACTGGAAAGCTGTGCAGATACAGTCTGAACTGCCTCAGCAGCAATTCCCAGGGAAGCATGTTGTATCGCATCTTTATTTGCTGAAGGATACAGGTGGATTTTGCGATGTAAATTCCTCTGAACTACATGTTTCTGGTGCATGTCTTTATGTGTTGCTCGGTATTCAGCCCTCTCTCATGCCTGTTTATGGTCAAAGTATGCAAGTCGGTCTCTCGAGGCAGAGCCAGTGGGCATGGGAAGAACTAGAGGGACTGATGGAGTGATGTACAGAAAGAAAGGGGCTGGGAATATAACTTGTCTAAATAGCTGCTATGCTGTGTCACATGGAAGTCTTTCTTCCAAATGCTTCAACCTTCACCGCAAAAATTTGTTAAAAATGGGTTCTAAAATGCAAAGTTTCATGGATACCAGTTGATTTCACACTAATCTTGTTTCCCGACATGAGTTCAGTTGAGTTCTCTCTTATCCCACAAGAAAAATCTGATTTGCAGACAGCGTTTCACAACATGTTTACACACAAACAACACAAGCGCAGCAGATGGCAAGATACCGAAAGAATGTAATCAAAAAGCATGTCTAAGCAAAAGTACAGAAGCACTTAGTCACCTTACTCCTTACGCTACCAAGCTTTCAGTATGGGTTATCCAAAGGTGCATTCAAAGGCTGTACACCCACATGTGATGCTATCTCTAAGTAAAAATGTGGAATTAGAAAGTCAATAGCACCAAAGACAAATACTGAAAGACAATATATACACTGGGAAAATGTATATGACTATTCAACGTTAAAAAAGTAACTTTGTGGAAAAAAATCTATGTAAAATGCATCTTAAAAGAACATTTCCTCTTTCAGTGATAGAAGCATTGGACAAATATTGACCAAACTGTCAGAAATGAACACTGTTTAAAGAGGTTAACTCTCACATTGTGATTTCATATGCACCCCAGATTCTTCCTCGTCCGACTCACAGAAAACCTACCCAGGAATTAGTCTGATTCTGAGACCCTGTGAGCATTTACAACACCATCTGGACCAGACACAGCACCTATTTAGATTGATTACTTAAGAAGCAAGACCTTTCTAGTGTGTTTTCACTCGTGCTTCAATGCATAAGAAGCATTTTACAGATGCTCACTTATAGCTGAAGGCAGTTTTTAACTATTTTATATCCTGTTAGTTGGTTTTCTTAACAGTGTGGCTTAAACCCAGTCAAGCAGATCACTGGATAAATCATAATGCACCATAAGATGGTCAACACTGCAGAAACTGTTTGTGCTTTTTGCTTTAACTTAATGCTTATGTTAACTAGGGGATGAGGTGGGTAACAAGTATGATGAAAAACCGATTAGAGAGACAGGAAAACTGATCGTGTATCAAAAGTAAACAATAAAGAAAGCTAAACTAAATTCAACAGAAGGCGAGCTATTAACACAAAGCTGCTCCAAAGATCAAAACACCACACTTTTGGCTTTTAGTAAAACACGAGACACCAACACAGCACACTAGCTGCTGATCTGAACCACCGGCCATGTTGATCAAACTGGCTCAGCTTTTAACCATCCCAGCTGATTGTAAGGAGCCACAGGTGCACCTGGCCACTCTCACCGGGCGTAACTTCTGAGAACAAGGGAAAAACGAAACAAAAAGCCGAACCTACCCTACCTATTCACATACACACACCAAGGAATGTAACACTCCCTCCTATAAGAACAAACGTAAGTGCTTGCCTGCACTCTACTGAAGTCTCACACTCACAGGAACAAAACACTAATCTACAGCCATGGCCATAAGTTTGGACACAGCATGACTTACTATGTCTGTTTTGATGTCTATTACAGAACATAACTAATATTTTTTGACAGCACCAGTTTAATTAGTTAACAAATCAACAAGGGATATAATATTATCAATAAATTCCAACAATTGGAACAACTTTGTTCTCAAAACATAATATTAGAAGAAAATAACAAAAAAATGCAGTACTTTCACAACCGAATTTAGTAAGAATAACAAAATCACACCAAACTCTTTTGATGTTTTTTTTAAAATATGAAACTTAATATAGTTCTCAGGAGTTGTGTACTGTATTGTAAGTGACAATTTTGTGGTATTTTCTAAGATTCACAAGCGTCATGGTACTTGCGTCCAAACTTATGGCCATGGCTGTAAATGCGACTACTCACCCATAGGACCCGAGCATCAGCCACTACTTTAACTTTGTGGTTCTGTGCTAATGGGGGTCCAACACATCGGAACTCCTGCCTCTTATTTTCAGAAGCCTCTCTCGGTCAAAACTTCAACATGTTGATGGGACACAAACGAGATTTTCCCCTGCGACCAGGTGTTCGGACAACATAGTTTGTGTCCGATAGATTGCTTTCCAAAACATACAGACCCGGAAAATGAGCAGTGAGAGCAGAACTAGACATGGGAAAGACCTCTTAAACCTCCCCACACACGCAGACCCCATGACCAGTGCCTTCACTGAACACAGGAAGACAAAATTGCATGATTCCACTGTAAAATTCCAGGTAAGACCGAAAAAAAATTCAGTTTTAAAAAAAAATTGTAACAGTTATATTAGATGAATGATACGTTTCTACCCCTTATTCTTCCTCCTCACACACACACACATACACACACACACACTTTGTGAGTCTCAGCGCTGCCTGCAGGCCACTCCCCACGTCATCACCTATTAATCAACTACAGTTCATGCTCTCCAATCCCTCTGCACTTGTTCTGTGTCCTTTAATAACCAAGTGTCTCCTGATATTATGAACAAATGGCTCCCAGAGAGCTGCAATATTAAGTCAAGGTGGAAAGTTTTTTCCTTTTTAATGCAACAGTTTGGCAGATAACACAGGGAGGAGCCTCTGGAGACTTCAGTGTGTTCCAGCTGCTAGTAGATCACGCTAAATGTATTGCAGCAGCATGACTGATTACAGCACGGCCCTGCCTCAACACAAACATCACATTCAAAGCCAGTGTATGTGTGTGTGTGAGTTTGAACAGCACTCAGTACAGTATCTCCTCCAGTAATTGTCTGCTGCTAATGAATGGAGAACTGATTGATGGGAACAGCTGGAGAATAGAGGAAAAGGGAAAGAGAAATGGATATAACACTGATAACCTGCCAAAACCAAGAAGTGTGTGTGTGTGTGTGTGTGTGTGTGTGTGTGTGTGTGTGTGTGTGTGTGTGTGTGTGTGTGTGTGTGTGTGTGTGTGTGTGTGTGTGTGTGTGTGTGTGTGTGTGTGAGCCTGCCAATATGTGTATATGTACTTGTACTACTTGCCAAGATCGACTCTTGACAAATAGTCATTTTGACTTGTGAATGCATGTTGTGTCCCATGCCATGGAAAGCCACAAGTGGGCGTATTGCATAAGATGAGGTGGATTTGGTTTTAAGATCGATGTTGCAAAAAAGTCGGAGAGCAAAGGAGGTGCCCAGAGAACAATTCCAAATAAAAGTTTATGTTGCTCTGTGTTTGTTAGGACCTTAAGATTTGACTTGGTAACTTAATAAGCTGTCAGTTTTGTGTTAACTCAGCTTATTTTCACAGACCCCAAGTGGCCCACAAGGTATTATTGCTGCTTGATGACCCTTTAACATAAGGTGCAGCGTACATTACATCGCTGCTGGGTTCAGTGCACCGCTTGGTGGAGTTTTCAAAACTTCCAGCGCCTCGTTCTTTTCAGAGAGAAGCTACCAGATAGTTGCAAACATCTCAACAACTGAGATGCCCTATCTGTTGGCTGTGAGGGCAAACATCAGTGTTGTTTAATGTAGTTAAACTTTGGGTGTATGAGCTTGCCAACTAGAGCAATGTTTTGTGGAGCAACCCATTAAAATGAATGGGTTTCCGAGAGCAGTGGTGCCGTTGTTGCGTTGTGTGTGAAAGCTCCTTAGTGCTGCATGGATCAGTCAGGCATGCACTTTACTTCCTGTTTGTGGAGCCAGGGCTTGATACAGAAAAGTACACTCACAGAAGAAATATCTTGTGGCTCATGAGGAGATATTCACAGAATTTCACAAAAACTGCAGTGTAATAGAATTGCATACTCCACCTTTAAAGAGCTTAATATAACAGCGGAGTGAGTGACATTGATCGGCAGCTCTTGGTGTCAATCAGCGATGCAAATTCACACATCAAGTTTCACTAAAGTTGGCCTTGATGCAAACAATGTGTGCACAGATTTACCTCACCCATATGAGCAAATCCACAGATCATAGTAATTCCACTGAAATGAAATGACTTCACTGTGAAACTAAGCTGTTGTAAATGACAACGTGATGAGGCCCTTAGGTAGGTAGCAGATGACATACTTGAAGTACTACATCCTCACAGCTACAGTAAAATGAGGCTGTGTGTGTGTGTTTGTGTGCATTTGTAGAAAGCAGCTCAGGCCCAGCATCAGCATGTAACATAACATGATTACTTGCTGACATGGAGTCGAGCCAAACTCGATAGAGGCCATTTCCTGCCGCGGCCCCTGGTTCAGGCTGTATGTATTCAGTATTACGACACTTTGCGCTCAGCTTGACAGATTTTAGGGAAAAACAGACATGAGCTGCAATCCATCCTCTTCCAGAAGCATTTCAGCCGTGAATCCCTGGAGGAACTGTTGGATTACGTATGCATCCTACTGAGAGACAAACTGTTAGACTTACATCCATCTTAGTCAAAAACTGTCTTCAAATTCTGCTTTTTTAAACTGAATTACTTTGCAAATGGGAAAAGGAAAGCATAAAAAACTGCAACATTCTTGAAATACAGCAGGATCAGAAGGTTCATTTTAGTTGTACTGTGAAAACATTTTATAATCTTAAAAATGGGGACATAGTTGAAGGTTGTGTGAATAAATGAAATAGCAACATGGAAAGGGCACAATGACTCATTTCTTGGGAAAATGAGATTCTATACCTTTCCGAGTTACATTTTGCTGTGGGGAAATATTTCACAGGTATCGGACACAATAGGCGGAACAAATTATACGGGGCCTCTTCCTGACAGGAAAAAACAAACTACCGTGACAGTAAAGCTGTCCGGCCAGAACAGTACTGAATGAACTAACTCTGGAACAATATTCCCACTGTCATAAAAACATGGAAAACCCCTTTGTAGGGATGACGCAGAGGTCTCCCTCCTGCTGTGAGCGCACCCCTTCCCACACGGAAGCTCTCATTAACCCGAAATGCACCGCACTTCCTGCTGGTCAGCGATTGTGCCCTGGTTAAAGGGGTTACTATGGCAACGGCTGTTTTGTGGGAGCAGGGAAGAGAGGTCAAACGATGTGGTGCAGAGAAAAGCTTGTCTGGTGTGGACACAGGGGCAGACTGCGCAGTACGATGTCCTGTGGTTGTAGCTCTGGCCATGTTAGCTCTTGTAAATATGCATTTCATGAGGGATTAAAGCTTTGTGTGAAAAGTAACCAAAAAAATTAACCAAACTGATGCTCTTTCTTTTATTTTTGTGTTCGAGAAAGAACATTTGACGTACATTATGTTCTCTGACGGAATACGCAGGAGAATAACAGGAAACCTTCGGCTAAACAAGTTACTGTACCCATGTGAAGTTAGGATTCTCTGAGTCATACAGGTAGTTTAAAAACATCAGGTACAGTCCCCTGCAGCCCTACGCAAAGACATTTAAAAGGTCAATATAAAATTGAGGGACTTTTGAAGTCCATGTGATATGTCTTGCATACATTTTTATAAAAAGTAAAAAAAATATTGCTTTTTTTATGTTCGTTATCATCGTGTCTTTACAAATTCTATCATTATTTATTATGAAAACAATCATTTATTAATAAAAAATGACTGGATATCACAAAAATGTCAACTAAATAACTGTCCATAATTAATGACAACCACCTTTTTGACAATAAATCAAATTTTATAAGGCTTTCTGAGTTATTAATTATAAAAAAGTGTGTCAAAGGTCAAAGGTTCTTTATTGTCATATCATTCCACATTTGCACATGAAACAATACGAAATTGGACCCTGGTCCCGGTTTCAGCTAGCCTAGCCATGCTACACCCATGTTTCTGACGGCACAAGGGTCTAGGGAAGCTCGACAGGGAGGGAGGCGGGCTAAAAGGTTATCTATCAAATCCCTCTGCAGCAATTGGGTAGGTATACAACCAATCAACGCAACGAATAGGCTGACGTAGTTCCGAGAGCACCGGCGGATTGTGGCTAAGTCCCATTAGCTTCCCAACCAGGGGAGCCAACTGGTATATTAAGGATTTGCCATATCCCGTCGGCATAAGTCCAAATACGTCTTTCTTCTCAATGAAACACTTCAGTGCCATCCTTTGTTTATCTTTCAAGTTGAATTTTAGCTTCAAATCTTTAAGGGCTGTGGCCAAAGCCCAGTCGAAAGATAACAGTTTATTGTGCGCTGGTTGTTTCTGTCAGAATCGTCACGCCTCTGTCGTCACTTAGTTACGCCCGCCTTCTGACTCTACACTTCATGGTGATTGGTCCGGCCAGTTTTAGGAGAATCCAGCCTCGAGCCTTATGGAGGGTAACTAGACTCACCCTGGCAGAGAATTAAATTCGTTGCCGTGGGTTGTCTAGCGCGGCTAGGCTAGGTTTCAGCCATAAGACAATATAAAAACACTTTCATAAAAGACAATATAAGTATTAAGAGACACACTAATATATACAAACCTACAACATAAATATATGTACAATGAACCATCAGTTAGTGCAATATTTAGTAGATAAGTGTGAGTCAAGTATGGATTTATCGCACGTCAACAGGTTTACTACAATATCTTTATAAATAATTTTCAATTTTACTCAATTGTATGTATAATATTTAGAAGAATCTTTATGTAAAAATGCCATGTGGTGTTTGGTTATAGGCGGCCATGTTGATTTTAGGCCTGAAAACAGCAAAAATGTCAACTATGTTACAAAAGGTCCTGCAATCATAGATTAAGCCAGTAACTGTTATGTCCCCTTGTCCCCCTGTCTGTCCCCATGCTGAAGTGCACAAAACTGAAGTGCAGTTTCTGTCTTCAGTTTGTTCTCCTTACATCCCTTTAACTGGGCACTTAAGCACATCAATCTCTGTAAAGTTTTCTGCCAAACACCAGCTGAGTTAATTAACGTTTCTCGCAGTGGAAACAACCATTGTAAAGTTCTGATTCCTGAGCTAAACATCTCAACCCTTCCAGGAACACATTAGTTCTGGACACACTGCAGAACTTCTGCTTCTTTTCTTTCCACAGTGTAACAAACAATCTATCAAAAAAACATTGTCTTTGGCGGAACTGTTAACAGCAACAGCACAAAGCAGCCTCTACTGTTTGCTGCCTACTGGAAGAAAAACTGGAAATATTTCCCTGCAGCAGTTCAGGGAAAAAGATAAAACAGCTTCCTGAACGTCTTGTTAATTTCTGTGAAATTCATTTATCACTAACTGTTCTACAAATGAATTTCACTGTGAAGCCTTTATCAGTGCATAGATAAAGACAGATCTTGCAGTCTGAATCAGCGGATGTCTGTGGCAGCTGTTGCTCCACTCTGGAGCAGAACAGAATATGCAGTGACTTTTAGTACAGACCTGCTACTTTACAGATACTTTAACACTGGCGCCATCAGCAGGTTTTCTTTGATGCAGTAGATTGTTTTTAGTGCCAATTAGCAAATGTATTGCAAAGATTTTTCCTTATTTTGGGTACATATTGGCACTTTAACCAATTTAAGAAATAGACCAAACATGTGTTGTTTTTACTATTTCTTAAATTGGCACTTTAACCAATTTAAGAAATAGACCAAACATGTGTTGTTTTTACAGTATGAGGAGGGTCACTGTAACAGTCCAAAAGACAGTTAGTTTCCTGTCTATTTTTTATCATCCTGTCGTAATCTCATGAATTTTTAAATTCATACGGGCATTAAAACTGTTTCTGGCACAAACTGTAAATTGTGACATTTCGGTTTTCTTTGTTTCATATTTGTCTGCAATATCAATCACAGTGATGCGTATGGACAGTTTGATGCACTGTTGTCACAAGCTAGCATGTCTGGACCTGTCTAACAACCGAATCGAGCTTGAAAGACTTATTTTTGAGTCCGTCTAATTGGAGACATTTTACTGGAAAGGTTGTGTACTTGAAATGTAAGTTGTATGTTCTTTATTTTGTAGTTTTCACAGTGTCTGCTGGCTAGATGGGAAAATAAAGGCTAAAAAGAATCTGAATGATGCGTAGCCTTCATTTCATTGGACCGGACTAATTACAGTCACTATGCCTAATTAATCATCTAAATAATCACTGGTCAATAATACAAATTTCAGATAATCAGCTGGCTCGCTGTGTCCAAATTTTTGCTGTCTGTGTTGTAGTTCAGGCAGTTTCACGTTGAAATTTTCCACAAGGCTGCTGTAGCATTAATTTGAATTAAGGAATATTACCGGGATTTTACATTGCACATATTGTGACCAGAACTTTAGTCTTGATGGAGATATGTGGATTTCCAGGGAAGAGAGAACTGAACTCCATCGCAGAACTGAATAGCAAGGTGAATGTTGTCAGCTGTGTTTACAACCACAGCTGTTTTGTTTTCCTTTTGCTTTCTACTCATGCTAAATTGCACAAGCGAAGCTGCCTTCCAGGAAACAATCATCCTGTTTGAAGAAACTTCACTGGAGCTAAAGCAACAGGGATTCAAGCTTACATTCAATGCGAGCAGTCATGTTGTGGCTGGTCAATTGATCCATACTGTGAGAAAAAGCTTTTCACAAAAGAAAAGGCTGAAGATCAACAGCATGGAAACACAGTAAAGATTATTCCTGCTACACACCAGCATCTTAGTGGGGTGACGTTAGCATTTAGCTCAAAGCAACATCCTCAAGCATCCCGGAACTGCTAACATGACTGTAGCCTCGTATTTATTTATTTTTTACCACTGGACTTCTGAATTCTTCTGTCTTTTCTTTGGGGACCAAACAAACTGTAGCATTTTTTTTTAATCACAGCAAAAGCAAGCAAACATTCATAACATTCCAAGTTTGAAAAGCCCACACACACTAGAAGAAACCTCGTAGAAAAATAGGTTTAGAAACAGAAAAGAGGTGCTGGCAGATTAATTTTAGAGGAGGCAGGAGTTGAGCAGATCAAGCAGCTCAGCGACCTGGAACTGACTCACAGGTCCCAAATCCCAAACCCCATCATTTACATCCCCCCACACATCCCACACACACACACACACACACCAAAAACTCCCTGCAGTACAGTGGGAAAAAATTGGGTCTGAACCAAAGAAATGGAGATCATTTCATCATCACAAAGTGCAAAGGGGGCGATTGTGTTTTGCTGAGTGTTTATCCTGGTCAGGGGCGATTTTACCAGTATTGTTGACAGACTCAGACCGTCTCTGAATGGTTGGGAAAGTTTAATATGCGACCTTTTAGCTGTGATATCACAAACATAGAGAGGTGAACTATGAGAGCGACAGTGGCCAGTCCGCTTCCACAGCAAAGCAGGAAACCTGCAGTTGAATAGCAGTCATTGTGCTGATGGTGTTCTGGGTTTTCTGAGTCACACAGAAAATGTACTGCACTGTCCTTGCAGCTCTGTGGAGATTAATAGCGTCTCCTGCACAGCAGATGCTCATCTTTCTCTGCTCATTGTGCCACATACTGAACTGCTTGTTGCTCTGTGAAAAGTTCACATGCGCACACACTCGAAAATATTATCTAAAGTTGTGTGCTGACTGTGAGACTTTTGTTTCTTAATCACACAGAACTGCTGCAGACGGAGGAATGAATGTGTTTTTGCTCTGAGAATTACAAAGGCTCTGGATGGCAGCCATGAAAAAGCAAAATCCCACAGGAGTTTACAGATGGACTGGATTCACAGGCATTCCTGATATCTGGGGTCTCTTTGTGGCTAACAGACCGTCGCTTTCCTCAGTGTGTGGTTGCTCTCTCAGGGATGGGTGGATGCTCACAGTGACTCAACTCCACTTGGATCAGGCTGAGAGCAAATAAGGTACTGATCTGGAGACAGCAGAGTTTGGCAGGCTGCGCATTTGAATTATAAAAGCATGTTGCTGGTAATGTATGAACATTCACGTGAATGGTATGATAACAAATAACACGTGAAATAAGATGTGTTTACTGTTGTGAAGAATATTTGGGATCAAGTTCAGTGCTGCTGTGAAAAGGTTTTTTTGCTTTGTGATAAAGTCTAAAGTTTGTCTATTGTATGTAGGACTGACTGCATGAGCATTTAGGAGTTTAAAAGAATAACTTTTTGACATACATTTTGACAAGTTCTAGCATATTTCATAATGTAGTATTGCTTTTACTTAAATGAAGGATCTAAATACTTCATCTTCAACTGATTACTTCTGATTAATTCAGTGTATTAAAGGTGAACTGCAGTGAAAAAAAGTCATAAAAAAGTAAAAAGCTGACCATGATGCCAGAAAAAAATATGAAAGAACAATGTTAAAAATGGTGGAAAATATTTCTTCATTTTCTTACTTTTTACTGATTTAAAAACAATAAAACTGTGTCATTTCACAGCCACATTTGGTAAAACAATAAATAACAATTTATAAGAAAACAGATTATTTATGTGGACAATATTTGCAGTTTTGGTCTGATTTGTTGCAGTCAACATGCAAATTAATGCTTTTTTTCTGTGATTTTACTAGACATTATCTGTAATATACCAAAAGAGTGAAAATCTGTAACATAACAGTAAATTGCTCTCAGTACATTTACAGCTACAAATTCAGATTTTTACAGCGAGGACCGTACTATTGCACTATTGCTTTAAAATAAATTAGACTAAACATTAAACACAATCAGAAACAATTACAGCTTGAATCATTTATCAGTTGCATTAGATGTTTAAAATATAAATATGAGTGCATTTGTTAGCTGCAGAGTGGCAGAATCTGGAGGTTTGTAGAAACTGTTTAGAGAGCAAAGCCAGCAAGAGTCAAATTCTGATGTGTTAATTTGAAGTGTAAACTATCCGTCAGTTATTAGAGCTACTGAATTCAGCTGCCTCTCTGACACGTCACCGCTGTTACTCAGCTGTTCATACTTCACGATTTCATTGGAATCAATTTGTTTTATCAAATTATATCAAATACCCCACTGTCCCATAAAACATCACTAATTGAAAACAGCCCACCATATAATTTACAAAGTATGATGTACACTTCCTGTCAAAAGTTTTAGGACACTTTCTCATTCAAATAAAGTAGAACCTGTCCTACTTTTGACAGGGGGTGTATCTACCAAATTTGGTACACATGTGCAGCACATCAGGCTGAACAAAAAAGTCAGTGACAGCCACATTCCAAACCCAACAGGAAGTGAGCTATTTTGCGTTGAATGTCAGATTTTGCCCATTTTTAATTTTTTTCTAGAGCGAACTCCTCCTAGGGGGAAACTCCAATTCACCTCATATTGTCCAGTACATACAGGAGGCCTTAATGTTCCAAAGTTATTAAAATCTTTTTCCAAAGTCAAAGGGCGTGTCCGTGGCGGCCTCTGGAATTTTGATCCTTCTCCATGAAATTTCAAATGCTGTGTAAATGCCCTGAACATGCTCCAATCTGCCTGAAACTTTACATGTATGATCAGAGTCCTGCCCTGATCACATCCATATGATGAAATACACCCCCTGTCCAACGTTTTAGGAAAGGTTCTACTTTATTTGAATGAGACAGTGTCCTAAAACTTTGGACAGGGGGTGTAGGTTTGCAGCTGTCTCATAATTTGACCTTTGCATAATGTAACTTTGCATACAGGTGAGGAGAAACTTCACTAAAACATCAGCAAAGAAGGAAAATCAGAACTCTCAGGAGTCAGAGGGAGCGAAAATTATTCCCTCTCCTCATTCCATCAGCATCACGGGGGAACTAAGCTGTCATATTGCTCTTAAAAGCCACAAAACTGTATAAAACAGCAATGTTACAACACTGGTTAACCGCTGCCTTGTGTTATCGTGTGACTGTGGTGTTTTAACATGGTAGTACAGATCCAAAGTAAAGATGGACCAACTATTCTAACATTCTGCAAGAATAAAATTACTGTCTTTACTATGTTCTGAGTGATATAAAATCTTCAATTCCCAATCAGACAGTTCTGTCTGACAGCAAAGTGGTGCAAATATTTCCAAAGAATGCTTTTAAACTGACCCAATTCTTTCTTTTCTTTTTTGAATTAGATATGTTTTGATGTTTTGTTGCTTACCCTGTCCAGTCTATCGCTTAGCTTAAATGCAAATCCTCCTGTCTGTTTGTCCACATGGGAGACATACTGACAAATATTGATATGTACCTCATATAAGCCCACTCTAAAGAAACAGAATTATCTCTTTAAAAACAGAAAGGGTGTCGGCCTCTTGCCTAAAAGCTAAATGTTCTGCCTCTCAACCTACTTTTGGAACCTGTAGGAAGAAAGTGACCCTGCACTCTGAGAGAAGAGTGTTTTACTAGAAAAATATGGTTCTCTGAAACCTTTAAGATGTGAAACAGGTTGGTCAATAATGGCTTTGTATATGAGGAGAAGGATTTCAACTTCAACTGTTGATTTTTTCAAGAAATCACTGAAGAGAAGCTGATATGGGGAAAACATGATCTCTCTTGCTAGTTCCTGTCAGTATTTTTGCTGAAGAGTCTGGGATCAACTTTGAGGCTTTTCAGAGAGCTGTTAGAACATCCTGCTAATAATCATCAGCCAAAACTGGTGAGGAGAAACTCCACAAAACCTCAGCAAAGAAGGAAAATTCAGGGAAAGTCAGGATAGCAAGAGTCAAACGGTGCATTCTGAAAATGCGAAAAAAAAATTCTTTTCATCATTCCTTTAGCATCACGAGTGTATAAATTGCACTCATGACCAGCATTCCCATATCTGATGGATAAATACCACAGAAATTCTGCTTTACAAAAGATTCAATGTTTTGATTTAATTACCCTTTGATTTGATTGCATGCACTGATCTTGTGAGTCAAAAAATGACCTCAGAAGAGAAGAAAGTTCAAACAATATTTACCTACTGAGTAAATCAAATTAAGTTAGTTAAGACATTGAATTACAACGAACTGAAGACCGTACAAAACCCCCCAGAAAACCTCATTTCCTAAATGTTTTGTCATATCTTTCCCAAGGATTTGAGTCATTTTCCAATAAGCTAGAGTATTGCATGCCATGCCAAACCAGTGGGTTTACCCATAGTCATGGTGCAAAACTCCTTTCCTGTAGGCGAAAACTCAAATAACTCAGTCATCAAAAGTGTTTGTCTGTGAGGGGACACCGAGGGAGAGAAGAACTGCTGTGACCGGGAGGGGAAAAACATTGAGTTAATTGTTCATATGCTGTTTCTCATTATAACTTTCTTTTGCTTTCTCTTTCAGACTGGAACTCTGACAGTATAATGTGTGTGTGTGGGTGATTAAATGCAAAAAAATAGGAAGCAAAATTACACTAAAGATAGTCTTATCAAGGCTGATCACTGCAATTTGTGGTTGACATCATCTCTAGCATATCTAATCGCAAAAAGCATCACAAATGACAACATTGTTTGTGTGCAGAAGTGTGAATTATTGTACTGCCCTCCCTATAAACAACTTCCATAATTATACCTGAGTGATAAAATTACAATGATGTTTCACCGGTTGTACACAGCTTTGTATAACGTAAAATTCTGACCTCCAGTGGTTTAATTTCTCTTACTGGTGTAGTGAGTTAGACTCCAGGACAACAGGCTCACTTCTGACCAAACCCAACCACACCGCTGGGTGACAAAACTTTGAACTGGGGTGGGCTGTAAACTGAGAAACAACTCCTAAATTTGTAACTACACCTTCAAATTATGCTAAAATCCTCCCTGCCAACATCTAACAGAGGAGCAACAGTGCCTGAATGTAAAGTCATACTCTGTTGCTCCAGAATAGGAAAAGAGGAATAAACCTTGTTCTTGTATGACACCATCTCACCACAGTAACCTGCAGCTATGTGTGAAAGGCACAAACTGAGGCCATCCAGTCAGCAAGAGTTCTGCTCTCTACACTTGGCACGGCAGCTGCTAACAAGCTTTTGCGGCACAATTTTACGTCAAATTCCTATTCAAAGGTTCTCATTCGGACTGGAAGTGACTCTTAGGAGCCTTGTTTTTGGCTTGTGCTCTACAAGTCACACAATTACGCGAGCTTGCACTCATTGGCATTTGGTAGAAGTTATGCACCAAAAAACATAGCAAAACAGCAGCAAAAAGCAGGAAAGAATGAGAATATTGGTCAGCGCCAATGTTAATGCAGATTCCAAAATATATATAGAAAAAAACAGAAAGATTTCCTGCCCAGAGAATGCATAACTGTATTTAAAACAAGTCAAACACCACATAAAAGAAACATCCTAAAACACTGACGTGAAGTCTAAATAACAAATCAGCAATGTGACGTTAACTTAGTGCAGATAGTGTTGGTGAAGGTGAACATGTCAGTTGGTAAGCGGGAAACAATTTCAGCACAGAACTGCCAGCAACATGTTTTAGACCATTACTGCATTCTCTGGTGACCGGACAACTCTGACAAGTTTAATTTTTAACTATTAAATGACCATCAGGCAGGGCCCCATAAACTCAACTGTCCCTACAGGGTTGATTGTATAATGTCAACATTCTAGTGTATGCAACCGTGATGAGTTTGCATTCAAATGTGGAGTGGTCATCATGAAGTGATTGTTGGGGAAATGGACCTGCGAGTATACTTCTCTAATGCTGTTGCTATGCAGTCACACTGTGGGACTTCTAAAGGGCATACGGATTAATGAATGAATTTACAAGATGACATAAGCATACATACATAGGGGAAGAAAGAACAGCCTCCAACCAGAAAAATATGTAAACTTCATCACCAAATACCTCCTGGAATGTACTTAGCATGAAGAGTGGAAACGTTCTTCAACTGCGGCAGAGAGAGACGATGTTTACCATCTTTTATATGAGGTATTAAAAGTTATGAAAGCACTTGCCAGCAGTCGCATTATCATTGTTTGGCTTTGCCTTGAGCTTTAAACTTGGCTTAAGTTCACCTCAAGATTTCACAGCGAATAATTTCTCTAAAGACCTCTGTGATTATCTAGTTTTTTTGCCAAACAGCTGTTTTTGTGGCCACGAGGGACGAGTGAGAGCAGAGATCCGGGATGGAAGAGATTATTCAAACACGTGAGGCGGAGAGACAGGAAAATACAAAGACGGAACAGAGAAGACGGAAAGAGACAGAAGGATGTAAAAGGGGAGAAGTCTAACATGTGAGTCTGTCCACACTTGTTTGATTGTGTCTGTGGTCAGAAACGAGAGGAGGAGAGTGGGAGGAATATAACAATTAACATGAACAGCACTCTGGGGAATGTCGGTTTCCTTGACAACGGCGGGCATAGCCAAACAAGCGGGCCCTTTCATAACAACTCAAAACAAACAAACGTCTCCCTTATTAGCACCCTGGCATCGGGGCATCCCTTCCTGTCATCCGAGAGACGAGGTTCAAATGTTGCTTTCCAAAAAACTCTTCCTTCATATTTAGTTTCGCTTCTGCCCTCCATATTTCAAGTGTTTTCAAAATGTGGGTTTGCACTGATAAATACTGTTGTGAAACAGCAAAAACTGATCTGTTGAAACTCAAAGAACTTTGCGTTCCTGTCTAAGTGTGAGAAAACAGAACTTCCTGGCAACGCTGTGGAGCTGATCAAACGAGGGGGATGAGAGGAGGATGAAGACACCGACCCTCCTGCCCCAAATACTGCTCCTCAGAGGGAGAAACAGAGGTATGTGTGTGAGTGTTAATTGTGAATTTGTGTTGTGGGATGGGTGGGGCTTTTGGTAATCCAGAGCAGTGTTTGATGAGCCAGCAGGTCCACCCTTTGTGCTGGCAAAGGTGCTGTTCTATAATCAGTTGCAGGAGACCTTGAACAATAGGCCCAACAGCATTTCATTTGCTTGCTTTGCCGAGAGCCAGATGAGAAGACTGATGCTTCTTTAAGTCAGTCAGCAGCTTGTTAGCTTAGCTTAACATAAAGACTGCAAAAAGATGGAAAAAACAAGCTTGGATCTGCCGACAAGCGTCTCAACAGTTCACTCATTAACACGTTTTATCACGTTTGTTTGATCTGTACAAAAACCAAAGCGTAAAACCAGCAATTTACCATTGTGAAAAGTATTTCCTGGCCAGAAGATTGCACTTTAACAGCAGCTCAAAAGGAACACTATGGGGATTTTTCAAAAAACAAAAAAACACACAAAAAAAGATAATGTATGGACTTCTACAATCGCAACCCTTCTCAGTCATTACTTGCAGGGTGGTGGATTCATCTGCAAAGGCCTGTATTTTCGTATTTACTTCTTTTTTTTTGCTTAGTTCAGAAATTTTCTAGGCTGCAACTTTGGGTAGTGGGTGTATTGATCCTAAACTATAACTGTTTGCAGGTGAAGCGAGAAATTTCTGCAAAGATGTCACAAGTAAGTAGCTACATGGCTAAATACAAAGAAAAGCACAAAAGTGAATCTAGCTTACATCCGCTGGCAAGCATGAAAGGAAAGAATGGGGATAAACAGCGACGTGGATTCAACTTCTTTTCTTTCGGACATATTGGTGCCACTGGTTAGCGTCGTCAGCTAGACAAATTATCGGTTTTTCCATGACAGTAAATGCAATGTTTGAAAATAGTAAAACAATGACAAGGAGTGATGTTGACTTGGGATTGAGGGGCCAGTTGTATCAGCACCTCCAAGTCCAAGGCCATGTTTCTCTGCCAGAAACTGGTGGATTGTTCCCTCTAGGTTGGAGGGAGTTGCTTCCCCAAGCTAAGGAGTTCAAGTATCTCAGGATCTTGTTCATGAGTGATGGGAAAATGCAGCATGAAATGGACAGGCGGATTGGTACAGCGTCAGCAGTAATGTGGGCGTTGTATTGAACCATTGTGGTGAAGAGGAGCTGAGCTGTAAGGCGAAGCTCTCAGTTTACCAGTCCAGCTACGTTCCAACCCTCACCTATGGTCATGAGCTCTGGGTAGTGAGCAAAAAAAAAAAACAAGATCGTAGATACAAGCTGCGGAAATGAGCTTTCCCGGGAGGGTGGTTGGACTCAGCCTTAAAGATAGAGTGCGAAGCTCAGACATACGGAGGGAGCTCCAGGGAGGCTTTCTTTGGAGGTTTTCCAAACACATCCACCTGGGAGGAGATCGCGGGGCAGACCCAGAACTCGCTGGAGGGATTATATATCTCGTCTGGCCTGGGAACGCCACAGGATCCCCCAGGAAGAGCTGGAAAGAGTTGCTGGGTGGAGGGACGTCTGGAATGACCTGCTTCATCTGCTGCCTCTGAGACCCAGCCCCAGATAAGCAGAAGAAAATGGATGGATGGATGGATGGATGGATGGATGGATGGATGGATGGATGGATGGATGGATGGATGGATGGGCCAGTTGTACCAACCAACAACTGTAGCCAGCAGTTACCGAGCATTTAAATATCCATATGGTAAACTTGATATTGAAGATACTCAATACAAACTATACAACTTTCATACAACTTTCTCATTTGGTCGCACGTTATCACAGGCAAAACACATCACTTGCCGAACATTTTCCTCTGATAGACACGACAATTTCACAAGAAGAGAGGGTTTTTATGGGTAAAGACTACACCGAAGTTAAAAAGTACTACTTTCTACCACTGTGGTTAACACAGTAGCTGCTTGTATCAGTTAGAGAAACACAGATACAGCTTAATACAACATGCCAGCATGCTTTTCTGGCCATTCTGATCCAAAATCCTCTGCAAAGTGGAAGATACTTGACATACATTTCAGTTTCTGAGCAAGTTTAAGCAAACTTAACTTGAAAAGGTAATGTTTATGGAACTTTGGGCAAAACATACTTTTTCTTGTAGATTTGTGCTGTCAAAGCACATTGACACACTGGTTTGCATACATATATTTATTTTTTCCCTTTATACCAGCATCAGTCAATCACCAACTCTAACTGGTTCTTAGTGTTACTGAATGTTGACTGGCACTACAAAATATGATCGCCTTCCTCCAGTATTTGCTCATTTACCATAGATACCGGTATAATTTTGCATCAAATTTAATTTTCTGTAAATCACTTTTCAAGCAATAAATGGCCTTAAACCAGATTATATAAATTAGCTTATCCTTTATGTTAGGGAGCTATTAGAGGTCAGCTGGTTATTCCCAGGGTTTGCATGTGAATAAGGAGGACTGGGCCTTGGACATTAGACTCGCAACTGTTTCAGTTTCTATGAAATCTCTACTTGAGCCCTTCTATTATCAGAAACCATTTACTAATGTTTGATATATGACTGTGTTTTGTCTTCACTTTATTGTTTCCCGTCAGTTTTATAACCTTTGTAATCTCTGCTTTCATGTTGTCTGGCTGCTTTTATGATCATTTTGTTTTGCTAAAACTTCGCAGTGATGTTGAAAAAAGATCTGTGTAAATAAAGTTTATTATTTTATATATAAGGTTGAGCTGCCGAGAAAGCAGACTACTTACCAAAGTCCTATACTTTTTCTTTTTAAATTTTGCACTACAGACGGCAACAGATTTATGAGCAGGAGGATTAAAGGTCAAGGCACAATGTTATGGTGATGTATGATGTGCTAATTGTGTGCATGTGCTTTCTACAACAGCACATACTTATAAGGGCAAATGCAGTAGATACTGAAAGTGAAAAGAAAAAGAGTGCAAGTTGGAACATAGGGTTGGCACAGCTTTAACAGCAGGTGGAACAGCAGTGTTTTGCTGCCCTCCCCGGCTGATAGCTTCATGCCCGTTTCACCTTGGATGTTGTCAGATACATTCTGTTTCGCCATGCTAAACAAAGATGTGGCCATTATTTTACTGCAGGAAGTTAAACCGCTGGAGATCAGCAAAGTTTTTAAAGATGTGCCTCTTAGAAAATATTTTTAATTAGTGCTGCCGGGTGATTTAAATCTTTGGACAGAGCCGCGTCAACTGTTTCTCGTGAATCCAGCTACACATTAACTTATACATTGCTGAGAACGGTATGGAAATTCTAATCTAACTGTTCTCAATAAGCAGATGAGCCTTTTCTTTATTGTAAAATGTTAAACCATCGCTTTCATTTTACAGTAAACAGTGTTAGTTCCCAGGAATGTGATCATTTTTGCTGCACAAATTCCCTCTATTGACACATTTCTGCGGAACAAGGCCTGAAGGGTGGAGGCTGGCTGACTGCTCAGCCATGCATGTCTCCCACCACTCACCACCCACACCCCTTTGTTATTTTCTATTTATCTCTCTCTCTTGCTGACGGCAGTTGTTCCTAACAAAATCATTACATACCATAATAACAGCTTGCATAATTTCAGCATGGATGGCTGAAGTGGAAAGCAAACTTTCAACATTGGCATCAAAACCATTCTCATTCCCACTGAACTAATCCCTCAGACAAAAGCACTGAGGTGGCTTTTCAATGTAAAGGCCCTGTTTCCGAGAGAACCGCAGCAGCAAGATGTGAAAGGAGTGAGGCTTTTGTTGTGAAATAAACAGATTTCTCCCAAGTGATTAATGCCAAGAGTCATGAGGGTGGTCAACCCAGTTCAACAGAGAGAGGGGGAAAAAGGAGGAGGAGGAGGAGAAGGAGGAGAAGGAGGAGGAGGGGGATTTTGGTTGTGGTGTTCCATCAGAAAAACGGATCTGGGTCAGCATTTGTGCGACGAGCCGGTCACACAGTATGAGCAGCATCTCGATTTTTCTCTTAAGCACTAACATACCCATGACTACTCACTCAGAAATTTCCTTTTCCATCATCTACTCTGCACTCTGAACATTTCCTCTCTCTACAACAACAGTTCTGGAGAGACGGCACAGGCTCATCCAGCTGTTCGTTCTGTGCTGTTTTTAACAAAATGCCAAATGGTCCTAAGATGTGAGCAGCGCCTCTAAGTTTCAGAGTGAAGCAGATCAGGGGCGTCAACCAAGTCATCAATGAATACTATTTGATGAAGCCAGGAACAGTACCTATACTTACTAGATTTATGTTATAGGTACCACTTCCTAAGAAGTAAACCTATATCAAGAATGTTCAGGTCTTGAAGACTTGCTCGAGGTTATGCGTGTGCTAGTCCATCAAAGCCTTCCTCAAGGCTGAAGGTATCACCATGTGTCTTTTCTCATGTAACGAGAAAGAAATTCAAGTTTTTCTAGTGTACTTTTATCTGATAGCCGAAGCTAATATGGCTATCAAAAGGTCCTAGTTAAGCTCAGCACAAAAATAAAACAATTTCACAAGTAAAAACATGAAATCATCACTTTATCAAACTGCTTATAAAACTGTGGAAAGTGTATTTAAAAAAAAGCACAATGACATAAAAGTTAAATTTGTAAAAACATAATTTCTTCTAAAATATTTCTCTAAAAGCAGTACAAATAAAGTGCTACAACTCCCAATCAGTCCACTCACAACCAGTCTGCATTAATACATACCGACTTAATTTACTGACTACAGCATATTTCAGACACTAAATTCATGAAGCTAAAGCCAAACTTTCAATTTTCAAAAATTTCAAATTGATGTACAGAAGTGCTAATGTACTTATAATAAATGCAATTACTATTTTTTTTTTAATCCTTTGATCTTTCTTTGTAAAACAGTGTTTTTGATTGGTCAAGTTGTGAAAAAAATCTCCTTGAAAGCTGCGAATACTCCAGCAAATCTTCATAACACCTTACTTTAACATGATTTTCCTCTAATGCTGCATGTATTTTCTGGAAACTCCTGCTGAGATTCTGAAGCAAAATCTTTTTTACTGATTATTATAACGTTCTAATATGAAGATTATGTAGTTATTTCCATGTATAATTGCCCATTAGGTAGCTTGGAAAGTAAACTTATAAGCATTTAGGCTAATAATGCAGGACCGCATTTATAACTGTACGTAACAAAATTGTAAAGGCAACATGAAATGATTTAGTAAATTCTATCAATCTTTTTAAAAACAGGGAAAGAAGTATTTGTTATTCCAGGAAGCAGTTAGCCTAGCCGCGCTAGACAACCCACAGCAACGAGTTTAATTCTCTGCCAGGGTGGGTCTAGTTACCCTCCATAAGGCTCGAGGCTGGATTCTCCTAAAACTGGCCGGACGAATCACCATGAAGTGTAGAGTCAGAAGGCAGGCGAAACTAAGTGACGACAGAGGCACGACGATTCTGACAGAAACAACCGGCGCACAATAAACAGTTATCTTTCGACTCGGCTTTGGCCACAGCCCTTAAAGATTTGAAGCTAAAATTCAACTTGAAAGATAAACAAAGGACGGCACTGAAGTGTTTCATTGAGAAGAAAGACGTATTTGGACTTATGCCGACAGGATATGACAAATCCTTAAGCTCCGCTGGTTGGGAAGCTAATGGGACTTAGCCACAATCTGCTGGCGCTCTAGGAACTCCGTCAGCCTATTCGTTGCGCTGATTGGTTGTATACCTACTCAATTGCTGCAGAGTGATTTGATAGACAACCTTTTAGCCCGCCTCCCTCCCTGTCCAGCGTGCCTAGACCCTTGCTTCTTCAGAGCATGGGTCTAGCGCGGCCAGGCTAGGAAGCAGCATCTTTATAGCAGAATGAACGTAGAGGTAAGGACGTTGTCTATGCTGCTTGTGGAACGATGTCAGACTCTGCCTGAAGACATAGGTGGACCTTAAAGGTGACAGGATCCTGCTGTTGGACACATGCACAATTAAAAGTGGAGTTGAAAGCATTCAAGTGCTTGCTTCAGCTCTTACTGCAAGCCAGAATCCAGCACATTTACAGCCCGTTCTCGTCTTTCTCTTGCCATCTGTGGCATCATGCCATTTGGATAAAGCCCCATTTAAAGGTGGATTTTTATTGTCACTGGTACAAAGGAGTGTCTGTGTACTGGTCAGGCTATCTGATCCTGGTCCTTTAAAGCAGATCTGGGTGTGGATTAAGTCAGTGGTTGAGAATTTGTCACCAAATGAACAACACAAAACCATTTTCTGCACAATTGACTAAATTCAACAGTTTCACCACCAGAAGGGGGATTATCAACCCTTCCGGTGTCACAATGCATGCTGCATTTATATTTCTTATAAAGTGTACACCACTCACAACAAAAAGAGGACAAGGAAAGTTAAACAAAGGATTTGTTTACAACCTGGCAACCCCACATTGTTCCTACCAAATTTTGCAAATTTCTTTGTTGCATAAATCGATGCAACTGGATCCCTTTGGCATGCTTAACTATAGTTCTGACAGTAAGAAAACTGAATCTGTTCTCTTGATGTGTGGAAAAGTACGTGATCATTAATAAAACTGGCAATGTGTTTAAATTAATTCACTAAAAATGGACATCATCATTACAAACAGCTGTAGTTAAATTACAGTGATGTGCAAAATGTAAATAAAAACTGCAATAGACTTCATCATAATTAACCTTAATACTGAGTGCAGCAGAGTCTCCTGTAGACCTATCCAGCAGCAGTGATGTGATCGTCACATGACCGTGCTGGGGTCAGAAACACTCCTCGCCTGCGGATAACACACTTCGAGCTCCGGCAGACGGGAGACCTCCTCCTCCTCCAGCAGCGCACAATGATCCAACTCCTCTGCTGGCGACCCGGCTGCTTCTTTTGGACGAGTCCAGGCTGTCACGGATCAACTAAAGTCGGCAGTTCTTGAGAAGAGAGGCCAAAGGGGACAACTAGTGTCTATTTGCAGCATTTGAACTTCTGTCCTAAGCTCTGAGTGCTCTGGATCGAGGGGTTTTTCCCTCAGTGTTCAGCCATCACCTCACCTGCAGACGTTAGACCATGCGCTCGCGGGTTGCGCTCCCCCGGTAAGTTACCTCTGCGTAGGGTTTGTCCATGCGTAAACTAGGAGCGGATTTGCGGCTACATTAGCAAATTAAGCTGCAAAAACGTATCTAAGGCGAAGTTACACAGTGGAAAAATAATTATTAAGTCTACTGTTAACATTTTAATGACGCACCTGTAAATTAAATTAATAACATTTCTCCTAAATAATGAATCCAAATGTGGTCTTTGACTTCTGTTGGGAGTAAGAGTTGCAAGAAACATGATGCCAAGTTTAGAATTTTGACATTTTCCTGCAACCTTCCACTACAATACTGGATATTGTATTCAGGAGATGAAGTCAGAGGGGAGGGTGTGAGGTTGCTTACAAAACTGTAACTTGTATCACCCCTAACCCATTTACAAAAAACTGTCTGTTTCCAGATCAGCTAAATGTTATTCAGCCACTTTTGCAGGCTTCAGGCCGATCCCTCAGGCCACTGAAGGAATTTTCCACCAAAGCCTGATCTTTGCCTTGTTTGTCATATTTGCAGCATTAAAAACAGTGGAAGGTTCCCGCTGCCAAATTCCTGCACAGATAAAATTCTTCAACTTCAATTACTCTCCCTCAGCTCCCATGCATGCCATAAATGCATGATGCTGGCTGTAGGAATGAGGATGTTTGATCAGGGGTCTGGGCATCCGGTCACGTTTAACTGCTTTTGTTCTGCAGAAAAAATTGTGTCTGACACCTCTGATGTTGATCACAGTTGTTACTTGATTTCTCCTCTCGTCCATCCTCAGGTTTACCTCCCTCCTGTTTCTCCTTCTCCTTCCACCCGTTTTCTCCTCCTCCTCCTCCAAACCTCAGTGGATTCTACAGCGTGTCCCCGTGGTCCTCCCACAGCAGACAGAAACTCGACCAGCTCCTCACTTTCTGTCTCCGGCTCGCTTGGATGTCAGCTCCCCCTGTGACCCAGAATGCCACAAGAAAGCCCCTCGCCCGAGCTACTGGGACCTGCGGCGTCTCCTGGCTTATGAGACCCTTCACTCTGATGGTCATCTCACTGAGACCGCGATTGGGATCTATGGCTACAACCCCAGCCCTAACACCAGTCCAGCCTACTCCTCCGGGTCATCCGGTAAGGCCGAGAGGTCACATGTCAGAAGAAAGCGACAGATTTTTGGCCATGATGGGCGTTTTAGCATCGCTGGGCAGGACTTCCTGCTGAAATATCCATTCTCAGTGGCTGTCAAGCTGTCCACTGGGTGTTCTGGTACACTGGTGGGAGATCGCCATGTTCTCACAGCTGCTCATTGTGTTCATGATGGTAAAAACTACGTGAAAGGAGCTCAGAAGCTCCGGGTTGGATTTTTAAAACCCAAGCAACGAGATGCACAATATTCTTCCTTCTACCTTCCTTCCAACTTCACCAACCACATTGAAGGTGGCCCTGCTCCATACGCCCCACCGACCAACGACAAAATGAAGTTCCAGTGGATCAGGGCCAAGCGCACCCATGTTCCCAAAGGATGGATTAAAGGGAATGCCAATGACATTGGCATGGACTATGACTATGCTTTGCTGGAGCTCAAGAAGGCCCACAAACGCCGCCACATGAAGTTAGGAGTCAGTCCTCCGGCTCAGAGACTGCCTGGTCGACGGGTCCATTTCTCAGGATTTGATAACGACCGTCCAGGACAGCTGGTGTACCGGTTCTGTCGGGCTGGCGAGGAGACGTCAGACCTGTTGTACCAGCACTGCGATGCTCAACCTGGGGCCAGTGGCTCGGGAGTCTATGCCCGGATGTGGGACGGGCGGCGCCGGCGCTGGGAGCGAAAGGTGATAGGTGTGTTTTCTGGGCATCAGTGGGTGGAGCGACAAGGGGCGCCTCAGGAATTTAATGTAGCGGTGAGAATCACACCTCTGAAGTACGCTCAGATCTGCTACTGGATAAAAGGAAACTTTGTGGACTGCAGAGAGGGATGAGGAGGATGATGACCACTAAGGAGTGTCGCTACAGAACCACCAACCAACTACACATCGTTCTGGAATATTGGGAACTCAAGAACATCACACTTTTCAGCTCACTACCTGTAGCAGTGACATATTAATACAAATATTCAAATTTAGTTTTCTGCCCATTCTCAGATGCCAGCATCAGTACAGAGCAGATACAAATCCAGTATTGATGCTAAATTATATGAACATGGCATTTTGTTTTTGCGTCTTCACTCACATTTCTAAAATATGAAAGTTTCTTCTTTAAACACTCATCCGGATAACCAAGTTATCATCAAACCCCTTCGATCTGGAATTTGGACTGATAGAGTAGGACCAGTAAACTGTTTCTCTACAAATTATAGCCTGTTTTTTGTTTCTTTTATTGAGCTAATACTAAAGATTGCACTGTTAAAACTTTTTCTACTGAAAATGGTGTTTGTGGATGAATGTACAAGTCAGCGACCAAAGTTGCCAACTGTTTCTTTCCAAACGCTTTCCTCTGTGGACACACTAGTTATCTACAAGCATAGTGTATATGTTTTGAAAGAGTATTCAACTTGTTATACAGGTTGATGTTAAACTGCATTTGTCTCCTGCCAAGGGTGTGGATTTCGTTCCATGAAGCACCATTTGTTGAATGTTATTCTTTATCGCTTAGTGCCATCTGGTGGCTACTGCAGGTGTCCACAATGAGCATGATGCCAACTTTGCCTAGGCTTACATAAGCACTTTTATTTTTTAACTTTCTTTTCTTATTTGTGTCTTTTCTTAAAAGACTGGTGGGTTTCATGAAATATACGCTTTGAAAAAGAGGCAACTGTGTCACATATTTCTTCTCCTTCAGCTCACACATGTTGGTGCACAGAAATTTGCACGATAACAGTTGAAACACCATTTGTTTTATTTCAGATGTCAAAAAGAATATTCAGAAATGTTGTGGGGAAACAGAACACTGTCAAAAGCCGAAATGTGAGGACCAGCTCCCCTGATTTCTCCAGCACCGACACATTGAACAACAGATTCAAATAGGAGTCTGAAAATGGATCCGGGGATATGGCACATTAAAAAAAAAAAAAAAAAAACTGCAAATGGATTTTTACTTCATAGCAAATTAGCCACAGATCATCATCTGTGGCCAATTTTCACTTATCGCCTCTTTAGATTTTATGTTGGCTCAAAGATGATCGAGTACACTTCAGGGCAACGCAATCAAGAGGACATGAATTAAAATCTTTTGAAGTCTCCTTCCCTATTTCTTCTCTTTAGTTGTTATTTTATTGGTTCACAAGCCCAAATGAAGCAGAGCACATTGGAGCAAAGATGCATCCTTCAAGTAAGAACAGATGTTGAAGCAGGATTTAAAGCAATCCATGAAATGTGTCATATCTGTGTTACCGATATTCCAGTGATGGTGTCCAATTCAGAGGCAGTGCCACCAACAGAAATAAAAACAAAACAAAAAACATGCCAATGCAAGTTAACAACAATTCAAAATTTGCTACATTCAAGTGGAAAATGACTGAGAACAGAACATAAGCACCAAAGAGCTGACTCGAGGGGTTAAGTTTGCAGACAAACTGGCACATGGATGGCATTTGAGTTTCATCAAAGCCTCCTCAGACTTGTCCAGATGTATTCACTGGTTTCCTCCCCCTCATTCACACAACCTGAAACGTGACTGAGGCAGTTATTGTGAAAGTTACAACAGCACAGGAATGACTGAATCTCAGATACAACATGTCCCGTGTTCATGTTTTATGGATTTCTGTCTGAAATGTTACAGTTAATCAGGCCCTGACACTAATCCTTAACACTGCCTGAAGCTTTGCACCGACTGTAGATTTTATTGTAGGGGAGTCTTAAAGAGAAAACCACTGAAGGGTAAAGAAGTGTGACTGTACAGAAAGGCAACAGCATGCAAGGCAACCTGCTTTTAACACCATTTTGGTAACAGAGAATACATGAACCGGTAATGAGGTGACACACACAGTCTTTCCCCTCCAGCTGTCGTCACCATTTGATTTTGCATTCATCACCCATGAAAACTGCTAAACATCCTCTGCTGTCACCTCCGTATGAGAGCGTGATGACAATATTTGCAGTGGAACAAGGGTTAGGTCTTGGGATGTACCAGCAGGAAACTTCATCATTAGCCACATTCATTTTGTTATCTGCATCCAAGCCACAAAGTGGACCTGATGCGATGCAGTATTACTGAATCTCTTTATGGTTTAAACATTCAGAAATTAAAAAGAAGCACAGTCTCACTCCAGATTTGTCACATACTGCTGCTTTGCAAGGACCTGTTGATGTCACGTTTGAATGCACTCTGTAGTCATACAGACCAGTAACAATGTGTGATTATAAGAAATAAGCACCATGGGTCAACAGAAAAATGCTCCTTGCTGTTTGCTCTTCTTCAGGTAACGAAATTAAGATCTTTACTTAACCTCAAACAAGTAGTTTTTATACCTAACATAGCCAAATAGCACATGTAAACAGCAAGTGCTGATGAGATTTAAGTCAAAATAAAACTAAGTGGAAAATAACAGTCCGACACGGGACACAATCCTTAGTTTCTTTAGGGAACACTGTGACTTACACTGCCTCCTTATGAGGCACATAATGAACATATAAGAATCAAATATTAATACAGGCGGCACCAATGATAAAGGACACCAATCAGATGCCAGTGGCAAAGCAGCAGTATTTGACAACCTGAAAGTTGAAAAAAAGTTGAATAAAAAGTGACTGAAAGAACTTTAAAAGCAAAAAGTTTATCGCTATATTATAGCAGGAAGAGTTCAGCGCGTCAAAATTAGTTTGACTTTAATAAACATCTGCCTTTAGCAGTCACTACTCAAATTTTACTTTTTAAGTAACTACAACCAGGACATGCAAGGTTTAGTTTTAACATAGACTGCATAGAAAAGATGCACATAACTGTCATGACATCACTCATTGTTTCATGAACTATTTTGAAGCCTCAAGTTTGGAATTTAGCTGTTGCCATTTTTGTCTTCTAACACCTGACATGACAAGCAAGGGGTGGATCTGATTGAGAACTTAACGACATTACTCGCATCCATACACCAGCGACTTGTCAAGCAAAAGGTAGCCCTCAAGCATACCCTGCTTTATCTTCTATTTTACCCTAAATGTTTCCACAATTCACAAAATGAACATCATGCTGCACTGAACAAGACTCAAAATATTTACTGAGGTAACAAATCAAGATGTAGCATCATTTTCTAATAGACTACGACACAGACTCACCCCCTGCTGGCCATTCACAGTAATGTAGGTTTAAGCCACTTTCAGACCCATGGGTTACGTCCATCTTTATACACAGTCTATGATTTTTACAGTTTTGGGTGTGATTTGAGTTTAAGGATGCCAATAGTGTCTGCCACTTCAGATAGCCAATGATGTGAACCAAGCAGATAGTGAGAGTATAAAGACATTAATAAGGTGAGTAAGAAGAAAACAGCACATCTCTGCAGAGACGGTAGACAGGAGAGTCTACTAGACAGGTTAGTTTGTACCAAAGTTTAATTCAACAACTGGTTAGTTATTGAATTTCACTGACGCTCCACTTAAAGGAACAGTCCAAAAAAGTTGTGTAATTCTCTCACCTTTTTGTGTCTTCGGTAAGCGTGAAGCTACAACCAGCTGTAAGCTTAACTTAAGAGAGGAAACAGAAAAAAGGCTAATATGACCCTGGTAAATTCTGTTGAAATGACAATGAACTAAATTTATTGACATGGACCTCTAAAGCTCATTAGTTAACATGATAAATGCAGTTTATCCTGTTCCAAAACGAAAAAGTAGAAATGACAATTTTCTGTTTTATGGCGGGTTATGTTCTGGACTATTTTTTGTTAGGTAGTTTCTGCTGGTTGGTCAAACAACTGTTGTTGTTACATTTTGAAAATATAAAATGTTAATCTACGAGCTTTAGAGGTGTTGGTTGATTTGGTCGATCTTTCCAGACTTCCTGTTTGCAGTCTTAAACTTAAGCTTGAGAAATGAGCGGTACTGATCCTCTAATCACTGCCCAAAAGGAGAACATATTTCACTAAATGAGAATCTGTTTTCTTCAACAGAAGAGACAAACAGCATTAATGGCTGCATCACTGGTGAAATGATAACATCGCCCTGCTACCCAAACAGCGACTGGTTCCAGATTTAAGCTTCAAGGCCGAAGTAGATTATGGGACAATCAGAAATCAGGATCTCAGGCACAACTCCATCCTCTCCTCTGAAATGCTCATCTAGTCTAACTGACTGTCAGAGGCCAAGCCCACTCTGTGATTGGCCTCCTGCACTTAAAATATCTTTGGTGAAAGTCACCGCCTGGCATTCCCCGACTTCCCTGACGCCTAGCAACAACATAACACAAAATGCTAATGTCGTCAGCGTGGTAATGCCCGGTGTAACTCCAAATAGTATACAAAATAAAAATATTCTTTTAAATAGGTATATATAAACATTGCATTAAAAATAGAACCGTATCAAAACACAATTATGAGTTCACAGTCTGTCCCTTAACCTCCAAGTGTCTTCCACATAATCAGACCTCCAGCCACCTCCCCTCCACATCTCGAGTTCGTATTTGAGGTCTCGCTGTGCTGAGCCTTTACTGCGACTTCAGCCCCAAACTGTCAGAGGGCAGAGGGTATGAATAGGCTTTGCCCAGTACAATGCGGTCTCGGAGTAGTTTGAAAAGGACATAGTAGTTGCAACAGAGAATAAGGCCCAGAGACAGTGTGTGGTTCCAGCGCTCAGAGCGCAACAGAGAGTATAACTGGTACAAAACCACACTGGACTCGATCCAGATCAGCAGGTTGAGGATCCGCAACGGCTTGTGGAACAGGAACTGCAAAAAACAACAGAAAAGAGGGTGAGAAATAAACACACTGAAGAGCATACGGTGGATCATACATGAAAACATTCAATAAGCAGGATGTGAACGCAATAAAATGACCACTTCTAAAATATACTACACATGCACAAATACAGTCATGGAAACATTATTAGACCACGCGTGTTTTCTTCAATTTGTCGTTCATTTTAAAACCCTAACCTTTAACTGACCTTGCCGTGTGCCCAGGGGCATTGTCTTGTTGGAAAATCCAGTCATTGGAAGCAGGAAAGAGTTTTCCAGCTGATGGAATAAAACTGTTTGCAATTTGGTAGAACCATGCTGGGCTTGTTTTTTCTTGGTGTAATGAATGGCTTTCTTGGAGATCTTCAGTTTTTTCACTACCTGTCTGTCACTCATGCCAATTTCCAGCAGTGCCAAGATGGCTGCCTTTGTGGCGTCACATAATTCTTTTGGGCATTATGTGAGAGCTGACAACTTCTGAGTTGTGCTACGGCTTGAATGTCAGCAGGAAACCACTCTAGACCTTTACATGTGCAGTGCTGCTGATGACATGAAATGTCCTCTAAAATACCCTGGGAATAGCCTCGCCGCGCTAGACAACCCACGGCAACGAATTTAATTCTCTGCCAGGGTGGGTCTAGTTACCCTCCATAAGGCTCGAGGCTGGATTCTCCTAAAACTGGCCGGACCAATCACCATGAAGTGTAGAGTCAGAAGGCGGGCGTAACTAAGTGACGACAGAGGCGCGACGATTCTGACAGAAACAACCGGCGCACAATAAACAGTTATCTTTCGACTCGGCTTTGGCACAGCCCTTAAAGATTTGAAGCTAAAATTCAACTTGAAAGATAAACAAAGGACGGCACTGAAGTATTTCATTGAGAAGAAAGACGTATTTGGACTTATGCCGACGGGATATGGCAAATCCTTAATATACCAGTTGGCTCCGCTGGTTGGGAAGCTAACGGGACTTAGCCACAATCCGCCAGCGCTCTAGGAACTACGTCAGCCTATTCGTTGTACTGATTGGTTGTATACCTACCCAACTGCTCCAGAGTGATTTGAAAGACAACCTTTTAGCCCGCCTCCCTCCCTGTCGAGCTTCCCTAGACCCTTGTGCCTTCAGAAACATGGGGCTCGCGCGGCCAGGCTACCCTGGGAATACAATGAAGCTTAAACATGTCAAACAGGACAAAGTATTATGAAATCAGCTGTATTTTTTTTCGTGTTCATTGTATTCTTCAGGTAATATACCTTTAGTGGTACCAGGCATTGAAATGTACAAAAAATTGAAGAAAACAAGAGTGGTCTAATAATTGTTTCCATGACTGTATGTTAGAGATGCAGCTCTCCCAAACCTGCTGAAGAAACGCTCAAACTTTCTTATCGTGTGGTGCTCACTGTTGCAACCATACCAACCCGTTGTTTTTATTATATTCACATTGTTTAACTCCCTCAGCAACACTACATGACGTCAATGTTTCCGATTTTAGATGTTTCTTAGTTAAGATGACATGCTCATCTTTGCGGTGCCCATGTTGCATCTCTGTAGCCCCAATGTATACGTATATTTATGAGCAAATTCACACCAACTGCAGCTTAGCTTCGGAGCCTGTAAGTACAGCATAAGCCATTAACGTAGAAGTCTAAATCCAGCTTAAGTATAACTTCTGCTGATGTTCGCAAGAGCACTCTTTAGTTTAGGTGATGTGGTGCATTTCCCACATTACAGAAACTGCAGTGAACCAACTCTAAGCTGTGTAGTCTGTGGTGGTGTTGTATTATATTGTACAAGTGTCATTATTCCAGCATGTCCACTGTCAGTAAGATTAAAAAAAAATACTCACATAAAACCTTGCATGGGAGACATCAGAGGGCAGAGCGACATTATAGGATCCGACTGCCTTATATAGACATCGACTGTGCCGTACCAACACCCCGTGAGGCCAAATGGTGCTTTCTGACCACCTGAAAATGTTAACAGTGCAGTTACATACGCTGCTATGTGTATATATATATATATATATATATATATATATATATATATAAAGAATGTTTGAGTTTCTGCAAATGTGCAAGTAAAGAAGCAAAGGAACACTCACGCATGCTGAGGTGCGTTACTGATCGGGCCGTGCTCCAGCTTCTGCCAGCGGCCCAGGTGAGCCGCTGAGCGATGAAGCAAGTCGCAGTAGCTGGGAGGCAGCAGCTGGCTCATGAGCATCACAAACGCATTAATCCACACCATGATGAGGTGCTCACATGACCAGCGCATGTCATAGTACTGGGTGCTCTGTGGAGCAAAATGAAAAAGATTAGCGGAAAATTAACAGGAAGTGATGACAGTAAAGTGAAAGCAGGGCATGAATAGACACAAGTGCCTACACAATAACACGACAATCCTCAATGAAGAAATGGAATTAAAATGACAGATACCCACCTTGACGAAGCACAGAGGCAGGAAGGCAACGTAGTATGCGCTGAACAGCGAGTTGAACAGCACTTCCTTTATTCGCCGGTTAAAGTCGCTCTTGAGCTCCTCCACCTCGGCTCGAATCAGCTCCGGTGTGTGCGAGTGTGTGTGTGGTGGGCAGGTGTGAGTCGGCATGTGCGGAGGGCTGGAAAACTGCTCTCTGAGGTTCTCCCGTAACAGGAAGAGGAAGTCACGTGGTCGAAAGAACGGGGTCTCCGTCAGGTCGGTCTGCTGGTGGTCGGCTGGGTAATCGCAGTCGGCCGGTGCAGTTTGACTTTTCCCTCCCTCCTGATGGAAACAGCACAGCGGGACGTACACACCAAATCTGGCGTGGAGGGAGGGCAGCGAGTTAACGAGGACAAACAGAAAAACAGAGCAGCGTGTTTTAGTTTTTAAATGATGGCATGATGAGAGGGAGATGAATGATGTGAAAACATCATGCATTATTAAAATGGTGAGACACATTAGGGGAGGGTGGGTCCACAACTTCCTTCACCATTACCACATACATTAGGAAAGAATGAATAAATAAACAAACAATCACGCTCCACAGTATTACCGCATCACTGTGAATGACCAGATTAACCAATACCTCTGAGAATAATTTGTTCCGAAAGTCACGTTATTGTCTAGACAGTTTTGACTCGATAGTTTATAACAAACAAGATCAAGTGAACTTGTTTTTATAGTGATGATATGTTTGTGCATGAAAGCAATGTTTTGCATATGATTTTTTATGGCACAAACGTACAATTGAAACACACAGAAGTCACACAATTGGAAAACTGAAGACAAATGATGTGCTGCTGACAGGCAGTATGACAATATGATCATATCGGCATACATGTGAAAAAACCAGTCGCACCGTAGTTTCACCTCAGATGTACATGTATGTGTGTGAGGATGAACTAAAGCATCAATACACTTCAGAGAAAATGCTTATCAGATTGCCTCGATTCCCCGCGTATCGTTACAACGTTGGGAACAGGTGCTCCACCGACAACTTCTCTAACCCCAAACCAGCTTTCTAACATTTGCATCCAGTACACAAAGATCAGCGTGCTGAGGAAGAACGATAAGCAGGGTTTAACTCTCTGAACCCAAAACTGTTTCTGGGGGCTTTTTGTTCCTTACACATGTTTGACTCACTGTGAGCTCATTTTTCACTGCGCCGCTACGGAAACAACACAATCGTAGCTAGAAGTGGAAAGAGCTCAAGGATTTCTTTTGTACAGTAGAAAGAAAATATGAGAGTAGAATTTCACTGATTATTCATTTTGCAAAAATTGCAAAAACTTTGAATCGACTCGTACCACATTTTTCCAAGTGCCCACAGATGTTACCAAAGCTGGAAAAAAGTGGTGTCAGTGTACTATAGATGTCTTATGTCTCATTTCTAATTAGTCTCCATCCTAGTCTCCTACCTGCTTTGTGGAAACACACAGTCTGCAAGTTAAGTCTAGTTCAGATGAAAAGTCCCTGAACTTTTGTCACATGACTGCTGGCAGCAGCTGAGTAGCACCGATTTTTTTTGTTTTTTTAGATAATTGTTAGTGCACATGGTTTATTTTCGGCCATTTTTTAAAAATGAGGCAAAGAAGTCCTTTTTGATGAAACATCCCCATTTTGAGCCTGGCTTGGTTACAGTCACAATTGTTTAGTTCAAGGACTATAAGAAAGTTAATAGGATGACAATTCCACTGGAAAGAGAGTTTCCTGCTATGATAAAAAGTTAAACAGACCGTGTAATTTTGAGAAGTTTTAAACAATAACATGCCATTTAGAGCGTTCAACTACTCTCTCAGGACGTTGTATTACATTCATTCGCAAAACTATTTCAGTTTTCAGAAACAACCGCTATGAATGCTTTTTAGCATAGAAAGTGCAGAAGTCTCTACTGCAATTACCATTTGTATGATTCGTTTAACTCTCCGCTGATGGAAAGCTTTTCGTCCCACCTTCTAGTACAGAAGCTCAGAACAGACAGAAATACTTCTGCTTTGAGGTAACTTGATCAAGCATAAGCTGGCCTTTAAAGGGTGTTAAAAACTCACGGGTATCCCAGGAAGAGGAGGTTGAGCACAGAGTGGTTTCTGCAGAGGTTGACCAGCGTCCAGCAGAGCACCCAGCCACACATGGTCAGCAGGCTGAGCCGGGCTGCAATAAGGACCACGTAGCGGAACACCGATCCCCCGCTGCTCTGAGACACCTGGAGGAGACAGACGACTGAATAACCCACAGATATCAAACAGACTGAGGCACCAACAACATCGTACTGAAGCCTCAGTTCCCACTGGTGCGATAGTGTGTTAGCTGAAGGCAAACACAGATCAGGTTTGTGTGTTTACCTCTGAAACAATTGTCCAAACAAGCCTCCTGGCCAACATGACTGTGATGAAGATAGCCAGGTGGTAGTCCATTAGATGGAAGTTCTGTATTGAGGACAAACAAGCTCTCATTAGCTTTCCATAAAGTCACTGCTAAACCTCTCAATCAAAATCAGTTACAAGCTCTAAATCTTTTTTTTCTTTTGAAATCAGCAGTAATGTCAGGTTTTAAGGAAATCAATCACCAAAAAAACACCAAAAACCTGCACACACTGTCGCTTTGGACAAAATACGTTCAGGTTAAGGTTTATAGTTTTTGCTGCCATCTATTTTAACACAAAGAAATTATACATCCAAAAGTTTTACTTATTGTCATTCATAGTTAGTAAGGTCTCAACCAGAGCAAAGACCGTTTCCAATAATCGAAACAAAAATGTGAAAGTGAAGGAAAAGCTACTAAGTTAAATAAATAAATGTGTATCACTTGTTTATATATTTGTGTACACTATTTATTTATACATTCATATGCAATGGTAATAGAGCTGATGGTACTACAAACCGATTTCACTCAATGTTTAGCAGAAATTTTTTAAAAATTAATGGGAAAAACTAAATTTCTGAATCTTGTTCTAGTAAGGGAATCAACTCTGGGGGCATTTTATTTTTAAACTTAAAATAGAACGCAGCAATGATTGGCAAAAACTACATAACATTTGTCTTGTGTGTTCTTACAAGCGAGGTAGAGGCAGCGGGGTGGCTGTACGGGTACCACCAGACCGTCCTGTAGATGTTCATGTACTGGACAAACAAGGCCACCAGCAAATAGAGAAAGAGCAGGAACTCAAACAGCAGGCTGCTGTCCAACGGCAGCTCTGGGATCCTCGAGTGTCGAACCGGCTCCGGAGTGATGAGGGCTGATAGAGGCGGGGCAGACAAACCCACCGAGTTGCTGCTCCTGGAAGAAGACACACAAAAGTACAAGCATTCATGAACCGATCTATCCGGAGAAAGCAGCTATGAGACACATTACTACAGCAGTATCTCACAATATCGCGGTTCACTTTGTATAACGTGTGTTCATTTTCACTGTGCAGTACATTCATCTCATCATCATCAGGACTGCACAGCTAATTCATCATCATCTTCATCATTTAAGTTGTAGTATATTCACTGGTGAGCACCCAAACAGAATTTTATATGTTGTTACAATGATGTAGGTTTAAGAGTGCAGACGCTGTGTAAGAGGATAGGAAGTGTGGCAAAGGTTAGTAAGAGAGTGTGGAGGGTTTATAAAGCCTTAAAACATATAGAAATAAGAAAATAAAAATATGATCGCTACTTTTTGTCCATCACAGGAGAGTCTGGAGCGTAACCCTTGTGATAGAGGAGGGACCGCTGCATTCTATTTGTTGTAAATATCAGCACAAAACAACTGATGAAATGTCTTTGTTCAGGAATCTTGACTGTTTTAAGAGGACTGATCCTAATGAAAGTACTCAGTGTAACTGCAGAAGTGTACAGACTGCTCAGACACATTTTGGGTCATTACATAAAAACTGTTATGGGTTTTTATACTATACCATCCAGCCATCCATCCATAGTATTTATAGTTAACACTATGTGAATATCTCAAGCAACAGAAGCAAAATCTTCACCAGGCTTTTTAGAATAGAATAGAATAGAATAGAATGTGCTTTATTGTCAGTATACATTGTACAACAATATTGGAGGGCTTCTCCTTTTGAGTGCAAACATAGCTGAAGGTGCAAGATAAAAGTCTTAAAAATCTTAAACGTAGTGCAAACAGTCTATTATTTATTTGTATTTCTATATTTATTATTATTATTTAACAGCAACACTACATCTACACAACTCTTTCATGACATTCTAAGCATCAGAATCCATCACATCGACACAGTCTCCCGTTTCCAGGGGCTCAGCGTTTCCACGTACCTGCTCCTGAGGCCGGTACCATTGCCGAGGCTGCCTCCAACCAGAGTCTGCAGGGACGGCAGAGCGGAGCGACTTAGCTGCTGTCTGCTGGGACCCCTGCGACCTCCTGGCATGGTCGCCAGTTACCGTGGCAACCACGGACGGCGCCCACCAACCAAAAGCCACTGGGACTCCTACCCTTCTCCTCAATAAGCCACCATGTACAGCCAGGCCTCTGTGGAGCAAACAAACGAGGCAAAGTTTCAACGAGAACACTCGACAGAACATAAAAAAAGTACACTTAAAGCAGAATGAAAACCAACAAATGTGAGGTCTAATAAACAGCACTCTGCAGCCAAATGACATACAAAAAAATGCGGGGTTTTTTTTGTGTGATTTTTTTTCATCAGAATCGAAAAAAAGCAGGCGTTTAAACAGGAGTTGCATTAAAACAAACCTGGATCCTGAGTTTATTTTTTAAATGTGAGCTTATTTTGTTGTTGATGAGGTGGACGGAGATGGAAACTAAATGTAGAAACTTTATAATGCTGTAGATTTCTGCTGTTTGAGTCGGACAGTTTCCGACCTCGGTTCTGACTCTGGAGAAGCTGTTCTGAGGTATTTACTGAGGTATTTACTTCTCTGCTGTTCACATATCACATGCATTGTGATATGTAAACAGCAGCAAAGTTAATTAGGGAAATATTATTGAAGAACTGTACAGTGGTTCCAGTTTGTCACTGAGATGGTTCTCAGTTCTTTTTAAATTCACCCCTTACTGATTTAATTTCCCCGACGTGGGAAATAATAAAGAATTATCCTATCTTATCTTTATATACTTATTTCAACCTCATCAGTTGTATTAATCAATGAGTGTAACAACAAATAGCTACATGAAAGAAGAAACCAGTTATGCAGAGGTTTCTAGCATCTGTAGGAATTGACGTGTTTGACCTTTTTACATTTTTCTTTCTATACATTTTGCTATGAAGGAGTATGATGGTACGCTGTTGCAGAACTTGTAATAACTGGAATGTTCAACTCTGCAGCTTTAACAGACCAGGCTTCAGGTTACCTGCCCATACCGCCAAACATTTTCTAAAAAAGCAACTGTGAAATCTGTTTTCCGCACGAGAATCTGCCACACTTTGAAACACATTTTATTAGATAAAAGAATAATAATTTGTCATTTTTTTCTGTATTAACTAGAAATTACACAACCTTGCTGGACCTCTTAGCCATCTACACACAAGAGACTGACAAAAAACAAAAACATTTTTGTTCAGATTGTTTAAGAGAGGTGTGGCCGTTTTAAGGGTAGTTTAAAGCTGTAGTTGTAGATTAATATGACAATGAAACACCACACACCAACCTGTATAAAGCAATAAAAGCTCCTGCACAAACTACTGCCTCTGACATGACTGTATGTGAGCTCAACACTTCTATTAAAAATATAAAATGAACATTATAACCTTCACAAAAGGTATGCTTTTCCGCAGTGCTGTTGAATTTGCGTTAGCTATAGCTAAGTGTACCAAACATTGTGGTGAACACGCACAGACAGAATGAGGCAATTAGCCGTCTCCTGGAGGCCTCAGATCGTAGAAATATTTCCTCATATTGCCACTGCTGCTCGATCAGAGAAGCATCCCAAAGGCTTGCTGGTGGCAACACTCCTGGCTGCTGTCAAACCACTGCTTAGCAATGCAAACGGAGCCGTCACCAATCTACAGCTGCACAGATCATCAAACCCGTTCACACACAGTTTTACCCCCTGAGGCTCGTGCTGGGAAACAGTCGCCTGGAGGTGTTTGCAGAGGCAAATCTAAAGTCTCGATCTCAAACACGTCTTTCATTCAAATGTTAATGCATCTTTGAAGCCGAAGCTGTCGGTACAAAAACACATTCAACGGGATTATTAAATACTTAACTTCTATAATCCTTCTGCCTGAACATCTTCTCAACTTCCAGCCGACGAACACAAATGTACTTCCATGATTTTTAAATGCTAAGAAAAGCACAGACGTAACTAATAACATAGATGATGACTCTCATTCATTTTAGAAATGCCAGTGAACCAACTAAATGAAATGCAGTCGTAGTTATGTTTGTTATTGATTGGATATTAAATAATGTGCTGTCATAAACGCAACTCAGCTGTCAGAGATGCATAATTTATTGTGAAGGTGAATATTTGTCTGGCAACCTTGGATCCCTTTGTTTGTTTTTACAGCGCATATATCTGCTTTATTATCTTGACTTAAGGTTTATTTCAAGGGAAAGCATTCTGCAGTCCAACAGCACAACTGCTATCGATTGATTAAGTGGCTTATTTTGAACTTTTGTTTCCTTAGTCTGGATCACTGTCGCTGTAAAATGAATGTTTTGAGGTTTGAAGCTTGTTCAGGACAAAAAAGAAGAAGTGTGTCACCACCTCAAACTTCTGAAACTTGTGGCGTTTTCTCACGATGTTAAGACACTTTGGAGAGCAGATAATTACTGAATACAAATAAGGAACTGACACATGAATTGACAATATAACAATGTAGCCAAATGACATTTAACACTATAGTACATACAGTCCCTGACAAAAGTCTTGTCAAATCGAGAACACCGCGTGAGAGAATGTGACAAACTGTTCTTGTAGATACAGGGATTTCTGGCAACCAGTTCATGTGTAACTCTGTTGCAGCTGAAAAAGTGCTGCCCCTGGACTGTCCAAGCAACAAAAGCTCTTCTCTAACAGGTGTCTGCCTGACCTGGGCTTGTCATGAACGTCACCAGTTTCTTCAGATCTTTGTCTTATCCTCTCTACTTGACATCTGGATACATTAAAGCTGTCTGCCACCTCAGCAGCAGACTTGGTCTTAAGGGTCTTGATGATCAGCACTTTGGTCTGTGGTTGGATCTTTGGCATGCTGTTGGGGTCAGGTTGGGCTTCATATGAAGGTCTTGTGTCTTGAGTTTCTTTTTATACACACCTGGGAATGTGTCAGTTACAGTATTTGTCACAGGTGAACTTCTAATCTGTGACTGGTTGAATCCTTTAAAGACATGACAAGACTTTTGTCTTTGCAAAAACAGATGTCACGGGCTTTACCAAGATGCGAACATCAGGACACTTTATGACGGGGTCAATTTGCACCCAGTTATTAATGTGAAAGCCCTTGGCATTAAAATGAACCATTTTTTGTGAGAACTGATTGATTAGGAATAAAGTTATATGCTATTTAAGGTTACTATATCCTTATGCGACAAGACTTTTGTCAGGGACTGTATTTATTTAACCTGAAAGTTGACCTAAATGTAGAAGAATTATACCATTAATTAATCTAAGATGTATGGAAATGTTTGTATGGACAGTTTTTTTTTCAACCTAAGGCAGCCTGACAAATTGATCTACTGCAATTAGAGGTTTAAAGGTATAAAAAATTGCACCACAAGAAGAAATTTAATTAGAGATGTTTTGGCATTACAGTTATTCTTCAAGTAAATTTTCACCAGTTCCAACTTCTCAAATATGATAATTTTACTGGATATTTCTGTGTGTTTCTTTGTATTGTGGTGGCGGTCACTTAACTATTCCTGCTTGCTACTGCAACAACAGAATTTACCCTTAGGGATCCATAAGGTATTTCTTTTCTACTATTCAAGTTGCTGCTGTTGTATGTGGTAGTAAAGCAGAATATTTTGGGATTTGAGAGCAAAACAAGATATTTGAAAACAAGCCACCTCGACTCAGAACAGTTGTTCTCATTTTTACTACTTTTCTGTAATTTCATCACTTCCTATTTCAAGTATTTCTGTGCAAGTTAAAGCCCTATAAATGACCTTACAGGGAAAAATCAGTGCTTGTTAAATTAAGAAACTGATCACCAGATTAATTGTTTTAAGTCACTGTATTGTTTATAAGTTATTCTCTTGTCTTCACCGTGAAGCACTTTGGTCAGCCTTTGATCTGCTGTAAAGGGCTGTATAAATAAACTTTGATTGATTGATTGATTCATCTACAGTGAAATGATGGTGTTCTGTCTCCCAAACACAATCAAAGTCACTGAAATCTCATCCAAGCAGGTTTGAGTGTAACAGAGAAGCATATTTAAGGATAATTTATTTATATTCTAATCATTACTCTGTGACTATAAAACTCCAGTCCTAGACAGGCACCTTAGCGGAACACAAACCACGAGGCAGATAAGAAACAGCCTCTGAGTATATCTACATTTCCTTTGTGCCACTTTGGCTTCTGAAAGTTGATGGAGATGATAATAAAGCAGGCCCAGAAGCTGCGATATTAAACGATATTAAAGCTGAATATACAAACCGGAAATAGACACAGAGAGACGCACGCAAACAGACACACACCACAAGGGAGCAAAATTACAGTTGAGATTCAAAAGTGAAAACAGGAACTGTAGGCTGCAGAAATGAACTATAATGTGGGGATTGCAGAAATGTATTTGGCAATTTAGTGGCAGTGCAACACGTTTCTAGTTTTCTACTTGAGCAAAAATAAAGCAGCTCGTGTTCCTCTGGGGAATATTCTGTCTGGAGGTGTCTTTGGGCAGAGACTTGCTAAGACATGCACTAAAGCCGCCTGTGTGGATCCTGACATCAGGCAGTCTTGTCGTTTTTACACTGCGGAAACTTTAAATCGGGCGTTAAAAGCAGAAAGGTAAAAGTGTGTAGCTGGTCGCTAGCTCTCAGAATGAAACCTGGGTAGTTTAAAAAGCTGCTTAAAGCCGTCAGTACTCACACAACATCGACAACATGCGGGGGGCTGAACTGAACGAGGATGCATCAGTCAGTTGTGTGACGAGTCCAGACAGCACCGAGCATTTTTCCGCCTTCCAGTCTCAATTTCACCGACTGCACTGATGTGGCGACGAGCTACGACGGCACAGGGGACGCTGGGAGGTCGCTTTCCCTCCGACCAAAGGTGTTAACGGGCTCTAAAAGTTAGCCCAGGGCTGGAGGAGCAACAGTGTAAATGCGTTGCACAGAGACCGACGTGGCAAAGCTGCACCTCCTCTCCCCGTGTCGTCATCAGTGCGCGACTCAAACGAGTCCGTTCTGCACAGTCGCAGTGGCGGTGCAGAAACTACAGCTCATCTGTTCTTTCAATGTATGTTCTCAGACGCGCTTTGTTCTGATATATATGACTGGCTTGACACCTATATTCTACTTGAACCCTTTCTTCAGAAAGATATTATTTATGGTTTTGTGTCAGGTTATGACTTTTTGATCAACAATATCCTCATCCTTGAAAAATTTTATATACACACAGATGCAAATACATGATGATAAACCCTAGGTGTTATGTGTTTCATAAGGAGAATTTCAATCTGCAGAAAAAGCCCTGGCTCTGTGTTTTGTTCAGTTTTCTTTCTTTCTTTTTTCTTTTTGCTTTGATTCTTATTCATTTTCTAATTGCACTTCATATACTTTTCAAGAACTGCCTCTTCTAATAGATATATATTACGTTATACTGCACTGTAAGCACCTGTTCTTCACAAAACTGCCTTTGCAAAGATTGTGTTTCACAATGTTTTGTTGAATGAACACAGTAACTCATGATTCAGAGCTAAGTTCAGGGCTGCCAACTTGTGACCAGACCTTAGAGTGAGATTTGGTTTGTGTGGGATGCTTACGGGGGTATGGGGGTCCTCCCTCAGAAAAATTTGAAAATTATTGATCTTATTTCCTGCATTCTGGTGTAATTTAAGAGGATTTTGCCCATTAAAATCTTATTATAGAGATAACATTAAGGGATAATTACAAAACATTGAGGTTAACAAAAATCTGAAAAAAAAAACAGCAAGGGCAGGCAGCATTAAAAATGGTTCTTCATGTAAAATATGGATAAAAGTTTTGTGGCTGGATGTGCACAACACATTTCAGTATTTTCCATAAATATATGCATAACTGAAATAACTCCAGCAACCCAATAGTGGCAATACAGATTGTGGGTCTATTAGGAAAGAGTCCTATGAGATTGCACAACCCCAACAGCAGACAACTTTCAGGTTTTTGTAATAAATAATGTATTCTAATGTATGAAAACATAATATGCACCATCACTGTTATGTAACTTCTTCTACATAAACCGTGCTGAGCTCTGTTGTGTTTCATTTACATTTATTCTTCGTGTCTTCTTGGACTTTACTGTTGCATTTAGACAACTGGAAAAAAAAGAAAAAAAATTATTAAGTCAAACCTACACAGCAGTCTCATCACCAACAACCTTGGTCTATTATCCACCAACGTAAAGCCTGTTGCCAGAAACCTCAGGGTTTTATTTGACCCTGACCTCAGTTTTACCGCCCAAATCGAAGAAGTTATCCAACCTTGCTTCCTCCAAATTGGAATAATCTCCAAGAAAAAGTCAATGCTCACATACCCAAACCTGAAAAACGTGTCCATACACTTGTCTTCTCCCATCTTGATTATTGTGACTCCCTCCTTTGTGGCATTCCTGTAAAGCTCCTCTGTCGCCCCCCACTAGTCTAAAAACGCAGCAGCTCGCCTTCTTATTGGTAATTGACGACATCACATCACATTACATCTATCCTGGCTTCCCTCCACTGTCTCCCTGTTGGTTTTAAAATTGATTTTATTGATCATTTTTAAAGCTTGCCAGGGTCTTGCCCCAAGCTACATTTGTGATCTGTTGACCCCTTGTGAACCTGCTCATAACCTTAGATCTTCAGGTGGATCTCTTTTGGTCATTCCAAAGTCCAGGCTTGCATCTAAATGTGACCGATCTTTCTCCATCAGAATCTCCACTTTGGAACAACCTGCCTGAGGAGATGAGGCCTGCAGAGTCAGTAACTTCTTTTAAATCACTTCTGAAGACCCACTTTTATAGACTTGCTTTTATGTGAGGTTTAGTTTTAGCTTTAATTAGTTTTAGTGTTTTATTTTGCATTATGTCCTGTATATTTTTAGATATTCTCCCTTGTTTTGCTTTTAGCTGCCTGGTCCTTTGATGTGATGTCATCTCTAAAATTCTTTAATTCTCTGTTGTTTTTTTACTTTTAATTTTAACCCTCAAGCTTGTTCTTTAATGTTCAAACTGCCTAGTTCCCTTGTTTGAGTTGCGTGCTAATCTAGCTAATTATTCATTTAATTCATTGCTGTTTTTACCATTTGTTTTTAATTGACTGCTCTGACTTGTCTCTTACAGCTTGTTTGATTGTCTCTGTTCTACATGTTTTAACTCTCAAAGCACTAGTTTGTGAGCACTGTTCTTAAGGGTGCTATATAAATAGTTATCATTATAAAGTTCAAAGAGGAAAGAACACCAAAAAGGTTTTTTTCTTTTTACACCCAAAAAGGTAAAAATTTTATTCTCAATATTATTAATAAACACAAACTTACTGTACATTATAAATTCAAAGAGCACGGAAAAAACATTAAGAACAGTGGAAGAGTCAAAAACTTTCATGAACAAGTGATTTTGTGTTCAATGTGCATTTCTGAATTATACTATGAAAAGCTAAGTCTTCAAAATTGCACTGAAAGGAATATTACTTTCATACTGTGCTAGCTGTTGTATCAAGAAAAAAATGTACTTTTTTTGCCTGTAACATTCTTGATATTACTTCATTTCCTACATCAACACCATGAAAATGACTTATTTACACACAGCATTTACAGATATTGATAGCAATAGCACATAATTCACCTTATAGGTTTTTAGCCTTTTCTGAAGAGCGGCTCAGCACACGCTTTCCTTCAAAAATATTAGTGAAACAAATCCAGTAAAGACACTTCAACATGTACAGGAGATGTGAAAAATGACAACATATTTACAAAAGTGATAAAAAGATGAAAAAAAAAAAACTAATCCCAAATGATCTTTTCATATGTGTGGATTTAATGTATTTATTTAGTGGCCCTGAGTGCCGTTTCCTCTGTACTTCATGATTATTGTTTTATGGCTTTAATTACATTACCAACATCACAAGACTTAACTGTTGCTACCAAATAAATAGAGCTTCAAGAGGACAAACATCCCAACTAAAACCACATGACTGACTAATGTAACAGCAGGCTTTTAGGGTAATACTCCCCTCTACTGGTTTGTTAGTGTACTGAAAATATTACGAAGGATTCTAAAATCTGTTCAGGAGTCCTAATAAAGACTCACAGTTTTCTTAAAAAAAAAAAAAAAAACATTTGAAAGACAGAACTATTATAGGAATCCTTTGTCTTTCCTTCTGCAAACTTTGGGAGAATTATTCCAAATTTCTGAATCTTCCAATCTCACATTTCCTAAATCCTTCCATGAGCTTTTCACCTAAGAAAAGGTAATAAAAAAAGCTGGTGCATTATTCATGTTAATATTTAAAAATGGCTGCCTTTGCAGGTTTACCAGTAGCCAGACAACGAGGCTAGTTCTGTGAAACAGAGGTCAGAGGGCAGGCGGAGGGTTCAGATGACGACGCTGGTGCCACTGCGAGAACTCCTGTCCTGAGAGAGACACACTAACTTTAGATCACTAGCAATCAGCGGAGCTCAGACTTTAAATAACCAAAACAAAACAACATGACTGTGTGTTGGAGAATCTGTGAGTTTTTCACCAATGATGTGTATCTAAACCCACTAAAGCAGCGATTGTCTTACAGAGTAGCGTTCATTCCTCCGTGCTCCTGGTTTCTGTCCAGGCTCGTACTCAGTGTAGCTGGGAGGTTTGTCCACCCAGCCTCCACCTCCTCTCCTTCCTCCTCCTCCTCCTCCTCCTCTCCGGCTGCTGGCCTCATCATCCGAGCTCCAGGATCCTCTCCTTGAGTAGTTTCCCCTGGACCTGCTGTCGAACAGGTCATCCCTGGAGCGAGATCGAGGGTGGTCAGCGCCTCCTCTTGACCTGCTGCGACCCCGGCCGTCCAGTGACTCCTCGCTGTAGCTGTGGGGGAGACCTCTGGATCTGGGAGGTGAGGGGTAACGTCTCCCTGACGATCCTCCTCGCTCGTCACGGCGGCCGAACCCACTGCGGCTGCTCTCACTGGAGCTCGGTGGACGAGTCTTGGGTGCAGGAGGTGGAATTCTGCCCAGCTGCTGCTCCCTTATTGGTGGCAGCGTGATGACGCGACGCTCCGCTGGGCCATCGTCGAGGGCAGAGAGCATGCTGGGAGGGCCGGGGGAGAATGGGACGTTGACGGGGACATGCTGGACAGGAGGGGGTATCTGCTGCATGTGAGGGGGTGGAGGTGGCTGGGACTGAAGATGAGAAGAATACAGTAAATTAAAATACACTGGTGATGACATATCAGTGACAAACACAAACACAAGAGCTGTGCACCAGTTCCACATTACTGGCATAGTATATGGGTCAAAATATAATTGCAGGACTTTTTGTATCACAGCTGACATTTTTGCCGTTTTCGGGCCTAAAATCAACATGGCCGCCTATAACCAAACACCACATGGTATTTTTACAGAAACATTCTTCTAAATATTATACATACAATTGAGTAAAATTGAAAGTTATGTCTAAAGATATTGTAGTAAACCTGTTGACTACTTTACATTAAATAAGTCAGAAAGCCTTGGAGTCTTCCAGTCTTTTCTTCAGGAGGAAATGACATCATGTGGAGCAGGTCATGTGATCTGGAATTAACACACTTCCTGTGGAGGTGTTTTTGTAATGGGGAACTTAGTTGAAAGTGATTTCTTGGACACAGATACAATTAGGGATTTTCCATATAAAACTTGGTATAAAAAGAAATATCTGTTATGATTATCTCAACTAAATAAAAAGAACACAATCAAACTATTCCTGAATCAGCTCATTTTATTATTGTTTAGCTAATTAGAAGGTGGTTATTTTTTATTAATAAGCGATTGTTTCCATCATAAATAATTCTGGAATTTGTAAAGACATGATCATAATGAACATAAAAACATTATTTTTTTTTATTATAATGAAAAATGTATACAAGATACATCCCATGGACTTCAAAAGTTCGTCAATTATATATTGACCCATATAGTGTTTTGGCAGATGTAACACAAGCAGTGCTGCTTTCTAGGAAATGATCCAGCTGCTGCCAGATGCCATCACACTCCACCACTGTGACAAATTTCAGGTGTAGAAAATATGAAGAAAAAATATGCTCCTCTAAATACTTTCTTTCAATGGTTTATAGCTACTTGAGCTGAAACAAAGACCATCCCCTGCTGTTATCATGTATTACTGGAAAAAGCGTGAATGCCTCGGGATCTCCGTGGTTTATCTCCTTGGCAAAACAGTTTTTTTAGGAAATCTGTCTTCACTTAGTTTGACTGACTTTTGTTATTTTTTCTTCAATATAACACACAAACAGCTGTCATTGGTCGACTGTGAAGATGTGAGAGGTGATTCAGATTAAATTGGCTCTCTCAAGATGTTTTTTTGGGATTCTTCACCAAACTATTTATTTCATTCTTCACATGAACAGCCTGAGTATAACACTATGATTGCCTGCTTGTTTTTAAGTCTGCTTTCAAGCATGACTAAGTGGAACAATTACTTTCTAAACACTGTTGATTTTTGCCAAAATCTGACTAAATGTCTCATAAACTAGTTCTGATTGAGTATAAACTAACTCTGGCTCTATCATGACTTGTATCATTCACCCAAACTCTGTTTTTTTGACTGCCTTACAATGATTTAAACACAAAAAAGTGTAAAAAATATATTGTTTTGTTAATTTGTATGAAAAAAATAATTAGAATTCAGTGGATTCTCTTATTTTATCCAATTACACAATTTTGCACTCCCAATGGAAAAACAGTATAACTGGCCTCCAAATAGAAGCTAAGGTACTGCAAAAAAGTAAACAGGAATGGTAGCAGAAAGGGTTTACATGTAAACAGCTTCAAATTACAACATAACAGATGCTCTTGTGTTTACATGAAAACATGTGACAACATACCTGCAGCAGAGGGCTGTTCACATCCATCCCCCTCACCTGGCTCTCCAGGTAATCAAGCATCTGATTGGTGTTGGCAGGGGTGTGGTTACCATGGACACTGGGAGGGGGCATGCTGTAAGCTGAAGACTGAGGAGGAGGGAGGGGCATTGGCTTCAGAGGGATGCTCTTCCCTGAAACAGATCCTGAAGAGACAAAAACATTCTAAATTAAAGGTGGATTACACAGATGTACAGACATTTATGGATCCTACAAACACAGGACAGCTACAAAATCCACAGTGTGATCATCAGCAGACTTGTTCCGTGTTTTTGTGTTTTACCTGCGTAGAGCAGCGGGTTTATCTGGGAGGAGGCGTGGCTCATCGGTCCGTACACCGGCTGTCCTCCCATCCAGGGAGCCATGGCCCTCTGAGCCTCCTTCATCATACGATGCTGCATCACCGCTGAAAGATGAGGACAAAACACACTTTCATATTAATCAATATATGAAGGTATCTTAAAGTAGACAGGCTCTTTATCTGCTCTGTGTAAAGGAAGCATCAGCTAAACCTTAAAATGCGACTTAAGACAGAATGAGGCCTGCACACTGCCAGTACTGACAGAACAAATGATGACTCATTACAGGCATGTGAGCTATGTTTGGAGGCATGACAAATGGAAATTACTCTTCACATGACTTGAGGCCTGTACCATGGAGCCAGTTTGACACAATCAGGCTTTCTTTGTGTAAGTCAGCTCAGCAGAAACTAAAACCCAGTCAGAGTTAACAGGTATCACAAAGATGCTTATCAACTTTCTTTGTTAACTCAGGACTTCTGCATCAGACTCTGAACCTTGAATCTTCTTCTGCACAAAATGAAACAGTCATGTGCAGCTGCTTCATTTTGCAAGGTATTATAATAGAGAACAACAAGAAATATAAAAAATGAAAACATGAAAAAGCGCTTTTACTGATAGGAATGCTGGTAGAAAACTGTGTGAATATATTTATTTTACTGATCAATGCAGCTGCTTATTTCTGACAGCTGCACATCAGAGCTGTTAAACTTTGAACCTCACACATTCAAACATCATATGTATTGAAGTGCATTGCTCAACAATGCAGGATATCTCTTTAATTTTTGGCAAAACCAAAGTCAAATGAATCTGACTGGTTCAATATCCTACTTCTTTTCTAACCTCTGCTCTGTCAGCTGCAGCATCAGCATGTAAACGAACTTGGCAGCAAATCAGGACAAACATATAAACATATTTATGGGATTTCTGTGTCACCAACTAAATACAAGTTGGGTTCCCATGACAACGTGATGCATACAGTGTGTGATACTGTAACTGTACAGTTTCATTCAGTGGCTTTAGTAACATACAGCTCAACAGGTTTGCAGATAAAACATTTTTCCTCAGCTGAGAATCGTATTGTTTACAGAGAATCACCTGGAAATTATTTCTTTAAAGGATTGTTACAGCCGATTTGAATCTGAAATGCTGAACATAACCTGCTCTGCTCTGTAGCATGGGTTACCATGGAGATATGGCAGATTAAAACAGAGGCACCTTGGTGATACTGAAAACTGACTTTATACTCAACATATCTTACTAATCTCGCGTCATAGTACAGCACCTTATTGTCTGTTTTCAGTCTTTCTGACAACACAAACTATGAAGGTGATGCTTTCATGAAGCACATTTGGCTGTTGGAGCATTCATAAAGCACCACTCTGTCCCATCATCCTTGTGTTGTTTTTTTTTTTAATACCTTTTTCAGGACAGCAACACTGCTGTGGGCAGCAGGGACAGCGAACGTAGCAGCAGCATTTCTGAGGGCAGCACTGGCAGCAGCAGATACAGAAGAGCATGATGAGGAGGAGGGCACCGATGATGATGAACAACACCGTCAGCCAATCTGAGAGCCAACAGAGAGAGACATGGTCAGAGTGGTGGGATCTAAGAAGCCATGTTCTTCAGAGGTATTTCTGTATTTTCTGGTGTTAAATATACCCTCCTGATTTTGTTAAAATAAACCTATATTGCCACACAAATAAAATTAACATTAGAAGTTACAGTTTCATCATAACACTACATAATAGATTTCCTTTTTGTTTCTTACGGTAGACGATGAGTTTGACTTCTTTGTCGGCATCTCCGGTCGTATCTCCAGGAGCATCAACAGCGCAGAAGTAAACTCCGTTGTCCCACCACATCACCTCATTGATCACCAAGTCTGCCTCTGTACAAACATTCACACAAGTACTTTCATTTAACCAGTGTCCAAGTTACTTTTGTAGTAAAACTGCGAACAATCGATTGTCTTCTCGTACTCGGCTACATATCAGAAGCACAGATTCACACTTGGACTCATGCTTGTGCTGCAGTCTTTAACCATTCACAAACATGTGTAACCTAAGAACGTTAAATAATATGACTGAAAATGACTTTCATTAGGAATACATTTGAGGATTTGCTTGGTTAGTCCACAGTGACAATAATTTCAATCCAAAACACAAAAACATATTCCCATAAGGGCCTAAAAAACCACAAAACTTTGATAACTGAGAGGCCACACCCAGACATATCGTGGCATTTAAGAAACATTTTCTTCTGTTGATCAACTAATTAATGAACCAACTGGTTATTTCAGTTCTACTTCAATGCATAAAGAAAACATCAAAGGACATATATTAAGTTTGAGTTGTGGACTCCTGAGAGAAACATCACATTTAGTCTCATCTTAGAGTGAACTCACTGTTTTGGATGGTGATCCTGCGCTCTCTGTATTCTGCTCCCAGTATCGGCTCGCTGCTTCCTCTCTTCTGGACTACAGTTCGAACTGTCCGCTGACGGTCTGGACAGTCATTCGATGGGTCTTGTCCTAACTGCAGTGCAGACTGGTACGCTGGAAAACCAGGGGAAACCTTTTTATTAAAGCAGGAAATGACAGCGGTATTCTTCTGCTGATTGTTTTGGGTTGTGAGAAGGAGGGACAGTGACTGAAGTCATTTACAAACTTTGTTCTAAGCCTGATATGTTGGATTTCCAGTGTCAGCTTCATGAATATCAGAGTCAGTCTATCCGTAAGTCCAAGACTTTATTCTCCAGACTGATATATCTGAACACGTATTGGACGGACTGACATTAAATTTCACACAAACACTCAACGTCACACGAGGATTTATTCGACTGAATCAGAATATTAAGTTTTACTTTGTCTAATACTGTTTTATAATGAAATACCTGCAGATTTAGTATTGTTCCCATTTCCAAATGTGAGCATGTGACCGTACAAACTAAGATGCGTCTACATTCCGTCTTAAAGAGCTGCTAGCATTTCATACTCTTAACCTTGTTACAGTCACATCTTAATGTTAAAAAAGCCCAAAAAAACTCCATTGAAACTAAATTCCACAAAATTCATACCGAGCTCATATATTTTAATATAGTTTAGTTTTTTGTTTTTCTTTTTTTGGTCAAATACACACACCTAAAAAAGTGCAGTCAGATGCAGTGTTACACTTGTGGCTGTGCTAAAAAAAAGAAGATAGAGAGGGACTAGTTTGAGAATTAATCATTAGTAAAAAGAAATATGGAGGGTAGAATCCAATGATGAACATTTGTCACAATTTAAGGGAAACTATAGGCCAAAATGACTTTAATACTTAGAGATTAGAATTTATCATCTTGGAGACCTGAGAGAAATTGATTTTTTGTTTTTGTTTTACTGCGTTTGATTTATGGCTTTAGGCTGGATAGTGTTTCGTTTACACAGATTTCTTCTTTGTTCACAAATTCCTCCTTTATAACCATCAGCCAAATCTATAAAATTGGGAAGAAGATGGTCAGAGCTGCAAACGAAATGCCTCATCTCAGTTTCTCCTAACTTGAATAATCCAGCTCTTTAGGCTTTTAGTTGGAAGCTTTTCATTCTAGCAATAACCTTCACAGATCCATCTAAAAGAAGGCCTTTTATTTTAGCAAGTCATGCTTCCTCTTCACTTTCCAGTTCATGTCGACAGTACAGCTCAGGAAGAATTCCAAAAGTAGTTGTGGCTTTCCACCACAAACTCACCAGCCTCTCTGAGACTCAGAACAACATTTTTCTCACTCAGTTGTGTGACTTTTCTCTTACCGGTGGAGTAGTACTCCAGGACCGGGTCCCTGCAGAAGGACTTGAACCTCCAAGTGACGAGAACATCTTGGAGGTTTGCCGAGGTGGAGAAGTCGCAGCGGAGGATCACTGAGGCGAACAGAGCCGTGCTGCGCTCCTGCTGAGGGACAATCACCTGAATACACAGCGACACTGTGGAGAGACACAGCAGACATTTACATACAGTCAGCACTGGAACTAAAACACAGCTTTAGAGATTAGATTGATCGTGCTCATTTTGTCGTCTTATTCAACCACATTAGCGTTTCTTTTTTCCCCCGACAAATTCGTAAAGACGAGTTTTGACCTTGACATGTTTCAATCGTTTCTGGAGTCTTCCTCAGAAGAGTCATCTGCCGTGTGATTTACTTCTCAGAAAGACTGCAGATGGCAGCCGAAACATGTCAAGGTAAGAACTCACCTTTACCAATTTGTGGGGAAAAAAAGAAACACTAATCTGAATTTTTGATATACTTGTACCTAAGTACTTTCATTTTACACAACTGTATACTTCCAGTTCACTACATTTCAGCAGTAAAATCTCACTTTCTACTCAACTACGTGTATTTTTTAAACCTACTTTATATACAGTTTTAAGTACAGGGACATCAGATAAATCTGTCCCGGCTTTTTCATAAATATTTTATCCTTGCTATGATTTTGGTCCATCTGTACATTTATTGACATGGAACTGTGTGAGAGGTTTAAAGGAAAAAAACTCTATTTGACGGATGAGTCTCTGACTACACGTTGTTTTTTCTAAGGTGTCAGAAGCCAAATAGGGTTGAAGAAACTGGTTTAATCTTCATCAGTGTAGTTTGTTTTTAATCTGTTGTGTAAAATTTTCATTGTCAAAGTAGCTACAGCTGTCAAACACATGTAGTTGAGTAGAAAATGAGATTTAACTGCTGAAATGTAATGAACTGGAAGCATACATTTGTGTAAAATGAAAGTACTTAAGTACAAGAACATCAAAAGTTTAGCTGTCTGCAGTCAATGAAACGCTAACCTGAACTTTTGATGTACTTGTACCTAAGAATTACAACACACTGATGCTTCTCTATAAATATTGACGTTCTACAGAATAATATCCTCCTGAGAACTGAGGGGAGGGAAAAGTATGTTTCAGTTTAACTTTTTGTGATTTCCTGTCTTTTTGCAGCTGAAACAACAACTTACAGTTTAGAATTTTAGAACAAAAAGCCCCCCAAAACCCCCAGAAAACCAGTGATACCTCAAAATCCAAATAGGCTGACAACAAAACAAGGACCCATTTTCTAATGAAACTTCAACCCAATTAAACTCAACATGAACATAAATGAAACTCTCCACAGTCAGGAGCCGTGCATTTTGCTGCAGTCTCCATTTTGTCTCAACATGAAAACAAAGCTCTTCCTCGTCCCACCCAATCACATGAGATATCATTGGAAAGGCCAGGATGTCTTCTATTGAGGACGTCAGGATCCAGTAGGGTAGCTCAAATGAGTCAAAAGATACATAACAAAGCACATGTCCAGCACAGAGAGCGTAAATGACTGAGCTGGGACTCAGGAGGATTTCAGCCTCTACTTTTACTTTAATACTTCAACTGAATGGCAGCCAACCCTTGTGTATTTACATGAAAGCACGCCTTCTCATGCATAACACAGTACTTCACATTACTGTATCGGCACATTACGTACATAAATAATGTTAATACTTCTTCCACCTCTGTATACTGCAGTTTGTGTATTTGTGTGTCATTTTTGTGTCAGAAAAAGATGCTGACAATTGAGAGAAACGTGCTGAATTTATAGCCAAATGTCCAGGAAGAAGTGTGTGTGTGTGTGTGTGTTTCAGGTAGCCAAGGTATTCATTCAAAGCAGCAGAACCAGAAAAACAGGTGACACAAAGAAAGACACAGGAAATAGCTTACTGTGAAACTAGCAGCCAAACACTGAAATAGAAGAATGAAACCCGCGGTTTATCTAAACATGGACAGGTCACACTGACCATTTCAATCAGGCTGGAAAAATAATAATAAATACAGTTTAAAAATATCCCTGACACTGAACCAACTTCAACCTGTAAGTAGAGGTGAAGTCAAACCATTTTTTTAAAAAAATATTTGAATTCAATCAATCCTGTTGAGAATTTCCCTCTCAAAAAAATCTTTATTTGCTTTATTATATTAAATTTTAAAGCTATACATCCCAATTCGGAGGCAATAATTAGGCTCTAAAACAGGAGATGCTCCTTTGTTTCATATAAACAGAGTCATGTGATCGATACCTGCACTGCCACGAGAATTTTAAAAACACATTCAGCTCACAAACAAGTTAAACGGATTTGTTATAGAGACACGAGGCCAGTCTGTAAAGAAATGCAAATTACCTTTCAGAAGCGACGACAGGAGAACTAGTGCTGCTGTTAGTCTCCGCATGATGAGCAAAAGCTGCAAAAACACACACCGGGAAAAACAAAACAGGAGGCAAAAGTTTTTTAAAAAAATTATAAGAAGAGTAAAATAAAAAAAGTTCCAATGATAAACCTATGCTTTAATCAAAACCCGAGAGAAACCATTCATTGTTTCACGCCGTGCTTTTGGCTAAAGAGTCGCCTACCTGCTGCCTGATGCGCAGACAGACTCATCTGAGGCCACGCCCCGAAACAACGTACAAGGAACTTGGTTTCAGCTGTTGATGTCATCCTAGGAATAAGGAAAGTTTTTTAAAATTCAGAAAGTCACCTAAAAAATATTCCACAGTTCTTGGTTGATAACATTTCGACCAAAATAGTGATTTGTCTCACTAAATGCCTCCATTTCTTTTCGAAAACATTTAAAATGATCCAATATCCCACCAAAAATAAAGATTCGAGAAAAAAAATAAACAGAAAAAGCTTTGCGTACCAGAACTTTTTATTTCTTCTTCTTTTGGTCCATAAGTTTGTCTTGGCTGACTGATCCTCCATGGTTTCGGAGTCTGACTTTTTTTTTTTTTTTTTTAGGAAAACAGCTTTAGGAGCAAAATTTACACTCGCTTTGTTCATTGGGATTATATTCTTCATTGCTAATGGGTTCGTATCATTGAGATCTTTATAACCGCGAGGGCGAAAGATGCAGCAGCACGTCAGTGGGTGGCAGTAAATTCCCAGTCATCTGGATTTCACTTGAGTGGAATCATACAAGGTAAAATCCTCATTTAACTCAAACTGTGAACATTTTTTTTTCATTGGGAGCAGTAGACTTCATTCATGCATTTTCAAAGAGCCAAAATGTGTCACATATATCTAAAAAAAATGATGCAAGTGGGTTTTAAAAAGGATATATTGATTGTCCCAAAGCTCTGCTGCAAATGTAGAAGTGTCCTCCTGAAGTTTCATTGAGATGACTTAATAAAAAAGATGAGCTGACGTTGCACAAATTAACACAATAAAATCCAGGACTTATTTCCACTGTGGTCCTGGATGTGGAAACAGCAGTGATTATAGCACAAAACCTGCCTGTATGGATTTCTTTAAATCTGTCCCTTCACTGCTGCTTTGCATTCAAACTAATACATTTTAAAAAGTCTGCATTTTTACATTCATGAAACTGTGAAATTAATTAAACACCTGTCACCTCTGGCAGCTTCACAGCTTAAAATAAATCCAAACTTCAAATTAGCATCAAATTAAAATGCTAGTGATAGATGTTTCATAGGAGTATTTCACACAGCTCACACATGACAAACATAAATAGGCAGATTAGTGGCAAAACATTATACTGAAGTACAAAAATATTTTAAGGCCAAGTTGCTACTAAATCTTAAAAAAAATAAATATACAAATTTTGATCAGATTTTAATTTACTGGGAAATACAAAAACTGACGTGTCATTAATTTAGCTGATTAGTTTTCACACATTAAAATTAAAAGGCATCCTATCAAAAGAGTGCAAATGTGTGTTAGTGCAGATTTGACACCAGCTCCCTCATCAGTGCAGCGTCCCCCTTTTTCCCTTTTTTTTGCAGTTTTTTAAAAAACCGTTAGGAATTGGTGTGTCTTTCATTTTCATGTTGATATCACTTCATATGAGGTTAAGGTTTTATTTCAGTTTTCCTTATGAAAACTTGTAGAATTATATGGTTTACTTCCAAAATATTCCATCATAAAATGCACTGCGTAGACAAAATACTGAACCTGAGTGCAATATTTCTGTATTTATCAACCTCCTGCTCCCTGCTGTAGCGTTCTGCATGTTTCTTATGGGTGTGTGTTGTTCTCTCTCTCCTAGACTCCTCAGGTAACACCCATCCTCCTCCACTTCCTTCTATTCACTCACTGAGCTTATTCAATGCAGGTAACTTGTCAAACTAAAATGAATGAGAGCAAACTAGAACTCAGCAGCAGTCTCCTGCTGGCCAGGATGGTCCTGGTTTACTTTCTTTTGGCCGAGAACAAGTCTGGCTTCTTTGCTTTTGTCTCCAGTGGCGTCTCCAGCAGCATGAACGGAGCAGAAATCCGTCCCAGCGTCTGTCCACATCACATCAGCGATCAGCAGGTCTGCCTCTGTACAAACACACAGAGATTTAGTATTTAATGCCCTGTGTGATTCACTTCTGTGCTCAAGATGTTGTGACTTTAAGGCGTTCGGGTCCGCTTTGTTTTTCTTCAGAGCAGCATCAGGGGCTCATTTGGGAGCAGTTTGGAGTGCTGTGCTTTACGCTCATCATCGGCACAGTCTTTTACTGTGTCCTGTCTGAAGTCTGGTGCAGGCTGGTTTGCTGCAAAACCAAAAGCAGTTTTCATTAACAGGAAATAATTATCTAAGTGTGAATGCTGTCCATAAAACGATGAAAGCGTATTTGTTGTTTAACTGTGGACCATGAATAGTAGTTTTTATCATCATCAGATCTTTTAATGTGAATATGGTTGTAGTCACTATGTGCAATTACTGCAGAATAAAGTGAATCTGAAGCTTTATTGTTTGTGCGCTTAAGTTGTTCTTACACACTGAGCTGTTCTCCGTCTCCTTGCAGAAGGATTTGTAGCTCCAGGTGACAATAACATCGTGGAGGTGTGCAGAAGTCGAATAATCATATCGTAGGACTACCGGGACAAACTGAGCTGTGCTGCGTACCTGCTGGGGAACAATCACCTGAATACACACCGACAACAAAACAAATAGTTACATCCAGTTTGTGTTTTGGTGTTTGTACAAGTGTGTCAGGAATTAATGAGACCTGGGTATCACAAAACAACATGGAGGAACAGCAGTCTACAACAGCATCACCAAACATCAGGGAAGATATTTGTAGTAAGAACGAAAGACTCCATGAGATTGTTTGTGTCAACCAATTAGTTCATCTCAGAGTGGAAGAACCAGTAAAACTGGGACGCGAGGGGAACGCCTTCACTTTGACGCAACAAAGCAAACATTCAGAACGTGGAATGAAAAATGATGAGTTCATTGCTTCCTAAATGTCCACACTGACGGATGGAGTCACATCCTAAAACCAACAGGATGATGACAGACATGTTAGGTTACAAACAAGAAGTAGACATTTCAGTGAAATAAGCATTTTGTTTTTCCATGAAATTTTTTCATAGTTGTATTTCTCTTATCTTTCTAAAGAACTGGTATCAATCTCAGACAAGTTTTTGTTATGAGTTTGGCTGGTCAACCAATAAAAAGAAACAGTTCTCATTCAGTGTGGGAAGGAAAAAACAAAAAAAATCTGAAGTACAGAACAGTGCCATGTGTTGAAAGATGCATTAAAGCCACTCATATGTTATGAAACTGAAAGAAAGTTTCCATCAGACAAATGAACAGCATTAGGACAGATATTTAAAAAGAAACAGATAATAAAAAAGCTGCTAGAGTCCCATTAACTTCTTACTGCAGGATCCACCGGAGCCTAGTCGTTGTGCAGGCACTTTAGACCCCCTAACCAAAGCTCACAAACAAAAAGGTTTGCAGATGGAGCAGAAACAGGCAAAGAAATAACTTCTAAACTGGTTTATTGACCAGAGAAGGCTGCGCTGTACCGGATGGAGGTCTAAATGGTTGGTGAATGGTCACAGTTCCAACAAAAAAACACCATCCCTAGGACACTAAAAATCTCAAAATTAGGGCGATACGAAGAGTTCTTCACTGAAAATTGTGAGACACAGTACAAATTGTGGCTTCAGCAGGAGAACACAACATGCTACGCTGCACAGAAATGTACCGGCTCCTCGGATGGAGAAGATAAAAACATCAACAGCGTCCTGCCCTGACCTCAAGTCTACTGAGAACCTGTGGAGCATCATAGAAAGGATGATCTGTGGCAGCACACATGGAAACACAGGCAGAAATTACCCATGAACCTACAAGCTCCATGGATGAGAACCTCAAAAATGACTAAAACCTTAACATAGCTTGATTTGCTTTATTCAGGTAACAAATACTGTTCTGTTTTGAGTTCATTTTGACCAACTGAATGTTTTCAAACTGTAATGATTTCAAGAATCTGTCCTCACTATTAAGGGTTCTTGCTTGTAACGTCCATATTTTAATGTGATTGTTGAGGATAAAACTTCTGTAATGGTGTTGACAGATTAGAACAAACATAAAATTTGGAAAATGTGGAAATTTGGAAAAATATTTAATTTGTAAACAGTTCAGGACGGCTTGTTTTAAGACAACAGGAGCACAGTATGTAAAGAAATGAATATTACCTTTAAGAAGCGACTTCCCAGCAGGTAGTGTCCTCATGATGACCGAAAGCTGCAAAGCCAAAACTGATAGATTTACAAAAGAGTGCAAGAAAACCATGCATTCTGACTGAACACAACTGTTCACTTCCCTCCTGTGTGTTGCCAGAGGAGGAGCTTATCTTTGAAAGTGGAATCATCTCAAAGAGGTGAGTTTATCCTCATCTAAACAGATCCACGTTTGACAGGAATGACTGAATATCACAAGTGAAACAAAACTTTAACCATACAGAATAAATCCATAATTCCAAAAATAATATTTGCTTTTGATCAAAAAATATAATAATACACAAAAAAGTTCTCTTTGCTATATTCTAATAAATGTAGATTAAATAAAAATGGGGGAAAATTGAAAAAGTAAACAAATTAATTGTGTTTTTTCTCTCGCTGAAAGTATATTAACATCATCCTATTCGACTGACCTGACTCTTTTTTTTTTTTTTTTTTTTTACTCTTACAGGATTATAGTTTAATCGACACTTCATGGAGAATCTTTATTGTTATTCAGTTTAGTTATTTTTTTTTACTATTAGGGTCTATATATAATTTCAGGGCTTTTTGTTATTAAATTCACACGGTTATTTAGTTCACGTTTTAGTGGTATCCAGTCATTTTTATTCATAAGTGATTGTTTCCATAATGAATAATTCTGGAATTTGTAAAGACACGATCATATTGTACATAAATAAAAACATGTTTTTTTTTATACTTTTAATAAAAATGTATGCAAAATCATATATTGAGCCATCAGACACAACAGATGTGTAGCTCTAAAGCAGAACCACTAGATGTCAGCCTCAACTGCTTTTCTCTGCCTGAGCTGAAGCTTCACTGGTGTGAGGTTTCTGTTTTCAGTCAAAGTTCCTCTAAGCTGCTTGGGACACTTTTCGAACACGACCTCCTTCATGGACGTCTGGATGCATCTGCATATGAATGAGACCATTCTGCGTTTGCTTGTTGTGCTGAAGTGATTTCCGGATCCTTCAAAGATTGTTTTCCCTGTGAGCTCACCCACTCTGCACCTGCAGCCCCCTCGCGCTGTTTTTCCTGGAAACGTCTGCTAACATCCACTCTGGGTTTGAATCTTTTGCTTCTGCTTCTGCTTTAAAGCACAAACACATGTTCATTAGGGAATGACTGCACCATTGTTATGCATTTTATTTTCAGTTTTTATACAGTAAAAATGTGAAGTTGTAAATACTTAAGGTCCTTACACACCGGGTGCGTTTTTTACGTGCGTTTTTTTCGGACGTCAATATTTTTTTTTCGAACCTGTATCCTGTCAATACACGCGTTCACATCGGCAACGTTTTCTCGCTCAGCGATTTTGCGGCATTTATTTTTTCGGATCATGGTCGATTTTTCTAAAGTTTCGCATTCTTTGTGACCACTTCTGACCAATCAGATTGTGTGTTGTTGCGACGTCCCATTCACCGGCATACAACATACTTTTCGCTGTCAATTGCGTTGATGTCACGGTCATCAATTAGGTCTCAGTTGTTACCTTACGTTTATGGATTATAGTTTAATGTTTTGCTTACCCGGTACTGGCCCCGACTCACATTACAGTACATGATATCAAGACAGAAAGACATCGCAACGCATCTAATCAGAACTGAAAATAATCCGTCCGGTGTTGTGTTTTCTGCTTTTAGTATCTGTGGCATATGGTAGATATTATTATTATTCATACTTTATAGTTGAAGAAGTGAAGAAGATGTGGAGGAATTTGAGGGACACGTACGTGAGAAAGAAGAGAGAGGAAGGAGAAATGACGAGGAGTGGCCAGGCAGGTGGAAAACAGAAGAAGAGGTGGAAATACATTACGGCAACGTCTTCCTCCCCTTCGGAAAGTCGCAAAAAACGCATCGTGCTTGATATGTATGGACAGGTGCGTCAAAACTCTCATCCGAATATTTCGCAATTTCGCATCGTTTATTCGCATCGCTCCCGGTGTGTAAGGACCTTTAGCCTGGAAACGTGTCAGCATTCATTTCTATCAACTTAAATCCATCTACTCTGCAGCTACTGTGTGGAAGATCATTTCAAACTTAAATCCATGTGCTATTCAGTATATTTTTAGATTGCACAGGCTTATTTATCAGAATTATGATGCAGGAAATGGTTGCACTGATATAAAAAGAGGTCTAAAGTAACAACAGTACATTTAATTACATCTTTACATGAATAATTTCACACTAAACCAGTTTATATTTCGACTTCGCAACATTTAAAAGGCAGCTTTTTACTACACAAGAAGCTGCTTACTGCACAGACTGAGATTATTACCTCCGCCAGGAGGTTATGTAATCACCGGAGTTTGTTTGTCTGTCTGTCCGTCTCTGTGTGTGTGTGTGTGTCTGTCTGTTAGTCTGTTAACAGCATAACTCAAAAAGTCATGGACGGATTTTCACCAAATTTTTACAGGATGTCCGGAAGAGCAAGAGTAAGAATCGATTAGATTTTGGAGGTGATCCGAATCACCGTCTGGATCCAGGAATTTTTTGAAGGTCGAAGGACAATTGAGAGATGGCCTGGTGATTCGGATCACCTCCAAAATCTAATCGATTCTTACTCTTCCGGACATCCTGTAAAAATTTGGTGAAAATCTGTCCATGACTTTTTGAGTTATGCTGTTAACAGACAAACAGACAGACACACACACACACACACACACACACAGACGGACAGACAGACAAATGGCATGGCAGAGGTATGTGCTCTCCGAGTGCTTTTCTAGTTAACACATGTAATCAACCCACGCCAGCAGCAGCTTTACCACATGAAAAAGTGATACTTTAGTTCCGCATTACAAGCATTAGTTTTCATATTCAAGTACATTCTGACTTATCTTCATCTAAGCAAACTTGTGAATATGTTTTTAAAAATTACAATAGCGTGTTTCTCTATTGGGGCTGTTTTGACATTAACAGTAAGAAACATATGGACTTACTTCTCAGGAGTTGAACACTATTCTAAGAACTGTGTGCGTTTGGTTTGATCAGATTTAACAGAAACCAAAAGGTCCATCGGTTGTCATCAGATTCCAAAAGTCTGACTGATGCACACACATATCTGGCATTCTTCCATGTGTTTAACCAGAAAGAGGCCATAAAAAACAAACACGCACTGGTACACTGATGGAATATTTCCCTGCTGATGCTTCTGTAAAGATGAGAGTTGCTCAACAACATTCCTGACATATTCTCAGGCTGTGAGCGGTCACCATTTTAACCAATCCCTCCCATCACAAACATTCAAACATAAACTCATAAGACAAGATCCAAAAGAATGAGTTCTTTCCTCTGCATAAATGACATAAAAATAATTCCTCTTCTCTTGTTTATTTGATACAGTTCTCTTTGGAAGAGTCAAAGAAGCAAATGGTGGTGATAAGGATGTAAAAATACTTAATTAAAATCTGTTTCGAACAGAAGGAGACATGTATCAGCAATGGAAGCTATTGTAAGTATTAATAATGTTCATAATGCAGGTTTCAGAGGATTTATTCTCTGTAGATGAATATTTAAAGAGCATTTAGTCATTCTGGAGCTTGTGTTAATTAGATGTTAGGTAGTGTAATATATAAAAATCAACATTTTATAAGCTCTTCATTAGGGATGTCCAATATTATCGGCCTGATAGTGGCATAAAAATGTAATATCGGTCAGTATCGTTCTCAGGTTTTTTTGCCTATCATGAAACCGATTAAGTAATGCACTGGAAAGTCATAGAATGCATCCAATGGGGCATCACAATAAAAGCAGGCATGTATGTATGTGATGCTACCTAAAATAGCCCACATATATCAGTATCGGTTTATATCCGAATCGGGACTTGAGAGTTGGACAATATCGGCATATCGGTTATTGGTAAAAAAGCCAATATCGGACATCCCTACTCTGCATGTGTTCTGTGATTAAAATCCTCATCTGCAAAGTTATTAGAAAACAGATTAGCCAAGTAAATACAGTGGAATCAATACATCCTTCTGAAATGTGTCATAGGTAGCATAAAAGAGAGACACACTGACATTCCTGCATAGTCTAACGCAGTCCATCTGTACAACAAGCTCAAAAAAACACCTGGGGTTCATATTTCTGCTGAGTTTATTTACTGCAAAGACGTGCAGAAAATGCAGTCGGTCCTAATGTTTGCCTTCATGCATCTTGTCATCATCACAAATAGATATTTTAGAAACTTACAGGAGGTTAAAATGTTGTAACAAACAGGGCAGATATCTGCGGCTGAGCTGGCAGAAGTGATATGTGAGTTTTGACGCAGCTGTGTAGCCAAGACAGGCAGTCTGTGACTAAACAATGAACAAAGACATGAGTCACACTCAATCACACATTGTCTCCTTTACAGAAAAGTAAAGACTCATCTCTCTCTCTCTCGCTCGCTGTCTCACACACACACACACAAACATGGTTGTCAGTACCGAACAGCAGAAAACACAGAGGAAAGAAAACCAACCAACTTGTCTAAAGATGAGCGTGTCCAACGCAGAGGCAGGAACAATAAAAATACTGTACGGTGTGTAGCTAGAACATACATGACTGCTCCTAGTGTGTGTTTGTGTGCGTGTAGCCGCTGATAACACACAACTGGTTGAGCTGTTGACTCAGCAGCAGCGCTAAGCAAACACTGAACTACACTAATCCAGTCAAAGACACTTCATGTCACACTCGAGTGCTCAGACAAACAGAATCATTTACACGTTATAATCACATTGCACACATAAATAGTATAAAAATGTCTTCCTACAGAAATCTTTTAAAGGCAGGAGGCAGTTCACTGTGTACAGAAAATGCTAAATCTCATCAAGCGTTATTCTTTTGGACAACACGGTTATTTTGTAAAAACTCGATCTGGAATGTTTGTGAAAATGTTACTGTGTCATGAATAAAAACCTAGAAGGAACTAAATCACCTGCATATGCTTGAGTCAGATGTGCCCTCATTAGTTTAGTGCTTCATCAGTGTATCTACTGTATCTGCGCTTTATTCCCAGTAACAGAAAATTTATTTTCTGACTAGCGGTTATGCTGTTTAGAAACTAATTGTTTGGCTTTTGAGAGTTCTGTTTCCATCTTATACTGCTTTAAAAGAGTTTGAAAAATGCTCTACTATATAATACATTAATAAAAAACACAATTAAATTGACTGGCAGACCTTTTTTCTAGCTGTGATGTTGCTTGAAGGTACTGAGCTTTAAATTAGCAACATTGTCTGCATGTATGACTGAGGGACAAGGCTGTAAACATATCACCCTATAAACACGATATCATGAATGTTTCAGTAAATAGTCGCTTATTGGCACATGCAACAAATGCACAGCAGCAACAGCACTCTAGCTTTAGCTCCCATTTGGTCTGAACAAACTCTTACGGGAAATATTTATGCTCACTGTTCATCAGCTGGGTCCATGTGCAGTTTGGTGTTAGGCAGCTCATGTACAGCAGGTTTACAGGAGCTTTTATGTGGATAAGAATCATGACACCAAACATCCATCCATCAGTTCTCTACACACACTCTATACACCACAACGTTCACAGGAGGGCAGAATAACCCAGCAGACGTAGGGTGAAGTCAGTGTTTACAAACCGAATATAATCTGCTAAAAGACACTAAACAGCCTCATAGAGCTGAGGGAAACTATGAAGTTGGACAACAATTTGTTACTGTTAGCAAACACTTTTCAGCAACATTTGATCTACAATACCTGAAGTGTTTCTAATGTTTTACTCTTAACTTGTATTATTTAAAATTGCTAGGACAGGTTTGCATTCTTATTACTGCACCAGGGAGAGGCAGAGGTATGTGATGCTTGGCGATGGTTTGTCTGTCCGTCTGTCTGTTGGCAACATTACTCAAAAATGAACAAACGGATTTCGATGAAATTTTCAGGGAAGGTCAGAAATGATACAAGGACCAAGTGATTAGATTTTGGCAGTGCTGGGGCTTATAGTCTGGATCCACGGATTTCTTAAAGATTTCAATATCATTGCGAGATAGCGGCACGGCGTCACTGTAACTATGACAACAAGTGAACACTACTGATCATGACTGGGATCCTCCTACAAACCCGTCGCTGCGGACCACAAATTTCATCTGTCAAAAATCCTACTGTGCTCTCTCAGTGCTTTTCTTACTTGTATTATGTTAATCGTAACCTAATTCTGTAGAATAATGCTGTTGCTCATTTGTTATTTTTAGTTATGATGCAGATTAGCTCATAAGCTAACTGGCACCACATTTACATTGACGCTCCTAACATCAGTGTTGCTTAATGTGAACGGTCACCCATAAATAAATAAATAAACATTTTGGTAATGTCGGTTACTGCTTCTCGCTTTTAGTAACATTAAAGTCTCATTGCAAAAAGTCTGACTAATGCTCTGATTATAGTCCCACGAGGAGACGCACACGGACGCAAAGTTTGGCAATACACTACTTTCTAGTCTGCATGGAGGAATTATTTAACACACTACTGAGATGCGAGATGGGCTGAGATGACCAAATTTACGTCACGCAGTCTCGTGGACCTTCGTGTAACACTGGCCTTAGGTGCTATATTCCCTAATGATGCTACTGAATGACACAGTGTGCATATTGTTTACAACCGTAGCTACACTAATGGTGTTGTCATATACCGTCTATTCTACAACTGTGCTTTTAATTCGAATATCTCATCTAATGGAAGTGAATGCAGCCATTGTTGCTGGAAGAGTAAAGAAAGTCTTTTCTAAAGGGACGAGGGAAACACTAGCAGTGTCCTGCTGGTCGGGGGGACAGTCCAGGTCATTCGCCGTGCTCACATCAGTGTTTGTCCAGCTGAGATATATAAGACACAGCCAGTGACTTCATTTCTGAATGATGTCACAAGCAGAAGGCCACCAAAGTCCTGACAGGAAAAGCGTCCACCTCTTCAACCAGTTCTGCTTCACCTCTACTTCATTTCCCCACAGTGGGCCGAGCATACATTTAAGAACTCACGGTCAGTTCGGTCATCTTTTATCAGATGACATGCAGCTCCTGTGAACGATCAGAGCTGCATCTTCCGTCTGATCCAAGCTTTCAGTCTCTGTGGCTTTAAGTCGATCAGACGATGAGGGAATCTCGGCTGAGAAGAGTGCTCTGGGGAGGATAAAAAAAACAGTCTGAGCAATCAAAGCAACGACAGTGAATTTATGCTGAAATATTAAGTTACATCTTGCTCAGTGAAGTGAAACAGTAAAGAGGCTGTGGACATTAGCCAAACAGGGTTATTATGGTGAAGAGGAACCTGGGACAAACTGCTTTTCAACTTTGTTTGAGAGGAGTTAAAAATCAGTTTTAAGACCCTTAAGAGTCCAGAAAGTTGACTCTCATTACATTAGTTCTTTGTTTAGCTGTTGAAGACCACTTCGACCCAGGTTTGTCAGTGAGGAAGCAACCAGTTATGACTGTTAAGGAGAGTAGTTGGATACAGAACAGAATATTCTACCTAGTATTCATTCTGGTAGCTTCTGAACCTGACCTGTCGAAGGTACAACAACAACACTTATTGGAGGCCTACAAACCTTTTTCAAACTCTTCCCCACCAGGATCCCATATAGTAAAGACAACATTGTACGAGTTTATTATTCTCTGTTTTCAGTATCAACAGTTTTGAAATATGTCGTCTTCTCTGTATAATCGAGGGCTGCAACTAACGACGCATCGACGAGTCATCTGAGCGCAACACGTCATCAAAAGCGGAAGTGAGCGCGCAATGCAACAGAAATCACCGTCCGACCGGAGCGCGGAACACGGACGGACGTCGGTGCTGCAGCGTGCATATATTATGTATGTACGATGCAGCACGGATGTCCGCGTTATATCGTAAACATGGATGTCAGCGTTTACTATACAGCAGTATCTAAACGTGGACGTCCGTGCTGCATCGTGCACACATAATACATGCACGATGCAGTGCCGACGTCCGTCCGTGTTCTGCGCTCCGGTCGGAAGGTGATTTCTGTTGCATTGCGCGCTCACTTCCGCTTTTGATGACGTGTCGCGCTCAGACGACTTGTCGACGCGTCGTTAGTTGCAGCCCTAGTATAATCCATTTTGAGCTTCCTCTGTACTACTAGAAATAGGGTGTACAAAAGGGTGTACTAAATCAAATCTAAAGATAACTTAACTCTCCAAGTGGGAAGGTCGAGAGAATTTTAGCACCAAAAACCTAAACTTAAAGCATTTTTAGCAGTGTAAAAGACGACATGTTTGCTGTACAAGCTCATGATGCTCGTCTGTTTCTTCATTCACAGACAATTTAAACTGATCAAAACATACTGCAGATCACACAAATCACTATAAAAATATACCTATAAATTAGGTAACTGACAAATTAAAACAACCCTGTTTTTCTAACAAAATGTTTTTTTTTTCTTTTTCCCCTTGTCTGCATTAACTTTCTAGCTGACCACTGTATCCGTTGACAGCATCGAAAAGATCTATGCATTTTTATCTTTGCAGTGAGAAATATTAAATGTGAATCACTGCCAGTGACCTTCACCGGCCCTCCCTTCAGGCTACTCCGTCAAATCAAACTTTATTAAACCCCTGATGTGAGCTGCAGGGGAGGGCTGTGATACACTTTTCTAACAAAATGTTGACACACTAGAAAACAACAGTTCAGCCATGTTGTTGTTTTTTGTATGCACTGTTTTCATGACTCTGTTGTTGATGTGTTTGGTGAAAAACTAATCAAAAGGAGACTGGAAACTGTCTCTAGCTGCTGATAATTTAATTTCTGCTTTGACCTGAGACTATCTGACATAAAGTAAATTGAATCCTTGGTGTTAACAGTGTTAACATTGTTCTAACACACATTTTCATTAATTACACACCAATCAATAACTAGAAATCATGCTGAATGAGCTCTACTCACTGTTGATCTGCAAATTAGCACAACCTGCATACAATTCACAGGCGTAAATGTTACTCACCGCTTTCCGGGATTTGTCTCTGGGTTCTTCTCTGCGACCTGGTTGGAAAGAGGGTTGAGAGGAGCGAGTGTTTGCTGGTGGTGGCCGTGGAGATGGCCTGTCAGTTCTGTTTCGCTCTGACTCAGAGTACGGAGGCAGCGAATCCGGCCTGTTGCTGGGCGAGCGACTGCAGTGTCGACTAGATTCCCCGCTGCTCTTTTTTGAGCTGCTCTTTGAGGGTGTGTCTGAATCTTCCTCACCACGGGCCCCACTCTTCCCCTGGCCGACCCCTCTCAGCTTGGCCTTTCGGTCCAGCAGGCTGTTCAAGAATGTAGCGTCGTAGTCTTTCTCTTGAGAAGAAGTTGACGGTGGACATACTGCTGGAGGCGGTGGGACGGCCCGCTCCCTTTCAGAGGTGGCCCTCCTCTTTTTGGGTGAAGGAAGCGGGCTGATGTTATGTCTGTTACTCTTCTTGCGTCTGTGATGCTCTTCACGGTCGCTGTTGTCGTCGAGCTCTTCGTCGTTGCTGTAATAATGCTGAGGCGGACCGTCGCGGTAGGAAGGATATCGATTAAACTCCCGGAGCTCCATCTCATAGTCTCCTCGCTCTTCCTCCCTCCTCTCTGCTCCTCTGCCTCCTCTCTGTTTGTACGTAGCAGCGAACTCCTCCAGCTCGTCCAGCGAGCCCGTTCGTCCTGCAGTGCGGTACGACTTCCTCTGCAGATGTTCTGAACGAGGGTTCCACCTGTAAAACACGAGAACACGAGATTGGGAATCTGGGGTGAGGGGTTTGCTTGTACTGTTTTACTGCATTATTATTTCTGGTGTCTGTAAAGCACTTTGTGTTGCATTTTATTTGATGAAAAGTCATATATAAATAAAGTTTGATTGACATGTAAACGGAAGGTGTTTGTGGATTCAGAAATGTCCGTACCTTTTGTGGTTTTCCTCCTCACTGTGGTTCTGTTCTCGCTGGTTTCTTCCATGTCTGTGTGACTGAGAGGATGATGGAGGGTCGTCGCTGTATCGTCGTGGAGGAAGAGGCTCATCCTGGTCGTGGCGGGGCTCTGAGTCAGGGTCGTCACGGTAACGATGGGGCGATGGGGGATTATCGCGGTAACGCTGCGGCTCTGGGCTGCGGTTGTCGCGGTGACGCTGTGGTTCGGGCTGAGCGTCGTGATCGGGAATGGCTGGCAGGGCTTTCTTCTGGACGTTTCGGAAGGTTTGGCGGAAGCCGGCTTCTCCCTCATGGAGGGAGCTCAGCTCAGACAGGCTACAGGCTGCACAGGTCAAAATAATATAACTGATGAATGTGGAATGACTGCTGAGAAAAACAATCAATTGAAGAGAAACATCCCAAAGCACAACACTGCAGATGAAGAAAATCAAGATCTGGAAGAAATGATTCCAAGGTTGGAGTGACAGTGGTTAACGCATATTCTTTCTGTTAAGTAGGCATGCACACCTGCTACATCTGAAGCCACATCTGAGTCGGCAGGCAGAAAGTTTGAGCACAAAGAGGCATGCCAAGATAAGCTGGAGAGAATGAAAAGCCAGAAAGACTACCAACACTGTAAACAGCGTGAGCATGCTTTAGCAGTCGAGTTCTGGGGCTTACACTGGTGACTGATGGACCTGGAAGGATTGAAGTGAGCCAGCTGTTTCTCTACATACTGTAGCACCCTGAGAGAATCCTGATCCTGAGGTGAAGGCACGCGGTAGGGAACCCCTACAGCATGCATCGGCACTGCAGATACACACTTGACTCATCACCATGGACAACTTGTGTGTGTTTATTGGTTTGAGGATCATACTGCTGTTTTTGCATGTTTTCTGTTTGACATTTAAAACAACAATTCTACATTCAAACACATGACAGCTTTTTGGTATAATTAGCAGAACAAAGCTGTCAACTCACAATCTTAAAAATACACAAACAGCAACTTACAATGTTCACAAATAGTAATCAAACATAATTAAGAGACAATTGCATTCCTTGTGAAACTTTTTGAATGCTCTGTTTGAATGCCTGATGGACAGCATTTCCAAACAAAATTTATCTTGGAGATTATTCCAGCCCTAGGAGTCTATCCAAACTCAAAATAAACTCTGGGGATGATTTTATAGGGATAAAAGACTGAAAAAAAGGTCTTTAAATCCTTTAAAAATCAATAAAAAAGTAAGACCTCACCTGCTGTGAGTAGGGTCCCATCTGAGGGAGGGACAGAAGACATCTTGTCCACTAGTGAGGGGGGAGCGATGGGGACCATGGTTGGGACGCCAGAGACAAAGTACGGAGGATAGGCAGGTGGCTGAGGGGTGGAGGCGCCCGTCTTTATGCCCTTCCCTGCCTCGTACACTTAAAACAAACACACATTCTCATTCAGGCTTTCTAGAAACAACACACTTCTTTCAAACAGTGTCAGTATTCTGAGCACAAAGCTTCACACCCCCTGAGTTTGTGTTTGCACTCACAGTGTCTGGGGCAGCAGCATGTGTCGGGGCAGCACCAGCAGCTGACGTAGCAGCAGCAGGAGTGAGGACAACACTGACACCAGCAAACCCCAACCAGCAGCAGGAATAACACACTGCCGAGCGCCACCGCCACCACAAACACCCACTCTGTGAAGACACACAACACAAAATCCTGCCTGTAAATAAACACACATTCACGAAGGAACGGTTTGATTTGATTACCACACACACACACACACACACACACACACACACACACACACACACACACACACACGCCTGAATTACAAATGGCTTTTTGTGCTTAGAAGCAAAGAGACCACACTTTAATTTTGATTTTGCTCCAGCAACACTCTCCTCACATGGACAGTATGAGAAAAAAATATTCTAAAAAATGATGCATTCTACTTTCTTCTGCCAAAAACTAGTGCCTACATTACCCAAGATGCAACACAACACCAAACACTTAGATCAGAGATTTTTGTGTGTCTTGCAAACAGACTTATTTGTGTAAAATCAGTTCCTTTTCACATCCACGTCTGTATTTTGACAGTATCTTCCTGGTCTTTAAAAAAGTAAAAGTCACATCAAAGCTGCTTACTGAATATTATATAATATATAATGTCTAATTTTTATCATGAAAAGTAATTCAAGTCTCTTAAAAATGCTAAAATATATTGCAAAGTTGTTGGACTTTTGAATACGTTTGTGATGAATTAGAACTAAAATAGTAAATGAATTGTATAGGGGGTATCTTCATTACAAATAGACATCAAAGCCCAGTAAACCTGGAGGTCATACAATGATTAGTGATTATTAAATAAAAATGTTTATCACCTTTCATAACCTTTATACAACCTCTCAAGCTGCACTATTGACAGAGGATGACAAAGATTTCATCCAAACTAAATAATTCTTTGACTGCACGTCAGTTGCTCAAACATTTAATGAAATGGTCTCATTTATTTGTTCATGTGATGTAATTCTCACAGAAACAGGATACTGTGATGCGACAAAACACTGAGAGACAATTTTAAACTGTAAAGCTTTGGGGAATCAGATAAGGATAAAAGGCCAGATTGGTCGAATGTGTTTCTAGTTTTTTAGTAAGTTTTTCACGTCTTTTTTTCAGACTGTGACAAATCAAAACAAATGATAACTAAGAGAATGATTTACAACAACAACAACAACAAAGATTTTACTTATGTTGCCAGAGTACTGCAGTGTTGAAGAGAAGAGTACGGTCAGTACACAGATAAACTACATGTGTCTGTCTATGGGGACAAAGCAAAGGAAAGGGAAGGAGAGGGCAGATAAGGAAATCTTTAACAATGTAAAACCAAGGACAACATTCTCCGTCATACACATGCAGGAAACCTGATTTTGCTACGGGAAGGAAAAGGACAGTTTATGCTGCTCTGTAAGATACTGAAGATCGGGCTGTTAAAACAGAAGAGCTTGTAATGTGATCTCATTTGCAACCACCATGACTCCTCCACTAACACACGCATCATTTAACCGGCATGTCAGAGCACTGTGGGAGTCAATGCGGACAATAACACTTACTAACGCAAGAGTAACACACAGACAGGCTTGCAGTAACCATTCAGACTAGTGAGTCATATCAAATCATTCTACTTCCACACTAACCATACATTCTTTTACAATTTTCTTAGAACTCTGACAGACATTAAAGGAATGTGATGCGACATAAACAAAGCTCCCTCCCTCCTGATTGCTGCTTTTTTCCTGGTAGTATCCAAATGATGTCAAATGACATGTTGACCGCAACCATAAATAACCATAATGACCATAATAGCTGTTTTCCAACACAGCTCGTCTTCATGGGAGCAGCGGCCAGCTCATTATTTGATGGGTGTGGATCAGCCTGTCGGGGTAAAAACAGCTCTGAACTTAACTCTCTCAAAGCCTCCCTATAGCTAGATCACAAACACCTGTTGTGTTATTTACAGATGTGGGATGAGATTAGGTTGGACAGTCATTAGCAAAGGAACCATTAAACACTGTGCAAAAAGTTTCTTGTGTGTGTCAAAACTTTTCCCATTGAAAATGCCACCTCCATGACCATTGAAATGGTTCCTACAGCCACAGGTTGAGCAGTAAGTAGTGTTAGTAGAAAAAGAAGAAAGCAGGAGAGGGTGAGAATACATTATGCCCCTACCTGGCATAATCTTCAAATCAAAGTCTGGCAGCAGATCTTCAGGTACACCTGAGAAACCTGGAGAGACAGAGCACAGGTGACAAGAGGAGAGGAGAGGAATAGATTTGATATAAACTGGAATGACTGATTCACAGAAGGTTACCGCAGCAGCAGCATGCATTAAGAGAGAAATAAGACAAAACAGAGCAAAATACAGAGAAAGAATGAGAAAAATATAGAAGACAGAAAGAGCTGGCAGGTCAACAGAAGCATGCATGACAGGATATTCTGCTCTTGTTCCAGAAAGGCACCACATCAGAGGAACTGATGAGCAGATTGATCAGGTGGTTTATGATTTTAAAGACAGACTGGAACATGAAGCATTCTGGTCGAGATAATGTGATCAACAGGCAGGAGCTGTGAGTTGTGTTACATGCAGAGCTGCAAATCTCACAGGTGAGGATACGTCTCAGTTCCAGAGCAAGTTAACAGGCTGCCGAGAAACATTTGGCTTCAAATATTCTTTCTTTCTTCCTTCCGTTGTCGGGTCACTAAAGCGAGTGGCAAATATTGGATGAGACCCACAAACAGCCACCATATGTCCATTATTTTTCTCTATAATAACCTCCCCTAATTAGATTCATTGTCTTGCTTATTTGGTAAAAGCTTCTACTGACACCTGAAGTCCTAAACCACCTACTCTTAGATTTTCTAAATGAATGTGTTCTTACATCATACTGAAAGATGATCCTGAAGTTTTCTGACAGTGTTACAGAAAGTACTTTAGTACTTGAGCGAATACTTGAATCTGACCTCCACATAATTTTACCAAAGACTGAAAATGACAAGTTAGAGTGTCACAGACTTTGGGACTACCGGGCTTTGCAAAAGTTCTGTTACACTCGGTTTCATGATCTTGAGAGACGTTTACATGTCGGAGTGAAAAATTCCATTAAATAAACTGAAAGTTCTTCCTTATAGGCAGGTGTCCTTAACACAAATTTTTTTCTCCGGTGAAGTTGTATCAAGATGGAAGTCAAAAGAGTTGAGATATCTGCTCTCCTTCATGCTGGCCACAACAAATCTGACAGAGCCAAGCAGCTGAACATCAGCCGGATGACCGTCCACAGAGTCGCGGAGAGGCTCAAGAATGGTGAAGATCTTTCAGTGATCTTTCAACAATGGTGAAGACCTGAAAGATCTTCACCATTCTTTAGCCTCTCCGCAACTCTGTGGACGGTCATCCGGCTGATGTTCAGCACAAAGGAGAGCAGATATCTCAACTCTTTTGACTTCCATCTTGATAAAACCTCACCGGAGAAAAAAATTGTATTAAAGGACACCTGCCTATAAGGTAGAATTTTCAGTTTATTTAATGGAATTTTTCACTCCGACATGTAAACGTCTCTCAAGATCATGAAACCGAGTGTAACAGAACTTTTGCAAAGCCCGGTATTTTGTGGCAGTGAAAAGGGAACAATAACTTATACCCATATGTTGCTGTTAAAAGTTAAAATAATGATTGTTTTATCTTTGCTAAAATCATAAAGTTTGTTTTTTCTTCGCCATTTGTTTTGGAGTTTAGGCGAAACTCTTTGGGATATTCACAGCTGAATTAAAATCAGGCTAAAACACATTAAGAACAGTTGTAGATATAGTATTGACTGTCGTTGAAAATGAGACGGGGCCGACTTAATTAGCACCGAGTGTTGGGACGAAAGAATAGCTTGGCAGGTTCAATGGGGAGACATGAACATTTTAACTTTTTAATTACAAAATGTAGAATTCCTATGGGGAAAAAAATGACAGAAGGAATTTTTAAAAAATCTCTGGCTACTGAGAAGAGTGGGTACATTCTGCATATTTATATTGTCTTACGTAGTTTTATTTTTTCTTACAAGTCCAATTCTAGCGTTAGATTCATTACTTCTGCACATAATTCAGGCAAAAAGAAAAGAGAAACATCAACATAGGAAATATCCCAAACACCATGAAAACAGCTATCCTGCTGGTGTTATATCTTCCTTCTTTATATTTTTCTTTCAACACTGCTTTAAGGAGGTCAGCAGATGCCTGAAAGAGGCATTAACACAGCAGATAGCAGTAGTGTGTCACAAGCTGGTACAAAAATGTGCATGACTGCATTTGGTTGGGGTGCAAAATGTGAGAAGTGAAAAAGCCAGTAGAGGAGTGTGATGTGAACAGATACTGGTGTTTTACTGTGACTGTGTGATTATTGCTGGAAGGAAGAAAGGAGTGCTGATCGTGAAAAAGGAGGGCTGGAGAAACAGAGCGCAAGCTGAACTATCTTGGCCTTACTCTGGCTGACAGAGCACATACCTTTCTGAGTGTCTTTCTGGAAGGCTAAACATGTTCTTTGCTGGATTTGAAAACAGAAAGAAACCTATTAACCTATTATGCATTTAACCAACTGCGCACTGAAGTTTACATTATCTGTTCTTGTACATTTAAGACGCCTCTAATTTAGTGTTTATCTGTTGCTATGTCTTCTCTCTCTGCAGCTCAAGCAGTTCAAGGCAGCTCACTTGTGGAATTTTTACTGACTCAAGAATTTAGCCTGCAGGCTGGTGATTCACCAAGATTTACTGTCTAACACGCTCGGACCGCTTGTTTAACACTATGATAATGCACACAGGTGGTGTTTGTACACTGCCACATATAATCCTCATATGGAGATAAACTATGAAGTGATAATAGCATGTCTCACACAATCAGAATACTGTTAAGAAGTGTTTTTTTTTTCATAATTTAATTCAAAAAGGTAAACTTTTAAATATCATATATTCATTGCACATATAGTAAAATATTTCAAGCTTTTTAAAATTTTGTTTTGGTGACTATGGCTCCTGAAAATCAGAAATCTAGCATTTCAGACTATTAGATAGACCCTCCAGAAAAACGCGACTATGCGATCGCATGAATTCCCGCATTAATCACCAAAATGCCGCTGATTATGCGGGGGTCAATTATTTCCCAAAAACAGCGCATAATCCCTGCAAGAATCTCACATTTCCACAAAAAAAGGGAAATATGCGGGTCCCGCTTGATTTCACAATTCCCGCATAAAATGAGAAAACTATAACCGATATAAATGGAGTTGCGAGTGAGTTTTTATGTGACGCCCGGCCTGACGTCATCAGTTCGTGCATTCACACACACACTAGAAGCACGAGCTGATGCGGAGCGCGGCGCTCAGAGACAAAAAACAAGAATGGCGAATGCTCAAGGATCACATTTCAGCCAGAGACCGGGCAAAACACTACCCAGATTTACTGCACGAAAGTGGGGGGAAACTTTTTTGCACCCCGTGCAACATCGTTCTGGAGCACCGAAGAAAACCAACCGTGTTGCAGCACTTCTCCACGACACTGGAGCAGGTAGTTTGCTCTACCGCAGAGTATAACTAAGCAGAAAGAATGTTTTATTTCTGAGAAATTTGTGAGGAATGTTTAAGTCATGCTTAAGCTGATAATAAATGAAACATTGGCATCACTTACTGTGATGTGTCTTGCATGTAGTATGTCTGTTTATCTTTATATTTCTCTTTTTCATTCAGTGGTAACAGCATGTAGGAGAAGAATCACCTTTTTTCCCCAATTCTTACATATTTTGCATATTTCACAACTATTCGCATACTTTGCAACTTTCCGCAATTTCCCCGCATAAAATGGCATAAAAACCCCGCATAGTTATACGCATAATCAAGGATTTTAACCCGCGGAATCAAGGATTTTAGCCCGTGTTTTTCTGGAGGGTCTAATTAGAAAATGTCCTATTATCAATCACAAAAATAACACATAAGTCAAACTAAATCCTGTCAGAGAAGGAAATCTACATCTATCTTCTTTTCTTAATACAGCCATAGCTCAAATTATTGCACATAAAATATTTTTAGATTTTTGATGCAGGTAAAACTGATTGAATACGATGTTTTGGCCCACTGAAGTTGACAGCGTACAAGAGGAAAAAAAAAAAAAAGAGAACCATTTTTCCCATGTCAAACTAAATCCTTTGTGTGTTATGGTGTTTTATCAAAGTTTTGCATCATAAGAAAAAAAATGGAGCAACGAAAACAATGAGACTTAAAAGGCAGAGTGTAGAAATGCTGAATTTTCTCCACCTCCTGAACTTTCAAGGGTCCACATCAGTCGAGTGTCTCACATGGCATCACCCTCCATCTATTGTATCACTGTGCTGTGCCCTCCCTCTTCCACATCATTAAATCTTCCCTGTCTTCTTTTCTGCGAAGCCATTTGCTAAAAAGACAAAAGACCCCCTGAGCTATTCGCCGTGGCCCCAACTGTTGTTATGGAAACACAACAAGTGCTTCACATGCCATATTAGCTACACCAAGAGCGGGAAATGCAGCATGTCGGGATTTCGGGCCTCTTATATCAGGGTAAATACTGCTAAAATCAACTCATGCAGCAAAGTCATACCATCCTCCTTTTCCTGGAGCGTTTTCTTCTCCTGTCTTTATCTGTAACATCTTCTCAACACTGAACAGAAGCCCCTCATCCTACAGCAAACTGTAAAGGCTTATTGTTCAGTACCTGTGTGTGCATTTGTGAGCGTGTCTTTTTGTGCATACACATAAGTCTCTGAGTGCCAGCCAAACCAAAGTTCAGCCTCGGAGTGTTCTAAGGCACCAAGAGCCACAAAGCCTCTCGGCAGTTTCTATGGCAACATTTGTAAATGAACAGACAAGTAGGCTGTTACTGTAACACAACACATTACAGGCAGATTTACATGGGACACGGTCAAAGGTTGAATATTAGTGTCAAAGACTCAAACAAGCAATACTACGTTTTAAATCCTAGCTGTATTGAGCGGCACAGTATGAGTGAATACTGATTAAGCAAGACTGCCCAGGAAGTGGCGCTGATTGTTATAAATCAGATCATTAATGAGTCTGCATTGTGCTGTTGGCCGTGAATGGGTCAGATTCTGAAGGCCTTGTTATGTAGCAGGTAGAATAACTTATTTTACATTAAATTATGTGTTTTTTTAGGGTTTACTAATAATTGCATTGCTCGATCAGGCTCGCTTGAGTCCTGCAATCAGGACAAAACATAGAAAAGAGACACAGAGGAGCTTTTCACAGAGAATACACGGTTTCCTGAGACTGAGCTCTCCTGCTACTTTCTTAACTTCAAAAAGTCCTTTGCAATACACACACTAGGAAAGTAGCAGCAGCTTACCAAGAACCAGCAGCTCCACTGAGGCCTCATTCTGTCCTTCCAGGTCATCGGATATAACCACTTTGCAGATGTAAACTCCACTGTCTCCCCACTGGACCTCTCCTAGTCGCAGGTCTGCCTCTGCAAGAAAATAAAGAGGTTTAAAATGAGAGAGAAAATCATCTTACCTTTCTTTGTTTTGTGTGACTAGGAATGAAATAAATCGATAAATCAGAATCCTTCTTGAAATAAGCATCTCACAGAACATAAATGGTGCATATTTGGAGGTATTAACCTTAAAAACACTACATTTTCTAGATGCTACATCTGATTTAAACACATAAACAATACGTGCCATGCCATGCATTACTCCTATGAACGTCTCATTCTGAAGCCACAGGCTTCAGTCAATCCGCTGTTCTGAGAAGTATTTCCACAAGATTTGAGGGCCTGGCTGCAGAGATTTGCTTCCATTTAGCCACTAAATCGTCCCTAACTGAGGTGAGGTAAGCTGATGTTGGGCGATAAGGCCTGGCTCACAGTCTGCATTCCAATTTCTCCCAAAGTTGCAGAATGTGGTTGAAGTCAAGGATCTGTGGCGGCCAGTCAAGTTCTTCACCAAACTCAGTAAAGCAGAGTAACCCAAACAATTAAAAAAGAAGCTCCACACATTAACTTTAAGCTTAAACAGTGTTCATATTCTAAGAGCTCAGATTAATGCATAAAGCTGCATAATCGATAAGGCAATGGTTTTTCTACTAAATAAGCAAGATTCTGATGAAATGCTGCATGTAAAGCCATAAAAACAGTTCAAATGTGGTTTAGCTCAGGAGTTAAATGAGTCAGACAATACTGGGCCACCGACTCCATTGTAAGGGGCTGGAACTATAAAAACAGCAGACAGGAAATGGGTTGTATAATTCCCTTCCTTTTCCTGCTAGCCAAGGAAGCTGGAGAAGAGGCAGACTGAACAGCTTCTCCTTCAAAAAAGGGTCACCTTCACTAGTTCAGCATACAGGCTTTCATTCTTTATTGTTTACTTTAGCTCAGCTCTGATTATTTTCATTTAAAGCTACCTGGTTCAGCAACATCTTCTGTTGTTTTCTTTGATTCATGTTACCTCCACAGTGTGTTACTGTATTCGCTGTGGTGTGTGCCCACTGTGTTAGTTATGTGATTAACAGAACTCCCCCTGCCCAGTGCATGCTGGGACAGACTCCAACCTCCCTGTGACCCTGAATAGGATTACATGGGTATGGATGGCTGGGCGTCTCCAAAGGCACCAAAGGCAGAGCTTTCACTTTTTTGTCCATTTACAACACTACAGTGACCTGTTTCAGGACAGTAGGTGGAGTGGGACAGAAAAGGACAAGAAGTGAAAATAAAAGCTCAAACAAAGTCTTACAGTGAGACAAATGAGTGCTTGGATGGTGGGATGTCCAGAGATCCAGAGAGGAAAAATAAAGGAAGACATTGAAGTACATCAGAGGGAAAAGAGTGAGAGGTCAGGATGAATGAGAGGACAGCGTGAAAACCGTTTCTTTTATCCGCGTTCCTCCTTTCAGCCAGAGTTAGAGCTTCATAAATCTGAGGCCGGCAAACAAGAATACCTCTCTGTATTCAGCAAGTACACACATGCAAGTATGCACAGAAGTGTCCTGTGAAGCTTCCTAGAATGACACTATAGCAATGCAGCAAAGAAATGTAGAACTGAGGGCAGAGGAATGGCAAAAGCATGTATTCATGTGGCTGCTGCATCCAATGGCCTCAGTTCTGCGCTTCTTTGTAAAACTAATAAATTTAGGAGCACAAAAGGCTTGATTTTAGTGAAGGACTAATATCCTGATCCTGCAGCATTTCACTCTGACTTCATTTTGGTCATTTACTCAGGAATCTAAGGGAAAGGTGGGTAAATATATGAATTTATTGCTTTCACGATATGCATCAGATTTGGCAACAGACAAAACAAGAACATAACTTTGAATCAATATGTTGTAAAAAAGCAGAGAAGCGTCTTTTTCCTATTGTACGAAGTAAACTGGATGCAAATGTGCAATGTTGAACCTGACAATGCCTGGCTGGCTGCTTAAGTCTACAATATTTACTTCAGTAGTTCTCCAGCACAACCTTCCAAGAGCAGCTAGGTGAAGTGAAATTCCATCTAAAGCTGGTGAGCCTATAACTCAGCACAAATGTGTTGGCCTGGCAACATAGCTGCTGTGTGATTTGAAAAAGATCATTTTCAGCAGACGAACAACAGCAAAGGTGCTAGAGGAACCACAGATGTCTTACTGTTGATGATGGAGATGTCTCTGTTCTTGTAATACTCTGACAGTGTGACTGAGGAGCCAGAGATGGAGGCCACGGTTCGGACGGTCCGGCTGTTATCAGAGCAGTCGAGGTAGTTCGCCGTCATCCCCGCTTCGTATCCTCCGCCGACTCCTCCAGTTCCGCCTGTCAGCCCTCCTCCTCCTCCCAGGCCTCCACCCAGGCTGTCAGGAAAGCTGAAGGAGTCCCGCGTACGGTCACGACAGTACGACTTGTAGACCCACTGCACCACGGCGGTCTGGGTGGACACGCTGGTGTACTGACACGGCAGAACCACTGACTGGAACAGCACCGCATACCTCTTCTCATCTCGGACAAACACATGAACACCGGAGCAAGACGGGGGGAAGACACCTGAGAGAGAAGACAAGGTGGAAAGATCAGCAAAGTGAAAGAAAGAAGGGAAAAAAATAGGTAGGTTTAGAAAATCATGACATTCATGCTGTAATGACTGATTTTAGGTAATTTTCAATGATTAATCAGTGATTATCTGGTGTGGAATGGAGAGGATCTGATTCTACTTGGGCAGGACAAACTGTACAGGAGTGAAGAGGACGAGACACGAATCAAACCTACTCTGTTAGACTGAGTTTGTGTCTCGGAGGATATTGATATCTCTGATTACCATTAAAAATAAATATCCATAAATCTGATGAGAAATCAAACAAAAATGATGCCTCTGAGAACTCCAGAACTATCCTAACCAAGTGTTGCTTTGTTTATGAATTTATGGATGAGCTGCAAACAGGAACTGTCAAAAGGGAAGTGTCCAACTTTAGAAACTTCTGTCTAGGACAAACTCACCATTGATCCAGCAGCTAAAAAAGGTGTCAGTAATAACTGTGAAATTATGGGGATTTAAGGAACACAACAGCAGGCAGCCACACAATGATTCAGACGATGAGTCGATGTCTAAAGAGATACTCGTTAATGTTCTAAAAAAATCTGACAAAGCACATACTCTATTCCATCAGAAGATAGAAAATCTAATCACCTCCATTGTCCAGAACACATTCAACATTCCTTGGACGAACACTTACATAAATTCCTGGATATTTTCATTTTCCTTGTAGCTGAACTGAAGCAAGTCATTGTTCAGTTTGGCAAGATAAACAAGACTGTATTGAGAGTGTTTGAGTTGCTTCTGCTCAGTGAAATCTGACTGTGAGCTGAGCTGACCTGGCCTTGTTTTGGGCTTCTGAAGCTGCGGGACTCCGGCTCACATGATCACCAGGATCTTGGGATCGGCAGCTTAACAGCAACACACGCTAGAGAGCCGACCATGTGAAAAGCACATGCACACACCCAGAAACATCTGTGTAATCTGTGTGTATTTGTCAGTCTGAGGGAGGTGGGAGGTGTGACTGAACCGGACCAGTGAACAAGGGAGAGGTGAGAAATAATACGGGGGCGCTTCACTTAATCCAGACCAGGCCTGAGTTTTGTTTTCTTTTTATTACTGAGAACGAACCTAACTGGACGCCCACACATGGTGTCAAAGAACCGACTGATAAAATCTAGAATACCAACAAGCTGCAGCATGCACAACGTTATGTTAAGAATGTTCTAGCTTCTCAGATCTCAGGTATATTCAAATCATATAAAGTTTTGACTTTTTGATTTGACAAAACTAAGAGTTTGAAGGTTTTAATTTGGCCTCTGGATATTTTAGGAGGGCTTTCATCACTACTTTTGACATTTTAAAGACTGGACCATCAAGCATATTGTGTATAAAATGTCATTTTGAGAGGAGTTCTGCATATACATGACCAGCAAGAACATTAAAAACATGTCTAATATTCTGTAGGTCCACTTCCTGCCACCAAAACAGCTCTGACCAGCTGAGGCGTACACTTCACAAGACCTCTGAAGGTCTCTTGTGGGATCCGGCACCAAGAACTGAGCAGCAGATACTATAGATGACTTTTTCCCACACATTTCACAAATACTCTATTGAATTGCGATGTGGAGAATTTGGAGGCCAAGTCAACACCTTGAACTTTTTGTCATGTTCCTCTTACCATTTCTGAAATATCTGCAGTTTGGTAGGGTGCACTATCCTGCTGTAAGAGGCTGCTGCCTTCAGGGGTACGCATAGACTGGAACAATGTTCAGGTTGGTGTACTCCATGCTTGGTGGTGCATGTCAAAGTAACATTCACCTGAGCTCCAGGAACCATGATTTCGTAGTAAAACACTGACCAGAGCATTACAGTGCCTATGCTGGCTTGCCTTCTTCCCACAGTGCATCCTGCTGCCATCTATTCCTTAAATAAACATCGCTTATGAGGTGAGAGAAAATTTGATATTCGTGGGCTTGCTCACAGACCCATTGTAGGTGGTTCTGGCAGTGGACAGGGGTTAGAATGGGTAATCTGATCGTTTTGCATCAACGCAGCCCTACATGCAGGAAACTATGATGCACTTTGTGTTCTGATATCTTTCCATCATAATCAGCATTAAAGTTTTCAGCTATTTGTGCTGCAGAAGCTCTTTGGTTGAAAGTCCTCAAGTGCACCAGTGAGCTTTTCCATCTATCACTCTATAGTCGATACACTGGTTGCTGCTCCTTGGGCAACTTAGGATCGATAATAACTACTCCAAACAGGGAACATGACACAAGATCTGCTGTTTTGGAGATAATTCACCGAGAAGTCCTGCTAAATTGGCCTTGAGGCCCCTCTACTTGCTCATTGTTCCTGCTTTGAAGACATCAACATCATGAACTTTGGGACGTTGTAGGCAGCAACTGTTCACTTGATGTTGTAAAAAGATAATCAATGTGATTCACTTCACTTGTCAGTGGTTCTACTGCTGTGGCTGATTGATGTGTGCATTGTTACTGACAGAATTAAAGCCAGAACTAAAAAAATAATAAAACACAAATCCACGATTACAACTGAGCACCATATAGTTTTCAAGATGAAAAAAAAAAAAGCTAAATCAGATTATAAAGCAAGTCAGATCCACCACCAATCCTCTCTTCAAGTGTTTTTGCAGATTCAGTACTCTAAAATTAAAAAACAAAACACCAAAATGTAGTTAACGTAAATTGTATTTACAGTTGACATTACAAGCTATTGAAAAGTAAACAACAAACAGAGGTTGTTCTTCACTTTCATGGTAGTTTTGTGCTTCTAATCATTCTATTCTTCTTCTGGTTTCGCTATCATCTGAGGTCAGTTAGCTTTTACATTAAAAGTCTGACTTTTTTGGGGGGGGGAGGGAGCATTGTTTCAAAGTAAGCTGCCTAAAACCAGAAATTCCTAAGGGCGAATGTTACTTCTAAGAACTTCAACCAAAAAAAAAAAGGCCTCAGTGGGATCAGAGGCTGTGGGTCGATCCTGGATTTATTAGTTTTCAGAGGAAGCCACCTCCAGAGGAGAAAATGAAAGCAAGAGGGAGGGGGAAAGAACGGTCACACACATATTTCTATAGGTTTTACTTTTTTAAAATTAGATTTCTACCTGTTTTTTATCATAGATATGCAATTTATTGCAGCTGATGCACTTCGATACAGAATACTAGAAACAATCATGTCATGATTTGCATGAATGCACAAACGTAAGTGGTGTACCATACGTAGCTTTCAAATTTGACAAATTAATCTGCTTTGGATTTTTTTGTATTCTGTAATTTTAAAGGTATGGGAGTATTTTATCTCTATAAATTACATAAAGTTGGTCTATCAATTGTATGAAGTGGTAAACTCTCATTTTACTGAAATATACTCTGACCTTATTTCCTCATTGGTATCCTGTTTGGGTATTGATAAATATTAATTTTATCCTTAATTAAGTACTGATACATTTAAAGGTACCTTTTAATAGTTTTTAAGTTATTAGGCTACAACCAAATGAACTGGTAAACTAAATTGCTTTTTTTATTATCACCAATTGGCTCCGTTTACATTTACAGTGGTTGTTTCAGATGTTTTTGAAGATATTTGCCCAGTTTTTTTGTCTATATACACTATATGAAGAGGTCAACCATCATTTCACTGAGAGACCCAGTTAAATTTGTCTGAAGTCAAACCTGCTAATCCTCAACCCCCAAAGCTTCTGGTCGGATCATTCACACATGACTAAATCCAAACTAACAGTCGACTGCAGCACAGCTCGCTTAACCGGTAAACGAGCCAGAAAATTGCATTTACTAACATTTGAAAACAGTACAATTATTAATGTTAAAAGAAACGTTAAAACAAAGAAGGTATTTTCGCCCCAACACAGCATGTTTAGTAATGCAGGTTAGCTTAGTTATCTCCAGTACAGCGACATTAGTCGTGTTGTTACCGTTACTTTAAACCTGACTTTAACAACCTGTTGCAGCACTTTTCAAACAGCAGGTTCCGTCTTTTCCCATATGTTTCTTCTCTTACCTGCCAGGAAAACGGTAAAAATCCACCACTTTCGGGTCGAAAACATGCTCCGACTCCTGCAGGTGGATTTCGCGAACGTTTTGTGATGAACGCCGTCCCGTTTTCTCCACCGTCTCATCCCTGGACGGTGTCTGAGGCAGCGGACAGCCAACAGGCTCTTAACGGGACAGTGGATCCACTGGCAGACCGGCGTCAAGCCTGCCAAAATAAAACCTCACCGGCTTTCAAAATAAAAGCTCTACGCTCGGCCGTGTGCCGCACGTTCGTCCCGTCTGGGCTACCTGGTTGATCCTGTATGAGGTAATCCTGCCAGTAGCATATGCTTCTCTCAAAGATTAAACCACGCAAATCTAAGTACACACGGCCGGTACAGTGAAACTGCGAATGGCTCTTTTTTTTTTTTCAAAAAAAAAACAACAAACTTTTTTCCCGTTTTTTTTTTTAGAAAAAATGCAAAAAAAAAAAGTTTTTTTCTGCTTTTTTTAAATGCAAAAAAACCTTTTTTTTCTCCCGTTTCTCTTCCCTTCCCCTTAGCCAACCTCCTTACAGACTATCAGATCAAATCATAACGGCTAAATCTGGTTTCCAGTGTTTGTGGTCCAACCTCCACACCTGAGCATCACAGTGAAGCTATGATGGAGCTGCATGATTGAGAAGAGAAGATAAACTTCATTCATCCTGCCAGAGTTTTTTTTTTACTAGAGTACAATACAACCAATAAAGGTTAATGAAATATACACAACTACACAGAGGTTAAATAGAAATAAAACAAGAATACAAAATGTGAAGTGTCTCGGTGTTTGTGTGACGAGTCTAAGTGGATGCCAAGGAATAGTGTCTAAAAAAATAAATAAAACTGAAAATAAAATAACACACTTACAAAATGTAAACTGTAGCAAGAACAACAAACAGATAAACAAGAAGTGAACTGAAAATAAAAGTAAACAGATGTATAGAAATACTGCACTTGAACAATGCTAATACAGATAGAGACAATCAAGGAAAAGTCAGATGCTGCTGCACATGGAAATAAGTCAGTTGATCATGTATTCCTCCTGCAGAAGAGGGAGGAAGTGTACAGTCTGATTTACACTTCCTCCTGCAGAAGAGGGAGGAAGTGTACAGTCTGATTTCCACAGGTAGGAAAGACCTCCTGTGTGGTTCTGTGGTGCATCTCAGTGGTCTCAGTCCGTGACTGAAGGAGGTCTGACAGGACGTCAGTGTGGCATGCAGGGGGTGAGAGGTGTTGTCCGTGATGCTAAGCAGCTTCCTCAGAATCCTCCTCTCTGACATCTCCACCAGACTCCAGCTCAAACCCCAGGACAGAGCCAGCTCTCCTGATGAGACTTAAGTCTGTTCGTGTCAGCTGCCTTCAGTCTGCAAACTGCAACGTAGAAGACGACGCTGGAGACCACCAAGCGATAAAACATCTGCAGCATGTTTCTAAACGCATCCAACACGGTTGTTTAAGAAATGAGAAGCTCCTCGCTGCATCAGCTAGGGTTAAATAAGTTGTTGCAGCTGAAACTCGTTCATCACTGCAGTAATTATCCAATGGAAGCCTCTTACCTATTTGCTGAGTTAAATCCAGGTGGCGACTTTTTTTTGGTCAGGCAGGCAGACTGTCTGTTTATCTATCTATCTATCTATCTACGGGAAGACAGAATAACTCTGTTCACAGCTCACCACCTCCATGGTACAACACCTGATCAGATGTTTGGTGGACAGAATGCAAGATAAAAAGACAGTTCACTGGCAGTTTGCTACACATGTGGATCCAGCAGCAGCCTCCACAGGTATTTATTTTTTCTCCTATTATGAATAAGGAATGACTGCTGACATTTCTGGTGATGATGAGCTTCACTATTATTATTATTATCAAGATGCAAACAGAGTCTGACAAACTTCGAACACAACTGTGGAAGTGAACCGATTCCTGGCTGGTCTCCTCTGGAAAAAAGTGCAGAGCCGCTGACATACTGGGCCACCCACAAAACTGTTTGCCCAAACCTGTGCAATGTAGCCAAACATTTCCCGTGTACCCCGAACTCATCTGTGCCGTGTGAACGAGGTTTTTTCCAAGGCTGGGGATATAGTCTGTAAAAGAAGAAACTGCTTAAGTCCAAAAACTGTGGATAAACTGTTTCTTAATAAAAACTCACGACCAGTTCCACAAGCACACCCTTTTTACCAATGAACCCCAAGACATACTACCAAAATCCATAAGATAATCTGCATTTGCACCAGTCCCATGTGAAAATGACATCGGTCTGTATTTATAGAGCATCTCATGAATCATTTCAATGTTTCAGAACACAAAATGGAAGTGAAGAGTTACAGACAGACATGCCAAATAAGAAACATGCTTCTCAATAGTTATTGTCATTATTATTAGTAGTAATATTATTATTATTGGAGCCACTAGAAATCATTCAATCATCTAGTGTAGATGAAGAGGAATGTGGATGCAGAATTAAATCCAAAACGGTCCATGAACCAATCAACAACACGTCTCGACTGCATTTCATTTTATTGACCACTAGATGTCCTACTGGAGCTCTGTGTGTCATTGAAGCATCTAGTAATGAAGCATGTTTTGAATAAAGTGTGGAAGCTTCAACAAATCCTCAATCAGCCTTTTAAATGGCATCATAAGCTGTGTCCAGTGAATGTAGCCGCAGGGCATCCGACGTAAAACTTTGGCCAAATCAAACATGCAAATCAAATGTATGACTTCCATACAGGATCGGTCGAGGCCCGGGTTAACAACGACCGCCATCGGTGCTGTCGACCTACAGGGTGCTGGTGGAAAATGGACTACTGTTCGTCGAAGAAGGAGGGGAGGAAGGTGTGTTCATAGGAAGAGAGAGAAGAGGAACACCAAGAGTCTAGGACTGAGAGTAGGGACTTTGAATGTTGGAACTATGACAGGAAAAGGTAGAGAGCTGGTTGACATGATGCAGAGAAGGAAGGTGGACATACTGTGTGTCCAGGAGACCAGGTGGAAAGGTAGTAAAGCTGGAAGTTTAGGAGCAGAGTTCAAGTTGTTCTATCATGGTGTAGATAGAAAGAGAAATGGAGTAGGAGTTATCTTGAAGGAGGAGTTTGTTAGGAATGTCCTGGAGGTAAAAAGAGTGTCAGATCAAGCGATGAGCATGAAGCTAGAAATCGAAGGTGTGATGTTCAATGTTGTTAGTGGGTATGCTCCACAGGTAGGATGTGAGCGGGAGGAGAAGCAGAAATTCTGGTTGGACCTTGATGAAGTGATGCAGAGCATCCCTAGGAGAGAGTTGTCATTGGTGCAGACTTCAATGGACATGTTGGTGCAGGAAACAGAAATGATGAGGAGGTCATGGGCAGGTTTGGTATCCAGGAGAGGAACGCAGAAGGACAGATGGTGGTTGACTTTGCAAAAAGGATGGAAATGGCTGTAGTGAATACTTTCTTCCAGAAGAGGCAGGAACATAGGGTGACCTATAAGAGTGGAGGTAGGAGCACACAGGTCGACTACATCTTGTGTAGACGGTGTGATCTGAAGGAGATCAGTCACGGCAAAGTAGTGGTAGGTGAGAGTGTTACCAGACAGCATAGGATGGTGGTGTGTAGGATGACCCTGGTGGTGTAGAAGATGAAGAGGGCAAAGGCAGAGAAGAAGACCAAATGGTGGAAGCTGAAAAGGAAGAGTGTTGTATGACTTTCAGGAAAGAGTTGAGACAGGCTTTGGATTGTCAGGAGGTGCTTCCAGATGACTGGACAACCACAGCAAATGTGATCAGGGAGACAGGATAGGTCGGAGAGTATTTGGTGTGTCATCTGGAAGGAAAGGCGATAAGGAGATTTGGTAGTGGAATGAGGAGGTGCAGGAGTGGATCCAGAGAAAGAGGTTAGCTAAGAAGAAGTGGGACACTGAGAGGACTGAAGAGAGTAGACAGGAGTACAGGGAGATGCAGCGTAAGGTGAAAGTAGAGGTGGCAAAGGCCAAACAAGGGGCTTACGATGACTTGTATGCTAGGTTGGACAGTAAGGAGGAAGAGACTGATCTGTACAGGTTGGCAAGGCAGAGAGACAGAGATGGGAAGGACGTGCAGCAGGTTAGGGTGATAAAGGATAAGGATGGAAGTGTGTTGACAGGTGCCAATAGTGTGATGGGAAGATGGAAAGAGTACTTTGAAGAGTTGATGAATGAGGAAAATGAGAGAGAACAAAGAGTAGAAAAGGTGACTGTTGGGGACCAGGAAGTAGCAAAGATTAGTAAGGATGAAGTGAGGAGGGCATTGAAGAGGATGAAGAGTGGAAAGGCACTTGGTCCTGATGATATACCTGTGGAGGTATGGAAGTGTCTCGGAGAGGTAGCAGTAGAGTTTCTGACTGGGTTGTTCAACAGGATCTTAGATAGTGAGAAGATGCCCGAGGAATGGAGAAGAAGTGTGCTGGTGCCCATCTTTAATAACAAGGGAGATGTGCAGAGTTGTGGCAACTAGAGAGGAATAAAGCTGATGAGCCACATGATGAAGCTATGGGAAAGAGTAGTTGAAGCTAGACTAAGGGCAGAGATGAACATCTGTGAGCAGCAGTATGGTTTCATGCCAAGAAAGAGTACAACAGATGCAATATTTGCTTTGAGAATGTTGATAAGAGAAGTACAGAGAAGGTCAGAAGGAGCTGCATTGTGTCTTTGTAGATCTGGAGAAAGCTTCTGACAGGGTGCCCAGAGAGGAACTGTGGTTTTGTATGAGGAAGTCTGGAGTGGCAGAGAAGTATGTTAGAGTGGTGCAGGACATGTATGAGGACTGTAAGACAGTGGTGAGGTGTGCTGTAGGTGTGACAGAGGAGTTCAAGGTGGAGGTGGGACTACATCAGGGATCAGCTCTGAGCCTCTTCTTGTTTGCTATGGTGATGGACAGGATGACAGACAAAGTTAGACAGGAGTCTCCATGGACTATGATGTTTGCAGATGACATTGTGATCTGTCGTGAGAGCAGGGAACAGGTGGAGGAGAAGCTAGAGGTGTGGAGGTTTGCCCTGGAAAGGAGAGGAATGAAGGTTAGCCGCAGCAAGATGAAGTATCTGTGTGTGAATGAGAGGGACCCAAGTGGAAGAGTGAGGTTACAGGGAGAAGAGATCAAGAAGGTGGAGGATTTTAAGTACTTAGGGTCAACAGTCCAGAGCAATGGAGAGTGTGGAAAAGAGGTGAAGAAGCGTGTACAGGCAGGCTGGAACGGCTGGAGAAAAGTGTCAGGTGTGATGTGTGATAGAAGAGTTTCAGCTAAAATGAAAGGAAAGGTTTACAAAACGCTGGTGAGACCAGCCATGTTGTTTGGTCTGGAGACAGTGTCCCTGAGGAAAAGACAGGAGGCAGAGCTGGAGGTAGCAGAACTGAAGATGCTGAGGTTCTCTTTGGGAGTCACCAGGATGGATAGGATCAGGAATGAGCACATCACAGGGACAGCACATGTTAGAGGCTTTGGAGATAAAGTCAGAGAGGCCAGACTGAGATGGTTCGGACATGTCCAGAGGAGAGAGAGTGAATATATTGGTAGAAGGATGCTGAGTTTCCCACTGCCAGGCAGGAGGCCTAGAAGAAGACCAAAGAGGAGGTTTATGAATGTCATTAGGGAGGACATGAAGGTGGTTGGTGTGGGAGAGGAGGATGCAGAGGACAGGGTTAGATGGAGGCAATTGATTCGCTGTGGCGACCCCTGAAGGGAAAAGCCGAAAGGAAAAGAAGAAGATAAGCTGTGCCAGTGAATGAGCAGCAGCATCCTGTTCAGGTTGTGAGGAGAAGTAAAAAGCTTACAGCACCTGGTATTCCCAAGCAGTCTCCCATCCAAGTACTAACCAAGCCCAACCCTGCTTAGCTTCCGAGATCAGACGAGATCGGGCGTATTCAGGCTGGTATGGCCGTAAGCGACAGGCTTACCAATCAACCACAGTTTTATAGATGCTTTGATAAGACATGCTGTCATATTTTCTCCCTTGTAGCGCTTCTTCAACCTGAAATAAACACTTAAATTGAATGAACACGTCTTTTCAGAAGCCTGTCTGTGTGACTCTGTTGTCCATGATGTGATATGAGGTCATTTATTGTCTCTGACGTGTTTCTGTGTCTCAAACGTTTTCATGTTGGGCTGAAAGTGAAGCTGCAATTAAACACCTTGTTGTGTAATGGCGGCTCTTCACTGCCGTGGTGGACAAAGAGAGAGAGAGTGTGAGTGTGAGTGTGAGTGTGTGTGTTCAGAGCTTCTCGACAGTGAATGAGCATCAGCGTCCTGTTCAGGTTGTGAGGAGAAGTAAAAAGCTTACAGCACCTGGTATTCCCAGGCGGTCTCCCATCCAAGTACTAACCAGGCCCGACCCTGCTTAGCTTCCGAGATCAGGCGTATTCAGGCTGGTATGGCCGTAAGCAAAAACCTTGGGAACTATGGGACCTTTTCTACATGTCCATCATCTGAGTCCTGATGTCCATGTGAACATGACTAGAAGCTCTCCATTAAGCTCCACAGCTGTCTTTCAAACCCAGGTATGACGTTGTTGAAGAGCAGCATCTCTCTCCTGGCAAGTGTAGATTCTCAACCACTGAGTTATCAGCTCCTTGTGTATATTTGTCTCTGTTGTTCCCTGTGTGACATACAAAGAGACCACAGCTAGGATGAAATGTCTCATTTGCTGAAATAATCAATGAATTCAATTTTATTTATATAGCACCAATTACTGTCAAATTGTCTCAAGACACTTTACAGAAGGTTGAGAGGGACAGAAGAGGTAGAGAGGTAGAAAGATGGAGAGGGGAGCCGGCGGGATGGGAGACGAGGAGGAGGATGGGAAACAAGGAACATACAACATACAATAAATAAACCAACAAAACAAAAAATAAACTTCCTGTCATGTGGAAAGTAAACCCCATCATGTCTGAGTAGTTTTGAGATTTCAGTGTGGTTGTATGTTTTGGGGCTTAATAAACCCCTCTTGCCTTACCTGTATCAGTTCCATCAGCATGTTCTTGATGTGCTGACCCTCTGCTCCTCCCGTTGCATCGAACAGCTGCAGGAGCTTTGCAGTGTACCTGTTCAGCTGGGACATCAACGTTGACTGTAGTGGAACTGCAGTGCACCTACGAACCTCCTCAGTCATCTGAAAGACAGCAGGTGTTTGGGACTTTCAGGAGGTGTAAACACAGCCTCTGAATTTTATGCAATCATTATTACCGTTTAAAATAAGTGTAGGTTCAGGAACAGTAAAATGAGAAATGATTTACCTGGAATGGTTCGAAGAGGGGAGGCCAGCTCTCTTTAAATTCTGCCACTCCTGGGGACTGCACAACCACTTCCAATCTACTGTAGCTGTATGTTTTGGCCATCATGTAACTAATACTATAATTTACAGGGCCATCCCATCTGTCACAGAACAAAACAAAGAGAGGTATTACTGTGGGTATAGGTTTTAACAAAAGTCCCACTTTGTAGCAACAGTTCAGCAGAATGCTGAAAATTATTTAACCTATGTTTTCCTGTAAAACTTTACAATTTACTATTTAACTTCACCTGACTATCCATAAGGGGTGAAGAGATGAATGAACACCTTAAATCTGTGTGTAAATTACAGTATAACACAAAAACCATGTACTGCAATAGCCTCTAACCTGGTTGATTTACTTTAGGATATAAATTGCTGCACCTGATGTTGACACAGAGCTTCTGGGTTGTATTTCTCTGATCTGAAGGTCTTCTGAAGAAGCAACAAGATCATCAAAAAGGATTTCAATGCAAAGAAACAACTAATAAAAAAAATATTACTATATAACAAGTGGATTTAAAGTCTACTAGTGAATTTCAATAAATAGTAATATTGTGAAAAGTTCATTAGTTTAATAATTTGGTTAAAATATACTTTTATATATTCTATTTTACTTAGATGGGCAGTAAAATATTTCAAGCCTGTATACATTTTAACGATAATAGGTCATGCAAATCTAACATCCATTATCTCAGATTATTAGAATATTTTTTTTAAAAATTCCACAGACCACACCACCTATGCCTGCCATTCCCTATCCATGGGAGAGCTGTTTTTATCTGCCATTTAGTAATTTTCTTTGCCATAACAGCAGTAAGTACTAAGTCTGTGAGTGTGCGTGCAGCGCTCAGACACCACCCGTCCGCAGCTGTTCTGCAGCCACAGCGATTTAGGAAATGCTCCCGGTTGAAGCCATCAGTCACCATGCACTGCTAGCATTAGCTTCACTATCCGGAGCTCCAAAAACGGTGTTTTAACAGAGCCCTAGAAATTGGCCATCCACACAGAATCGAACAGGAACTACAAACAGCGCTGCTAATGATTAGCTGGCATGTTAGCATTAGCCCCGCGCACAGCTAGCTGCTAGCTGGAATTTCTACAGTAGCAGTAAAAAATAAATAACAGTAGCAGTAACAGAATGAAAATAATTATAATCCTACTAGAAAACGATCATGAAGACAACGCTTGTGGATAATATACAGTAGAAACCTCATTTGTCTACGAAATATACTTTGTAAGGTTAGCCGTTTTTCACTACACCACATTAAGCAACATTACTGACCTTGTGGCCTACAATGCTGGCTAACATAGTGGGAAAACAAGACAAGCCATGCTTCTGCATTAAAGTCGGGGTTGAACATTGCAGCAGGCTCGTGTTCATTCGGCTAAAACCTATTTTTGAGCAATGAAAACTGTTACTTACATGTCTGTAGCTTCTCTGTGAAGACCAAGTCAACCAAAGGAAGGCACCAGTGTTTGAATGATGACTGGACATGTTCGTCCTGCAGGATGTAGGCGTGCTCGAAAGCTGTAGTTTGAGTAAACTCTCTAAAATTGAGTTTGCTTAATCAATTTTTTGAGAAGTTCAGTAAAATCAGTTTCAGGATAGAAATTTTTAAGTTAGTTAAATATTCACACTTATTACTTATCTGTAACTTTCAGAAACACAAAATAAAATTTAAATTGATTTATTGGAGCATATATATATATATTTTTAAAAATTAATATGAACCTCACCACCGGTAAGTGTACAGGGATCTGGGAGCCTCTTGCTATTTGTTAAAGTGAGCTTTTTAAAGTATTCTTCACTATCTTTTACTGATAATGCACCCTGATGGCTTGACAAACCACTGCTCGTCGCCAAACTTCCGTTGCCAGGGTGCGCGCGCAGCCCTCTTTGTTTACCAACCAGCAGTAAACTAACCTCATTGGTGCATTCAAGTGCAGTCGAACAACAAAGTTGCGTTCAGAAACATCTGAAATCGGATTATCAGTAATGTAAATTTCCAACGAAAATTTCAAAAAGTCAGAGGAGTGTCTGTGTGCTGCTCACATTATCTGATCATTGTCCTTTAAAGTCACACCTGACCAGGTGGATAAGGTCAGTGGTTAAGAATTTGTCAGGAGTTGAACAGCTGAAAAACATTTTGTGTACAAATCGCTACATTTAACGTTTTCAGCATAATCGAAATGTGATGTTTCACGTACTACCATTTACATACTGCGTTCATGCTTTTCTTCATTATACTTTAAGGAAGTCTAAATTATGCAAAAAGACCCACTGACAGTGTTCCATCTTAGCAACAAATGAAATCATTATTTTTTTTAACGTCAGAATTTAATTTGTCTGGTTAATGCACTTGTGAAATATGTAAGCATGTCATACATAGATAATCAGAGAAACTACTAAAGTCATGCATGAGGCTGATTGGACCACCACACCCACCGTAGACAGAACACCAAACTCCATTCAGTATTGTAATAAAACAGAAAATCTCATGACAGCCCAATAGCAGTGGTAACTTGAGAAAGATAATGTTTAATATATATGAATCTAAAATATTTTATTTGTATGACTAAACAAATTGTTTAAGCATATTGTATGCCATCAATGAAAGAAGTAATGCAGATTAGCTTAATGACCTGTCATATTTTAAGGATACTCATTTAAAAAAAAAAAAAAAATCAATATTCTAATTTTATTTTGTAGTCCAACCGACTATGCACTCAGCACTAGTTGTGTAACTTTACACATCAGGGTGTGAGGCGCCCAGATGCACCATCAGTGTGTCCAAAGACAATAGATGGAGGCTGCTGGAGGGAAACAGGAGGGTGAAGCCCCTGTTTAAAAATGCAGTACACTGCCTGTCCAAAAAAGTCACCACTTGGATTTAACTACGCAAATAGGTCAGAGCCTTCCATTGAATAATTACTGCAGTGATGAATATGTTTCAGCTGCAACAACTTATTTAACCCTAGCTGATGCAATGAGGGGCTTCTCATTTCTTAAACAACCATGTTGGAAGACACATCCTGTGGTCATGAGAAGGATGTTAATCTGTTTTAGAAGGGTCAGATTATTGCAAATCATTTGCATCAAGCAAAGAAAACATCTAAGGCGATTGCCGAAACTACCAAAATCGGGTCGAGAACAGTCCCAACGCATTAGGATCGTGGTGAACCATCATCTTCGAGGAACAAATGAGGTCAGAAAAAACTCTTAGATGATTGTAGGAAATCAATTGTAGAACTCACACCCATGTTTAACAGTGAAAGTAAGAGTATTTCCACAACACAATGCAAAGGGGACTCAAAGGGTTGGGACTTTTCAAATGAGTGGATCAAGGAGCTTGAGACATCATTTTCACACATGGATTGGCCTCCACTGAGACCAGACATCAGGCCTACAGCTAAAGGCAGTCCAATAAACTATTAGTGTGTGCTTTTTTCCTTAAGATAACACTGACACTACCAATAATGATGGAAAAGGAACTATAATACAAAGGCCTACTAACTAGGCTACAGTCTAACTCCGTAAGATGGCTTCTGTTTGTGAGGTTCTGTGTTGCCATCTAGTGTTCAGGACCCAAGCATGTTGTTTTGTTCACTTTATTTCATCACCTTTGTTTTTACAGCATGTTTCATACAAGTCAATTCAACATGTTCCATAATACAGAACATTTCAATAAATCCCAAGATAAAAAAAATTGACATTACCACTGCTTGATAAAATAATAGCATATATGTACAACACACTTCTGTGTATTAAATCAACAAACATTTTTGAAGTTACATTGCAAAAGGAGATTATATGCATGTAAAAGTTTGGACATAATTTTGGTGGCACAACATTAAAAAAAAAAAAAAAAAAAAAAAAAAAAAGCCAGTGGTAACATTGTCAAACCCAACAATTAATGGAAGTTCTAGTTCTACTTTTTTGTTGTCCAATTTTATTGTACTTGTGCAATGACAAAAGCATTTTATAAAAATGTGGTGACAAAAAAAAGCTGAAACCGCTCAATAGCGAGTGGAACAATGCTTTTGTTTCTGCACAAGAACAAACAGTATCTAACTCTGTATACGAAAACAATCTCTGTAAATGTAAAGAACCCAAAGCTAAAAACTTTTACATTAGCAGGAGAAGTATAGCTTTGAAAAAAAATAAAATTAAACATACTAAAACTACTACTAGCTAAACCCAACAGCAGAAGGTGTGATAAATCTAGACAATCACAAAAACAGAGAAAAACGGGCCAGACATGGGTTTAAACGCTGATGTACCTTATTTCTGGGTTACATAGCTGACACCCACACATCTGGCACCATATAAGTCACATGTTTTCTCTCAGCGTCAAATATTCATTCACTTTAAAATGTGACCAAACCAGACTGAGCTGCTGTAAAGTTATATTACACACATTTCACAAGTCAGACATGGTGGCCCTTATACACAAAGCAGAAATCCTGTCTGCTGTATATCACTGAAAAGAGATCAAGTACATCACAATAAAGCATGTTCGAGTTTCAATTAGCAGTGAATGAACTATTTACTGATAAAGAAAATATGAAAATGACACATACAGAGTAGTATATCAGCTAGGCAGATTACTGGATTCAGTGTTCAGCATTTTACTCGTTTCCTTTTTTTTTTTTTTTAACTTTTTCCTTGCATAATCCTTTAAAAACACACTACTGTGATGCGACTGCTTCGCTATATGTAGTCACCACCATGTTTCCTGCTGTATTATCCTGCCCTCAGCACTATCTGATGGTAAAAAGTACTCATTTAACGAGACAGTTGTAAAACAAGGGCATTTAGATAAAGTTTCGCAGTAGAGTTTGTGGTATTCAGAATTCTTGCACCAAGATTGTAATTTTTACTATAAATTTATGGTTACAAATATCAGTTATCGCTCTCCTTGATAACTAATAATCTGTATCAGCATTGACCTTGGAAAAAATAAAACAATGGACACCTAAAGTCCATGTTTACGGTGTCATCTGTATGTTATTTGCATCAAATACCATATATACTGTGCCATTATGAGCAAATATAATTAGCCATGTATGAGACAAATACATTGAAATCTGAACTTGTATTCTACTAAAGAAAACTATATTTTGGGGGGAATCTGAAATCTCTATCCAGTGCCTATTATAGATGTATAATGTAGGTTTTGCATACAAAAAGACATGAATCTTGCTCTGGGGAGTGTTAATACTCCAAACAGTGATTGTACCTGCTGACCCCACTCACCCACTGCCTGCTAAAAACACATCAGATGGGATTTGTGGGCACCGTAATGGGTTTCCCTGCTTTTCCCAAACTGATATGAACTCTTTCTGCCTCCTCTCAGTCACACGTACAGCATGTTAATGTGAAGCCCTTTTCAGAAATATGACACACAACACTGCCGTCCTCACTGATCTGTTAAAGTCAAAGTACGTCCACATTGACGTTATGTGTGAATACACAAAAGGACTAAATCTAAATCCGCTAATGTAACAACTGATTCAACTGCAGCTTCTGCTTACTTGTCACAATGTGGCTCGCAATTAGATTCTGAACAATCACGTCTCCATTTTGGGGAAAGTTTATAACTAATTATTGAAATTACTTATGTTGTTCAACGCATAAATGCATACAACCTTCTTGCTTTATGGATCCTGATACTATTTATAGCTCTAGATATTTGATAAAGTCAGAGGAAAGACTCCTACAAACAACTAACTAGAAGCACACTGCTCGTGTATGCCTGTCTGTTGATCCTGTAGTATGCAGTTCAGACTTGTGCTGAGTCTAAGTGATGCAGAAATGTCACCATTTTGGACTGTACTTTTAGAGAAAAGCAACGAGGGTGCTAATTCAGACATAAAACCAGTGCATTGAGATGCCATCAGGTTGGTGGAAAGGAGTGCATGTCTGAAAGGGGCCTAAAAAACAAGTCAAAGAAAATGTCTGATTATGCTTCCTTTTAACTTTAAATGACAGCAGTGCTTTTTAGCCAATTATAACTGTGTCCACGGGAAATACCTTGAATGTGAGTTAGCTCGTCATTGGGGTGAAGGCTAACAGAGATACGACAGAGGATGGTGGTTTGATGCAGGTTTGAGGTCTTAGTCATCGTAGTCTCTCCTTGTTGGCTTGGGGTTGGAGGGCACTGGTGGTCTGTCACGGTCGTAGGGCTCATCATCGCGGTTGTCATCGTCGTAGCGAGGGTCTCTGCGGTCGTAGCGTCGCTCGTCATCATAGTGGCGGTCGTCGTCATAGCGCTCATTGCGGTCACTGTGCCTTTCACGGCGGTCGTAGTCGCTGCGTCGGTCGGTGTAGTCACTGCGCCGATCGTCATAGTCACTGCGCCGGTCATCGTAGTCGCTGCGGCGATCATCGTAGTCACGGTCATAGTTGCGCTCACTTCTGTCTTCATACTGGTCACGTCGATCACCAGAACCCTCATAACTACGATTGCTGTCCTGCCTGTCAGCTGGGGGCCTCTCGCCATTTCTGTCCGGCTCCTTGTCATGGTACTCTTCCTCACGAACTCTGGAGGGAGGACGGAAACAAACAGTTTGAGGAACACAGTTTGCATGAATTTTCTAAAGAAATCCAGTGGCTACGTTGTTTTATTCGCTGATTTATTTAAACTATCGGATTGTATGATTATTTTTCATCCCATGCATCGAGGTAGATCGGGGGTAGGTGGGGTATTGTCTGTGTTTAAAATCAGAAATGCTCATTTGAAGACCACTTGTGTAAAGAATAAAAGTTTTATAGGATTTCTGATGGTAAGATTTAGAAATACGTCTTTGGTTTCACTGATAAAAACATAATGTGCAGGCTGCATCAAACAAAAAGATAGACAAAGAATAAAAAAAGTTCTTTCGCCATGCACAAGCGTAAATAAATACGTAATGTAAGGTACCATCCCTCCGTCTATAAAGCTCTTTGTCATTGTCTGTCTTGATGATTCATTTATATACTTGAAGAGGACATAAAACTGAAACTGACATTTTGCTGACAGTTATTTTTTGGTCTCTTTGCTTCCTCAGCAAGAATACTCTCTTCCTTTAAAAGCAATTACAAAACTCAATACCCTTTTTAATTACTTCCTTATGAAAAATGACACTGCATAAACCACTTCTCACAGTCAGAATCTTAACGGAGAAAACACTGTCAGTTTCTCTGCCTGTAAACCATGAATGCCCTGAAATTACTGACCGCCTGCTCATTCAACCTGATGAACAACATCAAGTTCTGTTAACAGCATAACATCATCTTTTTCTGCGTTTGAATGCATCTTTACAGGAGAGAACAAAACATTACCCCATCGCATATTCCTCATCCTTTTTCTTCTTTCTGCAGCAGCAGCAGTAGATGATGACAACGAGGGCGATCAAGGCGGCGACGACTCCTGCAATGATTCCTGCAGTGGAACCGATGTTCATGGACGCTGCAGGATTGAAGGAAAATTATTTGAGAGAAGCAATAGGAGAAGGATGTATATTATAGCAAACTACTATGAAGATGTATTTATTGAAAATAAATGAAAAGCGGCTATAAGAAGGTTTCTCTTACGTGGCATGACTGTTAGGGTGATGTTGCAGGAAGCAGACCTGATCTTGTTGGTTGAGGTGCAGGTGTAGTATCCTGATGTGTCTATGGAGATATTAAATAGAGACAGGACGCCTCCCTCTGAAACACAAAGAGTCAGTCACTTATGCTGAACATGTATATTATTACTATCAGGATTTATTTATTTTATGGACAACATATTTAATAGTACTACTGCTGTGGATAGTCTGAAAGCTACAAATTACTCCAAAAAAACAATAACTGGTGTTTATTTTAATCAATCAACACTGTTTCTGAAGTAGTTTCTGAAAGTTTATTGTACATTTTGTACAATACCACAGGAGAAGACCAACAATCCTCTCATCTACGGGAATTACTCATCATAAAGCCTTGAAAGCAGAGCCTGATTTTAACTTATTTCACATGATGATGCACAGAAAGGCCAAACACATGCACATATTGTCTTTAAGAGAGTGCTGAGAAGACCGTTTCTCTTCTTCTGGAAAATGTCCTGCTCAGTGCACATTCTGATCACTTTCTGGTCATTCCCCCAAACTTATTACGCCCACAAACATTAGATAAGGTCATTAGAATCAGCCTGAAAAACCCAGGTTTTGCTGCAAAACTTAATTGTGACTCTACATCTTGAAAACATTCAACCAGCACTCTGAAACTCAATTGTTAGTTCCACGTGTGTTCAGAGTGAAGGTCTTTAATTTAGGAGCACTGCATGCCTTCCTGTGATTCACCTTTAAATAAAAACAAAGCTGAGAATTGACTCAGAAGTGGCCTTGTGAAAAATTTTTTACTTGTTTACCAGATTGAAGAGTGTGACTACCCTCAGCCTGATCATGGCCATAGTTGTTCCTTTGCGACAGCAAGTAAACCTCTTTGCACTGATAGCTGCCTTGTTTTCCCAGGATTAAGGTGTCGCTGGTACTTACTCTCAGTGGTTCTGGGGTCTCGAACCTGAGGCATTTTCCGTACATCACGACTGTCCCACTTGTACGTGGGCGCTGGAGAGCCCTCCTCAGACTTGCAGGTCAGGTTGATGTTCTGGCCATACTCTGCCTTTCCCTCGATCTTACAGATGGGCGTAGATGGAGCCACTAGAATAAAGATGAATATAGATAGAGACAGACATATAGGGGAGGTTACCAGCTGTCTGCAATACCTTTAGACCGTGGGCTGAAATGAACAGTGGGAGAATCCAGAACCTTCTTGCTGTGAGGTGAAAGTGTCAACTACTATTTGCTTTTAACCCTCTGAACCTCAAAACCGGTCAGCAGGTTTTAAGGGCATGCTGTCTTTATAAAATTGGCAGAATTACAGTTTATCAGAACCAGATACCGTCAAAACTAAAAGAATTGACAGATTTTTATCTCTGCAGTGGTCCGTGAACAACTCATCTGTGCTATTCCTTGTTTGGTTTGCACTGTTTCAATCTCACCCCAGCTGATCGAGGCAGAACCCTGAGCCTGGTTCTGTTGAAGGTTTTTTTTCCCTCCTCCCTATCTATGTTTTTTGGTTATTTCCAACTGTCGCCAACTGCTTGCTAGGGAATCTGAAGGCAGCTTTGATTTGCTAGGTTCTCCGTTCTTTGTTTAAAATTCACATTCTCTGTACTTTACTATGTTAAGCTAACGATGTGATATTTCTGGTACTCTACAATTTCATTTAGCAGATGCTTTTATCCAAAGCGACGTACATCTGAGAGTAGATACAACACATGAAAGGATCTAGTCAGGAGAAAACAACCTGGATAAGAGCCAGAAAACAAGTTCAAGTGTGATAATAAGACCTAGGTACCTACAGACAGTTGGAAGTATTTTGATGATATTTCTTCAAAATCACTTTAATGTCTCATTTGAAAATTTGACGCAAATAAGTTTGCTCCAAGCAGATCCTGGGGGAAAAATAACAAAACAAGAAAAACTATGCACTCTGTGGCACAACTGGAATACCATTAGTGACTCATCTCTGACCACCAGCCATAAAAAATATAAATCTGTAGAGTTACTTTTGATTTTTTCCAAGTATTGGTAACATCTGTGGTTAATTGGAAAACTGTTGGACTTGTTGATGTGAGCAATTAAAGAAATTCTCATTCAGTTTTGTTTCTTTGTATGATTTACGAGGGGCGTTCGATAAGTAATGCCCCTGACACACTTCCAGTGGTCTGATCTAGCTGAAATTTTGCATGTGCAATTATTTATATCTCTATGGATGGTGTGGCAAATTACAGCTGTGAACGAGTTGTGGTTTCTGATTTACACGTGTTTGAACTGGGTCAGGTGTGAAATTGAGCCTGTCGAGTGTCGCGCAGTTATCCAGTTTTGGTATTTGAAAGGACGCACACCACAGAAGACTTTTGATGAAATGAAAGAAACTTATGGTGATGATGCCCCATCATATGACCTTGTAAAACACTGGCATCGTGAATTCAAACATTGTTGGAACTCTGTAGAAACAGCACCCAGACCTGGTCGCCCCCCTGGTCGCCCCCAGAAGGAGGGCAACCAGGTCTGGGAGCTGTTTCTACAGAGTTCCAACCATGTTTGAATTCACGATGCCAGTGTTTTACAAGGTCATATGATGGGGCATCATCACCATAACTTTCTTTCATTTCATCGAAAGTCTTCTGTGATGTGCGTCCTTTCAAATACAAAAACCGGATAACTGCACAAAACTCGATAGGCTCAATTTCACACTTCACTCAGTTCAAAGATGTATAAATCAGAAATCACAACTAGTTCACAGTTGTAATTTGTCACATAACCCATAGAGATATAAATCATTGCACATGCAAAATTTCAGCTAGATCAGACAACTGGAAGTGGGTCAGGGGCATTACTTATTGAACGCCCTCGTAAGACAATACAGCTTTATTATCCTGTACAAGACTCTTGAGTTCTCTCTACCTCTAACCATGGTTGTGCCGTTTCAATAGAAGTGCAGGACTTTATATTGCAGGAAAAATGCGGATAAACTGCTTGGGGTTCAGAGGATTAAAACTCATATCTTGTTTCATGATTTAGATACATTGACTTGGATAAGTGTTAGACATATCTTTCTGATACTACACTGCACTAGGAACAACCAGCAGACATAACAAGCCTAAACATTTAATGGTATTTAATTGCTGATACTGGATCTAACACTAAAATATTCCTTTGAAAAACAATTAAATGTTACCTAGAACCACCAAACGCGTGTTGGCGGCTGGCTTGCCCTCATCGTCACCTGGGATCTGGACTCGACACTCAAAATTCTTGTTGTCCGCCAGTGTGATGTCATTCAGCTTCAGGTTAGCCTTTCCAGTATTGATGTCTACATCCATGGACACTCGGCCTTCGTATCGTTTTTTAATGTCCACATGTTTAATGGGGTGATAGTAGGCCATGATCTGGAGCTGTTGGAAAATGATAGATAGATAGAAGATGGATGATAGATGATAGATGATAGACAGATAGATAGATAGATATGTACTGACCTCTTCAGCATTAGCTGCTATACCCTCAACAGACCATGTGATGGTGACTTGGGGTGGTGTTGAGCCTGGTTTGGGTGTGAATTTGCAGGGCAGTGTGATGTTGTCACCCCGGGCGAACTCGTACAGTTCTTGAGTGATGACAACATTGAGGGCGCCAACACCTGACAAAGCTAATATAAAAACAACCACACGGATAATTACAATTAACACACAATTACGCTTTCATTTATGCAATGGAGCCTTTTTGCAGCAAAAATTGCAGATCTGGAGCTAAAAACAACTCATTGCCCCACCCTCCCACCCACATACTCACAGAACAGAGGAAATGAACAATAAATGGCAGAGTTTATCAGCAAAACATTCACAATTCACACCCTGCAGAAGTATTCACTGTTTTTGATTTTTTAGGGGGATTTTGGCCAAAATAAACGTCACTTTGGGCACCATAATTGGCTCTGGGAACTTATAATGGGGAATGTATTGACCATTTCACATTGTATTTGATAAAATAAGTGGTAGATTAATCAATAATGGAAACAATAGTTGGTGCAACCCTGTGTTTTTAAGTAGGTCACTGAGACATAATTTTGGTGCAAGTTTCTTAGGCTTCAGGAGAAACCAAAACCATTTTATGAGTCATACAGTGTTTGGAAGGAATCGATTTCAAGAGCTCCTTATCTTATATACATTATATTCTGTTTGATGTTATAAATTTTTACAGGGGAAAAAGGCCAATTTATTAGAAAATCAGTAAGTTCACCTGCAAACTCAGGCTCGGGCCTGTTCCTTTTCAGAAGGTAAGGTGCGCAAACAGGTGTGGCAGTTGGAAAAGGCGCAAAAGGACAGAAGCAAATACCATTTCTTACTCACCCAGGCAGAGCAGAATTAACGTAGAAATCCTCCTCTCCATGGCGAAAACCTATTTTCTCAAACTAACTCTTCTGTGTTTGGTCGTTTTTTAAAGTCTAAAATGAAGGAAGGGACCCGGAGCCGTCCGGTAAACATTTGCATCGAAACCCGAGATCGTCCTGAGACTGATGCGCTCGCTGGGTGCGCCCTTAGCTTCCGGATGACTGACGGCGCTCTCCGCCAATCACCGCGCCTTCTGTTGCTCAGGTAGCATTTTTGTTCCGCCCACCTGACGTGTTTTGGCCTGTCCTCTCATCCAGAATACCTGCCTTCACAGGGATACTACTCCACTAAGACCAGCGTCTGCCAGGATCTGTGGACGACAGGGAAATATATCATCCATTTACGCAGCATTTTAGAACCAAATATGCCAAAAATGAGAAGCTGTGAACACCTAATTATGTCTATTTCCCATGATTGCGAAAGAAATCTTTTTTCCCCCTTTCTTTATGTTTTATTCTCTTGTGAGAATCAGCTTGATGTTGTAAGAGAGGACTAAAGGCATTACAGGATTGACAAACCAAACAGTGGACAGACTGAGGGTGGAGCAGCACTGAACTGATGTGTGCCATTAGGAGAAGAGAAGCGTTTTTTTTTCCTGTTGAACTGGTTTGACGAGGATTTAAACACACACACACACACACACACACACACACACACACACACACACACACACACACACACACACACACACACACACACACACACACACACACACACACACACACACACACACACACACACACACACACACACACACACACACAGAGAGAGAGAGTAACTGATCTCCGGCAAAGGTGAAATATTTGATTTTGAGAGATTAACACACAACCTCAGTGACTGACTCAGCCTTAAACATGAGCTTCTGTGGGTGAATCTAACAATCCTACATCCTGCTACACAAGCAATGGAACAATCCTACTATTTATTTAATGCATTCCAATTCAAACTTTTATTTGATAAAAGGCACACTGGAACCTAAACAAATCTAAAAGTGTTTTTTAGTCATTTTGGACACATTCTTGTCATTTTGGGCAAATTTTATACCACTTTTAAGTCAAATCCATGGATCCAGACTATAAGCTGCATCACTGCTAAAATCCAATCAATTGGTCCTTGTGTCATTTGACCTTCCCTGAAAATTTCATTGAAGCCCGTTAGTCTGATTTTGAGTAGTGTTGCTAACAGACAAAGACAAATCAGCGCTGATCATCACATAACGTCACTGTGTTCCTTGCCGTAGTTAAATAGTTTAAATATAGGTTGCAATCATTAATTGGTAAAAACAAACAAATGAGTTGTAGTGATACAAGCCAGTGATGCTAAAGTGATTCAGAAATACAAAGATTAATGCAAGCAACAGATATGATTTTCTCAAACACACTCCGAGCAGAAACACAATTGATCAAGAAGAGATTTTAGCACAAGTCTGTTTCTGTATTTAACCATGGAGTACGATGAAGGTTGTTTTCCTGATGCTGCTATTCAGATTCTCATCAGCAGGTGGTAAAAGGGTACAGTGTGTTCTTTTACATCCTCTCTTCATGAGGATGTGGTAAAAAGTACATGGTTTGACTTCTCATAAGCAGGTGTTGAAAAGAGGCAACAGCTTGTGGCACGTTAAAACAACGGGAAAATTATCACTCATGATGCACGAATGAGCATACAAATACAAATGTGTGACCTTCAAAAGAGGCTCCCTTGTCTCACTCTGGAGCAATAGGTGCAGCTTTTTTCAGTTATGTGTCATCACTTGAAGCACTCGGCCTTAAACCAGCCGGCAAGAATTTTGGCTATGAATGTTTCATGCAATCACACTTTTTTTAGCCGTCATTGAGGTTTTCTGTGAGTCATGTTGCCTTTACAGTCTGTTAAATAAGCACACACTTATTGATTTAAGTCAACATTTTAAGTTTTAAACATTATTTTGAGGGATTGTTCAGACGCGTTTGGATAATCGTACAATAATTGGGAATCGCATTAACTTAACATTTTGTGTAATTTGGGCATTCAGATAGCTCAGCAGGCTGAGCGGGCGACCCAGAAACAGACGCAGCAGCCCGGGTTTGCTTCCCTTTGCTGCAGGTGCCCGACTTTCCTGTCCGCCTCAACTCAACCTGTCAAAGCCAAAAAATAATAATTTTTAACTCGCATTTCTCCACGCATAGATTTAAGACTACTAACTTAATGAAACCTGATGAATAACGTCTTTTCATTCTCACTATAGCGAACCCAGCCAGACAACGGTGAAGCGTACTGATGTTTCGTTACAGGTTTTATTCTTTCCAGATGGCCTTTGACTTTCTTTAGACAGAAACACCGTAAGAGCTACGAATAAAGGAAAACAAAACAAATAATTAACATAAATGAGGGCCATTTAAACTATACAGAATTCTTGGGATGCAATTCTAACCATACACACAAAGGGTTAACTGCAACAACACATAGCACCACACACACTTCTCAAAAGACACTAACATTAGCAATGAGAACAATGCACAAAATACATTAACACAGGTAATTAACCACACAAGAACTCATAAAGAAATAAATAAACCAAGTCAATACCTTGTCCCCACGTCCAGCTAGGAGCTTAGAAGTAACATAAATCCGTTGCTATCCTTTCCGTATGATTTATTCACCGTATGAATTAACGACTTAAACTCCTTTTTCTTCTTTTTAGACGCTTTTTTTTTCCAATGTCAAGACATCCTCTTTTCCGCCATACGCTTCCGCCGGAAGAGCATCAAAATAAAAGCATGAAGCATTAAAAACTACAGCAACAAAAATAAAGCAAGGAGGGAACTCGATTTTAAATTGTAAGAAACAAAGGCTTTGTAAAAGCAATAAAAGAAGTCATTTACACTCACCATGAGTCAAATTGCATAAGTTAATGGGTTAAAGGACCACAGGCTTCAACAAATAAAGCAGAAGGACCGTTTCCCAGAACAACACCACCTATGTTCAAATATAAAAACAACCAAAATAACTATTTTGTTTAATTAACAGCTTTCTTAAAAATTACTTAATGAACAAAACAGGAAAAAGCCAAAGACTGCTGAAGAAAATTTAATCAAAGGAACTTATTATTTTAACTTAAAAACATTTGTTTCAAATAGACATTTTTTTTAAAATGAAAAATCTGTTTTAAAATGTATGTGTAGCCCACTAATTGTTAAGCAAAAACACCTTTGAGTGTTGAGGAAATTCTTATTCTCTAGCTATAATGAAGTTTGTTTGTTGAACTTAATTAACACTTTGATGCAAACTGTTGCATTCATTTTGTTGTTGAGGCCAAATATATATATATATTTTTTACATTGTCCTGCAGCATTTTATTGAGCCATGTAGCTTCACAACAGGTTCAATATGTAATTTTATGACACCACATAAGAAGGGCATTTAAAGATAACTGAGCTGTGTGTCTCCACTGGAAAATGAGCCACTTAGTGTCTGATCACTGTGGAAACATCACCGCATCATGCTTGATATTTTCCTGACATTTTATGCGCCAAGCAGAACCTTTTCTTGTTAAATACTTCATTTCCTGTATTGTATTTTCATTAATTGAGGGTATAAAGCTTGGAAAAACAAAAAGATGACATGCAGTGCAGAAGAGTGCGTTTGAATTTAACTCTTCTCGTCTCCGGGTTTCTTTATCCGTCTACTTAACACTATAACCAATTTAATTTCTTGCTTTCCTGTTTTTCCTCACCTTGCCTCCATAGAAGACATCGGACCCCATGACACCTTTTCTCAAATCGCATTAAGTTTCCCTGCAGCTCTTGCACTACCACAGAGATTAACGGGGATTAGAGATGATTTTTCCCCTTAATGGTATATTAGACTATTGACGGTTGCCGTTTCTCTGCTGGTACTTGTGATATCTGTGTTGAATAAACGTTTCAGGGGATCTTTCATCGACCATTTCTCCACTTGAATGCCTGCTGATGGGCTGTTTGTCATCTCAGATACCTGTGAAGTTCCATTATCTTGCGGCGGCTGAAAGTCCATAGAGACAGCGGTTTCAACAGGAACCCGCAGAGTATTTACTAGATGTGGAGCCAGCAGGAGGTAAATACAAACTGCCAGTCTGCAAACGCCACATCTCATATCCTTCACAGGAGCATGACATGACTGATTAATGCGTTTGGACCACATGGGTCACAGTTTTAAAAGGCTGGGTCTGAAGTAAAGTGACGACACATTCAGTGGAGACGCCATCTGGTACCGCTGGGACTAAAACAGATGGAGCATTTGTTGTGCTTCATTTCTGTTGTATCAAGTTTGGTGGAGCTGCAGCTGACAATATATAGATTAGCTTCAATGTGAACAGCATTGATGAAGCTAAGCTACTCTGGCCTGGTGATGGAGTCAACATGTCGCATAGAGGAGTCTCTAATTTTTAAAAGAAGCCGGGCACCAGCAGGGAATAAAGGCAAAACTCCACCTGTCATTTTAGAAAGTTCATGTCATAAACATGTTCGAGGTAAAGCCTGGATAGCTTAGCACCCTTGCAACAAAAACACACAAGTTAAAAGGAAAACGCATCCATCAATTCAGTTTCATTATCTTAAGCTACTCGTATACAAGCCAGATACTCAACACAAACATATCTTTCACAGAATTGCCCAACAAAAACCAAATTCAATGTCAGGGATTATATTTCAACTGAAAAATACTAGTTTATTCTTAGTATCATAATGAAAAAAACTCCTATCCTCCTTAATTTACTACAGCAAGTAAGAAAAAGCCTTCAGATAATTTAAGGTGCAGAAGTGATCATTGGCACTGCATGAGGAAGAATGCATTCTGGGGCGTTGTTGTATATTTAAGGGTTTAAGGAGGGCAAAAGAGGGAAGAAGCAGGAAGAAGTTACCCTAAACTGACTCGAGAAAAAAAATGACAAGCCTGAAAATTGGTTAAAAATAGAGACTTAGCTTAACCAAAGTCCAAAGAACAAACACCACCAGTGTCCGAGCAGGTCAAAGAGGAAGCTGAATGACAAACATGCAGCTCTGCTTCTGGATCAGTTCACAGACAGCAGTTTGGCACCAGCAAGGAAACTTTCACAAATGCAGCTGGCTGCTGGTTTCAAAGTCACACTGTTAACATTTATATTGTCAGAAGCTGAATTAGTCCATCATCACCTCTCACACTGTGTCTAAATTCATCTCCTGCCTTTTTACACCTTTCCTGTGGGTAGGTGTAAAACAGGAAGATATTTTCTCATTATAGCGAAAAAAAGGAAGCTGCTGTATTTCAAAATAGAACGCATTGTTGTTGGTTTGGTCTCACATTTGCAGAGCTGTTCATGACTGAACTTGAAGAAGCTTTTTCTCCAGGTGGAAAAACATGCTCTTGGGTTACTTAATGTACCATTTCAAACAATCAAAGTACTCAAGCTCTATTTGTTGTGAACACATTTAGATACCTTCTGTAAGTGGAGCATTGTTTCTTTTAAGTTCTGCCAATGTTTTCTTTGCTTTACCAGTGCTGGAGTATCTGTTTTCACCAGCTGTGGTCACCTGGTTGACTTCAAGCTAAAGATGGCATCAGGGGAGCAGCAGGCTTTTATACCAGAGCTGACAATCGGACCATACCAAGTGGCTGCCGCTTTAAGGGGTGGACCAGGACTATTTGATTTAAATATTCCTTCATTCATTTGATTTTTGTTGGGCAGTTAGCTATAGTTTGGGTTTATTCATTGGATTAAGTAAACCAGCTGTATTATTTTCTGCCATTTTCTGTAAGTTTTAGGTTGCTTTGTGCTTCACCTGTTGTGTTTATCTGGTTTGATCAGTGCTTTTCAAATCTTTTACAAGCTTGTTTGATTAGTTCAGCTGGTTTGCTGGGTTATTTTGTTCTGTTATTTTGACTTTCTTTATGAGCTGGAATTTAGTGGGTCAGTGTATGTTTGAAGGACTTTGAAGTCCATGGGATATATCTTGGATAGATTTTTATTAAAAGTAAAAAAAATAAATAATGTTTTTATGTTCATTATGATCATGTCTTTACAAATTCCATAATTATTTATTATGAAAACAATCACTTATTAATTAAAAAAAATGACTGGATATCACTAAAATGTCAACTAACCAAAAATCGAAAACAGTAGCAAAAGCATGGCATGAACCAAAGCAAGAAATAAACACAAAAAGGCAAAAAATAAATAAATTAAAGTACAAACCAGAGACAGATGAACGCAGCGAAGAACTCCTGCAGGTGAACAGGAAGTCTAACATGAGACATGCAAATCAGGTAAGAAAGGAGACAAGACTATTTAAACACTCAAACCTGACTGGGAAGACGAGACACAGGTGAAACTAATCAGGGCAATCAAAACGGAAAACCACAAGTAATACGCAAGGAAAGGCAATTTCAAAATAAAACATGAACTGAAAAGCATGAGAACAGAGGCACAGGGAACACTGACAAGGAAAACACAAGAATGTATCACAACACACAACAAACTCAGAAACCATGAAAGTATCAATATTAGCACATTTTTATCTCAGTACAGATTTACAGAATGTGACGCCAAAGCATCTTGAGACAATTTGACTGTAATTGACGCTATATAAATAAAATTGAATCAGCCGTCATCCATGTAGCCAAGCTTTTAATAAACAGGACATTATTCAGAACATGTGTCAGGTAGATCAAACGCTCAGCTTCACAGGTAGAAATTGTGTGACTCGAACTGTGAAGTTGGCTGAAATTTTAGGATAAGTTAAGATACTAAGATCTCTTACAGTAACAGCATGAGTTGGAGTGGTCACTGGAAATCACAATATGGTATATACATATCTAAACTACCAGTCAAAAGTTTGGACACACCCTCTCATTTAATGGTTTTTTTCATTTGTATTATTTTCTGCACAAGGGTTTTCTAATCATCAGTGAGCCTTTCAACAGCATTAGCTAACACAATGTAGCATTAGAACACAGGAGTGATGGTTGCTGGAAATGTTCCTCTGTACCCCTATGGAGATATTCCATTAAAAATCAGCTAGAATAGTCATTTACCACATTAACAATGTCTAGACTGTATTTCTGATTAATTTAATGTCATCTTCATTAGCACAAACTGCTTTTCTTTCAAAAATAAGGGCATTTCGAAGTGACTCCAAACTTTTGTATGATGCTGTATAATCAAATGTATATGGAAGTATGAACACAAGAAGCAGCAAGGGTGTGGTGAACAGTAAGGTGGATTCATGAAGTGTCCACTGAACAATTAACGTTTGTCAATTTTAAATCTTGAGTTCATGATTACGAAAATTAATTACTAACAGGATTGAACGTTTTTAAGTGATAAGTGTGTTTTATGGATTATGAGTTCAGATTGGGGTCCTCAGTCTGTTTGACCAGATGGTTCTGAGTCTATCTGAGGGGAGGGAGGTGAACAGGGGGTGACTGGGGTGAGAGTGGTCTCTCCTGATGTTGATGACTAGTCTGTGGAGTCAGTTTGAGTAGACGTCACTCAGTTTTTGGAGTGGGGAGCCAACAAACCACTGAGCCGTCTTGATGAGGTGCTGGTCCATCTCTTCTGCCGCCGTATAACATGAGTACCAGTAGTTTAGGATCATATTCTTAGCTGGATAAATGTGCCCTCTGCCCACACTATCAGAGGTTGTGTATTTGGATTATAAGAACAAAATCTAGTCTAAATTAACATTCAAGGTGCCTGTGATTAATATTTAGCATCAATAGACAGAGTTTAGACAACCATGTGTGACAGACATCACTTGTGCTGAACCTAGAAGCATTTATCACCTAAATCTGAAGCTTCCCTCAGATTTAGGAGGTTTACAAAAACTTCCAGCTAACTGTTTAGCAATCCAGCTCACAACCTGAATGTTTAGGCTCCCTCTGTTCATTCCAACAGCAACATTTTTGCCTGCAGCAGGGAGCTGTTCTCAGTGAATATTGTCTATAAATCCACTCCACACTACCCGCCGAGCACCAACAGACAAATACAACTGTCCAGCAGCTAATAAGCCAGAGGTTTACCCTGTAAGAGATGTGGATACCAAAAACAAAGCTGAAGAACGTTGGACTTAAGCCTGCCAGGCGCTCTGTAAATGGTGTATGTGTAAATAAGCGCCTGTGTGTCAAATTAAACTGAAAGGTCATGATATGGAAATATGTTCAAAATATTTCAGAGTTTCCCAAGTGGTCAAATAAATCTGTTTGTTCTAATAATAACAACATTAATCCAATAATCTTAAAGCGAAACTCAGCAGAAGCTTCCTCATGTTGTTTTTTAATCTTTAATGAAGATGTTTCAAATACTGCATTTTAAACAAAAGGTCAGAATTTTTAGTAACATGTTGATGACTATAACATTTCACTGTAAAATTACATCATATCTTTTACCGTATTTAATTCTGAAATAAATATACTGTTATAATAATGTTCTTTGTAAGAAAGATTCTGTACATTCTGATTGAAAATTTGTAAATAATTCATTAAATTCTTATTTGACAGATTTTTCCTTGGTAATAAATACAGAAAAGAAACTTGTAAAAACTAAGAAAAAAAATCACGAGGATTGCAACAATAAGAAACAGATCAAATGTGTATAAAACAATCTGTATTTTCGTTGTTTTATGTTGTGTGAGCATAAAATTACACCGTTTTACTGAATTCAAATCAGCTAATGATACCATTCTTTTACCAATAGATGACATGATTTTCACACATTTTACAGTTTTTGAACTTTTCCACCATTTTTGTCTGTTTTTGGCACCCTTTGCTGCCAGATTTTCACAATTTTATATGGAATTTCTTTTTTTTTCCTTTGAGTGCACAGTTAAACATCCTTACAGTTTGACTGAACATTAGAAAAGACAAATGACAGATATTTATTTCAGACAAGTTATTGTCAAAGCCTAAGAAAATTAGTTTTCTATGTTTAATTTTTAGCTCCTTTATGATATTCTCGTGATGTGTATCCTTTTCCTCTCAGATTCAACACCACAGACGCACATATTGATCGTTCTTTCCTGAAGCCTGTTGTGCGCATGGAGCTCCTGCAGCAGATCTCTGGCTCTATGAAGGACGCAGCTCTGAAGTTGGACACTCATATTTCACCGGATGTTTCTCTTTCTTTCTGAAACTCCCAAAGGACCTGCCAGCGACTCTCGGAGTTTAAACATTCATTTTAAAAATATCTCTTGAGAGATCGCCCGTCTTGGCTGCGGGGAGAGATGGAGCATCTGTGCCCAAACGCGTCGCGCAGCGTCACCACTCCTCTCCCCGGCTCGGAGCGCACGATGCGGTTCACCGGCGTGGCCATCGCCTCCGTTTACGGTGTGATCAGCGTGTTGGGGCTCGTGGGCAACATCACGTTAATCAAGACGTTTTGCTCCTCCAAGTCCATCCGCAATGTGCCCAATCTCTTCATGACCAGCCTGGCGCTCGGGGACGTCCTGCTGCTGCTGACCTGCGCTCCGGTGGACGCCAGCCGCTACCTGTCAGAGGAGTGGCTATTCGGCCGGCTGGGCTGTAAAGTCATCCCCTTCATCCAGCTCACCTCTGTTGGGGTGTCCGTGTTCACGCTCACTGCCCTCTCTGCTGACAGGTAGGTACGGCTCACTGACCTCCAGGAGAACTTAAAGGATGTTTATATGGCAGCCAGATAATCCAGATATACGTTTATTGCGTTTCTAAAGCTGTGCCACATGTCCAAAGTGAGCAAATATTTAACTTTGTATTGATCAGTGGAATATTACGCAGCACAGAGCTGCTCCTCTTCAAATCTGTTGCCACGTTTAAGACGATGAATGTGATCAATCAGGTGCAGAATCAATCGATAATCAGCTGTTGTCAATTCACGATTTGATATTTGCTTTGAAAAAAAGTTATTTAAATACTTGTTCCACCACTTAATTAAATGCCCAATTACAGGATAAACATTCTAATATACTGATTCAGATCAACCTTCTAGATACAAACACTATTTTGACAGGTTAAGGTGACATTATGGTGTTGGTAATTGCATCAACTCAGTATTTTGTGTATTTTAAACTCAAAGTTCTTCATGAAATGAATTTCAAGTTATAATATTTTAACGAAATTGACTTGATAGCTGGATTTTTCTTCACCTTGAGTACAGAAGTTCACTCCCATGTGTGTTAAACATACCAAGATCAAATCAAACAGCAATGAATTTGGAAATATTTTCAATTGTGATGTGACCATTAGTGTTTTGCAGTGAAATTTGGCCACCCATCCTTCAGTTCAGCAAACTAGGGGATGAAAATGATGGAAAATGTGGCAAATCTGCTCAGCTAAGGCCTTTTGTGTTTATATTTGATAGAAATTTGTGTTGTTTTTTTCTTTCAAGTTTGAGATATTGTGTTAAAATACACAATTGCACCCCAAAAAGTGAAGAAGAGTATATTACCAAAACATTTTTAGGTTGAATTCTGCTTTTAAAAGCAACATTAACAAAAACTTGAAAAGACCAAAAACTACTGAAGAAAAATTGTAGCAATTTAATTTTTAAAACGTTTGTCAATTTTAAATCTTGAGTTCATGATTGCGAAAATTAATTACTGACAGGATGTCTTTAAAAAAACACAGAAAAACTTATTGGAACAACTACATTTTTATGAATAATCAGCTTTAAGAAGTGTTTATGCTGCAGCTCTTTAAGTGGAAATGCTAATTCTGCTAACTGAGTGTCAGTTGTTGGTTGGAGATAATTTCAGTTGAAGTTGATAAAGCAAAATGGTTGCACTGATATGAAAATACTGCAAAGTTCTAGTAATTTTTTCAGAGAGTTTGTTTTAGTTTCTCTTAAAGTCAGTGTTATGTTCAGTAATGACCTTCTGATGTTGCATTGAGAATGTTTTTGTAATCAGTTGTGTAATATTGTGGGAATGTTTTATAATGTGTTACAACATTCTCTGAATAGTGCAGGACAAATTGTCTTCCTTTATTATCGATCACAGTGCAGGAAGCTTTTATGAAAACACACCGTAATACTAGGGCTCGATAAAATCTTCAAAGCAGTTTTTTTGAATTTCGGTTAGAGAAAATGGAACATAAACAGCCTCTGAATGTTGCAGTGAAACAGTTAAAATGTTATATCAGATTATATATACTTAAAGTGTCCTTTTAAACATTTAGATTAAAACATTTCCTTTAAACATTATTAGAACTTACTAATCAGTACTGGGTCAATATATAATTGCGGGACTTTTTGTATCATAGTCGACATTTTTGCTGTTTTTAGGCCTAAAATCAACATGGCCGCCTACAACCAAACACCACATGGCATTTTTAGAGAAAGATTCTTCTTCTAATTATGTGATGATTGGCATATGGTTTATCTTTCTGTCTGTCTGTCTTTTTGTGTGCAAGATTCTTCAAAAACGAAACAACAGATTTGGATGAAATTTTCCATAAAGGTCAGAAAAGACACAAGGACCAAGTGATTAGATTTTGGCAGTGATGCCGCTTATAGTCTGGATCCATGGATTTGTTAAGGATTTCTGTATCATTGCAAGATTGGTGCAGCATGGCATCACTGTAACCATGACAACAAGTGAATACTAAGTCAGCTGCCTGCTGATGATCACATGATTGCAATCCTACTGGAAATCCACCGCTGTGGACTTATCCATCAGAAATCATACAACGACTGAGCAGCCTTGGCAGAGCACTGCGTGCTCTCACTGCTTTGTTTTTTGTTCTAAATGTAGCCAACCCATTTCTGGTTTTGTTAATATTTACTTAGCCAGCTTTTTGACTGCATCACATCACAGGAAACACATTCAACCTAAATGAGACTGGTCATATAAGTTTGGCATCAGTGTAGAAACAGAGAGGAAATAAGGAAGAAAAAGAATAAGAGTAGATGTGAAATGCAAACAATCCTGAAGTGCAATGAATAAAAAACTTGAGAGGTGAGGGAGAATAACCATGAACGACTTTGAAAACCAAACGTACAACATGTTTTCACAATTAACATCCATGTTTATCCAATATGCACCACAGTGGTGATACTGTTCTGTCTTCTTATCCAAAGTTCTAATGGCTTGTTTATATAAAGAGGTTTCAAAGTTGTTCTGTTGGCTTCTGACCAGCATGAGATACAATATATGAAATGTGACAGAACGCAAGGGGGAAAAAAAAGGTTTTTGCACCTTCAAAAGCAAGAGAGTTTCTGAAAAATACCTCTCCAGGAAGTGTGTTAATTCCAGATCACATGACCTGCTCCACATGATGTCATTTCCTCCTGAAGAAAAGACTGGCAAGACTCCAAGGCTTTCTGAGTTATTTGAAATGAAATCCAGGTGTGGATTTATCGCATGTCTACAGGTTTACCACAATATCTTTATAAATAACTTTCAATTTCAGTTTTACTCAATTGTATATATAATATTTTAGAAGACTCTTTCTGTAAAAATGCCATGTGGTGTTTCGTTATAGACGGCCGTGTTGATTTCAGACCTGAAAACAGCAAAAATGTGAACTATGATACCTCTCAACTATGTTCGAAAAAGTTTTGTGATTTTATATTGACCCAAGTAACCTCAGCATGTTTTTGGACTGTGGAAGGAAGCCAGAGAACCTGAAGAAAACTTACACATGCACAGGGAGAACTTGCAAACTCCATGCAGGAAGATCCCAGGACACAAACCAGGGATCTTCTAGCTGCCAGACAACGGTGCTAACCACCGAGCTACTGTGTCTTAGTACGTCAACACATCTTATAAAAAAAAACAAAGTTTGCAACTTAAGATATTTTTTATCTTGCAACCACATATTTAATGAAGTGGTGGTAAAGGTCCTGAGTTACTTTTTACAGTTTGTTCTTATTTTCAACTTTGCAGTTTCCCCCAACCCTACAGAGCTTCACAGCCTTTTCCAACAGATTATTTCGGTTTTGCTGCTTGCAACATCACTGCTTTCCTCTGAGAGCCACCGAGTCTGTTTATCCATCAGGTACAGAGCCATCGTGAAACCCCTGGACATCCAAACATCCACCACCACTGCCAGCATCATCCTGAAGGCAGCACTCATCTGGATCTTCTCCCTGATCCTGGCCATCCCCGAGGCCGTGTTCTCTGACCTGCACACCTTCAACATCACCTCCACCAACGAGAGTTTCATCACATGCGCTCCTTACCCTCTGGCTGGGGAACTGCACCCTCAGATCCACTCCATGGTCTCCTTCCTCGTCTTCTACGTCATCCCCCTGCTCATCATATCGGTGTACTACGGCTTCATCGCCCGGAGCCTGATGAGCAGCGCCTCCAACCTGCCAGTGGAGGGAAACCTGCATGCAAGAAGACAGGCCAGTGATAAAACCAAGTTTATCAGAGCTGGAAAATCATTTGTGACGTATTAAGTTCATACCAAGAGCTAACCTTTAAAAACAGCTGGCATGTTTTGTTTATTTAGTTACACGATATTTAGTTTTATTTACACCAAACTTTGAATACCAGCTGGTTTAAAGCCTTCAAAATGCTACAAGGAGTCAATTCCTGCTGCTAAAATGCTGCCAAACAAGTCTAATTTAAATATACAGATATGATATACACTAAGTAAATGCTAGAATTAACCAATTTAATGTCCATCAAGTTTTTAGGCTTTTAAAATTTAGCACATTCTCGAATTAAAATGATCAAATTCTGAGAAATAATTGCCTGTTCTGAGTGACTTCGACTGTAGCAACAACTGAGGCTGCTAGTTACGTTCTTTTGGTTAATTCTGCACGCAAATTAATGGAAAAAATGTTTTATTGGTTCATATAATTTCTCTTTCATTCAGCAGTATGGCATTTTTTTCCAGGTGGAATCAAGAAAGCGTTTGGCCAAAACAGTGCTGGTGTTCGTTGTTCTCTTTGCAGTGTGCTGGCTACCGAGTCACATCATCTACTTATACCGCTCCTACCACTACTCCCAGGTAGACTAAAAGCGCTTTTTCACATTTCTAATCGAGCATGCATTTGATTCAGTCCATATGCAAATCTGAATGTGGTTGTTTTTCAAGAACATTCTGTTGTATATATCTGTAGAGTTAATACAGATCATCTATAAGGCTTCATTTAGTGTACTTCATTGCTTCCTGCTGCCATCTGCTGTATAGTTCTCACTTGTGTTCTGCAAAGTTCAGAGGAATAAAATGTACAAAAAACATTTCCAGTTTCCAGGTAACGTGGCTAAAACATGTTGATTAATTTAATTAATTGGAAATAGATAGTAGAGCAGACTAATTTATAGTCGTTTCAGAGCAGGGGTGCCAAACATGCGGCACGCGGGCCAAAACCGGCCCTCCAGAGGGTCCAATCCGGCCCACAGGACAACTCTGTGAAATGTAAAAATTACAGAGGAGACATTAACTGCAAACTGTAGATTTGTAAAACTAGAAAATTTAAATAATTTCTAGACCATGACAAGTTGTGTTGATCATAAAGTAAAATACTAGCTGAGCTCATTGTTCTATTGTTGTTTTGTATCTCGTTTTTTTGTCAGACTTTTATCGTTTGTGTCACATTTTTGTCCTTTTTGTCTCGATTGTTTGCATTTTTGTCACTTTGTAACTTCTTTGCCTCTTTTTCATTTTGTTTTGTGTCGTTTGTCTCATTTTGTGTCTCATTCTTGTAATATTTTATTTTGTTTGTTGTCTTTTTTTGTCTGACTTTTGTTGTTTTGATCACACAATAAAATACGATATCATTCAGTTCCAGATAGCTGTAACTAAATGTTGTGTGTCTTTGTAGACACACTGTGATCTGTAAGTTGTACATGATAAACTGAGGCTGAATGTTGTTGAAACTGAACTTATTTTTCTTAAGAAATTTCAGGTTGTTCATGGTGTTTTGTAAAAAGATATTTCCTAAAATATGAACATTTTACTTTTTTTTTGCAGTAAGACAAAGGAAAAATTTGGAATTGTGGTTATTTATAGGTTATTATGTGGTCCCTTAACTAAGATGAGTGTGAAACCTCTGTTTTAGTGTCAAAGTAAGATATTGACAGGAAAAAATGGCCACAATCACAAACAATTACAGTAATTCAGATTCAGTTTGTATTTATATTATATTTGTTGGCATACCCAGTGCATGCATGCTCAGATTTCTATGTCCCCCCACTTTATAAACCATCCCCCCCCCAACTCTCTTCCCTCCGTCTCGTCTTCCAGGTGGACACCTCGCTGGCTCATTTGGTGTGCAGCATCTTAGCTCGTATCTTGGCCTTCACCAACTCCTGCCTCAACCCGTTCGCGCTTTACCTGCTGAGCAAGACCTTCAAGAAGCAGTTTAATCAACAGCTGTGTTGCTGCCGCCGTTTGCTCTCCAAACACTCCTCACAGAGCCCGATACATTTCACCACACGCGTGACTTCAGTCCGCAGCACGCATCACTCTGTGGCCAGTCTGACCGTGATAAACGGCAGGCAGCTCAGTCAGAAGGACTGTGTGTGAAAGAGAGGAAAGTTACACAGCGTTTCTCTATGTGAACCGATAAGACAATAGCACTTCTAGAAAATTCATTATTGACCATTTAATCTATTGATCCTGTGCTGTGGTTTGAGTTTTAAATACTGAGTCTCAGTTTTTAGTTGTAAAGTAGTAGTGTTTGTAAAATATCAGCTTTTTAAAATTCAGAATAAACAGAGTTCTCTTCGTAGTATGTCTGCTGTCAAGTGAGTGGCCTTGTGTAGCTTTAAATTAATGGATTTAACATGTATACGAGTCATTCCAACTCAAATTAGCAAATTTTCAGAACAGTTCCTGCTCAGCTGTCTCCAATTTGCCAGAATTTTTTTCAGCATAAATTATGGATACTTAAAACATTATTTGTAGTTTTTTTTTTTTTTACATGCAACTACACACATTTCAGAAAAGATCACTAGTTGCCTTCTGCATAGTATTTTTTTGTATTTGTTAATGTGTGTTTTATGATCAACTTACTCATAATTACTGACTATTTGATCCACAGTTGAAACCAGAAGTTTACATTTTTTTCCTCACTGACATAAATCAGACTAAACTTTTCCTGTTTTTGGTCAGTTAGGATTACCAAAATTATTTTTATTTGCCGGAATAATGACAGAGAGAATTTTTAGAGGATTATGTATTGCTTTCTTCAAAGTCAGAAATTTACATACATTTCCTTAGAATTTGGTAGTGTTGCATTTAAACTTTATGACTTGGGTCAAATGTTTTGGGTATCCTTCCACAAGCTTCTGACAACAGTTTGCTGGGATTTTGGCTCATTTCACCTGAATTTTCTACGGGAATGAGATCAGGGCTTTGCGATGGCCTCTCCAAAACATTGACTTTGCTGTCCGTAACCCAGTTTGTCACTTATTCAGCAGTATGCTTCGGGTCATTGTCCATTTAGAAGACCCATTTGTGCCCAAGCTTTGACTTCCTGGTTGATGTCTTGAGATGTTGCTTCAGTATTCCCACATAATGTTCTTTCCTCATAATGCCAGCTATTTTGTGAAGTGCACCAGTCAAAACACCCCCACAACATGATGCTGCCACCGCCGTGCTTCACAGTTAGGATGGTGTACTCAGGCTACCGATTGTCACTATGGCCAAACAGTTCAATTCTAGTTTCAGAATCACAGGACATGTCTCCAGAAATGAAGGTCTTTTTCCTTGTGTGCATTTTGCAAACTGCAGTCTGGCTTTTTAATGTTACTTTAGGGGTAATGGCTTCATCTTTGCCAAGTAGCCTTTTAGCCCATGTTGGTCCAGGACTTCTTTCCCTGTGGATAATGACAGTCTCTTGCCAGCTTCAAGGTCTTTTGCTTTTGTTCTGGGGGTTGATAAGCACATTTCACACCAAAACACGTTCATCTCTGAGACACAGAACCCACCTCCTTCCTGACTAGTGTGATGGCTGGACATTCCCATGGTGTTAATACTTACAGTATAACTGTTTGAACAGATGAACGTGGAACCTTCAGGCTTCTGGAAAGTACCTAAGGATAAATCAGACTTGTGGAAGTCCACAACTGTCTTCCTGATATCTTTTCTGATTTCTTTAGACATTCCCATGATCTCACACAAAGAAGCAGTGTGTTAGAGCATGTCTTAAAATGCATCCACAGATGTGCTTTCATTTAAGTCAAATGTCATCAGTTAACCAATCAAAAGCTGTCACAGCCATGACATCATCATCTGGGCCTTCCCAAACAGTTTGAAACCGTAGTAATCTTAGTGTATGTAAGCTTCTGACTTTGAAGAAAGTCTCATTATTCTAGCATCCAGCAAATACAAACTATTTTGGTAATCCTAGCTGATCTAAAACAGGAAAAATGTAGTCTGATTTAATGCCAGACAATGAGGGGGAAAAAAGGATTGTGTGTCTTTTTATACAGTGTGTATAAACTTAGAATATTTCAGATTCTGAATCAATTTTCGTGACAAAAAATGTGAAAATGTGAGGCTTTCCTTAAAAATACAGCAACAATGTAAGAGGGCGGATGAGTAACTTCTTTAAAAAAAAAAAAAAGTATCTCGGTAAAATATTTAATTTTATAGATGCCATTTTAAAGATCATAGTCTATGATTGAGAAAAAAAGTCAAGCAAGTTAAAGACAATCGAGCAGAAGGCTCCTGATCACCTGAGATGAAATAACTCTTAGCTGAACACTCCTCAGTCACAAACTGTAACATCCTTTCTGATTTCAGGTGTCAGATCAAATATGTCTTCTGCTACAATTTTACAAAAAGATAACTCTGATAAATGTGCTATAAAATGTGGTGTTTTCATGTCAGTGGATAATCTGATGAATACTGATGTGTAATGTTCTGTCTGTCGCTTACGTTTATAATATTTCTAAAAATCGTGAAAACTGTGAAACTTAACCTTCAGAGCATCTATTTTAAGTGTTATTTGTTACAGAATGCTTATTATGTTGTGTATTACTTGTACAAGCTGTAAAAAGTAAATAGTGACTGTAAATGTGTTTCAAATCGCATTCGTATTTTGGTAATAAACTGTAATGTGTGCATATTTTTGCAATTTACATACATTTTTGAAGGGAAATTAAATGGACACAATTCAAACTGTAGCTTTAACGCTTTGAACTGTGCGGAGAAAAAATATTCAAACATAACTCAATAAAAAATACAGTGTGTACTGAATCACTGTTTATAATATATTGCGTAGAAAAAGTGGAATCTCATATTTCTCCTTTGGGTCTGTTTAGTGTCTAAGTGCGGTGGAAGGTGTATATACATATTTCTGTCCTGCTGTGTTCACTGGATGCGATTATTCTGCTCTGTCACATGCTAGACTTACAGACAACGTATCATACCGCAGTGTCCTAATTTGGTGCTTTTCAAAGGCAGAGGATCATGCCCAGGTGGTGGTGTGTGGGTGCATAATTCAGTCTGGATAGAGTTTGTTTAATTGTGCTGCGACCGCCTTGCCAAATTTCTGTCCTGCACAGCCTCAAACACCTACTTAACATGTCATATTTAGAGTCAGGTCCCTTCTTTAGAAAGTCGGGAATGTAAATAAAGATTTGGTCTTATCTTTTTCAGTTAAGGCATGAAAGTATCTCAAATTCAGATTAATAAAAGCACATTAGTGCATGTTTGAAATTCTTTTCCTGTCCTGCAGGAAAGTGTTGGGGTTGTGAAAAAGTCTTAAGGAGATTGAGGGAACTCAACACAAACCCTGTAGGACAACTTCTCTCACAGTCCCGCAGGTTTCCTTCTCTTAACAAAATCAACAGCAAAAATCCACTCAAGACGTATTTTATGACTTGACTTTGCACAGTGATCTCATGCTTTTCCCTTCAGACCGTGAACTTCAGCATGCCGAGTGTGAAACAACTGGGATAAGAGTCAACCAGTCCAAAAAATCTGAGACCCTGTTTACCTGCTGGAAACTTGCTTCTTCTGGGCTGGGGGTTAGTTGTTGTCTCAATCGAAGGAGTATTTCGGGATCTTATTCACAAACGGCAGAAAAACAGAGCCTGAGATGGACAGACAGAGCGGGGCAGTGTCAGCAGTGTCGTGGGGTTTGTGAAGATAGAGTTGAGCCAGAAGGAGGAAGGAAGAAGGATTTGGATTTAGGTTCCAACCCACATCTATGGTCATGAGCTCTAGAAAGTGTTTGAAAACGGCTGCGGACATAAGAGGCCGAAATTAATTTCGTCTGTAGGGTAGTTGGGGTCAGTTTCAGAGATAAGGGGAGGAGCTCATCAGTAGAGTCACGCCTCCTCCATGTCAAAAGGAGCCAGTTGAGGTGGTTTGCATCTGATGATAATGCCTCATTACCTTCCTTCAGAGGTTTTCCAGAGTGTCTTAACAGGTAGAAGACCCCAGAGTGGAGACCCAGAACTCACTGGAGGGATTGTCTAGCTTATATGGCCTTGGAATGCCTTTACATCTCTAAGAGAAATTAGAAAATGCTTCACATTCTCTAGACCTGCAGCCACCATAACCTAACCCCAGATAAGAAAAAGGACGGATGGGATTCACACTTATTGAATGATGTCAAGTTATTATCTCCTTTAACCTGCCTGAACCTGCTTTTTGAATCATGCTCAAAGGTTTTCCTTACAAGTGCTGCTCTAAGACCATAGTTTCAGCAGGACGAAACTGTTCTTTGTACTGTGTGGGTTTGGGGTGGGGGGGTGGAAAGGGTAGAAGGTGAGGCATCATTTTTGTTTTTAATCTGTAAAGCACTTTGTATTGCAATTTCTTGTATAAAAAGTGCTATATAAATAAATAAAGTATAAAGAAATTAGCTGAGCGGAAGCACTGAGCCTCCTGAAGCCTCACACTCTAAAGGTCAGTCTTTGTGTAGGCGTTGTACCTGTTCACTGAGAAAATCTATTGATCTATTTGTGTTACACTTATCTGCTGGCTTTTCTGAGTTATCAGAGAACATCAGGGGACTGAAATGTCATCATGTTTGTCCATGAAAAATGTGTCATTTTAGATAGAATTTGTAATTAGTGACTTGGGGGTCTTTTTGCAGCTTCTGCTGTTTCTGTAGCAGAGTGAGCTTTGTCTTTGCTCCTGCACGTTACAATTTCCAGTGAATAATTTGTGGAGACATGGTTTGGAAAGCAAAACATACAGTCAAAGACAATAATTACTTAAGCATTTAACACATTTGATACCGTTTTTTTTTCCATTCAAGCATGCCACAAAGCCACTGAATAAACTTAAATACAGATAGATTTTTAAATGTGTCAAACTATTATTTAGATAATCACAGTTTGCTTTTATGAATACGTTTTTTATGAGGAGGGGAGTTTTATTTAACAGCAACAGTGTATTTCTTAAATGCTGCAAAGAAGGTTAAAATTGTGCCGCAGCAAAGAGGTGATGATAACATTATGAAACCTGCAGGATGTGGCAATTATACACTTGGTCACCTTGAAAACTTAACAAGAAGTCAGTGTCTTTGAGACAATGTGTGAAAATCCTCTCAGTTAATTTAGTTGGAATGAGTGTGTTATGCAGCACACATCTACTGTCCGAGTTCTGTTCAAAACACAACAGAGAGGATTCAAAAGTAAAGAGTTGCATTTACCTGCACAAAGCAGATTCACGGTTACATCAATGACTGAGGCAGAATCCAAAGAAAATTCAACTTTAAAAAAAATATTCAAGAACAGGAAGAGAGGGCTGGAAGCACAGGCACAAAGACAGTCTGATTGATGAGCTGAGTATATGCTGTAGGGGCTGATTAACAGAGTAGAAACAGGTGATCCAGCAGGTGGTAACGACTGCTCTGAAGACACATGAAAGTGGATCATGAGGAATCAAAGCCAGCAAGAACGAATTACTGAAGCTGTTGGGACAAGTTCACTTACTTGATTTTCTTACCAACCAGAAAGTCCTGACCTCAACCACACCTAACACCTTCAAAAGCATCAAAACTTTAACCTGAGAGTCTCGTTGACCAATCAGAGGCCTTCACTGGCTTCAGTAGGCTACCAACAATGATGCCTCTCTTCTTCAGTATAATGAAGGAATAACTGGACCTTGAAGTATAAACATGTGAAACATCCTGTTAGCAATGGTAGCACAACTTTGGCCACGTTGATTTTTGCACAAAACTGCCTCATGTAAACAAATCACAAATCAAGAAGTCTGTTTCAAGCCGTCTACACGTCGGCTCATCAAGCAGAGTGTAAACAGGTGATGCAGCAGGTGGTGATGGCTGCTCTGAAGAGACATGAAAGAGGATCATTAAGGACACAGAACCAGCCTGAACCAAAACGTGTGCTTTTACATTCAGTTATGTGCTGTTATGTGCTATTTCTCGCCTTGGAGCTGCAGTTTCCAGTTGGCTGCCTGATAAACTCTTAGTGATGGCAAGACTTCAGGAAGTCAAACAAATGTCCTGTACAATGTCCCCTGTAAAAGAACAATACGTCCTTCGTAAATATAAATCTTTTTGTACAGATTAAACAAAACAGTGCAGAATTCTGTAAGTTCACATCTAAATGTAAATGCAGCAAGTTTTCTAAAAGCTCCATTTTCATCCATCCATTCTCTATACACCGCTTTATCCTCACTAGGGTCACGGGGGGTGCTGGAGTCTATCCCAGCTGACTCGGGTGAAGGCAGGGGACACCCTGGACAGGTCACCAGTCTGTCACAGGGCTACATACATAGACGAACAATCACACTCACATTCACACCTACGGGCAATTTAGAGTAGTCAATTAACCTCAGCATATTTTTTGGACTGTGGGAGGAAGCCGGAGTGCCCGGAGAAAACCCACGCATGCACAGGGAGAACATGCAAACTCCATGCAGAAAGATCCCAGGCCCAGGCCGGGATTTGACCCAGGATCTTCTTGCTGCAAGGCAAAAGTGCTAACCACTACTCCACTGTGCAGTCCGCTCCATTTTCAGTGACTTAAAATTATATTTGTGTGGAAAGCCCAAAACACAGAGAAAAAGCAGTGTTTTCAATGATTATATAGTAAATATTTCTCCAGTTGTTCAAAGGCAAAGAGAGAAAACCAACTTACTTCTAAGGCTAAGTGTAGATTAGCAGCTGCATTTTAACATCATTTTGTCTAAGGTGATGCTCAATAGTACATTGTTTTAAACATGTAGGAAACTAATACAAACACTTTTGTAATGTTTTTTGTAAATACCAGGAACCTTTTTCCTTAACTGTTAAAATATCTATCTATCTATCTATCTATCTATCTATCTATCTATCTATTATCCATCCATCTAATTGACTGTTGCTTGCATTACATTAACAGATTTATAGATTTCCTGATCTTATACTTTTCTGTTGGTTTCTCTGCTCACTTTTTCCTTTCTTCAAAATTAAATGTAACCAAATGTACACCAAACATTAATTTAGTGCATTAAATGGGGAAGCTGTAGACTCATGGATAGGGTTTTTATCATTTTTAACAATGCAAAAAAACAGTACGATGCTTTAACACCAAGTAAAATTGGGCAACAGAAAAAAATAGGAGTACACAAACACTGCAGCAAGGTGGAGACAAAACTCTGTGTAACTTCAAATCTGTCAGCGGTTGACACTTTTAATTCTGACCCAAAGACATGGTGGGACTGTTGAGAGAGCAAAACGACCACAGGAGAGTGCGTCACAACCACAAGCGCTTTCATGAATGAATCCACTGCAAACCTGAGGGACGGTGATGTTGAAACACCGTGTTCTCTTTCCTTTTATGATGCTGGTACAATCAATTCTGATGCTGCAAAAGGAGAAAGGATATATACAAGACGCTGCCCTGTTTGCCCGTTACACATTAGCAGCAGTGAAAATGGGCACAACAGACTGGAAATCAATACAGTCATCTAGCTGTGACAGTAATTGAGCATGTTTTACGGGACGCTGCATTTACAGACCGCTCTGTTTGTGTTGGATGTGTTTAAACTTTGCCAGAGAAGAGAGATGCTGTTTCACCTTGATGCTCAAAAACGTAAACATGTATCAAACACAAAATGCATAGAGATATTCATTTATAGCTTCCCAACCAGAATTTGACAAAATAATGTCTTAAACACGAAGTGGACTACAGCAGATCTCATGCTAGTTAAACTGCTGCTTATATAGCACCTACAAAAAGTGCTTTATGTCCTACAATATACAGTCTGTTTACAACTAATGTGCAGATCTTAAATGCCAAAGTTAAAACCGATCACCACAAGTCAATCTAAGTTGACAGCAAATAAAAAAATGCAGAATACTTGTTAAAAACTATATTATCTACCATTTTGTAGATGAGTCTTTGGAAGTAGTTACAGCTTTGAATGTGTATGTGGACAGGTCTCTAACAGCAACACGTTATTTTCGTCCTTTCTTTGCAAACCTTATCACACTGACAGGCCGCACAGAAATCCAGAATTTATAGCCTTTTTCGAGTCCAGCCACATATTTTAGTTGAGCTGAAAGAAGTATTTCTTGCGATTTAGGATCTTTATTCTGTGGGATCAATCACCAAAAAACTCCCCTTCAAATTCCATTTCCAAGACGCTGTGTAAAGATAGAATCAAAACAAGGATCAAATTAATGGTGTTCCAAAATAAATTTTTTTGAAGCAACAGGATTTAACTTTCTGGGTTTTATGGGCTTTATAACTCAAGTTTTATGACAGATATCATTAACTCATAATGATTAAGGATGCAGCAAGTATTTGATTTTTTTCCCCCAATAGTTTTTAATAATTTTGTGTCCTCTGAAGACAAGCTCAGCATGTAGGTGCAGTTCTCTAGTCTACTATTTTAATACTGAAGGAAAGTAGTGCATGGGAAGTGAACAGTGAGAAGTCCATCAAAAGTGAAACGACAATTCATACATTCACGGCAAGTTCAAAATATAAAAATAATCTTTTAATATAAACTACAAGTTCAGTGCACAAAGAACAAATGTACAAAATCATAAACTTGACACATTTGATTGAGACATAAGTAAGCATGTTAAAAAAAATCAATTAACATGGTCATGTGAGTTAATGTCATCATAATTAGTTAAAGTGATCAGCATAAATAGGACTGTAAATAAATTATGAGCCTTTTTTCTCTGCCTCCAAACATCCCGGTGAGCAGGTTGTCGTAATTTAGAACCCCAGTGGACTTCTACTTGGGCCGTCTGCACCTGTGAACAAGAGAAACAGAAAATAATTTAGAACCCAGCTGAGCTCAGACGGTGTCGATGTTGAATTTGAAGAACGTGTCATTATTGAAACAACAGATATCTGAGTCCCTACGTGCATGAGGCTTGGTCAAAGTGTTGATGTCTGTGGGCACAGATGGAGGAGTTGAGTTGACAGCGATGGATCTGTCTTTGCTGGAGGGTTGGTTCAGGTTTAGGAAGACAGTCACAGCGCTCCACGTCGATCTCACAGTCCGGCATCCATGAACTGAGCGGGAGCTCTAAGGAAGACGTGATAATGATGCATTTTAGGTCACAAAGACAGAGTGTAAGAAATGGGTTTCCATCAGATTAGCTGAATCTGTGGGTCAGGGGGTCCTCGGTTTACGACGTCCTCGACCAACGGCATTTTGTTGTTACGTCAGAACTGGCTACATGGAACTAGTTGGCAAGCAGAGCTGACGAATACGTCGTTGTGCGGTGCTGTAAGACGGCTTTGTTTACATTCGTCAGTTGTACGGCACCTTGAATTGTGCTACATTCACTAACTTTTTGCCCTTCATTATGGCTTTCAAGCATAAGTCAGACTGTGAATGTTCCTAACATGACTTTTCCAAAGAACTTTACGATATGATGCACGTAACGGCTTTGTTTACATTTTCACCGGAGTTCTGACTTATGGCAAAAATGGAAGGAAAGGAACTCCGGCGTAAGTCGAAGACCTTCTGTACTGTCAGTTTGCCATCACCTTATGAGTATTCGTGCAATCTCCCTAACAGTTGCTTTTAACCACAGATGTGAGGCTAAAAATGCAGCTTAAGAAGAAGTATCCACACACCCAGAGCACTGGAAGGGAAAGGTATGCATCTGTCACTTGAACAATCCCAAATCGATCCACTGGCACAAAGTCTCCTGGAGTCCTCGAGCTCCGACAGCTGGTCCATCAGAGAGCAGCTGCCGACAAAAATGGATTAAAGCAGAGCAATGAAAAGGTCGAACCAAACTCTGAGAAATGAGGAATAACCGACCGAGGACTCACCCACTGCCCCTGTGAGGTTGAGCATTACGTCTTATTATCGCAGGCTCCATGCACCTGCACTCTGTGTGGTTTGCTATTTTTATGAGCACCGGTTCTGGTACAAATTTGAATGGAATCACACTGAGGACCTAAAACACAAAATGACACACAGATGTAAATGTTTGCCAGATGAAAACGAGCACTGCTGAAAGTCTCAAACACTCAAGGAAAGGCTAAATGTTAAAGGATTTTCTATTCATCATGTGCAATGTGCTCACTCACGGTTTTATTGACATACACAGTAGTTGTGTTTCTGCAGGTGACACCTTCTTGGTTGCAGCAGCCACTGCACCTGTCAGTAGGAAAACAAATGCACATCTGGGTAAAGTGAGCTGCATAGCAAGAAATGTACAGGTTTCACTGAAAGACAAATACAGGAAGTTTCCTTTATTTTTTTTTTTTTTTTTTTTACAAAAGATTATCCTTTGTCAGTGGTCTGATTTAAGAGGATGAAACATCTGTAATGTTACTTATAGACACAACAATGCCTTGAACATCCATGTAAAATGTACATTACTCAACTCCAAACAACTACTGAATCCCAATTTATACCAACCACACACATTTGATCAAAATTACAATAGGCTGTGGTCAAAATGTGTTATTTTCTTGTTTTCATTCAGCTTCAGTGACATAGCTGAGATGTGCGCGATTCCTACAAAATCATCCCAAAAACACATTTCTGTTTGAAATGTTCTGAATGTGCAGGAAGTTTTTAACATGAGCAGAAATCTTCCTGAAGCACACATAAACTTCAGGGGTTTATAAATGAATGAAAATGACAATATTCAAAATTCAATCAAAACCAACCCTGATAAATCATTCGATAGTATTTATGTTGCCATTCTGAGCATTAGAGAAGTTGTATTAATTTGCTTTGAGCCTGTTGAAGTGTTAAAGTTCTGGATCTGGTTTCATGTCAAACAAACCTGTGGACGGACACACAGGGAGGCTTGAAGAACATGGAGGGCTCGGTGCCCAGCTCCTTGGCCACATCGACACACGTCTCCCTGGGCATACACTGGGTCCGCTGCCACTCTTCATCTATAGCTAAATAAGGGAAAAAAAAAAACAATGTTCACAAACACATCAAACACACATAGACACACGCTCGCATATGGGTCAAGATAACTTTTGAAGTCCATGGGATATATTTGCATAATTTTTTATTAAAAGTAAAAAAAAACAACAATGTTTTTTTATGTTCATTGTGATCGTGTCTTTACAAATTCCAGAATTATTTATTATGGAAACAATCACTTATTAATAAAAAATGACTGGATATCACTAAAATGTCAACTAAATAACCATCTCAATTTAATAACAACCATCATCTAATCAGCTAAACAATAATAAAATGAGCTGATTCAAAGACTGTTTTGATTGGGTTCTTTTTGTTAAGTTGAGATAGTCATGACAGATATTCCTTTTTTGCCAATATATCAAATTTTATATGAAAAATAACATATTGTATCTGTGTCCGAGAAATCACTTTCAACTAAGTTACCCGTTACAGAAACACCTCTCCAGGAAGTGTGTCAATTCCAGATCACATGACCTGCTCCACATGATGTCATTTCCTCCTGAAGAAAAGACTGGAAGACTCCAAGGCTTTCTGACTTATTTAATATAAAGTAGTCAACAGGTTTACTACAATATCTTTAGAAATAACATTCAATTTCAACTTTACTGAATTGTATATATAATATTTAGAAGAATCTTTCTCTAAAATGCCAAGTGGTGTTTGGTTATAGGCGGCCATGTTGATTTTAGGTCGGAAAACAGCAAAAATGTCAACTCTAATTCATAAAGTCCCACGATTACATATTGACCCTTTTAACATGTACTGTGTGTTTTGTCCAACCTTTCAGTATCTCCAGGCTGTAGGATTCGGCAGCGTAGCGTGTCGAGCGGTGGGAGCCCACTGATGGTGGAGATGAGAGGTTTTCCGTCTGGGTGTCCGGCTGCTGAAATCTCAGACGACATTTCCACAACTTCCAGTCGGGAAAATCTGCCAGCCTCAGCAGCTCGTCCAGGCTGGAGGAGGACCGCACCTTCCTCTCCCACTGCTTCCTGACATGCTGGAATCACAGTCAGCCTCACATTATCAGAAATACAAAAAATGGTGATCTCATTCTATTTGAAGGGGAGAGACATTTTGCATTCATTTAAATTACTGGAGACACTGTAATGATTCTATTGAAAGCAATGTATGAGTGCAGTTAGATGTTTTGATGTCAAATACGGGTTCTCATTTGGTAACCTGAGTTAAAATAACCAAATACCTTTTGAAAGAAATGTATAATGGTATAGCTATCACCCAGATTTGCCTTCATTCATCGGCAATTCAAAAAAGAAAACAACATAATTCTGACTTTTGTTCTGAAAAAGTTCTAGCCAAAAGAGGAATTTTCAGGGGGGATTTCAAATTAAAAAAAACATCACAGTCCATCAAATCTGACTTCAATTTCTGAAGTGGGTGAAGGTATAAATGCATTTATGGCTGCTATGTATATATATATACCACAGCTGTACATGATGCATCATTTTCTGCTCAACATGTGTCTGAATCTGAATGAGGTTTGCTGGTGTGTGTAGAGAATCCGTGCACTTTGCCTGATGACACACACTCATTAGCCAGCGTGAGATTATTAACAGCTGCAGAAGCAAATTTTGTCCATCGTCCTCAGCGTGCTTTCATACCATCCTGTCTTTGGAAATGACTCCTAGTGAAGCCTCATGGCCCTGCTTCCAGAGCACGTGCCTTTTTACTCATTAAAACTCATGCAGCTTAATATAAAAATAAGGGCTTCAGCCAATTTGGCCACCAGTGTGCACTTTTGAGGAGAAGCAACAGTGTCGTCTACTTAAAACCTCGTGCACTGAACAGTATGTGCACATGTGCATGAACACACAGCTTGAAGTGAGGTATCAGATTGTCCTTGGCGCCTCACATACAGAGTGGAGGAGCTGTGAATCAGGACTGGGAGAGAACCATAAAACCACATCATGCTACCACAGAAGGGCAACATTCTCATGATGACATAAAGCAGAACAAAATGGAAGCAGAAAGAATCAGAGGTGCAAGGATTGTATAAGACCGGTTATGAAATGCAGTCCAAAAGGTCACTTACGTTTATCCTTTCTGCCCGTCTCTCTTTCCCCAGATCCAAAGAGATGTTCAATGTGGAATATTTTAATTGTTTTGTTTTTGTTTTGAAATGTTAATGGACTTTAAAGTGTCTGGGACGTGAGGAGGAGACAGGAGGGGAGTGGAGCTAAAAATTTAGGACTTCCCTGTCTCATTTTGGAGACTGGAAAGCCGAAGGCCGATACCAAATGGTAGGTCTACGACTGGGGTGGAGGCACGGCAGAAAAGACAGTCATGAAGTTCGCTTTTCTTTCCTCCGGACAACTGTAACCATCTGAGACCCTCTGATGTGAGGGTGGGGCAGGTTTGCTGCTGCTTCCACTTAAACCAGAGAAACAACAAACAAAAAAATAGGGAGATTTCCCTGCTGCAAATTCTGCCAGATAGACCCTCTAATGAGAAACAGAGGGAGGCTGCCTGAGAGAGGTAGAAATGCTGGGAGTTCAACTGGAGAGAATGACAGCTAAAGAAAACGGATTAAGACACGAGAAACGGAGTGAAATAGTAGGACTGGAGTGACTGAATTTTTCTCTTTTACATATGCAAGTGCACATGACTGCTGGCCAGTGAATGCACGTGCTGCAAATGATATGAGAAAATGAGCAAAAGAAGATTAAAATGAGAGGCTTAATTAATTAAATGAATCAAAGCTCTTCTTAATGTTAAGAAAATTTAAATATGTCCTTTGAGTTGAGCTAAAAAAGGAGTGAATTCCAGGAGGATTCTTACATTATTTAAGTTGTAAAACTTCGTGCCACACTTACCCGGCTTCCTCCATCCCTGTGCATGCTGAGGCCCACATTTATCCAGCTGAGCTCCACCACCAGAGTCACCAAGCAGGAGATCCTGCACAGCGTCCGTCTCATCTTCATCATCATCCACTCGACTCCGCTTGCCGTCTCTGAGAATCAGGATGAACTTTTCCTCTTTTTACTGGCAGAAGGCACTTGGCCGCCTCTCTGACTCCCAGACCAGCTGAGTCTCTCGGACCACACACACTGCCGGTCCTCTCAGTTGCAGGTCTGTGCAATACAAACTCTCCACCTTCCAGCTGCACAGTAGAGTGTGTTAGAGAGCCAGACGTAACCTGTCACAGCGACCCAGATGCCCACCAGCCAAATGGACGAAGGGCTTTAAAACCTCGTACTGCTTTGATGCAGAACCTGAGGTGTCCGGTTCATTAATGAGGCTGCAAGAACGTCAGAAACCGAAGGTCACTTTGGAAAAAGAAACATAAAAGTCAGGACTCTTTTGAAGACTTATCTCTCTTTCGACCAAATGGATTCGAGGCCTGTGAGATGTTTCAGGGCTTCTAGCTGGATGATCTCAGCAAACTCGTCTGGCTTCCCTAAATGTCTAATTTCAGCAGTTACTCTACATTTATATCCCCATTGACAATCTTCATTAGTCTTGATCCCACAAGGGTTTTTCCTTGTAAAAAGGCCTTTAAAAGCAGCTACACAGTTACTTCCTCTAAGATCCGAGCTAATTCTGCTTCAAAAAAAAGCTATGTGAGGCTTGGATGTCTGACTTGTCTGACCTTGTGTTTCTTCCACTGCTGCTGGTCCTGCCGCCTTTTATATTTGCTCGTGTTCCCCGTTTTCCCTTTTTAATGTCCGTCCGTCAAGTGATCAAGTCCCCTGCCAGTTAAATCCCCTAACAGTGTCCTTTCTTCTGGAGTTGCCAAACCGCACACAGCCGAAGAGTAGTAACATGTGTTTTAAATGTGATCCAGACCTCCGTAACGTGTGAAGGGAAATAAGATGCCAGCACCACCCCGTCCCACAGACACCACACCCACTCTCAGGCCCATTTGACTCAGGATGTAAATCTGCTAGAAACATACACAGAGGAGGAAATATGAACAGGCGTCACAATTTCTATGCAAATCTATTCTGTTGGTTGGGAAACAAAGCTTAGGTACAGAGAACAGGTGGGACATTCATTTAAAAGAGGCAGCGCAAACCGAGTGTTGGTGTTTTTTGAAGAATTGTCTTATATGTTGGTTGAGAACAGACATATCAGAAGCACATTTGACTGTGAGGCAAAGTTACGCTGCTACTTCAACAAGAACAGGAAAAATACCACGAGCAAATCTGAAGAAACAATGCAGTGATGCTTATTGATTCTAATTGACACTTTAATTTCAGTCAATGCATTTTCAATCAGTATCAGAAATAACTCTTGGGTCAATGTATAATTGTGGGATTTCTGTAACATAGTTGACATTTTTGCTGTTTTCAGGCCTAAAATCAACATGGCCGCCTATAACCAAACACCACATGGCATTTTTACAGAAAGATTCTTCTAAATATTACACTATTGAGTAAAATTGAAAGTTATTTATAAGGATGTTGTAGTAAACCTGTTGACTACTTTATATTAAATAAGTCAGAAAGCCTTGGAGTCTTGCCAGTCTTTTCTTCAGGAGGAAATGACATCATGTGGAGCAGGTCATGTGATCTGGAATTGACACACTTCCTTGAGAGGTGCTTTTGTAACGGGGATTTCTCGGACACAGATACAATTTGTTATTTTCCATGCAAAATTAGATTAGATTTATTGCCAAAAGACAAATATCTGTCATGATTGTCTCAATTTAATAAAAACACAATCAAAACTATTTCTGAATCAGCTCATTTTATTATTGTTTAGCTAATTAGAAGGTGGTTGTTACTGAATTGGGACATTAATTGGTTGACATATTCGTGATACCCAGTCATTTTCTTTTAATAAGTGATTGTTTCCTTAATAAATAACTCTGGAATTTGTAAAGATATGATCATAATGACCATAAAAATCTGCAGCCATCTAAAGGCAGCATGATGAAGCCACAACCATTCATTCAAGAAGTGCAGAGTCATTACACAGTGTTTACCTAATTCAAGTGCAAAATGACAGACTTTCCTCCCATAAAACATGACTCCACAGGTCATTTATGCAAGCAGCTCATACCACCCACAGCTACATGACGTTCAAGCAGCAACCACCCAGACTGAAAAATGAAGCCAATTTACAAGCGCTAAAGGCTGCAGTTCCTCAAATGGCCACTTGAGGTTGGCTCCAAAAATGAGGTAATCCCCACAGACTCCCATATTAAAATGCCCAACTTTACAGTAGAAATAAACCAATTTTTAATTTCTAAATTCATGAACACTGTAGGGGGTGAATTTCTGATATAAGGGACTTGTTTGAAACTGTATTAAGGCTTAAAGTTGTGCGTAATTAAAGGAGCAGCTGCTTTGAGAGGTGATAGATGGGGGTCATCACAAGACAGTCCAAGACCCAAAGACATTTGAATGGTCCAATTCAGCTCCATTCATGCTCTACGTCTTTGCTCATCTTTAGATTAGCTTGTAGTTATGAGGAGTCAGACACTGACTTATAAATTGCAACTTCTTGAAACTTATGAAACAAAAGAAAGACAATACAGTCAATGATTTGGTTGTAACGACGCCCTCTGGTGGCCAGAGAGACTATTACAAAAACAAAAGAAGTGAATATCTGCAATATGAGCGTACTGAGGTGGTCGGGGTGGGTGGACGGATCAACAAATCACTGAACTATCACACCATAAAGCTATTAGCTTTTTGGTTGGAACTAACAGCCACTTTCTCTTTAAATCCTAACTGCTCCATAACCTTAACCTCATGTTTATCGTAACAATAGCAACCACAATAACACTGACCTTTCTCATAACTAAACCAAGGTGTTTCCAAGCCTAGACCAAAGTAAAGTTGTTCCAAGCAACTTGCGCACAGTTTCAGACCTCAGTACCAGCTCTGGTATTTCAAACAGCAGAAGAAAATGTCATAAAACCTAAATTTAACAAGTGGAAAGCAGACACAGGCACATTTTCTCATTAATCTATATTTTACACAGGAGAAGGCAATGTGCTAACAAGTGGGCACGTCATCCACTCCCACGTGAAGCAAAAAGTACTAAAAGTCCTTTATATACATACAGTACACATACCCAAAATAAAAATGCCCACTAAAAAAAATTGTCATTTTTACGTAATTACTACAAAACTAAAATCTATATAAATTTGTTTCTTTAGCAGCCTAAAGTTCCACCAGGCAAAAGAGTGTAACACATAGCATTCAGACAGAATCTCTGATCTTGGATCTCCAGTTTAAGGCCCTTTCGAAGCCATTTCTGCCGGTCTGGTAGTCCTTAATAGCCTGTCTGATCTCTTCCTCTGTGGTCATTACAAATGGACCTGAAGGGCAGACACAACATACGATTAAATTACAAGTATCGATCGAGTTGCTGATCTGAAAACATTTCTGTTTTTCAGGGACTTTTTTGCAAAATGGAGGGAGTAACTCAAACAGCACACCTTGTTGTACCACCGGCTCGTTGATTGGTTCTCCAGCAATCAGCACAAAACGGGAAACTTCAGAGCCCTGAGGGGGAAATAGCAGGACTGTAGACATCTTTGTGTGTGGTGTGTGTCGATAGACTTTCATTTGTAGTTTAGAAATTAGTAAATTAAGTATAGAAAGCCTGCAACAGGTCCCAACATCAACCATTCGGTTCACAAGGTGAAGAAAGAAACTACTTTACTGGTTAAATAGTAGAGATTTTCCTTTTCCTATGGAGCCTCTAAAGACCTTTATTTGAAACACACTGAGAAGGAAAAATCATATTTTGACTAGACAGTAAAACTAAATGTGGACAATGGACAGAAAAAAGGGACAGGTAATGGGTAGATTTTTACAAGTCATGATATCTGAGAGTCTAAGCAAAACAGTCCATAAACAATAGCCCACACATGTAGCTAAGCTAAGCCAAGATCTGATGAGAGCAGAAAAAAAAATGCAGAAAGATCATCACTTGAATAAGACAACATAGATCAGTCATGTAATTCACACGGAGGCAGATCATATATCCAATAGTCAACATTCTTTTGATTATTTTTTCCACTTAAATAGACTTATTTGAAATTGTACAACATTGACTCTGATGCACTTCATCTGTGGTCACTCTGTTGTCTTATTGGCTACATGTCACAGGTAAAAGCCAATCAGCATAGAGGGATAAACATTGGAAAATTCTCTTAAATTATTAATGAATGTTGACATTTCTACAAAGTTTTATGTTGGATTTTATGCTATTCTAATCTTTGACTCAATATTTATTTCATCTTTCCTGCAAATATTTATCGGTTCCAAATATTTGTCATCATTTTAACATAATTACTAAGAATTGGTGTTAGTTTCACGCTCTATATCAGTTGACCCTTATTGCTTACTAAAGGTTGATCTGAACATCTCCGACAAGGGGTTTCAGAAGGATTAAGTCACTGCACAAACAAATCCTAAATACTGTATGAAGTATGGGATACCTTTAAAGCTTTTGAAAGGGTTCATAATAAAAACAAATCTCTTTTCTTCATACATACAGCCCACGTTTTGTACCTTGTTTTCAGCCTTGACACAGTCTCCATCTCCAAACACCACAGTGTGATGAGGCTCTACCTGCTGCTGCTCCTCATCCGGGCCTTAAAAACAAGGAAGTCCAACACTTCAGAACACTATCTGTGAGTTTGTCACTCCACACCATTTCTGTTCGATTCAACTGAAATCTGCATTCCAGCTCACATTTTGGACTTCAGTACCAAACAACCTATACGATACAATAGTAAACTGATGTGATTATACTTAGTTTATGCAACAGGCACATCATTTCCCACTAAAACAATGTCGACCTACTACTTTATTTCCCATGCTCCAAATATTTTCAGAAAAGCCCTAAAATTAGGTCAAGCACATACCGACTCCAGTTCAACTTAATCCACCGTTTCAGACTGTCTTCATTGGTTTTTATGTTTTCCAACATGACTCAGTCATTCTGATAATTTTCATTCTTCTGCCGTGACTGAACATTATTCCTTTTTATTCCAAAGACAGGGGAATGGAAATGAACACAGTCAGTTCTGGCAAAAGTGGCACAGCACAATACAAATGTTTTTAAAAGTGGAGGATTTGGTTTTGTGGTGTGTGACATCTTTCTGAAAACAAGTGAAAATCTAAGACTTTTCTTTGGGAGAATGAAAAACAGTGCTGGTGATGTAGGTCATTCACGAAATGAATCCTGTTTCATTGTTGGCATTTACCAGCTTACGAGCTGTTTATGAGTTAACATGAGCTTTATTAGTAATAATCTGTTTAACAAATCATTTCTGGATACCACAGGTCAAAACTATTCTTGGGCCCCTTTTTGACCAGACTGGTTCCAGTGCTAGTTCAGAACCAGAGCCTCATTTAGCACCAGTTCTTTGTGTTTCCACCAACTAAGCACCGGCTCCAAGCTCCAAAAACTGGTGCTTTTCAGGCACCAACTCTTTGCTGGGCCAGAGTTAAGAACAAAGTATGTCCGGGCTGGGGGTGGGGTTACGGTGACCAACGATCAACAGCAGAAACACAGAGCCACCACTTTTAAGCGACCAAGCGAGTAGTAGCATTACTGTTTAGTGTTAGTGTTTTGAAAAGCGGTAAATATGGATGCCAGTAGTGTGATCGTGGATATGCCCAGGCAACAGCTGACCTCTGCCTCACAATTAACCATAAGATGATCTATAAAGATAAACACAGATATTATCATCAACTTATTGCATTTGGTTAAAACCGCTACGTAATGGATACAAACATAGTGGAAGCTAAGTAGCGAAGCTAACGCTAACACGTTCAGTGTTAAGAATCAAAACATCTCTGACAATTACCTATCTACTCAAACATAGCGACCGGCAACGGTGACTACAATAACAACAGGTAGCTGCAAATTGTTTGATTATTTGTTTCTGGATCGCAGTGTAGACTTGCAAAGTCAGAAACAGCACTTCCACGGTTACGATGTGCAAACGAACAGCTACTATAGACTGTATATTAATTTATTATATGACGGTTACAGATGCAGTGACATACTGACGTTTTATGGTGACACAATGATGTGGTTCTAACTTGGGTCCTTGCCATTGGAAAAGCACACCGGCTCTTAGGAGGCATGAGATTTGAACCAACTACGCACCAGCACTGAACTAGCACCGAACTAGCACCTGGTTGTTTTTGGTGGAAAAGAGGTATGGGTAAAATACAGATATACAGTAGGCACCTGCAGGTTTTAGACAATTCAACCTGTTTAAGCAGTTTGTTTCTACGCTGCAACACTTGGCTGACTAACGCTAAATACTGAGAATGGCAGACAATTCCATTTATGGTAGATTCATTCACTGAAGTCAGCTGGTCCTGATTTTTCTGGACTACACGTAGAGTCGGAAAACTTCATCATTCAAATAACCACTTTGATCGTAGCGGCCGTGTTCATCCTCTCATGTCTTCAGAACATCTGACAGCAATTTCAGGCAGAATGAGAGGTCCTGCAGAGTAATTAAATCATAATGAGATTTTATGAAAGATTACTAAAGGGGGAATTCTGACTGAAAATAAGAGGTTCCAACAGACCAACAAAGCCTCTGAAAATGAGTTCACTTCTGTAAAGGGTTTGCTGTCATGCAAAGGGGATTTCCCTGATCACACGATGTGCTCTGATCGGAGGAAATGCCGGGTTTGAACGCTGATCCAAAAAGGTGAACTTGCAGCACATGGGGAATTTGACTGATGTGAATATTTTCAGATTTTATACACAGGTGCTCATATTTCCAGTGATGGTGGGCTGATTTCAGATTGAACTCAAGAGGCTGAAAGTCCAAAGAGATCATAGTTGAGAGACAGTACGAATCCATCAAGCTTTAAAGAGGAACACATGAGCATTTTGGCCGAATGTAGAAAAGGGAGCTGCGACTGGACGGAGATCACACACATATTTGTAAGATAAGACGTCGGCAGCAGGGCGAGCAAGAAGAAAAACCAGGGAGCTGCACATTTCCAGCCAAAGGATCTTAGAACCTCCCTGTTTCTTAGTGACTTCTGCGTAGCCTACCCAAATAAGAAACACTTAATGTACTCACGGCAAATTAACTCTTTCTTGCTGCAAAGTCTACTAATAAAGGTGTCTAGAGGAGCAGTCTTCAAACAGACAAAACTCACCGACATGAATGGATCCTGACAGTGTATAGATGAATGCAGTCCATCCTGTGAAAAACAGGAATATTATTTATGACTAAGCATGTAACAATCTGCTTTTAAACCTGCAACAACCAAGTTAATGAACACAAAATTGTCAGCAAACTGTTTTTGCACACCCACTTGCTATGGAAAACATCACCAGGTCTCCGTTTCAACTTCTGAGAGAAATATCCGCCTTATTATGTTCACCAACTCATCCAAAACTGTTTCTTTCTGTAATTTAGTGCTGGGAAGGTTAAAAAAATAATATGTTTTTAAAGCAATAGCTGCTAAAAGCTCCAGAACAGCCATTTTCCTATACAAGTGTCCAGCGGATTTTTAGTCAATTTTGGAAAGTCGAAAATTTTAAAATAAAAAGGGAATTAGGTTGTTTCCATTAACTCCTTTTGATAAAATAAATTAGGCAGCAGATAAGTGTCAGAAGATGGCGGTAGAAGCTTGGTACACATGTCTGTTTTGGATCAAGTAAAACCCCTAAAAAAAAACCAAGAGGAGTAATAAAAAGAAACAAACTAATTTTGTCAATCTGTGACAGAAAAAAAGAGGGAACTGTTTTAAATTAGGAACGCTGTCATTTTAGTTTGATTTTAGCTGGTGTTAGCTATGGTTCACGTTGTCCAGTGGAGAAAACAACAAAAGAAGCAGAAAGAGCTTTTCAGTAATGTGAATTAAATGTTCACCACTATTTAAAAAGATGTTTCCATCCTCAATTTTGCACATTAACTCTTCTAAAAAGGTCAAAATCCACATCATACAAGAGTAAAAACATTCACTGTGCAATTGGAAAAGATTTTTATAACTTTTTCTCATGCGATACTTAGAAATGCACAATAAAGATTTGAAAACATGAGAGCTGTGGGAGTGAATGAATGAGTGAACAGTAAAGTCCTACAGCGTGCATTACCTACTGATGTCCAAATAATGTAGTTATATTCAGCTTTACTCCTGATATCTAAGTTTTTTTACTACTAGTATGACTATGGAGCAGTGAGTCTCAGCTATGCTTGTTCTCATGAACACACATGTACACACAGGTGATTTAACATACATTTCCCCCCTCTGATCTACAGGTAACGTGGCAAAAAAAGAGACCGCAAAGAAAGCAAACACGCAGCTTCAAAACCTTGAGGAAAAAAAACTGCCTGGCGTCAAACTGTTGAACTCTTGTGTATAATATAGCAAAGCCACTTTATGCACTACAGGGTGACCCAAAAGTTTGGAAACAAATGAAAAGTCTATAATCCAAATAATATAATGTTATTTCAATAAATCTGTACCACAGATAAATTCAGAAGAGTAACAGATTAGTGTAAAACAAACATATTTCAACATGTTCATGTTTGTTTCTTGTACAAAGTTGTGAACGTTTCCACCACCTGGTTACATTTGTATCTTCTGGAATGTATCTTCATTCATGCTTATGAAGGTTCCTCAAACTGGCCAGTAAATATTGCCTCATAGTACTTTTGGATGTTTAAAAAAATTGAAACTGTCAGATACTTTACCATCAAGAGTTTTGAAATCTGACACTGATGGCCTGCATTTTGAAGTGATGCTCCAGCATACCTGGACCTTATGGTTCTATTCATTTTCTTCTGAGTTATTGCACTCTGCAAATACTATGCTTTTAAGTTATTTTATTATGCTATAACAAAAATGGGTAAAATGAGAGTGAAATCATGCACCCCCAACTGAAATAGACACTGCAGTTAAACTTTGTTTCCAAACTTTTGGGTCACCCTGTATTAATTGTGAATTTAAGCTTTCATTTTTGTTGTGAAAAGGGAGCTACTTCAATATAGACTTGCTTTGGAGGTCATCAGTTGTTTGGGGTTTGTTTTGCTGTTGCTTTACACCAAAGAAAAATGACATTTTATTTAAAAAGCAGATTATAAACCACTTCTCATTTCCATGCTGAGAATGACTCATTGGTCCATTTCCCACCACAAAAGCATAACATTCAGTTCAGTCCGTGGTAAACAGGGTCATCTCACAGCGAGGACACTTCAGGGAACATGTAGGGCTCCAGTAACACAAAGTTAAAAGAAAAACGAGGCAAAAGGCTGTAACCATGAGAGGTTTTTGTGAATCAGTCATCAAAACTTCATGTTAGAGAAGCGAAATGGTGAATTTATGGATGTTTTCCTACCTATAGGGACTGTCTGCACATGCTGGGCTCCAGCCTGCAGTCTGAAGTCCAGATACAAGGTCGGCGTCCTCGTGAAGACCTTCGACTGAACGAGAAATACAGGGTCAGAAAAGAGGCTCATACTCACACACACACAAGCCACAAACTTTAGATATTTTGTATGGAACTGAAAACACATTAATGCAAATGTTAAAACAGTGGCGCCAGTGACTGTCATCGTCATTTGTTTACAGCTTCAGAACCGTCTGCACTGCTGTTCTGTGAGCTGTGAATAATGACCTGCATTCCTTTATTTCCGTCCACATAATCCAGTTATATGTTTTCATATTTTTGCCGCAAGTGGAATATTTCAAAAGCTTTTGAAAAATGAACAGTTGATGCAAAAGACCTGAAACTAACTCAGTGGGTCTTTTTTTGTTTTGTGCAGGATTACTATTGCAAATATTGGTCAGGTAGAGAGAAACATTACCTCAAATGAAAAACAGCGTTGCCTCCTTCACAAAGATTCTAGAAAATTAAAGGGAAATCTTGAATTTAATCAGTCAGTATAGTGATAATTTATTGGTTTCTTGTTATGCGGGGGTTTAGTTTCTCTTCTTTCTTTCTTTTTCCCACCAGATGCATATCGTGACCTGTTCTTGTCCGAAGCGTGCTTTCCTGTAAACTGTGATTTAAAGTGTCTTCTTAAAACCACAATGTTTGAAGGACAAGGGGCATAAAACCCGAGTTCAAACCACTTTGCTTGTTTCAAAAAACACTAGGTATTAACTGTAAAAAGCCAAAATGATGGGGCTAATACTGCACAAAGACAATAAATAAAGAGAAACAGCTGTTTTAACTAAGAGCTTTTAATGGGCCACAGCTCGCGGTGTCTCTTGCCCTGAAGTAACCTTCCTCACTGTACACACACGTTTGCACTTATATCTTTATGAGGGCCCTCACTGAACACAACGCCTTCTCTAAACTACACCTGAGTCTAACCTGAAGCCCTTAAAGAAAGTCTTTGAACTTTTGAAGGTGTGTCAAAGGCTTCCAAAATGCTGCAAACGTCTTAAAGTAATTCTCATGTACACACAGATATTATCGAAGTCGGATTTTGCATAATTCATCTTCTCTCTCTCTGCCTCACATCTGGACTGAGTTCATCGTCACTCTCTTCTTCCTTAACCCTCCTGTTGTCTTCATTTACGGGCACCAAAAAAAGTTGTTCCTTTGTCTGAAAAAAACTCATCAAAAAATTTCCCAAATTTAAAAATAAATTGCAAAATCTTCAGGAAGAAAATTCCAAAAATTCCTTAAAAGTTTCCCTTTAAAGTTTTTTTTTTTTTTTAAAAATCCCCAAATTTAGCAAGAAATAAAAAATAAAATAAAAAATGTAAATGAAGAAAAATCTTCCCAAAATATCCTAAAAAATAACTGAAGTGATTCCATGTATATCAGTAAAAGTTCTACTATTTTGTTTAAGAATATTCAGAAAAAAAATCAACCGAAATTAAAAAAATTTCGCTGGATTATGGTTGATTTTTTTCTGAATGTTCTTAAAAAATATACTTTTTTAGCATTTCTTTTTTTGTTGCACCAAAAAATGTTTTAAAAATTCACAAAAATGTTGAAAATGTGGGGGTTTCACTGTGAAAATATATATTTTTTAGCACATTTTCATACTTTAAAAAGGGTCAATTTGACCCGCAGGGTTACACGAGGGTTAAAAGGCCTCTGCATCCGCTTCCACTAATCTTTGCAAAAGTAGTAAAACAAGTACAAAGACACACACTGGAAAAAACTACCAAGTCATCCCTCACAGACCGCCACAATCTGCTCCTCATTTACAGTTTCCTCTTTTCACACGGACACTCCTCTGCACTCTCTCTGGTGCAACAGTGTGGTTAACAGGCATTCCCCTTCTCTCCCCATCTCAGAGGAATACAAGCATCTTTATGTCATTGTTGTTCCCGTTTGTCTCGAGATCACCCTGAGATCACCACGTTTAAAGTTCTCGTGATTGCGGTGATATCACAGGTGGATTATGGAGACACACCTTTGCTCCCAGAGCTTCTCCAGATATCACAGCTACTGTAACTCCTCCCTGGCTGGGTTTGGGGATCTCGGAGCCTTTGAGCTCCTGGTACGCCGGTTCCACCATCTTTTCTCGCCTTGGCAGGTTCACCCACAGCTGCAAACCCACCACCGGCTCCTCGGATACGGGCATCTCAGCATGCACCACGCCCCGACCTGCAGTCATCCACTGGAGGAGAAGGATGCACATTTCACACAGACCAGAGACACAACCACAGAAGGCACAGATGCTTATTTATGTAGAGGATGTTAAAAAAAAGGAATTAATTGTATTTGCAGGACAGTGTTGACCGGTAATAACCCAATAATGTTTGAAGATGATGAAATTCTGTACAGGCTTAAATGTTCCTTGGTGAATGATGTGGTAACTCTGGGGATCCCCTGATTTCTCTTGTTTTTATATGAGAATAATTTCAACATTTCCTTTAGAAATTAGCATCAAATGTGTTTAATACCCTCCCGCTTACTAGATCATGTATCTTAAAGCCAGGATGCGGATGTCTTCACTTTTTAATGTAACGTTACCATTCTGATATATTTGGTTGAAAGTGAATCCTCTGCAACCATTTAATGGATTCTTTAGAAATCCACTGCAGACATGCATGTTGTCTTTAGGAAGCATAAACCAAATGCAGCCTCAACAACACACTGCATTTCGTACTAATTTTGCAAAGGTTTCAAAGGGCTAACATGCTAAACTAAAACAACGAACACAGTAAATATTACATAGATTGTATCTCACATTTTATGTAAAAAAAAAAACCCCAAAAAAACGTGTTTTGCACATTTATGCACACAGAAGTTACCAAAATTAATAAATAAAGCTGAATGATAATGAAATAGAACTAAGATTGACTACTGCTTAGTTCCATTTTCAATATATGCTGCTGTTTTCTGCATTTGTTTGCTCATTTGAACCTTTTAAGAAGATATTCTGTAATGCTGTTTGAAGATTGCTCTCAAAAAATTGAAATGTTATAACACATAAATGCACCAGAACAGCATTAATAAGCAGGATTAAAACATGACACAAACTTTAGCACTCTTTTCATCGAACAATTGTTGGCATTATTATACAGAATATTTTGATTTATACAGCAACAATTACACAAAAAGTAGAGCAACACAAAATGAAATTCCAGTCAAATACAGATATATCTGCCTGAGTGTGAATTATTTGAATGAAAAGCATTCATTAGGGAGCGCAGTAAATAAACTGCATGTGGAGCTGGTTTAAGTTAGAGACTGAAGGATGAAATGAAGAGAACAGCTTCTCTTTTAGGCTGCTGGAAATTTCCACTCAAGTTTAAAGCAGCTGCCCTCTGATAATTCATCTGTGGCTGTTTGGTCTCCTTTTTATTGCTGTTTGTTGGAAATTTCTGATGGGTTGTAGTGGAAAATGAAACATGCAGAAAATACAACGTGGACAACAGAAGCAGCGCAGTAATTAATGTGTGGTTTTACAGAAATATCTAATGTTGTTTAATAATCATGGAGCCAAACTTGGAAACGTGGTTAGATTACAAAAATATGAAAACATAAGTGATGATTATTCATTTAAAAACTGTATCTAAAAGGTTTTTTTTTCAAGTTTCTTGGTAAAATACTGATTTTACAATATTCATGTTGTTTTTATCTTTTCCAAAAATCATACATAAAAATTAAAAATTCCTTTCATGAAACCTGCTTTAATCTGAGACAGTGTTTTAGTTTTCCCTGGAGGACGAGCGGGTGTCTGTTTGAGCATCTGCAGGATCCCATGAGGCCTACAGAGGCTGCACATGGCGGGTTAGAGCGAATCCAGCTGAACTGACTGAACCTCTGCTGCAGACTGGAGCTGAGTCAGCAGCCTGGTTGTGTGTGTGTGTGTGTGTGTGTGTGTGTGTGTGTGTGTGTGTGTGTGTGTGTGTGTGTGTGTGTGTGTGTGTGTGTGTGTGTGTGTGTGTGTGTGTGTGTGTGTGTGTGTGTAACTTTCCTACTTTAACAACACAGGAAACAACCCACAGGGCGTAATATCCAATTAGCGCGAGAGAACAACACTATAATGCATATGTAATGAGGCTGAATTGGCTTACGCCTCGTTCTGCTCTTGCCGCTTCATTCACATTTACAACGAGAATGTTTCAAGTTAACGGCTTCTTTAAATCACATTTACTACTAGAATGTTTCGCTCACAGATGACCTAGAAATGATCACACTTTTACATCACCTGTTCATTAAGTTCATTTGAGAATTATGCTTGTTTCAAAGTCAAAGGAAGAGTTTCACATTTTTTTGAATCATGCTTATTTGCTTTCTTACAGCATCCTCCTGGGTCAGTGTATAACTGAGGGACTTTTGAAGTCCATGGGATATATCTTGCAGACAGTTTTATTAAAAGTTAAAAAAAAAATTTTCTGTTCATTATGATCATGTCTTTACAAATTCCATAATTATTTATTATGGAAACAATCATTTCTTAATAAAAAAACGACTGAATAACCGTCTGAATTTAATAACAACCACCTTCTAATTAGCTAAATAATAATAAAATGAGCTTATTCAAAAATAGTTTTGATTGTGTTCTTTTTATTAAGTTGAAATAATCATGACAAGCGTTTCTTTTTTTTGGCTTTCTGAGTTATTTAATATAAAGTAGTGTGTGAGTCAAGTGTGGATTTATGGCATGTCAACAGGTTTACTGCAATATCTTTATAAATAACTTTCAATTTCACTTTTACTCAGTTGTATAAATAATATCTTAGAAGAATCTTTCTGTAAAAATGCCATGTGGTGTTTGGTTATAGGCGGCCATGTTGATTCTAGGCCTGAAAACAGCAAAAATGTCAACTATGACACAAGAAAGTCCTGCAATTATATATTGACCACGCTTTAATGTAAATGTGGTAAATATAAAGATCTAGTCAGCAGCTGGTTAGCTTACCACAAAGACTGGATCAACAAAGAAACAGCTGGCTTAGTTCTGTCTAAATATTAAAAAAAAACTTCACCTATCAGCTTCTTTAAAGATCTAATCTGTGGCTGTACCAAAGTGTAAAAATGACCTGTGCTTATTTATTTGGTTTCATGGTCCAGGTATCCGGTCAATTCCAGGAGTCACGTCAGCATCCTGAGGTTGCTAAGCAATCAGCATCATGCTTACATGTGCTGTGCGCAGGACAGCTGTTTAGCTTAGCTTAGCATCACGGTTGAAAATGCTGACAAACTGCCAAGCTGACTGTCCAGATGTAAACAGTTCAGTGTATAAAACAGCAGCTGAGATGTAAAAAGGCACTCGTAGAATCAGATTTTGTTCTTCAGGCTTGTGGTTTCTCCTTGCTTCTGTCTGCAGCTTAATGTTTTCTGTACAAACATATGTCTTTTCATCTCACTCTTGGCATGAAAGGAAATTTGCAAAACATCAAACTATGTTTTAATAATGGAGTACCTGCAGATCTCCAGGTTTCAGTCGACCCGAATGACCACAGAAGTCTTCATGGGCTGTGATTCCCTCGAGAACATACGTGACCTGAAAGACACAGACCCACACAGTTACTTTATGAGTGACATTTCATGGCAACTGCTCTGATAACTCATTTAATAAGGAATAAAGAGTTGTGAATTTTGTGAAGCATCATGTTCCAGGTCACAAAAAAGTGCTTCCTCTACACTCGGTGCCACGTGGTCAGACAGGACAGGAAGAGGGGCGCTGGGCGTCGGGTCACAGAGCTCAAAGGTGAACATCTGTGTTAGGGAGGAAGGCCTGAGCCCTGCAGAGAGCTGCATGTGATCTGCCTCCACAGCTGCTCCATTTCAAAAGTCATGTGAGCGTGAGCAAACACACCTGCTGAAAGGCATGCTGGGAGAGAAGTCTCGTCCCGTCCACCCACACCGGGAGATTTAGGCTGCATCTGCCAAATCAAATACTCTGGAGGGGAACGTCTGGCAATCTGAGGACAACGTCTGGGCTGCTTTTTTCTTTTTTTAAAGTGTGACTTTAAAGACACAATTCCAGGCTGCCCAATGATCTTCATGAGTCAGAGTGGCTGCAGTGTTGCTGTTAATAACACAGTGAAACTCTTTAAATGTTGCAGAGGTGTGAAAAATCATTCTGTCCACTGGAGATAAGAACTGCAACTCATTTAATAGCTTGTTTGATTTATGAAATCAAATGAGTCACGAAAAGGGCAACAAGGATGACAAAATCCCGTCACAGAAAGGCCAAAACGACATTTTCATACAATTACAAGCAACAGTAAAAAGTCTCCCATTTAAAAGCCGCAAACAGTAAAACTCAGAAAGCTACATAAAATTACAGTATAATGATAACAATAATAAGAAAGAAAGAAAGAAAGAAAGAAAGAAATACTACATAACCAGCAAACAGGAAAATTCAGATAGGTATATTAAACTACAGTATAATGATAAGATAGGAAGGACCGAATGAATGAATGAATGAACTAGATGAGCCCTCAGTAGAGGGCAGAACCACGCCCTCTGCTGGCGAAAACCCTGTCCTCCCTATACAACTGATGCAATATGTATCAATTTTGATCATGTACGTATCTCCCTTCCTACTTGATCTGCTGACCTCTAACTCCACAACTGAGCAGGGGACCTTAGACTGGTCTTCAGTGCCAAGTTTGATTATCCTGACTTCAGCGGTTGCAGAGATATCTGACCGGACATAGCCACATACATACATACATACTTACCCAGCCAGATACCGCACCGAATGCAGTAACCCCGCCGACGTACCCGTCGGGCGTGGTTAATGACCAGCAAACAGTAGAGCTAAGAAATTCATATTCAGTTGCAGTATAATAACTAAACATGCACATAATAATATTAATGACAATAAAAACAGGAAGTACATAAATAAATAAATAATGTAAAGTCCTTGTTCCACATCACAAGCCAGGGCAGTTCCTCTATTTCAAAATAGGGGCTTTTTTTAATATGCAAGTTCCTGATATTCAATTTTTAAAACTTTCTAGATCAAAGTTGAGCTAATAAATCTCCACAGAGCCAGCAGCTGCTGCACCTCTGATACCTACCTTTCTGTAGGACTTCTCTTCAAAGTCTCTGCACTGAAATACAACATTTGCGGTATTTGTACTGCTCCTCACTTTCTGTCACTTTGTCGCCACCTAGTGATCAGAGGAGGAAGTTTGACTGTCAGTTCTGTTCTTCTGCTGTCATTTTCAGCTCTTCAGTTGAAGATGTCCCAGTCTGACAATGTTCTGTTGTTAAATCGCTTCATTGAAAAGCCTAAATGTGCTATTTACGATGAATATCCTGACAGTACGTCCAAGTAAAATCCTTTTTTTAGACTGATATATGTGATGATATTTGTGATAAATATTGTGAACTCAGCCTGAAACCTTAAGTTTGAAAAATGAGGATGAAAACGTACAGATTTTGTTGCATTTGAACATTCATCTGTGGTACCTATTGAGATGAATCAACTAATTTGAAGATTTTTAGCCCATTAGGCCTTGTAAAAAAAATAAAAATACCTTCAAAATTGTTCTTAACACTAAAGAGAAGGCACAAATTAGTTTGTTTTGCCTAACTTACTGTCCATAAAAGCCAAATATACTCAGGTTTTGATTTAAACTCTCACACTTGAGAAGCTGGAACTGGGAAATGTTTGGCATTTTTGTTTGACCTCAGTGTCACAAATCATCAGTTTTCCTCAAGTGGCTTTGAAATCTGAGCAGCTTATCATCAGATAAGGAAACAACTCTTAGTGAATATTTTCTGCCACACCAAATAGTTTGCGATACTTTGTGATATAATCAAATATTCTTACTGTCTCAAATCCCCTGTGAGGATGGTCTGGGAAACCTGCCGGCTTGCTCACTCTGAACTCATCCAACATCAGGAAAGGATCCAAGTTCCTCAGCTGGAAATAAAACATGTGGCCTTTAATAACATTAATCATTGTGACTGCTCCCATGTAAAACAATGACAGCTGAACTACACTAGCATGTTCATGAACTCACCTCCTTCCGACCGATGCTCCTGCGAACCCGAGCGCCGACTCCTTCTCCCTGCTCCACACTCAGAACCGTCTTCTCCACTTTCCTCACGCTCATCGTGCAGGTAAAGACTTCACTAGTCACTGCAATACAGAAAATGTACCTCAACGATCATTAAAAAGAATAAAACTACCACAGAAAGTGATTTAGAAACACAAGAAAATCCACTTTTTTAATGTCCAACAGCCCTTTTTGAGATGTGTGAAACTCTTGAGGCAAATGTCATGTTTAATCTTTTTAAAGTGCTGCTTTTCACATAAACAGCCATGAAAAAATATTAGGCCACCCTTGTTTGTAGGCTTCTCCAGGTTTCTTCCTAACCAGTAAGTTGGCTGGAGTGGACATCAACTGAAAACTGGATTCATCCCTGAAGAGAACCTTAGCCCGATCATCAACAGTTCAATTCTCGTGATCCCAGCAAAGAGTAAACGAGCTTTCTTCTACCTTTCCTCAATGAAGGGCTTCTTCTTGTACCCTGTGTGACTTCAGACCAGCTTCAAGAAGCGGTTTCAAACTGTCCTTGCTAAACAAGTCACATTTCTCCACAGTGTTCACTCATTTTTAAGATCCCTGGAGGTCTGAGGACGATTCCTGACACAGGAACAGATGAGTGACGGTCATCTGATGGTAGAAAGACGTTCTCTGCTGCGACCAGCTAGCAGTTTGGTAGAACCATGCTGGGCTTGTTTTTTGTTGGTGTAAAGAACGACTGTCTTAGAGACCTTCAGTTTTTTCGCTACCTGTCTCTCACCAAGATGGCTGCCTTTGTGGCTTCAGATAATTCTTTAGTTTTAGGCATTATGTGTGACCTGACAACTTCTGTTCTCTCTGCTACGACTTGAATGTCAGCAGGAAACCACTCTTGACCTTTGCATGTGCAGTGCTGCTTATGACATGAAATGTCCTCTTATAGACCCTGGGAATACAATCAAGCCTAAGCATGTCAAACAGGACATAAAGTATGATGGAATCAGCTGCATTTTTTGTCATGTTCATTGTATTCTTCAGGTAATATACCTTTAGTGGCACCAGGCATTAAAATGAACAAGACACTGAATAAAACAAGGGTGGTCTAATCATTTTGTCCATGACTGTATGAAGCAGAATTAATTCAGGACAACTGTGACGCACTGTGGGTCATTCTGTCACCAGTGCTCAAGTTAAATCTATTAATCCTGTCTTTTAATACGCTTTCTATCCTCAAAATGTCCACTTCCTCATTCACCTTCTCACTAAAACATACAGTTTCCCAGCATGCATTGGGTGACAGGCAGAAAAACATTTTGTCTCAGAATCAGAACTTTCATTACAGTTGTGATCACTTCTATAAAATATGTTTTCTTTCCTGCGTATTAGTTCTTTGGGGTGTTGCATCAGCAGACTGTGGTACATCAGTGGTCTAAAAGCAAAACATTTTCATTGTGATTGAAATTCAAGCCACACTAAACAAAAACAGGAATGTAATATTATATCAAACACAATCTATTTAATTCTTTTGAACGTAGGAGAATAAGAATTTGTTGCTCTAACAAACAGCATTTCTACAACAGAATGGACGTCGTGAAACAGCCACTATACTGGAAATAATGGACAGATCAATAGTGGACTCAAAGACCAGAAATCACAAGTTAGTGAGAACTGAAATGAATAAATAAAGCTGCTGCTGCTGAAGCTTTGTTAAATGTCCATTTTTCCTGAAGGACTTGATGAAGTCAGAGGACATTTTGGGGACAGGATCCGGCTGTCAGACACGTCTATCTACAGCATCATGTGATAGATCGCCTGTTGCCTTGTTGCGATGTCGTCTGAAATTACTTCTTAGAGAACAAATAGTGATGTTGTAGTCGTTCATGGTAAGTGACACCAACATCCAGCAACCAACAGCCAGTTTCATCTTTCTGTTCTCATCCAGGGCTGTGTGTTATTTGAATAAAGCTGCATTTAAGGTGAAACTCTATATTCAATGGTCAAAGTATTGTCTGTACTAGTTCCACTACATGATCAGTGTCCTATAAAACCACACCTGATGAAGGAATGTGAAACCAGTTGAGGACCTTTTGTGCACAAATACCTACATTAAACCCTTTTCCAAAAACACCAACAGAAATTATGCTTTTTAAAAACCTTTTCTCTGAGAACCAAATTAAGTTCATCTGCATGTTTGTTTGTTTTTTCAAAATATGAGTGTTACCCATTGAGATGGAAATAAAGACGGGTAGCAAAAGCAGAACTAGTTTCATTATTGAGTAATTTGAAGACATTTCTGTTTTTACAATTTATTCTCTAGTCAAATTAGTGTCATAAAATAAACAGAAATATCATCAGAATCTTCTAAATACCTAACAGAGGGCACAAAATTGCTTGTGTTGTCAAACCAACCATCCAAAAAACTAATATATTTAGGTTCTCACAGTTAAGAATTTGGAACTGGTAAATGTTTGACATTTTTGCTTGAATTTAGTGTCACAAATCAGCAGTTCACCTCAAGGGGCTTTGAAATCTGTGCAGCTTACCATCAGATAAAGAACCACACCTCTTCTCTGAGTAAGACAAGAAGTCACTTTGCATGCTGCCTTTAAAAGTTTACTTACATTATTTTTGCTTGCTTTAATATATATATATAATGATCAAGAAATAAGTGGAATATTCAATACAGAAACATTGCAAAGCCTCACCTGACTAAAGAATTTGGCACCAGTTGAATACATTTTGTGCACAAATGGCTACATGTAATAATTTTCTAACAATACCACGAGATTTTTAAAAAATGTTCACTTTTTACTAAGGAAGGAAAGAAGCTAATCTGGATGACGTCTTTTTGTTTTTGCAAACCCACATTGAACCAGGGAATGTGAACATCTTTTCTGCATAAATGAGTAAAATGTAACCCTTTTCTAACAATACAAATAGAAACTAAATTTTTTTCCAAAAAAGATGAAAGAAGTCGATTTGGACGCTGCCTCTAAAGTTTTGCTCATTTTATTATTTTTGTTGCTGTCAAGCAAAATTAATGATAATGAATAAATAAATACTTGATGTGATGAGAAATCAGTGGAGTATTCCTTAATTGAATACTGCCAAACCACAAGTGAACGAGAGGATTTGATACCAGTTCAACATCTCATGTGTACAAATGGGGAAATTTAACGCTTTTCTAATAATAGATTAAATAATAATGATCAAATAAAAACTTGAGGGGATGAGAAATCAGTGGAATATTCCCTGCTTAAATATCTCAAAGCCTCGTGACGTGACAAAACAACCAAACAAGTCACGCAATCGCAGGGTTTCCACGCTTTCCAAATCGCTTTCGGTCAAACCGGAGGGTCTGAGCTGCACCGACCGGGCTGACGGCAGATCAGCTGATGGGTCAGCTGGTAATCAGCTGCTGCTGCTGCGTCTCACAGCTTTCCCCGAATTGATATCAAAAAGCCTTTCCTTAAAACGCCCCTGCACCATCTGTGACTGACTGCCCCCCATCATCTTCCTGCCCTGAAAAACGGGATGTGGTGCTGGATTAGAAAACGAAGAGGCAGCTTCGGTTTAGCTGACCGTCACTTCTCGGTGATTATGTGACCAGAAGTTCCTGCTGGTTGAAACTGACACTGACAGCAACCATGCGGGAGTAACACCTGCATGTTTTATTTATGTCCCTGCATCATCCTCTCAGCAACACATCCAGCAGTGTTCACCTGTTTACAATTACCTGGAAGAAAAGCACGGAAAGGCGACTTTTCTGACTCAAACAGGCTGCAGCCAAATTAAACATTACATCTCAGATACATGCACCTACCTGCAAGTATGAGAGAACGAGTCCAGTCAATAATCTGACTGTTTCTACAGTGTAAAGGTTAAATGTGAATGGTGAATTCTTCTTTGGTCTGCAGCCTCCTTCACCTCCTCAGATTCTAACACGCGGAAGTGAGATGAGGGCGTGGCCAAGGAACTTTCACAGCACCTGGCAGGAAACTAAAAAGGCCGATAAAAAATGTTCTCCTCACTTTGAAGCTCCGGTCAAGAATGTTCAAATATTCATTTCTTTCTTTATTTGATAGGGGAAGTGCACATTAATGAACCTCTATTTGGACAGCATTAGACGTAAATATGCCGGATTATAGCGATAACTTTTGTACGTCTGCTACCCTGGCCAGGTCTCTCTTGTCAATGAGATTTCTAATCTCAGTGGGACTTCCTGGTTAAATAAAGGTAAATAAATAAACAATGCTAATTTACATCAGCTGTCCCTAGACAGGTAAAACAAAAAAAAGAAAAAAACAAGTAATAGGTCACATTAGAAGCACATTACAAAAGTACACAGAGAAGTTAAAGGTCACAACACTGGTTGACTTTCAGCCACTGTTTAGGGTGAGTTTTGAAGGTTGGTAACATGGGGCAATCCCTTATGGAGAGCGGAAGACTGTTTCAGATCTTACTGGCCTTCACAGAAAGAACATTTTGTCCGAAGGCTGTAAATAGCTATGAATAAGTCTCTTTCATGTCAAAGTGAAAACATACTTCTACAAAGTGATGTCAATTAATTAAATGTAGAAAACCTTAAATAAGTGATTGCATAAATGTTCAAGTCTGGATGCACATTTGCTTGCAGTGTGGTTCAATCAGCCTTGCACATCTGCAATTTTACCCAATTCTTCTTTGCAAAATTGATTATGTTCTATTAATCTGCACAGGGATTGTGAGTGAGAAATCCCTTTTCAAATCCAACCACAAACTTCCTGTTGGATTGAGGTGTAGACTCTGACTCGACTACTTCAGAACATTCATCTTGTTGTCATTAAACCACTTCTGTGTAGTTTTGGTTGTATGTTTCATAATCATGTTGGAAAAAAAATCTTTTCTCAAGTCACAGTTCTCTTGCAGACTGCATCTGTTTGTCCTCCAGGTTATCCCTTTCCTGCACTCAGTTTTACCCTCTACCTTTACTAGCCTTCCCAAGCTGCTGCAGAGAAGCATCGTCACATCATAATGCTGCCACCACCGTGCTTCACAGCAGGCATGGTGTGTTTGTGTGACGACTCAAGCTTTCGATCATTCCACAGATTCAGACACAAAATGAGCAAAATGATGCAAAAAACCCAGAGGCTCAAAACATCACAAAAAAACAAGACACTGAGATCCAAAAAGACACAAGCAGCTTAAATACAAAGAGGCAAAAATAGTCACAAAACAACCACAAAAACACAAAATATCTCAAAGCATCTGCAAGAAACACAGTTAGACACACAAAACAGCTGTACAGCACACGGTTGTGAATTCTTCTAACTGTTTAAATGGTGATTTTGTTGGAAACAGAACCGTTATTTTTGTTCCTAAAACATCATTTTCACATTTGTTCAATAATTCATCTCCATCATCCACACCAAGCATCACTGACACCACAGAGATGAAGAACAGGTGAAAGCTCTCAAACAGGTGTGTTTGAGTTTCTCTGGCCAAATGTAACATTAAAGCCACAACAAGCCTCGCATCTGTTCAATATATTCTTCAGTCGTTGATTTCTCTCCGCTCCCTTCAGAAGCCTGTTCATTGTCCTGCTGATGACGCCACATGATGTCTTTGGCGATCCGCCTGCTGGCAGCCTGACCACCAGCCAGGTTGACTGCATGAGGTCCAACCTGGACGGAAAAGCAGAAACATGAAGCAAGATTGTTGCTGAGACCCGTTTTTGCAGAGCAAAGCTTTTTCAGCTTCAGCTTCGAGCCAAAGCCAACCATTTCTAAGAAGGGCTGATCTAGAAAAAGTTATCCATGCTTTTATTACATCATGTTTGGGCTATTGTACCTCCCTGTATGTCTGCATTGACCAGTCAGAGCTCAACCGTCTGCAGCTTGTTCAGAATGCAGCAGCTTGTCTCCAAACCGGGACAAAGAAACGTGAGCACAAAACACCGGTGCTTTCCTCTCTTCACTGGCTTCCAGTTAGGGACAGGATTGATTTTGAGATTCTTTTATTTGTTTTTAAGTCTTTGAATAGACTGGCCCCAGAATATTTATCTGAGCTTGTGAAGGTGCATCAACCCTCCACAGCCCTGAGGTCAGCTGACCAGACGGTCCTGGACGTTCCTCGATCTCTCATGAAAACCAGAGGAGATCGAGCCTTTGCGGTTGTGGCTCCCACACTGTAGAACGTTTTGCCCCTTTCTGTGCAGTCTGCAAATAGCCTCTCCATTTTTAAAACACGTCTTAAGACCCACTTGTTGCCCCTGACCTTTGGCTGAGCAGAGTAACCTCTACTGGAGCTTTTATCTGTTTTATTTTACCGTCTTATTGTTTTGCTTTTATTCTTTTCATATTGCTAATGATTTATTTTATCGCAGAGCGCTTTGTTTGGCCATCGGCCTTTTAAAAGTGCTAATTAACTAAATCTGACCCTGACTTTGACAAAACACAAGACCTACCTGCAGAGCGGTGTACTGCCCCATCAGATAGAGCGGGCAGCCCTCTGTCCACTGTAAACTTTCTGATATGCACGGCCATCCATCTATCACCTTCATGTGGGACAAGAAAGATACATTCACTAATCTATTAGTATTATCTGAGGAAGATCACACAATAGAAACATTTGGTTAATTTGGAAATAGAAATATACCACTCAAAATCCAAATTATTTTCATGCTTTCTGGTTGTTCCTCTTTTGCACACTACTGTACAAACACAGAACATTTTACTGTTGAACTTACTTGAACCGGGAATTCTTTCATCACCTCAGAAAGCAGCGGGTCCTGTCTGACGTCGAGCTTACAGCCGGTGGCGAGCCAGATCATATCTCCAGTCCAGTGGCCCCCAGTACTGAGAGAAAGACTCCAGGCCTGATTCCTGTAGCACCAGCTGGCTTCACTCACCTGAACAGGTGATTGAAGTTAGCTCTCCTCACCCGCTTCATGATACATTAAGGCATTTTACAGACATGGAATAGATAACAGTGTCATGTTTTAATTCATAAGTCATGTTTTAATTCAGACATGCTAAGACCATTACAGAAGAAAAGTACAATATTTGACCACTGAAAACTAAAGTACAGGAAGTTCTGAGACCTCTACATCCCATTAAACTGCCTGATTATCATGCTCTTGTTACAAAGTGAAAGCAGCAAGATCTATTTCCAGCCATTTTTGCAAAATACTTCCTGCATGTTGTGATCCAGAACAGATCGTTCAGCCTGATGTGACTGTGTTCATTCAGACTTGATCCATGTTGGATTAAAAATGATTCATATTCAGATCTGGACACATTTAACTGGATAAGAAAGTCAGCTTTTCTTACCTCACTTGACCTCATGTTAGCTCACTCATCTACCTGTGATATGATCTGACCTCATTACATCTTAGAAGTAGTTCTTTATATTAACATTAGCTTGCTTCTATATTTATTCAAAAACTTCCAAGTGGATTTTCATGAAGCTTGGTGGAGAAGTGCAATAAAGTAAGATATAAAGTCACAGAAGCACATATCGGAAAAAGGTGACATCCTAAAGGAAGCAACTAACTATAGTGGAGCAGAAAGTAAGTCATTTGGACTTATTTTAAACACTGTACTTGCTGTAATGCATTCAGTTACATTCTAGCACTGCTTATTTAACACTCATCTCGGTTCATTTCACTTCACATCCTGTTATCCTGAGCAGGACATCATTTGATACACACAGCCTCTTATCTTGTCTTTCCTGAGCTCGTCTTCCCTCCCCCTCAGCCTTCTACTCTGTATGATGCACTTGTGTCCTTACCTGACAGTATGTCTTCACGTCCACCTGTCCATTCAGGATGAACGGCTGCAGGTGGATGTAGGCCTCTGGGGTGACGGCGCCTCCTTTCCTCGCCTGGCGAATCATAGCCAGCCGTTTGTGGAAACTCCGTTCATTGTAGAACTGCCGTAGGTAGGCCTGGCCGTCCATCTTGATGCCGTGCTCCACGTGGGAGTACCGGCCCACCAGGCTCTCCACATCGCCCACGTCAAACTGCTTCAGCTGCAGAAGAAACTGACGTGTGTTGAGGTGGATGCAGACAGGTGAAGCTGCAGTAGATTTGTGGTTGGTGCACAGAGAGTCATCAGACCTGAAGGTGCTTCCTCATGACCCATGTCACGTGGCTGGCACCTTGCTGCAGGGCGATGGAGACGACATGAGCGCTGGTCAGACCTCCACCAACGACCATCACCCTCTGTCCAGCCTCACACACTGCATAGACACACACACAGGCAAATACAAAGTACAAAATATGATTTAAAAAACACCAGCAGGGGCATCACATTTTAAGAATCAAAACATTTTGAATTTCTGCATAGCAACAGTAATCATTTCCCCTTGTTTAAATGCTAAAAAGATTGATTCTGTGCAACACTTTTCTGTATTTTTGTGGTTCATAATCAGAGGAAATCCAATATACCTTGAGTGTGGAAAATTTCTTTCTGTCTTTGACAATTTTCGGGAACTTTTTGCTTCCAGTTTGGCAGACGGTGCATGAGATGAACTGTGTGCTGCAAACGCTCCTCTGGATAGCTCTCTCCAATGCTTTGCACCCATGAAGGGATGTTTGCCATTTGGGCACGGGTCGGGCCTGTTGCCATAACGACCTGTCGGGCATTTAGGATATCGCCTTCTTGGAGTTGGACTTGAAAGTACTTCACTCTCTTCTTTCCCTCGTCTCCATTCCTCTCAGTCAGAGTTATGTCCTCTGTTTCCTGCTCTTTTGCCCGACCGTCTTCCATCTCTTTCCTATCGTCAGTCACAGGAATGATGCGCTCCACTGTTCCCTTCACCAGCGTTTTATCCAGCTGGTATCTCTCCACCTGTATGTTCACATTTATTAGCAGCTCAGGAAGCAGCAGTGTTCAGATTATGCTGGACATGCTGCTTAAAACGTCATGTTGGTTTCACTCCACATTTTTCACCAACAAATCACATGAAGACCAAAATGGACAGGGTGTTAGTTTGTCTTTCGATACTTTACTATTTCCCTTACCTGTCTGTGGGAGCTGTGGTTGCTGTATGTTTTAGAAACTGTTGCTGAAACTGGAGGAAAAAGTTGTTGTTTCCAGCTAAGAATTATTATTATTATTATTATTATTATTATTATTATTGAAGTATTCACAACAGGCAGAAAAGAGTGTGAAGGTAATAAATATACTTCTTAGGCCATGTTTACTGCAATCAAAGAACAAGTTAACCAGTGTAACAGTGATTCACTGGTGTGTTTGTTTGTTTGTTTTTTTTACTAGTTTTGGAATAAAAAAGGAAATCAGTGACACAAAGAAACAGGTTTGGCTGCTTGGATAATACTACTGGAGTCAGTGGAATCAGATCATTCTTAGTTTGGGGCTTATTAGGATTTGTCTTAAAAAATAGATACAAGAAATAAGAAACTGGGTCAAACTTGAACATTCTTGACTTCACACTAACAGTTTTAAAAGAAATTATAAAATAAAAGTATTTAATAAGTGTTGTTGCCGATAGGAATAGGAGAATATTCTGATATTTAATGTCTGTTCAATCAACATTTCTGTGTTTTTGTATTTCTCGCTGTATTGTTTGTGTCGATTACCAAACTTTTTGAACAATCAGATACAAAAATAATACTTCAATAAAAAAATAAATGTGTTTGATCCAAGCATGATTCTAACTGGTCCTCTGCTCATTTTAAACATCTAATATCTGAGTGTTATATCAAAATTAGTTCAAAACAAGCACAAAGCAAACAGCAAACTTCTACACAGGTTGCTCGGATGCAGCTGTTCTTTTATTCATTACCACAGTACACTATCAAGCAAACACACTGTTAATAAAAATGCATTAACTGCAGGTTCAAGCAGTCAGACCTGCTCCTTAAAGAAATCGACGCTCAGTTTGGTTCCTGGCAGGCTGAAGGATAAACTCTTCTTCATCGTTGACGTGATGTTCAAACGTTTCCTCTCCTTCTTGCCGAGACGCATGTCGTTAAAAAATGCGTTTTCGTCCAGAATGTAGATCTGATCTGGGAGACTGTGCAGTTCTGCTGAGCGTTCGTGCTTTAAGACAAATTCCTGAAGTGCTTTCTGTCGAGATAAACATTTGCACGTGTGTTTGTTTACATTCATGCCATAAAAGCTTTATCCTCATTTCTACTTCAGGGGAAGCTGTTGGTGTTCGTACCTTATTGAGAGGATCTGTGTGCACCAGAGTGTGTGAGCGCAGATGAGGGATGTTCAGAGCAGTGAACTGACTCTCCCATAGAGTCGTCCACTCTCCATAACTGTCCACCGCTAGGACACTCAGCGGAGGAAAGATCATCCTCTCTGATGTGGCTGATTTTGCCAATTTCTCCTCCAGCATCTGACCTGCAGAGACTAATCACAAACCACATACGGACTGAAGTATGTTTGGTTTGTCATTTACATGCAAAAATGTTTAAAACGTAACACCTGTGGCAAAATAGAAATCTCATTTATGCATTTTACAAGCAAGCTGAACAATTTCAGATCTTTATTTCACTACTTATATCACAGATTTGTTCACTGATTTCAATGGAATGAATGAATAAAAGTGACACTATGTAGCAATTCAGTGTGAATGTAATCCTAATATAAAACTCATTCCTGTCAGGAAAATCAACAATGTTGCCAAAGTTCTTGAAAAGACAAAACTAGGATTAAATACAATGAATCAGCCAAACTGTATAGATAAAAAGTATTGATTAATCTGCCAGTTTTCAGCAGAGATTTTAGCAAAATAGTATCAAACAATAGTGAAAAAAGTCACAACTTCTCACAGTCTCTGCTCTGATTGCTTGCTTTGTCTCGCTAACAGCCTAAAAACACCAGATATTCCATAAGACAAAGAGAAGCAACAAAAGCTCAAATTAAAAAAAATTATTAAAGAGCAACAAAAAACCTCAAACAGAAAAAGAAAACCATGTTTAAAAAAAAATAAAACGAATCCTGTAAAGTACAAAAATGATAAAAACTGTAAAAATACAGGCAAATATTTGTAAAACAACTACATTTTTTGCTGATTTAAATACAGTGAACATTATCTTGGAGTCAAATGTTGTAAAAGATGAAATTACAGATTTTTGGTGCAGACATTATTTACAGTTCTGACCTTTTTAAAAAACAGCTAACATGTAAATTATTATCTTTTTTAACTAGTTATTGTTTTAATCAGAGAAAATCTGCAAAAAAAATGTAAATTGTTAAACAAAAACCAATTACAGGTAAAATCTGTTTTTAAAAAAATCTACAGCGCTCAATATTTTGAAACAGGATCAAATTTAGTGATATCTGTCATTTTGGGTTAAAAATGGCTTGAATGATGAAGTTATCATCCAAACAGTTTCTGTTGGTTATTCTTGCACTGACCATTTGGATCCAGTAAATGTTATTAGCAACTATCACTGAGTCAGTACTTGTGATAGTGAGTCAGATTTATTTTCGTAATCATGATTAAATAAGAAAATCAAGTGCATTGTACCAGCTGTGACCCTCTTTTTCTTCTTCCCGCTCCAGCGTTTGTTGCCGGTTGTTTCTGGGTTTGGCTGAGAACTCGTTGGGTTAAAAAGGGAGACGGGTGAGACGGGTGAGTCCTGACTAGGGTCTGAGTTTGGGTCGGGGTCAGGCCTGGACAGCAGGCTAGCCAGGGTCAGGGCGTGAGGACCGCCTCCTATGATCAACACATCCAGCATCACCATCTGAAACACACAACAGGAAACAGGAACAGCTCCTCATTGTTAAAAACAAGACAATGTATGTAAGATCAGCTTTCAAAGCCTCTTTTCTAACTCAAGTTACTTCCTTAAACTGCTTGAGCTTGTCACTTTCACTCACTGTTGGTTTTGTCTGATAGATCAGTGGTTGTTGAAAAGGTGATTTAGATCTGTTCCTATTTAAAGCAGAATGTATTTGAAAATCAATCTTTTTTTTTTTTAATTCATTCATTTCAGGCGATTTCAATAACAATGCAAAAAACAAACATTCCAATATGGTAACATGCATAGAATGCCTGAAAAGGGAGTAGGAGGAAGAAAACTTATTAAATCCTACCCCCAAGCTCATCTACAGAAACACTATGAGCTGTGACTCATCATAACAACATTATGTTACAATGACAATTACAATATAATACACAAAAAACAAAAAACAATTGGACAAATACCAGCAATGGTAATTGACAAATACCAGCAATGGTAATGGACTAATAGCAGAAATGGACAGATACTAGAAATGGACAAAATACGGGAAATTGACAAAATACCAGCGATGGTAATGGACAAACACCACAATAGGGACAATAGGGACACATTGATCAGTAACTGTAATGACAAGGTGAATTACAGCATGCAGTGCCAATAATTAGACCAGATCTGATGTTTATAATACAGTTTGAATCTGTTAATATTTTGGCATTGCTTGTGTTGTAAGTCCAGACTGTTCCAGAGTTTCACCCCACACACAGACACACAAAAACTTTTACGAGTAGTTCGAACTTTGGGCAATGTAAAATTAGCATAACCTCTCAAGTCATATGTTTGCTCTCGAATTATAAAGAAGCGCTGAAGATTGGTTGGTAATAATTTATTGAAAGCTTTAAAAAGAATGATTGATGTGTTGTATTTTACAAGATCACTGAATTTAAACAACTTTGATTGAATAAACAAATTATGTGTGTGTTCTAAAAAACCCGCCTTGTGAATGATCCGCACAGCTCGTTTTTGTAACAATATTAGAGGATTAATTGTGCTCTGGTAGGTGTTTTCCCACACTTCAACACAGTATGTCAGGTAAGGGAGGATTAAAGAGCAGTAAAGTGTGCGAAGTGCAATCACATCCAGGTAAGGTTTTGCTTTGTTTATAATTGAGAGACATTTGGAATTTTGGTTTTAATGTGTTTGATGTGTGGTTTCCATGACAACTTGTTGTCAATTACAACGCCCAAAAATTTAATTTCACGAACAAATTCAATAGGTACACTATCGACAGAAGGTTGCATTTCTGAGTTCATTTGTAGGTTCCCAAACATCATTGCCTTGGTTTTTCAATATTTAGAGATAGCTTATTTATATCCATCCATTTCTTTATCACTTTGAGTTCTTTATTTACTACAGTTATTAATTCATTATAATTATCATTACTATAGAAAATGTTTGTATCATCGGCAAAAAGGATAAGTTTCAAGGTCTGAGATACATTAAAGATATCATTTATGTAAATATTGAACAATTTAGGTCCCAAGACAGACCCCTGGGGCACACCACAAGCAATCCCAAGCACATCTGATCTAGACTGTCCCATTTGGACAAACTGTGCTCTTCCAGTCAGGTAACTTTTAATCCAGTCTCCCGCCACACCTCTAATTCCATATTTCTCATTATAGCAAGATAATCGATGATATCACTTCACCTGTCAGTGGTCATGATGTTGTGGCTGATCCGTGTTTGTCACGACTCTGGAGGAGCAATCTCTAAAAACTCAACTATTAATTTGCATTTAAAACACCATAGGCTTCATCTGATAAACTGCTTTAATTAATATGCTCATCAATATATTACCAGCTCTTTTACTGCAGTCAGACTGTATGAAAACAGTTTAACTTCCAATGCACTATTAAACTAGCAATATGCCTTGACATCTTCAGCTCCTGAAAACTTAAACCTGCGATCACGATCAAACAGAAACTCATAGGTTATCTTCAGCAGATCACAGTACCTGGGTGAGTTTGAATCTTCAGCTTGTGGCAGCTTCTCAGACGGTGCAAACGTGGCTTCAGCTCCGGCATACTGCAGTGAATGCTTTGCGACAGTGTCTCATGTAACTCAATCCTCATCAGCTCCTACAGATTTAGATGGACTTCACTGGGAGCACTGGAAATAGCTCCAGTGTGTGTGTGTGTGTGTGTGTGTGTGTGTGTGTAAATTTAGTAACACAACTCATCCCAGTGTTGACACATCAGAGGTCTTGCATCAGTATATTTGCGCTACTATGAACATCTTTTTATTAGGGTTTTAACTGGAAAAAAAGTCAAGGCCAGGACACCAACAAAAACACAAATTCTGACAACTTAAAGTGCTACGGTCATGTCCTATAAATGAGTATAAATCCGTGAAAGGAATAGTTTGCCATTTCAGGAATTATGTTTATTATTTTTGGCTTTCTTGCTGTTTTGTTTGCAGTCAGTACAAAGCAATATTGAGGAAGGAATTAGCTTAGCAAAAGACTGGAGTCTTCACTGGATCTCTGGCAAATCCAGTCACAGCATGACCTAATAACCCATAAACAGTTGGTTTTACACTTAACTTTTTATGTGCATCAACCAAATAATATCCATAAGGTTAATAATTAGCTTTACTATCACCTTTAGACAGCCAGACTGCCTATTTCTCACCTTTGCAGCCTTTATTTTAAACAAAGCAAAGCAGCTATGAGCTTTAATTCTACTGGTTTTGTTAAATGCCTGCTGTAGCTTCATACCAGAGAGAAAAGGCTGCAAAATTTCAGGCACACTGTGGAGTTTTTAAACATCAGTGCTGCTGTGGAGTAGTGTTTTTACAAATGAGGTCTGTGTTTGAGGGGCTGCACAGCAGCGTAGTGGTTAGCACTTTCGCCTTGCAGCAAGAAGATCCCGGTTCGAATCCCAGGTTGGGCCTGGGATCTTTCTGCATGGAGTTTGCATGTTCTCCCTGTGCATGTGTGGGTTTTCTCTGGGTACTCCGGCTTCCTCCCACAGTCCAAAAACATGCTGAGGTTAATTGGTTACTCTAAATTGCCCGTAGGTGTGAATGTGAGTGTGATTGTGTGTCTGTATATGTAGCCCTGTGACAGACTGGCGACCTGTCCAGGGTGTCCCCTGCCTTCGCTCAAGTCAGCTGGGATAGACTCCAGCACCCCCCGCGACCCTAATGAGGATAAAGCGGTGTATAGAGGATGGATGGATGGATGGTCTGTGTTTGGTTCATTATATTTTAAAAGGGTTGGGTTTTCAGTCTGCCTTCTGAAGATTTTAATTCTGCCATCAGACTTTAAATCAATTTTGTTTGTTTGCACTATGTTCTAAAATTTTCATGATGTTATAATTAAATGCTCTTTGTGATTTTGAACTCCTGTATAACTGTGTGACTGTGAACTCATAAAACCCAACGTACTCAGTGAAATTCCACAATTAACTTTGGCCGTGAAAATCTAACAAGTTGGTTTTGGAAGCAGCAGATTGTTAATATCACTGCAAAAAAAAAAAGTCCTGTAACTCGTGGAAATGTAACTTTTTTATGTGCCTGTATAAAAGCTAAATTCTTTCCACACATGATTCAGACTGAGCTCTGTTCATGTGATTCCTTGCTGCAAGTAAAACTTTGCTTTCACTTGATAGATGACTCTGAATAGGCTAATCCAGCTGATCTTAACTTTATTATTTACCTTTCTATAAAATGTGAAGTTAAGACGAAATATTAGAAATTGTCAATTAAAGTTTTTGGAAAGCTGTCATTACTTCTGTTTGGGTAGTTAGTAAAACATTAAGCAAGACATATTAAATTAATAAATGCTTGTTTCCGCTCTACAACGGAGGAAGTCATATATATCCACAAGTTCCCATAAACTATACATTGTTGAAATACACTGTAAAGCTCATTGCTGTCAGTTCCTCTTCTCTCTGTTTGGGTGCTCATTATTCCCATTAATACTACCGTCACATTAACTGTATGATTAATAATAAATAAACAAGGAAGTGAGCATCCAGTAAAAGGAGAAAAAAGTGCTTCATCCAAGATGTTTACAGTTACACTGATGAGCATGTTTGTTTTTTGAGATAGAAAACAATATATATTTATAAAAACCCAAATATAGAAAAGAATGAGCAAAAAAAGAAAACTAAAAATGATATATTACTGTTATTATTTACTCATTTATTTTTTACTCATTTTTTTCTGTATTTAGGTCTTACAGGGTTAAGCTGTTTATTTTCTAATATCAGCGTCTCAAAAGAATCTCGATCAAGGACCTCTTCTATTTAGAACATCCTCCAAGAAAAGGACAAAGTCTGATACGAACAGAACATTTTATACAGTATGGTGAAATGTCATTGCTTATAGAACACAAACATAGAATTCAAATACTGAAATGTGACTAAATGTGGCTAAATCTGGGGATAAACTGTGGTTTAGACTTAGCTCTCCCATCAGCTGGTGCACAGATACGTCCATAACTCTTGGCACATCCGATCTCCAAGAACCACACCCTGTAAGAAGAACCTCCTAGAACCGTCTTCCTGCTCTCTACCTGTTAGTCTGTTCCTTTGTTAGCTGTGATGTGATGCAGCTCCTGCTGGTGTCTCAAAGGGAGGATTATTATGGTTTCCACCTTTAAACAACCTTGAGCTTAGCAGTTTCAGTGCAATTAGTTGCTATCTTCAAGGGAAACAGGAATCTACTGTGAAGCAAAGCTGAATCTTTCTTATCTTTTTGGTGTTCGTGTGAACATTTTCTAGTTTGACCTGTCCCTGAGTGTTTCTCATGTATTCAGTCCATCTCTGTCCCTTAAAGGTCAGCTTATGCATTTATTGCACAATGAATGGTTTTACTATGAGTGTTATGCTACTTATACATGGTATCGGTTTGAGTGTTAAGCTCACAGTGGCTTTTAAAACGTAAATCCTAACAACAGTGTGTGAGTCAGACAACAATGACGCACCGTGGAACTTTCTTTACTGCTATTGGCTGACGAAATGTTTGTTTACTGAATGTTCTCACAAAGTTCTGTTTTCTAACAAAATGAATCTCTATTCCATCAAAGACTTACTCTTCTTTTACTTCCTCTTCTGACATTAGTTCCTCATCCAGCTCTGTGTCAAAGGCTCCTCGTTCCTACTTCTCCTTCTGCCGGTGCAAAGCAGAAGCAAAAACTCACTGGAAGCTTTAAAAAGGCTGCTGCTTCCAGCGGCTTCAGTCTCTGACGTTAACAGCTGTGGACACGACGGGAACGATGGACCTGGTAGGAGACTACATCTACCAGAAACCAACACGATATGCATTTCAAAAGATCTGACTGTGCTTATTGTTGGGTTGATTTATTCCTAAATTACAGGATTCTCATGTCAACGGAGGCGTCCTGATTCTGCACCAGATCCACGAGGGAAAGCACCAGTATGAAGTGGAAAAGGTGGTCAAGTCCACAAAAGAGAACAGGAGTAAAATGTTTGCCAGGTATCAGTTGGACTTTTACATTCTGTTTGGCAGAATTTTGTTGAAGAAAATAGAGGGTGAAGCCATAAGCACGAGACTAAAAATGATAACATGAGTAATAATAATATATTTTAAAAATAAAATTACTAGATTTCTATACTTGTCTTGCTGCCCTTTTGTTTCTAGTCTGTTTCGTCCATTTTTCTTTCATGAATTTTAAGATGTTTCCTTGTGCTCTCTGTGTTTGTTCATTTGTTTTTATATGGACTATTGATAAGCCAGTCTATATGTGTTACCTTTATCTATACGTATATATATATGTAAAAATTGTGTTATATTGTCATGTTTTTGTAATTGTAGAGTCATTTTGTTAAGATCTGGCCAAGAAAAATGGAAACTTGTTAGTGTAGCTCTGATTAATTTCCAGTTCTCTCAATGAAAGAATGAAAGAATGGAAGACAGTGGCAGGTTAAAGACAACAAATGCGCCTTAAATGAAGTGTAGTCCTGCTGCTCTGTAACTATATTTACTACAGACTTTAGAATATTTTTTGCATTTTCTGGCAACATTAATATAGTCATCACATAAAATTGAATATGTGTCCTATTTGTTTTTGGGGGTTTTTCTCAGGAGAGGAGACAAACTGCTGCAGATAAACGGCATCGACCTGCAGGATCTCACACCCGAGGAGTTGGCACAACTGTTAGCGGAAGGAAACCCGATGCTGGTGAGTCAGTCTCTGAGGTAGAAATGCTGTTTCAGACTCTATTCTGTTCAATATTTAAAACAACGGCACACACCCTGTAAATATTACCTGAAGATCTGATGGACAGAGATACTATCTATCCACTGAGAGTCCTGCTCTTGATAGCAAAGAAAATAATCAGAGTTGGGTGAAGGCACATCCCCTCAACAAAATGAACAGATAGAGTAAAGGAGGTTTTTATCATGGAAAAAACTACAGCAAGACTACAACTGAAGCTAGAAACATTTGAGAGACCGTAATCATAATTATTATTATATTGCTAAAGATTGTGTCTGTTGCCGATGAAGTCTACAGAATATGGTGTTTTTGTCTTTTGTTGGAATCTTAAAAATGTGTAAAATGCAAAAAAAAAGTTATAGAAATCCAGTGGGACTGTTTCTTTGCCGGATTAGAAGATGTTAAAGGGGGAAAAAATGGTGTTAGTGTAGGAAAAAGATGCACTTTAAATGATAACACGGTGGATTTCTTGAATATCAGTCTAAAAGATTTGACCTTTTTTTGGAAGAAGACGTTGTAAAAACAGAAAAAAATGTTAAAAAAAAAAAGATGGGAGAGGTTTATTGACGGTGAAGGTTGGTAAGAAGCCATTTTTGTTTTTGTTATTTTGCAAATGATGTAAGGTATAGAAAATGTGTGTATATGGTGTACTATCTATCATTTTCTTGTCATCTTGTTGGTCATTAATGTTGCTGAACTGGATTAGATGTGTTTGGACATTTTCTTCATTTAAATCTGCATCAGTTTGACTTTACATTCTGCTGGTTTCTGTGTTCTCGATTAATTCTTTTCTGGTTTTCTGTTGAGACGGTGCACAAGGCGGGCAGGATAAAGGAACAAACAGAGCAGCCGCCTCCAGACGAGGACACTTTGCATCCCGTCTCCAAAGAGTCCACGATGCTGAACTTTCACTGGGAGATGAGAAAAGAGGAAGAGTTGGAGAATGAAGTGGAGAAGGAGGGAGGGAAAGAAAAAGAGAATGGGGCCGCAGAAGAGGACGTCAGCCAAACTCAGAATGAGGAAGACGAAGAGGAGGAGGAGAGAGATCTGCTCATCATTACGATGACCAAAACCAGCATCTCTGTGGTGAGAGGAAGAGGCTGCGACAGCGGGGGTCCGTGTCAGGGATGTGGCAGGATGGGATGCACTTTAAATGACGTTGTTGTGGTGTCCGAAACCAGCACAGTGACGCTCGGTGAGTTAGTAGGATTTGATTTGTCTGCTTCTTCAACAACAAGAGCAGCCACTTTGTTTCTATGCTAGTTTTCAACTTTTGTATTAACAGTATTTATTCAGCTATTTTAATGCATCCTAAATACAACAGATCAGTCTTTGTCAGGCCACTGTTATCACTGGTTTTTACTGTCTGCTGAACTTTATCAGCAACAAAAGGCATTCATGTCTGAATATTCGGAAATAAAAACTACAAAAAGTTGAAAACTGATGACAAAAGCAATCAGAAAGAAGACAAAGAAGAGAGAGATGGCAGGACAATTCAGAGCTTCTACTTTTGAATGTAAAAATCCTCCATTACAAGTAAAAGTCATGCAAATAAAAAAAGATTTTATCAGCTACATGTACTTATATTTAAAAATGTTCACCATACATTCATCAGTTGATTGTTAATGCTGCTGGATGAATGTGCAGGTGGAGCTGGTTTTCAGTTAAATCCAGGTTTAGCCCACAAATTTAAATATTAGTATTATTATTTTAGACTTTTTAATATGCGTTTATATTAGCTATGGTGTTGTCACTGTGGATTCATCTCCAAAATCTCTGAAAAAAAAGTTTGTAAGTCTGTGTACATTTACATCTAAATCTGGTATTCTGGCTACAATCTGAGAATCCCAGTGAAGTTTTGATATAATTTAACACCATGTCCTGGTTTCTGATCATTCTCTGGGGTATGCGTTGACATAAATTAGTCAGTAAAACATAAAAAGGTAAATGATCTAACAATAATAATGAACACTGTTCTGATCATTCATACAAGTTTCTTTCATGTTGAATATAAATGTCCTGTTCAAAATTTGTTCTAAGCCAGAATGAGATGAGATCGCAGAGACAGTGGCAGAAAGAAGAAGTCAATATTCTGAGAGCAAAGTTAGAAATTGGTTTAAGACTGCAGTGCGACTGTCTTCTATTGGTGACACCAGTTCACAAAAAAGTTAAAATGCTGAATGAAGAATCAGACTAAAGGCTTCAAGGGGAAGAAAACGACGACACTGTGAGCATCACGACAGTAGAATAAGATCACCACCATCCATTGTTCTTTTGTTCTGAACGAGAGGATTTGATTCATGAAGTACATGACCTTTGTTTGATTGTTCCCTGTCTCGCTTTCAGTTCCAAGAGGAAGTGGCAGTTTCAGACAGGAAAAAATGTCAAATGTTTTAATCGAGCACGTCGATAGTCACCGATACCTCAGAGGTCAATGTTCACAGAGGAGCCTCTACGTTTCACCGAACCCAGGTTTGTCAAACATCAGTGTGATCATACAAAAACATCGATTCTCTTCTATCAGAGAAACTGATTTCCCTGTGTTGTTGTGTTTTTCTGTCTATTTCTCTGGTGTTCAGAAAAGATTACCATCTACTACTACAAGTCAAATGTTATGGAAAGGAGTTTCCGAGGAGTTCCAGTCGTCCTGAACCTCACCAGTTCAGACTGCTTCCTCAGCTGCTGCAAGGACGGGGACAGAGTGTTCCTACAAGTGGAGGTAAGAGCAACAGACTGATGGAGTCTTGGTTTGGGCAGTTTTTCTTCTTTGGTTGCTAAAAAACAAAAAAAATCAGCACCAGACTTATCAGTCGTCAAAAAGTCTCCAGGACTCAGTCATGGTTGCTTGGGGAAAGGAAGCAGTCTGTTCAAACATGCAACGCTTACTTTAAAATTGATTATGCTGCAAAGTTTATGGAATGGCTCAAGAAGAAGATGTGAAACTGGTGAAACAAACACACAATTTAGAAGTTACACCAAACCGACATCAGTGAAAGCAGGTTAAATATTAGAAACACAAAGCCACACCTCACCACAACAGATGAAAGTCTCTGAAAACAATCACAAGTGAATGAGTGCATTCAGTAAGTTGGAAGCATACTGAATGTTGTGTAGACTGGAGTCTATCCCAGCTGGGTGAAGTCAGGAGACACCCTGGACAGATCACCAGTCTATCACAGGACTACACATACAGACAAACAAGCACACTTACATTCACACCTATGGACAATTTAGAATCACCAGTTAACCTCAGCATGCTTTTAGACTGTGGGGGGGAAGCCGGAGAAAAGCCACCATGCACAGGGAGAACATGCAAACTCCATGCAGGGATCTTCTAGATGGGAGGCGACAGTGCTAACCACTGTACCACTGTGCAGCCCATACAATGTCAAGTCACATACAAGAACACACAATATGTACATATGTCAGTTTTACATACTATTGGCTATTGTGTAGCTCCTATTAAAATTTCTGAAAAAGCATTCAATATAATGGAAAACTGGATGTGAATCTGCAAGAGTCAAAATCAATAAATAGTGTAGTACTGGTTTATTCTGCCTTCTGAAAGATATGGAAACTTTTACAGACATCGGTGTGATATTAAGCAATCAATAAGTCTGTGAGGCTGCATGTGGGTGGAAAGCTGGCTTTACCTAGATCCTAATGTGAGCACATAGTGAAAAGGCTGCTGACATTTAGCAGGTTTAGTAGACGGGTGATGAAGGAAAAGCCATGATTAAGTGTTCTGTTTGGCCATGATGTGCTACCAGAACAGGTTCGATGCTCTGCGGTGTCGATTCTAACTGAGTCTCTGAGACTCTACTGGAGGGATGGACATCATTCTTCAAAAACATTTTCCTCATATATAGATGGTGGTGGAGGGAAACATTTAAGGACTTGGTTTCAAAGCATCCCAAAAGGCCACTGCATAGGAATCTCATGGGTCAGTATATAATTGCGAGACTTTTTGTATCACAGTCGACATTTTTGCTGTTTTCAGGCCTAAAATCAACTTGGCCGTCTACAACCAAACACCACAGGACAGTTTTTTAGACAAAGATTCTTCTAAATATTACATATATAATTGAGTAAAATTGAAATTGCAAGTTCTTTATAAAGATATTGTAGTAAACCTGTTGACTACTTTATATTAAATAACTCAGAAAGTCTTGGAGTCTGGCCAGACTTTTCTTCAGGAGGAAATGACATCATGTGGAGCAGGTCATGTGATCTGGAATTAACACACTTCCTTGAGAGGTGTTTGGTAATGGATAACTTAGCTGAAAGTGATTTCTCGGACACAGATACAATTTTCCATCTAAAATTTGACATATTGGCAAAAAAGAAATATCGGTGATGATTATCTCAACCTCATAAAAAGAACACAATTAAAGCTATTTTTGAATAAGCTCATTTCATAATTGTTTAGCTAATTAAAAATAATTAGCTAACTAAATAATAAGTGGTTGTTATTTAGTCAACATTTTAGTGATATCCAGTCATTTCTTTATTAAGTGATTGTTTCCATAATAAATAATTCGGGAATTTGTAAAGACATGAGCATAATGAACATTAAAAAACAGCTGTTTTTTTATTTACTTTTAATAAAAATGCTTGTCAGATATATCCCATGAACTTCAAACGTCCCTCAATTATATATTGACCCTCATGATTTTCTTCAAACCATGCAATGACCCCTTTGTTGCCTTTGGATTGAGGCACCATTTCCATCAGGTTTCATTGTGGATGAAGGTGATCACAACTTACTACCGACTTAGTGTTTTCCTTTAAGAGGACAAGTGGCAGCAAAAGACACCCCCAGCATGTAACATAGTCACCTGATCCATCACCATTTCTAGTTTAACCACCTGTCTCCATGTTTCCCTGCTCACTATCTTGTTAGCAGGCTGACATTTGCTAATTAGCTCCAAACAGAAGCTGAGGCTGGAATTAAATTAAATTCAGTTGCTTTATAAAGTGCCAATTTGCACCAAAAGTCATGTCTAAGCACTTCACATAGGAATGAGAAGACCTTTCAGCATTATGTAGAAAGAAATCCAACAAATATATGAGCAAGCTCTTTGGCAGCAGCTGAATGAAATGAGTTCACTTTGCTTGGATATTAATCATGGAGATATGGTGGCTTTGCAGGTATTTGGATGAATTTTAGTGCAGAATGAAAATAATTAGTGCTTTCCTCCTGGTTCCAAAAGAAAAATGTGATATTAGAATCCAACCTCTAGGATCAGCTGGATGCAACAAAACAACCAGATGTTATTGGTTCAGGTGAAGGAGTTTATGGCTCAGTATCAAATGGAACAGAAAAGTGATCAGGGAAAACCAGACTGGTGGGTGTTACCAAACCAAAGAATAAAATAAAACCAAATGAAGGCTAACAGAGTTTGTAAAGCTAGCTAAGCAGAAACAAAACAACTACACTCCTGAGCCAAACTGAAACACAGAAAGGAAGACGAACAGGGCACACAACAAACTAAACATGTGTGTTTACTACGCACAGTTCACAAATACTCTGATTACCAAATGCTTCTTCACAAAGTTGGCAGACTGTTAACTGGAGCCGCTGTCTCCACATCGAATTAACAACCGCCAACAGAAGCTCTAAACGTCTCCTCAGTGAGGACAGAACCAATGGACCACACAGGAATACAAACAATACACAGAGCCACCACTACCAACTGCCCTGACTGAGAGCCTTGGTTGCAGATATGTAGTCATGGGCAGTGATTGTGGGAGGAGTCCTGGTGGTGGACCAATCCAAGGTGTGGAGGACCAGGTCTGGAGCTCCAAGCTAATCACTCCTCATTAGTACCAGGTGGAAATCTGGAGCTCAGCCTTCAACCAGGTGTAATCAATCCACTGCATCCAGACGCTAAGGCTGTACAAAGCTCCATTTCCCACCACAGGATGTAACAGTGATGTTTCAGATAATTGCCTTTAATATCATTGTTAGTTCAACACCATGATAACAGGACTGTGATACTTGCAAGTAAAATGATGAATTGTTTTGCCTCTGCAGCAGTGTGAACAGCAGAGGCTGAAGCAGATCTCCAAGAGCGACGTGAGCGCCCTCTCCTTCGTCTTCTACATGAAGTCCAACAAGACCAAACAGCGCAAGTTCGAGTCGGTGCTGCACCCCGGCTGGTTCATCCACATCGTCACCGAGACGGAGTGCGTGGAAATGGCAACGCTGGATGGCCGCGTGGAGGATCATTCGTTCCTCTTTGTTATTCAGAAGTGATGGAGAGCCTCTTTTTTCAGACTTACTCCAAGTTCTCAGTCATGTTACTTTAACATTTGAAAATCTTGTGTGAATATTATTTGTGATTTAAATTTTATATGCAAAATAAATAAATAAAGGCAGGAGAGGAGCTCTTTTGTTTTAGTGACAGGAAACCAGTGAAATTCTGCTATTGCAGAAAAGCGTAAATATGTATCATACAACCATGTATTCAGTTCTGTTGAGTGGTTTTTAAAGATTGTTTTTTTTTTTTACAACCAATATTATATAAGGATTTTAAATGAAAGGAGATGTAATTTTCATTAAAAAACATACATTCAAAGATTAAGTATAAAATCAAAGAAATGTAATAATACACTTTTCAGTGTTTACTATCATAAGATATTGTGAGATAAATTACATAAACAGTCCAAAGAATCCAATGCAAGTGAGTTAGATACTAAAACATGTACTCTGTATCCAATTGATCACTGGAAATTACACTTTAAGCCTCGGATCATATTGAATGTTAACTCATAAAGATGTACTACGCTTCTACTTGCATACTGTGAACTTAAAATACCTGTTTTGTTAACATGCATATTTTATCTGTGCAGTAAAATCACCAGCTTTGGTCAACAGTGTTTTGTAACTAGAAGAATCAGCTTAATTTTTTTAAAAAAATGCAATATTTCAGGCGTAGACTTGACATATGCATTTTCAAAAAATGAAGCACTGACACTTTGCAGTATTTCAAAATATTATTTTCATTTCACGTTTCACTTTTCTTGTGCACATTTCAGGTGCAAAATGAAAACATGAAATTTGATATTTTAAAACAAGTATCAAATATATTACAAACACCCCTGACCATTAAAGGCTCCATAAAATATTAAAAAGACTTAAGAGACAAAGACATTTCTTGAGAAATTCACATTCCAACAGTCAGACAGAAGATGAGATGTTTTGAATCCTAAAAATGTCATAATCTGCAAATCAAAAGCACTTAATTTGAAAGGTAAATTGGAAAAACTCTTCCTTCTGAAACAACCTTTATTAAACATAAACCTTGAAACAATGCGGTTTTCATGTGCATTATTCAAATATTCTATATTTTGATTGTATGTAAAGGTATCCTTTATAACTTAAAATGAACTATTACAGATTTAGTTTTGCAGTTTAATTCATGTATATTCTACATAGTATTTATTATTTTTGCCAAAGACATTAACTTAATTTTTCTAAAAGTACAAGGAAAGCACATATTATTATAACAAAAACAATACTTAAATACATTTAATTGCACTTAATGGCATCTCAAAAAAGCATAGTAAAGTACATTTTGAATTGTATTACTTGTTGTAACACAAAGTGTAATATTAGCCTGGCAGACTTTGAGGACATTCACATGGAAGTACATTTATTATACAGGAATTAGTGCTTTTGTTAACAGAGATACTAACTATACAACAGCTGTGCAGCTCAAAACTAAAACTCTAACACATATTCACATTTAACAGTATTGTTAATGTTGATGAGAGGCCAAGCAGCACTGGTGGGAAAAGTGATTATAAAGCTTCACCGTCCAATTCGTGGACGGCGACTATGACACTACTGTAGCATGAAGTAGTTCCCTCTGTTCTTCAGCGGCGCACTCAGAGTCCGGTTAGTTCACTTTCACTGTCCTCATAGGCTTTGTTACTGTGTCCATCAGCATCATAGGGGTTCTCTGCAGTTACCTCTGTAGGTTTCCTACAAACACAACAAAGACAGCGTGTCAAGTGGCTGCTCAAACACGCCAGAAAGGAGCCTTGGTCTGGAGAAGAAACTCACTTATTGCGCTCTCTGATGCCATCAACGATGAGGTAGACGCCCAGCAGCACCACGATGCCCATGACGATACCAAACACCACCAACCAAACCACCACGGGCTGCTGCACTGGAGGGGCCAGCGTCGGCATGATGTCCACAAACTCTAGCGTCTTGTCGTCTAACATGAAGGCGTCATTGAGTCGACCTCGATATGTCCTGGGACGGACACAGAAACTAATTAGTTACTGCTCATTCAGGGGCAGTACACATAAAGTTGATTATGTCAAATACTGCACACAGAAATTTAATTAAGATCCTAAATTCATGATGCTAAAGACTTCTGAAACTGGCCCCAAATATTTGCTGATTGAATATTGGATCCATTATTTAACATTTTTCACATTCCTGACAAAATAAATAAACTTTTTTTTTATACTTTGCACTTGATTCTCTTTGTCTCAGCTAAGCCCCAAAAACCTTCAAAAAACAATGAATTAGCTCAGCTACTACACCTGCTTAGAACCTCTGTCTGTCTTTCTTTCTTTCTTTCTTTCTTTCTTTCCTGGACACTTTTTTATTATGAAAAAACAGCAAAAATAGCGGTTGAATTGATGGCTGACTGAGAATGAATGCACAGAAACAAACATTTCAGAACATTTGTGTCATTTTGAAGACATATTAACATTCAAGTCAAGTCACAAACACAGACACGAAAAACAGCATAAGGCAGAATACACTTAACAGTCTATAGGTGACATTTTGCGAACGTTTGAGGCTGTAACATCGGTAGGATTTGATGAGTGGGGAGTTTGACAAGAAAAAGTTCCAGCTTTTGCTATTTTTTGACACTGAAAATGCCTACATGGGTCCATGTGGACATTTTGAATCATTTTTTGGGCAATTTTAAAGGCATTTTTCGATTGATTTTGGACAATTATTATTATTATTTACCTCTTTATTTATCAATTTTAACAATTTTTAGTGAAAACTCTTTGACACTTTCAATGTAACATCAAATTAAGAGAGTGAATGTTTTTGCCTCACCGGATGGCAGCCTCCACCTCACTCTTTGGGATGAATATGGAGGGGCTCGCTGGGTCGCTCACCACGAATTCGAAGGAGATTCTGGGTGTGGGCTCGCTGTTGAGGATGTTTTCTGCTCTGTGGGTGTAAATGGAGAAATGTAAAAAAAAAAAGACTAAATCATGTTGCTATTTTTATTTCCGGGATAGCTGAGGATACTGACGTGAAGTGAATGCTCTGGTTCTTCTGGCTGTAGTGCTGCCTCATAATATAAGCAATGTTGGCCTTGAACAGGTACAGCTCGTTGTCATTCCAGGGATACTGCAGCACACATTAGGTCAAGATTATTTTCCATGACATCAAACAGACTGCAAGTGACTTCATAGCTGCAGAATTTCTGTTACTTCAGGTGTAATTAAGACTTCTACTCACAGCTCCATCGCCCATCGCAGCCTTCAGACTCAGTCTCACTGTGATGGCGTTCTCTGAAACTGTAAAAAAAACAAGAAATTAATCATTAATTCTGTTTAATGAATAATGAATCCTTTGCTACAAATGTTTCTCACTTTCATTCTCCATATTTCATTAAATCAAACGTGGAGCACGAGACGTTTGGACGTTTCTATTTTGGTAGGATGCAAAACAGAAAACAGAAATTTACTGCAAATCTGTCATCACTGATGCAATCGTAACTCCGTAAGCAGTAATCACACGCGCTTTATTCAGGAAACGCACCTTCTAGTGAATGACGCAGTGTGACTGTGCAAATATCTGTCATTAAAGAACACCAGTGGCTGGAGGGCATTTTCCTACTTCCTTAAAAACACCCTCAGGAACTTTTTTGTTTTACTTCAGTGCTTCTTCATGAAGTTGCACTGCAAATGTTTTACCAGAAATAACATCAGATGTTTGTGTGTGTGTGTGTGTGTGTGTGTGTGTGTGTCACAGCTTTTAAGTAATGCTGAGAGAAGTGTCAGCTCATATAATTTCTGTGTCTCTAGGAAAACTTTTCAGTTTAGCTGTGCCTGATGTGAACTTAAACGTAAAGCGAAAATACACTCAGTCCCAATGAATCTTCTGTGCAGGAAACAAAAGAGGACACAAAGGAATGGAGCAGTTCAGCACGAGAAGACGAATAAACATCTGTGAATGAAATATGAAGCTACGGCTGGTATCACACCGTAGCATAAAGCTTGAAAGCGAGAGGAAACTGAAGAAGGGCCCAAATGCAGTGCATGAGAAAGGCAAACTGCTTGTCGGTCATTGATTAAACTCCTAAAACTTAAAGCCTTCGTCTTTTCTCCCCTCCCCATTCGCTGCAGCTCGAGCGTACTAAAACCACACTGCAGCGATACATGTTCGACTGGTTTTGAAGAAGAATACTACAGAAACTGTACTGCACAATTTGACAGAATTATCTCTTCAGGTTTTTGATTTTTTTTTTTTTACATCGATAGATGTCCAAGTCGGTGCTTTTGAAACACATGAAAAGCACCATAAGGGCTGCAGAGTCAGTAACTTCTTTTAAATCATTTCTTCAAACCCATTTTTACAGATGTGCTTTTATGTGAGGTTTACTTTTAGCTCTATGTAGTTCTAGTGTTTTATTTTGTATTGTGTCCTGTTTATTTTAGACGTTCTCTCTGGTTTTATTTGACTTTAGCTGCCTGGTTCCTTGGTGTGATGTCGTCTCTCTAATTCTTTAATTCTCTGACTTTTTTTATTTTTAGTTTCTAATTTTAACCTTCAATCCTATTCTTTAATTTTTAAACTGCCTAGTTCCTTTGTTTGTTGTGATTGCTAATCTATATAATTATTCATTTAATTTACTATAATTTTTACTATTTATTTTAATTGACTGCTCTGATTTGTCTCTTATCTTGTCTGATTGTCTGTGTTGCACGTTTGAACTGTCAAAACACTTTATGAACACTTTTCTTTAGGGTGTTATATAAATAAAGTTATTATTATTACTATTACATGTTAACAAGGTAAAAAAAACAGAACACCTTGTATAGCTTGAATGACTCACTGATCTGGGAACAGACTGGGGGCAGATAAGTGGTTCTGTGAGGTGAATGGATAAGGGGAAACAGGTGTGTGGGTGTGGGAAGCCAGGTGACCGAGACGGGGAAGAAAGTCCAAGGACACGTGGTAGGAACAGGAAGTGGCAGGAGACAGGTGGAAGAGCAAAAACAAAGAGGGCTGAGACAGGAATCATTATTACAGAAACGAATCTCCTTTGTGTAAGCCGCACAAAACAGCACGTTGTGATTTTAAGTTTGAAGCGGCAACATTGTGCAGTTCAGGCATTTCCCCCAGCTAGCCAAATATTTTACAAGTGCTTGTTATTTCAGTGGCAGTAGTCCTCAGTATCTTTTGTGCTCACATGGATCTCTGTCCGTCCTCCAGCCTACAGTCCTTTTGTGGTTCTGGTTCTCCACCTTCAGCCAGTCGTGAAGTTCTTGGAAGTAGTCTAACAGGGGGCCGGCATCCATCTTAACATCACCAGCTATCGTCTGCAAAGCCCGGGTCCAGGACTGGGACCTTCCCATCTCCAGCATATTTCTAGCACAAAACAATGATGATGATAAATTACTGTTGCATTTACGCCACAAAAGTGTACAACAACATGGTGTAGCAGACATTGTTTTGACCGTCCACGACATCTAACTACTAAACTTAAAGGTCTGTCCCTGAGGCAGCAGAAACCAGTGAGCAGCCTTCAAGGAGGAACTAGAAGTTTTACAAACCTCAGCTTGGTTCCTGCTGCAGTAGAACCAGTGATGTCACATGACGACAACGGACCCGTGTGATTGGCAGCATCGCAGAGAGCTTTTTGGAACTGAAACTGGTAGATGGTTCTGGTGAAGTACCTGCATTCAAAAAACAGCAACGAACACACACACATCAGTGACGCTTCAAAGCAGAACTGGGAAGAATGTGATCGTATTTAAATCGTTATTAGCACATCAACTCTAAACCCAAATGTGTGTGATTCTTCTTTTCTCCCTAATGCAGGCAGAAAGCAGCAGAAAATCTAAATTGAACTGTAAACACACTGATTGTTTACATGTAATGTGACGGTCAGTCTAAAGCAGGGGGCCCAATCTGATCTGAAGTGAGCTGGACCAGTAAAATCACTGCATAATAAATAATGACAACTCCAAAGCTTTCCTTCGTTTTAGTGCAAAAATATTCACATTTAAGGATTTTTTTTTTTTTTTACAAAACATTATGAACAACCTAAAATTTCTTAAGAAAAATAAGTGAAATTTCAAGATTATTCCTCAGTTTATCATTTACACACGTTTTTCTGCAAAGGAATTAAATATTTAGTCACAGGTATCTGGAACTGAATGATACAGTATTTGACTTCATGATCAAAATGACAAAAGTCTGACAAATAAAGACCAAAAAAACAACAAATACTAGACAAAAATTACAAAAATGAGACACAAAATTACAAAAAAGAGAAACGACACGAATCAAAACAGAGACAAAATATTAGACAAAAAGCTACAAAGCACCAAAAAATGGACAAACGAGACAAAAAATGACAAAAGCGAGAAACAAAATGACAAAAAAGCAAACAAACAACACAAGTGAGACAAAAAACACAAAATGACACAAAAGATACACAAAAGAGTGATTAAAGCAAAACACAACATGACAAAAATAAGACAAAAAACACAAGTGACACAAAAAGGAAACACTAAATGACCAAAACGAGAAACAAAACCACAAAAGTCAGACAAAAAAAAGACCAAATAAACAACAAAAACAAGAAAAAACATTACAAAAATGAGACACAATGCGACAAAAGAACAATGAATAATCTAGATTGTTGATCAAAACAACTCGTCATGGTCTAGAAATTATTTTAAATTTATAGTTGTACTGATTTACAATTTACAGTTAATGACTTCTTTGTAACTTTTACACTTTACAAAGTCATCCGACGAGCCAGATTAGACCCACTGGAGGGCCGGTTTTGGCCCGTGGGCCGCATGTTTGACAGCCCTGCTCTAAAGGCTTTTAATGTAGGTTTCATGCTAATTAAAGTGTGCTATCAATTTTTGTTGTTGTGTACAACATGAACAACAAAGTGAGTAGAATTTAAAGACTATCTGTTTGGTGTCTTTGGGGATTTTTTAGATAAACAACAGGTACTTTACCAGAAATAAATGTCTGAAACTTGCTAAAGAAACCAACGCTTCCTTTTTCTGTGCTGAAACTGAACTGATAATCAGAACCGACAAACACAACTCTTTGTGAGGGAAACACAAATCCAGAGTCAAAGTTATGCTTTCATTTCCTTACAGCTACACAGTACGACGGTTACCTGATGAAAGAATAGTCTCCGGATACGTGGAACAGAGCAGGGGGGTCACAGTAGCTCTCATCTCTTGGCACTGGCTCCACCACCCCAACCAGCTCCCTCCTGTTAGAACAACACAGAATCAACACTAATACAAGCTGAAAGACCCTGAACTGCACAACCCAAAACAGCATTTCAAATGAGCATTTCATTACAGTGACATTCAACTGATGTTTATAGAATTTCTGTGAGAATTTTCGAGTGAACTGCATTAATTCCAGATGTGTCACATAGGCCACTCCTTACTTCATCTCCCACCAGCGTTTCATCCACTCGTCTTTGGTGATGTTCCCTGCAAACACCTGCCACCTCCATTCCTCCAGCATGTACGTGAACGGAAGCGTGGCCACAATGGTGAGCGCCTGTTTCAGCAGGAAGTTGATCTCTGTGTCTGCAAGGAAAAAAAAAACACAACAAGTTTATAATACAGAGAGCAAAAAGGTGAAGAAACCCTTTAAAGCTCTGAACACAAGAAAAGATGCGAGGACACATTTTTTACAGTGCGATTCTATTTCAATGGGCTTCCTACAGAATCCTCAAATGTTTAACATTCTGTATTTCACACGGACCGGGGACCAACTACGGGAAAAATGGAACCCTTGAGGATATCTGGTGAATCTGTTGTGCTGTGTGGGGCATCACTGGTGACCTAACACCTGATGGAGACACTTTCTGTTGGTTTTTGATTCAATCTGTCACCTATCTGTGTGTCAGACTCTGTAAATGAATTAGAAAAACAGTCACTAGGAGGATTAAGGTCATGCTTTCCCGATAACCTTGATTGTGCTGAAGCTATTTAAACTTAAATGCCATGTGAGGGCAGCAACCTTGAGACGCATTATAAAGTTTGACCTCAAATAATTGACGTTTTTGGGCACTTGGGGTCAGCAGAAACAAACTCGTCAAATCATCTAAGCTCATATGGCAAACTTGGTTACCAGCAATCAGGTGCATATTTACAGACAACTCGATCAACTCTTGGGGGAAAATAGTGGGGGCTTTTCATTAAAAGCTGCTGACTCCCGCTAGGAATAATGCTAGTGTTCTTTTTTCATTCAATCTGTCACCTGACAGCATGGCAGACCCTATAAATATATTTATGACAGTTAGTAAAACAGTTAACAGAGGGTCCAAGGTCATGCTATTCTGATAGCTTCTATGCTGCTGAAGCTATTTTGACCTTAAATGCTAGTCGAGGGCAGCCACGCTGTAAAGTTTTACCTGCAATAGCTGATGTTTTCAGCCACGTAGAAGTAGGGAAAACAAGCTCACCACTGCCATATTGTTTAAGCTCATATGGTAAACTTAGTTACTAGCAATCAGCTGCTGATTTACACATGCAAGCATATGTTTAAAGTTGAGTTTCTGGTAACCTGAAGACTGCACATCTAATGTTCATTGTCTTTTTAGCTCTGAAGGGATTTTTTGGGGGGAATTCAGCAGCTAAAAGTTCTGCTACAAGAACCAGAATCTGTGTCTTGTTGGGGTTTGATGCTGGGCAGGTGATGTACAATGGAGTTTTAAAGCTTTAAATTAAAAACCAGCGCCTCCTGCTGGAACAACGCTAAAAGCTTAGGGTCCCAAAACCAAAACGATTAGCTGAAAAATGCTAAAAGGCTACATACAGCCTCAGATGAGGGTCATCACTCTTTCACATAGCTTCTGTTATTGTTAAATGATGGATAATACTAGCTTAATGTTTTGGAGAAGCAACACTTCTACATCAGTATTACAATTATTGTAAGTGAAGTTAGCGTGCAGGAGATCGACGCTCTGCAGGTGTTTGGGCGTTGCAGCAGACAGGGACATGATTTCTCCAACAGCCTCGTGGAAACCCTCATTGGCTCCGTCCCTCAGAAGGTAGGGCAGGTTCCGGTAAGCCATCTGGTACTGGTTGTGGCCCATTTCATGGTGCACTGTGAGGAAGTGGTCCATGTTGACCAAGGTGCACATTTTGATCCTGTAGGTGTCACAGGAGAAGCGCTCGTATCAGCAGTCATGCTTTCTATTACAGTCATTTCATAACATCGTATCAGCTGCAGTGCACCAATAAACAGCACATGCAATTACACGTTTCTGATAAGGCCAGTGTGACAAACACTACAGCCCAGGTCAGACAAAATAAAGTCTATCCTTGTCTAAAGAGGTTTATAACAGTAACTTTAATGTAATGTGACAATTGAAGAGCCATATTAAGTTAGATTCTCTATTTGAACAGCCTTTACCACTACAGGCATTACAGTCAGTGTTGGTGCAACTATTATTATTTTACAACTAAAATCCGGATTATCTTTATCAGCAGGAAAAATAAAAATGACTCAGAGTTCAATCAGTATCTCTGCTTCAGCAAGTTCATATTTAAAGCTCTCATAAATATGAAATCATCTACAGTTAATTTGCTCAGCACAGCACTAAAGCAATCTGAAGAAAATCTTTGCGTGGCTGCATATGAGTGCATGTGCGAATATGTGCATGTCTGCAGATGTGTCCCACCTAAAGTCCTCCCTGTTTCCCATGTCCCAGGCTGTGGGGTGGCAGACCACCGAGCGTCCATCATCAGGTTTCTCCAGCATGGAGTTATTCCAGAAGTTGTCAAACATCTTGTACAGTCCCACAGACATGAAGAACTTTTCTGCTTCTTTAAACATCCTCTCCTCAGTCCAACCCTGAAATACAAGTTGACATTTGACAGATGATTTCAGTCCCAGCTGAAGATTTTAACACCGTGCATGTTTCCATCTCTTTATTCCAGCACCACACTATATTGAAAAAACAATCTGTAACATTTCATATGCTGTTTCTGCTTTTATGTACAGACAGTAAACTGCCCCATACCTTCTCCACCATGGTGTCGCTGACATCAATATCTGTCTGGTTAGGGAAGGGAACTGCCAGGCGGTACAGGTTGGACCAGAATCTTCCCCACATGTCACCTGGAAAACAAACAAATGAGGAAAAAGGATATTCCTCAATCTCTAAGTAATTTTCCTCCCACGGTGGACAGTAATAAGATGAATGTTGCAAACTGCTGGGATGAGTTAATTGAAACCCTTAACAAGAGGATGCAGCAATTCATTTCTTCTAAAAGCCAAACAGTACATCTGCTGGACTTCTTTTTCCTATGCAACAAAGCGGTAGTGATGAGACTTCGACAACAGAGGGAGACAAACCTCAGTTCTGAACTAAAAACTTTCATTCATATCCATTGGCTCCCTCAGCTGTGTTTATTATGTCCACAAATATCTACTCTAAGATCCTTCTGATAGGTAGATTATGTGATGGGAAAACATTGCATAAGCTACTTAGCATGAAGCAAACATCCCATCCAGCAGAGGATTTGGCAGGAGGGCATTAAAGTGCAAAGGTAATTGTTCAGGTGTGGCGCTCTGGAGGAGGATAAGTGCATCACGTGTACGTACCTGATGGAAATCTATTTTTAAAGTTCATAAAATGTCACTATGACAAAGGCTTTCTGATCAGGTAAAGCACACATCTAGAAAGCCGAGATAGAAAACTGTCCAAGCCTCCACCCCAAACCAGGATGACTGTGCACTTAAAATACAAGAAAACATAACAGGAGACACAGAAGATCATTATTTTTCTGAATATCACTGTTGTATTTGAAGAGTTCATTTGCAAAAACAGGTAACTCCATTTTCAGAAAACTCATTTTTTTGATTGTTTACTTGAGCTAATAATAATAATACTAATAATTTATTTTTTCTCTATTTTGTCATGTATTTTTCTACTGAGTCAAATCCACTCAACTTCAGTTTGATTGATATTATCTCAAGTAAACAATAAAAAAAGTTTTCTGAAAATTTATCAAAACAGAGTTATCTGTTTTTTTCTTTTTCCTTTCGAACTGATTTCGAGTAAAGTAAATGAATTTAAAATCTTTGGCTCTGAAGCAGCTGAATTTCTGTCTTTACTCTCAAGTAACGTCTGACCCACGGCACTTTCTGATTGGTTACACATCAGGACTAATAGCCAATGATACACACGTACAAAAAAATAATCTACAAAGGCATTTTAACAACATTTTGTGTTTGAATTCCAAATACTGGTTATCAGCTTCTTTGATTCCTAAAAACTGGTGTCAGAATCAGAACCTGAGAAAAACATGTTGGTGGATTGTGGAACAGATATGAGGGAGACAAAGAAAAGAAAGTAAAAAAAATAGCAAGACTACAGATGAAACACGACAAAAAGGGAAAAATAAGGACGACAAAATAGAAAAATATGAGTGTCAGTGCCTGTGTGCATATCTCAGAAATTAATACTAATAAAAGTATCAATAATGATAATAATAATAACACCAAGAATATAACACAATATGACACAAAAAGAACAACATAAGGAAAGAATAAATGTGAAAGGATATATTGAATTTTATTCTGAATAAAAAATGATTACATTTTTTTGTCCCCTCTTCTCTTTTGTGTTATGTCCAAGATGCACCTTTAGACTTTTAAATTATTTTATTCTGTGGAAGTTAATCACAGTGGATGGAAAGTGAAGAACTTAATTGTAAACTGTTCCCCTTTATGTGTCAGTAAAGCTTTGAATCCTCCACGATGATGAGCTTTTGAGGCTGCTGACTTTCTCAAATATGATAATTTTGACGGCAAAATGTAGGAAAGAAAATGACACTACTTTAATATTTGCAATTTAATGCGTCCAACAGGACCGATTACGATTTCTGCACAAAATCCTCTACGTACCGAGCAGGTGGGCCGGCAGAGGTCCGTCTGAAACGATGTGTCCTGGGTACTTCTCTATAAGCTTGGCTCTCACATAGGCATGCAGCTCCTTGTATAAAGGTAAAATCTGTGGGAAGGAAACAAACATCACTGCTGGTACTTAGTTTGCAAAATCAATAACTATAAACTATACATTCTCCTTGTCGTTAGTGTGGATGCACTGAAGCGTGAGACACACATAATGGAGCCAAATCTGCTGACAAAGACGCACCTGTTTATATATGGAACGGACGTCATCCATCAGCTGATCTCCGGTGTACTTGTACAGAGGCTCGTCCTCAATGGTCTCATAGTCGGATCTCCAGTAAGCGCCATAATCTTCAAAACCTGTGCACGTAAATGTGTAAGAAAGAAGTAGATCCAGCAGGGGAAAAAAATAAAAGGTGTTATTTTCTGTAGTTTTATTCGACAATGATTGATTCAGACTTCCTTTTGCACAACCACAACCATGAACATCACATCAGGCCGACAAACCAGCAGAGGCTCACACTATCAGCTCTCTGTGTTCCTATCAGGCACTCACATACAGTCCAGAATACTAGTTTATATCCTTACAGTTCCTTGATAAGCTGATAGTCTGCATTTAGACCTTGACACTTAGATGTTTCCTTCAATCACACTTCAACAGTTTTCTTTGAATTCATTACCGTTGAGTTTAGCAGCTTCGTTCTTCAGGTCCACGTAGTCTTCGTACAGAGGCCTCATCCTCTGGCCCACCTGCCTCCTCCAGCCCTCCCACACATGGAGACGCTCGCCGTAGTTTTCGCTGTTGGCCATCACATCCTCCAGGCCTGGAAACAGAGAAAGACACAAGTCAGAGACGGAGCAGAACCGGCGTTGATCTCAGATAAAAGCTGTACTTTTCATCAAATCTAAAAAACAACAACAAATAAAACAAGTATGATAGTAGTGGCGGAATCTTGTGCCGCTAAGTACATTTACTCATGCACTGTACTTGTTCTGTTTTAAAATAATCTGTGGTCTAAAGCTACTAAATTGCAGAGGGAAATAGTGTATCTTTACTTTACTATAGCAAAAGTATAAGTTAGTTTTCATTTCAGGACATAATAAGTAAAATTCAGGTAGTGTTTATTAAAATGTGCATTTTGTTTAGAATCATCTTTTTCATCTGTATGTATGATTGTTGAAGTTTTTAGCCACAATTCTAATTTTTGATACTTTAAACACATTTTCCTATTAATTTATTCTATACATAAATATCCATCCATTCTCTATACACCGCTTTATCCTCACTAGGGTCATGGGGGGTGCTGGAGTCTATCCCAGCTGACTCGGGTGAAGGCAAGGGACACCCTGGACAGGTCACCAGTCTGTCTCAGAGCTACTATACATAAATATCTTGAACTATTTTTGTATCAATACCATATCACCAGAAAAATGTCTCACAAAGCAGTAAAAGTAGACCACTTTATTTAGATAAAAACTGCCTGTCACTAATCACTAATATTGATGCAAGAATGTAACGCAATGCTAACTGATAAACTACTTTATACAGTCGCTGTGCCGCTTGTTTTGTTGAAATATTGGATAACTGTTCATTTTTGGCGCAAGTGAGAAGTTTATAAGGAGAAAATCTCATTTGCAGAAAAGCTAACAACATAAATATTAAACCCTTAAAAAGCCGGGACCGAGTATACTCGGTTCACGCTTACTCGTACACACAGCCGAAACCAAACATTCTCGGCTCAACACATGTGACTTATTTATGACTGCTAATTAACATAAAATATGCACACACCTGTATGTTTGGTAAGATATAAACATTGGTCCCAAATTTGCTTATTTCAAACGATAAAGCCGTATGAGCCGTTATAACGAAGCCGCAATTACGAAGCTCTTATCGGGGCCGTGTACCGGCTGACATTCAATATGGCGAACGTCTACGACAATGCAACTTCACAAGACTTGATCAATATTTTTATGCATTAGGTGGTTTTAGTATATGATTTAGTATATGTACTTCTACAGAAACATGGCCTGGTAAGGGTTAAAGCTGTGGCACGAGGATCCAACCGCACAAATCAAAAAAGACTGGAAACTACACTTTTACTGTTAAAAGTACAATATTTTGCTCTAAAATGCAGCAGTTTATGAAGCACAAAAGGGACTTAAAAACTGCACTAAATGTTCTTAGTTACTTTCCACCAATGGAGATATGAAGGTTTGGGTCCATATTTAAACCTTTTTTTTGTCAGAGTAACAAAACAGAGAACTAAATGTTACAATTCTCACAATAGTATCTTGGTAAAACTTTGTTCCAGAACTTTATTAATAATTATTTTCCTCTTCAGGGTGACTGTTAATTCTGAACTGCATTATCTGACTTTCTCTGACAGCCGCAGGCGGACAGGTTACAACAACTGCTACTTAAGTGTGTAAGATTGTACCTGGTTCCAAAGTCTGGCAGTTCAGCGGGTCGTCGATCAGACACACCGTCGCTGTGCTGTAGATCGTACTCATCTCATTCATCACCTTATTCAGCTATAAGGACATTTTAAAGAAAACACAAGGCAGAAATGCTTAGTTTAATGTAAGCAGCATACAGTTTTTTATGAACAAATCTAAAAGAAACACATTTTAAGATGATGTAATACTGTGATATAATACAGGACTCATCTTACATGGGCAAGTTTATCTGCGGACAGAGCACCAGAGCCTTTGTTTTGAAGGGATATAAGCTGTATCTTGATTTCTGGGTCCGTGATCTGGTCCACATTGAACTGAAGGGACTCTTCCGACATCTTAGTGTAGAATTCTTGCCATATTCTATCCTGTTCTGACTGTGCAGAATGACAGCAAACACATGAAAGTTATGTACATCAGCAACTCACATCCAAACTCTCAATATGATCGATATTTTTCAAGAAATGTTTGTTTAGCACTTACCATTTTGTCTGAATTCTCCTTTGTGATGTTGGTGTTGTATGCCCATGATGCCAGGGATCTCTGGTAAATACGTTCAGTGGCGTTCGTGTCAAAATCCTTCAGGAACTCCCTCGCCCGGTTCTCCATGTCCGTCTGTGCAGAAACGGCACAGGACACAGCCAGCAACGCTACAAGAATCTTAGCAGACATCTTGGCTGCTTCAGCTTCATCCACAAGCACAAACTAACTGTGAAAAGGAGGGACACTGTACTCTGTTATACAGTTTCAACAACCTTCTGTGCTGCCTTGGCCTTTGGACAGTAGAGCCATAACCCAGGGTGTTTACAGATAGGATGTTTCAGAGGAACAGGGAATGTCAGTGGGCTGTCTTCACATTGGAGGGAGTCTGTGTTTGATATATTATCAGTCACAAAAGACACTCTATCTCTTTTTTCACGTGGACAGTTAGTTCTATTTTTATGGTGATTTCTTGGGATAAGGTCTCTTTCTGTTGGCTGTCAGCCAGTTGTCACAAAAAAATCTAAAACCTTTTGTATAAAATTAAAGGCCTGCTGTTATGAACAGGGGTGCACGATTACAATTAATACACGATAAATCAAGTGTAATTTTATATGACAGTACTATACAAAAAAATCTGCACCTAAGGTTCAGTAAAAGACTCCAAAATACAATACATAATGAGCAAAACATGAATGAGATTGCTTCCACTGACTGCTCCTTTTTTGGTTTTTGACATTTGGCTTTTTCTCAACTTATGGAATTTCCTTTAATTATTAGATTTTCTTTATCTGTTCTATTTGGGAATGTACTTGCTTTTAATTTAGATTATTTACAACAACTAAAATGTAATCTGAGAACCCAAAACACAAACTAATACCAATTTTGTTCATGTGCTCATGGGTTTTCTGTGGACTTTCTCTGACATTTCTTAAACAATCGCAACAATTTGAGGTGAAAATATCAAGAAAACAGGAAACAACAGCTTCAGATGAGTCTTCAACCTCCTTATCTGGTTCTGGCGCATTTCCCAGCACTGGATAAAATGCAGACCATGCACTGTTGAGCCATAAACGCTGATAAAAAATCAGCCACGAAGGTTTGTTATTCACATTTATTACCAACACCAACAGATTGGTAGATAATAGAATATTAGTCATCTGCTTTTGCTGCTACTAACAAATCAATAATTCACTAAAAATCCATTAAAAAAACATTTAACTGAGTTATAAATGCAGCAGCAGCATAAAACCACTCAGTTTTCTGGACCTTCTGACTGATTTATTTGTGCTTTCTGAGTTTCTCTATCCTTACTGATCCTGTTTCCATCAGAGCAGCAAATGCAGAAGTTTTACATCCCTGGTGACTTAACTTGACACAACAGCGCCTTCCTATGGAAACTGTTGGTATCACCATGCTCATTAAAAGTGGTCTCTCTGACTCTTAACCAACAGTAACATGGCTATTTGTGCACTAAAACCTTTTCTGGTAGCCCCTTCTGTCCATACTGGTCATAAAGGGATCCATTTCCTGTGATTCCAATGTAGGTAACAACATTCACAGTTTTGGTTCTGGGTAGAAGTGCTGCATAAAAGGTCAGCTGGGACCAGTGTGTCCAAACGTATTTCTGTTTCATGGGATGAGATGGAATGGAATAATGAAATTCACTTTTTGTGTTACTGCCGCCCCACTGCAGCTCATCACGGAAACAACACAAAAAGGGAGTTTGGTGGAGAAAAACAACACTGGTAGGTAATTTGTTGCACCCAGAAAGCTTACACTGCCAATTATTAGCTTCAGATGAACTTCACAAGGCGGTTTGTGCAGAAAAAGAATTGTGCATTTTGATTGCCTTATCGGAAAAGCATCGAATGAAAACGGCAGCGTTGCATCAAAGAACATCTGATGTGGAGTGCAGATGCAAACACATCATCCAAACAACTGGATTTTCTTTCTATAAATGAATCCAAAAAGACACAAATACAGATCAAATCAAAATGTCAGGGATAACAAACTGCTCCTTCATTAATGTATCCTCTATTTTTGGCATTTCCATTGTCTTCAGGGTGTTAAACACAGTAATGTGTTTTCAGCAAACAATCCAGTAATTATTACCCAAATAAAATAATGGATAATGTTAGGAAGTATGGTGATTCTCTTTTTATTCTGCACAGAAGGTTTTGAGGGGCTTTAGAGGTCAAAAGAATGCAGTTCTATCATTTCATGGGTATTTCTAGCAAAATGACAGGCTGTGCAGTACAGAGTCTGCTCTGTTTATTTCAGGTAAAGTACATATTTTGTGAAGAAAATGTCAGATATTTAAACTTGTGATTTATTTTAGATTATCATCACTTAAAGAAAGCAATCCATCTGTGACAAGTATGGATTAGGGGAACAGAAGTGATACACGGCCAAGCATCAGAGCAAAAGGCTGAAAACTGAAAAAAAACAAAAACAAAGATGCACCAGTGCTTAAAACAGGCAGCGCCATGAACGACCACTTTAGGCCGATTCTATAAGAGAGTCAATCCTCAAAAACCCTCATGTTAAAATGCCCAAAGCTACAGCACAAATAAACATATTTATGTATCTTTATGGCTAATTCCCGTTGATGATAAGTGTGTGGGTGGTCAGGTTTTTATATAACTCATCTGTTTAAAACTGCATTGAAGCTCAAAGTTTTGCATAATTACCAGAGTGTGGCCACTTTCAGAAATTAGTGCTGGCCTTCATGGGGCAGAAGATGTTTGCAGCTTTGTTCATTTTTGGATTAGTTGGGAAGTAAGATGAGTCACGCTGTGCTAAAATGGTGAAGGTTGAAGCAACTTCACTGATGTTCAAACCTGCTCTTCAGGAAACCTAAAGGTGATGAAGAGAGTTCATCAGTCTGTGTATCACCTCTGTGGTCCAAACATATAAAAACCCTGGTGTGCAAGGCTTACATACAGTTCTGACTTGACTCGACTACATCAGTTTTCTGTCGTTTTGTAGTTCTACTTTACGATAATTCACTGGTAATAGTATATATTTTACAGAAGAAAATGTATATTAAAGTCACTGCAGGTGTGACTGTCTGTAGTATCCAGCTATCATCATGTCAATTAAAGAGTTTATTGACTTTTCCCAGCAGAACTTACACCTGACTGGAGCTGTGTAGAGTAAAATTGCATTATGTGGAAATGCAGTGCACAAATCTCAAAATCACTGACTCTCTATGGAGTTTCAGAGACTTGTCACTTTGTCACGTTACCAATAAATAGTCTATCTAAAATATCTAATATGTTTAACTGATCCTCACATTCATAACAAGAGAGCAGAAACGTTGAAGTTATGGAAAATCCGTGGCTCATTATAAATGATCACCGCCTGCTCCGTTGCCTGGTAGAATGCATACATGGAACAGGCATGCTTATCTTCTTAGCAGCTCAGAGGGAGGCCAGTGACAGGTTACTGTCAATCTGCACTGCCTCAAATTTGCTGCAACGGCAAGTTTACTGCAGACATGTCTATATACAAGCTGAGCCTGGAGGCTATAGGCTAATCACTGTGAATGAAACAGACAACAGGCAGGCTTAGGATCCTGGAAACACACATTCAGCTAAAAAGTCTGGTCACCGGACATCGTTTCGCTGCAGCATAGACAATCGCTGCAGGTGAACTTTTCCGAGAAGTTTACTGCTTAGAATTTTACAGTGTGTGTGTTTAACGAGCACAGATAACGTACAGTGAAGTGGGAATCATATTATTTTATGGCTACTTATGTAATATGTTATTTTAAATTACATTTTAAACTCTAGTGAACCTTCAATGATGCAGAAGCTGGAAAATACTGCAAAAAATAATTGAAAAAAGTTTTTAACTACAACTTTTTTAAACTGATGTTTTACAGATTTTTCCTGTTTTGGCAAATTACAGATAATTAGTGAAATCACTGAAAAAAGCATTAAGTTACATGTGAACCATAAAGAGCAGACCAAAACTGTATCTGTATGAAAAATCTGTACTTTTATAAATTCCTTCATTCATAAATGCTTTTACAAGGTTTGGCTAAAACTACACGACTTTTACAGTATTTAATTTAGAAACAATATTGTTTTACAGATATTTGCTATTATGTGTGAGAAAAATATGTATCATATTATTTCATATTCAGGATTGAAATATAGTAAATAGTTTTAAAAACTGCTATTTTTTTTTTACAGATTTTACCCATTTTGTTAAAGACAGTATTTACTAAAACCACAGAAAACAGTAATAATTAGATGTTACTCTCACTGTTTTCACAGCTTTTGTATGCTACAGCATTTGACTGTTTTATCATGTTTTACTTTATTTTATTTTTCTGGCAACCTTGCTGCCCGATATTTCTGATCTTTTTTTTAATTGTTATTTTTTTACTGTATGCCAAAGGTTTGTAAAAAGCATCTTCTTTTGGCCATTTTCTTGTTCTTCTCAAATCTTTGTTTCTTTATTCTATTTCATAAACTGTATTTCTTTGTTTTTTATTCCATTTTTCACTTTTCAACTACTCTTTGGCAATATTACTAGCACGATATCAATGGCAATAAAGCACATTGAACTGGGAACTGTACATTGCTGAAAATGCAGTATTCATCTGACAGCTCCAGTCTGCTTTAGTCAGTTCTAGCTGATCACACACATTCAGAACAGCGTCTGACCAAACTCACATGTTCTCAGAGTGTCCTGACATGAGGAAGAACTTGGCCGTGGTCTTCATGACCATTCCCTGTCCGCACACATCCACATCTCCGGGTTTTCCCTCAGCCTCCTCTCATCCTCTCTGCCTGCACATTCTTCAGGCCACAGATCCAGGCAGCATCAATCCGCACACAAACAACCACGGCGAGGTCGGAAAAGCGAGAACGGAGCAAGAAAATAAAAGCCGAAGGATTCCCAGACTGATGATGGAACAATATTTGTATCTTTAAAGCCGGGCTCTTTTAAGATCAGCTCTATGCTGCTACTTTATATCGTGTCTTCGTCTATATTTTGCGCGTTTGATATCAGTTTTGCAGACTTATCCTCCATCGCTTGCTCGATTTCCACTTGACCCAGATTTTTATTTTGGCATGCTGGCGCGCCGCTTCCTTTGCGCTTTGGCTGCTTTGACGCTGCACGGAGGCAACCCATGATCGCAGACTCAACACGCATCCTCACACCACTGACCTGGGCTTAGCTGTGTCCTGCATGTGTGTGCATGTGTGTGCGTGTGTGAGCGGGAGTGTGAGTGATCCCCCAGAAACCAGCAGCAGGATGGAGGATCTCAAGGAGAATCTGGGAACTTTGGATTGACGCCCGGAGGATAACGCGCGGTCGGCCCCGAACCTCATCGGGCTTCTCGTTGGATTTATAACATTTGGATGTTGTCTGTTTCCCCCTTTTACCTTTTCCTTCTAGGCGGTGGGAATTTACGCTTGGCTTACAACCTCGCTGTGATTTTTTGGCGTGCAAAAAAATGCCATTCGCCAAAAGGATTGTGGAGCCGCAGCTTCTGTGCAGGCACCAGATCCCCAACGATGAAGGTCTGCTTTTCGAGGACCTGTGTGCCATCAGTAATGTGGTTCTCTCCCGGACCTTGCGACAGCTCTCCGACCTGGCCCGGCACGCCTGCTCCTTATTTCAGGAGCTGGAGAACGACATCATCAGCACCAACCAGCGGGTCTGGGTCCTCCAGAACAAAATAGGCCAGATACAGCAGACTGCCAGTGCCCTAGACCCCAAAAAGGAGGCAGTGCGTAAGTAGACCACCACAAGTGCGTAAACCCCCATTAAAAAAAAGAAAGAAAAAAGAAAAGAAATCAGTGATTCACACCTGCAGCCATGTGGGCTTTTATCCATTCACATCCTTACATGTGTGCTTCGAAGGGCGCCCACCTTAAAAATTATTTTTACCCAGCAGCTGCACGCACGCCCGCTGTAGACGCGGCCGCGCTCCCATCATCCTCATCCTCATCCCCCCTCCTCTCTCTCTCCATTGAAATGTGTCACACGGGCGCGTTTTTTTTCTTTTTTTGCACATTTGAGCATCCAACAACATCGAGATTTCGCAGCAGCGGGGATGTGTTGAGTGCTCATTTATTTGGATGTGGCGTGCACGCATGTGTGCGGGTGCGTGTGTCCGTCGACGAGAAGGGGAGTCTGCGAGGGGCGTGTGTTGCCGCTGCATTGGCTCAGCATCGCAGTCTCGTTACTGCGGGCACACCTGAAGCATGTTCCAGCCGCTGCTCGTCCCCTCAAAGGGTCGTTTCTGCTCTACACACGTATGAAGTTGAGAATCGAGCAGCTTATTTAGTAAAAGAAAGGGTTTTTTCTTCTTTAGATGTGTGTGTGTTTGTGTGTGTGTGTGTGTGATGGGGTTTTCACAGGCGACTCCCCGTGCGCCAAACCCACCCTTTCCAACATGCAGCGGCACCAACACAGCATCAATAATGAATCCAGATGTCCATGTTGCGGGGCAAATATGAACTGACTGGATGTTGAAGCATCGCAGAACATGCAGTGGAGGTGTCTGTGGACGGATCATGTAAATATATACATGTATAAATGTAAAATAAGCCTGATTGGCAGCAATGAGAGACTCTGCAATTCATTGTAACAGAGTGTTCCTTACAGCAGCTCCATATTATTTATGTTCTCTGCAGTCCCTCAGTCTACTTCTTTAGATTTTAGCCCAATTTTCTTCAATGGGATCCATCACTGCTGTAGGTTTTCACAATATGGGGCATTCAAAGAGCATTTCGGGGCCTAAAACTGCTCTCATGAACACCTCTTTTTAGACCTAACCCCCCCTTCACACACGTCTGAGCCAATGTGTCAGCGAGGCGGCCATGTCTTTATTACATAAAACAGTCCTGCTCTGTTTACTCCTGTTTGCCTCAGATGTGGATGAATGAGGTTCAGATGTGGAAGGCGACACATGCTCCCTTGCAATTAAATAGCGTGGCAGACATTTGAATTTCTATTCAGCTCCCTCTTCAGCACCAAACACTCCAAAAGTCTCTCCACAAACACACAGCAGTGAAACTGTCTGTCTGCTGCACTTGTTGAGCTCAGGAAACCCTGGAATATTGATTTGTCGAGTGGATTTGTGCTTCCGTATCCCTGTAGCTAGTGGAGACGTACAAAATAAGCGTCTACGAGTGAATGATTTTTTCGAAACGTGCAGAGTTTTGTGGATTTTCAATCAGAGATGGGCCTTAGTGAGCATGGAAGTGTGAGCTGCTGTAGTTTTACTCAGTATTCTCTAATAATGTACAGTTTCAAAGCATCTCAGACAAAAGTGAAAAAGTTAAAAACGTGTCTACAACACAAAAGCTACTGCTCAAAATTTCTGAATCTCATTCTGAAAATGTTCACATTTAAGTAATTATCTTTTTACCAAACATTATGAACAACCTGAAATTTGTTAAGAAAAATATATTCTGTTTCAACAGCTTTATGCCTCAGTTAATCATTTACACATTAAGTCAAGTATTTATAGTATATACTATATTATAGTATTTGATTTTCTGATCAGAACGACACAGAAAAAACAACAAAAACAAGACAAAATATTACAAAAATGAGACACAAAATGACAAAAAAGGGCCTGAAAAAAACAAAAAGGACAAAAAATTAGACGAAGTTTCAAAGCAACAAAAAAATGGACAACACAAGTGAGACAAAAAACACAAAACGACAAAAACGACATGCAACGCAGCGAAACACAAACTGACATTACAACAAAAAACACAAGTGAGACAAAAAGGAAACACAAAACAACAAAAATGAGAAAAAAATGACAAAAACATGAGAGAAATGACAAAAGTCAGACAACAACAAAAACAAGACAAAATATTACAAAAAGGAGACACAAAACAACAAATTTATGATCAAAACTACAAAAAAGAAAAACAAGACAAAATTTTACAAAATGACAAAAGCGAGAAACAAAACGCCAAAAAATGAGAGAAATTAATAACACAAAAATGAGACATAAACAAGAATGAACAATCTAGTATCTTACTTTATGATCAAAAACTTGTCATGGTCTAGAAATTATTTTAATTTATAGTCTTACAAATTCACAGCCGGCAGGTAACGTCTTCTCTGCCATTTTTACACTTTACAAAGTTGTCCCGCAGGCCTGATTAAACCCTCTGCAGGGCCGGTTTTGGCCAGTGGGCCGCATGTTTGACACTTTGGCTCGATTGTTTTTCCTCTCCTCCTCTTCCTCTTCTGAGTTTGTCAGTGTATAGAACTACCAGCGCTTAGCGGTCAAAGCTTGGCAAAACAGTCGGATGATTCGGTGCTTCCATCCAATTTTTGTTTTCTGATTTTTTTTGTTCACCTAATATCCATCACACAATCTGACATGTGACCAAACCTGACTTGTGTGGTGTGATATCCTCTGAGATGCTACCGTGATTTCAATCTGTGGTCTTTGCTTGGTCCATCAGGTGACCAGCACAGTCGGCATCTTCATTCATTTGGCCACACACTGGAGAAAACCCTGACAAAACGCTCTTTGTTTGTGTGGAACTCTACATGGGTAGCAGGAAGAGTTTCAGGTCTTTACTTGGCCAGTACTTATTGGACGCCCACCAAAGTTTTTTGCTATTTTCATTCAGCTATCAAAAGAGTTATTATCTCTCCTCGTTGCTCTCCAATGACAGGAACAACCCCGAGGACCTGGATGTTTCTGTTTGTACACAGAGATTCAGTTCCAGTAACAGCAGTTTCCCCACCTGATAGTGGAGAGTATCAGGATTCAAGGCAGTCAATACGGTGCTAAGTTGGATTGATCGCGAACATGGCAGTAGGCAGCGTTCAGATGGTGTCTGTGTCTGTCACGTCCATGGAAAACATTTATCAAAAAAACCAACGTATGTTAGCACTAGCAGCAGCAGTTATGCATTAGCATGTGGTGGTACTTAACTATAGTACAACTTTCAGCTCGTTTCATGATTCTTTTTGAAATATTCTTCGTGCTCTTCGCTGTCATTTCACTATCTCTGGGCTGATTGACATGAATGCTGATGTAAGTCACATGTGAGGTACAACTGAGTACAGACAGAGGACTGAAACTGCTGCTGCTCTGATGATGTGCTACGCCTCATCTGTAGACAATCACAAACTCTACTAAATTAAATGCACAGATATCTTTAAAGCTGCAGCTGATTATTTTTACTTATGAGGAAGTGAAGTTTGCCGTCAGAGTTTCTCACTTGCACGGTGTTGTGTTTGAGCGTTACATGAGTCCAGCTGTCCCAGGTGCAAAGATTCTTGTCATACGTGTTGCTTTTCCATCCTAAAACCTTCTGGAAAAAGCCTTAAATGCCACAGTAGTTGTACGAGTTTCTTTGGCGGAAACCCAACTAAAGCATGGCTTCATTGTGAGTATTTTTTTCTTTTCCCTGAGCTGTTGTTTGTTTGAAACCTGTTAAACTCTACTGTCAGATCATTGGGCAGTGTAAAGATGCACATGGCAGTGGACTGGATGGGATTGTCTTAAATGGAATTATTAAGGTGATAGAGCTACTCAATGCCTGATAGTATATCACCATCCTACTGTCTCAAATGGATTTAGGGTGATTTCAAGAGTAAAATATGAATAGTATTTAGCAGAAGTAATAGGTATTTAGAACAGGGCTGTAGCAGTTATTTTAAGGTATTTAAACTGGGTTTTAGTTGTTATACTAAATAAATAACCTGATATAGTTTCTTAATTTAATTTTGCCCAATGATCAGACAGTAGAGTTTTCACGGGTTTGCCATCAGAGTTTCTCACTTGCAGGGTGCAGTGTTTGAGCATTACATGTGTCAAACTGTCCCAGATGCAAAGATACTTAGCATGTATTTATACTGGGGAGCTGAAGCCAGGGAACTTTTTCAATAGAGTTGGAGATTGGTCATCTATCTGTTCACAGTTTGATTATGCTACTGTGGTACCAGTACAGGTGCAGTCCTATGTGCAGTGCAGTGATATTTACGCTGCCATGTGTCTCGCTGTGTCTCACTGAAAGACGATGATATAAGTGCTACTAGAGCGTTTTAAAAAAAAAACATTTTGACACAGAGTTCTCAGCACACCAGCCAATGTCTTTCTATTTAATGTTGCAGCAAGAAAAAGTTGATAAATACAAGTGCAATGCTAATGCTGTATTACCCTCCACCTTGCCTGGGGATTATCAGTTGCTGAAACACAATAAGTCACTAAGACACTCACACAAACAACTGAAATAAGGATAAAACTGAGGCATTGATTCACAATCCACATAAGTTTGACGGAGGTCCGTGACACCAGAAAGATTCAAAGCACAAGCAACATAAAAAGTGGACTCCAGCAGACAGCCGTAACCATATGCTTCATTATATAACTGATGGACTTTTGAAGTCCATGGGATACATCTTGCATACGTTTTTATTAAATATAGTAAAGTTTTATGTTCATTATGATCACGTCTTTACAAATTCCATAATTATTTATGATGGAAACAATCACTTATTAATTAAAAATAAGTGGATATCAATAAAATGTCAACTAAATAACCATCCCAATTTAATAATCTAATCAGCTAAACAATAATAAAACGACCTTATTCATAAAATGTTTTACATTCTTTTTATTAAGTTGAGATAATCATGACAGATTTTTTTGGCAATATATCAATATTTATATGGAAAATAACAAATTGTATCTGTCCGAGAAATCTGCAGAGACTCCAAGACTTTCTTTGTTATTTGATATAAAGTAGTGTGTGGATTTATTCCATGTCAACAGGTTTACAACAATATCTTTATAAAAAAAAATCAATTTCAATTTTATTCAATATTTTAGAAGAATCTTTCTCTAAAAATTTCATGTGGTGTTTGGTTACAGGCGGCCATATTGATTTTAGGACTAAAAAGAGCACAAATGTCAACTATGATACCTGTCAGCTATGTTACAAAAAGGCCTGCAATTATATGCTGACCCAAATGCTAGTGTACTTCAAATATATATACATCACGTAGATATCAACAAAATTAAACTTTATACAAATTTAGAGTACGCAAGATGGAGTGAATAAATGCAATATTTCAGTTAATAAGAAGGTACCCGAAGGCACCGTTTTTCATCTTTGATATAAGAAGCTGTGTTAGATTAGTATTGTGGAGGCAGCAGTGAAGATTTTGAAGGCCACTCTTCAAAACAGGTCTCCTCTGGGTGTATACAAGCAAACAACAACTAAACAAAAGCAGCTCATGCATCGAGGTTACACTCAGAGGTTTTGTGAGGTGACAGAGGCTGCAGTTTTCTCCAGCCTGAGAGGAAGACTCCAGTTGTGGAGGCTCTTCAAAGCTCCACCAACAAACATGTTTTACATTAACAATGGATCAAATGCCTGTGTGTAATGTGAGAGGGGTCGCTCGCAGCTCGCATTAACTCCCTGAGAATTATCAGCCGGCCACGCAGCTTTTTGGCCTCTTGTAGCTCATTTTTCTGATATTACTGTCTGAAAAAATACTGTGTGGTTCAGTGTATCTGGGTTTAACAGTCCCAACAGAAGCTAAAAGCGCTGATTAACTCATTCAAACTGCACCAAATCAGGAATTAAACATGTAACTGCGACACACAAGTTGAAATAATATGCGGTAACGACACGAATACAAGCCGATTTAAAAAGAGCTACACTGTTTGTGGGTAATGGACTATGTAACACATTAAAAATAGCACATTTTAAGCATAACTCCCAGTTCATCTGCTCACAATCACTTGGAAAAATGTGCAGATTCGCTCGAGTCTGACGCACAGGAGGTGTACATGCATTAAATATTGTCGCGTAAATTAGGCTGCGATTAATTACTCACGAATCTGTAACACTCGCAGTCGGGTAACAGGTTTGGATTCAGGAGCAGAGTCAATAGTAATCCACAGCACACACACACACACACACACACACACACACACACACACACACACACACACACACACACACACACACACACACACACACACACACACACACACACACACACACACACACACACACACACGTCCGGGCACTGAGCACACACACAATGACACACAAGGTGGAAGGGATTTTAATGTGAACATATCGGTCTGCGGCAAATACGTTGTACTGCTCTGGCAACACTGGTCTCTTCCTGGTATGCCATTAAAGCAAATTTGACTTTGAATTTGAGAGAGTATGGCCTGTGGCAGCGGGGGACTGCTCTGTCTCACTAGTCTGCATAGTAACAGGACGGAGAGGGAGGCCTGCTTTAACCTTTCAGCTGAGTCAATCTCTCTCTCTCTCTCTGTGTCGTCGTTCATACATTTTTACTCACTATTTCTTTGCCGTAGTACAACTCGTGTCATTTTTGCTAGACACAACATTGTGTTGCTGAAACAGTTTTAGACACAACGAGAGGAGCGAAGGATGGAGAGAGCCAACAGTACAGTGTGTGATTCTCAGTGGTCTGGAAGTAAATGTGTTTTTTTTCCCTCTCTCTCTCTCTCTCTCTCTCTCTCTCTCTCTCTGTCTCTCTCGCAAACAAAAACTCCAACAGCAAAATGAGAAATAGAGACATATTTACCAAGTTTATTCGGTGCTACTGGCCAAGAGGCTTAATCTGTTCAGTGTGTGGTTCTTTTGAGTGGTGCAGGGATCGGGTTTCAACCACAAGAGGCAGGTTAGGATGCACATCTTGTCTGTCTAACACCTAACCACACATAACTCACACCGAGTGCATCAACTCAGATGTTTCCACAATCCGATATGTGGTGATTAAAGCGCTCTTGTGTCTCTTCGCATGGCTTTTTTTCCCCCTCAACGTCTCTTCCTCCATCTGTCTGTCTTTTGTGTCCTCCATCTTTGCATATCTGTGTCCATTCTCCTCCTCCTCCATCTATACCTCTTCCCTCACTGCCCTACTTTCCCCATCATCAGCAGCATGGAGAGACTTCTGCCTCTTGACAGCATATTTAATGTTTAATGCACTTTGATTTCCACCCAGACTCTTACAAGCCGGAGAGGAGAGGAGAGGAGAGGAGAGGAGAGGAGAGGAGAGGAGAGGAGTTTGATAACAGAGTGAAAGGGAGAGAGAGAGAGGAAGATAAGAGAAGGCCGTGGTAATACGGGGCATGACTTGTGATCTGAAATGACTGGGAAAAATGAGAATTGTAACAAATGCTGAATGCTGAACACCACATGACCACTGCACAAATTCAAACAACACTATGTCCAAAGCCTTGTTAACAGCTTTCTGGGGCTCTGCAGTGCTTTAAGCTAAAGATAAGCATGCTAACATTCTCACAGTGGCAATACCGAAGCATCCACTGGTGCAATGTTGAGCATGTTCACCATTTTAACTTTCTGTGTGAACATGCAAACACATACTAAATAAAATTCCAATAAAGTTGTTTTATGTTTATGAATTTGCTAAGACACTAGATCAGGAGTGTCAAACTTATTCTAGTTCAGGTTCCACATTCAGTCCAACTGGATCTCTAGTGAGCCGGACCAGAAAAATTATAATAATCTATAAATAACCACAACTCCAAATTTTTGAACAATATGAAATTTCTTAAGAAAAATAAGTTCAATTTCAGCAATATTATGCCTGCATTGATGATTTACACATCAAAACTTCCACATCATGTTTCTACAAAGACAAGAAACATTTAGTCACATCTGGAACTGAATGATTTAGTGTTTTACTTTACATCAAAACGACAAAAGTCAAACAAAAAAAGCCAACCCCCCCCAACAACACAAAGTATAACAAAACTGAGATGCAAAATGACAAAAACAAGACAAAACAACAAAAACGACACAAAACAAAACATTACACAAAAAGTTACAAAGAGACAAAAAATGGACAAATGACATGAAACTATTTTAAAACTTACACAAATGACAGAAGCGAGAAACAAAATGCCAAAAAAAGTATATGAACAATACAAACGAGACAAAAAAGACAAAACAATGAATAAAGCAAAACACAAAATGACAAAAATGCGACAAAAAAACACAAGAGAGGCTAAAGGGAAACACAAAATGACAAAAACACGAGACAAACGACAAAAGTCAGACAAAAAAGCATAAAAACAAGTGAAAATATTACAAAAATGAGGCACAAAATGACAAAAGAACTATGAGCAATCCAGTATTTTACTTTATGATCAAAACAACTTGTCATGATCTGGAAATTAGTTGAAATTTATAGTTTTACAAATTACAAATTATGCATGTTTGACACTCCTGCACTAAAGTATTAAACACAACAAAATTTTGAACAGATGGAACGAGAGAAACTACTTACAGGTTAAAAACTACAGGTAAAGGATACCATGGATAGGTTCTAATTGTGTGAATGAGAATTCCATGACCAGCATATTATCATAAAATATACATGCATTTTATACTGGAATGATAAAGTTTAAGAAGCATAAAATCTTCATGGTGTACAACTGAATAATAGTTTGTTCTTATTCATAGTAGGAGGTGAACTATCAATGGCTTTTTAGGCCTCAGAAAACTAGCAACTAATGATAGATGAGAGTTATTTGCAACACAAATCTTCAATTCTTACCAGTCCTAAAACACAACGGTAGGAAATGTATCCCAGTGAGATTCTTATGGGCAAGTTTCATCGGAATATCTGTGAATTTTAGCCCGAAAGACAGAACTCACCCAGCATCCAAGTCTACGTGGCATATATGACGTAGTTTTCACCATCTGAACTGCAGGGTCATGTGACGAACACATTAAAAAAACAACTCAGGTTTCACAATTATAACAATTTGTCCAAATATGTATTTAAAATAGAGACATTCTGGGCAGTCCGCCAATCAGTGCTACCAAAAAACAATGACCTGTGTATGGTGTGGGTAAGCGGCTTTGGCTGAAACAAACAGGCTTTCTCATTTATGGCTTAATATATGCCTTTGAGTCTGCAAGTGAAAATGGCTCAGAATCAGTGTGCTCTTTTAATGTGATTAAGCATGAACAAGGCTACTGACTTTAGATCATTTTGTGTACAAGAGAAGATTCCTAGACTGACATTTCAATCATCAGTATGAGGTCAAAACAAAAAGGGGCTGCACGAAAAAAAGCTTTCAGAAGGGACGACTTAAATCATTGATAATTTCTAAATTGTCGTATTCAAGGCAGTTTGATCAAGAAAAAACTTGTTGAGACTATCTCAGCTTATGTTTCCAACTTCGTTTCTCCTATATCGTGAGTATTTCTGTGTTTCAAAATACTAAAGACAATAAGAAAAACACACAAGCTACCACAAGGAAATCACAGCATATGGTCAGCATATGTCCACTTATGTTTCCACAGAAACATGTGGGCTGGGAGGCACGAGAGAGGGATGTGATGGCATCGCGTGTTGTTGTTACTACGTGCACAAGACAACAGAGCACCCAGCTGCAACTCTGCTTGACTCACACACGCACACACACACGCACACACGCACACACACACACACACACACACACACACACAATGTATTTTGTTCAGCTCCTCAGAGTCTCTTATGTCATGGAGAGTAACATCATCACTGCACATTTTCTGTTCTCATGGCCCAATTACCTCCATGCTAATTTTGGCTGAAGTGATTCCACTGCCTCATATACAGCAGCACACAAACACACACACGCAGTTGACAGGCTTTCAGATCAGCCTTCCTATAGAAAGTAAACACTCGCGTACCACCTCACACCAACACAAACACAGCTGAACATGAAAAGGCACGCACACACACCCTCACACACTGATATAACACGCACACACAACCCACTGAACTCTTTCTCTCTCTTCATGTTATCATTTGAAATTCTGCTTCAAGTGCCCGCGCCTCTGTTGCTGTTGCAGCCTGCGATAAAACATGCATGCACAACTCCTCAGTCTGTACAGCACAGCAGTCAGCCAACCGGACCGGCGGCCTGCTGGCTTTTCCTCGACTGTGCAAAGCAGCCTCTGGCTTGTTCATGTTATTGTAGCTCCGAGCGGAAATTTTGTTAATTTTTTGCCAAAATTTCAATAAAAAAAACTGGATATTTGTTTCACGTAATCGATGGGAAGTCATCATAATTACTTAAATTCTTCATTGATGAATAATCTTAAATGCACGGCTACTAAGAAATAATAATTATATTTTATTTAAATACATGATTTACATCACCTAAGGCACACTTTATTGCAATTAACTGCTCATAAAAAGTGGAGCTGAACTGTTTATCAATGGTCTGTTGGACTTTTACAATTCATAGACACAGGAGGGCTTTGGCAGATTGTTTTTTTTTGTTCATTTTAATCAAGTTTATTTTGTAGGAGTAACATCAACGTGTTTGTAACAAAAATCCACTCAGGATTGTGTGGATTTTACAGAGAGATCACACTGATGATATACAAAAGGTCAAAGAGTAAAAACAAAACCAAAGATACAATGGACTTTGCAGAAAATATATATATTTTTTTTATATCAGACATAATGTCTTTGGTACTTACAGTATCTTCATTTCATATCTTGGCATTAGTTGGTAAAGCTCCAGCAGAGTTACCTAAAACGTGTGACATTTTTATTCTTCTTTTCTTTAAATTATCGAACAAAAAAAGTAAAAACATGCATTTTCCAAAATTGTCAAAATATCGTTTTAACCATTACTTGTTGACATAGATGCAAATTCAGTTATTATAATTAATAGGCTATTTGTCTTTTACCATACAGGAACTTCCCGCGACCCTAGTGAGGATAAAGCGGTGTATAGAGAATGGATGGATGGATGGATACAGGAACTTTTTTACTCCCTTCACTGCATATGTTTTTTAGGCAAAATCCTAAAATGTTACCATAATCTAGAGATAGTGACGACAAATGTAGTATAAAGGCATTAGAGATTTAATTTCCTACGACTTTGAACGTAGCATGCGCACATACAACCTCTCCCTCACCCCCCCTCTAACCTCCCTCCTCTTAACATTTACGAAGAAACGCCCCCCTCCAGAAACTTGCGTAGCAGTCGTGAAGTTGTCTTTTATGGCTGGGTCCCCCTGGATCTTTATCTGCCATTATGTAAAAAAAGATGAGCAAAACAAGTCGCCAGCTAACTACGAAGCTATACTAAAGCAACACATACAGAAAACACGTAAGTCCAAGGCGTACGTAATCTACGTAACTAGGCCTGAGCCGGAAGATTTTTGATTGACAGGAAAGGGAGCAAACCAAACGCCTCGGTCCGAGCGCGTTGATTGGCTGATGTTTTTCAGGTCCTGCCATGTCCACAGTTATTTATTTATTTATTTTTTATTCTTTTAGAAACCATACATACAAGTCCACTAAAGGTCAGTATATTCATTTTATGTGAATCAGACAAATTAAACAAAAAAAAACATCCTCCATAATGCCTTTAAAGCTACAGAAAAATGACCAGATAATAGACTATGCTTGCGTATAACAGACTTATTGAGAGGACAAAGTTGTTGCACTGCAGTTTTGTTGTCTAGTAAAACTTGATATTGTGTGAATGTGGCTGTGTGTGGATGTGTGTCCAGTAGGTCTGTCCATGCATAAATGTCCCCCTAATGTGTGTGTGTGTGTGTGTGTGTGTGTCAGCCTCCTGCGACATGCTAAACTGAACTGTCCTGAGCTGCTGTCATCTCTGTCTGGAGACCCCATCATCATCACCATTCACCCAAAATCTCTGACAGATGGCTAGGGACCAGAAAAAACACACGTAGTCAGCAGTCACTCTTGGTCAGTGTGTGTTTGTGTGTGTGTTTGTGTGTGTGTGTATACACTGAGTGGACATCTTTGTAATCTAGAGACTCCAGAATATAGTCCAGTGAACAATGGCGTTAATCTACAAGCACCAATGAAAACAATTTTAGTCGTCAGTGAGACCTTAAAGTCACCACACCCAGAAACCATGTAGTCATGTTTCTATGACAAGTGAACGCTACATCAGCTGTCTGCTGACGATCACATGATTGTGATCCTACTACACATCCATTGCTGCGGACCACACAATTTTTTGTCAAGATTTCCTCGGTTGGAAATCATTTAATGACTGAGCAGCCTTGGAGGAGTGCTGTGCTCTCTGAGTGCTTTTCTGCTAACAGAAAATTAATCAATAGCTATTTCGATTATGATTGTTTTTAGAAGTTTTTAGGAAAAAATGAAAAAAAAGGTACAGGTTCCACCGTCTCAACTTTTTATGTTTTCTAGACTCTGTCATCGTATGTCACTGTAAACAGAATATAATAATAATACATTTTATTTGTAATGCACTTTTCATTTAAGCAAAATCTCAAAGTGGAACATTAAAGATGTAAAAGGATAAAAACAAAACAATCAGATAAAATAATACAAAATAGAAACTTCAGGGGCACGTTTAACTAAAAACTTTGTCAAAAAGAAAGGTTTTTAGGCCTTTTTTTAAAGACATCCACTGTCTGTGGAGCTCTCTGGTGGTCAGAGAGGGAGCTCCAGATTTGAGGGGCGGCTACGTGAAAAGGTCTGTCTTCCATGGTCAGGAGGTTGGTTCTAGGGGGGCAGAGGAGGTGACAATTATTAGTGTGGAGGTTTCTTGCAGTAGTTGCAGTAGTCCAGCCTGTATTTATGCAAAGGAGCAATAACAATGATGTAATTGATCTGTAGACTGATTGTGGCCATCTGATGTTTGTTTTTTGTTTGTTTTTTGGAAAAAAGACTGGGGTAGGAGTTAAAAAGACTTATTCTTCATCCTACTCCTGTTCTTGTACATGGGATGTGTGTATTCTGTGCTTTATAAATTGTATCCATTTGTTGATTTTTCATGCATTACCATGGAAAAGAATAAATGAAATGAGAGAGAGACAAAGGCGTGGACGAGTTTCTCTGCATCAGAAAGGGTGAGAATGTCTTTGAATACTAGTTAAACAAAACAAAACATGAAGTTGGTGACATTTTATAGATTCACCAATTAATCCAGGAAGTAATGTGCAGATTAATCAATAATGAAAATGACAGTAGCATCAGCTCATGTTTTTAAAGCAGAAACTTCTTTTTCTAGCTTCTAAAATTTAAGAATTAGCTCAATTTTCTTTCATACAAGTGAGAAATATGTGTCTTCATAATTTGGACAGTGGTCATTTTCCTTTTTTTACTTTACTAGTTTACCGTATGTTCTACGACTCATACTTGTTGCATGTAATTTGTATAATTATTCTGAAAGCTCACCTTTTTTCTTTACCTTCAATTTGTTTTTCTGCCTTAAAAGTGCATCATGTTTGAATTGAGATATCTTAACAGTATTTTGGATGGACAAGCTGTAGCAGCAGATCGATAGACAGACTTTCTTTTTCACACTTTTTAGTTCTGCTTCCCTCTTTCCTTCACTCCCTCAGCGATTTCCTCTCAGCATCACAAGAAAATCCCATGCCGAGGCTTTCACAAGCGGGTGTTGCTGTGCTTCAAAGCGGTGCTGTTGGCAGAGTAGTCATGTTACAACATATGGAGATAAAAAAAGAAAGATGCACAGGAGATGGGAGTATACAAGAAAAAAGAAAAAGAAGTAATATTTCTTTGTTCATCTCAACTCAACCACATGATGAAAATTGCTAAACCAAGTCATTTTGAACCACGCCTTGATTTTAAGCTTAATTACCACTGTTAGTTTGTACCAGATTAGCTAAACTAATCTATACAGGAACTTGCACCTACTGTACATGTTTTGGAGACGTGGCTTCTTATCCCCTGGGTCAGCAGGGCTGAAATGACCAGAGCTGTCAGTTGTTGTAGCCTGGTATTAGCAGATGACAGAAATAGGATGGGAAGCCAATTATATCAATAATGTTGTGACCATGTGCTTGAGCCGGGTTCAGAATATGGATGGTGGAGATTATGAGTATCAACTGGGGATTTAGGGGCAAAGCATGGACGGTTGAGATGGTTTTCAACGGAAGAGCTCCTGAATTGACTTAGTGAACTATCAGCGTAAGATGGAAACAGATGGAGTCAGAGAAAGCTTAGGAGAGGTTGTCTGCTGCTTGTTTTAAAGTACTGAGCTGCTCTTAAGGAGTTCCTTAGAAACAGATTGTCTTTGTAAGAACCTTAGCACGCTATAAAGGCGAGCCAACCTAATTGGACTACTGACAAAAAAACATAAACCTGTCTTGAAGAAGTCAACATGCTCTCCATCCTGGGCTGGCATGTGTGAGTCAAACAAAGAGCAACAGTGCAATACAGTTTTCAGAAACATTAAAGCATCTGAACACGCAATGTAGCTTTTTTCCAAACTAGCAACAATTCTGTGCTCATGAAAGAAACTTGAGTTCCACGGCTGATACAGAGCATTAAGGCGAGGTAAATTAATCCAATTTCACAGCGGGCTGGTGAGAGGTGAGGACAGCCGAGCCCCGGCTGCACTAATTAGCCATATATCTGTCACTATGGATTGTATCATGGAGCCTACAAAAAGCCTACCGTTTTCTTTTGGATCATACACAAACGCATGCAGAAAGCTACAACTCCTTACACTTGAAACTGATTTTCCTTCACACTTTCCTTGTCAGATAGCCAAATTAGCCTCTATACCCAAAAGAGAAATGACATTAAGCATGATGGCGTGAGCCTGCGCTGTGTGTAGGCCCTGCATGCGTGTTGTATGTACTGTGTCCTGCTCGATGAGTGTGCTAATGTACCTCTGGATGACAGGCCAGAGATGCGTTAGCTAAACGCTGCAGGCAATCACAGCTGTTCCAGAGGAGAGGAAAGGAAAGGTGAGCAGAGGTGAGGATATACAGGGAACAGTAATGAGATGAAAAGTCTGCACACGCTCGTTTTTGCCATCTTTTAGCATGACGGCATCTGCAAATTACCTTGACTCACAAAGCACAGATGAAGGAAAGGTATTTATATGCAGCTATTGAGTGTCCTTAGATGAACAGTTCACCAGAGTTACATTTCATCCCGAGGTGGACGTTAATGTTAGAACTAAATTTTGTGGTAATGTGTCTGTAAAGTTAGACGTACCGACCGCGACGTCTGAAGTCTGGAGAATGTCTTCATGGTCATCCAAACATCCAAAACAGAGTCTTTGCCATCTGTCCATTCATTACAAAGTGTAAGGCAGGCCACATATCTGCACCGTTTTGATGATGTGCTTTCCTACTGAAAAGAAGTGTTTTGGTTAATCTTGCTGTATAGATATCTTGTATTGTATGGATGACACAAAGTGCAGTTACTTAGCAGGGATCAGGAGTTAGTCTCACAACCCCAGGATAGCTCTATCTAATGATCAAGGTGTACCATTTCTACTACCATTAAAACTGCACATGCATGAAGTGCCATAAAACAGGGAACCATTAAGAAAATAAACATTTACAAGCTGAAATAACAGGATTTCAGAATCCCTCGAGGGTCCGTTAGTACAATTAGCTGAAGTACAAACCAGTGAACCAAAAACTGATTAAAACAAGCTAATGAACAGCAACTGTCTGTGGAAAATATATTGCCTACTTCACTGATAACTGATGACAAAATGGCAGGCATGTCACAAATGAATGAAAACATGAAGCATCATGTCTTTACTGACCTGCTCCACCCAAACAGCTCTCATTCACCCAGACAAGCTCCCAAACATAACTCTCTTAGAAGCCTAATGTCTGCAGAATAGTGGAAATATTACCAAAATGACCTCCAAAACATTACTCAGAAGGAGGGAATTTAGCTTTAGCTGTACCAAATTTCACGAGTCCATCCACTAGTTGTTGAGAAATTTCATTGTGACCAAATCTGTGGACTAACTATCGGAGTGGCTCTTGAAAATTTTAAAAAAATGAAAAATCACACCCAAGGTAAGAAGTTGAGCTGTTTATCCCATAATATCCAGTAATAATACTCCAGATACAACATGTGAAAAATAATTACAGTTTCCCCGACAGATTCTGCTCCCATTCTATGATCTAGTAATTATCACCACACAGTCGAATAATTACAGTAGCAAGAAATTACAATTAACCAATTGTGTGACTTACTGGGGACTCCTCAGCACCACTATGTGTGTGACTGAGCTTTACCCAGCAGATTACTCCGCTGAGGCCGAGTCCCTGCAGATGAAATGTGATAGCAGATTAATAGCCTAACATATTAAAGTCACAATCCCTATTATTTCCACTTGTATCAGTGCTCAATCAGTTAAAATCTAACAGCTGAGTCCTTTCTCACCTTTAAAGTAAAATTAATCACAGTAGCTCGACGTACAGGTCGTGATTTTTTACAGCTGTTTTCGAGTTTAGAGCATTATGTACCTAAATGTGGTGGAAAACTTTATCATTGCTGTCATATCTGGTGCATTTACATCAACAAGGTATAAATACTGTGGAAATTATCAACAAAAATAAAGCGCCCTCAAAACCTTCTATTCATTCATTTTATTTTTTATGTCATATTTGTGGAAATCAGGGAGAAATTAATCCAGATCATGTTTTAGTGATGTTTTGAAAAGGCTGCCCTTCAAGAAAAAGGCATAAAGTAACAAAATAAATAAACAATGTATGGGTCATTCCATCTCAAATCATCAAATTTTTAGAACAGTTTCTACTCGACCGTCTCTGATTTGCTTAAAATTTTTATAGCATAAAATGTGGTTATTAATAAAGATATATCTCTGCACATTAAAATTTGAGGCTATGCTATGAAATAACAATATCTCAGTGAATATTCAAGATAAAAGCCTGAAATTTTGTTTTTGATTCAGAGCCAGCGATACCGAACAAGCAGACCAAATAGTCTCAGATTAAAACACGAACAACATGCCCACAATGAAAAGTTGAATGTGGAGAACCATTTAAAGGTGAAATAAACACTTCAGGATTTCATAGTTCCTGAAATATGGCCTCAAAATTCAATGTGCAAAAAAGCTGATAGTGGGTTGACAAGCAGAAAATACTTGATAAATCAATTTAAAATTCCACAGACAATATATTAAATAGCCATAATTTAACTAAAAACTCTCAAGCGAATCACACAGAGATGGTCCAGCAGAAGGCCCTCGATCATTAAGATAAGAGTAAGAAAGTTCCAGATAGGTCAGAGTCACATTAGTAATTGTAAAACGTCCTTCTGCAGCATGCAGAAGATGCAACGCAAAATGCATTGCCATTTTCTGCTTGAAATAGAAGAACTGTGCCATGTGCAATAAAGCAACAAAAAGGATAAATATAAGGAAATAGTATGAAGTAGGACAAAGATAATTACTCTGATACACAGCATGGATCAAAAGTGACCCAAATCCAATGGAAAATGGGTATCTCCTGACCCACACCGCGAATCAAAGGGTTAAAAGTGCTTGATTATTAATTTCATCTGTTGAGAGAAAAATAGTATGAAACTGTTACAGAACCATTAAGTCCACAGAAAGAAGACGTTAAATGGATCATCAACACTTTGCTTCTTGTTTTCTTACAGTAAACATGTTTTGTAACCATGACAACCACAACCAAAGAGTTTCTGTGTTCAACATGACCGAATAAAATTCCGACCAGAGCCAGACCATGTCAGAAAACTGTATAATATTTGTAATGGTAACAATTTCAGAAGGCGTTGGCTTCACCGATGAAGGGAAAGAGGTTTTAGTTTCTTATATGGTGATAATGTGAACTGCATTCGTTATTTTGCGTGCTTTCCTGCAGTTGAAAGTTATAGCTCATATTCCAGTGAAATCAGTCCCTCCCCTGTTGCTGCATCCAGGAGAGAAGATTCACGGGGCACTTAGCTGGACTGCTCAGCACACAATAAGAGAGGGCTGATGACGCACAAAACCGAATGTCGTTTTGGTTAATTAGAGAGACTGAAAGTTAAGGCTTTAAATCATACTCACTTTCAAAGTCATAACTGTGATAAAAGCCTTAAAGAAGCTTCCATCTGTTCAAATATGTGAGCAAAAGACTTTGCTGAGGTAACTTTTCAATATTATCACTTCATTTAAATTGCTAATAATAGAATAGAAAACAGCTGTGAGTTCCCAATCCGGTCCCAGTTTGACATGATAAACCCAGTAATGCCCTTTACTGATAGGCTTGTTGTTTACATAAAAGCATATTTGTGGCAAAGCTGTGTGAATAGATCTGTTTAACATACAAAAGAAGTTAATTCTGTGACAATTCAGTGGTTTTCAGGCTGTGATTGGGCCATTTGGAGTTAATAAAATCCATCTGTATCGCCACATATCTGAAAAAATAAAAAGCTGCACATATATTAAAGCTGATAAATTTCAACCGAACGTTTGTGGACGGGCAAACCAGACACTTAATCCATGCGTGTTAAAGTGAAGCAGAGCCATATGGTTTGCAGCGGATCAGAAGCAGTGATCCTGAGGATGATACTGCCCCAGCTGAACCTTTGTGCAGCGCATTTACACCATCTGATGTTTATCGTTGCAGCGCGGTCGCAGCCCTGATAGCACTGATCTCACACAATCACATCGCTCATTATCACATATGGTAAACGGCTTATGCATGTTAATGTAGCTTTGGAATATTGGTGCTTCTATCGTGCACGTTTCTGAGGCTCGGAGAGAAAATTTAAGAGCATTTCTATATCATGAAAACAAGAACCAAGTCTGGCCGTGTGATGTTCCTTTCTTATTTATTTACCAGCTTCCCAGATTAGTTAGTCTCTTTTGTTTTCTGTTGTCTGGGGTTTCCTGTTACACATGAAACCATATGTGTTCTTATCATAGCACAGATAAAGACCTGAAACATATACATGCGTGTACGTAGACACAAATGCTCGTACAACACACCAGAGAAACACACAAACCCATGACCAACACTTGGATGTCCCACAGAAACTGGCCCTCCTCTCATCCTCTGGATAAAAGGGGAGATAATACATTATACATTTTCTCCTCTTTTTAACTGCTCATTACAGTAGTCAGAGCTTCTGCCTAAAAAAAGATTGTTGCTAATGAGACCAAGCTTGCTACATAACCCTGTCGTTTCCATTCAAGTGCAACGCTTGCCCCATCTCACACAGTTGCCAGTGATGTTCAGTCACGGTGACCGTATGGTTTATCGCAGTTGTTTGAGTCTTTCTTTCCTTGCATTTTTCTCCTGTAATTTCAGATTAATATTTATAGCTGCAGCCAACAGCGTGCTCATTATTTATACCACATTACAGTGGAGTCTATAGGCTGTCAGGATCACTTTCTTCTTCCGTGAAATGCACTGATGAAGTGAAACCAGGTAAAGGCCATTAATCCTCGCTGATTTATTACAGCGAAGTTAGACCCATCACAGATGCAGATAAAGAGAAGTTGATGAATTAGGGAGGGATTTTTAAAACTTCGGGATTATTAAAATGTAGATTATGCAAAAAGGGCTGCTGCTCAGTATCAGGAATATATTATTTAGTTCCCCTGTAACTATCTTCTGTTTTACAGTTTTAACAGTACAGAAAAATGAGCTCACTCTTTCGAATCTCTTCATACTCTTACAAGAGCACAACCACCATGTAGACAGAACTGTCCCAGTTTTTCATTGGTATGAAGTAAACTAAAATGAATGTGCATAGTTGCATAGTTTTGTTTTGTAAATCTAGCAATATAAATCTATACACCTGCAGCATGTAAAGCAGTGGATCTGTATAATATAATGTGGATAACCATCACAGGTTAGATGGTTTTCATCTCCTCTTTGTATTTTTGTGACTTCATGATAGATTTTCTCAATTCGATTCAGCACAGCAGGGAGTTAATGACAGACATCTTGATTTAAAGCACTTTTTCATTTTAATTTTTCATTTTGTTCTCTCAGAATGTTGATTAAGGCCTGCTGGCATGGCAGAAAATGACTCAGGTCATGTCAAGGCTATTAAAGCAAATTATGTCTTTTTGATATGTCTGGTCATTATTTACATGAATGTAATAAAGTACTAGATAAAATACAATAATTATCTCAGTTGTACTTTGGGCAAAGCCAAATTTTATTACTTGCTGTGGCTGTTTATAGACCAACAAAGTGTCTGTTTTCACCTGTTTTTATGGTTAGACTTCATATTGCTAACTGCCTTCTGGATATGGCATTTATATACAACTAATTTACATTTTCTGTTAATGTATTGAGGCAATTTGGTCATTTATGCATTTGCAAGTGACAAGAATATTGATATCAAACACATCAGTAATGTTTCCTTACTGATAACTTTTTTATCAGCTAAAATAAGCAACAGTCACTTGTAGTGACTACAGCTTTGTTAAACCTTTTTTTATGGTTATCTTTAGGCACTCAGGTTAAGATTAGGTTAAATGTGTGGTTTTATTTAATGGTAAATGTGGCACTTCAGCCATTCAAAATCAAAAAGTTGCCTCTGAACGCAGTCCTGTCAGCAATTTCTTTGCGTCCTTAAAACAACCGGGAAAACACTTCGGCTGTATGTTTACATAATTTCTTAAAGACGAGGTTAATACGAGTCTATTCTTAAAGCCACAGCGATATGTAAGCAGGGCCGTGGTTTAAAAGCCTTTAAACAGATTTAGACGGTAAATACCTTGCTTAACTCCCCGGTAAGCAGATAGATTGGATACGACTGACACTGATCTCATTATGTTGTGTCCTTTTGTAGGGGGCACAGGGATTGAGAACAGGATTGATCTTAGAAGTTGCTTATACAGCCGCTTGAAGGCCTTCTGTAGGAGGCGTGATTTCTCTTTACACCTGCTGGTACAGTGAAGGAGATGGTGATTAAACAATTTTAATACTGTGTCTAATTTGTGACTTTATGAAAAAGACCAGTATTTAAGGTAGAGAGATCTCATATGTACATTATTAAAACACGTGGGAATATTCATCAGTTATAGAGCTGCTTCCATCAGACACAAAAGCAGACTTTTTCATCAGTTTTACATGGTCTGTACTTAAATAGGAACATCCTCTTATTCTGAGTCCAACACTGACCGAGCTGTAATTATCAACTTACACTGTAAAAAAATGGCAGATTATGTTCTGTATTTTTGAAATACAAATATCAATAAAATTCTAAAAGTATTAGTGAATTATATGTATAATGTAACTAAATGTGAGTACCCATAAAAAGTCTAAATGTTAAAACACACATGCAAATCACAATTCAGAAATATTTCCTTTTATGTACCAGATTTAAATATGCAAATATATTCAAAAAATTTGATGCAAATAGTGACTATTAACAGAAACCGTTCGGTGAATGTATAAGAGAATGTTAATCCATAAGCTTTAAATGGTACAGGTTTAGAACAAAAGTTTTAGGTGCTGTATCTGGTCCAGATGGGACTAAATGCTCACAGGGTCTAAGAATCAGACGGAATCCTGGGTAGATTTTCCTGTGGATCAGAAGAGGAAGAATTTAGGGTGCCAATGAAATCACAATGTGAGAGATAACCTCCTTATACAGCGTTCATTTGTGACAGTTTGGTCAATATATGTGCAATGCTTCTGTCAGTGAAATAGGAAATGCTCTTTAAAGATGCATTTTACATCGAATTTTTTGCACAGTTACTTTTTTAATGTTGAGTATAATCTTTGTACAGAGTGACACAAAAAACGGGAACTTTTTAACAATCCAATAAAATTACATATATTGTATTCATAGAAATTGAAACCTTAAAACACGCCATTTAAGAAACAATGATGGAATTTTCATTTTTTAAAAATGACTTCCTGTAGATGGCGTCCTCCTGTATGAATGCCTTCTTGAAATCTGCTGTTGAGATTCCTCATTGACCGCTGCAACATCTCAGCTGGGATACTGTGAATTTCATCCTGAATTCTATGTTTTAACTCATGCAGAGTTCTTGGTCGAGTCGTGTACACTTTACTCTTACAAGAAAAAATCAGGGAAGAACTCCCCTGGCCCCCTGGATCGCCAGATTTGTCCGTTTGTGATTTTTTGATGGAATGTGCTCAGTTGAGAAGAAATGTCCAAATTTTCATTTGTTTTGGAGCACCTAAAGGACTTCTGATCCTTTGTGAGCAAAAAGTTTTGATAATATTGCACCACTCTAAAGCTAAAACAGTTTTTTCTTTGTGCACCTGGCACCAGAGCATACATCTCGGTCAAGCGTGCCCTGCCCAGTACACTGGGGACAAAACAAGTGCTCTTTGAAATTCTCTGGAAACAGTGTGGGCTCAGAAAGAACACATTCACATTCATCCCCTTCAAACACAGAAAGAGTCCCGTTACGACAAATATGAAAACAGCAGCTCAGATATATTGCCAAGAACAGATTAGGTCTATTTTAAATTGACTTCACCTCAAACATTTTGAAAATCTTACATCATCAAGACCTGTAAACAGTGTCAAACCGGTAGAGCGCCCCTTTACAGCCGACATGGACAAGACAAGCAAATATTCAACCGAGCAACAAGGCATCGTCCTCTGCTGATCTGATGAAATGCTCCTTAACAGCTATTAAACGGACCTTGTAGTGAAATCTTTTTGTCAAACACTTGAAGAACTTCAAAGCTGTTAAAACCCTTCAAAGCAGTCCTATTCATTCCTCAACATTATGGATATGTTCACATACACACACACTCATTTTACTCCACCGTAATCTACTTGAACCCTGGAGCGATTAAATGCAAGTGAAATCTCCTGGTGGGGTTTAAAATCTGCGTCTGTATCTCCAACTCTTCCAAAGCTGTCAGACTCACTCACTAGATTCAGGAGGTAATTATCGGCCATCCGCTGCCATCTCATCCCAGTTTCAAACTGCTTACTTTGTTTTCATCTGAACTCAGAGAGGTTGTGTTCTCATTTTTCTGAAACATCAAAACATTTCAAAACTTTCTTCGGTTAGATGGATGAGGCATTGATGGAATGTTTACAGTCTGTTCAAAAAGGGTTGATTCCACCAGAAAAATATGTATTCTCTTCACTTATATGAACTACAGACCACCCAAAACCTAGAAAGACCGGATAAGCCAAACATAACTGTTTTCACTAACTTGGACAGCCTCTTTGCTCTTTGAACAGTCAGGATAGAGGTACACCTTAATGAGGTGTAAATACAAGACAGGACACCAAACTCTGTAATTAAGTACTGATGTAAATGAGGGGTCTAACCCACAACCCAAATATAGCGTTATAGTGGAGCTTTGTATGTTAAGCCCATTCATAAAAATACAAAACTTTTAAAGCTCGTGTCCGGAGTTTGAATCGCAGCGTCTCCCAAAACACTGTTGGTCCCACCCTCCCTCCCTCTGATTTCGCCCCTTTATTTGTGCACGCACAGTACCTGACAGGAGTGCCCGGAGTGCTGCAGCATCTCGCCTGTTTTGCTGTTTTCCACTCCTCTACATTTAGTACATTTAGTAAATAATAAAGGAATTACATTAGAATTATGTATTGAGTCTAACTTGTCCTAATACCAAAATAACATGAATCTGCTAGGACGAACGAGTAAAGTTTCAATATGTGATTACACTCGTGTATCCCTCTCGATGACGTTGTTTATCAAACTTAGTGCATTTACGCGTGTATATGTGTTACGTTGTTTATTTATTTCTATCTAGAGTTCAGAATTGCATGACTCCTCTGATGAAGAGTATGTCCCAGACGCCCCAACATCTTCCTCCAGAGGTCGGGCATCTAAACGAAGCCGTCAGGTGGGCTATGGAGGCCGTGGTCGGGGAGCGACGCGAGCACCCCGAGCCAAAAAACGTCCTGCAGTCTCTTGGCCTGACAAGCCGTGGGATTGGTAACTTTTCTGGAAGTTGCTGATCCCTGATGCTCTCTCCTCCACAAGCAAAACAAATGTGCGCGCGGTTGCGTAGTGCGTAGCTCGCCCACCTCTGCATGGGCTTGCTTGCTGTGCGCGTAACCGTTGATTGACAGCATGACAAAGCTGAAGCTCGAACTTGATTGGTCGGCAGCGACCGGCGCTTTTTGGAATAACATGGGGGTCTATGAGAGGAAGGCGGAGCTCAGGAATAAATTTTCATATCGCGTCATACTAACATTATAGTACCGAACTAGACTAACACATTTAAGCTTTGTTAAACAATGATACATAAATTGAAAACAAACGGAAACTCCGGACACGAGCTTTAACCTATTTTTCTGAAAAACTACAGAAAGTGTGTTAGATCACTCCCTTCAAATAAGGAAGTTCAGAGGTACAAGACAGTTGCAACACTCTTGCATATTCTGATACAAAATTGGTTAGAAAGGGCGATTTACGCTGTTTATACGCAGGGCGATTTACCCTGAAAAGGCCATAAAGGAAGAAAAAATGTCAGGAATTCTCTGAGATCTGAGATGAAGAGGCATGTAAGACTGCAGAGCCTGCAAAACAAATTGAAAACCAGTCAACTTCCAACAAAACTCTAACAAATGAAATTTAAAATTAATCTGTTTAGACGAGTAACATGTAAGTGACACTGGTTGGCAATGTATGTCACAAACATCAAACTAACTTGAAAAACATGAACATTTCAAACACTAACTGACCCAGACTCCAACGGATACCAAATACACATATAATCGGCTCAGCTGTCATTAACGCTCACTTCTGTAAACTGTAGCTACACATCAGGCCACTACACAGAGAGCATGTGGATACAACAAGAGCTGCAGTCGCTCATCTTTGCTTGCTTTGTTCTTCTCCTGCAAGTTTCTAAAGCCAGTGTACAGCACTGACATAACATACAACATTAAATCTGCATTTACACTTATCTGCTGCTCATTAGTTACATGTCTGGCTGCTGCAAATGATGCAATTTCATCTCTCTATCACAAAAAAACTAGGCAGAAACAGGATACCTGTAGTTAAACTATAGCAGTATCCCATTTATAATGAAATAGACATTTGGGCGCACAACTTACTGAGAATATTTCCACTGAAAGCACATTCTGTACAGCCACTCACTTGTAGTTAATATTCTGTGAATCACTGCAGTAACAAGGACAGTTATTTCCGGAAAAGAGATGTTTAATTTTTTTAACATCATCCTCTCAATCCTGTGAGCTCAACAAGCAGAAATCTGTTTAACTTCATTGTATTGGGATGCAAGCAGAAATCTCAATAGTTGGGTTTCCATTACAGTTTTTCGCAAAATAAAAGCGATATTTCTAAAATTTCGACAAAGCATATTTGCGCTTTGAACGTGTTTCCATTGAAGGTTGTTCTGGGCAGAAGCATCGTAACTCTCGTAAAATATCATCCCGCGAGATTTCACTGCAGGAAGATGGACGCCCAAAACCTGTTTCTATCTCCTTCGAACACTCTGCATTCCTCTGCTGTTTGCTGTCTAGTATGGCAGTGATGTTTTTCTCAAGAATAATGGCAAGAAAAGTCTCGGTCTCCTCTTCTGTCCACATGTACCGCACCATGTTTACTCCGAGAGAACTGGTCATGTGACCAGGTACGTGACGTCCGGTGACGTATAATTGCGGAAAAAGTGTTTCCATTGCGCTTTTGCGATATTTCTCAATATCGAAACGTCTGAAAAACCACCTCATGAGAGCGTAAAAACTTTTCAGCGATTTTTTTGTCCTTTTTCGAAATTCGGGTGTTTCCATTACCAGTTTTTTATTGCGCTATTTACATTTTGCGCATATCTAAGGGTAATGGAAACGCAGCTAATGACACATCCAACAAGAAATGAGCTGAGAAACATGTGGCGCTAAATACTACCAAAGACAAATAATAATTAAGAGCAGAAGGTTTGCTCACAGAGGATCTTTTCTGTTCCAGATGGTGTAAGATTTATTCTGAAATTCTTCAGGCAGCTGTTGATATTTTTTCTAATAACAATGTATGAAATGACAATGTGGAAATGACCCCCTATAATCTGCAGCTTCTCTCAGCTTTACAGGGCTACATTATGAGTTTGACTTTATTGTTCAGCTATCACTACTGTCATAGTGTCACTTTGGCTGCAGCTGGCAGCCGTTTTCAGAACAAAAAAGCTTGAAAAAGCCACTGTACACTACCTGCTCGGCGAGAAACAACAGACAGATGCAGTTTTTAACTAGCTGGTAAACAGTGCAGAATTTAGCGACTAAAAAACAGACATTTCCCTTAGGAGTTGGTAAAGACCAAAAATAGAGCTAAAAGACAGAGACGTGCATGTGCCAGGTGAACAGAAACCTATCTTTAACTGAATATTTGTCAGTTAAATCCATCTGTAGATTCGCCTAAAAACAAAATCAGGGATGTATTAGAGGGTCAGCGAGTGTTTCATGTCTTTATGAATGCAGATATTTCTCTGTAACTGCTGGATGTTTCCGATGCCTTTATAAGTGGCCAGATACTGTGGACATAATATTTTTAAAGTATTTAGCAGCTTTTTTGTTGATCAACCAATTTATTAGTCCTTTAATTATTTTTCCTCAGCAAATTAAACATGCTCAGGTGTCACCACAACCAAATTGAGTGAACCAAAATCAGAGATAAAAGCATAAATCTCACCACCTATACATAACCATCTGCTACTCAATGGCCAAAAAATTTCATACGATAAAACCCAAGTTTGTATAATTTAGACCCTACAGAAAAACACGGGCTAAAATCCTTGATTATGCGAACAAATATGCGGGGTTTTTATGCCAATTGCGGAAAGTTGCAAAGTATGCGAATAGTTGTGAAATATGCAAAAAGATGCGAAATATGTAAGAGCTGGGAAAAAAAGGTGATTCTTCTTTTACATCCTGTTACTAGGACACACACATCCCTTACTGAGGTTAAAACACTTTCCTATTCATTTTTTAAGAAATTGTAATTGGGGTTTAACCACACACACGCATACACACCGCGGTGCGCTCCTTCACTCACACACACCCACTCACACAGCACACTCCCTGGAGAAGTCGTGGAGAAGTGCTGCAACACGGTTGGTTTTCTTCGGTGTTCCAGAACGATCTTGCACGGGGTGCAAAACAGTTTCCCCCCACTTTCGTGCAGTAAATCTGGGTACTGTTTTGACCGGTCTCTGGCTGAAATATTCGTAGGTAAATGTGATCTTTGAGCATTCGCCATTCTTGTTTTTCGTCTCTGAGCGCCGTGCTCCGCATCAGCTCGTGCTTCTAGTGTGTGTGTGTGTGAATGTGTGAACTGATGACGTCAGGCCGGGCGTCACATAAAAACTCACTCACAACTCCATTTATATTGGTTATAGTTTTCTCATTTTATGCGGGAATTGTGACATCAAGCGGGACCCGCATATTTCTCTTTTTTTTCGTGGAAATGTGAGATTCTTGCGGGAATTATGCGCTGTTTTACGGGGATTATGCGGCCTTTTGGGAAATAATTGAACCCGCATAATTACCGGCATTTTGGTGATTAATGCAGGAATTCATGTGATCGCATAATCACATTTTTCTGGAGGGTCTAATAATTACCTGACAGTCTGAGTTTAAACTATTTTATCACATGAGCATTGGGGTTACAATCAACATTCTCTGTGCTGGTTTTCCTTTTGTTTGCATTGTTTCAGTGACGGTAGGCTAATGGCCACTAGTATCCGGTCAGCTGAGGAAGTGGAGCAGAGACAACGCGATAACTACAGTTGGTTGGCCTTGGAGATGCAGCTGTGGTTGAAGTGTACAAAGATAAAAGAAGGAGAGGAGAAAAAAAGAAGGAGCGTTGAAGGGAACGAGAGATGAGAAGGACGAAGAGGGACAGAAGATGACAGATGGAGATAGAAGGGAAGGAAACTGTAACCACTGTACAGTGTTGTGTGTGTGACAGTGAGGGACAGAGTATGTCATGTGTGTGAAGGGGCGGTGTGTAAGAGAAGAGCAATAAGGCCAGGGTTCTTCGAGGAGACTCACTCTCACTGTCACATCGATCAGACTACAGCATCACACACACTCATGCAGCCGACACCCCTGCTCTTTCTGCGCTCTCATAGTGGAAAATATGGCATGGAAGTGAAGCGAGGAGGCTGTTATGGATTACAGGCAATAGATTGTTTCCATTAAAGGAATAGTTTGACATTTTGTGAGATCAAAAGCTAGATGAGAAGTTAGATATCACCCCTGTGCCAACTGGAACCAGCTGCTAATTAGCTTAACTTAGCTTAAAGACTGGAAGCTGGGGCTGCAAAAGGCTGCAGATTTAACAACAGATCTGTCCTGTTATCTTCAGGTGGCTGCAGACGTTTAATTCACTGATTTGTAATGTTTTCAAACAATATAACACAGTGACTCATAGACAACAGATACACAAGAGCTACATACATGTATGGTGCTTCCCAACAGTGCTGCGATTAAAGTTTCATTTCATTTTGCCAATTTAGGAACATCTACTCGTTGGAGCGTGACTAATTAAATCTATTCATAATTCAAAAGTTATTCTGTAACAGTGATGCATTTTGCTCATGCTGACAAAATGACACGTGGCCGTGCAAAATACCAAGCCAGTGTCGGCTTTATTGGACAGGATAGTAGAAAGGTAGACAGGAAAGTGGGTAGACGTGCAGTAAAGGGCCGTGAGCTGGAATGAACCCAGCCCTCAGTGCCGGGGACTATAACCCCGTTCATGGGTCACCTGCTCAACCAGTTAAGCTATCTGGGCACCGAAGTGCTCGATTTTTCAATTTCTTGTCCCAACTGTTTCTGCCTCGCCTCCCACTTGAGTGCAAGTGCGATGGGCATGAAACTACCATACAGAAAACAAAGGGAACGTTTTGGTCAAGAAAATACCATACCTGGTCAAGAAAACATCCAACTGCTACTGATGTAGCATGCCCATGAAAAACAGCTCTTATTTAAGATTAATTAAGAGGAAAACACATGGGTTGGGCATTCTAGACACTCAAGTAGGTAGTTAAAAATAATTTAATATATGTAAATTACATTAAAATAGACAATGCCTGCAAAGATGATAAATTCTACTTTGATTTATGTAGGATCAAACAAATGAGATGTACCCTATTGATTAGAGAGCTTTAGAAGTCCTTATAAGTGGGTTTTGCTACTTTGAATGCAGCCAGGCTAACTGTTTCCCTCAGTTTCCACTCTTAATGGCTGTAGCCTTACCTATATCGAACAGGGTGGTGTCAACATTCCCATCGTCCTCTCAGCAAGAGAGCATACGTTTTGCAATATGATCCTATAAGGCAAACCTCATTCCCCTTCCAACTAAAGCTTTTAAAAATAAACCGAGCAGGAATTTCAGAAATAACCCCATCAACTATAAAGATTCGTACGGGTACACCGGCTTATGCATAAAAAAAACAAACAAAAACAACGAGGAGACTATGCGAGTGTTATTTATAATGCAATGACAATATGGGTACAGAATATATTACAGTTGTTGTCTTTGTTCTGCATCGGCTCCTGGGAGGAGATTTAAAAAGGGGGCAGGGTAGATGTAAAATAATGGGAGGCTGGAATTTTTAGTTGAAAGAAAATGTCTTGCCTTTAAAACACAAAATACATAAATAAGCAGAATACACATTAATTTTACAGACACACACTCATGCACACATGCATGCGGGGCTGCAGGGTGTGCCCAGCATCAGTCAGAGTACTCCGTGTGCCTGCTCTCCTGCTCCTTGTGCCCTTATTGGTTCCTGCCCAGTCTGGCCGTCCAATCACGTCAAGCAGAGCGATTCTGTGCATAGACTTGCAAATAATCTGCGGTTTTTACAACAACACTGCACAACCACCACTACCGTCATTGTTTCTGCTTCTTCCTGTTCTCATTCCCTCCAAAAAGTCCTGAACGCCACGTGGTGAACGTAAATCAGCAGCCGACTTGCACCTCTCGCAGCTACAAGTTACCCAACGCCTTCCACAACGCACATGCAGCCCATCCTATATTAGACGTGCACTTTGTTCTATTTGCGTGGCTTTGCAAAAAAAATCCAGCTGTAGAAACTGTTGTTGTTTCGCCAAGTCTGTTGTTTAGAGTAGAGGCTTATAAAGCTGTAGTGAATTATTAAGCAGGGTGAATTATGGGGCGAGTGAACGAGAGAAAGAGACAGAAAGGGAGAGAGAGGGAGAGGTCTGGACAAAAATAGGTCAACCTAGCAGTGGCAACCCAGGGAAGTAGAAATGATTCTCTCTCTGAGGAGGAGCTTTGTGTGTGTGTGTGTGTGTGTGTGTGTGTGTGTGTGTGTGTGTGTGTGTGTGTGTGTGTGTGTGTGTGTGTGTGTGTGTGTGTCGGGGAGGCTGCGTATTTGTCAGCAGCTCATGGTGTAATGCTAATTCATATCCTACAACAAAGCAGTTTAAGAGGAAAGGTTCACCCCGTGAGCCATGACAGGGAGCTAAATGTCAATACACAAGTAGGCATCTGAAAAACAGATTCAGCTGGGAAACACGAACACACACGAATAATTCAAGAAGTGACGAAATCTGTGTGACCGCAGTAATGTTTATAGGCAGTTTTTTTTTATAGAACAGAAAGTAACCAAGTATATTTATTGGAGTAATTCACTTAAATAATAATTTAAGGATTGAACTTCACTTTAGTAATTCCATTTTAGAATAATTTATTCCACATTTTGACTGTCATTATGCTATAATTACTAATTCCTGTTTAGATCAAGATTTTACATTTATAAAACACACAAAAAGTTAAGAAATTAAGCACATGGTTGACTCTTGAACACATTCAATCAAAAGCAACAATATAAAAAAGTCCACACAATAATAATAAAAAAGAATCTATGTAGCAGAGTATTGCTATTTTTTTCTTCTCTCCTACTTCCTTTACCCTTTTACAGCTCATCAAATTCATCTTGTGACCCCAAACAGGAACCTCTTTTGTCAGAACTAAACAATGTGTTCATAAGGTTTTAGACGTATGATTATAAATCACATATTTAATACTTGCACGCTTTGCTGATAACAAAAGTGTACTTAAGCGTAATTTTGAATGCAGGATTTTTACTTGCAGTGGAGTCTTTTAAATCTTTAATTTCACCTAATTTCATCTGCGAGTCACCAAAAACTTTGAAGCCCACTCTTGTAAAAATGCAGCAGCATTCCAATTTGCTTTAACAGAAGCTAAGAGACCCAGGCCCAATCATAAAAAACCTCCTCAGACCAAAAGTACACAAGACCTGCTATTAGTTGTGTGTTCATTAACAGTTAGAATAAATAGAATAAGTGGCACCTTGTTCAGGTAAAAAAGACTTACCAGTTGTCACCACTAATTACACTACAGTCATAGTGGTTGTAATTAACTGATTATAATATTGATTCATATATTTAAATTTAGGTTTTGTTAGCACAGAGTCAAACTTCTCTTGAGTGGATCAGGTTGGAGTACCTTTATCCAAAATCCAGTGCAAAAAAACAATGTAAAATCTAACGAAATGTACATTTATTGCATCATGTTCAACTGTTCAGTTTAGGTCTCTGATTTATATACTCTGCTGGCCCTGTATTGCTGCTGTTCACATCAAAATCCTGCTTGCACTATACTGCAGCACAGACAGGAGCAGTTCAGCAAGAGTTCAAGAGTAAGGCAGGAGTCCTGTTTTTGTTTCAGCGTTTCTTCACTCTGTAATCAATTTTTTATCATCAATGAAAATATCAGCTGCAAGAAGAAGAATTTTAGCATCTCACGAGCCGTCCGTCCACCAGTTGTTATCAAACCACCGAGAAGGTTACCGCCGAGCAGGGTGTCACCAGCAGTATGAGTGGTGGGATGGATTCTATTTGCATGTGTGTTCGTATGGGCGCACCTTTGCGACTCGGTGGCTATGCGTGTGCACTTATGTGATGAAAATACGCACTTGCTTATCTATTTTCTGTGTATGCGTTCATCTGTGAAGGGGTGAAGAGGTTTATGTGTGTGTAAAAGTGAGAGAGAGGGGGGCGAGAGAGAGAGAGAGAGAGAGAGAGAGAGAGAGAGAGAGAGAGAGAGAGAGAGAGAGAGAGGAGAAGCATGACCTACATTTGGCAAAGCTCATCGTATGAGCATGAAACTGCCTAACATCACCCCAGAGCTCCTCAGCACAGAGCCACACGATTGGCTGCTTTCAGCTCCAACCTGACAACAGCACTGGCATCACCCAGGGGGAGGGGGAGGGGGAGGGGGGAGAGAGGGTAAGAGAGAGAGAGAGAGAGACATGGGGAGGAGGCACATATATTAAATCCAAAAGAAGAAAAGATGCAAATAGATGTTTAAATGAAAACAGACAGTCACGTATGTTTCAGCGCCACCCATTTGGGGACAAAAAACTGCTTCCCACAGGATAAATCCTTACATTTGGGGGTTTTAGAGTTGTTTTTAGTCTTGCTCGTGGTTTAACTCTCAGGATGGTCACTGATGGATTGCCATGAAATGTTGTACCGACATTCTTGGTTCCCAGGGGATCAATCTCGGTGACTCCAGTGATGTCTATAAGTGTATGTGAAATTTAGCAAATGCGTGCAAACATGCTAATCTAAGATGATGAATTTCATGGCATCTGGTAAACATCAGCACCCCCACATTTAGCTCAAAGTACTGCCGTCCCTGTGCCCAAATACAGCAACAACAAGCATGGATTTTCAGTCGTGCTTGATAAAAGTGGTTCTAATCAATATTTCTATAACAACAATGTATGAAATGACAATGTCAGGCAGCTCGAGATAATCTGCGGCTCACGTCAGCTTTATGCAGCTTTAGGCAGCAAGTTTTAGCTCACTGTTTAGCTGTCAAGCCAGCAACTTTAGGGGACAAACTAACGCATTTGGGTTTGGGCTCAGTAATGCTTAAGATATTTTAGTTAGATTAATCATGTTGTCACACAAACAACATGCACATATCTGTTTACAAATGAACATTCGAGGTTAGTTTCTAGGACCTACATGTCTTTCACAATTCCACCAAAAACGGTGGAAGTGAAATGTAACAATTTAAAATTTGCTAGAAATGTTGGTTTGAATACATTTAATTTACTACAATTCTACCTTTATAACACAAGTGGATACTGTTTGTGGATCTATTTAACTTTCATCCAACCATCCACCTATCATCTGTGGAAAGACTGATACAATGATGGACAGATATGTATGAATGTTAGTAACCTATCTCTTTCTATCTATGACATATGATGGCTAAATAGGTAAAATTTGCACACAGGGAGATAAGCACTGTTGTTAAAATAGATAATCCACCAAAAAAAAGTAACAGAGCAGCCTGACTGAACAATCCAAATCCTCTATATAACTTCCAGTTTCATTTTCAATCCAGGTGGTAGCAGATAGTGTAAGAGGGGCTACAATGCCGCCTGAAATAACCGGCCAATGGCAGGTGTATACCCGCAATCTACATCCAGCGAGTCAGACTAGCAGAGACCAAGGAAACTTGCTTTGTCTGCCCCCAAGTGGACCCCTAATAAATAAACTGTTAAAGTCTGGGAGTGGACATATTGTGGTCATTGTTGAGACTCCAGAGAGTCAGAGCAATTCAATGCAACACCTTCCTAAGCATCTCCATCTCCAAGCGTGGCATGCTACAAATCTCCACTTTATATCGATAGCTTATACACACACGCACACACACACATGCACGCACACAATTCTTCTTCCTCTGTGTCCCGCTCTCTTTTCTCTCTCTCTGTCTTTCCCTGAGATCCCCAGGCACAAGGCATTATGGGAATCACTCTGGCACAGCTCTCGCTCTTCACAGCTTTAATCTTTAAGTTGTTTCCATAGAAACAACTATGTTCACTCAGTTGATAACTGCTTGATGGCTTCTGAAGCTATAGAAGAATGTCCTCACCCAAAGTAAACCTCCCCCACAGCCCAACAACAGATGAATGTCTTAGTCACTCTAGACTCATTGATCCATCGATTTTAAATAACAGGGACTCCTCACTGATCACTGATGATGTCAGGTACTAAAATAACTGCAGCTAGGTGTTTCCTTTTTATTCCCTCAGTGAGCATTACCTGGTGTTCACTACGAATTACATTATTATGTCACGACTATCAAGTTCTTAAAGGATTGTTTGAGTAGTGTCAAAGCATACAAGCTATAATTAATACTTTAATGGGAGCTAAGCCACAGCTCACCCAAAGATATTTGGTTTGTTAAGTGAACCTGCATCCAAACTTGGGTTATTTCAGGTTGACATAGCTGCCGCAGATCACCTCCTGTCATCAGGTACAGCATGTGGCTGTTTCCTCAGTTGCCTCAGAAGCCCTTTCCCTCCTCTCCCCTTCTATAGCGATCACTGTCCGTCTCCCTCCCTTCGACGCTCTCAAATGTGACACGTCTGCACACAAAAAGCTCAAAAAATGGAATGTAAAAATATACGCCATTAATCTGAACAGCCAGATTAACAAATACGGTTCACTCAAACACAACAGAAATACACACACACACACACACACACACACGCCCATTCACACTATGACCAGCGCTAGGAGTCTTCCTCAACACACGCACAGCAGGAGATCACCCCCTCCCTGCATATGTGCCGGTTTCCATGGAGACACGCAGTTAAAAATAACATGGGCGATGGCTTGTCTTGTGCCATTCCACCAACATGGCTGAAGCATTCACACACACACACACACGTGCGCGCACACACTCACACACACTCACAGTGGCAGAGTAATGCTGGCTGAAGTGTGTTTGAAAAGCACACACAGGGGACAATATGAAAAAACACACACACACACACACACACCCTGCTGGCATCACAGTGGCATTTATTCCCACCGTCCTTCCTCTGGTCTACACAGATGTGACTTCACATTATATTTTGAGGGGGAAACAAAAATAAGACACCTGCTGTAGTGCAGCAAACTTAACTACTGTTAGATTAAAGTACGTAAAGGTCTTTCTTTTTCTGTTGTTGTCGTTTTTTTATTCACAGTGAAGTTAATTTGCAAAAGCTGTATTGGCAAACCGTCACCTACTTAGTCATCAAGCAAACAAACAGCAACGTTAACATTAAAAAAAGAGACTTGTTTCTTATTATTTTAAGAATGAAAGTCTAGTATTCACCGTCCTTTTAGCTCCAATCACTCCTGAGACCAGCGGGACTCCGGAGCTGCTAAATGCTTGACTGTGTTCGGCAACAAGTCTCAACCTCTCTCTGTCTGCCAGCTGGTTCTGGGTTGTTAAGTTACAATTATTTTGGGGGGCTTTTTGCATTTCTCATAGGCACAGCTGAAGAGAGACAAGAAGGTGGGGAAAAAGAAGGAGAGAGGATGATATTCAGCTAATAAATGTGGCCGACATCCAAGTGTTCCAGTGTGAACCGCTCACAGTCCTGCACTGACCTGCATGTGCAAAAGATCAATAACCAAGACATCACATGCAGCCCAGATTCAAGAGAAGTCAGAGTTAACAGTGTCATCTGTAAGTTGCAGTAAAGCCAAAACATATGTTGTACAAATGATAACAAGGATGAGGATTTTTGTGGAGCTGCAGCTTCGGTACTGAGGCGTGTGTAAATCACTGAAACAGACTTAATCTAAAATTCAGAGTGTCTTTATCTATCAGCGTCTCTCCACAAGACTTTTGCTACAAGACACTCAGTTCAGGCGACCCATCCTCCTGACAAAGCTGCACTGTCTGGAAACTTGCCTGGAAAATCCAGACTGACTTTATTTATGTATTAATATGAATACAAATAAAGGCAGTCTGGCATTGTGATGACAGGAGACGATTTCAAAAAGGAGGGGCTAACGAATGCAGCTTGAACGAGAAAGAACCAATCAGTGTAACACGGATGTGACGCACAAACAAATCGACCTTGAAGTCCGTGTAGTTCAAACAACAATGGCATGCAGCCGAGAAAGCGTCGCGGTGAATGATTACTGCCGTTTTTGTCACAAAAATCTGCGAATACATGGGGTACTCTCAAGTACAACGCTTATTTTTGAAAAGGCTACGCAACAAAAGACTCCTTCCGAACGATTAGCGGTGTTAGGAATAACTTTAAATCGGAGCCAAACCAAGTGTGTAAAAGTTGCTTAAATTTACTCACACGTTTGGAACGGGATTTTCCTCTGTACAAACAATGGCAAGAAGCCGAAAGTAACGAGTCATCCACTGCCTCCTCATCGTCGCAAACGTCAAGTGAAAAGGCAACGACTAACGGCATCCAAAACGCCAAGAGACCACAAAAAGATTCGCTTTGGCCCCCCTCCTCCTCCTCCGGCGCTGAATCCAGGCGCTGAAGATGACGCAGCATTAACTCCCGCCTCCCGTGCTATGATTGGTCGTACCAAACTGTCCCGGGAGAGAAACGCGATTCAATTCGCCCAATACCAAACTGACTCTCCTGTATCTCCTAACATGGAGATAGGAGATTACATGGAGATTCAGTTTGGATTTTCCAAGCTATCTGGAAACAGGAGAGAGGTACTGCAAGTTGTCCAACCTGTTTGACATTTCAAAGTTCACTGTTTGCTAGATTCACAGAGCAACTTCCGCTAGTGCCGAATTGTGATAAATGTTGAAGCACAGTGACATAAAAATCACACGAATTCCGATATGACTGTTTGGACTGAGAAGCTGTTGTAACAAAATAAAATGAAAATCTGACTTGCATCTGATTTAGGACCACATATGGAAGATCGGAACTGAAAAGCTGAGATTTCATGTGGCTTGTGCGGTTCACACTCACAAAACAGATCGGAGTCACATTTGAGGAACAAAAAAGCAAAGTTGGGACCACTTTTGTCACCATTTCTTATTTGTTATATTCTTTCTTTCTTGCGGATGATTGATTAGTTTCCTCTTTCTTGCTATCCTGAAATTGAACAAAAGAAAATCTTACTGACTTACTCTTCCCCACTATGCCTGAGAGATGTTGTGCAGGATTTTGGGTGTGTGAAAGATTTCTGCATTTTAAACTGTCACCGACTAAAAAGAAACTGGCAGCACACAGGGAGGAAGAGTGCTGAAACAATGTTAATGAAATCAGTTTACTGCACAGCATCAGTAAAATGATTTCTGTTCTCAATACATTTTTATGGAACCTAGAAAACTAAATAATTAGTTTCTTCCATTCTAGCCAATGCAGTTGTTCACTAAAATCCATTCTAATGCTTTTATACAAGCAGATGAATTTACATTGCATCCCCTAATTAATCCACACTCAAATACCCCAGGTGACTGCAGTAGTACCTCAGACGCTGTGTGTACATCTGCACATAGACTCTTGCTAATTTCCCTGCATGTTTCCAAACTGACTTGCTGCCCACACAAAGACACAGGATTGCAATTGTCAGGTATAAAACAGGAACATTTTTCCTCTAGTTTACGCGAGTCTATTATTCTCTACATATTTCCCTTCCTGATTACTGCCTCTTTAGGAACAATGCTGCAATATTGATGAGGACTGGGGAAATACAGAAGCCTCAAAAAGGGCTGAGCGGGGAGAGGAGGCTCCACAACAACATGAGATGATAAAACACTGATCTCCTGCTGCCTCATTTCTCGGCGAAGCGTGTCGAAAGAGACAATGTTTTTTGTTACTTGGCTCGCTCCGGTAATGTTTTTCTGCCTCGCATTTAAGTGCAGAAAAAGGTTTCAAGCACTAAATTTCCAAGTTTAGCTCGATTTGTGTCTGTATATCTGATAAAAACACGATGTTTGCTGCATAGATGTACCTCCTAAAATAGTAAAACCACACACCACTGACCCCGTCTCAAGTTTTTGCTTTACTGTTTGTGTATGAATGAAATAAATGAAATGCAGCATGTCAATTTGGTGGCATTGACATGATTTCACAGACACGAGTACCAACTTTAGATAAAGAAAGGGAAGCAAAATGGAGTACATAACAATGACCCTATTGTGTCTGTTCTGATGTATACAGCTCTAAGGTAAATCTGTTTTTTTCTGATGGATTATCCCTTTCTTTCAGTTTGAACAAATACAAACTACATGATTAACATATGGCAACGCTCACAAAATCCCCCCCATCATTTTCCCAAAGTGGCTTTCCATCCTCAAATGTCCATAACATTGTGTCTGACTGTGTGTAGTGTTCACGCTGTGCCACTGAGAGGCAGCACAGGAGCCCTTTCAGTGGAGTCTGTTCATACTGGGTAAACAGCGAGTGCAGAGCCAGGAAATAATCCCTTGAACATTTAACCTGCTGTTACGTTGTTGATATTTTCTCTGGCTCGTCGGACTCCCTGTGACGTGGTGCTTGCTATAAATAAGTCTGTCTCTTTTTTTTCTTTTTTTTTTGTGCTTCTGTTGTCGAACTGCGTGACTAGCCTCTGTTTGCCGCTACAGAAATGTGCACACAGTCGCACACTTGTTCTAACATGAATGTTGTGCAGGTCAGATGGGGCAGGACAGAGGGAGGCTGCACAATAGTGCAGGTGTGCAGCTGTGGAAAGAGGGAAGGGAAGAGGGAATAGGGGTAGCATGATTTATTCATGTTGTGAGGAAGAACACACAAAGACATACATTGATATATAGACACATGTGGAGGGAAACCGCAGGGTATTTGTCGTCAGCACAAAGAAGGATCAAACAGCACAAAGAAGGATCAAACTGAAATATTAAAAGAAACCCAAGTGTGCTCCCTACACAAAAAACAAGGCAGTAAAAGTGTGTTTTAAGTGACTTAAAAGACTGATTGATTTGACTTAAGCTGCTCAGGCAGGACAAGCCATTAGGGTCCTATCTAAGAAGCTCAGGTTACGAAGCAGTTAATATGTGGTTGAAAGGTCTGTGATCAGGCACTGATGTTTCATAGATCACTCAATACCACAACTGACAAACAACCCTAGGGATGACAAGCTATTAAGGACCTCCCAGCAGTCCTGTTTAGGAAATCTGCTGTAAATAAACTGAGGCTGCCACGAGGAACATCTGTACATTTAATATTCACAGCCACGTTCTCCCCTCTCTTTGTGCTGACCACTGCGGCGAACTGAGCGCAGACACGTGGTAGCTTCCCCTGTGTGCTCAGATATTATTATTGCTGGTGTGTCTGCGTGGTTCCTGGTGGGAGGCTGAAAGCTCCTCGAGCAGACAGCCAGCTCCACCAGCTCCACTCCAAAGTCAGCGAACTGCCAGAGCTCCAGATTACAGCAGATTACCGGGCAGGGTGCTCATGCATACACTCTCTCTGTCTGTGGATGTGTGTGTGTGTTTCATGCTGTTTATTTTGCAACCACATGGGGATGTTGACTAATCACACTCAGTACAAACAAACTTTCCTTCGAGGAAGAAACTGATGAAGCCGTATTTGGTTTCTCCTTTTAAAATGATGGACGTGATTTTCATTTTTGGAAAGGTTATCAAGTGTTTGACTGTACAGATGAGAGATTTCACACCAGCACAAAGTCGCTCTTAGATGGTTACTCTTTGCTGGCAGCAAGAGAAGGATTGAGCACGTGATACATATTCCCAGCATGTGGCGGATTAATACATTAATACTTTGCGACTGAATTCCTTCCCCCCTCCCTCCACATATTACGGCATCATAAAGAGATTACGGTCGGGGACAGGCCATGCCCAGGCCGGATCCTACCATCTGACGCCAGCAGACGGGGGTGAATCGTAAAGGGACAACAGGGATGCGACAGACAGCGGTTTGAGTTTGGGATCGAGCGTAGGTGCACCATTCCTAAAGAGTGCGATGTGGCTTTCAGCGAGGCCAAAGTGGAGCGTTCACACGTTCTGAGAAGAAGTATTTGTTTTTCGGTGACGTGTTGGGTCAGCTGAAGGGAGGAGAGGGAGCAGGGACAGCAGGTGGGTGGGTGAGGAGGTGGAGGGGGAGGGTCTGCAGATGTTGTCAGTCCGCATGTTGGACTTTCAAAGGAATGTTTTTGGGGATAAAGGTCCGCGGGAGCAAATAAGGTGGCGTTACTGAGGAACAGATGATAAGGAGCCTGCATGAGGAAAGGAGGAGTGGCAGAGAAAGGCAAAAAAAGAGGAACAGATAAAGAAAGAGTAGACAGCTGCTGGCCATGGCTTTGGCTTGTCTTGGTCTGGGCTGCGTCCCTGTGCGATCCAAAGGTACTGTCTGCAACATCAGTGTCTGTTTTAGAACCCTGTGAAGTTTCTGTTCCCCTTGTCTTTGCTGTTGAATGCAGGAATGGCTGCATTGCTGCTGTGATGAAAGTCACCACTCTGTCTGCATGACATTAAACGGGACATTTATCATAACAGACGGGTTGTATATCTGCATGTCACAAAGATGCAGCAAATTAGCAAATTATTCACTGTAAAGCCAAACTACAATGTTATGGCATGAGGTTGTTTCACTGCAACTTTGATTATTTGTGGAAAATTTTAAATGCAGTCCCAGAGTTCCTACAGGTATTAAACATCTCGGCAGTTCTGTACGAAATTCTGAACTTGAGAGAAAGTCTAGAAATTCAATATTTTATTTCCAAGTCCAAACATGTTGAGATGGCACAATTAGTCGATCATTTATTTTACGACTGTAAATCTGTAAATCACCTGGGCGAATTTTTTCACAAAAAAATTACAGGATCCACCCTCTCATGTGGTTCTTTTTATGTTTTCTCTTGTTTTTTTTCTTCCTATTTTTAAGACTAAATAAAAGAATCAGTAGATGATTGTGAAAACAGCTCTTTGCCGTCAATCTGCAGGAGTTTAAATGAAGGTGATAGGATATATATGACGGGGTCAGACGCTGTAGACTCATATTACACCAAAAGTTGAACTAACTTAAAGCTAGCTAAGAAATGAAAAAATGTGGACAAGCGTTAATTACAGTACATTTTGTGAGTAGCTTTATGACTTCTGTTACTCTAAAACTACTACTTCTGAGAGTTAAAAAGCTGTTTCTGCAGAAGCTGGATCAATTTTGTGGCTGAAACATGCTGCTGACATCAGTAGAAATAAATAACGTTGCTACAGATGATAAGACGAGGTGGTGCATGGTGTGAGCTGTCATAGGCTCGCTAATAGTGCACAGTTTCCCTCTGCAGAACTGACCAGCTAGTGTTTCTTATATAACAGCTGTCTACCACGACAAGATTCTGCAGCTACAGCCATAGGGAGTGTGCTGCCTGACCCAGATACACCCTAATACATCCTCTGCTAATGACTTACATTCACTCACATCTGGACGAGAGAGACAGAGAAATAAAAACATGCAGAGCTGTGCCACGAAGTGGAAAGAAATGTTAAATCAATGTCATGGGTGATTGTGTCTGCTTGTGGTCCTTCTTTGTAAGTTGTTGTCTGAGATTTGGAGCTTTCCTTTAGCTTGCTGTGTTCCGTTGCTGACCCTTACACCGTGACTTCATTCAGGGTTTGAATGATGGAATCTTTTAATTCTGGCTTTTTTTCTATTTATTACGGTTCTTGCTCGTGTTCTCTGTCTCCTTCATTTTCTTCTTCCCTGAAAGTATTCTGATCTCAGAAACCATAAAGCTTACATCAGCCAGCCTTCCAGATAGGTTGAAAAAAAAAAAACTCAGCTAATACAAATTAGACCCATTAGCGAGATGAGGCTGAAGTGACGCATAAAAATACTTTTACATTTCATCCAATAACTCAGCAGCTGTACATCACAGATTTAAAGCCTTTACATTACCACTGACAGCTGTTTGCAGAGATCGCTGTCCTGACGCAGCACCACATAAATTCCATACATTTTATTTTGATTTTGCCGTACTGTAGCAAAAAACTGCTCGTAACTTGTGGCAACCGACTGTTTACATTCAGATTTAACCTGTTCGTCCCTGTAGCCGCTGCCGGCTACAGCCATTTTTATGTCCAAAAACCACAATTTAAACTATCATTTTATAAAAACCAGCCTGAACATATATAGGGGGCGCTATTTTCATCAGCATAGACACAAAAAAACATCCACAGAAAGTTTGGTGCATCTTGCCGGCAACAAGGAAACTGATACTATAAAGGGATTTTTTTAGGCGAGAAAACCTTCATTTTTCCTGTGTTTCTTCTGCATTTACTATGACACAGTGGCACCTACAGTGATGGTTACACCTCTGATGGAATCTCACAAGTCTTACCTTTATTTTGATACCAGGATTATTCACATAGGGCTTGTACTTCCAGAGATACAGCCTATTTATTTATTTTTTTTAAATTTTCGAGCAGAGGACTCAAAAACAGGGCTCAGTGAAGAACAGGTTTTAACGTGTTCTGTCTCGGTGTGGGTTTATATGAGATTCAGCTCAACTGCATGTTTTCTGTCAGCAGTGAACTTATCTGTGGATGTGTGAGTTGGATCAGACTAATCAACATGAAATGCCCGACCACTACCATTCAATCATATTTCAGCAGCCGAGTGTGGTAAATTCCCGGCCTTTAGTGAGTTCATTCATCTATTGATTTATCTATTGGTAAATCTATCACTCTGTTTTTCTGGCAAGAATGAGCAGAGCAGCCTAAATGTCTGTTTTCATAGATTCCCTTTTGGGGGCATCCTCAAGCTTTCCTGCTTTGTAGTTATATGGTTTTTAAAACTGTTATTTTACAATTATTTTCCTTTAAAAAAAAAAAAGAAAGAAAGAAAAGCAAATCATAACTTTTAAAATCACAGAAGAAATGTAATAATATGCATGATAATCATAAAAAACAGTGAACATTGTAAATAACAGATGATAAATTAGTCTTTTACACTGTTTGACCATACAATTATTCTATTAAAAAAAAAACTATCAGGAAAAATATTTTTGATAATTTTTTTAAAGTGTCTATAGTGAGGACGTAAAAATTGTAACTCATTTTAAACTTTAAACATTTCTTTTTTTTTTTACAGATAATATAATAATTATTTAACCTCCTAGGACCTGGCATACACACGTGAGGACGGAATTTTTTTTCAAATAGAGAATTTTGTTAATAATAATAAAATAATAATAACAACAACAACAGTAACATTAAGAAATATAACAACAATAATAACAACATAAATTTAATCTAAATATAATCAATATGATGAACTTAATAATCAGATATTAGATATTATCCATTATTATATTTATTGGTTACTCCTTATCCCAAATAACTGGAAGCAATCTAAAATGCAGGGGTCTTAAGAGGTGAAAATATTAATCGATATATTGTCTGTAACAAAAACAACAGTCCAAAATGGGACTTTTACAAATACTGATTTCTTCTTTTATACTATGTAAAATTCTGATCTGTATAAATGCTGTTATTTTCACCCGTTTTTACAGTCTGTTTCTAATGCTTATCGTCTGGCACCTTTGCTGCTAGATTTTCAATGTTCTTTTAAAGATTTTTTTGTACAGTATACCAACTCTGCTGCTCGTCTTCCTGCATGAATTGAACACATGCAACAGGGAGAAAGATATTTGGTAGGTGTTCAAACCACCGGGTCCTCACAGAGTACAAAAATAAATGAATAAAAAGCAATCAGAAAGGTCCTGAGAGTTGGGCTAACTGTGGGGGAAACAAAAGGCTTTCCCATGTAGGTTGAATCCAGTGACGATTTAACATGTGGCCGCACTCAAAGCCACAGTAAAAATAGTCATCATATAGAGGCGAGACGCATAACGGCTTAAACATGGGGATAAAGATGGGTGTTTTCAGACTTTAAGAAATCAGCAAAAGAAAATGCAGATGAATGGGTGTTTTTATCTACTGCTGTTTTCAAAGTTGGTGGCTGCGATTCTCATATCCAGTGTAGTAAAATATAACAGAGGAGGTCAAAAGTAACGACATGACAGTTATAAGAGCGATGGTCAAAGCTGAAGCGGTGACAGTATGGTGACTGAGAGCAGAATGGATGCACGGACAATGAAAGCTTTGAATGGATGAGCTTACAGCTTCTTGCTTCAGGAAGAGCTACAACAAAAGTCCTGCATCAGTTATAGGAGTTTCACTATTTAAGTCATTTTTGCACTTTAAATCTGCTCAAATATTAGATTTTTCAAAATGCTTCTTTTTCCAGTCAAGTCCCTAATGGACAGTTCGAAAAAAAAAAAGATTGAACAGAAACTGATTTACTCTTCACTCATTCATAATAGTTCTCATAAATGAAATAAACAGCAGAAAAAAAGGAAAAACAAAGTTTGAGAGAAGGCTCAGAAAACCAACCACTTCCTTAAAGTTTTCCAACAGCTGGCAGGAAGAGGGAAAGAATGTTGGATTGTCCGCCTCTAAAAGTTACAAAAAGTGTCACACACAGTCCTACCTCCCCACAGTTTTAATGTCATAAAGGTGCTGGTGGGCAGGTTTGCAAATACTATAGAAACTTTTTAAAAAATTGCAGTTATTGGACTTCAAATTTAGATAATTCACAGGAAGCAGTGTGACATATTGTGGATTGTAATTTGTTAACTTTTAACTTATTACTTGTAACTTTATTAACTTGAACCTAAAAATTCATGCTGGTTGGTGCTTCCCTTTCATCACATCCAAAAGCCAAACTGCATCAAAGTTCACGTATAACTTAACCAGAAACATTTGCATACAGCTACTGTGTAAACTTTGAACAATGGGGACGAGACATAAAACCCTCAATGCAAACATTTTGATTTTGTTGTGATTTATTTATTTATTTATTTATTTATTTTACCAGCAGCTTGACAGTGTCCTTGTGTCAATATATAACTGAGGGACTTTTTGTATCATAGTTGACATTTTTGCTGTTTAAAATCAACATGGTCGCCTATAACCAAACACCACATGGCATTTTTACAGAAAGATTCTTCTAAATATTATATACACAATTGAGTAAAACTGAAATTGAAAGTTATTTATAAAGATATTGTAGTAAACCTGTTGACTACTTTATATTAAATAACTCAGAAAGCCTTGGAGTCTTCCAGTCTTTTCTTCAGGAGGAAATGACATCATGTGGAGCAGGTCATGTGATCTGGAATTAACACACTTCCTGGAGTGGTGCTTTTGTAATGGGGAACTTAGTTGAAAGGGATTTCTCGGACACAGATACAATTTGTTATTTTCCGCCTAAAATTTGATATATTGCCAAAAAGAAATATCTGTCATGATTATCTCAACTTAATAAAGAGAATACGATCAAAACTATTTTTGAATCAGCTCATTTTATTATTGTTCAGCTCATTAGAAGGTGGTTTTTAATAAATTGGGGACAGTTATTTTATTTTATTTTTTACATTTTAGTGATATCCAGTCATTTTTATTAATAAGGGAATGTTTCCATAATAAATAATTCTGGAATTTGTAAAGACATGATCATAATGAACACATTTTTTTTTATTTTCAATAAAAATGTAGGCAAAATAAATCCCACGGACTTCAAAAGTCCCTCAATTATATATTGACCCTCATAAAAGCTGCATCCATGTATGTATTCTACAGTACTTGTTTGTGTTAAAATCTTCCTGCAACCATTTTTTCTTTCCTTGGTGCTACTTCACTCAGATATCTGAGCTTCACTGTGCAGAATGATTTAAGTGCAGTCTGACCCTCTAAAGCTACTCTGTGCTCTCCTTAAAATTTCAGTTTTAAACATGTATGAGCATAATTTCACTGGTGTCAAACCACACATAGTTTGGGAGCCAAATGGGCAAAGATGCAGCTTGTGGAGTGACCTGATAGCAGAGTGGTTTGGGCGATTACCTCGAGTCCCGCTTTGAATCCCAGCAGGGCCAGACCTTTACTGCATGTCATTCCTCTTCTCACTTTCCTCATTTTTCCTGTCTCTTTGCACTGTCACTACACAAAAAGGCAAATAAAAAAAGACCAGAGTGATGGGGAAACTTGTAAACACAGTGTACTAGTTGTACACAGCAGTTACACTTTAGAATTTTTACCCAGTTAAACAAATGTTGTGGTCAAATCCAAATCATTATTCAAAGCAGGGCATTTTAATGTCACGTGTGTGAATTATTTTAACAAAACAGCAGGGAACATACCAGAGTACAATCCACTAATTTAACTGTGTCACAACAACTAGGTCAGCAACCTACAGACTGTTTTCAAGAAACACCTTTGTTTCTACGCGTCTGTCCCTCTTTTAACAATAACAAGGAACAAAAAGAATTCAGGCTATTTTGCAGAATTTTTTTTTTTTTTTTTTATAATTGTCAGTTTATTTACCAAATTAATTTTAAGCAAATACCATGGCAGTATCCTAGAATTTTACTCTAAATTCTCATCATTTTAGCCTTTAGAGAAAACAAAAGTAAATCTGAAAGTGAAGAAGTCATTATTGTAAAATTAGTCCTCCAAATGTGTTTTTCGTCTACTTCTACGTCTACAATTTCATCTGTGTGCACTCTTCTGGTTGCATTTCATAGTCAGTATCTTCATGAATGTTAAAGACACAAGGTGTGACGTGCAAAACAAAAAAGCAGCTCTGTGTCTGTGAGTGTCTTTGGGGCAGAAAGCTGTGTAATTGTTTATTTAGTGTAAATGAGCTGGCTCTCTTTAACCTTGTAGTTTAAATCGGCCGAATGCTGCTGATGTGAGCTCACCGATTTAATTGCAGGCAAATACAAGCCTTGATGAGCAATGAAAGGTTGCCTGGCTACTGATGCACAGTGTGGCTTTCAAGGACACAATTGCATTTTGAATTCAGAGATAAAAGAGGGGAAGTGCGATTCATAAATAAAACTAAAGGAGCCCTGAAAACAGATAGGAGGTGGATAATCGCTGCGCTTCTCTCACTCTCTTTCTTCTCGTCTGAAAATAAACTGTTTTAAGTTTGAGACTCTCAGCTATATATCATTCACAATAGCAGAGGGTTCTGAGTTTTTTTTTTTTTGAATGATAATAAATTTGGGTGGCAGTAAACATGAGATAATTTAGAGTGTCTGGCTGGTTTGTGCAGAGATTCAAGGATGGGTTAAGCTGCCACCTGCTGGCATCTCATGGCTTCGCCTCATGTTCCAACACACAACACAGAAAGACTGGGGATTGTCATATTTCTCACATCCACATTTATAAACAGATTTCCATACATGGATTTATGATATTATTTTCCTTCATTTTGCGTATTTCTATGCAGTAACTCGCTTTAATGTGATAACAATGTGACAACTGGTGGTGAGCTGTAAAATCCGGCCTGGATCGAAGCTCGCTGCAGTTTCCCTTTCACTGCCGCATCAGAAGCACTCAGAGATTCTTATACGAGCACACAAGTGTCCTATTTCAAGAACCATGTCGACATCTTTTTCTCAAACTGCTTTGGGACTGATCGTCTTTTAAAAAGAAAAAAAAACACAACAAAATGGCTTAAACTAGGCTGGAGTTCCAACAGGACACCAGACAGTCAGCAGCAGAAGCCACAGGTTCTAAGTACATCAGTGGTTTGTAGTAAATGGATTCATTGGCAGCTTTGTTTAGAAATATGTACCACTACAGCACAGCACAAAAAAGAAAAGACTTCAAGATGGAAACTGCATCACCGTCCCAATTGGAGGCCTTGTTATGGTGTGTGTCTCTAATGTTATTTAGAATGCCTCACTATAACTGACATTTAGTACACTATATGAAGAACACCATTTACCCTGTGTAACAGTTCTACAAATTGAATGCAAAGAAAGCTAAAAGATGATAGTTCAGCTTCTCATTTTTGCCCCATGACCGCATGAGGTAGCAAGATATATCATCCCATGCTGTGTAAGTTTGTAACAGGAGAAAATCGGCTTTAGGTGATCTCCACAAACAAGCTCCCAGCTATCCACTGACACTATGTATGCTCAATTACACAGTCATGTAAAAGAAGATCATACTATAGGCTTTATACACACAAGAAAAGGCTATTACATAAACATAAACAAAAATCCCCCCTTGCCAAAGCTGTCAACTCCTGTATATACAGTCAAACATCTTAAAATAGGCTTTAGCTCAAGATATATGTATATGCACATATGCAGTATTGTGCAAAAGCACTAAGAGTAAAGATGCTTGAAAAAAAATAAATTCTGAAAAGAAATAATAATTATTTTTAATGCTTGCCGTTAAAACAGCACCAGTTCTAGCATCAGCACTTGTCAGGTATGTTATTCTAAGCACCCTGGGGAACTTGTTCTAGTTCACCTGTGGATTTAGGGTGTCTAAATGTCGCTTTTGATTTCAATGTGTTTTTATTTTTAAAGAAGAAAAACATAGATGCATAAAAAATTACAAACATAAATAATGAGCTTACATAATTAATCCCCCCACCCCCATCCAAAAAAACCCCAATAAAGTAGAAAAAAATCACTATCCTATTGCTCTTGTTTATGTTCACAGATAAAGTAGGACTATTCTATATTTGTAGAGGTTACAATTACATCTTATAGTCACTTATGGAAGTTTGTCAATAATTACTAATACAAACACATCAGCTACCTATATTTACATTATCACAGTAGGTTGAGTCTGTCCTTCCCAAATAGTGTATAAATGGTCCCCATATGTCATAGAACATTTTTTGTTTATTTCTAAGAGTGTATGTAATTTTTTCTAAAGGTAAAGTTGTTATTAATTCGTTGAACCATTCATTTGTACTCGGTCCAAAAGTATCCTTCCAATGTCTCATAAGTCTTTTTGCCAACACGATACCCAAAAAGTCACTTTTGTGTCTTCTTGTAATCCCAGATTGACTCTATGATGTTGAGAGCAGGGATCTGGGGGAGCCGTAACATCTGTTGCAGGGCTCCTTGTTGTTCTTGCCGCTGCTGATAGTTCTTCATGGCTGTATGTTTTCGTTTTTTGTCATGTTGCAGAGTGACAAATCGAAACATTCAAAGTGCCACACATTTGCACAGTAGTGTATGTCACTGTGAAAACACTACATCAAAGATATAAAAAAATAACACAAACAACCTTTATACTGCATGCAGATCCATTGTGTTTCCATACGTTGCAGTCATTTGCTCCCAGTTAGACTCGAACCACAAACGCAGATATTACAGTAATTTCATTTAACATGTTCTGTCTCCCTCCTCTCTCATCTCAGCGGTGTCAAACCTGGATATCGAGAGCAAGCTGTCAGCTCACTATCAGGCTCCATGGCACCAGCAACACAACGTGTTTCACCCTTGTACCCGACCACCATGTCTGGAGGAGCTGCACAGGAACGCTCAGCTCAGTCTCAGAGCTCTGCATCGAGGTAAGGAGGCAGAACCGGGCTGAAACATGTCTTGTATGAATCGTATGAGTTTTCATGTGTGTGTTTGGGGTTTCACAGACGAACAGCAGTGTCAGCGGTCCACGAGTCGGGAGAGAAACAGGGTGACTATCTCTATCTCAGTGGCACCCCCCATGCCCACCTTCCCCTCACCACACACCATCCGCCGGCAACAGAGGAGTCGCCTGGCAAGAGCGGTAAGGATGACACACTGTAAGGATATATAGTATGAAATGAAAAGATCCTATAGCTTACAATCAACCAGTCGAATGGTAATTATCTAGAAATGGTTTACTCAAATAGGATTTTATCTCTTATCAAACAGTTAATTCTTGTAGGTAACAGGTACCAATATTACTGAAATTTAACACTGTCCTCAATTCCAAATAACCCCAAAAAATGAATCAAACTGAAAAAATGCTACACACACATTATACTAAAACACACACAAAGGTAGATTTTGTGTGAATGGTAAAGACAGTAGCATACTAACATTATGAGCAGCATCCAGTTCGTACATCATGATATCCCCATTTAGAGGCTATTAAATTCTGCGCTTGCATGATGTTTGCAAGTCTCAAAACTTAAACATTTAAACAAAGTTGACCTGAAAGAGTCACCATTGAACAGCTGGACCGGTTGCCTCATACACGCTCAATGACGTACCAGTCACATTTAGTAGAACATCAGAGCAATGTTCAATGTTTTTCTATTCACACCCTTTGATTCCTATTAATGTGTTCCAATACACTGATACAATATCTCATTCTGATATTGCCATGCAGCAAGAGAGAGCAGAAAGGGAGCGAGAGTTAGACTATCAACACAGGAAGGTAAAACAGAAATCTGTCTGTGTGTCTGTTAATGTTTTACACGTCAATGTCTACTGTAAGACTTGGGATATTTGCATCTGCGTGTACAGTTACGGCTATGAGGCTGGAATTTCATGTAATATCAGTCTACATTGGATTCCAGCATAAATGTTTGTTTATGTGGCTTTAATTGTAGCCTGTTTACTGTATATTGGTGTCCATTATAGATATGTTCTGTTTAAATTTCTCTTTTCTTTATCACAAAAACGTTTCCCTAATTTCTTTGTTTCTGCAACTCCTGAAGGAGAGGACTGTGAGAGAAACGGAGATCCAGACCATACAAAGAAAAGTAAGAAAAATCTCTGACATGTCGTCAGAAAAAAATGATAATTTCCTTCAATTTCATTGATGAAAGGCTTCTCTCATTTTCCCTGTTTGCATACTCAGCAATGCTTGTTCATGTGTTTTCCTGCTACCACAGGAGAGACCAGGGAGAGAAGCAGATATTCAGACGATCCAAAGAAAGGTAATAATAAGGATGTATCAAGGTTATCCTAAATGTAGTCCTTAACAGAAATAGTAAGTAAGCGCAAGAATTTAGTAGTATATTCTAATAAAAACATGTTGGGCTATGAGGACTACAACAGCAACGTGTGAGTTTACCAAAGCAAGTGGAAAATTAAAACAAGGCATTGTCTGATTCATTTGTCACCTTTTGACCTTTCTTTAATCTTTTAATTAAAAGATTAAATTGCTATTATTTTTGAAATTGTTTAATTTGTTTGGATTACTTGTGTCGTGTCACCTTTTGATTTTGTATTGTTGTATTTTATGTTTATAGTTTGAGTGCTTTTACTCACTTCACCCTATTGAAGGTTGCATCTTCATTCCATGGAGTAGAAAGGTATCAAGATTTCGTGTTGTTTCAACTTTAAGTTTATCTTTTATTTTGTTGGTTAATTTTGTATTTATTTCTTGATATCTTCCCTCTACACTACCTTTGGTTTTTGGTTTTGCCATTACAAATCCACTGATGGTAGACAGGGTATCTGCAGGTTTCAGCAAGTCAAATTTAAGACTTTTTAAGACCTTTTTAATGCCGTCTTGAATGACATTTAAGACTGAATTTTTTTTTAAAAATCCTATAAATACAAGCGATGGTTAGGGATCCCGCTGTACTAGAACCTCAATGACAATCATTCAAGTTTACTTATTGTCAGTTTATTAAACAAACTGATACAATACTGATCAATACAAAACACTGCTTTGCCAACGAGACTTGGCGTGAGTAAAAGCACATTGCATTTGGTCAAACACATAAAATTACAAGTGCAATAACAGTACTATATGTCAACGACAAAACACTGAACACACACTCAGTGTTCAAGATCCATAACACCTCGGATTTGAGTGTTGCTGTCCCACCAAAGATAACCGTCAGGTCAGTGCTGCTAGCACCGGCGGTAGCAGCACCAGTAGCAGCACCGGTAGCAGCGGCAGTTGTTGCTAGCTGGGGCGCTGGACCCACACAAAAATGAGAGATGCCCGGCGTTTGTTTTTGGCTCTCTGTCACCATTTTATGCTTAGCGCCCTGCATGTGCGATTCGACCGCTTTAATTCCCATGGTGCCGAGTTTGAAATCCTTCTTGCAAAGAATGCACCTGGCCTCCTCGAGATTGGCAACAGGTTTCAACCAGCTTTGAAACCGACTGTCCTCCAACCAACACTGCTTAAACTTGCACTTCCCCATCCTGACTGACCGGTGACGCGAGGAAGAAAGGAAAGAAGGAGTCTGCGCGCGACTGAAATTAAACTTTCGGCGCAACTTTTACGTTACTCAAAGTCCCCCTGAGTAAAAAAAAACAGACCCGACAATTTAAGACCACTGACTACTGTATTTAAGGAATTTCTAATGAATTTAAGACATTTTAATGCCTTAATTTTAGATACACGAATTTAAGACTTTTTAAGATTTTTTAAGGATCCGCGGGTACCCTGGTAGAGGAATTGTAAGACTTTGGCTATATCATGGTACACATCAGCAATCTAAAACATTCCTTTGTGTGCAACTGTATCAGGACCTACCTTGTACACAATGTTGCTGATGCCTGCTGGTTTCTTGCAGGCTACCTCGACAGGGGAAAGTGAAGGTGGTGAGGTCTTGGGAGGCCATAGAGCCAAGGCCTCAGCCCCCGGTGCCCCCTCGACCCAAGATAAACAGACAAACTGGTCAAAGGAAAACGTCCCACCATCAGATCAGAAGACGTCTGGCGATTCTCATGCCATCTCCTCCTGCATCATCCCCATCAATGTCACAGGTAAGCTAAAGAGGAAAAACAAGAAATGAAATGAGCATGATTGGCCCTAATGAGAATCAAACTAGGAAGATTGTTATTGTGAAGTAACAGTGGTAAATAGAGACCAGGCAGCCACTGTTGCCAAATGCTAACGTCTAGACAATATGGGAATTAGAAGAAAAATCAAAAGATTACTGGAACTCAACAGCATATCAGACATTGTACATATACACACTGTATATTTATTACTCATTATTAGCCTTTAATATGTCTCATTTTTGTCTCTGTTGTTATTGCAGGAGTCGGATTTGACAGGGAAGCAAGTGCTCGTTGCTCTCTGGTCCATTCCCAGTCGGTTCTTCAGAGAAGAAGGAAGCTGAGGAGGAGGAAGACCATCACAGGGATACCCAAAAGAGTACAGCAAGACATGGGTATGTTATAGAGCATACCACACTATTTCACTGTATTGGTCTTTAATTTGTAGTGTGCTTGCTGAGACCCAGGAATGGGGTGACTTACCGTATTAATACAGCCACGAGTTCATGAGGGCAAACTAAATGAGCATCAACAATCATATGTAAACAAAACAAAAAAAAAACTAGGCAGTCCCTTAAAACTGTACCCAAATTGTGCTAGCTACTCGTGACCTAACTCCTGTTTCAACTTGGACCTATTTTATTGCAGTTACACATGCACTCAGTTTTACAGTTCAGTGGAAAATTGTCATGATGCTTTCACCTTAGTTTTTGCATCCAACTAAGCCATAAAAATGGTATAGCTGTGAATTTATTTACAATTTGACCATGTGTCAGAGAGATCCCAATTCCCATCAATAAAGCTAACTATGTGGAAAATGTGGAAAAATGTAAAACATGAGGACCATGTTTGGTTATCTTGTTTGAACATGATATTTCAGTGACTGAACATGCTTTGGCTCTTTGCTTTCAGACTCAGATGAATCACCCGTAGCAAGAGAGCGCACAGTGATCATCCATGCCAACCCACATCAACTCTCTCTCTGTCAGGAAGACCTCTCAATCAGTGGTCGCCTCCATCACACTCGTGACTCTGGCTGCCAGACAGATGATTTCCTTATAGCATGTAGGTTTCTGAGAATGGAGAAGTATATTTGGTTCTTAAATTGCAGTCCCTTTTAGTCTGTTAGGCTCCCATATTTGAGCTATGAATTAGGACAAGGAGTAAATTAAGTGACAAAATGCTTGACTTTGCAGTTATTGTTTCAAATGTTTCGAATTTCATCCTCAAACTAGATCCATCAATCTGAAATTCACATTCTCTATTCATGATAACTTGTGCAGTTCACATCCATGTGAATTAAGAAGAGTCTCCCACTGTTCCCCCCTCCCCTCCTCTCGCTTATGTTTTCCTCTTTAGGTACAGCTGCTCCGTCCAGAAGGCGCATTAGAGCTCAGCGTGGCCATCAGGGAATCCCTGCCTCTCTGTCCCATTCAACAGGCAACATTTCTTCTCTGGGTGACCAGTCAGATTCCACATATACCACAGCTGCAACCCATGGTGGACGTTTGCGTTCACGTAGCCTTCCACGAGAGGGTGGACGTCTGATGGACAGCGACGAGGATGATGATGACAATTATGATGATGATGACGAGGACGAAGAGTTGTCACCATACGAAGCAGAGGATTTTATTCCACCGGGCCCCAGTCCCAGAATGAAGATGATGATGATGAAGGATGAGGAAGAGAGCACAGATGACCAGGCAGCTCCAGAGCCACTGCAACTTGGAAGCCTAAAAAGGTTGCAGCGATCTGGGGAAAGAGACAGAGGGAGTGGAGGAGGTGGGAGTCCAGAGCATAGCTGGATGGAGAGGGGTCGTTCTCGTTTACCCCGCAAGGCTGACATGGGCAGCTGTGAGATCTCATCAAGTTCAGATACTTTCAGCAGCCCTATTCATTCAGTATCTACAACAGGAGTACTAGGCAGCCATGTGGACCACAAGGAGGACCACCAGTCGTCAAGCGGGAACTGGAGTGGTTCCAGCTCCACCTGCCCCTCACAAACATCTGAAACTATCCCTCCGCCCTCGTCTCCACCCCTGACGGGCTCATCCCACTGTGATTCAGAGCTGTCACTCAATACCGTGCCCAATGCCATTGATGAAGGATTTTCTCTGGATCCCTCATACCACTCTGACCTCAGACCCCAGGGCCAGGGTCACAGATCAAGCTCATTCACTTCCTCAGCCACGGATCAATTAGACGATGCAGGGGTGAGTACAGCAAGTGAGGGGGAATGGACATACCCTCCAGACCAAGACCAGACTGATCCAGACCAAGACCCTGACCAGACCCAAAACCTGAGGCAAAGCCATGGGTTAGCCCAAGAGTACGGCTCCAAACAGGGTCTAGATGACTCAACCTGTTTCAGTGACAAAATAAGCAACACTGAAAAGGAGGCTGGCTCTCATTACCCACCCGATACAGAGGGTTTCTACTCTTCTTCTGTGCATTTTGGGGAGTGTAATCAGAGTTACAGAGGATATATGTATAACTATGCAGACCCAGGGCCTGACTGTGCTCAGTCCAACACTGTGGCAGCAACGCTATCCCATGGAGTTTACCCGCAGCCCTCAGCTGACTTCAGAGCAGGCACTATGACCCTGGGGAGGATCTGTCGTCCACTAAGGAAACCGAAAGTCAAACCTCCACCACCCAAACGTACCTCTTCACTGAAAGATACCAGTAGTTGTGTTGACGTTGGAACGGACACGCAGGCAGATCAGGATCAACCAAAGATGGTTAGTGAACAAGAGCTTACCTTGTCTTCCACAGATATGAAGCTGGACCTGGACCTAGAGCTTGGAGGTGCTCCAGAACCATTACAGACATCTTGTCTAGGGGCAGAGCCTTTGGGAACTTGGGGAATGGGACTGGGTGAAACCGTGGACATAGTAGAGCCCATGTCCTTTAGCTCTGCAGATACACACTCATTTAAGGATGAAGGTGCTGTGCAATCTGACTATGCAGACCTGTGGCTTCACAACACTGAGCTGAAGTCCAACAATGGTGAGTACACATCTATGTCCAACTCAAGCACAGCCACAGGTACTACTGTCATGGAGTGTATCAAGTCACCCGACAGCTCTTCCTCCTCCACAGAAACCCAAACCCAGGCCCTTGCACAGGCTTCAGAGACCAGGGCAACTACTCCCCCTCTACCACCAGGAGACTTCAAACTTGGGTCACCTGAGAAGCTGGCTGGCCTGGCCTCACCATCAAGTGGCTATTCCAGCCAATCAGAGACCCCAACGTCCACCTTGCCCTCATCTTCGGCAGCATTCTTCCCAGGACCACTATCTCCCTCAACCGGCAAGAGAAAGCCCAAAGTGCCCGAGAGGAAGTCTTCTCTCTCTTCTCTGCAGCACTTCCCTAGAGATGGAGCTTCCATTTCCTCTTGCTATAAGAGAGACCCAGACTTTCCACCTCCACCGTCTCAACTTGATCTCAATGTTCTTCATGGTGGCTATGTCAGACACACACTATCCCACCGTACACATCACATGCACACGCTACACCACAGCAAACACAGAGTTGCAAATGTTATTGCCACTGGAACAAAGTTATTGGCCCCTGAGGCACCAAACACAAATCCACCGCCAAGTTCAAACTCTGCTTTAACAATTCCCGGCTCAAATCTTTTGGCGATAACACCATCTGCTCTTCGTTCAGTGCAGCTACACTCTATTAGTCAGCCTACTGATCTACAGAGTACTTCCACTACAGACCAAGAAACAGCAAATGCAGCAGAGACCGCAACAAGACCCAAATGCCCTTCTAGTGGTTCTACTCTGGCTCCCCCACCTATTACCACTAGGCCTCTGCCTCCTCGCAGACCACCTCCCAGACCACCATGCCATGACCATATTTCCTCTCCTGAACACTCACAACCACCTCCCCCTGGCCGCCACCCAGATGGGCCTCCATCCTATGAAAGCCTGCTACTCAGACAGGACCGCTATGGACCTGGAACCTTCTGGGCTATGACGGCCTTCCGAACCCGTATGGACCCATCATCTGACCTCAGTGAGGACAGCTCACCCTTGCATCGACCTGTGCCACGTGCTCCTCACCCTTCGCCTGTGGATCTACACACCCATATCCACTCGCACACAGAGTTCAGAGGTCTTACCCACTCAGCCCATGCACACCCTGAGTTTAGGGTTTTGGGGGAGCGCTCGTTCTCCCAGGATGATGATGACGATGAAGACGACGAGGACGAAGAGGAAGAGCAGGTGAAAGAGGCGCCGAAGGCTGCATGTTCCAGAGGAGGGATGCGATCAGATCACCCTCCTCCCCCAGCGTATGAGTTTGCCGGGGGATCCCACTCAGACTCAGGGCCCTGGGCTAGTCCAGTCAAAGTGCCTGGTAACACAGTGGAGACATCGCATCCTTACCTAATCAGCGATGCAAGGAGAGGAGGACAAGAGGAGCAGGAAGAGGAGGAGGAAGTGACATCAGGTGCTACCAGAAGTGCCCATCAGCAGCTGCCACAGGAGAGCAAAGATGATTCCACCACTCCTGACACTGAGGATTACTTCAGTAAAGGTAAGATTTAAACTACATTTAAGAGGCAGAAATTATTTTTTTGTAAAGATCATAGTAACACCGCACTGTTTACTCAGTTCATTAAAATGAGCAGCAACTGCTATAGTTTAATCATAGAGCAACTTTTAGTCAGAGAATGAAGATTATTTCACCGACTGTATACTGAATGATCAGACAACCAGATGACATGTTATAGGAATGTTGTGTACTACAGATTCCACACCCAGTGATAATTCACTCTCCCCTCTGACGGATGACACCAAAGTGGATGATGACATTATTATCACATCACCCAACAAGACCCGTACAACTGAGGACTTGTTTGCCATGATACACAGGTACTGTAACATTTGTAAATTGGTGGTCAGTCTATTTGAATCTCTCACTACAGTGTCTATGTACTGCTCAATATTATATTTGTAAAATTTTACTAGAGATTCAGCTAATTTCAGGTGCTTTTTTTCTTTGTGTGTTTTCTTTATGTATATATTTTAATTAGGATAATTCTTTTATTTCCTCATCCAGATCCAAGAGAAAGGTCCTGGGCCGTAAAGATTCAGGAGACCTAAACGTGAAGTCTCGTCTCTGTCCGACAGCACCAGTGACCCCAAGCAATGTCTCCACCGTAATTATCCCTCCCGCCCCTCCTCTCAACATCCCAGCTAGCTTAGCCACGGCTGCTGGGTCACAACGAGCCCCTGTGCCAATCTATCGCAGCGCCAAGAAATCCAGTACGTCAAACGAGGAGTTTAAACTCCTGCTGCTAAAGAAAGGTAGCAGATCTGATTCCAGCTACCGCATGTCAGCTACAGAGATTTTGAAGAGTCCTATCACCCCTAAAACACCAGGGGAGTCCCTTCCAGAAGGGACCATTAGACAGGCTGAGGAGACACCCTCTACACTTCAAGAGCCCCCCATTCCTGGTCTGGAACCAATCCAGATACCTGGCCTCTTTCCACGCGCCAACTCTGAGAGCTTCACCCCCAAAACCCTGCCTATGTCAGCTGCATCTCGACAAGGACGTTCTCGGATCCCCCTGTAGCCAACAGCAGTCGCTATAGTACACGCAGTCGCCTCTACACAGCCCCCATGCAAGCCATTTCTGAAGGGGAGACGGAGAACTCAGACGGGAGCCCCCATGACGATAGATCATCTTAAAACCACCTGATGAGAGATGTCCTCTATTCTTAGCTGTGTCCTACATTTGAAATGGCCCCTTCTACTTTTCTAATCTTGGATAGCTGTGTCATCAAGGCCAATGGTGTAATTCTTGTGACACACAGAATCTGACTCTGGCTGATATGCACCCAGTTATGGATAAACTATTCTATTTGAGGGTGTCAGACTTTTGTGAGATACTGAATCAAAAAGGGATGATTATAAAAAACCTTGAGGATATACCTAAATACTGTATTATCTAAAGAACAGCTCCCTCATAGTAAAAAAGTGCAAGTCCTATTTTGATTGAACTGTCTTTTTTAAAAAATTTAAAAAAGTCCCAAATATTTTGGAAAATTATGATAAGAAAAGAAATTTTGTGGAGTAAAGACAAAGTGAGTGTGCATGAACAAACACATGCAACATCCACCAATATTTCTACTTCCTATGTTTTGAATGCTGTGGGTGCGTGTGTGTCGCTGAAGAACTGCTTTCTTATAAAAATTTAAAATTCTTATGACATTGAATATTCTTTTAACTTATGGTGCCCAAAGCATCGGCCAGACTTCCCAGAGTCCATGCTCAATATTCCCGCCAATAAGCAAGGGTTATTTCATCGTGGGAGTTACTAACAACGTCTCAACACAGCAACAACTTATCTATTATATTTCCATCTGCAGACCTGGCATAGAGAGTATATCACACAGAGCCAATCATTTATTTCTTCACATAAATTATATCCAAAAGATAACATGATGCATGTATTTTTGTAAAATTGCGCCTCAGAACATGATAAAGTTTCACCAGGTTGCATGACCCTATATGGAAACATCCCCTGGATCCTAGTTTCTGTTGACAATTGTGTGGTTCTTTTGTATTATAAGAATAACAAATCTTTTACGGCGAAAGATTTTAGTGACATTTGTGCCACATTGCCAGTGATCTCAATTGATTTATCTTGGATTTGAGTGTCGAACAAGAAGGAGCAAGGGCTTGCGCCTATTTGTCTAAGATAGAGGCTAATTTTGGACAATCGCACAGTGGCCTTTCTCTACTAGAGGTGGTTGTAAGCAGGGCATTTATAAGTCCCTGCACATATACATGGAGCTGTGCCATGTTCCACCAGAATTCAATCACATACTTATTTAAAACCAACCTTGAAATCGAGTATGCTTAGACTGATTAAAGCTTTTCCAGCTGCTGGCCAGTCTTGCTGTGCTGACTTGAAGTGGAAAAGGTGCATTTCAAAGCAGATTTAAATATACCATTGAGTGCAGACGGTGAAAATGCTTTAGAAGGTCCTCAATCGGTTTGACTAGAGGTTATTTTGGAGAGGTTTTCCAAGAACCAACCTCACTTTTGCACTTCATGATTCTTCAAGAATATTCCTTGAAAATAAAATATATCTTATAATGAAATGCATATGTATATTTGTACTGAATATAAAAACTCATATCTATATAAAATGACAAGCAGAAATTTTATAGGGAGTCAATCTGAGTGTAGCAAAGAAGAACAGGTCTCACTGACAACATTACACATGAATCTTAGCAATGTACACTGTTCTCCTCTCCTTGTTGCCTCTCCTTCATTTGCACTGACCCAGTAGCATTAGACAGGTGAAAGCTCAAGCCAGTGGCTGGTGTACACCGTTCTGTCTTACCCTCCAAACCTCATATCACAAAATCTGAAAGAGAGGAGACAAGAGGAGGAAAGGGCAACATAACACAAATATTTAACAGTCAGCAACGCCCCGTTGTGTTGCTGCAGCCTTTTCTATCCAACACTCCAGGGTTTGAGTACGCCATAAAATCTTTGTCATCCTTCCAATAAATGTTACACATGTAAAGCATCCAGTGTGTTTCAGAAGCAAACTCTCATCAGTGAAAAGCTTGAACTCTCACCTGCCTACCACAGCAAACACAACACATATACTTCTTACATTCAGAGACCGTACTTCAATAGAAACCATTCACTGTATTCTGTGAATACCTCAGCAAGCATATTACTGTTTTATTGTAAATGATAGATAGATAGATAGATAGATAGATAGATAGATAGATAGATAGATAGATAGATAGATAGATAGATAGATAGATAGATAGATAACAAACCACAACTGTTTGAAACTCAGCGAATCTCAATTGCAGAACTGACACTGTGTAAGATGGAGAGAGTAAAAAGCTGTGAACTGATTACTAGAATTTTACATTCATCATACCCATATTGCTGAAGCGCACTTGTTCCTGTTCATTGTTTTATTTGTTGTGTTTTCTATCGCATGCAATAAGTAAAGGGGGGGAAAAAAGGAGAAGAAAAGAAAAGGACACCACAAAATCATTATTTTTATCAGAGGGATGTCTCCATGAGAAAAGATTTTGTATTTTCTGTTCAAATGTCAAGTTCAATAGTGTGTTCTATAGATGTACAAACTGTCTGGCTAATTCTGTTCTGTATAGTTGTGATCACAAACAGGGGTTTATCTTGTACTGTATATCTACTCACTGGACAATCATACGTATAAGAGACTGTAAAGAAAATGATATAGAATCTGTCAGGAGGAAGAATCTGAACACTTTTGGTGCTGGGTCCTAGCCATGCTGGAGCTGTGGAAGTGAGAGAAATATTTTCCAGGAGAAACTGCTGATTACGTTTAAAGTGCATACCTGGACAACGTTGGATAAAATGTACAAATTGAAAAGAAAAAAAAAAAAAAAATATATATATATATATATATATGAAAACTGAAAATATATCAATTCATAAACCCAATAACTAGCTTGATCTGATCAGAATGTCACTTTTTACTTTGAAATCATAGCTGAATAGTTTGGTTCCCACAAAACATCATCACTGAATATTTGAAATAAACTAACGTGTAAGGATATTACAGTATTACATGAAAATGCAGCGTGACTCTGTGAATTGCCATTTTAAAATGCTCAAAAGTATCTGACCGTTTGTTTAGTGTGACTTTTCCGTACTGTACGTGGCATTGACGCCACAGACGTATTTCAAGACTGTTTCCTTCATTTGTGAAAGCAGTGGACAGAGGATGGATTGACACGGTTGAACTGGAAGGACAAACTTTGAGGTTGCCATGTAGACTCCAGTTTAGCTCTCATTTCCCCCTGTCAAAGTCCTCAGCAGCTTGGGAACACAGCAAAGAAAGAATCTATAACTTTTATAGATTTTTTTTCCCAACCTGTTTATAACGTCTGCACGTAATTTTTCCCTAAAGGGAAGTATTACAACAACCACTTGATATTTTTATTCAGAGGTGTACAGTATGGAATAACACTAAACAAGACTTTAAAATATGTGACAGAAAACAGAAAAAATACATTGAAGACAAAACTGTAACTATTTAAAAGAAGCTCCATGTTTAAAACTAGCTAGGATTTAACAGATTTGAATCACTTTTGTATTTTTGTATAAACCTGTAAATAAGTTTTTAAAGAAAAAAATGTTGCAAATTCTTTCTTTTGTAAAATAAATCAATAAAAGGTTAAAAAAAACAAAAAGTTTTTTTTTTTTCAAAGTTTACATGATTATTTCCAAGCCTTTGTATATTTTGGAGCTGTGCAACACCTTCAGTCTTGTATTTATTTTTTTGGGCGGGTGGGAGGGGTTACAACATTGTGAAAATTCCATTATTCTATATCTAATTCATTTTAACAGCTCACCAGGCTGCTTAGTAACTGTGCATAGAAAAAAATCCAATAAATGTGATTGCAATGAAACGGAAGGCCTTTTGTGTGACGCTTCATTTCCTCCCCATCAGAACCAGGTGCACTGAGACAACCAATCCACGAGATGGCAGTGTTTTCATGATCACGGTCTCAAATGCAAGCAGCTGGCTTTGGCTGCTTTTTTTTTGGTTGCAATTTTACGCAAAAATACAACAAAGAGGAAAATGGAAAATGCTTTGGCTGCTCTTTACATTCACAGACCATCTACTTCAGATGCAGGATTTACCAAAATTCAAATCTCATTATGACTGGATTGAAAAAATAAAGTCAACAAAATGAACTAAAATGAGGCTGTTTCATCCCAAACAAGAGAAATAGGCAAATTGCAAGTCAGACTAATTAATGAGTCAAAACTTAACTTCACTTTAATGTTTTGAGACTATTTTCTTGTGACTCTTAAGCAGAAAAACATTCATTTGGTGAACTTGGGTCTTTATCGACAGTTTTACAATGGCGCCTCTAAGAGTGGTCAATATATAATTAAGGGACTTCTGAAGTCCATGGGATACATCTTGCATACATTTTCATTAAAAGTAAAAAGAAAAAAAAGTTTTTATGTTCATTATGATCATGTCTTTACAAATTCCATCATTATTTATTAAGGAAACAATCATTTATTAATTAAAAGTGACTGGTTATCACTAAAATGTCAACTAAATAACCATCTGAATTTAATAACAACCACCTTCTAATTAGAAACACAGTAACAGAATGAGCTTATTCAAAAATATCTTTTACTAAGTTGAAAAATAATCATGACAGATATTTCTTTTTTGGCAATATATCAAATTTTAGATGGAAAATAAACTGTATCTGTGTCTGAGAAATCACTTTCAACTAAGTTACCCATTGCAAAAACACCTCTCAAGGAGGTGTGTTAATTCCAAATCACAAAACTTTCCATTTAAATTTTACTCAATTGTATATATAATATTCAGAAGAATCTTTCTGTAAAAATGCCATGTGGTGTTTGGTTATAGGAGGCCATGTTGATTTTAGTCCTGAAACAGCCAAAATGTCAACTATGATACAAAAAGTCCTGCAATCACATACTGACCCAGGTTCATTCACTGCAACTCCAATGTTCAAGTTTCTGGGAATGCAACTTCTACGTCCCAGTTCAAGTAAAAGCAGCATTAGATGACTCCAAAAGCAACTGTAGCTTCACCCAGTTGGTCTGTGCATAAACACTGGAAAGAGCAGCATAAAGTTTGTGTCTTTAGTTGAGGTGTGCACAGACGTCTCCAGAATCACTAAATTCCAATGATTACAATTAAGTTTTATATTAACTTACACGCAGGAGCTGAAGTTTAGTTTGTTGCTAACAATTGTATGGAGTAGCCTATTAAAAAGCGCCAGCATTAGGATCTAAAATGAGACAGTTGTACACAAGTAAGACAACATTAGTTAATAATTTAATTTATGATTTACATAAATAAACTATCCCCAACAAGGACATAGGATTAATTAGGATCTAAGGATAAATGACACTGTGTACTTCTCTTCATCTCAGTCAGGAAAGCTGTCACACTGTCACAGTTCATACGCTTAATTTAAATAATTTATTATACTGTTGAATTATTCATCATAGCTAGATACTATTTTGTTGTAAAAGTCTATTTTTTCTGACATTTTAGTTGTTTATTTTTTGTAACCACAATAATTCCAATCACTTGTTCCACACTTTCTATTTTATTTTATTCTTATTTTAATGTCAATCAGAGACATAAAAATGCCAAAATAAAGGGAAAATACTGAACTTATTTGTAAATTGAATTTAACTGAAAAAAACAACAACTTTAAAACGAGTGAAAAACAACCAGAAAGGTAGATCAGCATCAACTTACGAGCTATTTCCGGGGCTTACAGGTGTATGGGTGTATCTTGTGGCCTTCCGTCACTCACACAAGTTTTACATTTTGCTAATGGCATTACAACTAAGCAACTTCTATCCACAAGCAACACAAATAGAACAATGTGGTGCTTGAGTTAGCTTTTTTTTTTTTTTTGTCAAATTGCATTTTCCAGTGCCAAAAATGAAGTTTCAAGCTAATATCTATTCTGTTCGTTTCTTAATCTCAAATATCGAGGGTGTTTTGTGTTAAACGTAACCGTTGTTTGGTTGGTTGTTGTGTGTTTAAGTTTGACTTACTCTTTCAGGAGTCTAAAACGTGGGAATGAAGGTCCGTGTACTTCAAACACTTCCTGTTTGTTTACATGCAAACTCACGCTTTAGCTAGCAGTTAGCTTCTCGAGTTAGCTCAGGACAGACCAGGTGCATCTTTATAACAACGTCGACTGATACGTCAACTAATAAAAGCAGTTCCTTTTGCTACAAAAGTGGCCTTAATTTACATTACAGCATAAAAAAATGCCAAATATATTATATTCGATAATTAAAATAATATGATACGATCAATGTAAACATTGACTAGTATACTTAAGCAAAATTTGGGGGTACTTCAACTTCACTAAAGTATTAAATTAAATGCCAACTCCTATCATTTTTTAAAAATGCTGTAGTTGGATTTAATTTTGTAGTTACCAGCTGTAAAGTGAGGTATGTACTAATAATTAAAATCTTAAAATGTATCATTCTGAAATACTCATTTGTGCATGATGAGTGCATTTTAAGTTAATTTGTACTTTTATTTTTGACATTTTAAATGTGTGACTTCATATTTCTGCACTTTTACTTAAAATCAAAATATTTCTTCCACCTCTGTACAGCTTACTAAAAACTCATCTTCCTGATTATGAGAAACCATATTTGAATTTTTTTTTGTTCTTGTGAATGTTTTTAAAGATTTAGTTCAAATAGATTTTTTTTAGTTAACCCAGGACAAAGAAAAAAACATTTTCTTTGAAATGCTCATTTAATTCACATGGATTTAGTCTCAAATTTACAACATATTTCTGTTTGTTTCAGTTCAGAAAGCACTCTTTTCTTTCTAAAGGCATGATTTAATTTTAAGTAGAATTGCTATGTTTGAATCACTGTTTCAAAATGAAATATTTTGGCCCAGAGCCTCATGGTGCTGGCTATGGTTTTATTTACAGCTGCACACACTATGTATTTAGCATTGTTTTCATTTAAATAATGGTAAACACGTGGTAGAGAAGAGCAGTGTTTAACAGGGATAATATAGTGTGAGAAGAGCTTGCTTCACAACCAGGAAACAACATGTACCAAATCCTAGAGAATCTGCAGGAGCCATAATGAGCCTGTTTATCCTGAGTGAGCTATTTGAACTTGCTGATCTTTTAAACAATGATTCCTATTGGACTGTCACTTTCCTTAAATGAGACATTCATGATCTTTTGACCCTTAAGCCCCTATGCCCTGAGGACACACACACGAAACCCACCACTAAAAAGACTGCTCTGCCATGCTCTTGTTTTTTTTCCCTTTTGTTGTGTATTGTTTTGCTTTACTTCTTAAAGTCGCCTTTTTTCTCTTTCCTTATTTCACAATTATGTTCTCGCTGTAGGATCCAGTTTAACTGACTGGAAGCAGACAAATTCTGCAAAAAGGTAGAAATTTGCTTATGTGTTATGAACTGGGTAAACAGTTTTTATTCAGGCCTCTAAAAACAAGTAAAATATCTTTGATTTGGTTAAGGTTCAGAGGATAATTCATAAGTAGTCAATTCTTTGTTTTAGAGGTCACAAGTCAAAAGGTCAGCAATCACTGCACTTTTTTTTAATCTGTGCTAGAAGCTTCTATGTTGGCCTTGTGTTGGGATCTCAAACATTAAGATGATGTAAAGAAATGTTTAATTGTGTGAATGCATATCAAACATATTTAACAAACATCTTTCGTTGAACTTACAGTAAAAAGTCGTATATATACACATGAAATGCTGCAGAGCGACAGATGACAAGGCATAAAAAATACACATAGTTGGTTATTGTGCAGTCCCTCTATGTTGTAGTTATGAACACAAAATGCTAAAGACGTAAAACATCTTCTAAGAAGAAACAACCCTTACTAAAAACCTGAGTTTCACATTAAAGCAAGACGGTTTCAAGTATCAACTTGTTACCACTACAGGAGAGCAACAGTGTGAAATGCAGCTACAACAGACATGATTTGGTTTGAAAATGGTTCTGAAATGTTCAGAAAATGGAATATTTCTGCCATCAAAAACAGATAAATACTTTGAGACATGTGAATAATTACTCAGACACAATATCATCCTGTAGGTAGTTATTTGATGGTGCACACAAAAACTATTTCAGGCAGAAAAAAAATGATTACACTTACGCTTGATACAGGTTGATACACTTTGTTACAGTACAAAATGATATAAAAAAAACAACCTTTTAGCTTAACTTTACACAAAACAGCTTCTCCGTCGTGTACTCTCTTAGAAAGGAGCATCTAACCTTCCTGTACAGCACTCAAACTTCAATTCCATTGGTTTTATTCTGATGTCAAAACACTTACAGTATTCCAGTCATTGTGTGTGCGTGTGTGTGTGTGTGTGTGTGTGTGTTGTGTATGTGTGTGCATTGGATAATGTGACTGTCAAAGCATAATACAATCATGGAGCCACATCAGTGCTCAAGCTGAGACTGTTCAGCTTGAATGTCTTCCAGCATACAGAGACAAATAAAAGAAAAACAGCTCTTGAGGAACTGTTTTCCTCCATCTACAGCTTGCTCTGCAGATTTACATGTGATGAAAGGTTTTCTTCCAAACTAAACCCGGTCACCAAATAAATGAAATTGGTGCTCACTCTGCCAAAGTCAATTTATGATCTTTGTCAACAACGTAAGCGTGTGATGACACAAGGATGAGAAATATTTATGCAATGACTGACTTCAGGAAACAACACTACTCCAACATTTTGGAATGAAACCCTTCAGCTCCTTTTCATTCACATAACTGGGGCGCTCCTGTTGTTCAGTACCTCTCAGCAATAATGCTCATGACTTCATACATTCACTGGCATGCATAAGCTAAGTTTGACGGTCTGTGACGGACGCGGCCATTCAGAAACGTTATTGCATTGTTAGAAACGGGGCAGCGAGACGTTCACCGCCAGTACCTGAACTGACTTTCCCAGTCTTTAGTGCAGAGCGTCCATCCTGAAATTCTGACCAGAGACAAAAACAGCTGAACATCTGAAAAAGATTAGAGAAGCAGAACCTACAGTGGACTTCTATGAGTATATAAGTGGAAACCTAGAGGTAAATTGATAACGATTGATAAATAATGGCCTCCAGTTATTTTATAACAAGGCAAAAAGACACAAACATGAACTAAATTCATACCTATGCTTAGATATCTGATAATAATTACAGTTATGTAAGTGCTGACTTCGTGTTTGAAACTGTGGCGTGTAATTGAAAAAACAAATGCGTTCAGGTCTGGACAGCTGCTAGGATTTTACAGATAGCGAGGTAACAATTTTTAATTACTCAGTTGTTCATATTATTGTTTAATTATACCAACATGAAGGTCTAAATGTTCCTTCAAAGTCCTCTCCACATTGTCAGAAATAAAACTCTGTGGAATGATGCTGAAATTCTTCACTTGTTTGTTGGCCTCAGCTCGTACAATACCCACCAATCCATGTATGAGACTGAAAAGTGGAAACAGTTTTCATGTTGCTAAAACCTCCAGATTTACAAAAAAGTACCGGGGACATGACCTCAGTGTCCTTATTGGTAGCTGCAACCCTGCTTCAGGTGGATTCACGCTGCACTGCGTCCCTGTAGAATAATGTGTTGGTGTGTGTTGCCAGTGAGAAAAGGGAGAGTCTCCATCCTCTACTGTTTGGTCTGTTTCAGCTTCTCGATGTGATGGCAGAGTTTGAGTGCCGGGCCCAGCTTCAGTCCCATGTACTTCATAATGACATCACTTCGCAGAAGCATCAGCGCCTTGCCGTCGATCTCCTGCAGGGAGGAGATCACGCTGTCAGCAGGGGGAACGTCTCACACGTCTTCTCACAACAATTTCATCAAAATGGTGATGACTTGATTAAGGTGTTCGATGGAAAGACTTCCAGTCTGATCTGCCTTGAGTTTATTCATCCACACAATTACACCTAGCATGTCGAGTGGAAATCAGTGCAGTATTGTGGTCTGATGACTGTCGAACAAGACAAAGAGGAAAGTGGGTTGAAATTAAATACTCACATGCTTCCTGAACAGCTCGACATGCGGACCGAGAGTTTGGGGATCAGCTTCTTGGACAAACCGAATGACATCATCAACAGACCAGGAAGAAGCATTGCTTTGTGAACCCTCCTTGTCCTGTTTCACATGGTCTGGACCTGTTGTTGAACTGGCTGCTGGAGAACATGAAGGCAGGAGAAAGAAAAACAAAATCAAACTAATACCTACTATCTTCATATAAAAGCATACCAGCTGTATCTGCTCATGATTTTCTTCATCATAGATTCAGCTGATATCAAGAAGACCTTGAAAAGTCTTGAAATGTACGGAATTTTGGTCAAATTAAAATGAATAAGTGAAGCAGAATTTATTTTGCTGCTTAATCCTGAACAACAAACTGATTTGCAAGACCATTGGAGCTTAGCAAACAGTCACCCAAAGGAAGGTGGACTGAGAGAAAAAGTCACAATTTCCTTTTTGAGTTTTGAGGCGATTGAAAAAGTCGAACAAATTATAAATAATACAATCTTGGAATACAAAAAAACATTATTTGCTCATGAAACGCTCCTTATTTCATAGATTTTAGCTTAAAGGAACTTTCCCAAGCAGTAGGATCATTTGTTCCTGTCGGCTGTGTGCGTGTTCTTAACCGTACCCTCCACTCGTCTGTGCATTAACATCGGGTCAGTCGGGTTGGAGCTGACTCGTCGCAGTGGTGGAGGTGTTGTCTGCGTGTGTCCGGGGTAATATGGCCGCTCTCTCTTTGCTGCTCTGTAGTCAGATGTGGTGTGAAGAGGACGAGTGCTGGGAGTGGGATCCTTTGAGGAATCTTCTTTGGACAGGCCGTTTTCTGCGTGGGACAACGGTTCTGTTTCAAGCAACGAAGAGACAGAGATTAAGACTCCATGAGCGCAAGAAGAAAACAGAAAAAGTTTCAGACTGCACTGGGTCAAACACACAATCTTTCAACTAATGTAGTTTGAAGGCCAGTTTGGACTCAATGCCTTATTCCAAACCACTTCAACAGCTAAACAAATGGCTCACTGCAACAACTGGTTCCACACACCAGCACTTGTCAACCAGCAGCACCAACTACAACTTTGTGACCACTGATTTTTAACAGAGCTCCAGTACTGGATATTTTTTTTGTTATTTGGGCTGTAAAAGAGTTGGAAGTCATACTATGAGTGATTGCTTTTGCCCTTTTTTCAGAACAATCCTAAGCTTTCAATACATTTTTTCATTTCATTTTATTCTTTATTTCATTCATTTGTAAAGTAAAAAAAATGTTTTATGAAAATACAAACATTCTCTAACTAGAATGAAAGTGAGCAGAAAGAAGACATCTTAAAAAGCACACACCTGACAATATCTGACATAAACTACGTGTTTAGATCATGTAAAACAGTTTAATTTGTCAGATGGCCTTTAAAAAATGGGAGTTGCAAATAAATGGTGGCACACAGAGCGACATTCATAAACACCAACTGCCGTTTGAAACGCTGTATATAAATGCAGACGGGTGGTATTAAAACATCGAACATCAGGAATAATGGAAGGAATAATGACATCATCAAGCTTTCAGCGGTGGTGGGTGCAAGAGACAGACTGTCTCCTTGCACTTTGGTCATCAACAGAAGTTCATAATTAACTGGAGGGAGTTTCGGTAATAAAACCGGTGTTCACATGGATGCAGACAGCGATACAATGACAGAGCTCTATGGTGGCTCTCAGTCTCACTGTTTTCTAAACTCATGACCAGTTCTTAGAAGGTTTGTCAACTGAGCCAATTTCAAACCAGCACTAGTCAGGAGCTAGCATCGTGTTAGTGTTGGTGGAAATACGCTGATAGAGTGACAGACTCATGCAGAAAGATTCAGGAGGTGTGTCAAACTGGTCTCACTCCATCATCGTGAGTAATAGTGATTGCTGCTCACTCCTCCTACCTCAGCTCCCACCAGGCTTCATCATGTTAAAATGAATTTGCCATCACTTCTGAAACAGTAGCCACTGATGTACAGTGCTTACAAAAAGCGCTCACTTCACTTCAAAGTTTTCCTTTCTGTTGCTTTTCAGCATTGAAACATGTTCACATTTAAATTGCAGTGTTTTGCAAGTTTACAAGTTACACAAAAGACTCGTTCATGTTAAACAGATTTCTGAAAAGTAATGTCAATTATGGAAAAAATATCAAAATACTTAAGAGGAAAGCCACCAAGACACCTATGACTCCTCTGAAGGAGTTTCAAACTTCAGCGGCTGAGATGAGAGAAAGCTTTATGGAGGAGTCAATGTGTAGAAAAAAACTCAAAAACTTAGTTTTGAAGCAAGACAATGACCCCAAGCAAACAGCCAAAGCTACACAAATGGTTGCTGGACATTGCAGTGTCCATTACTTTAAGAAATCTGTTTTTATTTTGGCATGGAAGAGTCTTTTTTGTTAATTCTCGTCCGAAAACCTGAATCATACTGATCACAATTCAACATCCAAAAGCAATAAAGGGACAAAACCTTCATGGATTAAAGTCTTTTTATATGCACTATATACACAAATACAGTATTTGACTGTGAAGCTACTATGGAACTTTAGTGGTTTGTTGATGTTCATAGAAGTAAGTCAACTTTTTAGAAAGTGCAAGAGAAAAGTTCAAATTAGCTATAGCATGTATAATCCACTCACTGACAGCTGTAATTTGGAGATACAATGCAAACAAAACAAAGCAAAAGCCAAAAGTTTAGAGTCCGCTAAACTCCTTTTACCTTCCCTTCAATAATATTAAAGCTCTTCACAGTCACTCCACACACACATTTCCCCACCTGACTTGGCTCTGTTGTAGAAGCGTGTGTTGTTGCTGAAGGGGCTAAACGGCTGCGAGCTGAACAGACTGTCGCTCTCCAGATGTTGGCACATGTTCTCCAGGAACCGCAGCACGGAGGATGCACTGGAGGCAGAGGGCAGCTTCACATAGCGAATCCCATGTTCTGACCGCACTGAGGGCAGAACACAACAGCCATTAGTCTGCATGTGTGCGCGTGTACATGTAGCACATGCACACACAGACACACAGACACACACAGACACACAGACACACACAGAGACACACACAGACACACAGACACCTACATGCATTCACAGTTAAAGAAAACAGCAGATGGTTTCGGGTTAGGACCCTCCACTTATAAACCCAGCATTTTTCGCCCCATCCCACCCTGTGCTACACCCTCCCACCCAAGCCAAGCCTGCACAAATCCACAAATTAAAACCCCTCTCCCCACCCGACCTCACCCATAGCCTTCTCAATCCGACCCCCCAAGGGAGACTCAATCCCAGAATCCCAAACCAGGTTAGACGCACATGTCACTTCTGATTACAGACACAGCGCTCACATCAGCTGCTGCCACAGGCACCATCTTTTAATCCTCCTCTCTCTCCTTTCTCTCACACACACACACACCACATTCATATGTCCTTAAACCAATTTCACCTGGCTGATTGCCCATCCAGGACATACGGCATTAGAAATCATAAATTATTTGGCGCCGCTATTTTAAGAAGTAACTTTTGATGTTTAACATTTGGGCTGAAATATGCTAATTGCTTTGCTTGCCAACAATTAAATAACAACATTGACACCCATGTCTATATGGTAAATGTGAATCTATTGCATTTAGTTAGCTTAGCTTAGCATAAGATGACAATCTGTTAGCATGTCTCAGTCCAAAGGAAACAAAATTCTCCTATGAGAACTTGACTCACCTCATTCATTTAATATATCCAAAAACTGATGTATAATTGACAAAGGAGTTTGTTTATTAGGACCAGTAACCTGGCAACCAGCAGAGGCTCCTGGAAGTCACCGCTCTTGACCAAGAAACAGTCGGTCGCATAATCCATCATTTCACTGTCATTCTAACACTTTAATTTTTGTAAGGAATTCATCATTATGTGTAAATAAAAACACTTTTGAGATGCTGGGTGGTGGACTTTATTAACTTTCCAGGCTAGGTGCTAAGGTAAGGTTCCTGCCTGTAGCTTCATATTTACCATCCAGACATTAGGGCAGTGTAAACCTACTTTTGTAACTCTTGGAAAGAAAGCAAATTCCACCAAAAAGGTTGCACTGATCCTTTAACAGTATATAACTTCCACTGGAGCAGTTTTTGAACAACTACTTGATTATCAGTTTTGATACGTGAAAATTACAAATTTGAATTTATACTAATTTTTCACCAAAAAAATTCCCAAAATTTAGCCTTTTAAATGTAAATGGGATTTGCTACTTTCGTATGGGAAACATTTGGGGTTTGCTCTGGTAGAAAAAAACAGATAATCTGAAGACATCATTTGTGTTTGCTTGCAGGTTCTCCAAGGGGAATATCCAGGGATGTTCAGTGCCTTTACCTCTGATGACCTCTCCTCCAGTGTGGGACTGGCTCTGTAGGAAGGACAGCAGCACAGAGGGCTGGTATGTACAGTCCACACAGGCCTGGACAGCCTGCTGCAGGACTGCATTGACTGGAGCGGGACCGAAGTGGTCCGGGAGCTGCTGCACGAGTTTACGGTCCAGATGTGGGCCGTAGTTTCCGTGCTTGTTCACATAAACACACACTGGGACGAAACAAAGATAAGGAAGCATCAGTAAAGGACAAGAAAAGCTGGACTCTATTTGGTGGAATCACATTTTAGCTGAATCAAGCTACAATTCACTACCAGGCAGTCACTAAAAGCCACCACATGTTCAGAAAGTATCCACATACTTCGCTGTTGGGACTATTCGTGCAGTAGATTTACTTTCAAATTTATAAAGCTGACATTTGTTTTTCATCAGGATACTCTAAGGTCAATAATGCATAATAAAACAACACTGAAATATCTCAAGTAATCAGACCCTTAATTCCCCTTCACAGCATCACCTCTGACACAGTCGAACAATTACAGCTTTTAGTTTTCTTGGGTCATCTTTACAAGCTTAGCACATCTGGATTTGGAAAGAAAGCATGTCAACTGCCCTCTTCACCCCATGGGTGCTCTGTGGATGGGTGGGTCACTACTAAACAATAGAGAGACGCATGTCCTAAAGCCACTCAAGCATACATCTTTCAAGCACCTCCATAGCATGATGCTGCCACCACCATGCCTCACTTTAGAGGTGTAGAACTAAATTATGAGGACTATTTTTTCCAGATGTAGTGCCTTTAGTGCCTTTAGTGCCTTCAAGTGCAATTTTGCAAACTCAAATTATCATCATCTCCTGAAGTTCATCAGCTACATAAACACTACGACACGTCTTATATGATATATTATTATTTGGAAATACATCACAAATCAGACCTGCATGAACCACATCTATTCTGGTTCCAAACTACATATATCTGACAATTATTGAAGCCTCTGTTTTCCTGGGAACACTGACTGCTTTAGAAATGTTTTTACACCTTTACCCTAAGGATTTATCATTATGTGGTACTTAGATCAAGGAATCACCACTTGCCGCAGTTTTACCCTACAGGTCTACAGAGAGATTCTGGAACTTCATAGCTGGGGTTTATCTTGACATTAAATGTAAACTGTGGAAACTTGTACCAGAATATACTATCTTATATCGATTCAGTTTGCATCAGGTTGGCACAAATCGAGTTCTCGTTACATTTTTCAAACAGGATGCACCAAGGTGGAGTAGCACAGATCTAAAAGGCTCAGAATGCTTTTGTAAAACTTTTTGATCTCTTAAAAGGTTGCAAATATCGCTAAAAGCCCGTTTTCACTTCCTCATTAGGTGTTCTGTGTATATGTTGATGGGCAAAATCCTAATTTTGTCAACTTAAAATTAAATCTACAACAACAAAATGTGCAAAAACCGAAGAGATCTGAACTCACATGTACGTACATTCAGGCATTCCATGTAATCTTTTCTCTAATTTACCTGTACAAACTACATTTGAGCTGTTGCTAAGGTTGTTGTCCACTGAGACATGGCTGGCACTCAGCCTGGTCTCTGGAGGTGGAGCAGTCACTGATACTGACTCCAGGGACTGCACCACTCGAGCCTTCTTCTGGAATAAAAAAAAGAACAACAAATTCATTATTCACATTCATTGTATCTCTGTGACCTGAAAAGGCTGTTAGGTAATGACTTACTAAAGGTGTGTTTTAACTCTACTGTATGTGAACAGCATGGCAGCAGATAGAACAGCTTGTAAAGTACATGTTTTTTTCATATCTAAACATAAACAAACAATCCTCCTGTTTTTCCTCAAACAGTGCACCTCTGACCGCGTCTTCTCTTCACCAAAATTGTTTACATATACAGACACACAATCACACTCACATTCACACCTACAGGAGTTATCGATTAACCTCAGCATGTTTCTGGACTGTGGGAGGAAGCCGGAGTACCCGGAGAAAACCCACACATGCACAGGGAGAACATGCAAACTCCATGCAGAGAGAGCCCAGAAACCAAAAATAGAAATTTAACATAATTTCTAGATCATGACAAGTTGTTTTGATCAGGAAGTAAAAGACTAGATTGTTCATTGTTCTTTGGTCATTTGTGTCTCATTTTTGTAATATCTTGTCTTGTTTCTGTCTGACTTTTGTCATTTGTCTCATTTTTTTTGTCATTTTCGTCGTTTTGTGTTTCCTTTTTGTCTTGTTTGTGTTATTTGTCTTATTTCTGTCATTTTGTGTTTTGCTGTATTTGTTGTTTTGTGTAGCGTTTTTGTCATTTTGTGTCTTTTTTTGTCCCGCTTGTATCGTTTGTCCATCTTTTTGGTGCTTTGTAACTTTTTTGTTTAATTTTTTGTCTCTTTTTTGCTTTGCGTCGTTTGTCTCATTTTTGGTCGTTTTGTTTCTTGCTTTTGTCGGTTTATGTCTTGTTTTTGTTGTTTTTTTTTGTCTTTTTAAAATTAAAATACTCTATCACTCAGTTCCAGGCAGCTGTGACTCAAAGTTGTGTTCCTTTGTAGACACTCCGATCTGGAAGTTTTAATGTGCAAATAATAAACTGAGACATAACGTTGTTGAATGACTTGAAATGTACATGTTTTTTTTCATATCTAAACATCCACAAACAATCCTGCTCTGTTTCCTCAAACGGTGCACCTCTGACCGTGTCTTCTCTTCATCAAAATTGTTTCCGCCATTGTACACAAAACATAAAACAGCAGGGTCAGTGACTCACCTTGTTCCTCGGCTTGGGCCCTCTTTTCTTGTGTGGTCTGGGGGCCAGCGGAGCCTCCGAGCTGGTCCTGGCTGGGCTCTGTGACGCTCCATTTACTGCTGCTGCCGCCGCCGCCGCCTCGGCCGCTGCTTTCAACAAAGCGATAGTCTGGGATTTGGGACGGCGACCTCGGACACCCTTGCGAACGGGGAGGGGTGGTAAGGGGTTGGGCAGTCGGTATGAGGTCTGCATGGAGGAGGAGGAGTTGAAAGAGGAACGACGTGTAGCTGAGGAGGAAGAAACCGGGGCGAGGAGTGCACCGGGGAGGGTAACTGGGAAGGAGACAGATAAGATTTAAAAGATGAGTATAAACACGAATCAGGCTATGCTGAAAATGATGCATGATAGATATTTTAAGGTAAATAAATTCAAAATCCACAGCAGAAAATGTCACCTTCCAAGAGAACATACCCACACATAAGGTTGCAACCAGCACTGATTTTCATGCCACTGCTCAGTTAATTTTTTTAATAATATTTTTTTTACATTTATTATCTTGTATGACATAGAAAAGCATGAAATCCTCACATGTAAGAAGCTGAAACCTTGAAATGTTTGGCATTTTTTAATTAATTAATTCAATTTTTAGATGAGTTCCTGACTGTCAGCTGACTAATTGTTTAATCAACTAACACAACATCCTAATTATATCTGCTCATCATCCATACAAAGAGGCTTCAAATAAAGACGCTCAACGCTGCCGTCGGTCCCCGAGACGGAGCACAGAAGCAGAAATTTAGAAAGACAAAAGACGCTGGAAAATGAATAACCGAGTGGTCCTGCAGAGGAGATTTGTTTTGATTTTTCAGAGTCCTGTGAGATTGGCAGCTCCTTTGTACTGAGCCCCTCCCTGCACTGAAATCAGAGTCAAAAGTCACGCGTCCCCAGAGACCTTCACGCGAGATGGTTCCTCAAAACCTTCTGCTTGTAGCAACAAAAACAAGAACCATGTGATACAATTTTAAGTCTTTATACGGCATTCAATACTGGATGTAATGGGAGTTTTAAAAACGTGCAAACTATACATAAACTAATGCTCAATTTAAATCGACATTCATACCACAGCGTGATGTTTTTTAAGGATTGTTTGAGTTTAGTTACTAAAGAGTTGGGACCAAAATGTGTACTGACTGAAAAAATCAACTGTACATTTGCAGCAGCAGAGTTTATTGAACAATAATGAGTAAGAAAACAATAAAATATTAACTTCAGATAGGAAACATTAAAGTCAAATATGCTTTAATGCTCAATTCAAGACATGTTTGTGATGCCAGGGCTGAATTATGAATACATTTTAGTTACTACCAGTTCATCCTCGTGTATTAAATTAGTATTTAGTCAGCCCTAACTTTGGCATGATGCCACTATTTCTTATTACTCACTTGGTGTTTGTATACTGGGAAATCCAACATGAAAAAATCTAATTATTGCTATTAATATTAGAAAAATCAAACACCTAGACACCGAACATCTGGGTGTTTTTTGATTGGCGCTATGATGAAACCAAGTTACTAAAAGGCCGTTTACTAGACAGGTTTTAACTGTGAGAAGGACATTTCATGGGCATTGTGTCTGTGATGAGATATAATCTGCCAATAACTGGTACACCGATGCTAACATCTGGCTGTGTGGGATGTTCTGTTATTTTTGGGACGTTGTTCATGTAATCATGATGCTCGAGTCCATCCAAAGATTGCCGCTGCATCCGCCTTGCTACTTTTATCTCCTACTTCCTAAGAGGAAAAGGGCCCCCCCAAGAAAATACCTGCAAAATAATTCTAGCAACAGACTTGAATAATTTCGTAGATGTTAAAATAGAAATAAAGTGACAAGACAGTGAGAAGTGCCACCAGCTATTGTTAGGAAGAAGAAAAGAAGAAAAAAAAACACAAAGCAGTGGCAGCACCACCAATTTCTGTCTTCATTAGCCCTAGCATGACACTGTGATGTGATCACATAATCACCACAGTGGATGTGTGAACGGAAGAGAGCAGAATGAGAAAGAAAGAAAGAAAAAAAGCAAGGAAGATAACCATCTCCTAGTTCAATACCACTGTACGGCTCGGTGAAAGCGGGGGCCTCAGAGTGCATGTCGACGCTCTCATGGGGCCACGGCTTTCATTAGAGCCTCGTTGACTGAAGCAACATGGAGCGACAGTGGAAGGTTTACAGTATTCTCTGAGGGGGCCAGCCTGGGCGCCCTGAAAGCTGCTTAATTGGGAAATGAGTGAAAGTGGGCGTCGAATAAGGCAGTGTCTTGTTTCAGGGGGCGAGGGCTCTGTGGCTCACCAGGAGCAGTCACACAAAGCGTGCACACTGAGCAACAGTGATAGCAACCTGCCAGCACAGTGGTACACTCATTCACATGCAGCCAGAAGCCATAAACCCTACAAAGGCAGATCAAAATGTGTTTGCAGGGTACCAGTCGGTAGCAGCGGGTTTTAATTCGCTGTAGGGAATCTAAGTAGGGGGCCTTCTCTGATCTTTCCCTGTTGTAAAAAAAAAAAGAAAATCTAAGCCGTTCACATTATGTGACAGCCACCGAAGCAACACACAGAGCTTCCACATTAATGTCATATCCTACCATATATTGGTTTATTATCACATTTATGTTAAAAAAAAAAACACCTCTTGAAGAAAATCTGCTTATAAATGACTAACATCAACCAGCGTCAGAGTGACAGCTTCATACGGTCTGTATCTGCTGGTTCCGGCTCTGCATGATGAGTGAAAGTTCAAACAGTTTGGGAAAACAAACCCAGGACTCTCCTCTTGAGTGTAATTCAAAACCCCTGTGGATTCGAACGCCGTTTGGCTGCACAGCCTTAATGACTGTGAGGCCGCTTGTAAAACTACCAAACCAGGTACGACTAGCTGCACTTCAGCTGCATGTCTACAAATCATTCAGCCTTTTCAAACAACATTTTATCATAAATACTAGTGACACAACTAACAAATGCAATCCTTTTTTGGTTGATTGTTGAGCAGATTAAATGCTGGGAATGTGCATATCATAATTCCCTAAAATCAGCTAATTTTAAAGCGATGTTTAACAGAAAAAAAAGCACTGAAACCTCGTATTTTAAAATGTGGAACCAGCAGAAACAGTACAGAGAAAGGAATCCAAACACGGCAGCATGGTTTGCACAATGACTGATTCAAAGTAGCAAACTTACACTATGCAAGAACTTTTAAATCAGCGAATAGAACAAAACAATACTGCAACAAATCCAAATGTGCAAACAAAATTTTAACGATTATTCCTCACAAAAAACAACAACAAAACAAACGGAAAATATCAGATATACAGTGCAACAAAACAGAGACATATGGAGCCGATCATGACTATATAATTCCAAGTCGACCCGTTGACCTGTGTAAGCCACAGCCTGAGGAAACATGCGCGTTTGTGCACGTATGAGAACGGCAAAAACTGAGAAGTGTGTCTGCTGTCTGGGGGGGAGGGGCTCCACAGAGTTGCCGCTCATCTAATTACACACACACACACACACACACACACACACACACACACACACACACACACACACACACACACACACCCCTGCATGAAGAGCACCCTCAAAGCAAACAGTCCAAACACCCACACACTCTTTTGAGTGAAATTTGCAGCACTATGAAAGTCATGAGCAGCAGATTCAGGTGTGGTGGGACTGTGTGCAGAAAGCAGAACGGGGGGAAGTTACTTAAATAGCTTCAGGCCATGTAGTAGAAACACAACAATGTTCTCCGGCTTCAAAACACACACTAGCAGAATAAAATCAGCCTTTTTGCTCTCTTCTCAAACTGCATTATTTTGAGCGGGTAAAGCGAGCAAACATTCAGATCTTTTCCTGAGCCCTTTGCAAACCAAAGCCTGATGCCAAACACACAAAAAGACATGATCAAAAACACATGGAGCTCCACACTTAATTACAGCCAACAACACAGTTAAAGCTCCAGACTTTGAGTCATTCAGTCGGTGAAATGGTCGCTAGTCTCTTACGTTATATTTGAATGAATGCGAGCGATTCAAAGAAGAAGAAAAAACTCTTTGTGCTTTAACAAAGGAAACTGTGTGAAACAGCAGCTTTAACCATTTACCCCCAAAAAGAAGGCATGAGAGGCAACTTTCATCTGAGCTGCAGATTTAGCTTTAACTTCCCTTCCTTCTTTCTAAACTGCAAAAGAAAAGCAGCAGTTTTCAAGATTTTGGATCTTTCAGGGACGCTGTTATTGAATATCAACAAGCTGCTGTGACTTGTGTCCATGTGGATTTGGCAGATTTTAGGTGTCTTTCAGTGGAAAACAAAATCTTGCATATGGTAAAACAGAAATACAGACACATTTAGAGAAAACAGAGTCTCGTGAAACACGTTCAGAAACTACTGCCATGTTTGATCTGAGTCCCAAAATCACAAAACATCTTTTAATTCATCAACAAGCAACCATTACTTGAGTCCACTGATGACTGATTTGTCAGATTTTATGTGTCTTTCAGTGAGGAAAAAAAAACTTGCACATGTCATAAAGGGAACATAGATACTTCCACAGAAAACAGAATCTCATGAAACATACTTAGAAGCATGCTACATAACATCTTAATCAAAAAACATTCTAGACTAAGCAGATAATATAAACTGTGAGAAGTTTTTCTTTCATTTTTGCTTAAAGAGCACAAAGGAAGAGGTTGGCAAACACAGTCAACTCACCAGGAAATCCCCACCGAAAAAAGCAGAACTTCACTGTTGTGGCTTTTTGTAGTAGTATTGCAGCAGCAGCGGTGGAAACAGCGGCGGTGATAGTAGTACTGATGTCTGCAACAATACTACTCACTGGGTACAGCTGCTTCCTGCTTCTCTCTTTCAATCAACTCTTTCTCCTTTGTTGATTTGCCTCACTACTTTTTTCCCCTCTCTTCTCAACTTTTCTTTCTCCAACACGCTCGCTCGTCTCAGCTGCGCTTCATTGTCTCGTTTTTTTCTCGATCAGCTGCTTTCTCGGTTGCCTCCGTGCGTTTCTGCCCCTCGTCTCTTTTCTACCCCCGGCAGTAGCCCACAACAAAGCCCACGCTGCCTCTGCCTGTGCCTCTGCTGCTGGCTGAAGCCGCTGCAAAAAGCTTCCCTCCCAATGAATGAGCAGGAGGGAGGAGGCGGGAGGAGGAAGGGGGGAGGCAGATTTGCATAGAGGGGGGGGGGTAAGGGAGGGGTAGAGTGAGAGAGGGAGGGAAGAAACAGTGGGTTCTGGGGGAGGGAAGGGGGGAGTTGAGCCCTTTATTAATGTTATCTGTAGGCCATATCGACAGTCCGCATCAGTCACCTGCTTCTGAGAAAGCCTCTGTTGGAGGGGATGGGGGGGCAACAGTGGGGGATGGGGGAAAAGGGTGAGGGCTAGGAGAGGGGGGTAAAAGGTTAAACTGGATCCGAAGAGCCCTGATTGAGGCGGGTGCAAAGGGCCAAACTCCTGGAGTTGGTGCACGACGTACAAACACAGTCTCACATGCCAGGAGAAGAAGGAGGTCCTAACCCCCCCACACTCTGTAACTTTAGCCCATTCAGACCCTCCCTGATGAAAGACGGTCGGGTCCAGCATCAGGAAGCAGCAGCGACATAGTCGGACATCACCCCGGCTCTGGAACAATGTGGAGCAAGAGCGGTCAGAGGAAGCCTGCACAAAGCCCCCTCAAAGACGTCTTAATCTGCTTCGAGAAAAGACAAACCCGGGCGCTCATGTTGCAGATTCAAGACGGAATAAAAACTCTTTGATATCACTTTGCACAACACGATGTTTCCTAATGAGATATATAATTATTTGACCCCATTCTCGCATTGAGAATTTATTTTCAAGTCTATTCTTGTGAGAATCCCCACAGAGAATTCGATTTGTTTCGTCTACGAGGGCCAGAAGAGCTCAGAAGTTACAACAAAAGGCAGAAATAAATCTACATGCATGATATTCAAGAGAAGAATGTGCAGACTTCTATATTTTTGATAGCAACATCATAGCATTTTTCCAAGCAATCGGAGTAATATAATGCATCTCTACGGGGTAATTTTAAGGTGACAAAAAGCTGCATTATTATTTGGAATATTGGAACAAAGAGGACCACCAGCGCCGGCTAACACGCACACGCTCAACCCTTCATGCATTATTCACAAAGCACCGTTCTGCATTTGGACCAACAAACTAACACAAAGATGCATCGCACCAAAAGTGGAAGAAAAAAAAAAAGAAGAAAAAAATTAGCACGATGACAAACGCTTACTGTACAAAAGGGAAAATAATTACACGCTATCCTGGCATCCTCCTCTTTCAAAAATATGCAGTGGGATCGCAACAGGACAAGTTTGATGAAAGCTAATTAGGAATTTTAAACATAGTAGTAATTACAGAGTCTCTCACTTTCTTTTCACGCACACACGGCTAATTATCAGCTCATTAACACCCCAACCGAGTCCTACTTATTCACTTACTCACATACAAACAGGGGAGGTGCTGATTTACTTTATTCTTTTCTTTTTGTTTTCTTCAGACACAGGGTAAATCTTTCTACATGCACATACACAGAAGCAGGATTCATAATCTCAGACTGTAACAAAGTCTAAGGTCAAACTAAACTGAAGACGAGGTGCAAATCCTGGGTTAATCCTCAACAGTGTCAAACCTCTCAGCTTTATCAATTTTAGAAAAGAAAAATGCTTGTCTTGTGGAAGAATTTGACAGTTACATTTTACTGGAAAAGTAGCCCCAAATCTCAGTGCATTTCAGATCTGTAGCAGAGATTAGGTCATTTGCTTTTTAAAATATGGAAGATCTCAGGATTTCTCATCAGCCAGCTTTAGGAGAGTTTCCAAATTAAAGAAATGATTGATGCCCTGTTTACTGATCTTCAACTTTCTCCACAATATTGTTAGAGGTACAAAGTTTGAGCCAAGTTTTGCCACTTTCTGAGCTGTCAGTAGTTGGGTCATTACATAATTGTGGGACTTTTTATATCATATTTGACATTTTTGCTGTTTTCAGGCCTAAAATCAACATGGCCGCCTATAACCAAACACCACATGGCATTTTTAGAGATTCTTCTAAATATTACACTGGGGAACACTCATTTTGTTGCATTTAAAAAAAGACTTCTATAGTCAATTTGAGTGTGCTGATTTCAAATCTGAAGTCGGTTTTTGTCTGCAAACTACAGATTTTATGCAATTTGACATTTTCATTTATTTTTTAATGTAAAAGAACACACTTTAGACTGTGTTTTGAACTGTCTAAAGAGTCTCCATTCAGCAGGACTACAGTAAGGTACGCCCAGTTCTTTGAGAAGCCCTGGGATGTCATGGCAGTAAACCAACTGTCTTCTGAAAAGAAGGTCACAAAAAGCTGGTCACGCTTTCTGAAATATGATACTTTAACAGAGTGATCAACAAGATTTCTGCCTTGTAATCTTGATGCCAAAATCTCTGCTGCTTTCTTTGAAAGACCTAAATCCCGCACTAAATCATTCAGTTCAGCCTGGGGAGGAGGTTTACGCAAGTTCACATTTGTACAATTTTATTAACCTCAAATTGCATTCAAACTAGAGCTTGTAGAGAAAAACTAATTTCAGATTTGAAATCAGCGCCTAAAACTCCTTCAGAATCAGTTAAAATATCCAATGCAACTCGAAGTTACTGAAGAAGTGTTCCCCTGTGTTATACATACAACTGAACACAACTGACTGAATATCTTGTTGGTTAGACAAAAACAAGCAACATTATCAAGATGTTGTAGTTTAGGCAGAGGTGGACAGAGTAGCCAAAAAATCGTACTCAAGTCAGAGTAATGTTACTTCAGAATAATATTGCTCAAGTAGAAGTAAAAAGTAGTCATTCAAAAATTACTCAAGTAAGAGTAAAAAAGCATTTGGTGGAAAGACTACTCAAGTACTGAAAGCACTGCGTATATGTTTGACTGGCAGTATGCTATGAAAAACCAAGATTTGGAAATTTGTGTTTCTTGTGCCTGAACTCGTCATTTTTTAAAGATGTTATTTAATTTTGCAATTTTTATTTTATTATTTGGAAATACCAGAATTTGCACATTATTTTAAATTTTTGTCTGTCTGATCACATCATTTCTAAAGATATAAATCAGACATTACAGTCAAACAGTTACTCAGTACTTTCACTACTTGAGTAGTCTTTCCACCAAATACTTTTTACTCTTACTTGAGTAATTTTTTGAATGACTACTTTTTACTTCTACTTGAGCACTATTATTCTGAAGTAACATTACTCTTACTTGAGTACGATTTTTTTGGCTACTCTGTCCACCTCTGGGTTAAGGAGTGTGATCATTGTTGACTGCTTTCCAAAATTTTGAAGATTAAATAATAAATCTGTCAATGGCAAAAGAATAAGCAGAAAATACAGGATTGAATGCAAATCTGTCCGTTACTGAGATGAATAAACTCCAGTTTTTGTTTAAACTACAACAAACTGTACAGCTGGATGAACACAGTTAGCTTCCATTTAGTAAACAATGACCCCAGTGCAAAACTGAAAAATGAAGCGTGTCTAAAGCTGAGAAGCAGATATAATGTCATGTTCAGCACATCTTAACTCTTCCTGGTCTAACGACACAAAAACAGCGGAAGGAGGCCGTAAACGTCACTGCATCGCTGTGAGAACACGCTCTGACAGACATGGAACCGCTGTCATCCATCAGCTATGTGGAGAAAACCCAAACACACACACACACACACACACATGCACACACACCTCCCATTAATCAGGGCTGCAGGTCTGGGATATTTCAAGCTGCTTCCTGACCAGCGGACATCGACAACAAGGTAAAAGGGGAGGAAACTGCGAGATGGGAGTCGATGAGATGAAACAGCAAACACGAGGAATGATTGATATTTATCACGCCGGCTAAACTTTATTAGAATTTCAGAGTTCAGCAGACTGACTCCAGAGTCATTTGTCAAAAGGAGTTTGATGGATGGCAAACGTCTGAATACCTGCCACAGGAACTAAACAGCCAACGCCTGAACATTAGGCGAACCACAAGGCGACGCCCTGGTGGAGCTGCTGAGCGTAATTACCGTATAATTACACACTGATTGGTAATTAATAGTTGGGTACAGCCTCCACAGTTTCATAATATCAACCAAAGCTCTTATTTCTGCAGACTAGGAGATGATCACAGGCCACAAAACAAAAGAAGGGAACACAGAATTCCCAAAGAAGGAATCGGGGTAATTTTGTCTTTCATAAGAGGCCTCAAACAAAAACGCAACCTCAAAATTGGTGGAAAAGCTTCTTTTTTTTTTCAAAGGCAGTAGAAACTCCTGCAAATAATTCTTCACTAATTCAAAGAATATTTAGTTGAGGAAATAATAAATCAACACATATTGATAAAGAAAATGTGGAAAAATTGGGCTAAATTGAAAAGTCACAACTAATGGCAGCTTGTCTTTTGTGTGGTTTTTTTTCTGCCATTTTACTGGACAGACCTCATTTGCAACCTCACAGCGTCCTGACTGAATAAGGAAAATGAAATTAAAAGATCCTAGATTCAGTTTGTATTTGGAAGGACTGTTTTCAACAAAATATTAACTTGCTTTTAAAGAAAATTAAGTGATGTGTGGCTCTAAAAATGTCAAAAACTGACATTTTCTTTAGATGTTAGGACACTAAAAAATAAAATGCATAAAAGTTGAATGGTTTCGTTACTTGAAGAACAACATAAACGTGATGAATGCATCTTAAAAAAGGATCTCTGAGTGTCGTAAATGTGCATGTGAATCCTTCTCACAACTTTGCTTTTACTAAAATGAATTATCATTAACACCATTAATCTGACAAGAATAATTCCAAAAAAATCGGAAAATGTTAAATTCATTAAGTTCCTATTTAGACAATTTCAATGACACACTCAATTATTTTTTCTTTAAATAAACTAAACTAGCTTTGATAAGCATCCAAGTGACATTTTTAGGTATTTAATTTTGTTTTTGATAGTATTAGATGATGTACAAACACAAGAAGCTTCAGAGGATAAAATCCTGAGATGTGGACGAACAAAACGAAATCTATGATTGTGGTTTCGCCCCGCTGCTTTGTCACATCTTTAAAAGAGCAAATGGAGTCGAGAACAGCCCAAACTACCACACATTTAAAAAACACAGCCTGTAGTGATGTAAAGCTGCGCTAATATATGATAAAAACATCCGAAAGTGGAATCTGCTCAGGCGGATTGGCCGAGTCTTGAGGGAACCGAGTCGACTCTGAGCGGAGGTCAGCGCTGAGGGTCACAACCTCGCCGACAAAGCCAGCCAAGTCAACACAAAAAAAACACGCCAACAGCAGAATAAATGAGATTCGAGCCTCAATATTCCCAAACTGACTTTGTTATTTGTAATTTTCTCTTCCTTTTGAACAACAGAACAAACACATTCAAGCGTCTTTAAAGCTCGAGATTCTGCAAAACAACAAATTTATTAAGAGTTCAATTACTCAAAGGAGAATTTACTGTGGAAAAAAAACACTATTTACTTTTATAAAAAATAAAAGAAGCGTCACTACTGGGAGTAGAAGGTACAATTATGACATTATTTCATGATAATTACAATAGAATCACTTCATTTTCATTTATGCTAATTCATATTTCCAGGATTTATTGTCAATAATCAGATAAGATCCTACATGTTAAAGTATAAAAAAGTATATGAAGCAAATAAGATTATCTTCACTTTACCTACCGACTGATTAAAAAACTGCTCATTTTAGTTTATCTAAAGATTCAGTAATAGAACGGCATTTCATTTTGATTTTTGACATTTTGCTGATTATATGTCTGTAAATTTATCCAAAAATATTTTTGAAAAATTGTGTTCTTACTTGTAACAGTTTTTTTAGACTACAGTACTTTACTTGGTCTGAATAACTGATCTGAATACTTCTTCTACTAGTGTTTGTGATGTTTGGTTAAATGATTTAACATCCACTATTAATAATTAACTTCCTGTTCTGCTGTGATCTGGGTACAGTAAATATCAACCACTCAGTCATGTGGTTAAAGATCTGCTGCCTTGATAGTTCTACAGTTTAACGTGTCATTCCAGTTCATCGTTTATAGAAAACAGCGCTCATGATCCACTTTTTAAAGTCATTCATCGAACAAAAATGAAGAGTTGCTGGTTTTGTCTTTTCAAATGTGAGGATTTTTTGGATCAAATTGAGTATTTTGAGGGTTTTTAGACTGTTGGTCAGATAAAAACAAGCAATAATTTGAAGACTGTGGGTTGTGGTTTAGAAGTCTGATCACTGGCGACCGTTTCACCGTTTTACCTCGACATTTTAAAGATTAAGCAATAAATCTGTTAATAGAAAAATCTCAGCACCCTTTATTGGGTATGTGATCATATTTGGTAACTTCTGCACACATTAAATACGGCGTAGCTCCTGCCTCTCAGTGAGGTGGAGAAGCACGTGGTCTTCACTCTAGCTTACAGAACACAACATCGTGGCTTTTGACCAATCAGCAGAGGCCTGGAACTTTCTGTTTTCTCCAAAGTTGGAAAAAGATGGACTTGCGGATTGGTCCTCAAAACGTCAAAATTAACCATAGCTATTTGACAAAACTCACAGTGATGATACATTTCTTGGATTTTTTTTTTAGCCGCTAACAGACAAAGAATAACATATGGTGACTTCATTGACCTTGACTTTCAACATGAAAATTAACAAGACGACATGGTCATCAATATCCCCCGCCACATGTGATGTCTATGAGTCTATATCCAAAATAGTGATCAAGGGCCATAACTCTGTTAAATATTATCGCACAGGTCTCATTTTCAAACTTGATCAAGGTGTCCATGGTGTGAAGCTACACTCTAAATTTCGTAATCCTAGCTGTAATAGTTTCCGAGAAAAGCTGTCCCCTTCATATGAGTCTATATCCAAAATAGTGATAAAGGGCCATAACTCTGTAAAATATTATCGCACAGGTCTCATTTTCAAACTTGATCAAGGTGTCCATGGTGTGAAGCTACACACTAAATTTCGTAATCCTAGCTGTAATAGTTTCCGAGAAAAGCTGTCCCCTTCATCTCGGACGGACGGACGGACGGACGGACGGACGGACGGACGGACGGACGGACGGACGGACGGACGGACGGAGGCCAAACCTATATCCCCCTTTCCACTTCGTGGTGGCGGGGGATAAAAATGTTGAAAAAGTCACAAAAGAAAAAAAAAGTTTTATGTCCTCCAACAACACTCTAAGGTTGAAATTTTGAAATTTTGAATGCCAATCCTCAAACTCTGACTGATATGAACCGGAAGAATAAACTCCACAGACTTTATAAACGTCACAAAAAATTGAACAGCTGATTAAATTCAGTTAACTTCCCACTACCAAACACTAAATACACAAACTTTGTCGTTGTCACATTTGGCATTTCCTCTGCAGCCTCACAGTTTGGTACAAATCTGTAGCTTTTTTAAGTTATTTTTTTGGCTTTATTAGACAGGCAGGAAAGTAGGGAGAAGACCTGTAGCAAAGAGCCGTGAGCTGGAATCGAACCCGGGCCGCTGCAGCACCTGTTCATGGGTCGTCCACTCAATCAGCGGAGCTACCTGGGTGCCACAAATCTGTAGTTTTAAGTTAAATATATGCACATTCAAGTAAATAAAGGTAAAAGTGTGTCATGTATAAAATATTATCTTTAAGAATTATTACATTTTTACAAAATAAACTAAAAAATGAATCAAATAAGGAGTTAATTTGATCAAAAGCTTTCGAGACATGCTCTGACGTAAAGTGAAAACTGCAGCTCCAGACACAACGAGGCATTTTAAGCTGGTCTGAACAAGGCCTCTCTGGTTTTAAAACCTGGAGCAGAAACACAACATCCAGCCTTTGAAAGCTTCAAGGCTGACTAAAGAGAGAAATGAGAGCACAGAGCAACCAGGATGATGTTTCCCTCTCATTCATTTCTTGTTTCATTCACAAAGTCGCCTCCACTACTCTGCTGTCTGCCTGTCAGCAGTCTGCCTTTAATGATGGCGCTGACGTCAACATCTACGCTCTGCTGCCCTCCAGTGGTCAAAATGTAGACTGTCCACAACAATAACAACCACAAGAACCAAAGAAATTCAGAGTTTCACTGCCCCAAGCCTTGTACTTGAGCATTTTGTGATGTTATAAAGTCCATCAATAAGATAAAACAACCGTATTCTGTATGTTAACCCTTTGAACTCACAGCTGGTTCTGGGCATTTTTGCTACCGTCACATTTTTACTCGCTGTGGGCTCCTTTTTTACAACAACATAAAGTCCTGCACCTTTATGAAAACAGCACAAGCATGGCTATAAGTACAGAGAGTTCAAACTGTCTTTTATTTGCAGGATTACAAGGCAAAATTTAAAAAAAAAACAATAATAGGGTCAATATTAATTGAGGGACTTGAAATCCATGGGATACATCTTGCATACATTTTTATTAAAAGTACAAAAGTTAATGTTTTTTTCTGTTCATTATGATCATGTCTTTACAAATTCCATAATTATTTGTTATGGAAACAATCACTTATTAATAAAAATGAGCGGATATCACTAAAATGTCAACTAAATAACCGTCTGAATTTAATAATTAGCACCTTCTAATTAGCTAAACTATAATAAAATGAGTTTATTCAAAAACTGTTTTTATTGTGTTCTTTTTATTAAGTGGAGATAATCATGAGCGATATCTCTTTTTTGGTAATATGTCAAATTTTATACGGAAAGTTGTATCTGTGTCCCAGAAATCACTCAACTGGTTATAGGCGGCCATGTTGATTTTAGGCCTGAAAACAACAAAAATGTAGCTTAGCCGCGCTAGACCCATGCTCTGAAGACGCAAGGGTCTAGGCACGCTCGACAGGGAGGGAGGCGGGTTAAAAGGTTGTCTATCAAATCACTCTGCAGCAATTGGGTAGGTATACAACCAATCAGCGCAACGAATAGGCTCCTAGAGCGCCGGAAATCAGAGGACGCGGTTGCTCGGTGAAGCCTTATTTATACAGTCAATGGGTGAAGCTCAAGTATATTACAGACATGTTAACAGAAAGATTATTCAGAGTCGGTGCTAATGGAGCTCAACGACTGTTGTTTTTGTTGTCGACCCTGGCAGAGAATTCGTTGCCGTGGGTTGTTTAGCGTGGCTAGGCTAGTTGTTTCCGGTTGTTTCTGTCAGAATTGTCGCGCCTCTGTCGTCACTTAGTTACGCCCGCCTTCTGACTCTACACTTCATGGTGATTGGTCCGGCCAGTTTTAGGAGCATCCAGCCTCGAGCCTTATGGAGGGTAACTAGACCCACCCTGGTAGAGAATTAAATTCGTTGCCGTAGCAAAAATGTGAATTATGATACAAAAAGTCACGCAATTATATACTGACCCCAACCTACTTTTTTTCCTAAACAAAGACCACAATCACAGACAGTTCTGTTCAAGGACTGTTGGAAAGTTGAAAATGAGACGAGTCCTTCTGTTTCTGCATTTTATGGCTTTCTTAAATAGTGTACTTTGGTAGATCTTTTAAAGATAACATGCTTTTCACACCTATTGTAGGATTTTATGGTTTGCAGGGTTAAAGGATAAACATACAAACCTCCATCTCAGTCAAGAGCTCACAAAGCCAAGAAGGCATCATATGAATAATCAGTTCAGTTAATTAGCTCGTTAATTCATTTCACTTCACACATGTGAGTGTCAAGTGAACTCATAAGTGTGAAACTCCCTTTACTTGAATGCAAATGTCCTCCTGAGAACTGAGGAAAAAAAAGTATGTTTCAGTTTAACTTTTTTGGTGATTTGTTGCCTTTTTGAAGCTAAAACCACAACTTAGATCTCAGATTTTAGATTTTACAGCATGTGTGACACTTCAAAATCAAAATAGGCTGACGAGAAAACAAGAACGTCATTCCATTTTCTAATGAAACTAAATTAAACTGAACATGAATTAAGCTCTCAGGACGCCTGCATTTTGCTGCAGTCCCCATTTTGTCGCAGCATGAAAACAAAGTTTCCCTCATCTCACCCAATCACATGAGATATCATTGGAAAGGTCAGGATGTCTTCTATTGAGCACATCAGGGGTTAGTAGGATAGCTCTAGTGAGTCAAAAACAAATGTCCAGCACAGAGGACATAAACGAATGGGCTGGTCTCAGAAGGCGTCACAGTGATCTCAATTGCAACAAAATTATCAACATGAAAACCTGCTGAGTGAGAACAAGGTCTGCTAGTTTCTGCTAAATGTTGAAATCCCTACTTCCATGAGCTGTTATAATCAGACAAAATGCATAACAAGACAGAACATGAACCAAAGCAGCACTCACAGAAGTTTCCGGGAGGCTGTAAGCTGTGTTTGGTCAGGGTGCACCAGCCCACGGGGAAGATGTCTCTGGAGTCGAACGGACACCAGTAGTCGAAGGCGCCCCGCCAGCCGTCAAACATGACGAAGATCTCCTGACCTCTGACCTCCCCCACCGTGGCTGGACAAATCAAGTAGGGGTTCTTCCTGTCCACCGCCTCCAGCTTCATACCAGGCTGGAAGTAGTTCTTAGCAGGACTGGCTGGTTCCTGAACACACACACGCATATAAATAAACACACAAACAAACAAACAAACACTGCACATTCACAGCTTTTGTGAAAACAAGTGAACCGTGAACATAGAAGTAAAGTGATGCACAATAAAAACCAAAGTCTGCACTGCATCAATCAATTGTAAAAGTGTTACATAGTTCTATACATACTTTTTACACGTTTTTTTTTTTACAGATTTGTAATAAAACAAAAACTTCAGCATCATTTTATGCTTTTTCAGGTGAAATATTTTTCTCTTTCTGACCTTTTAGACGCATTAAACACTGCAGGTATCTACTGGCATTGTGTCCAAACAACTCCAGCATGAGCTTTGATTTGTGAGTGGCTCCCCCTTGTGTCTGTACTAATTACTGCAACAATCAGACAAAAAATAAAACTTTGCCATATCTTTATATTTTCCAACCTGGCTTAAAAATTTAGTCAACTATTGTGCTTGATATAAAACTAACTGTATTTATTAGGTGTAGTAAATTGTGTGTGTGTTTTCTTTAAAAGTGTTTATCATTGCTGTGTGTTGTTTATTTCATTGCTGTTTTTGTAAGTTGACTCAGTGTCCTTGTCACCCTTCAGTGATTTCCTGACTATGAATAAATGTTGTATGAATGAATAAATACATGTAAAAACCCTGACTTTGAAACAATAACGACACCTTGTTTTCACTGTTTGTGCACCTCAGGAACATTTGCTCACAATGTGGATTCACTCGCAGTATTTTTGGCAAAATTTTGAATTTTTAAGTGTTTTTTTTTTTGTTTTTTTTTACCTTTTTAAAAGCAGAGGCGGGGGCCATCTCTGCACCGCTGAGCGTCCGCAGGAGGAACATGGGCCACGAGGAGGCATTCATCCTGAAACCTGTGAACAAGATCAACATCATATGTTTACAATGAGGCTTTATCCCCTTTACACCTGTGGGAGTATAAGAGGGAAACGTTGAAGATCAGTGAGCAGTGCGTCTTTCAGGTACTCTTGGATTTCTGTAGAATTTTTACATCAGTGCAGTAAAGTATTTCTTGGGTATCTTGATTTTATGCTGGTCAGGTCTCTGACGAGGTTTAAACTAGATATTGTTTTGTCAGGAATTACTTAAAGGCTCTTAACTAATACAAAGAGGCCTTTTGAATAGAAGACATCTGGATCATGTCACAGCATGAAACATGCAGGTAAATAATAAAGCTAATGACACCTGAATTCCATTTAATTGCTTCAGTTTTAAGGTCCTGGTAATAAGCTACATCCTTAGTCATTTTTTCATTTAAAAAGATTTAAAGCAAAATTATTTCTGTCCAGACGAGCATTTTAGAATAATTTCAGAAATAATGTTTGTCTATACTAGGATCAGTATAGAATTGCAGGACTTTTTGTATCATAGGTGACATTTTTGCTGTTTTCAGGACTAAAATCAACATGGCCGCCTATAACCAAACACCACATGATGTTTTTACAGAAAGATTCTTCTAAATATTCTATATACAATTTATTAAAACTGAAATTGAAAGTTATTTATAAAGATATTGTAGTAAACCTGTTGACTACTTTATATTAAATAAGTCAGAAAGCCTTGGAGTCTGGCCAGTCTTTTCTTCAGGAGGAAATGACATCATCTGGAGCAGGTCATGTGATCTGGAATTAACACACTTCCTTGAGAGGTGTTTTTGTAACGGGGAACTTAGTTGAAAGTGATTTCTCGGACACAGATACAATTTGCTATTTTCCATCTAAAATTTGCTACATGGTCAAAAGAATAAATTTGTCATGATTATCTCACCGTAATAAAAAGAACACAATCAAAACTATTTTTAATAAGCTCATTTAATTATTGTTTAGCTAATTAGAAGGTGGTTGTTACTAAACTGGGATCGTTATTTAGTAGACATTTTTGTGATCTCCAGTCAAGTGATTGTTTCCATAATAAATAATTCTGGAATTTTAAAGACATGATCATAATGAGCAGAAAAACATTATTTTTTTTACGTTGTGTGTGTGTGTGTGTGCTGGTAAACAGAAAACAGAGTGGGGTGGGCTGCTTGGTCGTGGAGTCATGTGACAGGGGCGTGACGAATCGGAGCAGAGAAGGCAGTGACTGCAAGGAGCCAATGAGGAAGCGGACATCCATGACTGTCCACCTTTCTCCTTTCTCAGTTTGTACGTCCTCAATTTCTCTCCTCCTCGCCTCTCGGTCACTCCCACAAGCAGAGGAAAAACGAGGCATCCTTCAGTGAGATTCAGAGCAGTCATTTCAAAGCGACCTCCATCAAATCTGACACATGCTGCAGCTACACCGTCTGTGCTTTGCTTTGTTACAGCCTGCTGCTGTATTTCATGATCTCTGTTAGAGGAGCAGAACATTATCCACGATGTCTAATTTGAATTTATTTGCAATGCAGCTGAATGTGACGAGAATATAAGATCTCACATTATTTAACCCTAAAATGATGCATGACATGAAATTATGCAGCACAAATAAAAAGTGACATGATTTATGCCTGATTTAGAGAAATATGACGGTATATTTATGCACCCCTGCTCCCCACATGGTTTGTATGTTATGTTACATGTGCAGAAGAGACTCATCGGATTCCTCCAGGATACACCTGTGCATCCTCTATCCTCAATATGCATTTTTGGAGCTGAGACCTACTTCAAGATGCCACATCAAGACTGATTTCCAGATCACTGACAGAAAAGAGGAGACAAGGAGGCTCAAAACGGTAAAATGAATTAAGCTTTTTGTTTCCAAAAGTCTCTGTTTTTCTCCGTCTACACTTCATCACTGCAAAAAGACTTTCTGAATATCTTTACCATGAAAAATTTGTTACATTTTCAGTGATTTAAAACTGTATTTCAGCATGGACAAATAGCCAAAATGGATGTCGTCAATGAAAAAAAAACTGACTGAGTATAATGGAGCTGTAGTTGATGTTATTGTGCTTTTCCTGCTACTACAAGTTCAAATGTGAAGAAGGCCTGTGATTCTACTTGCTAAGAACTAGAATTACCCAACTTCCAGTTCAAAAACATGCACTAGACTGAAAAAACTCCACATAAACGCTACAAAAAGCTCAATCTTGTACAAAAACTTTGACTCCTCTCACCCAGCGGCGGCTGCAGCATGTCTCCGTTCCTCTCGCAGGTTCCTATTGGCTGGATGTCCGACGAGTCGACCAGCCGCCAGAAGTCGTTGGTGTTGTCGCTGCCGTCCAGACGCAGGCGCAGACGAGTTCCCATCATGCCCATCACCGTGGCGATGCACACCGAGTTAGAGTTGCGAGGATCCCGCGCCTCCAGTTTCATGCCGGCTTTGAAGTCATTGGAGGGAGGAACTCTGGACTGAACGGGGACAAAGAGACCTTCAGTCATCTCTGCTGGTTCAACCGGCTCGTATTATGTCAAAGGTGGGAATATTATGCAGACTGGAAGCTCAAAATGACCGTAAGAAGGAAAAGCCTGCCAATAATCTTCATTTTTGTTATCGATAAGAACTTTCTGACTCATTTCTGACCTGTTTGTTCCTTTTGAAGATAAAAAATTGTTAAAATAAGAGTCATAAATATGATCTTTTGGAATAAAAGACTAAACATAAATAAGAATCTCACAATGTTGGTCACTAACAGGTGTAACCAGCAGCATGAATTGTTTGCTTTGGGCCATTTTCAGCTCTAGATTATCAGAAATAAACGTCCAAACTAACTGAATGAAACAGCAAGACTCAATCTGAACTGTATTTGATTTGTTTTTGATTGTTTTTGCAAAAGAAATGGAACTTCTTGGCACAGAGAAAAAAACTAAAGACGCTCTGCAGACAACATTTGCGGTGGTTTTGGTCTAACACTAGGAAAGATCAGCAGAGTAGTTCTTTAACTAGGCAACAACTATTTCTTAAACAGAACAGCAACAACAATTATCAACTCAATTAAGACTATAATTATTGATATTAAAAGTAAAGGGAAACACTTGAGGAAGCAATCCGAACAAAGGGACCTTAAAACTGCATTTTAATGATCAGATACCTGTTTGAAGCAGGTGGGGGACGCTGCAATGGAGGAGGTTTCTCTCAGATATTCTTCCCAGCTGAACGGTTCTAGTAAAAGAGATTTTTTTAAAAAAAGTGAATTTCTGATCACTGAGACACAGATGCAGTTACAGGAAGTAGTGAAAGAAAAAAACAGTAAAAATATCCCTTTATTATTATTATTGACTAGAAAAAAACATCTAATTTAGTGCTGCAACTAATGACGCATCGACTAATCATCTGAGCGCGATACGTCATCAAAAGCGGAAGTGAGCGCGCAATGCAACAGAAATCACCCTCCAATTGGAGCGCGGAACACGGACGGACATCGACGCTGCATCGTGCATATATTATGTATGCACGATGCAGCGCTGATGTCCGCGTTTAGATACAGCTGTATAGTAAACGCTGACATCCGCGTTTACGATAGATCGCGGATGTCCGCGCTGTATCGTGCATACATAATATATGCACCATGCAGCGTCGATGTCCGTCCGGTTTCCCCGCTCCAGTCGGACGGTGATTTCTGTTGCATTGCGCGCTCACTTCCGCTTTTGATGCCGTATCGTGCTCAGATGATTGGTCGACACGTCGTTAGTTGCAGCCCTAATCTAATTATCAGTTTATCTGAGTAAATTAAAAACAGTTAGCATGTTTCTACAATGGATTGTAACTAAATAGAGAGAAAAATGTTCATCTTTTTTTGTACAGCTGATAAATCTGCACAGCGTAGGAGAAAGACAGCAATAAACGTTTGCACAAAGAGAGTTTAAAACATTAGTGGAAGTCCTCATAAACTTGCAAACCCTCCTGAACTTACAGCTCAACATGTAACTTATGAGTGCTTTTCTTAACCTAAGAAGACAAAACAGGTGACTGATCTCTGCAAGCGGTGAATCCTAAAAAAAAGTAGCTATTAATTCAGAAAGCTTAATGATAGGATCAACAAGGCAGAGATGTGAGGAGCCAACCGTTGGATTTGTCGAGGGCAGAGCCTGCTGTGATGCTGCTTCGTCTCTCCTTCTTCTCCTCTTTTTGATCTGAAATCAAAACGGTGATTGAAGCGCTCATCAGAACTCAGCAGCTTCTGATGCACAGGCTACAATTACTGCTAGAACGAAGCCAACCAAACACTTCTGAGAGTCTCAAACACCAAAAAATAAAAATAAAAATCTAATTAAGTTGTGGAAAACATGAGTAAGGATTTTGATCTTTTCTGCGATGTGTTTGATTCGTGGTGTTAGCAGATCTGACAGCGGGTTTACCTCGGTGTGGTGTTCGGCCCATGATGACCGCTGCAGCTGGAGTCAGATCTTCAGGGACCTAAACAGACACTGGAGACAACACGGTCCAGAAACATCAGCCACAATACGTGCAAAATCATTGCTCTTCAATACATATAGATGGGCACAGCGTTATTTGCCACAGCAAGAGGAATCTGTGCAACATCTGAATCTTCACATGTGGAAGAATCTGCACAATATCAGCAGAATTTACGTGACATTTTTGTTGATGTTCCCAATGCATCTGCAGCATCACTTTTGCTGCTGTAACGCTGCATTTTCCCATTATAGGGTTAATAACGCTGATCTCAACTTATCTTATTCAAATCAAATGGGTCAAAATATAACTGCAGGACTTGTTGCAACATAGTTAACATTTTTGCTGTTTTCAGGCCTAAAATCAGCATAACTGCCTACAAACAAACACCACATGGCATTTTTACAGAAAGATTCTTCTGAAATATTACATTACTATTACTATACTACTTTATATTAAATAAGTCAGAAAGCCTTGGAGTCTTCCAGTCTTTTCTTCAGGAGGAAATGACATCATGTGGAGCAGGTCATGTGATCTGGAATTAACACACTTCCTGGAGAGGTGTTTTTGTAACGGGGAACTTAGTTAAGTGATTTCTCAGACACAGATATAATTTATTTTCCATATAAAATTTGATATATTGTCAGAAAAGAAATATCTGTCATGATTATCTCACCTTAATAAAAAAACACAATCAAAATCTTTCTTGAATCAGCTCATTTTATTATTGTTTAGCTAATTAGAAGGTGGTTGTAATTAAATTTGGACTGTTATTTAGTTGACATTTCAGTGATATCCAGTCAATTCTTATTAATAAGTGATTGTTTAAATAATAAATAATTCTAGAATTTGTAAAGACATGATCATAACGAACATAAAAAAAACATCCCATTTTTTTACTTCTCATAAAAATGTATGCAGGAAATATCCCATGGAATTCAAAAGCCCCTTGATTCTATATTGACTTTTCTGTTTGTCTATAAAATGTTTCCACAATGTTACATAGTAACAAAGCAAGAACAATGCAACATTTAGAAAATGAACATTTTTAGAGAATTTCATACAGCTTTTAGGAAAAACATTCTGGGAGCTTCAAGAAAACTTCTAGTACGTTTCTAGAACAAAAATAATTCTTGCTGGGACTGTTTTTATCTTAACTACATCCTCTCTAACATTATTTTCCTGTTTAGTCTGTTTTATTCTTTTTTAGCCCATTTTTATCTTCTGCTCCATTTTACTCTTTCAAGTTTGATTTAAACGACGTTTTTATTTTGTCTGGTATTTTTTTTGTATGTCAGTGTTTGAACTACTTTCTTGCACCTTAAACTTTCTTGTAATGTTGTGATATTATTGTTACTGCCAACAAATCCCATAAAAACACCAAAAATCAGCACTAACTCAGTCCTTCTCGTACTATCTGTGCAGCTGAACTCTGATAACCTGCTGCTGTTCGTCCTATTAAAACACGATGATCCACTCGGCTGACACGTTCCTTCGTTACCACGCTTCAGTTTACTTTGAGCCGATCCTTCTTACGCCACCTTCATGCTGCTGCACACACACACACACACACAACAGGATCAAATGTGTATTAATCCACAGCTAAAAATAGTCCCCAACAAACACAAGATTCTCTGGTGTTTGAGTGACGTTTGCTGAGGCTTCAGTGCTGCAGCTGTTTTAGGAAATGACTTTGCTTTTATTTGTAATGAAGTTAAATATATAGAGCAAATAAAAGTTGGAAAATACTCTTGGATTTTAAGGGATTTCAATGAAATTTGTGGAATAGAAGAAAAAATAAATGATCTTTCCTTAAAACATAAAGTCTTGCTGCAGTTTTTTACTTCAGGTTTAACTGTGCTGCTGTAACAAGTAAAAGATTGTAATATTATTTACATATTCTAAGCATAAGATGTAATCTGAGACTCACAACTAGATCACAAAAGTCACAAAGAATGCAGAAGATCCCAATGAAAACATGGTTATTGTTTGTGTTGCTATAAATCTTTATGAACTCCTCTGGTCTACAATGTTAAAATTAGCAGCTTTGCAATGTTTCTAGGATTTATTCCAGATTTGACTAGCGAGTATAAATGAAATAAAACTGTTACCACACTGTTTATGCTGAAAATCAGGCCCAAAACTCCTCATCAGGTCTACAAAAGAACTGATCAGCATCGTCCTGCTTTCTGCAAAACCGGCACAGAGCTCAAAACCAAGCACAAAAACAATCCACAGCAGCGAAAAAAAGCAACACATTCCAAACAAAATCCCCAACAAAAATGGCAGGTTGAAACCTCCCCAGAAGCCAGACAATGTCTCCTTCCCTTGTGCTGCAAAGTTTGGAGCATCTGCAGCGTGTTGTGGCCGTCCCTCCCTCTGGAGACCCCTTCTGTCTCTGCAATGAATCCCTTTCAGTCCGGAGGAGCCATAAAGATTCCAAGCTGCCATAAAAAGCCATTAAGACGTGTGGATGTGAGACGTCTGCTGGCCGACATGAAAAGGATTCCAGCTCAGCTCGTCGCTTTGCTGCAGACCGGCTCAGTGTTTGCTCTGCTCTGTCCGCCTCACTCAAGAGGGTCAGACAAAACTGCCCTGCAGACCAGGAAGCACTTAATTTTTACGACCTCCATTTCCACCACGGCTGCCACTGATCTGGGATTAGCTTAATGTTCACAAACCTGAGCAGTCTGAAAAACGGCCGGGTGTCAAAGTGTTAACTGTGTTTGTTTGTTTTATGCATTACTAAAAGCTGCTCTGTTGTTTACCGAAAATTTCCCAACAAAAACGTTAATAATCTAGTTAGACTGCATTATTTTACTTTTTTTCAAGGTATGGTTTTTGCGCAAATAACTTGGATTTCACTGTGTAACTTCACAAAGCAGAATTATAAAACCATTAAACTGAAGCTCCGTTGAAGATGTGCGGAATTTAATAGAGCAATGTTTGATTTCATGGCTAAATAATTATTCTGTCAGTTCTTTTTGCAATTAACAAGCTGAGTCTATGTCAAAAACTAATTCCAAGAGCCCAACAGGACAAAGTAGTCTTTAAAAAAAAGCTAACAATATTCAACATAGAATGAAATAAAGCAGCAGATCCTCACAATTATGAAGCTGGAAGCAGCACATTACAACTTATGATCAAAACTGTTGCTTCTGTTGACCAGTTACCAATGAAAGAAGTGATAATGTTATGCTCTGCTTCGGCTGCAGCACTGAAGCAACAAGAGCATCTTCATCTGTAGTGCTGTTCTGCTGACTCCTTTCTATTTCACATCTATAAAACAAAACGTGTTTCTATCACTCCAGTGAATGTTTCTGCTAAAATGAGTGGAGTTCTTATGATGTCAGCATGAGGCTGTGCTGCTTTTCTGCGATGTATTAGATTGTAAAGTGAAAATCTTAGAATGCGTAGCGTAAAAATTGAACTGATCAGAAAAACAATTAGCTGAATAAGTGATTATGAAAGCAGATGCAGGTTAAAGCAAATCCTCATCTCTGCTGTTAGGTGTTTTTGACAGAAAGATTCATCTTTTATGCTTCTAACAGTTATTAAAAACAGAAGAAAGCTGCAAAGTCTTGCATGTGAAAAGACAAAAGCTGCAGATATCAGCATTTTTGCTTCATAAATAATCAACTCAAAAAGTCCATCTCTAACTGAAACTCTACAAAGTGACTGTAAATGTGCAGGTTTATCCTCCAGCGCATTATTTCCTCTTTTGTTTAACCAGCAAGTCTAAAACCAGAAACATATTGACAGATTCAGTTCCCTGTCATATAAAGAGAGTAAATTTTTAACCTCAAATGCCAGCTGAATAATCGAACATGAAAATAAAGAAATCCTCATTACTGAGGACCTGCTGCTGCGGTTTTTGACATTCTTACTGTATAAATGACAAAAGATTCATCCTTAACCAAACTGACACTGATGTAAAACTGAAATTCTTGCATTTAACAAACTATAAACATTTTCACTTCATAAATAACGACCAGCTAAAAACATGAATCTCTAACTGAACTCTGCAAAGCGTTGGAGTGATTAGAAATGTGCAGGTTTAGCCTCCAGCACATTATTTCCTCTTTTGTTCGACCAGCAAGTTTAAACCTCAAACATGTTCACAGATTCAGTTTACTATCACATAAAACATGTAAATTTTTAACCTCAAATCTCAAACATTTACAGGTAACCTCCTCAAAACGAGGCTGTGCTGCTTTTCTTTTAGTTATTAGACTAAACATCCAAGAATTTATAGATAAATAATGGAATTAATCAAGAAAACAATTAGCAGAAAAATATAAAGGTCTAAAGAAATCCTCATTACTGAGGACCTGCTGCTGTAGGTTTTGACATTTTTACTTTATAAATGACAAAACATTCATCCATAATCAAACTGCCAGTGACATAAAACAGAAATTCTTGCATTTAACAAACAGTAAACTGCAAATATTTTGCATTTCATGAATAATAATCAACTAATAAACCCATCTGTAACTGACGGAGTGATTTTAAATGCACTCATATTCACTTTTTACCCTCCAACATGTGCTTTCCTGTTTTGTGCACAGGGCAAAAGGGTGACATTTCTTTTTCTGTTGTTTTTAAGAAATAATTTGACAGTAATTGGATCAACCTGCAAGCCTGGACTGAAACCATCCTCTGCTTCCTCTGTGACACAGGACAGTCTCAAAAACATTAAACATGTCTTAAATAATAAAAATAAATACTAATAAAAACAATAACAAAGCTACAAGGTATCATTAACAAATTATACTCAAGCATAAATAAAATGCAAAATGACTTTTAAAAAATTGTCCCAAATAACTCAAAATTCATTCAAAATAATAAAAGTGTGCCCGCAATTATTACATTTTGTAAATTTTTTCCATAATGACCCCTTTAAGGGCGAATTTAACCCTGCTGGTGTGAATATGTCCAAAATGACTCTAGACCTGCTCTCAGTGACTCACTTCCTGTTTTGTGCATGTGGCAAACAGGTGAAACTTATTTTTTTTCTTCTTTAACCCTCATGTCGTCCTGCGGGTCAAAATTGACCTGTTTTAAAGTTTGAAAATGTGGAAAAAAATATATTTTCGCAGTGAAACTTCTGATGTCCACATTTTCAACATTTTTGGGAAATCTTTGAACATTTTTTTTGGTGCAAAATAAAGAGAAATGCTAAAAAAAATACTTCTTAAGAACATTCACAAAGAAAATCTTTTTTTGAATGTTCTTAAATAAAATATTAGTTCACTGATATACATGTAATCACTATAGATATTTTTTAAATTTTTTTGGAAGATTTTTTACTCATTTTTAAAAAAAAATATTTACAAGAATTGTTTTGCCAAATTTGGGGGATTTTTTTTTTAATAATTATTGGAATTTTCTTCCTGAAGGTTTTGCAAATTTTCAGAAATTTGGGGATTTTTTTGCTGAATTTTTGGATTTTTTCAGACAAGGAAATAATATTTTTTGGTGGCCGTAAATGAAGACAACAGGAGGGTTAAGGCATCATTTGACAGTGATGAGATGAACCTGAAGCCATCCTCTGGGCCTCCTCCTGCAGGACAGTTTGGAGACAGAAGTGAGGATCACATTTCTGCAGGGCGTCACCTCCAGGATGGAACTTCTAGCTTCATGTCACACATTCATTCTGCAGCAAACTGTTTATCTTAAACATGAGTTGCATTGAATGGAAAGAAAAAAAAACCCTTAAGAGGTGGAGGAAAAGCAGCAGCTTGCATGTTGGGTAAACATTTCTTTCAGCCATGTGCACAGGCTGAGAGGAGCAGGAGGCTGGACGAGCAAAAGAAGGTGAGAATTAAAGAAAAGTGTGTGACGCATTTTCATTTTGGGTTCTGGTCACATTTAGTGGGCGGGACGGAGCTCATTATTCGGGCTAAAAGCAGCTAACGTTGCATTGTATCCTCATCATAGCAGGCTGCTGCTTTCCCCCGATCCTCTGCAAATCCTCCCCTTCCTCCCTGTGCAGCAAACAGCAAAAGAGCTGAAGGTAGCGGCTGAAAAACTAGAAGAAAAGCTGCACGATTCAGTAGAAACACTCTGCTGCCTGATCTATCAGAGCAAATGGAAGCAGAGAGAGAGAGAGGAGGAGGAGGAAAAAACAGAAGCAGCAGGATCGCTTCTGGTTCATCAACAACTTCCCACCTCAACGGGAAAAACAAGCGAGAGAAAAGCAGAGAAAGCTCGTGGTTTTGTTCGCGTTAGAGTAGTAATGAGACAGGAGCCGTACCGACCGTGTGAACAGGATGTTTTGATGGGAGATTCCTCACTTTCTAGCAGATGCAAGCCGCCATGTTCGCTGCAGCTCCGCGCATGTCCGCCGCGCTCTGCTCCAATTCACATTTTTCCGCTGGAGGTTAGAAAAAAAAATAATTGGAGAGGAAGGAGGGTTATTAGTCATTAGTGGCTTTAATAAGGCGGATATTGTTTGGTGTCGGGGGTTAATAATAAACTGCAGGTCGAGTGGGAACGAAAAGATTCATGTTTGGTGATTTTCATGCAAGAGGAGCTGATGAGATTTAAATCTATCAGCAGGTACTGGAGCAAGAAAATAATAGGGACTAATTATAAAGAGCAATGAAAAAGTGGTAAAATGTGACCATAAAAATGAAAACTGAAAGGATTGATTCATATATATTCATTTAGAATATATAAATATATGTCTGAAAGAACACAAATTTTGTCCAAAATAATGAAAACTTGAACAAAATTGTTAGGAATTGTCACAAATGTGTCAAAAATTGTCAAAATGACTCAAAAAAATCAGAAAATGACTCACAGAATGTCCAATATGATGAAAATTTGCCCAGAATGTCTAAGATTAGTCTCAAATGACTCTGAATGTTCAAAAATGACTTGAAACATTTGTTCAATACGTCAAAAAATGTTAAAATGGCTCAAAAATGTTATAAAATAACTGAAAATATGTGAAAAATAATTAAACAATACTAAGATTAGTCTCAAATGACTCTGAATGTTCAAAAATGACTTGAAACATTTGTTCAATACGTCAAAAATTGTTAAAGTAGCTCAAAAAATGTTATAAAATAACTGAAAATATGTGAAAAATAATTAAACGATGCTAAGATTTGTCTCAAATGCCTCAGAAATTGTCAAAATGACTCAAAATTTTGCATAATGATCCCTGTAGGAGTGAATTTAACCTTGCTGGTGTGATGCAATTTGTCCAAAATGACTGTAAACCTGCTCTAAGTTACTCAGTTCCTGTTTAAAATGAAAAATGCATTTCTCTGAAAGAACTCAAATTTTGTCCGAAATAATGAAAACTTGCTCAAAATTAAGATTTGTCCCAAATGTGTCAAAAGTTGTCAAAATGACTAAAAAAAAATCTGAAAATGACTCACAAAATGTCCAATATGATGAAAATTTGCCCAGAATGTCTAAGATGTGTTTCAAATGACTCCAGATTTTCAAAAATGACTTGAAACATTTGTCCAATAACTCAAAAATTGTCAAAATGACTCAAAAAATTTCAAAAACAACTCACCATGTGTCCAAAATAATGAAAACTTGCCCAAAATTTTTGAAGATTTGCCTCAAATGACTCCAAAATGTCCAAAATGACTTGAAACGTTCAATGACTCAGAAATTGTCAAAATGACTAAAAAAGGTACATAATAACAAAAAAATGTGAAAAATAACTCAAATTGCCCAACAAGATTTGTCCCAGAAGCCTCAAACATTGTCAAAGTGACTCATAAATTGTCCAAAATAACTTGAAATGTGCTTCAAATACTGTCTAAATGACTCATGTATAAAATCACTCAAAATTTGTCCAAAATAATGAAAACTTGCCCAGAATTTTTAATATTTGTCCCAAATGACTACAAAATATCAAAAATAACATGAACCTTGTAACCAAACTTGCTCTAAATTACTAAACTCTTGCTCTTAGATTGATTTCAGTCATTGTTATCTTGTACTAACGCCATTAAAGTATAATAATATTATATATATATATATATATATATATATATATATATATATATATATATATATATATTATTAGGTTTTGTTATTATTATTATTATTATCCAAAAATGTCAAAAACAGCATGAAGTATGTCTATAATAATAATAATAGTAGTAATAACAATAATATTAATGATGATACTAATATTAATAATAATAATAATATAGCTATAAAAGTCATGATGTATCATTAGCTAATTATGCTGAAGCATAAAATTTTTTATACTTTTTAAAAAAAATGTCACATCTAACTCAAAATTCATTCATAATAATGAAAAATGTTCAAAATTACTGTTTGCCCCAAAATAACTTGAAACATGCATCAAATGACTCAAAAAAATTACAAAATAGCTCAAAATTTGTCTGAAATAATGAAAACTTGCCCGAAAGTGTTAAGATTTGTCCCAAGATGACTCATAAATTGTCAAGTGACTCAGAAAATGTCCAAAATGACGTGAGTATAATATTTTAATGTAAAATGTTATGGACAATATACTAAAACATTTTAGATTTTTATCATTAATATACTTCCATGCAGTCAAAGCAGGTTGTGGAGCGTATTTGAACTGATTCTGTTGCAGTTTGATCTGTAATAAGTGTCACATTTCAGATTTTTTTTTTAGTTTGGACACGAGCTCACACGCTGTGGTGTTATTCATTGATGTATGTGGGAAAAAAGTATGCAAATCACTGATACGAATGGTGTAATTCAATGTTTAGATGATCTTTGTAACTTCTAGCATTAAAGTTAGCATTAAAATGAGCTTTTTTAGGGTCATTTTGGCTTATTTTAAGTTGTTTTTTTAATCAGTGAGCATGATGAGCTCTGTCAAATAAGCTGAGGAATGAATAAATGAATAAAATAAAGCTCCCTGGAATCAATAAAGTTTTGTCTTTTTTATGCAAAACTCAAAGTATGTTTGTGTGCAATATATTTAGTAATTTAGAGAAGTAAATAATCTGGTACGTTCACGTGAAATGTGTTGGAATAGAAAAGTAATAAAAGTTCTCATGTTAAATTCCTTTTATGTATTTAACTGAATGTATTTACTGCTGATTATTACATCAAAGAAAACCTTAAGAGATGAAAAATATTCACTGCTTCCTCAGAAAGGACTGAAATTAAAGAGATTCTCCTGTGGTGAAACTGTCACTGACAAAATGTGAAATAATTCCCTTCCAACAGTCAAAATGCTTTTCTCTCCGATCACAAACGTGGTATGAAGTCTAGGTGAGAAAGTTTTTATTTGGCAATGATTTCGACCAACTGTTTCATATTTTATTAGTACGTCTCTCTGTGTGGCTGCAGCTTCTAATGGAAGATGAATATCTGACAGTATTTTACCTCACAGAAGGGGTGAATCAGGCTTCAATGCCACATGAAGAGCTGTTAAAATTCTGTATAGAGACACACGGACTCCATAATAACTGTAATTTCATGTTCATGCTTCTATTCCACTGCAAACCAGAGAATACAGAGAGAAAAACCTCAACATTTACCTGAGTTACTTTGCATATTTAACACAAAAACAACAACTTGCATCCGTTGACTTATGCATCCTAGTGTTGAAATCTTACTTTAAGTTTCTACACGATACTTTATTTAATGCACCACAGTGGGAATTGCGTAATAGATTTAGATTTTGAGCACACTATCACCTCATAAATTAGGATGCCCTGATAAATCCAATTATCCAGTAGGCTTATGTGTTCTAGTGCTGCCAAAAAAGGGTCGTTCTGCATAATAAGTAGTTCACTTTTACTTTGTTAAGTACACTTTACCAGCTGTGGAGTACATCTGCTGATAATACTGGTGCACAGAATCACACTTCACTGCAATATGTTTCTGCATATTTTACTCCTAAATGTGAACATTTTGAGAATAGATTTTTTTTGCACTAAAGCAAATAAAAAACTTGGATTTGTGGTTATTTATAAGTTATTATGCTGTGGTTTTACTGGTCTGGTCCATTTGAGATCAAATGTTGCTCCTTAACTAGAATGAGTTTGACATTTCTGATCTAGAGGCTGCAGTGTTTAACATAAACAATCTTAACAACAACTCCTCATTATGACGCAGGTCAGGTCGACTCTGTGAATCCAATGATTGATTGATTGATTGATTGAATGAATTCTCACTGATTTTTACCAATTATCTCAGCCATGGAGGGGAGGTGCAGGTGAGGCAGAGTGGAGAGGAGCAGCAGGAGGGTTTGCAGTCTGACCACATGAGGACCAAGGATGCACCAGGAAGGCTGATTATCAAACACATTTAATACCAAACAAATAACTGGATTCCATTTCCATCCCAAAGTTTTATTTCATCGAAGCTCATGGTGGATGTAAAAGAAATAGAAAAAAAGAAAAGCAGTGGTGGAACGCGCAGACGTCCGCGTTCCTATTGGCTGCGCGCTGCGTCGCTCAGAGGGAATGACGATTTTTTGCTGCTATAACCAGCTGATGCTGAGGCTGTGAACACGGAGCCTCTGAAGAACTGTTGACGGTACATTGACACCCTGTCATTGGCTCGGTGCCTGCGGATTCGGTCTCATCTCCGTCCAGAGACTGAGTGAGTAGAAGATTTGATCGTGTCACGACGCACAGGCCCCGGGTTGCTCCCCTCCCTCCACTCCTGTCGCTCCACATGATGTTTCTTCGTCTTCCCACATCATCATTTTCATGGGCATGATGCTGTGTGCCTCACAGATTCAGCCTTCTCACCTCACCCTGGCGATACATCACATCTGCAGGTAAATTTTATGTCTTTATTGATTTGTTTTATCCGGCTGCGATTTGGGGGTTTTTCTGTTTCCTACGTGCGTAAAAATGACATCTCACTGTGAGGTTCGTGGATAAATGCTATTTGTGGATCTCGTTGTGCAACACTGTCGTGAACATGCTCCGTGGACCAGACCACGTTATAATGTATGCACTGGCTGCTGTGTAGGCTGAGAAACGCGTGGACAGCGATGGAATGATGGTGCGCTCCGCAACGCAGCGACCAGAGAGACGCAGTTTCGGTGCAGAGAGAGCAGCATTACTATCTCCCCTCTCTCTCACCCTCTCTCTCTCTCCCTCCCTCTCACCTCATATACAAACACACGTACCCTCGTGCACGCGCATGCCTATTAAATTCCCAAACTCACTTATTGGTGGTTTTCTTTTTGCGCGCACAAACCAACAGGCGTCCGCTGCAGGATTGATGTTCTCCTTTCATTTCTATCAATATTCTCAGTGATGCTTCCACCTGATTTCCGTTTGGTTGCAAGGTTGCAAGCTGTACCCATTTTTAGGAGCACGTTTTCCTTGAGTACAAAACCTGCTGCATCCAGCTGCAGGTTTGTTTTGTTAGAGCATTCAGTGAAGGTACAGTGATGGATGCAGTCAGTCTCCAGTGGCAGCGGCATATCTGTAAATGACCAGCCATGGATGGCCTCAACATCCACCTCATCTCCTCCTCTGGAAACACTAGCTGTGTGGAATGTACACTGCATAGGAAAACGCCCACACACATGAGCCAAATCAACATTAAAGTGTTTTTTTCCCCCCTTTCTTTTTGTGCTGCTGAATAAATCACACAAATGAAGTTGGACTGATACTGCCAGAGGCTTCTGTGGTTCCAGTCCAACAGCATTCAAATTACAAAAGAGGCATTTAATAATCGTGGTCAGTTGTTGGATGTGTGACAGGAAGAGATGTAAGCCTTCAGATAGGATTGTTCTTGGCCTTTTTTATTACTACAAGAAAAACTAATAATATTGCATGTATGTGCATGTGTATAGAATATGTTTTTGGAAGCTGAATGTGGCAGCAAAAGAAATATGCGGGTAATTATACATTGGGGAAGTGCAGTGGACCCTATAATAAACCAGAAGCAAAACAAAGACACAGTTTTTGAGCCGATGATGGCCCAAGCTTGAAAGTCAGGGGATCACCAAAGTTATTACAACTCATCCTGAAGCGGAAATGAATCTGTGAGCTAAATGTCATTACAGTTCATCCGATAATTGTGCTGTGAGGCTGTTCTGAAGCACGCAGAGCTAAATTCTGAATATGCTAGCATGCTGATGCAAAGCAGGCGTAATGCTCGTCTCGTTCAAGGTCTAGTTTGCCGTTGATAGTTAACACAGAGGTCCATATGGAGATGCTTGGAGAGCCGATAGCTTTGCAGGTATTTGTTCGTGAACTAAATTAATATTCTGACCTGATAGCGCACCAGATGAAAAGTGGAGGAGTTATTGAAATTCACTGTGAGAGAAGCATGAATGTGTGCATCAAATCTAACACATTATTGGTTGGTTGGTGAAACAAGTCACCCAGCTGGTGGCAGCAGAAGAAGAGTCAGACCCAAATCAGTACATTAGGGACCTATGTTTGTACCAAGAGTTGTGCCAAACCGTTAAAACAAGGACCACTGCTGATAAGTTTTATATTTACAACTGTATAACTGCAAAAAGCACTTCATAATCACTTTATTCAAACCGAGGTTTACAATGATGCTCAGTGCGCTTTATGACCACTGCTGCTGTTGGTTTGGTTTAGATGTGTTTATTTATTTCAGGGAGGGCTGGTGATGGTCACACGCATGCACTAAATAATAAGATATTTGGCTGCAAGACTAAAATATGCATTAATCTCATAAAGTGTTGACACCCCTTCCATGGAGTTAAACAATGAGAATAAATGCAGACAAAAAACAAAACAAAACAGATGTGTTTATTTATTTAGTCATTCTTAGATTGTGTCTGTTTGGTCAGCAAAGAAAGAGTTTCACTGGACAATTGCCACGTTTACATGAAACCTTTAATTCCTCTTTAATTGGGAATTAAAGTTAGTTCCGCTTTAAAATCTCCTCGTAAACACTTACTTCCGAATTAAAAAGTTAATTCTGAATAAACTTAATTCTGAATAAATTACCTGGTTTATTCGGATGTTAATTCCGAATAATCTAATTCCTGTGTACTTTCTATTTATGTATACAGTTAATTCCGCTTTAGGTAATTCCAGTCATTCTGTGCATGCTTGGCTCCTCACGTAGCGACGTACACGTTCTGCGACAGAAGTAGTACGTCATTGTCGAGTTGCTGTTTCAGAACGACAGTAAAAAGCAAAGCGAAAAGCGTGCTTATTAGTCGTTGCTGCATGTTGTTGGGGAAAAGAAATGCCACGGTAAATGGAGTTAGTTTTCTTCCGATAAACAGGATCACGTCCACTCCCTGTCCAATCAGAATCCTTTCCAACACCCAAGCGTTAAAGCGGAATGAAGGAAGTTAAATAAACGTGCGGTCCATGTAAACCTTAATTCAGAAATAATAATTCCATGTAAACGCAAAGCACGAAACTTTAATTCCAAATGAGTTAATTCTGAATTAAAAAACTTCATGTAACCGTCTCCACTGTGACCGTCTGGTTTTCTATGCATAAGACAATAAACCTCTTGAATCTTATTCAATCTTTAGAGGTTTTACTGGTCAAGTAAAAACTCTGTAGGAGAAGTCAGCAGGATTAGGTTTCATCCTCTCGGCACCATGCATATCTTTCACTGGATTTTATGGCGATTCATCCAACAGCTGCTGAGACATTCCAATACATAATAAAATATAACTCTCACAGTGCAGCCAGTGCAGTGTTTCAGGGTCACCTGTAGGATTTATTTTTCTGAGACCAACAGCGTCTACAAAATTTCACGTAATATTCTGTTGACATGCTTCAGCAAACTGCAACTTTAGAGCTGTGAGAAGCAGCTAGGCCTAATAGTGCCGCCATTCATTAAACGTTCACTCTGGACCGTCGGCCGTGCAGCATCCTGCAGGTTGATTGGAATAGATGGGACAGCGATCTATGTGGAAGTCATGCTTAATTCATCCATTATTTAAATGTGTCCTCAAGGAAATGTTGCCTTTCTGTACATCTACGTGTCCTACTTAGCTGCCATCTGTGCCAGGGATACCACCAGCATGCAACCGCCTGTGCAAGCCATGATCAACATATTTTAACACTGCTCTGTCTTTGTCTTCCAGGTTCACTCGTGTGGACTTCTGGATGGAAGTACAAGACGAACATTAAGACATGGAATAAAGTGACGACTGACAAGACCTGAGTCAGATCCGTAAAAAACAGAAACTGACATTTAAAAGATTCAAAATAAGTCTGGAGAGTGAGGAGGAAGCGAGAAGCCATCGTGGAAGAGGAGTGAAGATGGGGTGTGGTCAGACTCTCACCGTGGTTCTCCTGGAGTCATCAGTTCGCCGGTCAAAGCAGGAGTCGCCTCGCTAAACAACCCGAGCAGCTCGTTTCACCTGCTGGAGGAGACCCCACTCTTGGTGATGTGATGAATAAGTTTGAAGTCCTTGGCATTGTGGGAGAAGGTGGGTGGTTTTACAAAGCAGATCTGACTGCATGATTGTAAAAACTAAGGAATGCTGATGTCCTACAACTCTACTCAGAGCACTGAGGACAGATCCAGTGTAGTTTTGTCATGAGAATTCACATCATACAGCTGAACTCTACACATAGCTGCTGTCAGATGTCATATATCCTACATTTCTCCTTCTGAACTTTGCATTTTTAATTCAGTGCAGATGGATTTTGAGGGAGTTTTGAGCCTAAGAGGTCGGGGAAGTTTGTCATGGAGTATGACTGTCCTCACAAGGAAAATTAAAGCTTTAGATGTTTGTTTGCCACATATTTTCCTATTAGTTTCCTTTATTTATCCTCCAGACTGCTCAGAAAAGCAGTCCTGAACCCAGATCATGATCAGACATTTCCTAATCCCTGTATTTCCCCGTCCCTTCACTTATCAGATTTGAGTAAGAAGCCTCTTTGTTTCCTGATCTGCTCCAGTTTTACTTTTCTCTTCATGCAAACTCCAAACATCCTCCGTGTTTAACTGTTGTCTTGATAGTTTCCACAGCACTAATTTATCCTACTGTGCCCCGCTGTTATCCTCACTACTCTGCTGCTCTGAGTTTCTTCTTTTGAATAGATACTGTTTTTTTCCCTAATTATCTTCACTGCTTCCATGTTTTTTTAATCCATGGTTTAGTTACTGTCCTCTGGTCAGCAAGAAGTGTTAAGTTTCACAGACTTTAATTAAACCATGCTTGGGAAAAGTAGAAGGAGCTGGAAAGTCAAAGCAGAAAAGTCGCTCCATAGCACTGATGGAATTAGAAGTGTGGAAATGCACAATATGTTTAATTTACCGTGTGAGCGATCAGATTAAAGGTAATTCCACCTCACTTAAAAAGGTTTTCACCTTGTGAGCATGAAATTATTTGGATGCCAGATTTTGTTTGAGAGTTTACAACAAAACTAAGGTATGACTTCATATAAAATAGCTCAATTGTTCTTTTTACCCTCAGTGTGAGCTTTACTTGCCCGTATTGTTGGATTCAGTGTGCATAAAAAAAGCTTTAACTGTCTTGCTCCCATATCCAATGACCTGTCATTTGTCTGTGTGCTTTTGGTGGCTCAAGGTTGTTTATAATTTTGCAAGAAACTGTGACCAATCTTCTGCTGTGCAGAGGATTGTGGGTCAGAATGGCCAGAGAAGCATGCAAACAAATATAGTAGGGCATCCTGGTATTTTTGGTGTACGAAATTTGACATACAAGGGTTGATCAAAAAAGTTCCAAGACTGTGCCTTTAAACATCAAAACCTGATTTGAGTTTGGCAGTCATCCCATCTAAGTAGTCTCCTTGTGCAGTGACACACCGCTCACAGTGCTTCTGTAACGCTCCCTGGACGTCCCTCCATCTAAACATGTCAAACACCATCTGCAGTGAATCACCTAAACTGTGTCAACATGGTGACCTCTCAACCTCAGTTTCATTTTGGGAAAGAGGAAGAAATCACAGTCAGCCAGATCTTGTGTGTGCATGGTGGAGCGATGATTGTGTTGCTGTGGCTAAAAAATGTGTGTGTTATCATTACCGCTTTGTGACACCCACATGCATCACGCCACTGCTCAGGTCATTAGCGCTGAATGTTCTCCTTCAGATACCTCCGGATGTTACAGCAGAGCTCTGCCTTGACCGTCTGACCCCAGGAGATTGATTCCTGATGCACAAGCATGTGAATGTTGAAGAAAACAACCAGCATGTTCCTGCTGCGCTTCCAACATGATGCACTTTGTACAGTTTTACAAACTGTGAGTTCTTTCACTGTGAAAACTGCCATTTTTTTGCATCACGTCACCAGTAATGGTCCTTTACATGATCGTCGAGTGCCGACTCTCTCAGAGTGAGATGTTTTCTTCTCTTTCCCAGTTTAATCTCATCATCATCATCATCATGTGTCATCTTCGTTACAAAGGTTGGCCACCATAGATCTCCATTTGTGTCCATTATCCGCAGCTCTCTTCTCTTCAGTGTAGGACTGTGTTGGACTCCGCCTCTTTATGTCCTTTTCCCTCTCTGCCTTCCTCTTGCATGTATTCCTCAATGGTGCCTTCAGGAATTATGTCATGGAGCTTTCCAGCACTGCCACTTTCTCCATGTAGTTTCATCTACATGGAGAAATTGAAAGTACCAGTAAAACTTGTGAAACACAGCTCCAGTGGTTGATAGCGTGATACCAAGTCACATCCTAACTTATGACAGCTGCTGCTCTGCTGATGAACATGAGCTCTGATCTTCATGCACCAGAAACAGTCTCTGATCTTATTGATCCACCCTTCTACTGTGCATTGGGACATAATGACACTCTGGTTTAATATATGGTGTTGTATTACCGCTGTTGGGATTCACACTGGGTTTACTTGACTTTCAGCGGTGAATTACGGTTTGTCTGTTAAAGGTCGAAGGTCAAGGTGGTTAGTTGATTCACTAAAGTGTTTCACTTAATCCTGAATGTGATCTTTAACTGAACAAAATCAACTATTTCTGCCCACATCTATCCAAACATTAACTCACAGCAGTGAAAGGTGCTGATAAATGCTCTCATCCTGCCAAGAGGGGTAAAATAAAGGTATTTTGGGCAACGAGATACCCGAGTAGGTTGGGAGCAACCATATGGTCAGCAGTGAGTTCCTGGCCGGTGAGACCTTATTTCCCTGCTCCTTTCTCTATATTTCCTGTCTCTGTCCACTGTCTCTATTTAATTATAGCCAAAATGTCCAAAACATCTTTAAACAAAACAAATTCATTAATTCCTTACCTGATTTTTTTTTGTTATTTTCACAGTGAAAAATTTACCATTGAGGGAAATTTCTAAAATACCGTGGTCGAAAACATCCGCCTCCTTTGCGTGCATGAGTACTGTATGTCTGTGTGCCTATGTGCTTCTTTGTGTTCATGTTCGGTCGACTCTTGGTGCAGTCAGTGACAACACTGATGGACGGCCCCAAAACGAAATAAATGAGGACTGAATTTTACCCAGAGCTGCAAATGACCCAAAAGTATTTCGCACGCACATCCTCCACACATAAAGCCATGCAGACATTATTTCTTGGATGGACATGAATTTGTGCTTCAGTCTTAACACACAAGTAGCACACAATGCTTACTGTACTGTTGATAATTCTCCCTGGCTGATCTACATCAGTGCCTGTCAGTTCATACTAATCACAAAGTTTCATACACAAAGAACTGCACTTCAATCAGGGAAGATCTCTAACAGCAGATTATGCTTTTTGCTTGTATTGAAGCCACCATGTGTATAATTCATATGTATGTATCAAAAAGTTTGCATAATTTAAAGTCAGTTATTTTCATCAGTGAGAATCCATATTTGCACATTTTCTATCAGTAATATTATGAATGCTCTGACACACTTAGCTGTTTAATAATATATCACTCTGTGTTTTAATTATTTAGAGTTTTGCTTGGGAAATGCTTTTTTTTTTTTAATGTGTTTGACAAATAACAGTAAATACCTGTGTCTGTGAGCCTCAGCTGGCAAAGCTATGAAGATGAGCTCAGTCAGCGTCACAGCTGTAGCAACTTCAGAACACTTTGTACTTTTTAGGCTCAACTCGCTGCATCACAGTTACTGAATTCTGTCAAAACCAAGAAAAGTGATCGTATCACTCCAGTTTTAAGGTCCTTACACTGGCTTCCTGTCACTCAGAGGGTAGATTTTAAAGTCGTGCTGCTGGTCTACAAAGCTTTAAATGGTCTAGGACCAAAATACATCAGGGACCTCCTGACTCAGTATGAACCACCCAGACCACTCAGGTAATCTGGATCAGGTCTTCTAGTAGTTCCTAGAGTAAAAACCAAACACGGAGAAGCTGCATTCAGCTTCTATGCCCCATATATATGGAACAAACTCCCAGAAAACTGTAGATCAGCTGAAACTCTCAGCACATTTAAATCCATTCTTAAGACGTGCCTGTTCTCAGCTGCTTTTGATTAAAGTATTTTAAATTATTTTAAACCTTATTTTATGACAGTTACTTTTAACAGTTATTTTAACTCTTATTTTATGACAGTTATTTTAAACAGCCCCTGTTTTCTGACCCATGTTTTTGATCTTTTTACTGTTCTGTTTTTCTTTTAATAATTGCCCTTGTTTTCTGACTTCTGTGTTTGATCTCTTTACTGTTCTGACTTTTTTTTAAAAAATGATTTCATAAATGTTTTCTTTTGTTTTTCTTTTAATAATCGTCATCCTCTGTTCTTAATGTCTTTGTAAAGCACTTTGAATCGCCTCGTTGTTGAAATGTGCTATTTAAATAAATTTGCCTTGCCTTGCCAAAAGTGAAGAAAAATCCAGGAAGGGATCTGATTTGAACCACTGGCTGCGTTTTCAGGTTTCCAGCAAGGTAGCCTTTACTTTCAGCTCATAGTTAGCTGAACAAACAGAGAATTTCAAGCTGTCTGATTGGGCGTTTCATAAAAAATACTCTTTGGGATTCACCGTTCTCTCATCACTATTTATGTGTGCATTCTTGTACCTCTAACTTGTCAAAGAAGCACATCTTTTGCATCAATAATTCAACCAGGAAGTTCATGTCCATTCGAGCCTTGCAAGTGCTGTCAACATGTATTATTCTGTTTCTGCGTTTGCAAAATGGGATTACTTCCTTTCAAGATTGATCAATAATCAAATGCACTTGCAACCAATACAAAAGCTTAGGAGTGCTCTGTCCAGCAAAGCTCCAAAATGTATCTGCACTTTCTGAGTATAAATAGTTTGAGAGAATGTGTTTGTTTCAGGAGTCTGTATCCATGTATGAGTCTTCAGATCATCTTTACGGGATAATCACGTCCATTAACAAACAGGAAACAATTATTCTGTCAGTATTCAACAAATACAGCTGCACAAAGCTTGTACTAAGCAGCGCCAAAAAAAAAATGTTCACAACAGTGACAGTACATTTAAATGAAAACGACTGAGCAAAAAGGGTGTGACTCTCCTTAAGACCTGATCTATACAAACCTATAAACCCTGCACAAACATCAGGCTGTGTGGTGCTGATGGCCTCAGAAACAAGCACAGACAAGTAGAATTAGCTGAAGTATAATGCTGGATGTGTGGTCTGAAGCAGTTTGGAAAGATATGGAGAATAATTAACTTGAACTAATGCAAGTCTGGCTGACATGTTGTGAAGACAGAGCTGTAAACCTGACGTTTAAAATATCAGTGGTCAACCGATTCTTGTTAAGTCTGTCGTAGCAAAGACACAAATCTACAGGGACATGGGTTTCCTTTCAGTGTGTGTGTGTGTGTGTGTGTGTGTGTGTGTGTGTGTGTGTGTGTGTGTGTGTGTGTGTGTGTGTGTGTGTGTGTGTGTGTTATTTGTCAAAGGTATAGGCATAAGTGTGTGTTGAGTGTGTGGGAGAGTACGTTTGCCTCCGCCTCACCTATTAACTGTTGTTTCTCTGGTGGTTCTCACCTACTGCACTTGTTTTTTATGAACCTGTTTGTCAGAGGTTTGGAGGCCGAAACATAATTAAGACGTTGCAACTTAACAACACGTCTCTGCCTCACTTTTTATTGATCTTTTGTGTCTTTCTCTCCTCTTCTCTCTCGTCCAGGAGCGTATGGAGTGGTGCTTAAGTGCAGGCATAAGGTAAGATGTCATTTCTGCACTGCTTTCATGGGAAAATATTCACACTTTACGCATTATTGTGATATGGGGCTGCAAAAGGGTGCAGTGGTTTGCGGTGTTGCAGCAACAAGGTTCTTTCTGGGTTGGAACCTGCTGGTTCGCTGTGGCTTTTCAGTGCTCCGAGTTCAAAAACAGTCCAGAAACATGCATAGTAGGTTCATTGTGATTCTATATTGAATGAAATGTCATCCACAAAAATGTTCTCCTTTCTGTCAGCATTTGAATTTAACGGACACAAAAAAAACCCTGAAAAAAATATTTTAAGAAAAAATCTATTTGAAAGAAACGACCAGATTCAATGCTGCAGACCTCTGGGTGACTTATTTTCCTCTCAAAAACGTGTTAAATTGTGATTCATCCACAACTGAGCGTCCAAGGTTGCATTTCTCTGTGTGTTAGCCCTGAAATGCAATAGCAGGGGTCAGAGATGCCAGACCCACAACAGGATAAAGAAGCTATAGCTAATGGATGGAAGGATAACTGTGAAATGAGGATCTTTGCATTTTTGTGCACTGAGAACAAAATCGGATGATGAGAGGGAACCGGTTGTACAAACCAACATTAACCTAATGATAGAGCAGATTCGAGATCTTTATTTGTGTCATGCTCATACAGTGGGCAGGGAAATGCAGTAGAACTCTTCCACAAGGATGTGCAATAACAACAAGACAGGTTTTTTAAAAACTCGCTAAAATAGAAGACAAAATAGTCAGAAGAACAGAGATTGGGAAATAAAGCGCAGTGTTGCAGTGATGTGTGTGTTTTCATGCATCTATCCTTGGTTACATTCCAGTCATTCTGCCTCAATTCACCAAATCCCCCAAGTCTGACCATCTTCAGTTTGACAGAAGTGATGTATATTGATTGAGATGACCATGTGTAAAATCTGGGGTCATGGGTAATATCAGTTTTTGAGTCGAAAAAGATTAAAGGTCATTGATTTTTGCGTCGTTTTCTTCACTCCAATCTGTGGATCAGTGTTTGAAGTGTCAAAACTTCAGAAATAATAACACATTTTTAAAGCTCCTATTGATGCTTATCACAGGATAAAAAATACAAATCTGCCTCTTAGGGTGAACAATAATGGCTTTATTGTTGGTAGAGTATTGGAATGGAAAAAAAAAACATGAACATTTTTTCATCTCCTTCTGAGTCTCTTTGTGTTTGTGTTGAGTCCGTTCTTGGGTTGATGGAGGTCTTTCATGATCCTCTTTAAGCATCCTTGTGTAGATGTCTTGGAGGATGTGGAGTGTTGTGCTTATGGTACGCTCCAATGACCTTAGAAAGCTCTGCAGGGCTCTTTGGTTGTGAGCAGTGCACATTTTCCACCGCACCAGAAGAGAACATCATCAGCTCTTACAATAAACCCTGATTGTCACTATATATACACACATATTGTCCGCTATGTAGAATCCTGTATAAGACCAGATGCACGCCAATATTATTCAGTCTGAGAACACGGTGGACCGTGTGGGTTCATTTGGTGGCTCTTCCAGAAACTATTTTTGCCATTAATGTAGTTGGTATGCAGGGAAGCAGGGCCTGCTGGTGTGACTCATGCAGCAGCGTCTACCATACATGCCTGCATGCTTCCCAGCTCTGTTGTGTCATCCTCTACCTGCTGTTTCTCGGCACAGTGTTTATCAAGCAAAGGCGATGTTCTCAACCTGTTCTGAGCTGCTAATCAGAAAGTTGTTAGGAGATTTTTTTTTAAAACAGAACTCTAAAAAAAAAAACCCCAAGTGTCAGCTGTGGGAAGATGATAAATGCCAGCTCAAAGACCTCTTTACACAATGTCATTTGGGCTGTCTGAGGAGAAACATGGTGACATCTTTGGTTGTCAATCCAAAGCAGTGGTCTTAGATTGCAATAAACCAAACACTGCCTGCAGCAAAATGTAGTATCGAATTCTCTTATTGTGATTGTTGGTCCAACTCCAACCAATGCTCATGCCAGTTTTTTAATCCTTGAATAAATTTTCCACACTTTCCTCCTCCAGCTTTCTTATAGCTTGTTGAAGCATAGAAGTGTCAGTTCTGTGGCCAAAACTTCTTCATTGTTTTCCTACTTTTTGAAACCGGAGTGATGCAGATCAATGATGTAAACCCACGTCTGAGCGCATATTCTTTTCTTTTTCTCTTCTTTTTTGTTGCATTGTATTACATGTTTAATGCCGTATCAATTTAAGGAAACTCATCCACATGTATCTTAACAGTCACACAGATTGTACTCAGAGTTCCTGTTTGCCATTTTTAGCCAAGTTAAACTGGTCACTTGTCACATCATGAGCTACAAAACTGGATTAATGTTGTCTTGTTCATTCATGCAACCTTCACTGTTTCACTAGAATGTTAGAGTTTGAGGGCAAACTTTCCAAACATAAGCATATTTGTGCATAAAAGGACACATTTGGATTCCAGTGTAGGAAGTGAATTTTACCGGAAAAACATGCCTTAAAAGTTCCATATGGTGAAAAGCTGTTTTTATTGGTTTTTGTGGTTGTTTTTACGTTGGAGGTGTAAGTAAGGACCGCTAAGATATGAAGAGTTTACTTCTGCCATTTCTCAAGCTTTCCTCTTTTACATAATTCCCAATGACTGAAATGCAGCCCATTAAGATTACATGTTAACCAACAGTCACTACAGTAGAAATATAGCTTGGAAAATCCAAACTGAATCTCCAATCTCCTTGTTAGGAGATACAGGAGAGTCAGTTTGGCATTGTGTGAATTGAATCGCGTTTCCCTCCCGGTACAGTTTGGTACGACCAATCATAGCACGGGAGGCGGGAGTTAATGCTGCGTCATCTTCAGCGCCTGGATTACCCATAAAGATGATGCCGGAGGAGGAGGAGTGGGGCCACCGCCGTAAAACAAGAAGGAGAGAGAGAGAGAGAGGAGGGGGGCCAAAGCGAATCTTTTTGTGGTCTCTTGGCGTTTTGGATGGCGTTAGTCGTTGCCTCTTTTCACTTGACGTTTGCGACGATGAGGAGGCAGTGGATGACTCGTTACTTTCGGCTTCTTGCCATTGTTTGTACAGAGGAAAATCCCGTTCCAAACGTGTGAGTAAATTTAAGCAACTTTTACACATACGCACCGACTTGGTTTGGCTCCGATTTAAAGTTATTCCTAACACCGCTAATTGTTCAGAAGGAGTCTTTTGTTGCGTAGCCTTTTAAAAAATAAGTGTTGTACTTGAGAGTACCCCATGTATTCGCAGATTTTTGTGACAAAAACGACAGTAATCATTCACCGCGACGCTTTCTCGGCTGCATGCCATTGTTGTTTGGACTACATGGACTACAAGGTCGATTTGTTTGTGCGTCACATCCGTGTTACGCTGATTGGTTCTTTCTCGTTCAAGCTGCATTCGTTAGCCCCTCCTTTTTGAAATCGTCTCGTATCATCACGATGCCAGACTGCCTTTATTTGTATTTATATTAATACATAAATAAAGTCAGTCTGGATTTTCCAGGCTAGTAGAAATACAGATTTTTATAACATTACAATGTCTGACAAACTCACAATACACATGATTTGAAAACATTTGTACTGGGACTTTGGCGATATTTCCACGTAAAACAACTACTGAGAGAGAAAGATTAAATAATGACAGAAAGTTCTGATCTCACACACTCATTTATGTTTGTGTCATCTGCTGTGGGTATTTCCTGCACACTGTCAATCGCAGATGCAGAGAGAGTCTTCTTCCTGAAGGGGCCCTGGACAGCAGCAACTCTACAGACACTCAAACAACCTGTTTAGAGCAGCTTCTAAAAATAGCAGTTATTCAATCACAGTAAATGAACTGTCCTCCAGTATTTTAAGCTGGATTTTTAAAAGACGCATCCTGGCACATGTGAGGCTTTTCTTTTTTTTTTGTAATTTGCTGAAAAGTGCCAAAAATATTGACCTTTGAAAGAAGACAGGTTGTTAAAATCTTAATATCAAAAGACACAGAGGCACATCTTTCACATTTAGCTAAAAATAACTCAAATAAAGAGAAAGAGTTACTCATCACAAAAAGACAAGTTGCATTCACCTATAATAAGACATGAAATCACTAAAAAACACCAAATAGTCCATTTACTCTATAAAAAACAAGACCAGCTAGGTTTTCAGATCAGTATACTTTTGCTCTGCAGCCTTTTAGCAGACTAAGTGAGGCTGAGAGTACTAAAATTAGCAAAGATGCGTTTAATTGATCAACAGTCCAAATTGTAGTGAACAGAATATTATTAATCTTTCAAAAGTTGCACCATATATATTTATTTTCTTGCTAGTTGATCATAATTAGTATTAAAATAGCATTAAAGTCCTTACACTGGCTTCCTGTCACTCAGAGGGTAGATTTTAAAGTCGTGCTGCTGGTCTACAAAGCTTTAAATGGTCTAGGACCAAAATACATCAGGGACCTCCTGACTCAGTATGAACCACCCAGACCACTCTGGTAATCTGGATCAGATCTTCTAGTAGTTCCTAGAGTAAAAACCAAACACGGAGAAGCTGCATTCAGCTTCTATGCCCCATATATATGGAACAAACTCTCAGAAAACTGAAGATCAGCTGAAACTCTCAGCACATTTAAATCCATTCTTAAGACATACCTGTTCTCAGCTGCTCTTGATTAAAGTATTTTAAATTATTTTAAATCTTATTTTATGACAGTTACTTTTAACAGTTATTTTAACTCTTATTTTATGACAGTTATTTTAAACAGCCCGTTTTCCGACTTTTGTTTTTGATCTTTTTACTGTTCTGTTTTTCTTTTAATAATTGCCCTTGTTTTCTGACTTCTGTGTTTGATCTCTTTACTGTTCTGACTTTTTTTTAAAAAATGATTTCATAAATGTTTTCTTTTGTTTTTCTTTTAATAATTGTCATCCTCTGTTCTTAATGTCTTTGTAAAGCACTTTGAATCGCCTCGTTGTTGAAATGTGCTATTTAAATAAATTTGCCTTGCCTTGCCTTATCTAAAATATGCTTTAAGTACCAAAGGCTGTTGTGCAGACTGAACACTCAAAGTGCTATTCTGGCCATTCTGCAAACTAAGTTTTAACTGTAACTGTCAAATAAAAAGTGTAATATTTGCCACAGAAATGTAATGTGTAGTAGTATAGATGAATAGTTAAAATGACCTAGAATTGCCTCATAGTACTGTTATTTCCAACACTGACGGATTGCTGACTGTAATTTATTATGAATGGTAATTTTGCGACTGCATACTTAATTTAGTACCACATACTATTAATTTATGAATATAGTGCCTTTAGATAATAAAGTCCTATATATAGAACTGCTACAGGTTTCAGTTAGAGGAAGAAAATCCCTCCCTGCCTTGATAGATGTACCCTTTTCATTTGATGCTTGCATATTAAAAAAGAAGAAAAACACAGGCCTAAGAGATGAGGCACGCTTTTGGAGAACATTTTTTGCACCCAGGAGCTTTTTAATTAGTGTGATTATTTATGTAGCACTTTAATTAATTTGGCTCCAGTTTACACCAAAGCAATCCAAGCAATCCACGGTGCAGTACAGAGTCCACTGGAAAGCATTGGAATGAATGGACACAGTGGTTTGTTTGGACTGTCTGGGGTTTTCCATTCCTCTTTTTGCTCAGATCTTTGGATTTAATGAGTTGGCTTACACGGGGATTTTCCAGACTGGCTTTTGAAATAGCCAAGTTTACAAACGTTGTGTGCAGCGATGATATTTTAGAGAGTAGGAAAAGTACATTTAGAAATTTACAAATGATTAAGGGATTCCAGTACACGAGTGGATACAAATTTCAAATCTAAATCTGTTTGCATTGTTCTGAATGAAGCATCAAACTGGTAACCTGCATTGAGAGAACAGAATTGGGGTTAATGGCAGATTACTATAAGCACCTGTATTGAGGTTTTCATTATTCAAATGATGTTAACTAAGAGTTTAATCCCAGGGAGAGCAGCAGTGACTGGAAATATGACCCGTATTTTCAATTTATAGTATGTCAAGGTAGGAATTTACATATTAAATCAAATGATCCACATCCATCCATCCATCCATTCTCTATACACCGCTTTATCCTCACTAGGGTCGCAGGGGGTGCTGGAGCCTATCCCAGCTGACTCGGGCGAAGACAGGGGACACCCTGGACAGGTCACCAGTCTGTCACAGGGCTACACATACAGACAAACAATCACACTCACATTCACACCTACGGACAATTTAGAGTGATCAATTAACCTCAGCATATTTTTGGACTGTGGGAGGAAGCCGGAGTACCCGGAGAAAACCCACGCATGCTCAGGGAGAACATGCAAACTCCATTCAGAAAGATCCCAGGCCCACCCCGGGATTTGAATCAGGGGTCTTCTTGCTGCAAGGCGAAAGTGATAACCACTACCCCACTGTGCAGCCATGATCCACATTGTGCTCAAAAATATATTGTAAAAACAAAAAACAGACACACACTTTTTTTTTAAAAATGTTAACCTTTAAACTAAAACCTGACAGTGGGTTTGTTATCTTTAAAAAAAAACAGACACACACCAGATATACGTCATTAATCATCAGCATGTTTAAAGAAATCAAAGCCTAAAGTCATAAGAGTTTATCAGAATCACTTTATTCTGCATGTCGTATTGAAAAAATGCCAAAAAAATGAGCTTAAAAACCTCAGTGCTGTGACCAGCAGCCTTGTGATAAAATTTCAGACACTTTTTGGTTGAACTGCAGGCTGTGTATGCAGAGCACACATGAGACAAGTATGGAAACAAATTAAAATGTCGATTAAATAACTTTCGCATGTGGAGCCCCATTTCTTCCCTGTAGGCATGTGGAAAACTATTGAGAAGTTTTTAAAATGTGTTATAAAATAAAGAATCATTTTTTTCTTTTCATGGCATTATGAAGACATTTTTAAGTTTGCTGTACTTCCAGTAATGCTTGTGCAGTTTCCATTGAGGTGCAGGACTTTATACCGCAGTGAAAAATGAGCCCACAGTGAGTAAAAATGACAGCAGCCAAAATCCCCAGAAATTGCTTGAAATTTAGAAGGGCAGTAATGTTTTTTAGCTGCCCTTTATTGGGAACAAACAGGAGGAGGTCATCCGTTTGTTGACACCTGAAACTTGCTTCATCTTGGCGCACATTTTGTGATTTTGTCATTTGTTAATATCTTTACTTCAAGTCTGCTGTGTTGCTTTTCTGTACACAAGATCCATCTCATGTTTGTGTGTCTTGGAAAAGGGATTCCCCCTCAGCGGCTCTTTTCAAATCTTCTATTTTTCATGGCTAAAGGGTTTTTTTTCCGTATGAAAGGGCTTTTCCTGCATAGAGAAACCCCCATTTAGTATTGGCCAAAGGAAAACCGCCAGTACCAGAACGGTAACAGTTGACAATATTTAATATACATACATAGTTTTTTGAACCAGTTCACTAATTTGGGGTTTCATTTACTCAAGCATAATGAACTTGTTTGTTCATCAGATGGTCAGAAATAACAGAAAAGCACACCGACTTCTATCAAAAAAAGGTAACGGAAACTCTTCATTTGTACTGTGTGGACCCATAATGCTTATTGTCGTGCCTAGACACCCCCCAAAGGGCCTTTCTGAGCCAGGAAAAACCCCGGTAGGCACCCCTCTGAGGCTAATTTGTGATTTTGGGTTCTATAAATAAAAATGACTCAACATATACCGCTGAGCAAAAATGTTGGGCAGTCATTTATCCTATATCAGTGTAACAGCTCATATTTATGAGTCTGTTAAGAAGAAAAATACAAAGATAAACAGTTGAGTTATGCTACCGAGCGATGTATTACCGTCTTATTTTTGACATGCACAGCACAAATGTCTATCAGGACAAAATTAAATCACAAATTAATAGATTTTTTTTGCCATTTACAGAACCTTTTCTTCAGCCGTTCCTTCCAGGCCTCATACAGCCTCAAACACCTCCGGCAGAAAGGTAGACTGGCTGGCGCATTATCTGAGAAGGAACATGTTCTAGAATAAATATTCATGCGGAGCGGATGAGGCAACATGTTCTCCTTTGACTACTCGAATCACATTTTTAGTCCAATTCCTTCCATGTGCACATTTCTGAACATAATATATTTGTGAAAAACACCTAACGCTGCACAGAGAGAGAGAGAGGACTATTGTAGGAGGAGTGACAGTTGCTGCAGAGTCAACAAGAAAAGAGAACACAAGAGATGGAGAGAAATTCAGAGGATTTGCTTTGGGAAAGAGTCAGTTTTATTCAAGATCGATTGCTTTTGCTTGATTTTAAGTGAAAATTATGGTTAGATTTCAGTTTGAAGATCTCGTACTCGACTTAAAAACAATCCAGATTGTTACTGCCTACATTGTATTATGGATTAAAAGGAATTAAAGTTGGCTGAAGATGGTTCATAATGAAGTTGTGAGTGCTTGATGTTTTCCCTCTAGTCCCTTTCTCTATACGTGACATTTCATTTGTGCATTTTTCATTCATTTTCGTTCCTATATTTGGACAAGTTCTCTCCACGTCCCGTTTCATGAAAATTTCAAACATAGACTGTATATATAGTGGACGTAGCATCTGGCTCCAGAATTGAAGCCAACCCGGAAGTGTCAAAAATTTGCAATATCACGCCGTCCGCTAGGGTTGGCTCCAAAAAGCTTTTTCTCCATAGACCCCAATTCATTTTTGGAAAAAATAAAATTTGATAGACTGATGTTCTACAGCTCAGGATTTTTTTCCCATTAGTTTTCATGGTCAAAATGAGAGATCAGGTGGCCGATCTTAAAATAAATCAATACTGAATTTTAAATAAATCGTTAAAGTTGGCGAAGCAAGGGGGCGTGGCTATACTTGATAGACAGCAACAGAAGCCTCTGCGGTAAAATGTGGGCGGGATAAGAGAGTCCTCAGCCAATCCTGCCCCTAGTTGCTCTCCGGTCCAGTCTGTTTGATGACGCTTTTTACGTCACTGGCTCCAAAAAATCCAAAACGGCGACCAGGAAGTAGCAAAATCCGGGCTTCATTTTCTCGGCGTTGAAACCAACGGGTGACGTCACAGTTAGTTTACGCCTGATTTCAAAAGAGCCATAAATTATATAGATTGAGTAAAATTCAGATATGCACACGCTCGCATTCTGCAGCCATGTACAAAATGACATGGTAAGAAGAACACGGCTGGAGAGGAAGTCGCAACCCAATGGAAGCTGATAAAAGCTAAACTAAAGGACAATCTGCATATCAGATGTATTAAAATGCAGAATGCAGCCGCCTGTGAATGTGGAAATTGGCTTTCGCGTCGTCCTGGTCTCGTCTTCTAAAGATGCTTGTCTGTTGTGTGGGAAAGGCTGAAGTGTTTATGCGCCGCTTGTTTGTTGGCTAAAGTCGAGTTCTGCATTTGTGAGACAGAAACATAGAATATGTGATCATTGGCTGCATAATTCATTCCATGCACATTGTTGCTTGCTGTGTTATTGTCAGAATTAGCGGGACAGAGAAAGTTTGAATATTTTCACGTGCATAGTTCTGGATGGATGACTAATCTGTCCACACGTAGAGAAAAGCAGCTGCAGAGTCCGTGGATAGCATCGACTGATTTGTGTCCAGCAGAGTAATCCTCAAAATGTTCAACACAATATAAATCACTGTTTGTATGCTGTATGAAAGACACCTTAGAGCCAGAAACCAGCAGTTATTGATCACGACTTCTATTCTGTGTCCTGAAAGCTCCAGGAGATGCTGACTGCTTGCAAAAATCACAGCAAAAAGACTGAAAAACCAACAAGGAGGGCTATTGAATCATTACATGAATGAGATATGACACGAATGAAGCATCCAAAGCTTTAAATTTTTCCTTTTTAAACTCTAATACTTCTGCTTGGACAGATCTTGGAGAGTTTAGTAACTTTATGTAGGCTTTCTTTACCCAAGTACATATATATATATATATATATATATATATATATATATATATGGCATGCCGTTTAGGAAATTATATATATAATGAAACTTGATATATATATAATGAAAGTTGATATATATATAATGAAAGTCGATATATATATAACGAAACTTGATATATATATAATGAAACTTGATATATATATAATGAAAGTCGATATATATATAATGAAACTTGATATATATATATAATGAAAGTCGATATATATATAATGAAACTTGATATATATATAATGAAACTTGATATATATATATATATATATATATATATCGACTTTCATTATATATATATCGACTTTCATTATATATATATCAACTTTCATTATATATATATATCAACTTTCATTATATATATATATCGACTTTCATTATATATATATCAACTTTCATTATATATATATCGACTTTCATTATATATATATCAACTTTCATTATATATATATCAAGTTTCATTATATATATATATCGACTTTCATTATATATATATATATCAACTTTCATTATATATATATATCAAATCTTTTTTTCCTACCGAGCCCCGGAAGGGACATGTCCGTATGGCGAAGCGACAATGAAGGACACTCACCCGGACGAGAATTTTATTGAGTTTTATTTTGAAATCGGCCTGAAATACACAGACATTCAAGCAGTGCGATGCGCTAAGAATCTGCCATGCAGACCAGCGATCCTGATAATGGTAAGTTTTATTTCTCCAACATCCTGCTGTTATCCTACTATGAATACGCTAGCTACAACAGTCCCACATCAGTATTATGAACGTTCCGCCAGCTAACGCGGTCCGGACACCGGATCAGTGATTAGAGGTTGGCGTTGAACTATTGTTTGCCAGCCAGTTAGCCGCTGGTAAGCTAACAAGCTATGAAACAACTCCTTATAAAACCGGAGGAAAGCAGCAGCAATATTTCAGTCCAAGACCTGTATTCAGAACCTCCCACGCTGTTACACAATGACCCATTAATCATATTACTGAACTATATGGTTATCATTGAAATTTTCCTTGAAGAACCAGTGAACTCTTTGCGAACACATTTTAATTTATGTGTTGATTATGTTTCGTATCAGTAATACAAGTCTAAAAAACTGATTCAAATGATCAAGTTAACACAATGAAGTAAAGAGTACTGGTAATCTGCAGCTATTTTCATAATTTCAAGGTAAAATTCTGATGTGTGATTTTCTAGCTTTGCAGATGTGGAAATCCAATGCACTGATTTCTTATACACAGATGCTTTTGGTGTTTTTTGTTGTAAAATAAAACAAGGCATTTATCACTGTTGGAAATTATTACAGGTATTATTTGTAACACTTTCTAACATTGTATGGACAAAGCAATAAATCAGTTAATGGATAAAATCATTTGTATTACAGATGCTATCAACAGCATGTCTTGTTCATTTTATTTAGTTGTCGGCCTTGGATGATGAGGTCCAGTTACCAGGAGCACTAGTCTGCAGCTTAACTGGTTCCGTCCTGCAGCTCCTCCACGCTGTCCTCCTCTCTACAGACCAAATCAAGTAAGATCTGTTTAGACTATGCAGACATCAACATGATCAGTATGTTATCTTTTGACCCATCCTAAAATCACAAAATAGAACATTTACTTTAAGTTAACTGTGTTTATGAAAATAGAAAATAATTACTGACAACTAGTACTTTTTGGTGCTTTTATGCAGGAAAAGGGAACCAGGAAGCTGCTGTGGATCCTCTGCAGTATCTGGAGAGGTCAGAGGAACGGTTCTTGGAACAGATCGGAAGACACCAAGACGTGACCTCTGCCATGCTCCAGAACATCCAGAAGATGAATGAAAACCTTGGTTGCACTGATGGGACGCATGGTGTCGGTGCTGGAGCAACTGTCCCAGAATTAAACTGCATTGTTGACTATTGGCTTTTCTAGAAAATAAATCTTTTTTAGTACTTCACCTGTTTTGTATTTTACTCATGCACTTTGGGTGAATAAACAGAAATTTGTGATGAGAGATGCAAATTTTGTCTATAATGTACAGAGACTTTATTCAGTGTTCAGTGCACACTTTTGTTACACACATTTTGACAGATAAGCAGTTGTGCTTTTCAAGCAGATTTTAGTCAGAAACATCAGTAGCATATATATATATTTTTTTTTTACTGTTACACCAATCTAGGTAGATAAACTGCACTACTGCAGCAGATATATTATTGAAATGTGCTTCTATTATGTGTCTACATACACTGCTCACAAATAGTTATTCAACTTTTGGGTGAAATTGATGGAAAATATAAAAAGTGCATGCTGTAGTGATATATCATAAAAGTAGGGTATTTAACTAGAAACATGCAATAGTGATTTCCTCATCTCAAAAAAAATTCTTGAATCAAAAGCTAACAACAGTGGAGGGTATGTCACAATAAAAATGTCTCAGTTTGGACAGAACAGCAGCCTTCAGCTGAAATCCAGTACGATTGTGTCCCACCAGTGGCGTGATCATGGATGTGTCCAGGCAGCAGCTGACCTCTGCCTCGTAATTAGCCTTAAGACCAGCTATAAAGATAAACATAGATATTATCATTATCATCAACATATGGTGCAGTTGTTTAACCTTTAAGCTATGTAGGGATGCAAATGTAGTCGAAGCTAAGTAGCTAAGCTAATGCTAACACGTTCAGTGTTCAGAATCAAAACATCTCTAAAAATTACCTGTTTTCTCAAACGTAGTCGCCGTTCCCTGTGACAACCATGAAGATAGATAGATAATCACAGAAGAGCTCATCTGAAGAGCAAATGTCCAATCAGGTTCCTGTTTTTGTTTGCCATGTCCTTCCAGGGCTCAGTAGGAAAAAGTCTGAATATATGGAATGGAACTTTGAATAGATGGAATGAAAATCTGAACATTCTATATTCCGACTTTCATTATATATATATCAAGTTTCATTATATATATATCAACTTTCATTATATATATATCAAGTTTCATTATATATATATATATATCGACTTTCATTATATATATATATCAACTTTCATTATATATATATCAACTTTCATTATATATATATATATCAACTTTCATTATATATATATCAAGTTTCATTATATATATATATCAACTTTCATTATATATATATCAAGTTTCATTATATATATATCGAGTTTCATTATATATATATCAAGTTTCATTATATATATATCGACTTTCATTATATATATATCGACTTTCATTATATATATATCGACTTTCATTATATATATAATTTCCTAAACGGCATGCCATATATATATATATATATATATATATATATATATAAAAAACTTTAGTGATTCTGTTAAATAAAAACAATGCTTAAAATGTAGCAGATCTGTCTGAATCATTTATCTATAAATTGCAATATGGGATTTTACAGTATTTAGACTCCATGAAAAGCCTCTTTTCAGTAAATTTCAGGGCATTTGAAGCCAGTCGTCTTATGCTGATAAATCTGCAGCTTACAGTGTGAAAGGTGCCACATCAGAGCGCAGCACACTCAAACATTAAATCATTAATCACATGCAGATAGCAAACACCAGGCAGACACAAAACAGTCAGGCTGATGTACCGCTGCACAGCGTCGTCCCTTTAGAACACCAGGACCTCTAAATGTACCAGGTAGTCTGAGTCAAGGGCAGCGAGTCTGTACTGGGGTATTAGCAGCAGCTGAGTCCAGATGCAGGTCTGTAGAACAGAACAGTCTGAGCAGGGAAAACATGCATCCCCTTCAAGGTTGAAATCAGTCCCTCCTTTACACTGTTTGCTAACATAATAACCTGGCACAAAAATTTAAGGAAGGAGGAGCAGTTTCCAGAGGTTATAACAGTCTTCTTCAAATTTGTGTGTATTGAGCACTTGCCGAAAGAGAAAACAGCATGTTATGTAGATTAAAACTGGAATATACGACGTATTTACTCACAGGCAGCAGTATTTCGATCTGGTGACCATATGCAACAAATGTGCATTTCTGTACTGTGAAGTTTTGCAGCTTTACACACTGTGAAGGAGACACTGGATATTCCTGGATGTAGTGTTTGTGTAGCAGGCGAGCAAGTTTTACTGCATGGAAGCAAGAAATAGTAAATGGTCTGCACTTACTGTATATAGTGCCTCTCTACTCAAAGAGCTTCACAGTGTTTCCCATTCAACCATTCACACACAAATGGCGACAGAGCTGCCATGCAATGTGCCTGCCTGCCATCGGGAACAACTTGGGGTTCAATGTCTTGACCAAGGACACTTTGACGCCGATCGAACCATCGACCTTGCCAGCTGTAGAAAAGTAAACCTTGTATGAATTCTTTAGGTAATCGAGCAAACAGGCGCAGATAGCAAAACGTCCAAACTATCTTCATCATGCTCTAAACATCCAGCCCTGTGGATCTCTCACCTTCTGGGTTCGTGTTTCTGGTTTCATCATCAGGATATTTATTGTGACTGTTGCTCACATCATCCCTACAAAGGCTGTTGTAAACCCTCAGTAGCCTACCTGCCCATGAAAGCTGTGACTAAAGTGAACCTTGACAGTGTAATATTGCGTCCATGTGGTCAAAAATTTCTGACCTGTCTTTGGGAGGCATCACAGTTTCACATTATTTCCGTCACCTGCTCCGATGCCTGATTGACAAAGCAGGACTTGGGGTTAGTGAGGTGAGCTTAGGTTTAACTTCAGCTGATTTAATTCTTATCGAAGTCTTATTGCCATGGTAACTAATGCTGAACCCCCAATCTGCTCTAGAGCAAGTTACGTTCCAGATGACGGGTCAACATCTCCTACTGACCAATTAATTCTCCAATCTCACAAAGATAGTGTTCTAAGAGCGTCTCTTTCAAAGCCACTTCATTGTTCTATTGGTCTTTATGTATCAGTATAACCCTAAAACAGAGACTAATGAAGCACTAAAGCCTTGGACTTCCTGACGTTATAAGATTTGCTAGAAACCTACTTTTTGGTTTGAATGATGTTTTGTATTTGTTCTCCTCTTGCTCCAAAAAAACCCATTTAACATCGGCAAGCAGCTGAAAGAATGAGGCTAAAACTGTCTTATACGCTCCAAGAACATCCCACCGAATGTGAGATTAGTGAATTCATCCTCCACATCGACATGAGAATAGTTTGATTTTTTATTGCTTGATTTTTTCGAGTTTATATAATTTGTCTTTTCTGTGAGTAACATAAAGGGACTACATGTGTAATTTTGCTGTACAATCTTGTGTTGCACATTGAGAATTTAACTGGAGGTTGAACTAGAAACCAGCATTTTAGCAGTTTTTGCAGAACCTTTCTCCCAATGTGCCTCACATGGGGCAGAAATATTGATAAACCTGTTCAATCATGTTCACCCGGTGGAGAGCGGTGTTCCTTTAAGCCTGAATTAAAGTTTTTAACTCCTCATACTGGTTTTGGATTATACTTGGTTCTTTTTGAGAGGAATATGCAGCTGGAGGCCTGTTCATGTTTGTGACTGATCATTAGGTGCCAACTTTTCCTCTTTACCTGGAGTTGATAACCTCTTTGTCCAACTTTGGTTGTTAGGTTTAGTAAAGCAAGATAAGATAAGCCTGGATATGTTGAACTTTCTCCACAGTACAGGCCTCTGGTTTGTGTTTTCTGTTTACTAATGTCCTTTCAAACCAACCACCAACAAACACCATCCTATCTACTCACCTGTTGTCACTCATTAGACTTCAATCAGCCACAACATTAGAACCACTTACAGGTGAAGCAACAACGCTGATCTTCTCGTTATATTGCATTGTTCTCCTGGAAAATCTGGGCTCCTGACATTTGTGTGGACGTTACTTTGACACGAACCACCCACCTTAACACTATTGCAGACTAAGCACGCCTCCCTGCGAGCATCCTCCCACAGAAGGCCGCTGACCTCTGCTGCACCACAAAGAACTGCTCAGAACAGCAGGAGGAACATGACAAAGAGCCTGAGGATTGGACCCGCCGTTCAAACAATCCAAATCCTCAATCTGGTTTAATATCCACAAGGTGTGCCGGAACAAGCCAGATCCACGAAGGTCAAACCCCACAAGACCCAAAGGATGTCCTGGATTGTGTCCAAAATCATCCATTCATTCCCTACTTCCCCAAGTACTGCTATGTAGGGAGCTCCTCGGCAAAAGCAACACTTTCGAACATTACTCGAGTCTCGGCGCTGTTTATTACAACATGGATGCCGTTCAGTAAAAACATATCAGACCAATGAGGGCTATAACAGTGAACCGGCACTTTTGTGATATATTGATGGATATGGATTTTTCAGGGCCGATACCCGTGGGGATTATTGGTAATTAAGAAAGGCAGATAATTGATTATTAGGAACCGATATACAATGAATGCAATGTTTTATCAGCATGTGACAGCAGAGAACCTGTCATTCATAACGACACTCTAATCTGTTTACGTGGGATCGACTGAGATTGATCAGTTTGTTTCTTAATCTTTCACTGTTTCGTCACTTTTACTGCTCACTAAGGTCCAGATCTCAAAGTGTTATTATTTTCCAGACTCTGTTTTAGTTTATTCTGCCTTCTAACTTAGCTGCTATCCGTTAGCGTAGCCTTAGACACAGTGAAAGGAGCTAATTTCCTGGTTTGTGGCAATAGCTTGTGTTTCTTGTTCAGTTTTTGCAGTTTCTGCTTGAGAAACATTTGTGAGACCACATAGGGATGACAGACAGAGAGAGGAGGCTTCATCAGACCTGAAGTAGAGCATTTCATTTGTCAATAACTGATCAATAAAAGTACAGATAGCGATAGTTGGAAAAATGCCAAATATCAGCCACGATGGTCAGCCAGGTCGATATTCTGTCTGTATTCTGAGTGTATTTTCTTAAATTCTATGTGTATTTTCATGTGAAAATAACATTTTTCCATTCTTTATGTTGTGAGACATGACTCAATATCAATTATTATTTTTATTTTCATATTTTTTGTGCCATTGCCCGTGGTTTTGTCTCATGTATGTTGTCATTTTGAAAAGCTACACATAGAGAAAAGATATATTCCGTATAAAGTAACACTACAAAACATCCATCAGAAATCTACGGAAATGCAACCAATCATTGACTCTCTTGTCTATCTGCCATTTTCTTTTGACACAATGCACATGGGTGCATATTTCTTGGTTCATGACCATCAGATGTACACCACGTTTTGTGGATTACTTAGAGGTCACTATATAGTGTGTAACAGCTGTAACCTAACATGTGGGCTTCCCTAAAGGTTCGATGTTTATGCCCTGACAGGTCAGAGCTGTGTCCGTGTCCGGTGGTTTTAATGTAGATGCTGTTGCTCTGCCAGGTTTGTCACTTTGATTTTTGTGCCAGGACATTTCAGTGTTACTTCTAGGCTGTTTCGTAACATTGTAAGAGATTTTATTTAGCGCCCAGGAAACATTTTTAAACTTTTGAATGTTAGATTTTGTGTCGTGCTTTTCAATCCACTAAACCTCTCAAAATCGTGACAGCAGGATCATCACTCTCTAAACTGTCAGTATAGCTACCACCAAACCACAATATGTTTCCAAGCTCACAGAATCACAAATAATCCAATAACACTCCATTTTTTAAAAAAAATTACTTTATCTTCTGTCAGTCTCTTTTGATTTTATGGAACCGTGAATGCATTACACTCAGAGAATCTCCATTTCATTAAAATTTAAACACCAGCTGTCAGAGTGTGGTCACGTTAAACCGGGATATCCTTTCCTTTTTTGCGAAGTTACTAACATGTGACACATTTCCCACTTATGTAAAAGCGTGAGGGATTCATTTTCACATGTAGAGCCAGAGACTCAGACCATGGCAATGAAAGCTTTTTAGCTTTGCTGCAAGAGAGCAGTTATTTTTACTTTTCTCAGCTGGAAGCAGGGCAAAAGAGAAAGGGTGGCGGAGGGAGAGAGAGAAAGAGAAGCAGCATGTGAGTGTGTGTGTGTGATGGAGAGGAGGATGTGCAGAGGGAGGTATTGAACACGGAGACTATACTGATGGTAAATGGGTCACCCTGTTAGGAGACTACAGCAGACCTGCATATGGTGGAGGAATCATAGAGAATATAAGACTGGAGACTCTGAACACAACCAGGCGGCACGCTGGACTCCGACTGTACCGCAAATGCATTTTAAATGGTGTCCCTGTATAAATTATGTATACTTTACAGTACAGTATGTGTCTGACGGAACATTTAATTAGCCGGGTGAACGTGTGCCAGCGTTTGTGCAATGTTCTGCCACTTTATGCAAGTGTTGTATTAGCGTATGTGGGTGTGTGTATGGAGGCTTATGTGTTAGCTTGAATTTGTGTTTTGGGAGTGACAATAGCACAACCTACACGCTAGCCAGTGTTTCCTGGTGCACATACAGTGTTTCTGTGCAGTACTGGAATTAATTACCGATAGGTGATCGACAGAAAATCCATCAGCGACTCTTTGATCATCGATTATTTGTTCAAGCGGTTAAACATCACCTTGGACTCTAAACTTTGTATAAAAAATTGCAAAAAAATAACTTTTTTCTGCTATTCTGCTTTTGTTTTGAAATAGGTTTTATCACAATCCCTGATGTAAACCTGACTTCAAAAAAATCTTGATTATATGTTTGAAGAGCAAAACATCACTGGTCCGGTTAAGAGAAGCCGATAGGGATAAAATACATCACAATTTTGTAATACAGGAAATGGAATTGGAGATTTATTGTGGGACATAAACTGTCGATGGAAAAAAAAATAACCAGATGCGAATGTAACTCAGTGAATTAACTACACATCAGGACTTCAGCACACTGAGGAAACAATCATACCTACATCCACTTCTGGCAAACTTTTTGTTGTATTTTTGTTTATATCATTGTGTCAGACATTGACCTGTTTCTTGCCTATATTCCGTAATTAATTTTTTTTTCAATTTCCAAAATATTCTCAATGAAATACAATCTGTCAAACATTACTGCCTTCAAATAAATGTTCCCTATTACATATCTGTATGTATATGTGGTTGTATTAGACATTGACCTGTTTTTTTTAACACTACATTTTTACAGGAATACAGTTAAAAACTGTAAAATCAAATGCTTTTCTTGGAGCCACAAACAATAATGACTATGAAGAGCAGGCTGATGTGACATAAAAATTAAGTAAGTTAAGTCTAAGTTAAAAGTCAAGTTACATTTTGTATTTACTCTGTTTCTAAAATAGATTTATAAAATACAATCTCTCATACATTGCTGCCTTCAGATAAATAGTCTCAATCCATAAAAACATAATTTGCCTCATCCTTTATTGTTTAAGGCGTTTCAGTGCTATATGCATTTTTTAAATGTTAAACAGAGTTGGTAGATCTTAATTCTGGATCATAAAGATTAAACACACAATGTTATTCATGATGTATTCTACTGTTTAAAAGTTTGGGGTCACCCAGGCAATTCATGTTTTACATGAAAACTCATACTTTTATTCATGTGCTAACATAATTGCACAAGATAGATATTCCATTAAAAACCTGCTTTTACCAGCTAGAATAGTCATCAACAATGTCGAGACTGTTTTTCTGATTAATTTAATGGCATCTTCATTGAGAATAATGCTTTTCTTTAAAAAAAATAAGGACATTTCTAAGTGACCCCAAACTTTTGAATGGTAGTGTATGTCTGCAATTTACATTTTATGCATTTTGTTTAAAGAAAATGTGCTAATTTACAGATGACTACAGTTACAGATGATGTTAATTACATCGACAACACTATAGAAAGTATGTTATTGGAAAGTTTAGACACAGTATTAAACACTAAAGCTTATATTCTACGATCGAGTACTCTAAACTAATATAGATCAATTAAGAGTTTAAGTAAATTGCAGTTATAAAATACTGGTAACTACAGCTGCCAGTATTTTATAGGAACATTAGTTACAGTAAAAAAAAAATGTCTAAACAGGTTCCTGTGTTAAAGACAAGCTTCTGTGTTTTGTGTAATGTGACAGTCAGCACCTCCTCACGCCATCAGCAGAACATTAGCGAACTCACGGCTATTTTTGGGTGTTGCTGACTTAACAGTGGCTCCAAAGGTAAATGAGTGGAGGTCAGGGACACCACACACCAGCATCATCAGCACATTGCAAGATGCTGCCACAGAGTTTGAGATGTCGCATGTGCTGAACGTCTGCTGCTATGTGTGTTTTCATCTCATCCTGCCTGGTAAACACAGTGAAGCTCTTCAGATATGTGAAAACTGTAACTTTACTTCTAGGATTAAGCGTTGTCAGAGCCGTAAATCCATGTCGTTTCATTTCAGTTCAGTGAACATCTCTAAACAGATAACCTTAAAAAAAAAAAAAGCATCTTCAGTGGAACAATTGGCTTTTGTGAGCAGGATTGCTGACGGTGACGTGAAGCTTCTCACTGTGTCGCTTCATTCCAACACTGAGGCCGACTGTTGTCTGACCCTGAGCACACAAAAGGACAACAGAGTGACATGAGAGTAGCCGAGGACACCGGCCTGGATGTTGTAATTCCCACTGTCTTCACCCACTACAGCCTCCAAGAACGATGTTATAATAGCAAATAGAGGGTTTCATTTAACACAACTTGATTTTTAGAAGCGTGTTTCTGTGTGTCACTCCCATTTCCACAATTTTTTGTGACACCTTATCACATTCAGTTCCAGTAAGAAATGATAGCTAGTAGTAACAGACAGACTGGAGCAATAAGGATTAATTAAAGAACAGCATGGTTTAGAAACACAGACGGTCCATTCAGTGTTAATTAGCACAATGAAAAAATAAATATTATAAACAAAGGCAATGAAATCTGGTGGCAAGGTTGCAAGAAAAAATACATAAAAATTATGGGCCATTGTAATGTTCAAAAGCTGTAAAATTGTGAAAATAATGGCAAATATCTGTAAAACAATGATGCATTCAGTGGACCCGTAATTTTACAATCACACATTGTACAAGAATGGATTATTATTTGTAAATATACAATTTTCTGACGTGGACTTTTTTTTTTTTAACCATCACAGTCAGCGTGTAAATTATATTTTTTTTCTAAATTTCACTCGGTATTACATGAAATTTAACAAAACAGTACAGTAACAGTGTATAAAGTGATTTTTTAATGTTTAAAATAAACAATTTTTCTTTGACATAGTGGCAAATATCTGCAAAATAATTAATATTTGTTGCTGATTAAAATATAGTCAAAATAGTGTAATTTAATATAGTGTAATAGCGACATTTTGTGGTATTATATTTTAATTGTGAATGTAATTTAGAAGTTTGGCCTGACTGTTTGTTTGTCTGTAATTTTCTATATGTAAATTAATACTTTTTTTGTTTTTTAATCGGTAAAATAATACAAAATTGTTCCAAAAACTGTGTTTACCCTGAAAGACAAGCACACAGAGCACCAGGTAAGACGTATTCTAGTTCATCATCTGTAAAAAGTACAGATTTTTTTAGGCGGATCACTCGTCTACCGATGCAGCAGCTCATTTAGATTTATTCTTGTATGCTTAATGACCAACACTGGTTCCTACAGTGTTGCTTTTTATTGCACTACCTGCTTAGGGAAACTTTTAGCAGCATAATGATGATCATAGTGGAGCAGAAAGCAGCTTCAGAGCCAGATAGTTCATTCAGGAGCTGGTGGAGACCAAAAATGGAGCTAAAAGAGACTGAACGTTTGATCTGTATCCCTCAGATGGGCACAAACATGACTTGAAATAAAAGAGACTGTTGCTGTTTGACTGCCGGGGGTGTAAACGAGTAACTGTAAAGATAAAAGTTTGACTAAATCATCTCAAAAGGTGACGATATGTCAGTCTTGTGGTCATAAATGCTCGTTAACAATGACAAGAATTTGCTAGTTACTGTATTTTTTCTGAGACAGTTGAAAATATTGATTCCAATTCATTTTAAATGTGTTCCTCAAGTCCTTCAGTTGCTTTAATCTTTAGAATATTTTACTGTAGCTTCTTACGCAGCTTTAACAGTCATTTAGGCCTTCAAAACTCAAGAAAGAGTGATTTGTGGCTGGTTATAACTCCTCAATTTCCTGTTCCAGTTTGGAAGTAGCCAGCAGAGATAAATCCAATAAAATGTCTGATTATCCTGCGAATGTTCTGTTTGCAAAAAGATGTCTGATGTTTTTTTAAAGACGAGAGAAACTGCAACCCTGACCCGTGAAAAGCTGCAGCAAAATCACATTTCCTGGAACTAAATTGTTTCATAAACTTGCTGTATGCATGGCAAGTGATCGCAGAACAGCTCTACTTTTCTCATTACTGTGTTTCAATAAATCTGCACAATATATGATGGGTAAACTCGAGCATTCCAGCACAGCGTTTGAAACAAAGCTAAATAGCCGAATCTGCAATCAGAGTGACTCGCAAAATTCATCAAGGTCAATCAAGCAACCTGCGAGAAGCTGAAGGAGAGCAAAGATGCATATTAACGATGCAAAAGATGTGTCTTCTGTGTGTGTGTTAGTGCCCTGTGGTAGAATAATTGAAATGAGTGCTACAGCATGGCTATTGTGTTGGCAGTGCCACAGCAACTTGGACACACTTTTTTTCCATGCTAAGAGTGGGCAGGAGGTGAATTTAAATATCTTCACCAGACCTCTTGTTTCAGTTTCACATTTTGTTCTGCAAACACTTTCTATTTCTTGCTTCTGCTTTGATCTCAGTGTTCTGTGCATCTCTGTACGTGTCTATCTATCCAGCTAGAGGGATTCGAAAGTTCCTGAGGCCTTGTTTTAACTCATAAATTTGTTTTTTTCCTCATATCTTCCCAGGAAACCAATGAGCTGGTGGCCATTAAGAAGTTCAAAGACAGCGAAGGTGAGTGAGGGAATAAATGAGGCGGACTACGAGGAGGAGCAGAGCTGTTGTATCATCTTTGCCTCTTTAATTTCCATGCAGAAAATGAGGAGGTCAAGGAGACGACACTTCGGGAGCTGAAGATGCTTCGGACGCTGAAGCAGGACAACATCGTGGAGCTGAAGGAGGCTTTTCGAAGACGAGGGAAACTCTACCTCGTCTTTGAATATGTCGAGAGGGTGGGTTTAACGGAGCTGCCGTTATTCTTCCACTGTGCCTCCACGCTATGCTCACATTCTTCCTCTCTTTCCTGCTGTATCTAGACTCCAGTCTAGTTTTAAGTTTCAGGATGTTGAGACTGTTCAGTTAAGCATAAAAAAAATAAGTGTCACCATGGCAACATATGAACTGTGCTGTTGGTGAGTAATGGTATTCCCCACTGTGTTGCCAGGGTATCCAGCCAAGTGTTTATTTTATGACAGGTTTTATTTTCATACTGTACTCCAGTCATTTAGCATGGTGTCCCCTCTCGTCCCTCTTTTAGGGTTGAAAATAAAAATTGATTTAATAAAATCAGGCAGATGAATTGAAGGTTGCCATCATTCATATTTTAAAAACACACGGTCACTGAGCCAAACACTCTTACCTTGCTGCTGCACATCCTAGCTGTGTTTTTAACAGGTGAATTTTGTTGTGGTTTGCAGAACATGCTGGAGCTATTAGAGGAACTGCCAAATGGTGCGCCGCCTGATAAAGTCCGGAGCTACATCTACCAGCTCATCAAAGCCATCAACTGGTGTCACAAGAATGAGATCGTACACAGAGGCGAGTATTTTTATTTGTACAGTTGTGCCTCTACTGCAAAAATATCAGTGTCTCCTTGTATCTCTAACATTTTTATTATCAAAGGTGTAATATGCAAAATTTGTTTGCATAAATATACCAGCAAACCTACTAAGTAAAGATATAGAGGAGCTATGGTGTCCATGGCAGAGAATGTAATTACACTTCCTCTGTGTATGTGTGAGTCTTTCGGCTATGTTTAGCAGTCTGTCTGACTACATGTGCATTTAAGCGCATGTGAGTCCCTCCCTTTGAAACCATCGTCCCACTTTGCCTTATCACAATCAGAATAAGAAATCTTTTTTTTAATCCCCAGGGTGAAATTACTTATAAGAGTGCGACCCCTTACACCGTCCTGGAAAAGCAAACGTGACATCTGGATCATTCTGGGCTCTAAAAATCCAAAGAATTTAAAAACAAAAGTACTTTTTCTATGATACTTTACGAATTTAGGCACACTTGTTTCATTTGAACTCAGTGTGAGAGTCTCCACTGCTGTTTTGAGTCCTCTCCTTGTCCAGTTTGTCTGCTTAGGTCTGATCTTTGTGTGTCTGTTTCCACACATGGGTCTATTCTGGTACAGCAGACCATGGAAACAGAAGCAAATCGAGTGAGAGAGAACACATGTGCACCTCTCTGTTCATCTGACAGAATTAGAGAGTATTGACTTTTTGTATGAATCCCGATCACGTTTTCATAAAACTCGGTAACCTCACTAGGTCTGACCCAGTAACATTTCCACATCACATTTCAGCACCAGTATCCATCCAAAAGCACAACGTATGGAGAATCTCTTCTCTCTTTGTAAAATTCCAACATCATCAGACAGCAGCAGAATCCACATCCAAATAAAGAGAACTGCACACACGAAACAACGGCACCGGTACCTTCTTTATAACTTGTAGTTTTAAAATATCCCTGACATGGAGACAGGATCAGTCCGACCAAGGACTCATCAACAGGTTGTAGCAGGTTTGACAGTCATTATTAAAGAGGATAGTCAAGTCTGACAAACAAGAAAACTACAACAACATTGTCAAATTATACAAAACTAGGTAAGTGACAAGAACAAAACTTCAATGCTCAAACAAGCAGAACTCATTTCAGTATTTAGAAAATGTATTTACAAGGACAAACTAGCAAGCAGTGAGAATGGGTGAGTGTCTCTGTGTTGCAGTTGTGAGTCCAATCCAGCTTCCCAACACAGTTCAGTTCAATCTGCTTCATGCCAAACACAACTCAAACCTCAAGTTAAATATCCGCTCTAGGTTTTACCGTGGATCTGTCAACACCAAATCCAAAACAGGAAATCAAATATTGAACAACAAGTAGTGTATTTTAGCACAGTGCAAATACTCAACAGTGGAGGTATGTACATTATTTACACTGGGTACTCACGATGCCATGGACCAGTCAGTCAGAAAATGGTTGGCCTTGGCTCTGCTGATGCAGGAAACTCCTGGGAAACTCCAACAAAGAAAACACTCAGTCCATTCCTGTTGCTGATACCGATGACAGAAAAGGCTCCTTTTAGATCCTGAATGGCTACAACAACGCAGACTTTTACTCCGAGGTAAAGTTCTTCTGCTCCACTGACCCAAACAGCAGCCTCTCTTAGACTAACTAATAAGTTTTCCTTCAGGTTGGTTTGAAACTGTGCGGGCCATGTGGAAAGCTAGGATTGGATAATTGGCTGATTGTGGGTGGTAACTGAGACAAACCTTAATGAATGTGGCCTGTGATGTAGTTCTGTTGTCACACAGAATCACAGTTTGGTTTGTTGCTTCCAGCTTTTTTCAGAAGTCTTTACTCTAAGTTTATTAAATATTGGCAGCATCAGACAGCAGCAGGATCCATTTGATCTAATTTATCCCTGACATGGAGGCAGGTCACACTGTTATGTAAGGCAGATTAACATCACAAATGATTTTTCAAGGTTTAGGAGATCGGAAATATGCTGTTCTATTGGTGATGTGGACACTTTGTTAACCCTCGTGTCGTCCTGTGAGTCAAATTGACTCATTTTAAAGTTTGAAAATGTGGAAAAAATATATAATTTCACAGTGAAACTTCTGATGTCAACATCTTCAACATTTTTGGGAAATCTTTGAACATTTTTTGGTGGAAAAAAGAAATGTTAAAAATGTTTCTTTCAGAACATTCACACAAAAATCAACCAAAATCCAGTGAAATTCGCTGGATTTTGGTTGATTTTTATGTGAATGGTCTGAAAGAAAATATTAGAAGTTTTACTGATATATATGTAGTCATGTTAGATATTTTTAGGATTTTTTTGAAGATTTTTACTCATTTTTTAAAAAAATTTACAAGAATTTTCCTGCCAAATTTGGGGGATTTTGTAAAAAATAAAACGTTTAAGGAAAATTTTTAAAGGAATTATTGAAATTTTCTTCCTGAAGGTTTTGCAAATTTTCAGAAATTTGGGGAATTTTTTTTGGTGGATTTTTTAAATTTTTATCAGACAAGGAAACAGTATTTTTGGTGCCTGTAAGTGAAGACAACAGGAGGGTTAAGCTGCTGTTTGTAGTTCATAGTCTTTTGTTTGTTCTTGCTATATTGTGCGTTATATATATCATTTGGTGTGTTGTCTAATCTTGTGTGAATGACAAATATCACATGTGTACCAACACTTTGTTTGTCTGAATGTAGTGATCAGGAACATTAACGGAAAAGTGACTCATCACTTTAGCACTTTGATGTTACACATCCCATGTATTTTATAATGTTAGCGTAGGCGAATGGTTGTGGCTGCATTCTTTTTTTGTGGCTCTCACATACACAACCTCCTCTGGTTGTAAGTAAAAGGGAATCGAGGGGGAATGTCTTGGAAGTTGATGCTCTAGCGATATCCAGCGCTTTTGAAAGGTTGCAGTCAGAAACTTCAAATGTCTGATGTGCAGGATTTGGGGGGGATCTGTCAGCAAAAATGGAATATAGCGTTCAAAATTGTGTTTTCATCAGTTTATATCTGTTTATACAGTGTTTATAAGCAAGCTGTTGTTTTTGTTAGCTTAGATTAAGCCCTTCATTCCTTCAGAGGGAGCAGGTCTTCTTCCAAAACACCTTTCATGTTGCATTGTTGTGTGTCTACAGTAGCCCAGAATGGACAAACCAGACAATGGCTCTGCTGGTAGAGAGAGCCTTTGGCATTTTTACCTTGAAATGGGAGCCATTGTAGTTTGTAATGAGGTAGGGGTATTCATTTGGTTCCCATCTGCAACCTCATTGCTAGATGCCTCGACATCCTCCATAAAGAGTTGATCAATCAGACTTGATCAGTTCACAGACTGACTGAAGAAATCATTTGTTATGAAGTGTGTTTTATATGCTTAGGTAATGTTATCTCTTCATGTATGCATAAAACACATCTTGGAGGCTTGAAGTACTTTGAGTATCATTTGGATTTTCAGAAAAAATGTGTTAATAAAAGCAAAAAAACTGTGGCTCAAACACAATATTAACTCAGTGGAAGATTGCGCTCGGGACAAGTTTTTATAAAATGTTTCATAACTGGAACATTTAAGAAAGAAACTGACCCCTATGGTTAACAGTCTTTTGTCTGCACCTCTCTACAGATATCAAGCCAGAAAACCTCCTCATCAGCAATGAGGATGTTCTCAAACTCTGTGACTTTGGTGAGTTTTCAGTTTCTGTTCTTTACATCAGCTGTATTTAAGTTGAATTGTTGAGATTTAGATGAGCAACACACAGTCTATCAGCATTTTACTGCTTAGATAAAGGATTAAACAGAATGAGTCTGCTGCTGATTTAGTCAACATTTTTCTATAAATAGGGAGTTTTGCAGCTTTATTTGTGATTTTATTGTGCCATGTTTGGTTTCTTGAATACAGTTCAGTGAAAAATGCCACCATTATTTTGTCACCTTGTAAACTGTGTATCAGAACTATTTCTTTTTAATTCTACCACTGGGAAGCAGCCAACCAGCCTTATAAAATATACACTGGTGGTTGTCATCACAATTCATGTGCCAAAAGTATATATCTTGAAAGTTGGGTTAATGTTATGCACTTAACTTGTAAAATACTAATATAGCGTATTAATTGTATTGGCACAATTTTGCCTTTTTACATCTTCAAGGTGTATTTCAGTACTTGAAAAATCACACGATCAGTTGTCTTTGCATAATTGGTTAATGTAATCCCACTGAGTCAGCTGGGGTGAGATTTTTTTATTTACTGTTGGAGTTGGCGTTGTGTTTGTTGTGACTTTTCATGCTTAAAAAGGACTCTCTGCAGAACAGTTATCTAAAGCACAGCCTCAGACCACCTGCTGTGACATGACAAATTAGAGCCTGGTCACATGGGGAGATGACCATGTTGTTACTGTGACTGTCCAAACGAAATGACTGTCGATTATCCTAATTATTCCCATTAACTGGCCGTTTATACCCTCATGTGAAAGACTAGGAATTATCTGCGTCACGCTGGATGTACTGGATGTCTAAAGTGTAGAATCAGGTGTATGTGATTTGTAATTTTACGTGTTACTCTGGTTCAGGTTTTGCTCGTAACTTGTCTGAAGGAACAGATGCCAACTACACTGAGTACGTGGCCACAAGGTGGTACCGCTCACCTGAGCTGCTGCTGGGGTGAGTCCTTTCTGTGTGTCTGCAGGAGACTAAGTGAGAAGCAAGGATGGAGGGAAAGAGTGTTCATTTGATTTTCTCAGAGGACCAGATATGTCAGGCTTTTCTGTTTTTCTAAAGATTGCATCCAACGGAGACACGGCGAACCGTCATTTTCTCTCACAGTACCGCCTCAAATAACTCAATCCAGATCCAATACTGCTGCTCTCATTTTCCTACATTTAAAACTCACCGTGAAAATGTCGTTGCAGTCATTTTCATGCAAGGTAGCATAAGGCCACGTTGCCTTGCATCAACAGCCGCAACGAAATTAAGAAAAACACTGAGTTTTGTAATATTACTAAGGAACTAATATCAAATAGGATCCTGAATGCGTCAAGCTCGATTTTCTGGGAAATGATGGGGCAGATTAGCCTAGCCACGCTAGACCCATGCTCTGAAGACGCAAGGGTCTAGGCAAGCTCGACAGGGAGGGAGGCAGGCTAAAAGGTTGTCTATCAAATCACTCTGCAGCAATTGGGGAGATATACAACCAATCAGCGCAACGAATAGGCTCCTAGAGCGCCGGAAATCAGAGGATGCGGTAGTTCGGTGAAGCCTTATTTATACAGTCAATGGGTGAAGCTCAAGTATATTACAGACATGTTAACAGAAAGATTAGTCAGAGTCGGTGCTAATGGAGCTCAACGACTGTTGTCCTTTTTGTTGTCGACCCTGGCAAAGAATTAAATTCGTTGCCGTGGGTTGTCTAGCGCGGCTAGGCTAGTTGTTTCCGGTTGTTTCTGTCAGAATCGTCGCGCCTCTGTCGTCACTTCGTTACACCCGCCTTCTGACTCTACACTTCATGGTGATTGGTCCGGCCAGTTTTAGGAGAATCCAACCTCGAGCCTTATGGAGGGTAACTAGACCCACCCTGGCAGAGAATTAAATTCGTTACTGTGGGTTGTCTAGCGTGGCTAGGCTAGGGGCAGATATGTGGAATATTTCAACCTGATTGAACACAGCTATATATATATATATATATATATATATATATATATAAACAACAGTAAAGGCATTTTTGTGATACCAGTACAAGCACAGCTACTAATATGAAACAGCAGACTGGTGATGACTCACAGCACATAATACATTTTTATTAAAAGTAAAAAAAAAAATGCTTTCTATGTTCATTATGATCATGTCTTTACAAATTCCATATTTATTTATTATGGAAATAATCACTCATTAATAAAAAAAAATGACTGGATATATTTAAAACATCGACTTTACATAAAACAGGCATTGTTAGATAATACATTATTATTTTTCTTAAGTGGTACATTCTAATAAATAATGTTTTGGCTCAAAAAATAGAAAAAAATGACAGAGAATTATTTTCGACTAATAAGTGGGAGCGGAGCGGAGCGAGGAGAATTAGCTTTAACACAAGTTTTTGTTGTTCCAGTGTTAGGTAGGAAGGGGAGGGTGCTTAGTCATCACACTGATTTTGTTATTTGAATGTAGTTATTAAATAAAAGCCACCACAGAAATTTGACTTTAGGTTTCATGCAATATTAATTTGCTGCAATTGCCAACAATATTATGTCAACCCAACGTATCAAATGAATGTTTACTGTTTAAAAGGTTTATCTAAATCAATAAGTTATCATTTTTACCCTGCAAACATGCATGTAATTAAGTGGTGGCAATATGTCACTTGTTTTCCTTTTCAGAGTTTAGGAGTTTTCCTCAAACGATAGAGGAACATTTAGTTCTACAATTTCAGTGAAAAATAAAGTCTTTGAATTTGGACATACATGGTTTTCAATGGATGTGTAAAAAAACAGCTTCTCTGATAGAGTCTGGGGCTTCTGTTGACAATTATTTTTATTATTAGAGGCCTCTTTGCTTCAAGTATCTTGTTATGTCTGACCAAAAAGCGAAAAACCCCAAAGATATTGAAAAACTTGATGCAGTGTTTGCTTATCCAAACACCAGTCCAAAACCATGTTCTATTGTCTGTGGGAATGAGTTGATGTGAGAAGGTTCATGAAGCTCCACTTTAGCCGTAATGCTGTGTGATGTGGAGCCCTGAAGGACTTCATTAGCAGCTTTAAAACACACTTGACATGGTTGGATCAGCTTAATACTTCATGGCTTTTTATAATTTCATGAGAGTTGCTAAACTGGTAGCATATTTTAAAAGTTTGAAAGTGATTAATTCTGTTCTCAGAGACCCCCGCTGTAAAACTAGTTAAATATAATTTGTCATGCTGCTCTGACGTGCTAGCAGCAGTTTCTGTCACAACTCCTCCCAAATCCCTAAAAGTCTAGTTTGATTCCTGTTTCTGAATGTTTAAAACATTTAAGTAGAGATGCATGATGCTGGATTTTTGCTGATATTCAACAAGCCAAAATTTTAAAGTTTGTTTTAGCCATTTGCCAGTGATGATGCTGTAATTGACACGCTTTTTCACCTTATTGTAGAGAAATGTCTTATATGGTTAGTCTTATCATGATGGCCCAAACTTTAAATTGAAAATATTCAAATTCACAGGGAAATGTAAGAAATCTGTTTTGACACTCAGATGAAACATCACATATCTTTTATGCACATACTTTTTAAAAAGGTAAACTGTTAGACTGACATGTATTACTAGCCCATCAGATATTTATTTTTATGTAAACTATTAGACTGACATTGTAATACCATCAGATGTTTTATTTTAAAGCCGTTTTCAGCCAGTACAGATAGTGATACTGTTTAATTAATGCTAAATATGAGTGACAGTAGTACTGCAGTATACTAGCCTAGCCGCGCTAGACAACCCACAGCAACGAATTTAATTCTCTGCCAGGGTGGGTCTAGTTACCCTCCATAAGGCTGGAGGCTGGATTCTCCTAAAACTGGCCGGACCAATCACCATGAAGTGTAGAGTCAGAAGGCGGGCGTAACTAAGTGACGACAGAGGCGCGACAATTCTGACAGAAACAACCGGAAACAACTAGCCTAGCCGCACTAGACAACCCACGGCAACGAATTTAATTCTCTGCCAGGGTCGACAACAAAAACGACAACAGTCGTTGAGCTCCATTAGCACCGACTCTGAATAATCTTTCTGTTAACATGTCTGTAATATACTTGAGCTTCACCCATTGACTGTATAAATAAGGCTTCACCGAACTACCGCATCCTCTGATTTCCGGCGCTCTAGGAGCCTATTCGTTGCGCTGATTGGTTGTATACCTACCCAATTGCTGCAGAGGGATTTGATAGACAACCTTTTAGCCCGCCTCCCTCCCTGTCGAGCGTGCCTAGACCCTTGTGCCTTCAGAACATGGGTCTAGCAGGGCTAGGCTAGCAGTATACAGCATGGCGTAATATGCATGCTAGTTTTGTCTGTCAATTACTTTTTTAAACAAAATAACTGTATTTATATGTGTACATAAGGAACCCATAGAGTGCTAAAAATAATAGAATTTATAATATATAAATTTTATATATTATCTATATCATACATTTTATTTATAGACATTACATTTTAATAGTATTTTTTTTTTACTATTTATTTATTTACATTATTTACCTCAGTCAACATTAGCACACATACACACACTGCTTTAAACACTGTCTTTTGTGGTAAATGTGGCCCGCCTGGTGAGCTGTCTAATCTTATATTTCTATTAGTTTATTATTTATATTTTTGTGTGTGTCTTTGTGAACAACTCGGCGTTGTTTTAATTCACCTCACTGGGAGAGCAGGCCGGTGATTCACCCTCTACAACATTCTGACATGAACCAAGGCGTACTCACCGTATCCTCACATCAAATTTCAGTTTCGCTGCTGATTTCTGTTGCTCGTGTTGTTGTGGTGCTTTTTGCTGCACTGAATGTCCGCTCTAGCTTGGAGACGGCTGAGCGTCATGTAGCCTCGCTGCTGTAGCCTGATTTAGTAAATGCCCTGGAACATTTATTGAGACAGCGTTTGAATGCCGCCCACTCAAATACTCGCTCCCTCCAACACCACCGCTCCTCTGCTTCTCTGCTGCCAGATTTCTCACCAGACTCCTCAGCTCCGTTCCCTCACAAATGACCGTCTTCTTTATGAGCCTCTCCATCAGAATCACAGCATCCATCCTTTTATTTTATCATCACCCCCTCTAAGCACTTTTCACCGCTATCTTTCTCATTCTCATTCTCACCGCTGTCATTATCACCCTTAATAAGGTGTTCATTGTTAACATTCTTCCTGTCCATAATATTTGGTCTGTTTGTCTCAGGGCTCCCTATGGGAAGGCGGTGGACATGTGGTCGGTGGGGTGTATCCTCGGGGAGCTGAGTGATGGGCAGCCCTTGTTTCCAGGGGAAAGCGAGATCGATCAGGTTGGTGAACTCCAGTAATGATCAAACAAGTATTAAATTAAACAGACAATATGAAAAAGAGAGACCATTTGAAGTGTAAATCACCTAAAAAAACAACAACTTTTCCATGGAATGTTTGGCAACTTCTGCTCATTTCATGTCTTTATAAGGGAGCAGTTTTTCAGAAAAAACTGTTTGATTCGTATGTACCTGAAGGAAATGGTATTTTGTAATGTATTGAAAAACTATTTTTAAAGTCCCACACATGCTTAAGAGGTAGAATCGGTCACAGATTTTTGTTCTCAACACCTAAACAAGAAGCATATGCATGCCTTTTGATTGGATCCTGCATAATGAGCAACTGGAAGATGACACGGTGAGCATGTGTCCTAATTTTCGGAAATTTTACAGACAAAACAAGTCCACACTTATTCATAGATATCCCAGAATCATAAATTAGTCCCAGCTGGCTTTACAATCAGTTCAACACAGTCTGTAGACCCGCATGCTGCTAACGATTAATTAAAGAATTTGCAAATGAATGAATCGATAAACATAAATCAGTTTCAGCCCTGGTTCCTAATTATGACAAGACTTAATGGATTATGTATTTATTTTACATTCCAGTGGTTGTAAGAGGAAATTAAAGGAAACAATGCGAATCCCTTCCAGGTCAATGCACTGAGACATGAGCTCTGCTGATTTATAACCTCATCACCACTTTTTCTTGATGAGACGGAGCGCTGGATCTCCACGGTGATGCAAATAAATACCCAAATTAAAGATACTTTTTCTAACTTTTCTTAATTTAGTTCATTTGTTTATCAGGGACAACACACATTAAATAACATGGATATGAAATATGTTAGACTTTGCCAAAAACCTTCTGCTTTTCATCGGCTGTCCCCAGGCAGGTTGATATTTTCAATGAAAAGAAACATAAACAAAACAAAAACACTAATGGGAAACTTATGATGAGGTCTTTATGATAAATGTTACATTTGGTTCTCAAAAAACTAATATACTTATACTTGTTTCAAAAATTGTATGTTGCTTATTTACTCCCCTTGAAAAAGCTTAGCCCCACTACTTGTTAATATTAAAATATTTAACCTTACATACGCCCACATAACTTCATCTACAAAAAGGGCCAGAGCCGACTTTATTGCCTCAGAAGACTTCGATCACTAGACATCTGCAGGAAGATGCTGCAGATGTTTTATCAGTCTGTGGTAGCAAGTGTCCTGTTTTATGCTGCAGTCTGCTGGGGAGGCAGCATAAAGCAGAAGGATGCAAGGCGTCTCAACAAACTGATTAAAAAAGCTGGCTCTGTGGTTGGAATCGGATTGAACACATTGGAGGATGAGGTGGAGAGACGGGCACTGAGCAAGATGGAGGCCATTCTGACAAACATGGATCATCCACTTCACATCTGCCTCAATCAACAATGAAACATCAGTGGACGGCTCCTATTCCTGCGCTGCAAGACCGAAAGATTTAGGAAATCTTTCTTGCCATAAGCAGTCAGGCTATTCAATTCAAAATTAAACAGATAAGAACCCTGACAACTGAATTTCCCTTCAGGGATGAATAAAGTGATTCTGATTCTGATATCATCACAGGGTCTTTCTTTAGCCACAAATCTAAAAGTGAAGTTGAAAACCAGCCCAATGAGCCCTTTACAGAAAAATGTTGTGGCAAGAACCAGGCTCAGTCGAATGTTTTACAGAATCTATGTGGCCGAAAATAAAAGTAGCATCTATGACCCATTAGTAACTTTAATGGAATGAATTTAGAACCAAGTTTGAGGTATACATAGTAGTATATAAACCAACAAGCCAAAAGCAAATGACTGGTGATGTGTGTAACATTGTTCCTAAATGTTCTTCTTGGAAATCTTGAGTCCTGGTATTCATGTGGATGTTACTTTGATACGTACAAACTACCTGAGCATAGTTGCAAACCAAACATGACCACTGTGGCATATTTCCACAGCCACACCGCAAAATCTACTCAGGAACAGCATGATGAACTGGGCAAAGACGTCAAGATGTTAAATTCCGTTAAGTGCACTGGAACTAGCCTAATCCACGGACAATCTGCAGCCAACGTCCTGGTGTCAGACACCACCAAATACCCCTACAGGTCCTGTATCTGTTCCCCTGTGGGTCAGAAATGTTTTGGCAGCATAATAAGACCCCAGACAATATTAGGGAGAGGGTTTTAACATTAAGGGTGATCGGTGAATGCTGATAAATGAAAAATGTTAATCTGAATTTTCAGTGAGCAAATTAAAGCTGCTCTAATCAATATTTTTTATAGACAAAGATCACATAACTACACGTAGCTTAAAAGGAGTCATTCATTAACAAAACCACAGTAAACCAGCCCAATTCTGCAGCTTCCGTCAAGTTTTATGAAGCTCTTTAAGCTTCATCCCATTGTTTCGATTTTACGGTTCACGACTTAACTTTGGAGATAGATGTTTCTGTCAGATAGTTGGTACAGTAGGAAGAAAGAATACGTTGAACAGAACAGTTTAGTTGGATGATAATACATCATTGTTGTGCTGCGCCCAAGTACCCAAAAAACAGGATAAAAAATAACCTCAAATTTAGTTCTATCACTGTGCTGCTGCTTTTGATCGCATCACATGGTCTTCTTCAGTGGAAAGCGTTTGCCCAGTTGTCATGGAAATGTACCATAGATGTTCCAGTTTGAATTTTTTTCAGGACTTTCTGCACACAAATAGATCTGGAGGTGAGATTGTTTCCAAGGTCAAGAATGAAGAACTTTGAAGCTGAAAATGTGTACAATTTTACAGATTTTTCTTTTTAAATGCTTGATAAATTTTGCACAAAATGTTCAAGGATCAGTTTACATGTTTAAAAAATTCATATACCACTCACTATGATGCTGCTTCCTGTCATCTCCAGCTCTTCACCATTCAGAAGGTTTTGGGGCCACTGCCTGCAGAACAGATGAAGCTCTTCTACAACAACCCTCGATTTCATGGCATCAGGGTAGGAACCATCAGCTGCAGTCACTTGTCTTCTTCTTCTTCATTCTCCTTCATCCTCCTCCTCTGTGCTTTTACCTCCTTTAGTGCTCTCTCGGCTCCGTCTCCTTCTATCGCTCTCTCTTTTGTGGCAGTGTTCCCAGCACCATGACTGAGTGGATTGCTATGACTCATGAGATAGGTGGTTGGTGTTCAGTTTAGCAGCAAGAGAAAATGTCCCAGAAGGCCGAAAAAGACTTTACTTGTGCGTGTTTGTGTGTGCTTGGTAGTTTGTTTAGCGTGATCCAGCGATAGATTTCTGTGCGATTTGAACTCAGAGCTACTTTTTTTTTTTTTTACTGGTAGGATAATGTTCTGTATGCTGGAAATCGTAATAGTAATCTTCAGTGCACAAAAAGGAAGTTCAGGTTGGATATGAATTCAATCCAGATATTATGTGTTTGTTCGTGTGCCAGTTTCCCTCAGTTACTCATCCTCAGACTTTGGAGAGACGATACCAAGGCATCCTAAGTGGCTTGATGTTGGATTTGATGAAGGTAAAACACCAGGAGATACTCACTCCCATGTCAATCCATCTATATTCCTGTAATTTTTCAACTCTTGTTATATTTGTAATTGTATTATGTATCAAGTTTGAGACACAAACCACTAAAATACACCCAACCCTCCATGTGTGCGTCTTTTCCCTCAGAATCTCTTGCTGCTAAACCCCACTGAGCGTTATCTAACGGATCAGAGTTTGAACCATCCAGCCTTCCAGCCTCTGAGGCAGGCAGAGAGAGAGCGGCTTTCTCCTGCTTCTCCCAACCCCCCACGATCCTCAAAGAGGAAAACACACCACCACGGAGAGAACACGGTTCCTACAAGGTAGGTACTTTTATTTTGTCTTAACTTTCACCTGTATTCATCTTACAACAACCAGTTAAAATCTGTCCATGTGTCGATCAACAAAGGCTGGATTATATGGATAAAATCTTCATTGTAATATTGTTATATCGGATAGTTTCTTCTCAAAATTAAATTGATTTTAGGCTTATCTATAATTACATAACTGCCACAATGATGGAAAAGTTATAGCTTACAAACTCCAACTTATAGGAAAATCTTTGTTATAAGAATAGCATCTTTATTTTTATAGCACTAAAGAAAACAAAGTACTTCAGCTACTTAGCAAAGACTACACAAACCATAAAATATAAACTAAAAATGCAATGCCGAATGTTCCTCCCTCTAACCTTCCAGGAGTCACACGAAGAGCTCAAGCCGTCGCTCAAACAGTAAAGAATGTTCCAGCCTCCCTCGCCACGGCGACCTCCATCACCTCGGCAATGAGAGTTTCCTCAATGGTAACAAACCAGCCCCGACCAGTTTGAGTCCGACGCTACATCCTAAGGGCCAGTACTTGTCCCAGACCCTAAATCGTTCTGCCTCATCCAACAAAGACCTGGCAAACAACAATCTGCCGCACCTTCTCAGTCCCAAGGAATCCAAAAACAAGACAGAGTTTGACTTCAACTTGGGACCTTCCCCAAAGTTGTCGGACCAGGGACACGGTGCGAAGTACGGCCACGGCAAACAAAGCTCCTCTCGCTCTCAGCAGCAGCAGCAGCAGCAGCAGCAGGCCGGCCGGCACACTTTCCTCGAAGGCAAGACCAACACACTACAGTCTGGAGGAGAGAAACAACACAGCCGACACGCCCACAGCATTGCGGACTCCGCCCACGGATCCATGTCGTCGTCCTCTAAAAGTTCGGCCTCTTATCTCAGCCTGTCCAAGAGCCACAGTGCGCTGAGCGATGCCAAATCTGTTGGAAACCTCAGTGACGGTCGACTCCACCCTGATGATCCAAACGCCAACACGACAGGTGGGGTCGGACCCGGCGCTCGTTTCTTCCCCGCCAGCTGCTTAGACCTCAACGCCCCATCAGGTCCCCCTGGTCCCCCAGGAAGCCCCTCTGCTCGACACAGCGACCGATCTGGACACAGTCCGGCCTCTCGTAGCAGCGGCACCGCCCGCATGGAGAGCAGCACCCTGGACTCCTCATCCAGACACAAATCCAGACATAAATCTTTAGCGCCAGGTAAGTTGAAGAGCCAACTGTGTACACAAGAGTCAACTGCAGCCTCGTAGATACCAAACAGTTGACATATTGTCTATAACATTCACACCTTCAACAGATAAAAGTAAGAAACAAGAAGTCCATATTTTGTCACATTGGTTCTTGGGTCTCTATCCAGACTCTGTGGCAGATGTAGCCCCATTTAGAACGTAGGAGAAATGTAATGCTGCCATTAGATTAGTCAATATGTAGGAATTCATTGATAATTTCCAGTTTCCAAATGTGGGGATGTGCAGATTTTGGTGGAATCTTTTGGGTGGTTTGGATTGTTGGCTAATTTCTCACATTCTACAGACTTAACGGTCATCAAATAATATGAGGATACTTTGAAAAGTTCTTGGCCTCACCAGAAAATGGCACTGGAGAAAGATTATTTTTGCAGTATTTTTCAACATGGTCCTTTAACGTCAACGGACTTGGTTTACCGACGTTCAGGCTTCACTAGCCCTCTGTAGAAGAAGGTCTCATCTTGGACCTCCAGATTCAGCAGCATACATAACCTCATCATCACTCTGACAATGTCGAAGTAGGATTTCAGTTTGGGAATTAGATTTAAGTCAGACGGTGCAGGTCGAGTGAGTAAAATGCATGGAGCAACAGTTCAAAGCCACATTTGGCTGCTTCTGCCACCTGTGTTTAGTGAACAGGCACGTTGTCCTTTAGCAGCAGCACACCGGTTCTAAGCTCCATTTTTCTTTGATTGCTTTCAACAGTTGCGTTTTTGTGGGCAGTGATATGAGGCTTTATACTATACAGTTATGTCCCAAAATGGGAGTTTTGCCCCTTGTTCCCAGGTGAAGCAGAGAACTTTCTGAAGTACCCTCATATACTAGAGGAGAAAGAAACTTTGTTGCTTGATCTTCACTCTTTTGCCCTGAAGACGCTGGTGCTCCGGAGCTCCTAGACCCAGGAGGAGTTGGGATGCCCTCCACTCACACTCTGCCTTCCCCACACGAGTCTTATCACTATGGCCTGGGCTACACCTCCCCCTTCTCGTCCCAGCAACGGCCCCAGCGGCACTCCATGTACGTGAGAAGGGAGCGCCACCGACCGCACGGGGTGGAGGGCGGCATGGCGGGTTTGCCTGCTCCTGGTCAGGCGATACCGACCCGAGCCAGTAGCCTGCAGCTCCTCTCCCCTCAGCTGCAGCACCGGACCACCCTCACCGGACACTCAGTGAGCTCTTCGAGAGAGGACTGCACCGATGACATGACCAGGGTTAGTGGCAGTGAGTGAGTGTGGTGGTGGTGAACGGAAACAATCACCCTATAATACTGACGCTAACATTGTAAAGAAGGGTCCATTAGGCTCCGTTATATCATGTGGTCGTGTTGTTTGTTTCTCCTCTGGCACCAGACGCATTAGGAGTTGTTACCGTTTCCATGGTAACAGCAATATCCGTGTTCAGAATTCAGCTTCTTTAAAGTTTTTACAGTCCTTTTGCTAATGCTCAGTTTACCTTCTACAAGTAGTTTGATTCATACAGTTGTGCAAAAAAGGGAACTTCCCACAGAAATTGATGCCTCAAAGATCCTCTTGGATACAGTGCCTGCAGATACTAAATATGATACCTGAACAACATCAGTAGGAGTCTTTTCAATCACATATTCAACTAAAATGTCAATAGCTGAATTATTGTTCTGTGGAAAAAGTAAGTTCACCTTTGGCCTCAGAAGCAACTTTTGCCCTTTTTAGCAGAAATAACTTAGCGTAGGTATTTTGCATACTCATTCACCAGTCTCTGACATGGGCTTCTTGGAACTTTGAAAGACTGCAAGTCATTCTGGAGTTTTCTTACCTGACCAGCCCTTTTCAAATCCGCCTAAAGCATATCAGTGGGACTCAAATCTGGGCTTTGACTCAACCGTTTCATAACCCTAATATTTTTTTCTTTTTGAACCGTTCCTTGGTGGATTTGCTTGTGTGCTTGGGCTCTTTATCCTGTTGAAAGGTCCACTTTCAGTTCAGTTTCCACGTTTGGGACAGATGGCCTGAAGCAGCAGAGCAACCACAAACCATAACATTACCTGCACCGTGCTCTATAGTAGGTGTGAAGTTGTTCTCCTGAAAAGCTGCCTGTAGTCTGGACCGAACAGGTCTACTGCTACTGTGGCCAAACAGCTCTATCTTGGATTGGTCTGTCTAAAGTATGTTATTTCAAAAGGGCTGATGTTTGCCCATATATTCACTGGCAAACTGTAGTTTTTTCTTAAATGCTCTTTTTGGACAGCAAAGAAAGCAGGAAAGCAAATCAGTTTCTGGACCTTTCTACTTTGCTACCAGCTGGCAAAGTTACCTGCAAGTCCTGTGATGAAAAGTTGGGGTTGTTGAAACCTTCTTTTTGCAGTTTGCTTGGGGCGGCCTGTCCTGGTCATGCATTTGAAGTACATGTCACTTGTAGGTGATTTTAATGTATTTCAAAGAATTCAAATAATTTAAGGATTTTTTTAATCCCTTGAAAGGCTCATAGTTATCTGTAATATTTTTCCCGAACCTTTAAAGAGCTCTTAAAATCTTGCCAATATCACACCACACACTTCAAACACACTCCAATAGCAAAGAGAACACAAGACTCTAGATATACAACTATCGCGTCCTAAAGAGATTCTGATTCTGAGTGCACTTACTTTTGCCTATGTGACTGATCTGGGTTTTTATTATTGTTTGAAAATGGACAATGACTACACATTTTCCAATTTTAGGTATCACTTGTGTGTGAATATAGATTTTTTTTCTGTGGACACTGTTTCAAAAAGGATTGAGTGTTCAAGTTTTCAAATATGTTGAAAAAGTCAGTAATTTCCATGAGCTTAAATTGATTCCTAAGAACAACAAGATGTGGCGAGTAGCACTTCATGTCAGGAGAACACTGTGGGCCTTTGTTGCTTATTTTTTTGAAGGAATATGACATTTTTATTCAGCCTCTCCAAAAACGGTGCCTTGGTAAAGACCATAAAAGTAAGCAGCGCAAGTTTTAAGGAAGTTTTTGAAAACCTTTTGCTGCCCACTCATCACCAAAGTTCCTCTCCTGCATGGAAACCCAATAACACAAGTCAGCACCGTTTTATTGGACCTGTTCTAAGCTACACAAGCAGAAGATGAGGCAGGATGGTGAAAAATCACACAGATATAGGCTAAATACATTTCCTGAAATGTGTTGAAGGTATTGTTCAAAAATATTAAATGATTTAAGGTACAGAAGGGTGAATTTTCCTTTGTCGTGCACACTGTAGATGTGTGTTTGTGTGAGCGTGGATATAGGTGATCTAAGTGATATATGTGTGCAGCTACTGTCACTGTCTCACATTGTCATTGCCACTGCTTCATGCTGCTTGTCCAGTCTGCTTTGACCTGCGCCTGTCCGTCTTCTCAACAGAGTGAGCAGTCCCCTAAAGACATGAGCCACCCTTGTGCCTCCATCAAAGACTCTACGAGGGACAACACTGCTGCTTTTCATACACAGCGCTCTAAAAACGAGGTCCGACCCCCTCCCTACCTCCTGACAGTAGCCCTTCTGACTGCTGGTTTCCATAGCTTTTTCTGTTTCTACTCAGGTCAACAGCTTCACTGCACGTTGTCGCTGGTATAAATGTAACCTCGCTGAAAAGCTCTAAGATTGTCCTCAATGTGTTGTGATGCGAGCCAGTAAAGGATGTGATAGCTAATGATTAGTGAAGAAGTGAGATTAAATGGGCTCATTAATCACAAAGTTGATATTGAGGAGCTTTGTTTGGTCCTGTGTCTATGTATGTTTGTTTGTCTGCACAATGTGTGTGTTTCTTAGGTTGGCATGTATCACGACCCTCATGTCGAGGATGGAGGTTCATCCAAGGAGAACCGGATGATCTTCACCGAGTCGATGCCTCGGAGAGTCGGCAGCTTCTACCGAGGTGAGAAAAAGGAATCAGATGGCTCAATCTATAATTGCGGGACTTTTTGTATCATAGTTGAGCTTTTTGTTGTTTTCAGGCCTAAAAATCAACATGGCCGCCTACAACCAAACACCACATGGCATTTTTACAGAAAGATTCTTCTAAATATTATATAGACAATTGAGTAAAATTAAGATTAAAAGCTATTTATAAAGATATTGTAGTAAACCTGTTGACATGCGTTAAGCCCACACTTGACTCACACACTACTTTATATTAAATAAGTCAGAAAGCCTTGGAGTCTTCCAGTCTTTTCTTCAGGAGGAAATGACATCATGTGGAGCAGGTCATGTGATCTGGAATTAACACACTTCCTTGAGAGGTGTTTTTGTAATGGGGAACTTAGGTGAAAGTGATTTCTCAGACACAGATACAATTTGTTATTTTCCATGTAAAATTTGATATATTGCCAAAAATGAAACATCTGTCATTATTATCTCAACTTAATAAAAAGAACACAATAAAAACAATTTCAGAATAAGCTCATTTTATTATTGTTTAGCTAATTAGAAGGTGGTTGTTATTAAATTGAGATGGTTATTTAGTTGACATTTTAGTGATCTCCAGTCATTTTTTATTAATAAGTGATTGTTTCCGTAATAATTCTAGAATTTGTAAAGACATGATCATAATAAACACAAAAAACATTAAGTTTTTTTTTTACTTTTAATAAAAATGTATGCAAGATAAATCCCATGGACTTAAAAAGTCCCTTAATTATATATTGACCCATTTGATTAATAAACAAGGAACTCCATTAAATTGAACGGTTCTTCTATTTTATTACAACTTGGGCAGTGTGGTCATGATTTCCATGCATTATAAATTAACTGGCATAATGACATGATGATCGAAAAGATTAAAATGGAAGATAAAAATAAGCATAGGAGTTGCTATCGTGCTGAAATGTTCACTCATGTTCACATTCAGCAGGATTATAATTAACCGTTTGAACTTGCTGCTGCATTCATGTTTTTATTCACAATGGACTATTTATTACTGCAGTATTAAGTCCCGCAGCTCATTGGGAAAAGCACAATTATAGCTAGAAGTAGACAGCAGTAGAAATGTTTGTATCACAAATGTATCATTCCATTAATCATAAGAAAGCTGAGTTTTTGTGATTTATTTTCTAAACAAAATGTAATTGAAGTGCCTCCAAGTGTCCCCAGTACTAGGAAAAAATGTTGACTGTACATACTATAAATATTTTACTACTTATAGTCCCCAAAATTACATGACTTTTTCTCACAGATGAGGAACTAATGGCAAAGATTTTTTTTCCTGAAAATATTTAAACAGAGCAAATGATTTTTGAAATGTTTTTAAATTAGACAGAATGAAGTAGTTAAGAATAAATATCACAATTTTAAGCTTAGATTTGGTTAAGTTTTCTGAAAGAATGTTAGATCACTGATGAATAAGTTGGATTATTCTTTCTGTTTGAACAGTTTCTGGCTCTAATAACTGATTTTAATTTGGTTTTTAAAACAAACAAACAAACAAGCTATGCCTCAAACCAGTAGAAGTACAACTCATCCTCTGGAACTTAAGAATCCTTAAACAACATTTTATGAAAGGCTGTTTTATTGTCTGACTGAGCAACCAGTATTGCCATCAATATTATCACAGAACCAGCGTAAAAAAATAAAAGAAAATCTGTCATGGCATCAATTAAAACAAAAAATACAGCGCAGTTAAAGCTCAAGATATAAATAAACAGTGCTTCATTTTTTATTTTTTATTAATAAGCCCCAGCTAAATTGAATTAAAAGCAAACAGAAAAGTCTGAGAATTTGGTCTTTGTGTTATGTTTAGCTATGATCCTGCAGACAGTAAACAGACACATCTAAACCTTTATCAACCAAGGAAACCAACTGCTCACACTTTTATTCTTTAACTGCATATTTTCATGTATGGGTGACAGGTCAAATGACTTGAAGTCAGGCAGCTGCTCTGAATAAATGAATAGGAGAAAAACACTGGGGGTTTCTCACAGATCGGTGGTGAATGTCAGGCTTTATATTCCACTAACAAGGGTTTCCTTCTACACTTCCCATTCGTCATTGTGTTTAACAATTACACTGGGAGAAACCCAAAATAAAAGAGGCAGAAGTATCAGCTTGTGCTTAAACAGACGAGGCAGACGGGGGATTTTGGGGAATGTGAAAAACATTGTGAAAAAAAACTGTCAGAATACATCAGAGATCAATCATGCTGAAATACACACTTTCACTTATTTTCCTCTCCTACTTGTTTCTCTTCAGTTCCTTCCCCAGACCAGATAATTCCACTTCTTTCCATGATGGTGTCGGTCAGGGTCGAGGGCCGGTTGGACCCGTTGGACCCGTTGGACCCGGAGACCCCGTTGCTATGCCCAACCACTCCAAACGCCAGACAGCTTTTGACTGGTGAGAACTGATTGGCTGAGCTGGTATGGCAGGTCCATCCAGCACTACAGTAGGTGTAAGGTCACTACTGAATCGAGGGAACATTTAAGTTTGCAGGTGATTATTTGCTGCATCTACAGTACAAAGTGCCTCCGAGATGCAAAACATTGAGGGATCAGTCCATCTCGAATCATCGGGGACCTTCTGCTTGACTGCCTCTGATTTGCTTTAAACTCGTTTCCATCATCAACTGGATATTTGAAATGGTAACTGTGTATTTTTAGCTTAATATATGAGGTTTTTTATAAACTACTAAAAAATTTTCGGTGCGTTTTTTCACACATTGAAATTTGAGACCGTTTTCAGTGAAAATATCTCAGAACCTCATAGAAAAAAAGAGATAAAAGCTTGAGATTTTCCACATTATTTCTCTTCCCACCATTCATTCAGAATCTGCATTGTTGGAAAAGTGGATCAAATGGTCTCAGATTTTAGGTGAGTTACATTATGAAACAAAAACGAAGCAGTCATGAAAAGTATCATTTTGAATAAATGACATAATGAGAAAAACATGAAAGTTTCAGGCTTTTTGTCTTTAATCATTCTTGAGATATTTAATTTCAATGTGTGGAAAAAAAAATGGGCCATTTTTAAAAATGATTTCACTTGGGAAATATTTGATTTATTTAGCTAAATTTTGACAAATATCTTTACACATATTCATAGTTTATGATCAAAAATATTCAAGCTAATCAAAGATGGTCAAACAGAAAATTTGATGATCTAAGATTGAATTTCCTTGAAGCTTTATCTTCATATTTCCATGTCTGTCATGTTTTCCTCACCGTTACATGAAAATCTGCCAAATAAGATCCATTATGTTTTCAAAATGACTCTGTGGTGTTGCTGTAAAGACATGAACTATCAGTCTTTAAAATTGTCAAAAATATTGTCTTCTTTATGCTGACTGTGTTGCCAGTCGCAATATATAAAAGCTAGGTTTATTGCAGAGAGAAGTTACAACATTTTCTGTTGTGAAAAGTGAATAATTTGGATAATCATTCCGTGTTGATGTACAGTTACAAACCTTTTCTGTGCTGCGGGTGTTATTTTAGGACTCTTGCCTTTTTCTTGCTCTATAAATTGTCTATTTTGTTTTTTATTAGTCTTATGACTCCTTCTAAACCCGAGTTTGTCATTGCAAACACAAGTCTTATGAAACCTTTCCACATTTTCTGTGCAGGACCGCTGCAGAAGCGATGGTCATGAATCCTCCAGAGCCCGCCAAAGAGAAGGAAAAACAGGGCTTCTTCAGATCCATCAAGAAGAAAAAGAAGAAGACACAAATAGTAAGATTTTTTTCAGCCCTTTTTTCGTCTAGAACTCACTGAAACAATGCTACTTTGGTTCTACAAAATACTTTTCAATGTTTAGTTAAATAATAATCAGTAGGCTTTTTAACAGTATTCTGTGTTTATATGTGTTTAACACTGAAAACTAACTACAGCATGTGCACTTACTGTGTGAATGAACACTAATATTAACCACTGAGAGTGCTACTGGGTAATTCTGACTTATTGGTCTTGTCCTCTGGAGTCTGCTCTCACTTCTGTTGGTAACAATAATGTCAGCCTCACCAAGATATTTGCTGAAATTTGATAATACATCATCAGAAATAAACGGAGCAGGAAGCAGTCAGACTGATTGTACACAAAGTTATCTAGATGAGATAACAAAACTGTAAACTCCTCATAATTATTCCCCAGATTGTCCGAGTATGCCTGAAAAAGTCGAGTTTTAATTGGAAAATAGTGCAAATTTTAGCCAGGTTTTCAGAAAAGCAACTGCCAAATGCAAAATTCAACTTTTTCTTCCACGTCTATTATACAAATAAAGCCGCAGGAAAGCAATTGTAAAAGAAGTCGACATAGTAATATGAAGAAAGTATGTCATCTAATCTCAGAAAATGAAAAATATTATGTAAATTTGGTGCTTATATATCTGATGGCTGCTTTTAATATCTCCAGAGGAGCGGAAGCTTGTGACGGTTTTATCTGTCTACTTCATGATTAGTTCACCGAGTATATGGTTGCTGCACTTGGCTGCTTTTTCTTTTTATCAGTACACCAACTTCTTTATCTCAGCAAAGTAAAAAAAAATTCTGTAATATCATTCCTGTTTTTTCCACCATATTCCAAGATATCTGTGTGCAAATTATATTATGTTTTTTTTTTTACAGATTAGAAAAACCCAACAAACCAACTAGTTTTGACCAACTGACGTCTTACAGCTCATTTCTTTGCCCATCATGTAATTATGCCGGTTAATTTACAACACATAGAAATCGCGATCACACTGCCCAAATTGTAATAAAATAGAAGAATTGTTTAATTTAATGGAGTTCCTTGTTCATTAATCAAATGGGTCAATATATATAATTGAGGGGCTTTTGAAGTCCATGGGATATATCTTGCATACATTTTTATTTAAAAAAAAACTATTGTTTTTTTTATGTTCATTATCATCATGTCTTTACAAATTCAGAAATTATTTATTATGGAAACAATCACATATTAATTAAAAAATGACTGCATATGACTAAAATGTCAACTAAATAACCATCCCAATTTAATAACAACCACCTTCTAATTAGCTAAACAATAATAAAATAAATTTATTCAAAAACTGTTCTTTTTACTATGTTCAGATAATAATGACAGATATTTCTTTTTTGGCGATACATCAAATTTTACATGGAAAATAACAAATTGTATCTGTGTCCGAGAAATCACTTTCACCTAAGTTGCCCATTACAAAAGCACCTCTCAAGGAAGTGTGTTAATTCCAGATCACATGACCTGCTCCACATGATGTCATTTCCTCCTAAAGAAAAGACTGGCAGACTCCAAGGCTTTCTGAATTATTTAATATAAAGTAGTCAACAGGTTTACTACAATATCTTTAGAAATAACTTTCAATTTCACTCAATTGTATGTATAATATTTAGAAGAATCTTTCTGTAAAAATACCATGTGGTGTTTGGTTATAGGCGGCCATGTTGATTTATAGGCCTGAAAACAGCAAAAATGTCAACTATGATACCTGTCATCTATGTTATAAAAAGTCCTGCAATTATATATCGACCCAAATGTTCCTACTATTGTTGACAGGGTTTTTCTTTCTGTATCTCTCCATTAAGTGGTATTTCTAAAGACTGAGGATCAGCTGCTGCAGTTGTGTTTCTGTTTGCTGTCAGAGATTTGTGTTGAGAGTTGTGGCTGTGCGTCTTCTGCTCCACAGACGGACATGGAGGACGGGAGGAACCCCAGCATCAAGAAAAGCCTTTTCCCCCTCTTTAGCTCTAAGAATAGCTTAAAGCACAACTCAGCTGTCAAAGTCCTACCCGTAGTCGCCTCGCCTATGGTACAACACCAGCCTCCCGCGCCCTATCCTGCCTCACCAGTAATCTAACCCCGACACTACGGCTGCATGTTTACTGACACCGCACTCACCACTGCGAGCTGCTTTGAAATCCTCTCGTTTGGTCCATTGATTTTGCTGCGATTGATTCCAAACTGAAAGCATTTCAAACGTGTCTTCAGTTTAATACCGCACGCTGTTTGCGCATCCGTTTCATCTCGCTACGATGTGTGTCAAATGAAGTCACCTTGCACTCACATTTTATTGTCAGACGCTGACTCCATGCTGCAGTGTGTGCTGTTTGTGAGGCGAACGCAGTCACATCATTGTATAACATGAAGGTCATTCAGAGCATTTATAAATGCAGGAACACGCACATGCATTCAAACTTACAATGCAGATATTTTTGGACTCTTTGCTGTATTGTATAAAGCTGCTTGAATCAGTTCTATAAAAAGAATAAAACTGTGGTCTCATATTTGCCTGTTAGACATGAAGCTAGTCAGCAGTTAGCTTAGCACAAAGATTGGAAATGGAGAGAAATTACTATTGACTCTGACTAAAGGTGACAAAATCCACATATCGGCACCTCTGAAGGTCTCTCTTTTTCAAATTAGGTGATAACTGATGTCAATTAAAGTAGAAATGCCATGTTTTTTGTTAGTTTCAGCCTCACAAAAATGAGAATGTGCTGCTTTTCTTTATTTTATATCCTGCAAATTTCATTTCTTTTTGCTTTTAGCCTGTTGATCAGACAAAACATCAGCTTAACTTAATGATTAATCAATTATTCTGCCTCGCAAAAATGAGAATTTGCTGCTTTTCTTTATTTTATATCCTGTAAATTTCATTTCGTATTGCTTTTAGCCTGTTGATCAGACAAAACATCAGCTTAACTTAATGACTAATCTAAAAACAAATCAACACAGTATTTGATAATGAATGAATAACTTTTTGCACACCTGCTATATATTAGAGGTTACGAAAATAATCACATAATTGTGCATTTTTTCATGTACTGTATAAAGTCATCACTAATCGCCATCACATCTCCTTGTGTTTTGTCCGTTGCTGCCAAATGGGTGCATGAAGAAACTCGCCGGGATCTGAGGTGTAATTTTTAGTGAGATGTGATGAAGGTGACCACGTTTAAGAGAATAACATCCCCATTTGTCTGCTTTAGGTTCCTGGTAACGGACAAGAACACCTGTCGCTGCAGAGGAGCTCCAAGTCGTCCTCTCACCATGGCAGCCGGCGGAAAAACCGCGAGCGATCCCGAGACAGAGACCGAGACCGAGAACAGAGCCGGGACCGAGACCGAGACAGGGAGAGAGAGAGAGAACGAGAGCGAGAGAGAGAGAGAGAAAGGGAGAGAGAGAGGGAGAGAGGGAGGGAGAGAGAGAGAGTCAATGACTGGCCACCAGACAAACCAGTGGACTCACACTCTCAGGTTTGTACTTCCTTTGAATTCCAGTTTGTGTTGGTCTGAAGGTCATGGCTGTGAGCAGTCTACCATCACCGTGACTCATGCTTTCACCAACCGGAACAGACTCGTAGTGTGTCACGGATATAAAAAATTATATGTAAATTACACCATTTAACTCTCTGAACCTCACAAGTTGCCAGTGGCTTTGCAAGGCTTTTTTTTTTAAATCACCCAAATTACAGCATTTCCCAGAGCCAGAAACTGTAAAAACAGAAAGAACTGTCAGGTTCTTTACCTTTGTCATCATTCTTGAACTTTAACTTTGTGATGTGCTGAAAATTACACAAATCTAAGATTGAAATAGGAGTATTTAATCAAAATCACTTTATTTTACATGTTGCATTGAAAGATTCTCCAAAAATGTGCATTTGCTCTGACCAAAAACCAATAAATTCTGCACTCCTCAGCACGACCGAGTAGCTGTTAGCGACTTAGCTATGACAAACAGTCATTCAGGGACAGTTCAGCTGAAGGTTTACACAACCTGCAGTTCACCTGAAGGGGACCGGATCAGGGTACTGGAAATAGGTGGTGTTCAGACAGAGGTCCAAAAGTTGGCAAATCTGGTCTGGGTCAAGATAAATTCCTCAGGACAGGATTCGGCAGTCTTCCTTCACCTTAAGGAAGAAGGACACTCGTTTCAGGACACCAATGATCAGATTTTGGACTGGGAGGACAGATGGTTTGAGAGAGGAGTGAAAGAAGCCATCCATGTCAAAGTAGAGAAGCCATCTCTGAACAGGGGGGTGGTCTGCGACATCATCTTTTGCCAATTTACAATCAGGCCCTTTCAAAACTCCCCAAAAGAACTACTCAGCAGACTCATGCTACACGAGGGCTCAGTGACATCTGTGCATTTCAACAACCCCCACCGATACTCGCAACGACCATCGTTGAGTAGTCAGATGAGTTTTGGTATCAGTCGTTGGAATAATAGCTCTGGACACACCTCACAGAGGTTTGAAAGCTGAGGCAACACCAACCACCACCAGAACTGAAGAAGCCTCTTGGATGAGAGGTGAAACGTCTTCAAGGAACTTTCTTAAAGTCCAGTGGATTTATTTAAACTACTTTGGATTCTCACTAGTTATACACATTGTAAAACCCATTTCTTTTAACTATCTGTATTTTGCAGGTTGTTAAATGCAGAATTATTTTCCAGTATTGGTAGCACCTTTCAAAAGTGTATCAGACTTAAAAGACCAACTGTATAACTGTACAACTTCAACTTCATTACATCTCAGTATTTTCTCCTGCTGGAACTAAAAATGAGTAAGTGGCCCTCTAGAAGCACTTTACATGTTCATTATGAATACGATTTATGCAATAGTTGTTCGTACATTTACAGCGCCTATAAAAAGCATCCACGCCCTGGGAAGCTTTCCCCTTTTATTGCTTTTCAGAGTTGAATTATGGTAATTGGGTCATCTGGACGCTGTAATTTTTCCCTATTCCTTTTTGCACAACTTTAAAGCAACATGGAGATTGTGAGTAAACAGCCATTTTACACATCAGCCACAGATTCTCAGTTTGATTGCAGTCTGGGATCTGACTTGGTCACTGCAGAACAATTAGCCTTCATTATTTCTATGTGGCTTTGGTTGTAGTTTAGGGTCATTTTCTCTTACAACGTGCATCAAGTTTTCCTCTAAGAGTTCCCTGCATTTTTCTGCATTCATTTTATCCTCACCTAACCTTACAGGCTTTTCAGGGTCTGGCACAAAAAACAGTTCCAGCCAAATTAAGTGTTCACCAAACATCTTGTCTGATGGCCAAAAAAATAATTTTGGTCTCGTCAGACCAAAGAACCTTCTTCCAGTTGACCTTAGAATCTCCTACTTGCCTTCTGGTGAACTCATGTTTAGATATAGTGAGCTTTAATTAACAATGGCTTTCTTTTTGCCACAATTCCATAAAAGTTTGGCTGGTGAAGAACAAGCAACCATTGCTGTATGCAGTGTCTCCCATCTTAGCTGCTGAAGAGTCATAGGTGTCTTGGTGGCCTCTCTCAAAAGTCTCTTTGTTGTCACTTAGTTCTTGAGGATTTTGAAGCCCGTTCAGGCGCGTGTCATTCCTTTCATTTCTGAATGATGAATTTAACTGTACTCCAAGAGAAATTGAATGACTTGGAAGTTTTCTTGTATCCATTCCCTGGTTTATGCTTTTCAAAGACCTTTTCACGGAGTTGCTTGGAGTGTTGTTTTGTCCTCATGGTGTAGTTGTATCCAGGAGTACTGAATCACCGATGACTGGACCCTTCAGATACATGTGTCTTTATGATACAATCACTTGAAACACATTCACACAGATGATTTCCATTTCACTGATTCTGTGACATCTTGCACCAATTGGCTGCATCTGTGTTGAATTTGGTGAGTCACTTCAAAGGGTTTGAATACTTTTGCAACCATTTATTTTATATTTTTAAGTTATTTGATATTACTTCGGGGGCTGCATAGTAGCTTGGTGGTCAGCACTTTCGCCTTGCAGCTGGAAGAGTCCTGGTTCGCGTCCCGGTCGTCCCGGCATCTTTCTGCATGGAATTTGTATGTTCTCCCTGTGCATGCGTGGGTGTTTTACAACAACATGCTGAAGTTAATTCGTAACCTTAAATTGTCCGTGAGTGTGATTGTTTGTCTATATATGTAGCCCTGCGATAGACTGGCGACCTGTCCAGGGTGTCCCCCATCTTCGCTCTTTGAGGCTTGGGTGCTGTAGAGATAATGGATGGATATTACTTTGTTGAAACCAGCTTTCACTTTTACATGTAAAAGTCTTTATAGGTACATTCATGTCAAAAAAAGGAAGATTAAACTAGCCATGACTCAATGTTTAAAGGTGTAAAAGAAGAAAACTTCTAAGCGGTATGGGTACCTTATTTGTCTCTGTACTTTAGGATTCATGTCATGAATAGGAAGTCGAATTAATGTTTTCACAGATAGTGATTTATAAGATCGTTAATCAACTGTGTCTCCCTCTCGCCTACCAGAGTCAACCACTCAAGTCGCTCCGTAGGCTCCTTCACCTCTCCCCTTCATCTTCAAATCAAGGACAGCCTCCTCCTCCTCCTCCTCCTCCTCCCGACCTGCGCTTCCAACAACCTCTACCCAACCCTCCTCAGCCCTCCTCCAAAGCCGGCTACCCCGAGGGTCGAGGCCACGCTGACAGCAGGGGGCACTCCGGGGTGAGCAGCTCCACCCAGGCCAAGAGCCGTAAACCCAGCTACCCATTACCCGGACAGATCGAGTCCAGCTGGCACGTCTCTGCTTTACAGCGGGCAGAGGGCGCCCAGTTCACCGCCGAACAGCTGGGCATCAAACCGGGTCAGAACGGACCAACTTTTACCCGAGCCTCCCGCACCAGGATGCCAAACCTCAACGACCTGAAGGAGACTGCTCTGTAAAACCAAACCACACCACCTCCGACAGACGGACATCATGTTACTGTAGTATAAGTTTACACAAGAGCCTCTTTCACTGGATCAAGTCCTCATTCAGAAACACAGTCATCTGTTGATGCTCATGTCTCTGAAACCTGCTAGACGTTAACAGGCCAAAACACCAGTAACAGTGTCGCTTAGAGAAGCAAAGGGGCCCACTCCCTCTAGGGATGCCAGTACTGAATCAGTTGTGCGTTATTCTCTCTCTCTGCTCACAAGGTTACATCAGAATAAGCTGATCTTTCCTGTCAAGGAGACACTGCCTGTGTGGCCTCTTTGCTGCCATCTTCTGCTCACAGGAAGCTACTGCAACACATCAGACGGCCGCTGGCACACCGGTGGCCAATAAACTCAAATGTTTTTCAAGCTCTGATATTTGATAAGAACAAAAAGAAAAAAAGAAGATTTCTATCAACATTATTTATTAAATATTTATTTGTTTTAAATTCAAGGATATAAGCTATAAATGACACAGTATGTAGGCTATATGGGAATATTATAAGGTAATATAGAATTAAATGTGTAATTGCAAGAGCTTTAGTTTCGACACAAAGAAATGCATAGATATTTATGTGTTGATAATACAATATGTCACATGGAATATTTAATAATGGTGAATGTCCTTTTTGGTTCAATTTGATATGTTATTAACAGATTTTCACGTTATTTCATGTTATTTTTACCCCTTTTTCAGTTTGTTTCATTAAAATGTAAAAAAACAACAACAATGTACTGATGAATACATGAAAAATCTCTGACGTTGCATCTAGTACGAATCTGATCACTATCCTCATGACATCAGTTTTGAAGTTTTGTGACAAGTTGGGCTATTTGTCATCAGGGTTTTGGTAGCAGAACAGCCAGAGTGAGACTGTTAGGCTCTGTGCTTCACATGCAGTAATTGTCAGCTCACTTTATGTCCCACTGCTGGTGTCACCTTTTAAAAAAATAAGCCCCATTTTCAGTGTCTTTTATCAGTGACAACAGCTTTCCAGCTCCATGCTGCCATGTTGGTTTTGTCTACAGCCTTAACAGCAAGTACCGGGCATGTTTGCCCTCGTCACCATGTAACCCTGGTGAGATGTCAGTGTCTTAAACTGAGGTGGAACTAACACGAGACAGAACATTTTAGGTGTTTTGAGATCGCAGGAGAGCGCTCTGCAAAAAGGCATACCTCACCTACAACCTTTAAGATCTTAAAGGATAAGTCTGGTTATTTTAGTTATTTTTTAATTGTCAGTAATCCTAAAATATCGTCCGTGAAGGGAAAACCTGGATAGAACTCAATTCTTGTCCATAATAAACATCGATAAGTTCATTTTATGGCAGTTTAGGGAATTATTTAGATTTAATATCAGTGTTGTGGCCAATTTTTTTGAATTTACGTCTTCACTAGGGGCCAGTAGTCTTGATTGTGTAGGAAGCACTCAAGCAAACAAACACAACAACCTGGCAATACTCCACTTCATGCAAAAGTCCCACAATCAAAATCCAACTCGCATAAAACAGATAAACACAAATATCATTAGTTAATTGTACTTGAAGTATCAAACATTTGGTAGTTCGGATGCGATGATGTGTGTGTTGCATTTCATTGTTGCAGCTGATCGAGGTGGAGCTAGTTCCCTCCAAAGCGTCACAAGGCCAAATATATTTTCAATCATAAATTTAAGGTGTCAGAAAATCATTAATGGTATAGAAAATAAGGGGAAACCAAGTTCAGCTGTAAAAATGTGTTTCTGTTTGTGGGATTTTCTCTAATTTATTTAATTCTGGGTTATATCTGGTCCTCAAAGTGGTATTTAAATAAAACAATCTGAGATGTTTAATGGAATAGATGGGCATCTAAGCTGTGACAACGTGCCCCAAACTGCTTTTTTAAGGAGTCACACCTAAAAAAAATGTATAAAGCAACATACATGGACACACTCACACACACACAGTGCAGTTATCTTAAAATTGTATGTACAGTAGTTGAGTAAATGTACTTAGTTACATTCTGCCATTTGTTGGTTTTGGGCTTTTCATCAGACTTCACTGACAATATGAATTACATGAAATAACACCAGACTTATCCTATGATATGTGTGTTTACATTTCCTGTGTGCATTTTAAAAGCTTGTGTCATCCGAGTTTTTGTAAATGCCTTTTGTAAATCTGAATTTAATTTTCCTATTTGCATTCTTTTTAGCATCAACAGCCATGATCAGGGATGATTTTACTTGATTGTTCATAAAAGCATTTACTTGTTGTCTTCTGACCTGTGGATGATTTAAAAAAAAACAACTGAATTGTGTAGAACAAAACACTATTTGTGGCCTAGACAAAGTATACAGCGTAGTTCTTCTTCCAACATCACCTTTATCCTTCATTCTTTTCTCCTTTGTGGTTTAAAAGCATAAAGCAAAAAAAATTAAAGAAACGCTTTTCCATCACAGGAAGAGGGAACAAAGGAGAAAAAGTCAAACATCTGTAGAGGAAAAGAAGAATTTGGTTTGGGGAGTTTTGTGTTTTTCCATTTCTGTGGAAAGGATTTAAACAAAGGAAGAAAAAAACAGAACTAATTGATTACATGGCTGATTGAGAGCAATAACATTTGGAAACTCTGAGTGATGCAGATTGTACGAGTCAAATCAGCGACCGGTTAAATTGGAGCCAAATATAGCACAGGAAAGGATTTCCAGCAGGAGACTGTGTTAAAAGTGGGACAAGTGTCCACATATAGTATCAACAAGTCATTGCAATATAGTTTTTATTTTCAATTTGTGACCCGCAACTGGTAAAGCCGCCCCATGTTGTGTATTATAGAAAACTGACTGATTGTACCTGACTGCTGATGTTTGTATCGTTAATGGGATAGAGTGATGCTTGCCTTGCCAGTGACCCGAAGCCTTACATTAGCTCAACATCTCAGACGGAAAACGGAGGCTTCAACCCCCCCAGCAAGTCACCCAGAACCGAGACGAGAAGAAGACCTTTTTTTGTTCACGAATATGAATGTGTTTCCTAAAACATTGTTTCTTTTTTTTTTCATTAAGCTGTTTTCCCACTTCTGACAGGGTGTAAATAGAAATAATAGAGTGTATCTATACTGACCGTTCTACTTTAAAAATGATAGGGTCTCATAATAAATGCCAACTGTACATTTTTGAAGGACTCCCGTGTTTGTTTTGTGGCACAGAATGAAAACAGACGCGACACATTTGTTTAATCAAGGAAGTGGTTTAAAGATACAATAAAGAACACATCTCTAGAGTGAGTAGAGCTCTGCGATGTGTTCCCAAAGCACCATGGGAAAATGATTTGAAATGTTACAGCAAGAAATACATTTTAAAAATCAGGAATTAACCACAATACCAAACAACATCTGAATATCACTGAATCTGCTCAATCTTAATACAGCACTTTTTAAAAAAGCGTTGAAAAAAAACAAAGTGAGATCAGACATTTTTAAAGAAAGTCTAGCATTATTATTTTTTTAAATAAGGAGTAACAAATTAATTTATATTACAGCTGTGCACAGTTACTGTAAGGGACTATTTTCAGCTGCGGATTAATACATGTTTTCTACACACTGAAACTTTGAGAATTTACAGCAGAATTGCGTATTTTACTACTGTTTCGGAACAAACTACAGTGCCCCTGGAAACCAGAGCAACACTATGTCTCACCGATGTGTTTTTGGACAAATAAAAAGAGTAAAACGAAGCACAGAACTCTATCAGACTTTGGACACACTAACAATACGCATTATGAGGATGAATTTATTGCTGGATTTCGTCTTTTCTTGGCAGTATTAAACATGTAAAATATCACCAGACTTATACTTTAAAAGGTAAATAAGGGGAAGAAACTTACTAAGAAGTGTAAATTCCCCGTTACATTTAAATATCAGAAGAAGAAGACGTGATTTTATGGATCCATCACAGAGAGAAACACAAATGTTTTGGAAGAGCTCGCCTCAGACCTGCAGATCCAACCCCCATAGCAACGCTGCTCTCCCTCTCCGTGCCTAATTATTGCTTTGAATTTATGCCATTTCATTTCAAATGGAGCATTCTATTGAGAACTCACCGAATTAAAGCCCCCAGTGTGAGACTGGTTTAGCACAGACAATACAGAGTGGAGCGAATGAAAGCTCACTGTACATATCAAACAAACCTATTCTAATGCAAACGTGTAAGTCTGTTCTAACCGTTTTGTTTGTGTTTTAAAAAAGGTTTCATGTTGAATATTTTAGGGTCAACTCAGCAGTTTCAGGAGGCCAAATCTGTGGATTTATACTCACATACCACACACTGTCAGGACGAGGCTTTCACTGTAGGTTCTAGTCGTAGTTTTTTGGGAGGGCAAGGCCTCAGGGATGATGGGAGGAAAGAATCAAGCGCATTTCTTCATGCAGAGCAGCAGCTCCATGCGCAGAGCGATGCGTGTGTGCCAGCCCAGAGGGAGGATGCGGATGTAGCGCGCAACGATGGGCGGCCGCAGGAGGTTCTGTACGGACGAAGAGCGGTCGGAGTTGCCGTAAAACACCTGAGGAAAGACAGAAAGGCAAAGTCAGGGAGTCGACACAGATATGAGCACTCAGGACGTGCTGCTTAAATATTAAAGCTGCTATTATCACTCCAACTGATGAAAATAACTAATTATTCAGTGAAACGTACAAAACATCAGTTTGGGTGTCACTGCGAGGCCAATCAGTATTTAAATTGATAAAATGAAAAAGCAAGTTACTACAATTCCAAAGCATATCATATTTACATTATAGATCTGATTGCTTTTCCGATATTTTCATTTTTCACAACTTTCTTTTGTTATTGCATAAGAACAGCAGAACAAGGGTACACAGTAGTTTAAGACAGGCATGTCAAACATGTGGTCCGCGGGCCAAAACCGGCACTCCAGAGGGTCCGATCCGGTCTGCAAGACGACTTAGTAAAAATTACAGAGAAGACATTAACTGCAGATTGTAAATGTGTAAAGTTATGCATAAGCTGTTTTGATCATAACATAAAATACCAGATTGCTTAATGTTCTTTTGTCATTGTGCGTCTCATTTTTGTAATATTTTGTCTTGTTTTTGTTGTTTTTTGTCTTTTTTGTCTGACTTTTGTTGTTTGTCTCATATTTTTGTTGTTTTGTTTCTCATTTTTGTCATTTTATGTTTCCCTCGCTTGTCATTTTGTGCTTTGCTTTTTTGTCATTTTGTGTTTCTTTTGTCTCATTTGTGTGGTTTGTCTATTTTTTGTTGTTTTGTTTCTTTTTTGGTCATTTTTTTGTCTCATTTCTGTCATTCGTCTTGTTTTCGGATATTATTTGTCATTTTTGGCTCTTTTTGTTTTGTTTTGTGTCGTTTGTCTCATTTGTTGTCATTTTGCTTCTCACTTTTCTCATTTTGTGTCTCATTTCTGCAATATTTTGTCTTGTTTTTGTTGCTTTTTGTCTTTTTTTCTGACTTTTGTCGTTTTCATCATAAAGCAAAATACTAGATCATTCAGTTCTAGATACCTGTGACTAAATATTTTCTGCCTTTTTGTAGACACTGTGTGATCTGTAAGTTGTAATGTTTAAATGATAAACTGAGGCATTAATGAACAGTCACTTTGCATTTCACTGCACATACTGTATGAGCAAGTGACAAACTCTTGAATCTTGAGCTTTCTCTTTGCAATTATCTTCACATCACTCAATAAAAAGGAGAAGAAAAGAAGAAAAAAGTAGATGGTTGTATCTAGTTACAGGTGGGTTTAAGTAAAATATGGGCTTTATGTATTCAGTCCAGATCTGCTCAAAAAAAGTCATAAAATAAAGCTTTTAAAGCAGACCTGAAACACGTGTTGCCAATTAAGTAAAAAATGAGACTTGTGGTGCGTGAGATGTCGTCTCAACCGACCCTGTTGTTTCCAGTCTGGTCCTTGTAATAGATCCAGTTGAGTTTTTCATCAGAGCGGTACTGAACGCTGTACTTGGTGAGCCACTCGTCGGCGTCACAGCGGCCCTGAGTGAGAATCCCCGACACCACCATCACCTCCATCAGGTCGATCTGCAGCCACTGAGTGTTGTCCTGGAACTTAGACAGCCAGGCGCAGCTGAAAGAGGAACAGAAACATTTGATAGAAACATGAAACTTAGTCTTGTAGGCTTCTTTTACAGCAGACTTTTACACCCGGTATAGCAGGAAACATTGGCTCCATTATAATGAGGGGCAACAGTGGGTTACAACAGTGTGGAGCGAAGTGGAATTCAGCCATCAGAAAATAGTCTATTTATGCCTTTGCTTTATTTGTTGGGAGATGTAGAAACTCTGTTGTTTAAAAAAAAAAAGTCCTGATTTGTGCCAATAAAGTCTCTGTAATGACGCTGAAGCAATATTTTTCCCAAAAAATTCCTTCCATCCATCCATCCATCCATCCATCCATCCATCCATCCATCCCTTTATACTAAATTGGAGTATTACCTTAAAGACAGAAGCTGAAATGGACTATTTACTCTTTTAATACTTACAGAAAACAATATAAAGAACAATGGTTAAATTCCCAGACCAACGCTTTAGTGTTTTTATAAAACACTAATGAAGAAAATCCTCCGTAATGTTCAGTCCTGGGCAGCTCTCCAGTGTCTGCAGTTTGTCTTATTCATAATTTAATGTTTTAAACAGGAGCATATTGATGTGTCAACCTTACCACATGCACCATAAATAATCATCACTCTTATACTGTTTCTGACAGATGGTAGGAATTCAGAAAAGGGTTTTTCTCTGAGACAGAACAGTTAACGATGTGTGGAAAAGCCAGCATTTTGGGAGCTAAAATGAAAACAAATAGGCCTTATTAACCTCAGAATTCACTATTAGAGATTCAAAATACATCATTTTTATGTAAATCTTTTCACATCGTGTGGAAAAAAGTCACTTTATGTTGACTATTTGTTGGCGTGGACCTACCCAAAGCCCTGGCTGTTGAGCCGGGCCTTGCTGGGGACCCACGAGGCGAACCAGCCGGTGTACTGGTCCTGGTTGGAGCAGGTGATCTGGTCTGGATTCACAGATCCGGCCTCAAAGCCAAGAGGCTTGTGGTATAGACACTCTGCAAGGGGATCAGAGCCAGAGTAAAAGGAGAGGTCTAAATTTAAATCTCTGCTTCCGCTAATATTACCGTTTTCCGCTTCTAAACCTCCAGAGATTTTAAGGTCACCCTGACAGACGCAAACACGGCCGAGCAGCAAACCACTGAAATGCGAGCGTCAAATGATCATCGCTAAGCCTCTCTGGATTCTTAACTCTCCATCCCTCTATCCTTTTCGTCTCTCGCCTCACCCCTGCTGACTCCCGTCCTCACACCCTCCCGCTCCCGAGGCCCCTGCCGTTAGCAGTCCCAGTGTGACCCATATCCCATCCTAAAAGCCTGCAGTTTAATTCTCCACAGTGAGAGATCAGTGATGTCCATTAGGGCGGCAGGCGGACAGATGGCCGTGTTCTCCTCTCCACAGCTTTAGCTCCGTGTTGCTCTCATGTTTTTATTCACTTCCATTAAAAACAAATGAGAACAGCTCCTCTGGTGACTTGGTAAACATGTCCTATAAATACATGAATGAGAGACGAGGCCGTATATGAGCGAGAAGAACATCAGTTGTGGACATATGGAAGAGAAACTGGAGTAGCCTGCTGTGCTTTTGTTTACTACTGGCTTAAGCTTATCTGGCACAGGGTCGCATCCTGTCTAATCCCAGTATTACAACGCTTACGGCAGAAGCTTCTGTGTGAGTCAGGAGATAAGTGTTTACATAACAGCAATACGGATGCTATGTAGTCTTCCCTAATGTATTTCCTGACAAAAACGAAACACATTCAGATGGCTGAATTAAAAGCACAAACCAGGAGGTGAGACACAGTGAACTGAGGCGATGGGAACTCTGAAGCAGGGCAGAGGAAAGTCCTTCTCGCTCATCATTTATCATCAGCGGGTTCATGTGGGGGTAATTACTGGTTTCTGTGATTGTGCGATCGGCTCGGTCTATTACGAGCCCCGTAATCTCTGCATCATGTTCGGAGATAATGATTATCTGCAGAACTTCTCTCTCCCGTCCGTCACCGGTTGCCATGTGATTTGAGGCTCGATTGGACCAAACGGAGTCACTTCTGTCCTATTAGCTTCAAGTTTGACGCAAGATCTGAGCTGAAGATCTGAGATGCAGTGAGGCTGCCATCAGACCCTTTGGTTGGTGTGTTTCTTTGCAGGAGATCTAAACAAAAATGTGGTGGGCTTATTGATCGTTGTTTCCAAGGTCAAGAATGGACCAATGTTGACTTTGGGAAACTGTATCTTCTGAGGATTTTTGAACTTGCATGAAGAAAATAGGCAGGTAAGACAGTAAATGAACAGGATTGCACAGCCTTAATGGAGGTCCTCTCTGTTTCTACCCATGGCTCCATCTGCATCACCTTCTCTGATGATGTCCAGTGGAGCATGGTCTCCCTGTGGCGTCAAATCTGGAGTGTAATACACTCAGGCATGAGTATGTACATATAGAGACTCCCAGAACACACACAAATGCACACACATTCAAATGCTCCATCCGACTGCATTGTAGGGCTTAAATGATTTGTGTCAATCAATGGGAGTTAAACAATCAAATATTTTGAAGATTAAATATTAGTTTAAATCATTTTTCTAGGGAAAAAGCCAAAGAATTGGCCATTTCAGATTCTTAATTGTGAAGATTTGCATTGTCATATGATTCCACTTTGACTTTCTTTGGATTTCTCCGCTAACAATAAAAAAAAAAAAATCATCAGTTGGAGACATACTGTTTTCTATATCAATTTTTGAAACAGGCCAACATGCATCATTTTCATTTGTCCTTGTCCACTCTCTCTTTAAGTTTAGTTGATTGGTGCAATTTGATAACATAATCAACAAAAGTCCCTAAATTAGTTTGTTCAACATCAGTCTCATTATGGGATTAATTAAGTGTGACCACATACTATTTAGAAAGTGAATTGTTATTTCTTACACTTTGAGAAGCCAAAAATGGATTATTAATGATCAAAATTTCTGTTTGAGATTGAAGAGACCACTGTGTTTGAGGTGTTTCTTACCTGGCATGCAATCCACTCCTTGCACCATAGAAGAGCCAGACCCGATGGCAGAAAACTCTGTTGGAGATTCCCCTTCGCAGTCACATTTGCAAGACCTGCTGGTCCACGCTTCAGACACACCAACCTCATAAAAACATGCACAAACAACGTTAGTACATTCAATCCAGAATGGTAGCATCATCAGAAATACCACAAACATGAACACCATTCATCTTAAAATATAGCTCTAGTGCAAAAAAAATAAAATACTTAAAAAGAATATTTTCATGTATGACTGCAAAGGCAAAGATGCAGAAAAGAAACTGAAAGTTCAGACATCTCATGACAGCTGATTTCTGGTGTTTTTTCACTAAATGAACATAATTTGTCATTGACCAATGTCATTTGGAGAGACGCTGCAAAACTCCAAGACAAAATATCTCCATTGTGGCTGACCCCAAAAGATTAAATTTGTGCAAATTCTTCAGATTTTCTAATCCTGAGAGTTAAACCTTCTCTATCATTTTGTGTTGCTTTTTTTGCTGAGGTTTCTTCGTACCTCTTGAGCATGAATGCTGATGAGGACTGTCCACCCAGATGGAGAGAAAGAAAGCCAACGAAGCACAGAGGAGGGAAAAAAAAGACTGTTAGGAAATAAAATCTGTGCATCAATCTGTCCGTTTAACCACATTAAGAAAAGGTAAATAAACACAACATAGACATACAGAATAAAACACAAATGCCACCAAGAAAAACATGGATGTTACTGAGAGAAACTAGTCTGACATTTGAGATTAGAGGCGTTCTCCAACACATTGTCCAATTTGACATAATTTTCACTAAATCCAAGCTTGCAAAATATCTACAAACACATAATGTGGGTTCTAAACCTAACAGCAGATTTAGAATCAGAACGTAAAGACTGAAATTGTACCGTTAGCTCCCAGAAGAAGCAGAACCAGCAGGAAACGCAGCACGTTGAGAGCCATCTTCCAACCTGCTCCAAACCAGACGAGACCAACTGCAGACTGAGCAGCTAAGCCAGCAGTGATAGAGAGGCTGGATTACAATAATCCACAGGACGTTAATGGCCTTACCTAATGCCATCCTTATCTGACGAAGCCCCTCCCACAGCCCATCGCCCACCACCATCAGGACCAACACACACCCTGGAGAAAGGAGAGCAGAGGTCAAAGTCAGAAATCCTGCAGGAGGAAACAAATGGCAGCATGGTTAAGTGACAGATCTGGGTTGTGTGTCTGCGTTTGTGTGTGTGTGGGAGAGTGAAGGTGGTGATTTATGTTGGCTCATATGATTAGACGGAAAGTCTGCTTTTGGATGCATCTGCAGCTGTATATATTTGCTGCTTCTTCCATTTACATTGTTGTATTAATTCTATTATGTAAAGAAAAACAGAAATCAAGAAAAAAGTGTAACAAGAGAAAACAAACACACAATGGCAACATATAAATACAAACATATATATAGGATTCTTTTAAAAACTAAGCTGATAAATGGCTGATACTCTATCGCAAATATGTCAGAATATGTCAGCTGATAAGTAACATTTTTACCAAAAAATACTGATGTCATCGTTCATTTATTAACAATAAACGCCCCACTCAGGAATTTTCTTTTTCACAAATCTTTCAAAAGGAAACAGAAAAAATAATATCACCTATAAACATTGTCATCAGAATATTTTATTATCAATATGAGGTTCGGTAATCCAATGTTGTCGACACGCCAGAAACAGCGTCGCTATTAAATTGAACAAATTTTATAGATTACAAATGCTAGAATAAAATCTGCCTCTATCTTAACATCTGAACTTTTCCTCAGAAAATAAAAAAATTAGGAAACAGTTGTCCGAGTTTCTTAAAAAAAAATTCTCTATGAGCTTCTTTCTCTACTGTTTAGTAAAATATAAGCCTAAGTGGGGAAACTCCTCAGTCCAGAATGATCAATCCCTCTATTTTCCAACACAACTTAACTTTTAGCACAAAAAAACGATGAATTATTGTGTTTAGAAGAACATATAATTGAAGTTGCTATGAAATAAAGCCAGTTCAGGTGTTGAATTCCGTCTGTTTCTTCTGAAGCTCAGCAGACTTTCAGGCATGTAGGATGTAAAGTTCACATTAAAAAATACCGTGTGTTTATTTTTTGTTGAACTGTTTTATGAGTTTATCGTAGATTGTGTAAAATGTGGATTACAGTGGCTAAATGCCATCATCTACAACGTTTAAATCAAAACAACATCCTGCAGTGGTTCTCTGCTTTTACTCCACTTCCCTCCCTGCTGCAGATATTCAGGCTAAAGACGTCTGAACTCACACTGAGGGTTTTAAAGCCAGGTGGGTGAATGTAATTAAGCCTAATTAAGCAAAGCTGTTTTCAATTTGTGTTCATTAAAACATCCTCCTCAGTCCCCACACACTCTTTCATACCCTGCTCTCACTGCTAGTGGCCAAGCTGCTGCTTTAGCTTCCATCAGTGGATTTATTTTTGACTGCTTTCAACAAAATGAAGGCTCCTGCTGGAACGGTGCGCAGGATTCTTCCGCAGACAAAGAGAAGGATTCAAGGGTACTCGACTCTCATCTACAGAGCTCATAAAGAGGTCAGAACCTCCACTAAAGCAGCTCCAGTCATTAGATTAAAAGAGTCTTATCTGGCCCGTGCAGCTTGCAGAATAAGGAGTCTTTTTAAATGTGTCTCCTTTTTGATTTTCCATCTCTTTTGCAGGTGCCTGGGATGAGGAATCCAGTCTTCTTGGCCGGTCAGCTCAGTCTTCCCAAACCCATCCTGCTCAGACTGGTGAGCTCGGAGGCTTCTCGGCTGTCCAGAACCAACCGGCTGAAAGTGATCACTGTGCAGGAGATCGATGCTGCCGTCACACTCGTACAGCAGAAGATCCGTACCAAAGCAGCTGCATGAAGACGGAGACTGCACAAACTGAAGTTCTAATGTTTTATTAAATTAATTTTATTAAAGAGTTCATTTTAACCTTTAAATTGTTGTCTTAATGTGAGCTGCCAAACTAGTAGATGGTCGCCCATAACAATACGTTGGCAGATGGGGAAACTACAGTGTTCCTGGAAAAAATGACATTCAAGTTGGATGTCAAGATTTCAGAGTGTTGGGATTGCTTTAGGAAGCGTGTTTGAGTTGCATTTTCTGACATTTTATTTTGTCCTTCAAATGTTTAAGTCAATTTGGCAGTGATTAGCTTCTGGAGGACAACATTTAAACTGAAAGCTACTTTTGGTGTTTTAGGAACAAAATTGAGGCACCAGATAAGCTCTCAATTTAACATCTGATCTGCTCACATTTCAAATTTGCATTCAAAAACAGTTTTAAAAAAAGAGATGAGTTTGCAAATTGAGTTAACACAAAACTGAAGGTAATTTCAAACCTCAGCTGCACACATTTGCCCCCACTTACTGTAAAGATATTCTGGTAACCAATCCCTTAATAGTCAGCTTTGGTTGACGTTTATGGTCTGTTATCATTTGGCTACTTGAGGAGTTTGCTCACAAGTGGATGCTGAATTTGAAAACTACAAGAGTACTTTAAAAAAGTCAGCCTCACATGGGAATAAGTAGCGGAAGTCACATTCTGGGGCATAACTGTATGGTATAAAGCCTTACAACACTGTCCACAAAAACTCAAATGTTTGGATTTTTTTTGCAAGGAGGAAAGCTTTGAGCTGGCACCATCTGACTTCTACAAGTCAAATGGTAAAAAGGTGCCGGTCAGGTGAGTAAGGTACGCCGTTCAAAGTAAGATTTGGCTGCTTCTGTGTGGATGGAAATGTTGTCCTGAAACAACAGCAGCCAGTTTGAAGCTTTTCTCTCTTTTTTTTTTACTTTGTTTCAAACATTTTAGTGATGTAGGACTTCAAAGTTTACAGTAAGTAATGCAGAGACCATCTGAAGTACTCCTGTAGATTGAACCCTAACCATCTGTGTGAGACTACTGATCTTACAAACTTTTTAGCAGTCACTAAAATACATTATACAATTAAGTGAAATTGAAAGTTATTTATAAGATATTGTAGTAAACCTGTTCACATGCGATGAATCCAACACTCACACACTACTTTATGTTAATTAACTCAGAAAGCCTTGGAGTCTTCCAGTCTTTTCTTCAGGAGGAAATGACATCATGTGGAGCAGGTCATGTGATCTGGAATTAATGTACTTCCTAGAGAGGTGTTTTTGTAATGGGGAACTTAGTTGAAAGTGATTTCTAAGACACAGATATAATTAGTTATTTTCCATATAAAATTTGATATATCGCCAAAAAAGAAACATCTGTCATGATTATCTCAACTTAATAAAAAGAACACAATCAAAACAATTATTGAATCAGCTCATTTTATTATTGTTTAGCTAATTAGAAGGTGGTTGTTTTTAAATTAGGACGGTTATTTAGTTGACATTTCAGTGATATCCAGTCATTTTCTAAGTGACTGTTTCCATAATAAATAAGTATGGAATTTGTAAAGACATGATCACAATGAACTTTTTTTTTTTTTTTTTTTTTTTTTTTTTACTTTTAATAAAAATGTATGCAAGATATATCCCATGGACTTCAAAAGTCCCTCATTTATATATTGACCCTCCAAACACAAATGGCACAAACTAAAGGACGCTATTAAGAGAAATGCAGAGTTTACCGAGACGTTTTAGGATAAGTCACGATGCCATTTACCTGTGGGGACATTTTCAGGGGGGACAACAGAAGGGGGAGACAGCAGCCCTCCTCCCTCCCACTCACTTCTCTCTGGGTTTGGTTTGGATCCACCTGATGCTTCCTCCTCCTCCATTCAGCTCTGCGCCTCCAGCAGCAGCAGCTTCTCCAGGAACGATCCACCGCCTCTTTATCAGTCAAATATCTCTTATAAGTTACTGAAGGAGGGAAATGTTTGAAGTTTCGATGCGAGTCTTTGTGTCTCAGATGAGCTCCACGTCCCGTTCATGATTTCCGCACTCCAGATTTCTGCATTTCAGGCTGCAGGTTGGAACCAGTGGAGCTGATTTACTGACTGATGCGTAAAGTAGAGCCCGTCGCTGGAATATGATGCGGAGAGAGAAGGTGATGCACGATAAGCAACACTTAAATTTGATTCATTCTGTGTGTGGTTTTTCTGACTCGTTAAAAGCCGGATTACAGCAGCCATTTCCAAGCTCCATTTTCTTTGTTCTGGCTCCTTTATCGGTGAATATGCTGTTAGGGGTTTGTAAATATAAAATATTATGTTCAAGTGAATGACAACAACAACAAAACACCTTCTGCAAAGAATTTGGTTTCATTTCAATCACTGCCCTGCAGAAAACACGTGTGTTAAAAACGTTGATCACATCTGGCTTAACCAATAAATGACAGGCTTTCCAGGAGGGATGAACTCTGCTGCTGTTATATGAGACTAAGGAAGTGTTTCCAGGATTTGCACGATTTGAAAAATGCAGAGATGAACACAGATGTTTTTTTATCAGAAAGTCTCTGCACTCCAAAAAGTAACTTGTGGGATCTATTTCTCTTTAATGTAATGCATGCCTGCAAGATTTGTTTAAAAAAAAAAAAAGAACTAATTAGCAGATTTAGCTTTTAAGTTGCAAACATTATTCTGATGTTGACATAATAACATTGGTAACTGCATCAACTAAGTGAATGCACATTTCTGCATTAGCTGAATTCAAACCTACGTTCAAGTTGAGGTATCTCATTAAAAATGTGCTTTAAAACTTCATTGTTGTTCACCTTGAGCTCAATTTCAACAAGCCAGCGAAACCTTAGTTTGTTGGTTAAACATAACTTCATGAGATGCTTTCATAACTCTGAGAGATTGATGCAAAGTGAGTAATTATTTTGCTGTTGAGTCCAATCATTTTTTCTTGTATTGTGTCTCATGCAACAACGGTGCTCGTCTTTAGGAACTGACTGATATGGGCTTGTTTTAGGGCCGATGCTGATTATTGGTACTCAAGAAAGACAGCTGACAGATGTTTGGAACCGATATACAATAAATGTAATATTTTAACAGAATGTGATAGCAGAGAACCTGCCATTCATAACTAGACTTCTTCATTAATTAGGGTGACTATAAATTAATGTGTAAAATAGAAACAGAAGTGATTAAATCAGAACGCTCTAATCTGTTTCTGTGGGATCGACTGAGACTGATCAGTTTGTCTCCTGCTGTTACATCTGCTGTCCTTCTCTATTTCCTTAATCTTTCTCTGTTCTATCATTTGTATCGTCCCCTATGGTCCAGATCTTAAAGCATTAGTAATTATTGTTTTCCAGACTCTGTTTCAGGTTAATCTGTGGCTGCCTTCTAATTTACCTGCTAGCCGTAGCAACTATGAGAGAAGCTAACTTCATGGTTTGTGGGAATGTCTGAGAGCATATAGTAACTACCGAGAGAGGAGGCTGCATCAGATCTGAATTAATCAATAATCAGTCAATAAAATTACAGTTACCAATAATCTGAAATGTCGACCAAGCTGATAATCAGTCTATCCCTACTCCCCTGACTTTCCAGGCGTTCTTGCAGAAGTCCCATGCGACCAAGCAGATGTGACCCCTGGACCTTTCTGCTGGGCATCATGGGATGTGGCACCTCAGTCGCCACGGAAACGCAAGGGAAAAGAGTGGAAAGAGGTAAAGACGTGTGGCTGCCTTGGTACACAAAATGTTTCTGTTTAGTTAGCGGGTATTGTTTTTGGTCTCATGTTTTTTCTTTCCTGTCAGCTGGAAAAGGTTGACATCATCAGCTGTCGCCCCTGAGAAAAGGTGTGAATAAACATCATGGCATCAGATTAGAGCTGGCATGTTGGAACACCTGGAGCCGAACACAGAGTCCAGAAGTGTTAAAATTGGAGCGCAGGCTCAGAAATCCTTGAATGAGGCCTTTTATCGAAACCCATTAAAAGAGACGAACATGTTGTAAAACATCTTTCTGCCTCCTTACACAGACTTTGATTTGCTTTTATTCAACTTAGACATTTTTTAACCTGGAATTGAATTGCTTAAATAAATCTGCTACTTTCAACACTAATTGAACATTTTAGTCATTTTTTTTTAAAGCCGGATGCAAAATATTTTCTATTCGCAGCTTTTCAAATTGAAATTCCCCTTTTCTTCTCTTATTTATAAACTAAATTATAAACATCTTTGAGACTTAGGGACCCAACAACACTCAAGAATTTATCATCTTGGAGAAACTGATGGACATTTTGCCATTTTTCCCCCCATTTTGTAAACCACTAATCTTTACTAACGAATGCTCAGGGTGCAGGTTTGAGGATACTGCATCCGTTGTTTTGTGTTTTATTACCTGTAGTTCTTTATTGGCTGAGGAGCTCTCAATCATTAGAGCTTATAGTGTGACAAGTAGACCAAGATCCCTATCTAGTAGTAGTGATGGAATCAAAGTAAGTACTGAACTTCATTTCAGATGTGAGGTGCTTGAAGATTTGTCCATTTTGTGTAACTTTCTGTTTTTACTCCATTAAATCTCAGAAGCAAATATTGTGCTTTTTATTCAACTCCACTTTTTGAACATATTCAGTTTGAAAATTAAAGAACAAGATTGAGGGTTAAAATTAAAAGTTAAAAAAATAGAGAACTACAGAATTAGAGAGATGACATCACACCAAAGAACCAGGCAGGTAAAAGTAAAATAAAACAAGAGAGAACATCTAAAATAAACAGGATAATACAGAACACGAAAACTAATTGAAGCTAAAAGTAAACATCACATAATAGTGTGTTTTAAGAAGTGATTTAAAAGAAGTTACTGACTGTGCAGGCCTCATCTCCTCAGGTCGAGGTCCTGATGGAGAACGCTCGGTCACTTTTAGATTTAAGCCTCGACTTTGGAACGTTAGCCTCCTTTAAACAAAAAAAATGGAATAATTTTACTCCCAGACATCCAACTGCATTCTTTTAGGCAGCATTCTTATTATTTACACCACTGACTTTATTCCAGTGGTTGCTTTGGTTTGCTTTCATCTTGTTGATCTTCTCTGTGAAGCATTCGTTATTAAGAGGAGCTCCTCGAGTGTTGCATTATTAACCGCAGTCGTGACTCCACTGTTGTGCTTTAGCTTCTTACTCATCTCCGTCACACCGTGCACCGTGTTGTTGATCATATTTTTGCTGTAGTAAATTTCCCTCTGACTTGTTGCGTGCACACACAGATGTTTGACAGATGGGGCTTCTCTTTCGTCGCAGTCTGCCTTCTCTCCTCCTTTTTAATGAGCACTGTTACTCCCAAAAGCTTGCTTAATTTGCTTCGTTTTTTCCAGTCCCACTGTTGCACGTGACCTCCCTTGTGTCTTGTTATCTCTCCCGCTGTCTGAGTGTGACTGTGTGTGCGTTCGCTTGAACGTTCTTTTATTCAATTACCACTTTCTTTTGCTGAATTGTAGTATTCTCCCTCACAGATGAAGCAGTCCAGGCTCCCAGTCCTGCTCTGAGTAAGACCCAGCTCATCTTAAAAAAAATCAATCTGTGATATATGTCAGTGCTAATGTGTGTGTATTTGTGCATTTTTGCATGTTTACATTTTACAAAGGCTGCAGCAAATGTCAAGAAAGATTCCTGTTTCGTTTTGGGTGACGTTGAATTGACAGCTTAGAAAACTACTGATAAAAACCAGCTTAAACATGATGTACATCCACCTTTGTTTGTATATGTTTTAACAAGTGTCAACTTTAGATAACATCTGGCGTTTTGCTGCAGCCATGAAGGCAGCTGTTCTGATCCAGCGATGGTACCGGCGCTACATGGCCCGACTGGAGATGAGACGCAGATACACCTGGAACATCTTTCAGTCGATTGAATACGCCGGTGAACAAGACCAGCTACAGGTGGGTCTCAGTGTTGGTATTTCGTGCAAATTCTCATCATTATAAACCTTAAATGTCTTTTTTTTCTTTCCTTCTTCAGCTTTCGAGTTTCTTCAGTTTCATGCTGGACAACTTCACTCAGCTGAACGGAAACGGACCAGGTTAGGAGGCAAAATACTCCATATTTAGATCACTTATTGTGTGTATTCTGGTTTCATCCTTGGAAACACTGAGGTATTGTTAGTTTTGTTTTTAAAATAAAAACATATTTTCTTTGTAGTGCTGCTATATGGATGCTGGGTAATACATTTATTGTGTATGAAAGCAGGAAGTACAAAACTTATTCGACTTATTTTATTATTTAGTTTTTCTGTGTAAATATTTCCTGCCTAAAACCATCATCCAGGTCACTTGTGTTCTTGAAGCATTGAAAGATATTTTTTAGACACTCTTTTCTTTTTGGGGGGGCCTTCATTTGTTGCTGCTATCATGCAAAATTCTCTTATTTTACTGTAAATACAAATAGTTGGAGACGTTTTTCTGTTTGTAGCTCATTAGTTATCAGATGCTGTTGTTTTGAATATGTGCTAACACAATAAAATTATGTATAAAGATGTATTTTTTTTCCTTACACCAAATTAACACCAGTTTTGTTAGTCACACCACTGTATTTTGGCCTGGATTAGAGAACCCACTGCGTATCCCCTGTTGCTTAGCAACTACTGTGAATGGAGTGGAGGCCGGCATGTTGGTGTGTCGCTCCGAGACAGCTGTGCTTTAAGTGTGTTTTGACCCACTCATCCAGCTAAAAGCGTAATACTTCATTGACAAGCTAATCCTTAGGTCGGCCCTCACTGCTTATCATCCACAGAACATCCTCTCCACGGGCTTCACATCGAGTCGACAGAAGAGATGCAAAGAGGCCAGACGCTGCCGTCTGTGTTTGTTATATATAGCATCTGTGTTTTTTTGTATGTGTGAGATGGAATAGAGGACATTTAGGGGCAAAACAGGCTTACAAATGAGAAATGGGACTGTAGGAAGGTGTTTGTTCCTGCCTTATTTGCATAAATTAGAGGCCATCAGTTTTCATTAGCGTTATTTTTTTTTTTTAGTACGGTCACACAGAGCAGGATGTGATGCTGTATCAAACTGTAAAATAAATCTGAAATCTCTATGTAGGATATGTTGTAGTTCAGGATGTTTGATTGCAAACCCACAAGTATCTTTTATTTCTTATGTACTACTTCTCCCAATGACCAGGAGCTCCTGTTTAAAGTTTGAGCCAATCATAGCTTTCTATCAGGCCTGACAACAAACTGATCAGACTTTTGCAGAATTTCTAAATAATTTGAGAGATAAAACAGCAAGAGTGCAGATTTTTATTTCTTTTGATAATCTGGTTAGAGCTAACACTTCATAAAACACTTTTATATCTTGATTTTATCACAACACATCACATTTCATTAGTTCAAGGACAACTGGAAAATTGAAAATCAAAAAATTATTTTTATTTTTACAGTTTCTGCTTCTGGTAGATGATGTAATTTTGGCGATTTTTGGGGAAAAAAAGCATGTCTTTCAAACATACTGTCAGGTTTTGGAGGTTTTCAGCAGGTTAATTTCAAAAGATATTCGTGAAAATATGTACTGAGTGCAGCATGTTCATGTCTCCACCAGACCTGATCTCCCAGCTGCTGGACCCGGTGATCGACCCCTGGTTAGACAGAGAGATCTGCTACAGCCTGATCCCCGTCCCAGAGTCTTATTCTGGACCCCGACTGTCATTTCCCCTCTCTGTGTCTGACACAAACGCTCTCCTCACTGCTTTTAAGGAACAGCAGGTACCAAATACGAGCCTTTGGTGCTCCTAACTCTTACTTTTGATCTTCCAGTTTAAACTTGGGTTGCTTTTACGGAGTCGTATCTTTTCTTCTACACAGACTCTGCATGCCAGATACGTCCTGCAGCTGCTGTACGAGACCAAAAAGCTCCTCAAACAAATGCCAAACATCATCCACCTGTCAACATCCTGCACCAAAGAGATCACTATATGTGGTGGGTGACCACGGCCTCAGATTTAGTTAAGATAAAATAAAACTTTATGGAACCAGAAGGAACTTCTTGTGCCAGATATAATGCTAAGATGCTAAAAAACGAAATGACAGAACATTAGAATAAACGCAGTGCCAAGCAGAAAAGCAATAAGATGTAAGTGTGATACATTACTGAAAAAAAATAAGTGTGCAAAAATAAGACTAGGATAGAAAACAGAAAAGTAATGCTAGCAATGATGAATAGTATCATCATGTTTCACTTCTTAATTCGAGATGGAAAATTGTAATTTTCAACACAGGAGATCCAAAATATTAAAAGTCTCTTCATAACACAGTACAGCTGGCTCCTGAATAGTCCAATAAAGCTGCTTTTTGTTGCATATTAAATCATCACAGGTTTCTCTGAATGTGTTTTAGGATATATTTGACCAAATTTTAATGGGCAGTGTTCCAAAAAAAAAAGGTTTATTTGCACACTGATTAGGCACTCGAAGCCTCTTCCACAGCTTCCGCCTCCTACAGAGCTGCATCTCATTAAACTCAAGAATACTTGTGACAAAAACAAAAAACACGCACACTGTTGAGGTCGACGTGGAGCAATTCACCGCCCTGTTTTCATACCATTAAAGAATTTTAGCCTTCCTCTGTAAATCAGGGGTTAAATAAACTGTTTCTCTTGGTACAGGTGATCTGCATGGCCGGCTTGATGACCTGCTACTCATATTTTATAAGGTAAAGCTGTATTCTTATAGTTGACTTTAGCATCATCTATGACACTCCTGATCTGATTTTGCTGTATGTTGCTGCTGCAGAATGGCCTTCCCTCTGCAGAGACGCCATACGTGTTTAACGGGGATTTTGTGGATCGCGGGAGGAAGTCGGTAGAAGTGGTCATCCTCCTGTTCGCCTACCTGCTGCTTTACCCAGACAGCATGCACCTGAACCGAGGAAACCACGAAGACTACATAATGAACCTCAGGTGAGTAGAAAAAAAGAGGAAGCATCTATCCATCTATGTTTACCACAAACTGGAGGGCAGTAAAATTGAGTGTTATTGAAGGTGCTTGGTCCAGATTTGGAATGAAGATGGTGTTGGAAATGCTCACAGGGTCTAAGAATCAGACTAATTCTTGGTAGGTTTTCTGTGGCTCAGACAAGGAAGAATCTGGGGTACTAATGAAATCACAATGTGAGGGATAACCTCCTTCAACAGTGTTCATTTTTGACAGTTTGGTCAATGTTTGTGCAATACTTCTGTCACTGAAATAGGAAATGCTCTTTTAAGATGCATTTTACATTGAATGTTTTGCACAAAGTTACTTTTTTAATGTTGTATACAATCTTTGTGATGTTTCCACTTATGGTGTGTTAATTTTACATTGTTTTTTTTTCAGATATGGCTTTACAAAGGAAGTCATGCAGAAATATAAGGTACAGTCCAGACTTATGTCATTATTCTGTTTTAGCTGCACGTTCTGCAGGCTGAGAAAAAAATGAACTCCTATTTTTTCTTTTTGTCTGTGTGCAGACTCATGGCCAGGAGATCCTCCAGCTGTTTCAGGATGTTTTCAGCCTTTTGCCGGTCGCGACGGTCATCGATGGAAAGATCCTGATCGTTCATGGAGGGATTTCAGACCAGACTGACCTGGATTTCCTCAGCTCCATAGAGAGACACAAGGTCAGTGGAAACAAGCAGGCAGCCTTTATCCTGCATCAGTGCTGTTTCTCTGCACTAAGTCCGAGTAGATTTTAGGTCATTAAATGAACTTCGGAGCAACAGGACTCCTCTCTTTGTTGAAAGAGGAAAAGAAAGACCCTTCTGCTTTTTACTGAAACAAATAGGTTTACTGCTATAATCAGTTTTGGCCACTAGGGGTCAGAAAACAAGTTTTTTAAACAGATTTAAAGCCTTCCATTATCTATACACCGCTTTATCCTCACTCATACTCATATCCTCACTCACCTCATATAGTTGCTCTGGTAGGATAAAAACAGTTTGTCACCATCATTTTCAGCAGACTTGGTGCAACAATAACATGCTTTCAAATCCTGCGGTTCAGAAGGTTAGTTTGTAACAAATGTTATGAATAAAGTAACAAAAAACAAAGATAATTCTTGTTAATCACTGTGCCATTGCTGTGTGTGTACTGATTTTTTGCAGTCTGTTTAAAGTTCTGTACGTTACCCTTGAAATACTTTTGTTCTCACTTAATTTTTGTCTTCCCTTCTCTTGTATCTTAGGTGAAATCTGCCCTGAGATTTCCCAAACGCAGTTTGGAGCAGCTGGACATCGGTCAGTCCTGCAGACTCACCAAAAGACTGAGATCAACAGACGGATCTCGTCCCAGCAGCAGTCGAAGCCACAGCAAGAACCAAAGAACCCCAAGGCAGAGGTCTGAGAGCAGCCAAACACTCACATTTCTGAGATACAATTACACATCGTGTTTAAAGTAACAGCTCGTCTTCTCTACCTCTTTCTGTAGGAAGAGGCGATGCGGGCTCAGCCGACAAGACAGCGTTGCCTCCACTTCTTCCTCCTCCTCCTCATCATCCTCCTCTTCCTCTTCGCTCTGCTCTCCTCGAACTCCCTCCTGCATCTCACCTCGTCCTTGTCCGTCTTCTCCCTGCATTCCTTATTCCATCAACGTCCTGCAAGTGCCTTTCCTGGATTCTCTCACCTCTGTTCCCCTTCCGTCGCCTCCACAAAACGAACAGGAGTGGAAACAGGTCAGTGGAAAAGAGAAGATTGTTGTTTAGTTGTGCTTGATTGTGGTGCATCTTATTGAGTGCTTTCCTCTCTAGCAGATCGTGGATGTTTTGTGGAGCGATCCCAAGATCCAAGAAGGCTGCAGCCCCAACACATTCAGAGGCGGAGGATGTTACTTCGGCCCTGACGTCACGCAGAGGCTGCTGCTCCAACACGGACTCCAGCTGCTGATCCGCTCCCATGAGTGCAAACAGGAGGGATATGAGCTCTGTCATGGCGGACAGGTAGACCAGAGGCAGTGAATGCATCTTTGTTGTCCGACACATTTGAGTCTGTCTGGAGAGATAAATATGTGTGCGTTGCAGGTGATCACCATCTTTTCAGCATCAAACTATTATGAGGAGGGAAGCAACCGTGGCGCTTACATCAAAGTGGGCAGAGAGCTGGTTCCCCGCTTCTACCAGTACCAAGTCAGCCGCACAACTCGCAAACTCACCCTGACGCAGAGGTACGACTGGTGTGTGATGGTATGTTTGAGTAAAAGAAGGCAGGTTAGATGGTAAATAGAGGAACATGTTACATACGCTTGTAGAGACCATGTAAATCCTGGCAGTCGTGACTTTCCAATGACTCCTCTAACTTTGAATTTTCTATGATGCAATTGTTGAAACACGTTCATCTTTGCTACAAAAACCAATCAGACATTTTGGTTCTTTCATAGATTTATTACAGGTTTTGTGGGAATATGATCAAATCTAGTGGGTTAAAAATATACATACAGCATTTCCAATATTTGATTTTGGTCCACAAGCTTCTGGTTGCATCTCTGAGCACTCCTCTAACAGAACTGATTCAATTAAACTACATTTTCAGTTTATCTGACACTGTTTTTTCATCATTGCCCCACGTATTCTTGACGGAGTTTAAGTCAGGACTTTGGGGAGGACAGTCTTAAACCTTAATTCCAGTTCACTTGCCTGTGGACACTGACACCTGTGTTCCAGCAGCTACTAATTCATTGTAATAAAAGATTTTTGGTGATTCTTGACCATCCTGATCAATTCTCTCTCACACAACTGTACTGTACACGTCAAACTTCTAAACACTTGTTTGCACAAGTGATTTTGGGATTTGAAGCATCTTTGAAATGGAGTGACTCTCCTGACTTGTTCATATCAATGATTGACTCTTTCAGTTAAGTGTTAAGCTCTGCAGACCTTCCCACCGGAGTGTTTTTTGCTGGCATGGCTCCTAATTAAGCTGCCTCAGAGGAGTCAGCAGGTGTAGTCAATTGTAATCACTCACAAGAAGTTAAGAGTCCATGCCACTCAGGGGCCGTTTACACGAGGACGCTTGCAGGTGAAAACGTGAAAATATTTCAACAAAACACCCTACCGTTTATACGAGGACGGCGTTTTGGGGGCTTGAAAACGCAAAAATTTGAAACCGGCCTCCAGAGTGGAAAAGTAGAAAACGCTCCGCCGTTACGTTTCCGTCTAAACAGCAAAACGCAAAACTTTGCCGAGATCTGACCACGTCGCGTACGCGATTACGTGTGCTTTGGTTTACCGGCCGGTACAAGGAAGTAAACAAAGATGTGATTATTTCCATCCTTCATACCTTCAAGCAACTCTGGCAGCTCTATGTACACTACAGGAGTCGTCCCAACAAACGTACAGAATCTGTACAGATTCCATTCATGAACATTTACCGCGGCGGAGATCCGAAAAGGGAGACAGTACGCATGCGCGTAGACATGGCAGAGTTTTATCACAGCGCCACCCAGCTGCCTGGCATGCATATCCAATCGAATTCCACACACCGTATATACGCAGATTTCCTTCAAAACCGCTCGTCTAAACGTGAAATGACAAGACGCCACTTTTGCGTTTTCTGTTAGGATGGTCCTCGTGTAAACGGCCCCTAAGAACATTTGATTAGTGCAACTTTATATTTGTTTTTTTAAATAATGAATTATTTAAGTTGCAGAAGTTCCAGATGAGAAAATGCCTAATTTTTTTTGTGACAAAGCACATGCATGTGCTTTAATCATTCAGTCATAGTAAATTAAGACTTAAGAGTCATTGGAAACTGAAGACTGCCATGACTTATATCGTCTTCACAGGTGTGTGTAAACTGTTGTTGTATGAATAGAGGTAACTAAATAATTAACAGATTAATAAAAGGTAATATCTGTCAATGATGTAAGAAAGCTTAGTCTTGGTGTATGACTTCTGTTTCTTTTTGTGTCTGCAGAGTACGAGCGGCTGAAGGTTCTGCTCTCAGAGCCTTAAAGGAGAAGCTGTTTGCCCATCGCTCTGAGCTGATGTGTGGCTTCCAGGAGTACGACCAGAATTACACTGGTGACCTCTTCTCTATTTATTTCTCTAACTTACAAACAGATATTTACTCAAGTCATCGTATCCAGTTGTTACATGTATTGATGATCGTATACCAGGCAGAGTGTCGGTCAGTGAGTGGGCTCTGGTGTTGGAGGCTGTGCTGAGGCTGGACCTGCCCTGGAGGACGCTTCGTCCACATTTAGCCCGACTGGCACCAGATGGCAGCGTGGAGTACCAGTCCTGCTTCGAAGACATGGGACCAGGAATTCCTCTACCTCAGGTCACAGTTAAACCAAATACATGTCAAGGGAGAAGAGAAACACAATGATTGCTGTCGTTAGTAGGTTAAAATACACACAAAGCACATTCTCTAGTGTTGCATTTTATTTGTGAAAGAGTTTTGCAGATTTATTACTCTGCCAAAGAGGCAGAGTAATGTGATGATCACCGTTTGTTTCTTAGCAACATTACTCAAAAACGGATTTGGATGAAATTTTCAAGGAAGGTCAGAATTGACATAAGGACCACCTCATTAGATTTTGGCGGTGATGCAGCTTATAGCCTGGATCAACAGATTTGTGAGAGATTTTTGTGTCATTGCAAAACAGCAGCACGGCGTCACTGTAACCGTGACAACAAGTGAACACTATGTTAGCTGCCTGCTGACGATCATGATTGTGATCCTGCTACAGATTAAACACTGCAGACTTATCCAAATGATCTAAGGAGCAATTGATTAAATCTGGGGGTGTTTCTGAGTCCCATCAATTCCTGTCCCCTGCTACATATTTAGGTCACATAATTCGGTATCCATTCATAGCATACACATGCATAACACACGCCTGTGCTCAGCGTGAGGTCGTTTTGTTTGTGGGTATATCTACATTAAATGGCCACATTCTATGGTGCCGTGATTTCTGCCCCAAATTTTTTCAAGATTTCCTACATCAGAAATGAAACGACGACTGAGCAGCCTTGAGATTTTTCACCTGCTGCATCTAGAAATCCAGTAGGAAAAGACCTCCTAAACTGGTCCATAATAATATGAAGGAAAAGGAAATATTTGGTGCATGTAGAAATGCATGAAGTGAGTTGATTTAATCAGCAAACTGAGGACAAATAGAAAATTAAGATGTCTTATTTTCTGCATGACAATCAGCACAAAATTTGAAATATATTACAAACAAAAGTCAGTGCCAATCAAAGAGTCCTTGTATTTTTTTTATTGTTCCTATATCTACCACATTAAATCCCCTATTGTTTATTAATAAACAATATTTTCTTTCTTTTCTTTAAACTGCATATTTGGTTACATACAGACTATTTAAAGCACAGTCTTTCATAATGTATAATTTTGAAATGTCACTCGACTAATTTTTTACTTCAGTACTTTTTATTTTACTTCTCAGAATATCTATGAATTCTCCCCTGTTGATATTGGTATTTATAAGTGCAGTACTCCTTCAGCCTCTGCTGTCACAGTTAGTGATTGTTTCCTAGTCAACTGTTTTTGCACTTCTTCTCCTTTTAGGTGACTCCAAACTTGGCTGAAACTCTGTTCAGGTACCGGACAGACATTGAGATCATATTCAATATCATAGACAAAGATCACTCAGGTAAATGAACACACAGTTGATGATTATGGTTAAATAACTGAAAACGTTCTCAGAATTAAATGCGCAGGTGATGTGTCGCCTCGTTAAGGTCTCATCTCCATCGAAGAGTTTCGTCACACCTGGCGTCTTTTCAGTGCTCACTTGGGGGTTGCCATTGACGACAGCGCCATCGACGACTTGGCCCGAAGCATCGACTTCAACAAGGACGGCAGCATAGACTTCACCGAGTTCCTGGAGGCCTTCAGAGTGGTGCACAAACTGGACAGCAAGGATCCGCAGCTGAGTGAGAAGATGAGTCGAAAGACGTATTCATGAAGGAAACAATCCGAGTATTAAATAATGGAAGACGGAAAGTAGAAAAGCACAGAGAAGATTAAATACCTTTTTGTTTTTTAATCGTTAAAGGGAAATTACCCCTGTAAACACTTGATAACTATAAAATTACAGATGATTTGAAGCACCTTGTACTTTGTTTATTGGTGCATTTTGTCAATTGTTGTGCTTTTAGCCTTGCTAAATCGATAATCAGTAGGTTGGTTTCTACGTGAAATGAATGTCTTTCCAAGTAGCACTATCAGCTGGTTTTTGGGTCTTTGAAAACATCCTTCTTGGATTATCATTGAAATTGGTAGCATTTTCAAGAAACGTGTTGGCAGAACATAGATGTGCTGGACGTAGAGGTGCGTAGGATGCCAAACCCACACAATGTAGGAAGTTTATCCTTAAAAAGTGCTAGAAAATGTCCACTATAGTATGAAGCAGGTCTTTAGACGAGGTACAACTTGATTTAGTGCAGATGTCGCTTCTCAGAGCAGCAAAGTACTAGTCCCTCTTACAAATTTACCTCGTATTAACTTCAATTCTTTTCTTTTTTCTTGAATATTTTCCACCTTTTATTAGACGGTACAGTGGAGAAACGGAGTAACTGTCATAGATCGATGAATAAAGGATTAAAATGGAGGTAACTTTAAGTAGAAAGAAAGCAAAGAGGTGAACTTTAATCAAAAAGCTGATACAAAACAACACACAATCCATGTCAAAAGCACATGGAGCTGGTGAAGAGTAACCAAAAAAATCTGGAAGGTCAGTATCTTATTGTATGTGTTATGAAATTTTTCTTCTGTTACCAGTGTTAATGTTAACAGAAAATGTAAGCAAAATTGACCAATTATTGTATGTTATATTTGCTTAAGAATGCACGACAGTAACATTGAAATGGATGAGTTTTATTTACCGTCCTCCCTTTTTTACGGCGATTTTTACACCTTTAACTGTGACCTCAGTAATAAACACATTTATTTTACACATTTCTCACAACTCCAACAAAAATTAAACATTATACCCACCATAAATGTAGAATAAATGATAGAACCGCTTTATTTGATTGCACTAGATTCTACAGATGCACCTAATAAAGTACTGATGACCCAAACTAGAAACACACTGCTGCAATGTGTTCGTGTTCCCCAAAAAGGAATAAAATGCCCTTTTTCGCAACAAATTCTGTGTGTATTTTGTGATTATTTTTAGAGTGTGTGTCACAGAGCGAGGACGTGTGTTTATACGCTGCTTCACTCTGGCATCCTGCCCACTATAATTAACAGTGAGAGCAGTTAAACAGGCCCAGGCATCCTGTCAGCCCGAGGAAATAATGGGCTCCGATTTTACTGAAGGCGTCAGCAGCACACATACATTTTACACATGAAGTGCACACAAACACACACTATAGTGGAGAGAGGCCACAGAAGAGCATTCTGGGAGACTAACAGGGATGTAAACCGGCTGTTTTAGTGTCAGAGCTCCAACATCTGAGTGCATGATGTCACTTGATAAATTAAAACAAGCAGAATTGTAGCGGTTTCCAATAAAGCAGGTACAAAGAGCATCTCTCCTGATGCCTTTCCGTCCATCTGTCAGAGTGTTTAGCATCTTCTCCTCCCTTCCTTCCTCCCCTCTAGTAATCCCAGACCTCATCTCTCCTCCCCTCGTTTCTCAGCTTCTCCTGATCTTCCCACTTTCGCTCTTCAACTTCTTCTCCTCCCATCGCCTTCATCTTCCAAACTCTGCACATCAGCACACTTTCAGATGGGGCTCCTCTCAGCAGCGCTCACTCTGGTTTGCATCTTCGCTCCAGGTATTTCTTCAAGTTGAGGTTTGTTGTTAAGAGACGTTTTCAGGTATTTATGGTTGAAACTGTCTCCAGTGTGTGGAGCCGAGCGATGCGGTGGGTTTAGACGCCTGGAAAATGGGCAGACGTTCTTCCGTTACGGTGGACTGCTGGTGATCTTCCGCTGTCATCCTGGTTTCAAGCTGCACGGATACAAAACCAACAGCTGTGTGTCTGGACACTGGAGCCGGGAACCTGCAGTGTGTGTCGGTGAGGAGTTTTCTGCACTGTAAACCTAGATAAGTTTCCGTTTCTCTCATTATACTGGAAATTTTCTGTTTTTGCCATTAAATGTCCAATTACATCTAATGACAAAGACTGACATCCTGAAGTAAAAAGGTTCCCAGTCTATGTTAAATACTAAATTTAAGGGAGGTTATTGGACAAGAAAATAGCAAAGATCCCGTGATATTCTGCCTTCTGTCAGGTTCTGGCTGCTCCAACCCGGGGCCTCTAAGTCACGGGACCAGCAGCATGAATGAAGACGGCTCCTGGGCTGTGTTCAGTTGTAATAATGGCTTCAGGTTGCATGGGCCCTCCATGTTGTACTGTAAGGGCCACACCTGGAACAGCACAAAGCCTGTTTGCAAAGGTGAGTGTGAATAACTCTCAGCTATTAAAATAATCACACATCTGTACTGTTGATTTGTAGTCGGAGCTGAAAGTGATTTAACTCAGTGGACAGCCTGAAGATGAGTTTGTCCAAAGATAGGAGGAAAATGTGTCTGAAGAAAGATATTCAAACTGAGGAGTAAAGTATGTTAGTGTGCTGCACCATTTGTAATAGCGAAGTCTCCCTGTCTCACTATTCCTTTGTAAGTTACTCCAGAAATAGACTCATCTTGCTCTTAACTCCAGTTGTTTTTCCCTGTTTTCTTGTTAGAATTTGACATGATGAGCTCGATTTCAGGCGTCGCTGTGCAGAAATCACACCACAACCTGCAGGTTTCTGCAGCTCTGAAGAGCCAACAGCATTCCCACTACCTCACTAACACTCCTTCCAAAGAAGCAGATCTCAAATTTGGCCTGTCGTCTCGAACGCCATCCCAGATTAACATGACTAATCCAAAAGCACACCTGCAGAAACACATCCAGCTTCCCAATTTGAAAGCCAAAAATGGTGGCCAGACAGCTCATTGTAAGACTCAAGCAGCAAATGAAGCTCAAGAAGCAGAAGGAGGAACAGTGAGGGCTGGCTCAGAAGCAGGAAAGGTGGAGGAAGTTACACAAATGTTTGCTTCTGAATCAGGTTTGTTTACTACAGTCTCATCTGCCATATCATCAGTGTCAGGAACAGAGAAATCAACATCTTCACCGTCATTTTCAACAGCTGCCACTGCTTTTGCAGATACTACTGTTGATGAAACCACTCTGCCTCTGTCAGGATTTAGAATTTCATCACAGGACGAAGTGACTCCATCTGAAGGAACAACTACAGATAAATACCAGCAGGTTGAATCTGGATCCCAGCATCATTTTTTGTCTCATTCTTGGCCTGTAGATAAAGAGGAACCCGCAGAGACATCAAACACTTCATTTACTTCTGTTTATTCCACTTCTGCCAGTTTTTCCTCTCCTCCATCACCTGCTACCTCCACTTCTTCAGTCCCTTCCTCCACCTGGTCCCACATGAAAACACATCCACCTAACGTCACCTCTCCTCTAAACATCTCCGCCACTGATTCGAGCTCTTACTGGACTGAATACTACAACCTCAGGATGAACACAACCTCCAGACCTCTTCTGATCCTCAGTAGACGACCTGTGTGTCCGTACCCACCAGTACCAGCCCACGGGACCTTCTACTTCCGTAGCGTTGAAAATCCAGGTCCCAGAGAGTACAGACATTACATCCAGTACGCCTGCTATCCCGGTTACACTCTGGCTTACGGAGACGTTCACAGCTACTGCCAGCAGGGAGGCCGGTGGAGCGGAGTCACGCCTGTTTGTCTGGGTATGCCCTGATGTTTTATACATTCTTCTATTAACTGAAAAATGTAGCATGTGCTGATGGGAAAAGAGGGAGAAGGGTCCAAGATATTAATTTAACTATTCCTTTTTGATCGGAGTATTTTATATATGTACGGGAGTTTTCTACTGGAAGTTATTTTGAGCTACCACTCACAATAGTTTCCTCGATTTTCTCTTCTTATGTTGTCTTAAAAGCTCTTGGAGGATTCTGAATGTGCTGGGAATAAAAATGTGCTTTTCCATGCTCAGAATGATCAAACATACTACACCTAACTCACTTAGAAAACACATGAATATAGATAAGACTTTTAGTGTCTTTTAACTTTAAAAAAAAATTGCTTTTGGGTTATTTAATTCCACATCAATGACCTTCTGCTTGGCTATCTCTGATTTAGCTAAAATGTTTGTTTGTTTTTTAAATCATAAACTATAGATATTTAAAATGTTATCTGAGAAATTGTAGACTGATACTACTGGTACAAATACTTTCCGAGATCATTTATAAACATTTTTAAAGTAGAGAATTATCTAGAAGTATTTTGTTTTTGTAGTAGAATTTGTCATACCTGTTCAACAAAGTACTTAATATTAAAAAGTATTTGTTTTGCAGTATTGTGATATCCAGCTAAATACAGTTCAGATAATATCACTAGTTGATGTCTGCATTCTAACTTTTTTCTTAATATGTGCTTAAAGATGGGACATCTCTCAATGTCTTCAATATTTTTCATATTTCAACTCACCCATAATAAGAAATAATTTGATTTTATTGTCCGATTTTGCAGATTCTAAATCCAAGACATGATGAGAAACAACAATGAAAAGTTTATCTTTAATATTGTCATTCACACAAATTTAATATATGAAAACACATGCTGAAAGTATTCAATATGTAAAGCTAAAAAAAATCACAAATAATTATATTCATGCTACAAACATTTCAGGTAAATCAGAGATGGTCAGAACTGAACCTTTTCGAAAGATTTGATGAATATGAGATGGAACAGCTGCATTGTATTGTCTCAGTCCTGCATTCAGTGTTGAATCTGGGGCTTCAATTAACAAATATTTTCCAATATCATAACACTTTGAGACAAATCAGTTAAGATCTTTGGTTGCATGTCACAAAGTAGACCAGGTGTCATCAATAAATGTCTCATTTTGTTCAACCAGCAGTCCTAAACCCAGACATATTTAGCTTAGTATGACATAAGACAGAAAAGCCTAACAGGTATTCATGATTATAAAAAGCGTTCATTAACTGCATCACATCTATAATTTCAGTCTGTTTCATTCATGCAGCTCAGTTTTTCGTTCTGCAGAGTCGACACCATGCTCAGTGAACAACGGAGGCTGTTCCCAGCTCTGCTCTCACTCCCAGCACCACAACCAGAGCTCCAACCAGAACCAGAACAGAACTCAGTGTCTCTGCAGACAGGGATTCACTCTGCTGGATGACGGGCGAACGTGTCGAGGTGAACATTTAACGTTTCTTTCCTTCTGCAGAGCTGTGACTGACATTCCTCCTGGATCCTCTGCCTCAGGCTCTTTCTAATAACAACACAGCGAGCACTGAGGCAAGTTACAGCACAACAGGGAATCTCCTTCACATGAGAACAAACGAGCGAGGCCTTCACATGGTGTGTTTGAAGTTTCACGGCTCACAGACGAGCATAAGCGAGCTGTGAAATTTACGGCAGAACTGTAGCACTCAGAGGGACGTTATTTACTGCATTTACTGTGGAGCTTCACACGTTTGCACCCTGACAACCCATCATTTGTGAGTGGATGGCGTTATGTTTGAAAAGTCTGTTTGACAGATGGTCCTGTCCAGACATCATGGTTTGGCTGATTCTGCTGCAATGCAATAAGACCTCAAAACATTCTTGTGACAATTTATAGACGGTAAAAATAGCTTTTATTTGGATCCTCATCGATGTGATTTTCTAGATTTCATGCTTCTATGCAGAGATGTGTCAGAAAATGGAGAAGATGGAGAAGTCAGGCTGGAGAAATGATGCTTTCCTACATGGCAGAGCTGATAAACAAGCTAGCTGAGTCTTTTCTGCATATCCCTGTTTCCTGTCTGAAGAACAGGAAGCGAGAAAACATCTGTCTTATGGTTTGCTCATTACAGGCCAGAAGAGCAAGAGAAAACATGGAGACACATCAATGAGGTTTCAGATTCCAGCTTGATTCAGAGCGGCAGGGGAGACGAGCACCTTTCATCTTCTGCTCGTCACTTTTATCTCCTGTGTTTTTGTCAGACTGCATGAGTGTGTGTGGGTTTTTATTAAACATGCATCCAAGCTGCCCTGTAAACCAGAACAACTGTTTGTTGTGTAATTTAAGTAATATTTCTTGAACTCTCTTCAAGCTTTTTATGTGTGGATGTAGATGTAGATGAGTGTGTGGAGGAGCAGCATCAGTGTCAGCAGGGATGCATCAACACGTTTGGCTCCTTTAAATGCAGCTGTGATGACGGATATCATCCAGCTCACGATCAAACCTCCTGCACAGGTGAGACAGCAGCTGTATGTGTGGCTTTGAGTCTTATGGCAGCAAGCAAATTAATTTCCTGCACCGCTCTCCATCTTTCCAGATGTGGATGAGTGCTTGCTGCCTGCAGCTGTCACAGGCTGTGTGTTCGGCTGTGTGAACACTCCTGGGAGCTTCCACTGCCAGTGTCCTGCTGGCTACAGCCTCCGGACTGCAGACGGACGCTGCCAAGGTTAGCGAACAGAAGCTGAATGTTCCTTTGAATTGCTGCATGCATTGTTTTTCTTTTTAAATAACCATTCTGGCAGCATCATTGTAGAGAACTAGCCTTTCATCTAATCCCAATACCCGCACTAACCAACCACATTCCCAGTGCTCTGTGTGTGCTTTGTGCTTGAATGTTATTTTACACAAAGCATAGAACACTGTGACATTTTACTTTTGTGCATAACATGTCCATGTAATTATAGAATCACAGGAGTGCCATGAAAAATATAATTCTGTTAAAGTAAGGAAATATGCAAATACAAAAAGAATAAATAAATAAATCTTTTTAAAACTAAGGAAATAGATGTGTAAATATAAAGTGGAATAAAAAATAAATATAGTTAAAAAAAATAAGGAAATAGATGTGTAAATATAAAGAGGAATAAGTAAAAGAATAAATAAGATAAATTCTTTAAAAAAAATAAGGAAATGTGTAAATATAAGGAGAAAAAGATAAATTTAAAAATATGTAAATATTCAGATAAATTTTGTCTTTGCTTTTCCCTTTATTTTTCTCTTTTGTTCTATTTTTTCATTGCTTTTTCCATTTTGCCTTTGCTTGTACTTGATGGACTGAGGTCAAAGTGACTGTTCGAGGTTGTGCAATAACAATAGGACAATTTGAAACGATCAGTTCCGTCTGTTACATTTCACCGCTCCTCTTTTCTCAGACGAAACTAAACGAACCATGGTTGTTAACGAGTGAAACTAACAAACTGCACAAAAACAGAGTTCTGTGGTCTAAAAGAGGATAGTGTGTGGTTGAACACCACTAAATCTACCAAGGTGGTAGACCAAACAAAACTAAAACCTCTTAAAAGAAAAACACTCCCCAAAACAAAAGCAAGGAACTGCTGGGTTCTGTGCACTGACACGACACAAAGACAAACAGGTTCCCATAAGAAAGCTGACTGATGGTGTCAAACCTTCCAGGTCACTTAACCCCAACCATCTGAGCAGTTCTGAGATCCCTCCTTATGTCCCCGCCCAGCTGATTGGCAACAGCACACAGCTGAGCTCAATCACACAGGTGCAGCAGACTGAGCTGATCTGAGAGCCAGGCTGTGAACTTTCCAAGTCCAGAACACTTCAAAACAATAGAATGTTAGAAAAATTACAATGTCGTAATTAATGACATAGAAATGTTAATGCTAAGGTTTCATTGTGGGACTTTAAATATTACCTCACCATCGTTGCCAGCATTACTTTTTACTTTTCTTAGTCTTATTTAAGTTACTCATTATATTTTCAGAAATGGATCGTATTTATGTCTTACTGCTTTTCTACTGGACACAGCATTTCTCATCTCATTTTTTTCCTGAGCAAAATAATTTCCTTTGTGATTAATAAAGTTTTATCTTATCTTATGACCTGTTAGACAGTATTTAGCATTCAGCTCAATGCGCTGGTGTGTGGAAGCCTTACAAAGCTGCTGTCATGTCTGAAAACTCTTAACAGTGTTTTATAGCCTCCATAACTCAAATTTTAAACTCCAGTTTCTTACCTGTAATACGCTAATTGGATTCTATAAAGTTGATGTGGTTCAGTGTATAAAGTGATACCATTCAAATTCCCTTTTTAAAACTAATTATTTAACACTCATGACACAATTAAGGGATGAGATTTTTATTAGCAGTTAGTCCTAAAATCGTAAATCAAATGATGTGTACTTTACTGAAAGAGCAGCATTAAGCATTAAAAAAAGCTTTGTTATGAGTGCAATGTTGTCACAGAGTGTCTGCCCTTTAGACAGCATGACAATAAAATTGAATTTATGGATAAAATAGTTGTAAACTTGATTTTCTTGTCATATTCTCTTAAACTTCCTTATCCTCTCCAGATGTAGATGAGTGTGCTGTTAATCAGGGATTGGGGCCTTGTATGGAGCGGTGCCACAACTCACCAGGATCCTACCGATGCTCCTGCACCTACGGACACATCTTAGCCGGAGACGGACGGAGCTGCGTTTCCGAGTGTCCACCTGGATACAGGACACAACCAACCACACCTGAGAATTCAGCTACACAAACCGTGAAGCAGGAGTGTGTAGGTGGGAACAAAGTTGAATCTATCCACATTTGTCCCTGTATTTAAAACAAAAACATCTGTATGTTTCTCCAGTTTATCAACAATCTGAGCTGCTCTGTTTGTATAAACAGATATAAATGAGTGCCAGGAGGAAATATGTGAGGGTCAGTGCATCAACCTGCCTGGATCCCATCGCTGTATCTGCCCCAAAGGATTCGCACTGCAGAGAGATGGGAGACGATGCAGAGGTCAGTGCAGAAATACGACTGTATCTGTAACCATAAGGTGTATGCGCTGTGGGGGGATTTCACATCATTGTCTCAAGACATAATCAGTGTTGCCAAGTCTGCCTATTATATGGGTCAATACGTAACTGAGAGACTTTTGAAGTCCATGGGATATATCTTGCGTATATTTTTACCAAAAGTAAGTGTTCATTATGATCATGTCTTTGCAAATTTCATAATTATTTATTATGGAAACAATCACTTATTAACAAAAAAATGACTGGATATCACTAAAATGTCAACTAAATAACCGTCTGAATTTAATGACAACCACCTTCTAATTAGCTAAACAATAAAATGAGCTTATTCAAACATTGCTTTGATTGTGTTCTTTTTATTAAGCTGAGATAATCATGACAGATATTTGTTTTTTGGCAATATATCAAATTTTATATGGAAAAAAAATGTATCTGTGTCGGAGAAATCACTTTCTACATCAGTAGAATACTTTTTGCTAGTACAAGAAGACCAGCTTCTTAAATTCCCCATATATATACACTAAAATGCAAAGATTGGTTTCAGTGACAGTAATGCTTTAAGCTTGTGTGATAAGTACCATGCATTGAAATATAAACAGTGTGCAGAATGTAAAGACAGGTGCCTCATGAACAAAAATACACTCTTAGATATAAGTTTGTTCTGGCTCCAACAGAGCCTTTTCACAGCAGATATAGTGGCAAGTCAAGGCAGGAGCAGCTCAGGCGTATTTTGTCGGCTGCATTCCTGCTTTGGTGCACGTTGAGCCACTGTCATGGTTTACTGGCGCACTCAACAGAACTGAGCCATTATTAATTCCACCTGTGCTTTTCCTGAATGGAGTTTAAAGAAAAAATCCCTTTCCTCCAGACATTAATGAGTGCAATCGCAAGAATGGAGGCTGTTCCCATGTGTGTGTGAACCAGCGAGGTGGATATAAATGTGCCTGCCCGGCCTCCCATCGCCTGTCGCCCTACAGCTGGAAGAAATGTGTGCCGAGGACAACAGCGACCACTGCTGGCTGAGCTGGAGAACAGCAGCAGATGTCTGACTGGATTCCATTGTTTCTATATTCTTTATAAATTATAATCTGTTCTTAGTCATTGATGTAATTAATCCAAAGCTTCATCATGTATAAAAAGGAATAATTTAATAATTTGTGTATTTATGCTCTCTCTTTTCCAAATAAATATGAAACACTTCGAGAAGGTGTAAGTCTTCTGAGCCTCTGTATTAAAATCATGGTTATCAGGAACTACTTCCTTCTTCAACCAGAGAAACACGCCGACTATTTAGTCTAATGAAACTGCTCTCTGTTCCTATCAGCTGTGCTTTAAGAGTCTAACTCACTCTGATACAAAAAAAGCTTTTAAATGACGAGAGGAAAACTTTATGCTGCTGAATTTCACGCTAGAAACTGACAGATCTAAGTTTCTGTTCTGAAATGTGTTACCTGAGGCTGAGGTGGAGAAACTCTTGACCTCAGATTTAAAGAAATGTGATCATCTCTTCACTTCTATTCTGCCATCAGTCAAATGGAGAAAGTCTCAACCGTCCACAGAACTTTCCTCTAGAGTCCTTCTGCTAGTCTTTGTATTTTTTTTTCTTTTTTGGTAAATTGCAATCTTGACTTTCAACTCCTGCTGTTAATAAGAGGTGTGCATGTTGCAGTGCAGCAAAGGGTGGATATTTTAACTGTCCAGATGCAGCCACTGAATATTTTGGGATGTTTCACAGCTGTAAGAATTTATGTCATCAGCCACTGTTTCCCCTGGTGGCCGGTCCTGTGGCTCTTTTTTCAGTTCTCTCAACACAGATGCACATCTTACATCCATTTTCTTTGCCGTGGTTCTCGGTTCATTTTGTTTTCTCTTCTTAAAAATGAGTTGAGTCATCTCTCTATTTGTATGTTGGTGCGTGTGCTCTGGCTAAAACAGACTTTTCACAGCAGATATTGTGACAAGTCAAAGCAGGAGAAGCTCAGGTGTATTAATGAAGGCTGAATATTGGGTCACTGTCAGTTTACAGGTGCACCTAACAGTTACTGAGCCATTTTTAATTCCACCTGTGTTCTTCCTACTGGGAAAAGATAGAAAAACATCCTATTGCAGTCTCACTAACTCACTCATTGACAGTCCGTGTAAAAAAAAAAAAAAGGAACCACCTGGACAACGAGTTCCACCTGTCAGTCATTAACTTCGTCATTAACGGAATGAGGTTTAACTGCAGGCAGTCAACACAACACAGGAGAATGTATGTGCAGGTAAAGACCATGACACAAAAGTTGATAATTGCTTCTTTTATTTCACACTGAACACCTTAAGTCATGAGCAAAAAATTAGTTTCACTCTGATGCTAAAATACTTTTGGAGGCCATTGTATATACCTGTTGTATTCTAGGAGAATTTTACTGTAATATTCCACAAATAAACATATTTTCACTGCACACAAACAAACAAGCTGTTAGCATGTTGAGGTAATGTCGACTGGACGTGACAGTAGCACAGTCCTGGGATGACATTCAGTAGCAGACGGATTCATATTCATTCATTGTACAAAAAACGCACAACACGTACACAAAGACAAACACTTCTTGCATTTAAAGACAGCAGTGATTCTGGATCTTATACAATTTAACATCAAGACAAGATGACAATAAGTAAAGTTTAGGTATCGCTCATACAAAATTATGGAGAGTCTGGAAGCTATCAGAGGTAAAACTTGTTGATTTTTATGCAAACAGTTATTTGTGGGGCATAATTGTACTTTTTTTTAAAAAAAATCCCCACATATTCAGGTCAGTCATTACAGTAGAACAATAAAATATATCACTAAATAAAGATTAAATATTAATTTAAAAACGTTAGGGACTGATGAAAACAATTCTTCACTTTTCTCTATAAATGATTAAAACTCTGATAACTGCCGGGCTCAGTAAAATGACAGCATATGGCACAGATAACTGTTCAGCTCATTTTCTTTAAAAGCACAGAAGAACTTTTGTCTTTGCAAATTTTAATTTGCATGAAATGCAAGTAAGTTTTCTAAACATGCATTATTAACATGTTAATAAATAAGTTCACAGTCCAGATTTAGAAAGACTAAATCAGTTCTTCTACAGGAGTTTGAGCTGCCAAGGCTCTGATGTTCTGCCACTATATCGATGGATTGTATGAGCTGCTAGGAGAAGCTTGCCTTTGGCCAGCTGGTCCTTTAGTTAGAAAAAGTCTCTTCAGGGTGTGTTTGGGAGCTTCCAGACACACTGGTCTGCTTCTTCTTCACTGCATCAAGCAGCTGGAACTTGGCAGGAAGTCCTGGATGTAGGTGACAGTCGCCTTAGAGAGGTAAGTCATGGTGCCGTAGCTTCCACTGGGGGCGCTGTCGTAGAAGAAGTTGCAGATTCCGGTTGCTGGATCCTTCTCAAGGAAATATTCACTGGCACCGTTTAACTTCTGGGGATGCAGAAGTGCAACAGATGAACACATACACAAATACAGGTACATCTGATGTATCTCTGTTATGGAAATGATTGTATTTGATGATTAAATGTTCTTATTTATTGTAATACTATATAACTGTGTGATGTGTGGATTCATGCGTGCTCAGTAATTTTCCATGAAGCACTGAGGAACCAAGGTCTAACCAAAGATAACATGTGTGACTTATGATTATGTGCCTGTAAAAAAGCTATGCTGTTTCTCACCTTTGTCAGTCGCTTGTCCAGACTGTTCTGAATGTTGATTCCTTATGCAAGTAAAACTTTGCTTTGACTTGAAGGATTTATTTGAGTGTTTATTTGAAGAAGTCACCGAAGAAATGTTCTGACATTCTCTTGCCATCATCTTGTCAGACAAGAAAACGATTATTAAACTGATCAGAAAGAGCAGCTCCATCATTCGGACTGAAATCAGTCCAATCCAGCTGATGATGGAGGTGAAGATGCTCTCAGGCCACTTATGAGAAAAGCTGCAAACCTACGTCAGACCATGAAGGTGATTCAGCAGAGCAGTCACTGGCTGATTCCTCTGAATCCTCCCTTCCTTCCAAATGTTGATTTGTTGTCATGTAACACTAATGGAACGTTTTATAGAGCAAGTTCTGTCATCAGAAACCTCTGGAAAGCATTTTCTAACTGTTACATCAAGAATGTTCTTCCTTTGTTACTGTAGAACATAATCTGACAGAATCCTCCAAACATCCTCTGAAACTTACAATTTTCTCTCTCAGTTCACAGGAACATCATCTGTAAATATTCTTAAGAAGTCATTTTGCACTGTATAATATTCACTTTACAGATTTTCTACATTTTCGCACACTGCTTATTTTCTATACTTTTTATTTTGCACATTACAAATAATCCCCAGTTCAGGTCCCAGCCTTCCTGGGATCTTTCTGCATAAAGTTTGCATGTTCTCCCTGTGCATTAGTGGGTTTTCTCCGGGTTCTCCGGCTTCCTCCCACAGTCCAAAAACATGCTGAGGTTAATTGGTTACTCTAAATTGTCTGTAGGTGTGAATGTGTGTGTTTGTCTCTATGTGTAGCCCAGTGATAGACCTGTCCATGGTGTGCCCTGCCTTCACCCTAAGCCAGCTGGGACAGACTCCAGCCCCCTGTGACTCTCATGAGGACTTAATGTATAGATAATTGATGGAGGGGTATCACAAATATTTGTATTATCTCGCTTTAGATCTTACGTACATTTTAGTGCCACAAATGCTTCATGTTTGTGTATGATGGTGGTTCTTGACTGTTATTGAAGCTTCTCTAACAGTAATTTGCTGCAATGGATCAACAGAGCATCTATCTATCTTTCTAGTCGTACCTGGTCGGTAAGGAAAAGGTCATTGGCCAAATGCAGGATGCGATCCACGTGGATGATGCCTCCGATGCTGTCCACGTCCACATCGGCCACCAGACCCAGAACCATCACGGTCTCCACTAGCAGCTGCCGGTACTCCGGTTGAGGGACGTGGTTCAGGACTGACTCCACCTGCACCGCAAACTTGATCTCTCCTTCAGTCATCTACAGGAAAACACACAATTAAACACACACACATATACCAAGGAAGTCCAGCCTTAGCAGCACGTGTGCGAGATGCCACCTCTCTTGTGGTAGAAGAGGGCAACACGTATCCATCGATGGACAGGCCGTGGCACTTCTGCAGGATCTTCCACACCTTCTGGTAGAAACCCATCGGCACTCTGTTGATGGCTCCGTCCAGCCTGCGTCTCCTCAACCACTGGCCTTGTCTCTCCTCCCAGTGCAGCTGTCCGTCTACTGGACCAGGACCCACTGGAGACAGGATTCCACTGGGAGTGGAGGGGCTGCTGCAGCGCTGCAGTGAAGAACATACTGCTATAGCCGATTTAATGAAGTCATTTTCAGACTTATTTCTATGTATTTTAAATGGTTACATTTTTTCATGTACACTATTACTCTCCAGTTTTTCCCACCACACATCCAGTGTGTAAAAGTAACATAAAATTAGTTCAAATTTGCCCAAAATAGGTCAGAATGTGTTCAAAGGTATTTTAAATCTGTATAAAACAAGTTGAAACCTGTCCAGAGTGACATCAAATTGGTCCAAAATCCCCCATATTTGTCCAAAATAGCTTGAAATCCATCAAAATGTAACTAAAAGTTTGCATAGCTGGTCTTACTTGAGTGGAAATATTGATTTTTTGGAAGTAAAAGCAGGCATCTATATTGATTAATGATTGGTGGTGGCAGATACGGTGTCTCGACAAGAGTAAGAGTATAATAAATATATGGAAATAAGTCTGAAATATTTATTGTAGTAGTGCTCTAAATGACAGTTACAACTTTTCTACGGTGAAAAGTCCGTGCAGTTATTCATGCACATTGATGTAAACATACTGAAGGAAACGGCATGATTGTATGTTTTAGTGTTACAATTTAAAAATTAGTGTAAATGCACACACAACAAAGCACTGAAGTTAGCTTACTAAGAAGAGCAGCACCTGCTGCTTTGACCAGGGACAAAGACTGCAAATTAGCTGAAGCTTGACGTCCTATATACATTCACATTTTCCCATTGTGGCAATGTTGTATGTATCGTCCCTGTTAAATAAACATTAAATAAATAAATAAATAGATAGAGATAGCTTCTGCCTCAACAAATTATTGTCTAAAACATTAAAGAACTCTATTGTGCTGTTAGCTTTATTATCACACATACACTGAGCTCTATAAATATGGAACTGTTTCTCTGACTATGCTTAGTTTAAAAAATAAAAATGAAATTAAATTAGTAGGGGCAAAACTTTAGTTCTTTATAAGTTTGACTAATTTCCATAAATAATCATACTGTAGGGTCTGACAGTGTGACATGACTCAACGTGATTCAAGAAAGTCATTTTTTTTAATGTGGCCAAAAAAAAATCACAGTTTTCTCTAACTTTGCATGAGGAAAATGTTTAACAAGAAAAATGGTGAATCCTAAAACAGAGTAACAGAAGAGGATCTCTCTTCAGATTGTGCAGGAGACTTAATTCAAAATGACCCATATTTATTGCAATTAAATTAATATGTCTCCTGTGCTTCTATATACTCTGGTCTGCTTGTTATTTTTAGAGTTTTTAATGAAAATGATGCTACACATACAGGTTATTTCAAGACTACTTGTCAGTGGGATTATTTTTGTGTGGTTTTGGTCTTTGTAGAAAAATTGTTAATAATGAAGAGACAAAATAATGACATTCGTATCCTTAAATAAGGTAAGTCTACATGAAACATGAAAAAAATCGGTTTAACATGACATTGCTGGTTGCATTCACACACAATCTAGGAAGGACAAAGCAGCAGCGGCGGTGAAATGGTTTACCGTGGAGCGAGGAGAGGTGACAGTGCTATTCAAGGAAAGACCCCCACTGAAGATCTACAGGTGGAAATGGATGACAGGTGGGAGAGCACAGTTTGATTTGACTCACATGGTTCTCATACTGCAGCCACACAGAGCATAAAAAGGCAACAAAACCATGGCTGTACATCACCAGTAAGAGCATTTTATAAGCAAACCATGCCACTCTATGGTAAAATGCAGCCACAAGCTATGAGCTGGGCTACTGAAAGCAGCTTAATCACTGACTTATATGGAATGGTTTGCAGAGAAGTTATGTTCAATGATACTTTCCTACGGCAAAGAAAGACACAGCTAATGTGTGAAACAGTGAGGAGCAGCAAAGCACGTTCTCCTACTGATATGGGATGATGTGAGAGTCGCTCCAGCTATGGAGGGTAACATGGCTCACAGAGCGTGAAGGAGTTATGAGCCGACGGTTCGGTCGTTTAGATCGAAGTCTGAAACAGTCACATGCTAGATATTATTAAAGCCAACCCACACTGACAGGATGAGAGTCATCCAGCTGTAAGCAAGAGCAAGAATGTTATTAGATAGATAGATAGATAGATAGATAGATAGATAGATAGATAGATAGATGCTTCCCACCTGTTTTATTTCACTCTTCAGCTTGTGGATTCCTGTGCGTTCAGTCTTGGTGGCTCCTGTGTGGCCGAGCTCATGGATGGAGATGGCAGGACTCGTGGCTGTGGACTGGATTGGACGCACTGAAGACAAAAAAAAAAAAAAGAAAGCCAGTGATAATGTATTTTATATTCAACAGAGGCTGCCATGCTGATCTAAAAAGAGCCTTGTGTATATTCAACCCATCATGACAGAGACAGAGAGAGAAAAATCTGTAACAGTTACTTCTGGTTCGTCATAGGTCCTGAGCCTGTGTTTAAAATTCATATGAGAAGTGGATAAAAGCCTTCTGAGCGTAAGTGCTGCATAGCTATGCCTCCTTATGTCTGTTATAAAGGGTTGCTGCCAACATCTATGACTTTTATTCTGTCTGGTGTCACAGAATAATGAAGCAACATCAGAAGCTTGTCTAGTATTCAAATCCAGCCTCAGCATTGTTTTATGGAAAGGTGAAGGTTTCCCTGATTAATCACTGTAAGCATCAATGATTAGTTAATGATTAGGTTTAGAAGAGATAGGACTTTTAAATGTTAGTGTCATCTTTCTGTGTTAGACCAATAAAAAAGCATGACTCTAATTATTATGCAGTTGTTTAACAGTCAGCAGAGACAATCCATTAAAAAGATGCCAAGATATTTCAACCTGAGGCGACAGACTAGGTCCTCAAAACAGACAAAGTGAAAAAAAACTCACTGCTTCTCTCCACCCCAAACTCTTTTCCACTGAGGATGTGATGCAGGAGGCTCTTCATGCCGAACGGACTCAGACTCATCAAACTCTCAGACGCCTCCTCCCCTACAAACACATCACGCGGCTTTCAGTTTCACTGTGGAGACACCAGCAGCTTGTATTCATAGCTGTTTATTTTTCCTACCTGAACAGTGGAGACTGCGAGCCAGCTCAGTGGCCATCACCTGCATGATGAGTCCAATCCTGAGTCGGAGCATGTCGCCAAACAGAGCGGGCTGGGAGCGGACGTACATGGCCAGATAGACCATGATTTCCTACGAGAGAAACACACACAGTTCACAGCTGTAAGAAAAGTGTGATAGAAGGGTTTGTATCAAGGAGGTCGCATGTTTACCTGAGTGAGAACAGCTATACTGATGTCCTGACCACTGGCTTCATAGATGAGAGTGTTCAGCTCTTCAGGAGGGAGTGGGCTGAGAGGAAACAGTGAGGAAGAAGAGATCGTTTATCATGTGTTTGTTCATACAGCACAAAAGCTTACTTTAATAACTCTAAAATCAGCTTACACTGTGATCACTCTCTCCCTGGGTTCAGGAGGTAAACCTACAGTCAGCTGCTTGTGATGGGAAATCAGGTCTGTGCAGGCCTGAAGAAAAGACAGTCACAGGTGGAACAGAGTTATTAAAATAATCTCTTATGTACAGATAATAGGCTTTATTTACTGTCATACGTGAAGTTTTGCCGGTGACTGATCCAGATGAAAAATATACCAAATGAATATGTTTGTTACTTCATATTTGAGACCCTGTTTAGATCAGGATGGACATGATACAGCTGATTTAAATATGAGCATGGGTGTGTTTGTCTGAAAGTGTTCTGGCTGAGAAGGAAATGACTTTAGCCGGAGGAAAATGACAAAAAAAAATAAGAGAAGATTTTCTGGGGAAATTCCTAATTTTCAAATAAAATATTAACTGAACATATAAATTCCATCTGTAGTCGAGCTATTCATTGTGCTACAACTGCCTATTTTTTGTATTTAACGTATCACTCTTGAATTAGTTAAATTGTTGTCAGCAGCTGTCAGAAACTGTGAATAACTTTCCAAAAATTTTTTCCAAAAATGTTTGACATGTATAATCAAAGACTGTATTTGCAGATTATGTTTCTCTAACTAGCTGCTAGGCTACCCGGCTGTTTGCTGTAATAAAAATAAGTAAGTTTTCTCTCTGACCTCTGCGAGGACCTCCACTCTCTTGTGTAGTATCCCAGATATGTATCTGATGAGCCCCCACTCTTTGCAGGCTCCAGCTTGGACATAAAGCTCCTCCAGCAGACAGCGAACACTGACCCCACCCTGCCCAGGACCTGACAGCTCCACCGGCCAATCAGCTCCTCTGCTCACAAGAATCAAAACACAAGCAATTAGAAAAAGCAGCACAGTTTACTTGCTGGCATGTTGTGTTTGTTTCGTACTTCATAATGTAGAGGATGTAGAGGATGTCGGCCTGGTCCTGCAGAGTGGGACACTCCTTCAGCTGCTTCACCAGCGCTGCAAAGTCCGTGTTGCCCTGAGAGTCTCGAGGTAGGTGCAGGTCAGCAGCACTGTGGAGCTGTGAGGGACATCAGCGTTACACAAACACACTTCAGAGCAGCGCTGGATAGTGATGCCGATCGAGGCTTTGCTGAAGCTCAGACACTTCATTCTACACATGGTTCAACACCAGAGGCTTCAACGAGTGACAGAGTAGGACATCTAGTGGTCAGTAAGATGAAATGAAATCAACACGTGTTAACTGGTTCATGGATTGTTTTGGGTTTGATTCGTCGTGCACGTTCCTGTTCAGCTACACTAGATGATTGTATGGTTTCTAGTGGGTACAATAATAACAATAATGATAATATTACGAGTAATAATAATGAAAATAATTATTGAAGGCCATGGTCCTTATTTGGCATGTCTGTCTGTAACTCTATGTACTCTTTACTTATATTTTTGAGTTATGAAACATTTAAACGGTGCTGATACATTCATGAGATGCCCTAAAAATACAGACTGATGTAAGTTCCACATGAGGCTGGACCAAATACAGGTTACATTATGGATTTTGGCAAAGTATTCTTTATTCTTTATTCACAGGATAACCCCTTGAGATGAATCATCTCGTTTTCGAGGGGGTCCTAATCATTAAACAAAATAATAAGACAGAGACAGTGCATGCATTGCACAGTACACTGTAACAAGTGAAAAAAATATAAAATAAAGTTTTAAATTTATCCAGCACACAAGCAGACACCTACCACACACAACATACACACCATGCGTATAAACATTCACACACCCCCACGGGGCTATTAACTCTCCTCAAAGTTAACAAAATAAATAAATAAATTAAAAAAAATAATAATAACTGAATAAAGAAAAATAGGTTAGTACAAAAATTATTTTAAAAAAAATACACATACACACATACATAGATAAACACATTCAATGAGCAAAACTAAATTCAAAAACAATTACAAACATTTTGAAAATGTTGCACAAGAGCATTTTTAAACAAATTGAAGGACATTAGAGCGGACAGAGGTAGGAAGATCATTCCAATCTGAGGGAGCTTTGTAACTAAATGAGAGTCTACCAATTGCTTTTTTGGTCCTAGGAGTAACAAAGTATATTTGAGACACATGTCTCAAATTATATAAAGATCTAAATGGAATTAAATATTGTTTTAAATAATCTGGGCACTTGAAGTGAATACATTTGAATATAAAAAGTAACCAGTGGAATTGCCTTCTAGATATGTTTTGGTATTCAGGTGATTTGTTGATGCTCAAAGCACTTAACTGATTGAAACGATACTGAAGTGTGTGAAACTTCACGAGTCACATGACCAAACCACGCCTCGCCACGGTGGTTCAGTACATTTGCTTCATGTGTCAGAGGACCATCACTAATGCTGAAGTCACAAGAGACACATGTCTGCTGGAGGAAAGATCTGATGCACCTACTTTCTGCTGCTTTGCATGTGGGCCATGCTGCAGATGAGGAACTTCAAGAAGGTTGAGGGATCTGCGGTGTTTGTTCATTGCCGGAGTCACCGGTAGATACATGGAAGACTCTGAAACATACACACTAATTAATGAGTGTGTTTATGCCTTTAAACCTCCCTCTAAGAGAGCACGTCTGGCAGCTGCATAGCATTATAGACCATTGGGGCTTTCGCAAACAGATACATTTCTATGTTAATGTTGGGTGATCAAATGTCCTGCTTTCAAAGGACATATCCTGTTTTCACATCCTGTCCTGACTGCTCTGGTAATTTTTTATTAAGTGAAGAAAATGTCCTGGTTTTCATTGTTTTTCATTGGGCCACTAAACTGACCTAAAACTAAATATATCGATATTTTTTGTTAGTTTTTGTAAGTTTGTCAGAGCTATTTTTGTTAGCTAATATAGTAGAGGTATTTTTAGTTGTTTTTTTTTTAGTACAGAAGAGACATTATTTCTATCATTATTTCGTTCGTTATTTTAGAAATTTATCAAAATAAAACATGTTTAGTAACCTCTGAGAAGCCGATCTGAATCTGTGACAGTATTTGGAAATAAAACAATTTTCTATCCACACAGAGGAGGCATACTTTAAATGTATTGAGATTATAAGGCATCTTTGAGCAAACTTTGAGTATCATTTGAGTATCTTATTGCCGGGCCAAGTGTCCTGGTTTTCAGTAATCAAAATATGGTCACTCTACATTAATGTCTTATGAGGTTTAATTTCTTGTGCAATCTATATGTAACTGAATAGATGTAAAACATCTACAAAACACACTTTGAAATTATTTAACAAGCATTACACCAATCAGTACTTTTAAAGATCTTGTTGTCTTGGTTTGCTTATTTTTTGCTGAGTGACTTTGCCATTAAACTGTTTCATTTAGGTCAACTTCCTGTACATATATCTCAGGTATTTCAGCTGTACAAATACCTAAAATGTTAAAGCAAACTACACACCCCTGCATGTAGATAAGGGTGAATAACTGCATCCTTATTTACTCACTGGGCATGTTCAGGCCCTGGACTTGGGCCATCAGTGACAGGATGTCTCTCGTGGTGTGTTCGGCACTGAAGACATGGTGCTGCCCCCTCTGGATGGGAGGAAGATGGCACTTAGTGGTGGTGCTGTGGAGGAGCTGGGTGAGGTAACGGTCAAACATGTCCTTTGAGCCTGCTGGAGTTAAAAAAAACAAAAACATTTAGTTACTGATTAGTGAATAAATCAAGCATTGCGGAAATGTACACACACTTTGTTTACTACCTGAATGCCCATATGTGTTATATTCCTCTCCGTATTCGTCGTCTTCTTCTTCATCATACTCATCCTCCAGTAGGCTGTCGTCGTTCTCCAGGAAGCTGAGGCGAGTGTGGAATGAAGTGGTCTGGAAGCTGGAGAGGTCGGACATCTGCACCCTGGAGGAACATTCAGGAAAAGTACCCAAACATGCAAGAGAAGTAACGTACACTGCAGATATTTCAAAGGAACATTCTTATCCAAAAATTACAAGATCTTGACTCACGCTCTGAGCAAACCTAAATAAAACAAATACTCCATACAGCACATATTTGAAAGCAGATTTACCGTTTTTGTTTCTAAACATTTAGCATTTTCCCCTGAAGACTGATATGTTTTTTTTATTGTTCTGTAATATAACTGTCATATTCTCCTTGATGTTTTGGAAATAGTGTCCGCATGATATCGTGCCAATAAAGCGAACTAAATTAAAAAAACAGAACTGAACTGATGGAAACAAACCTCGCTCCAGCAAAATAGCCATCCTGTAGTTTCCTGAGGGTTGCTAGGATACACGGATCAATCGCGTCGCCGTCTTCAACTGGACAAAAGAAGAAAATAAATGCCATTTACGGTATTCACATCAAGATCACAGCTGCATGCAAAAAGACACATACTGAATACACTGTTAGCTGTACTACACAGGATTCAGCAGTGACTTCTCATTTTCAGACTCCTTTTTGGGCCAGATTGCTCTTCATTCCACCTCTATCATGTCTTAGTTATACTAATAACATGATCTGAAGGAGATTTCTGCACGCTGCTCTACAATAAAGTTCAGTCAAACCAGTCAGACAAACAGAAAATAATCATTTATGTATACTTCTAGTTAATACACTGCCTGTCCAAAAAAAGTCATCACCTGGATTTAACTAAGCAAATAGGTCAGAGCCTTCCATTGGATAATTACTGCAGTGATGAATACGTTTCAGCTGCAACAACTTATTTAACTCTAGCTGATGCAGTGAGGAGCTTCTCATTTCTTAAACAACCGTGCTTGGAAGACATATCCTGTGGTCATGGAAAGGATGTTAATCTGTCTCAGAAGGGTCAAATTATTGGCCTGCTTCAAGCAAAGAAAACAACTAAGGAGATGAAACTACTAAAATCAGGTTAAGAACCGTCTAACGTGTCATTAAAACCTGGAGGATGGTGGAGAACCATCATCTTTGAGCAAGAAATGTAGTCGGAACAAACTCTTAGATGATAGTAGGAAATCAACAGTAGAACTCCTGGCTGTGTTAAACAATGAAATTAAGAGCAATTCCACACGTACAATGCAAAAGGAACTCAAAGGATTGGGACTAAACAGCTGTAGCTCTAAGAAAACCACTGATCAGTGAGACTTATCAGAAGAAAAGGCTTAAATTTGCTTGGAAGCATAAAGATTGGACTCTAGAGCAATGAAAGAAGGCCATGTGGTCTGATGAGTCCAGATTTACCCTGTTCCAAAATGATGGGGGCATCAGGGTAAGAAGAGAGGCGGATGAAGTGATGAACTCATCATGGCTAATACCTACAAACCTGTGGGGGTTAGGGTTATGATCTGTGGAGTTTTCCTTCCCTGATGACATGTTCCAAGATGACAATGCCAGGATTCATGAGGTTCACATTTTTAATGAGTGGTTCAGGGAGCATGAGATGGATTGTCCTCCACAGAGTCCAGACCTCAGCCCAACTGAGAATCTTCCACCTCCCATCATCAATACAAGATCTTGGTTTAAAATTAATGCAACTCTGAACACAAATAAATGCTGTGACATTGCAGAAGTTTATCGAAATGATGCCACTGCGTATGTGTTTCGCTCTGAGCTAAAGGCCTTCCAATAAAATATTAGAGTGTGAAACTTCTTTTTTGGACGGGGAGTGTATAACATTCAAATGTGCTCTGTATTTAACACAAACTAAATAGAAACGGTGTATTCTATTGTATTCTTGTAGGGCACTACTGTGTTTTAGGTGTGGAGCTTGAGTACCCAGCATGCTTCGTGTGATGGGGAAAGTGAGGGTTGGTCGTCCTGTCATCCTCCAGCAGGAAGATAAATAGGCCAGCTCTGTCCGTAACATCTCCACGATCATCTGGTTGTCCAGCGCCAGATAGAAATGATGCTGATCCAGGAACTGAACCAGACAAGAAACAGACAGAAAGAAACCAAGATACTCAGTACTGTACATCATCACCTTCTTGTCGGTAGCTTTTGTTAATGAGGTTACGAACAAACAACATCTCAGAATAGTTTTACCTGAGGGGTGAATATGTAAAAGCGATCTCTGATCTCATAGAATTTGGATGTCCCCAGAACTCCGATGTGTCTGTACGGCCTCCCGCTCAGATTCAGCTTCTTACAGTTGCCTGTGGTGGTGACATTAGATGTTACTCTTATTATCATCCTCCACACATACACACCTCTGTACATTAAGAAAAATCAGCGCTGGCTTACCCAGTCTGACATAGACGTGGCTCAGGATGCGAGCAGGCAGAACCCTGATAGGCAGAACTTCTGACATGGTCTGCACCATGATCCCCAGATCCCTCAACAACTCCTGGATCTCCTCCGACTCTGCCAGAACACAAACTGACAGACACAGAGGGAAACGTGTCAAATCCTGTCAACAAGAAGAAATACCGGATATAAACCAACGCTGGCATCAAAACAACACCAGAAATCTTGGCTGCTCATGCTGACGTTGACTGTCATGATACTTGTAAAGGTCTGAGTAGTTCATGTCCTCCGAGCAAAATGAAACGGTACAGCTGAGCCAAAGCACCGCTGTGGCTGAAGGAATTTAACTCATTATAATCCAGCTTCCAAATACTCCTACTACTACTACCAGTAATAATAATAACTTTATTAGTATAGCACCTTTCAAAAACAGTTTTCAATGTTTTACAATAAAACAAGTGTCAAATTAGACAAATAATGCATCCAAATTAAGTAACAAGACAGAAAAGTTGATCTTCTTTAAATCACTGACCTTGCACCACAACATCTGGCTTGAAATTCGTAGAGAATCTCCTGTTGAGAGGATCTATCTCTCCCGGTGCTAGAAAGGCCTTCACACAGAAAGAAAAAGCGAAGCCAGACAGTGAGAATTATCGAGGGTCTGTGTTTTTTCTGGCAGCACCCTTAGTCCTCAGCTACAATACAAAATCTGCATTAGCTGTTGCTGTGATAGAAACAGTCCTAAACTGTTTTCAAGTGTTTCAAGCTTCTGTATAAGAGTTCTGCTGGTACCTCAGCCAGAAGACAGCCCAGGATGTAGAGCGATTGTCCCCACATGTGTGGCAGCTGCCCCATAGCCACCCTGTCCACAGTGTGAGGATTACTGTACTCCTCCTCCACCTGGAAAAGACAAAATATGTTCTTATACACAAGCGGCAGACAGGCCTGTAGATTCAATCACCATTAGCGCGGATGTGTAATAATCGGGGAAATAATCTTTGAATAGAACTAAAATAAAACTTCCACATCCATATAAATATAAGACTAGATCAAAACATTCGTGCTTCAGGCAACATGGTGATGTCGGCATGTGAATATTCTCACAATGACGATTCGAATATGTTACAATGTTCATTTTAGCTTAGCATGCTAACAGTCTCTAGTTAACACTAAACATTAATCCAGGCTGATTAGGAGTTAATAAACAAACTAAAATATCACCATGATGATGTTGCTTGCTTATTTTTAGCATGGATAAAAACAGTAAAACTAACAATAAAGAGTTTGTTAAAAAAAATTATTTCAAACAAGGATAAAATAATTGAAGAAATAATCAAATAATTTATAGCAGATGTTGTTCACACCACCATTTTTATCATTTCATCTGAAGTAAATACAACACAGCATTCTTTAAATCTTGTTAAATGTTTTTATACCGAAGAAAAGAGAATATGGTGCAACACAGTAAAATGATTATCAGCCTGACCAATCATGAGATCTGATATTTAGCATACTGATTTATTTAATCTGAGAAAATGAATTTAAAAACACTACTATGGCTCTAAAGCAGCTCTATCTGACTGCTTACATATCACTAATAGCAGTCTAACAAAACTGCAGGATAAACTTTAAATGTTCCATTGGAAGTAAAAGTACATAAAACACAATATGTATAAATTGGGAGATTAAATAATTAAACTGATACATATAGGAGGGAAGAGGTATGGGAGAAAACGAGGTAACAGCAAAACCAAAATCTGTCTTCTTCAGTATTACTGTTAACACTAATGAGCAAATGGCTGAAAAAAATAACAGAAAGGGTAACAAAAGTGATGGCATAAATGATTAAATATCTTAATCTTACACTCAAGACTAAAATTGAGTTAAGTAGTAGTGGATACAGCACTTTGGGAAAGCATTGAATGATTTTACATAGATATTAGACTTAAGAAATAAAACTTGATTTAATACCCAACGTGAATACCCAAATTATGTATAATATTGTCTTACTATAATATTGCTTACTTTATATGGAAATGATATCAAATGTAACCTATTATACCCTCCAATGTAAGTGGTGTGTTAATATAAGCTACTGCAACTTAATTATCAGATACATTATGTCTGCAATGCAAACTAAAAAGAAAATCAAAACAATGATTTCTAATGTAAAAAGGTTGATTCATTTTAAATAGAGCTCCACATATTCCTCAGTGTATCAACTTACTAAGTCTGGAGCACTGAGAACAAAAATGATGGTTTAATAATAAACAAGTCAGCATTTTCTTGTCTCCGTTTGACTGACTTCATTAGTCCCTGAAATTTTTTGGTAAGAAAAAAAAGTAACTTGAATGTATTAAGCTACTTTGGCCATATTGCTGTAGCTTAGCTTGCTACATTTCTGTGGGTCATAGCTTCAGTGTAGTGAAGCTTGATTTAACACGGAGTAGCTGGTAGCTTAGCTCGTTATAGTTTCCAAGTAGCTTGCCCAACACTGCACATATATGTCAAATATCTGTGTGCTTGATTACTAATAATCAGTTTTATCCCTCAGAAACGCATCAGTCGATCCCTTTTTTAAAATATATATGTGTCAGTGGAAGTGGGATACCTTTTCACGTGGTACAGAATAAAGTTCAGGCACCAGCTTGATGCCATTTTTCCCTCTGATCAAAATGCCCTCCAGAGCCTCACGATACTCCTGTACCTGGGAAAAGCACACACTCACTTTATTAATATAACTGCATCAGAAGTCATTCAAAGTGACTGGATGTCTGTGGGAATGCAGCTCGACCTGCATGTGAGCCAGTGTGTTTGGATTTATTACCTGCACATGATCTCCAGCGAAGATGCCGTCCAGGATGAGGTAAGTCCAGAACACAGGCCACTCACACTCGATGTTCTCAAACAGCTTCAGCTCTGCAGGATCGTAGTGCAGCCGAGATGGATCCTGGTGAGACAAACCAGGAACTCAGTACATTACTATTGTACAATTTTTTTTTTTTAAACTTCTACTGAATTACAACCACTCAAACAGTGCACTTCTTATATCCAGCATTGCATCCAGCAGAATCAGATTTTCAACATGCAGAAAATATCACCTCTTTAGGACAACGATATCCGTCCCTGATGAAGCGACAGCAGCCGTAGCGACCCTGAAATAAAACCAAATCAACTTAGCACAGTTAGAAAGTATAGAGTAAAATACTGTTAAGTTTTTTTCTGTATAAATTTGTCCAGGCTACTTAAACTGTACCTGCAGTTTGCTTATAATTTCTGACTTAGTGATGGCCACCAGGTCAGCGTCCTCCACAGCAAAAGCAGGGAAGGAAATGACAGAAAGCAGACCGGCATCGATCTCCTTCGACGTCGAGGCTCTCGGCAGCATAGAGCACAAGATGGACTGAAGAATAACACGCAGACGTGATGAGCAGAAGGAAGGTGAGCGGAAACGACTGGAGGATAAATCAGCTTTACCTGACAGTGTTCTACTTCATCTGGCAAAACATGGATAACTGACTTCGGTCCTCCATGAGCTCCAAACAGATCCAGCTCATCTATGGCCTCCAGAGCTGCCTGCAAGATCATACAAACATGCAGCAATACACGTTCTACACAATATTGTCTCATTTTGGTCTGTACTGTGTAGTGCAATATGCTGTAAATAGAGTAAATAATAAAAGGAATATGTGTCTTCTGTACCTTCGCCATTCCTACAGAGCTGCCATTGAGTTCTGGGATCCCCTGGTTGGTCTTGTCACCGCGCTCCCACATCCCATAATCCTACAGGGGTAAAAAGATCATAATTTTTTGTCATGAAAAGCTGCATTTATTAAATACAGCGCACTACTTATCAGAGTCACAATGTCGAGTTATCCTGAAGGAGATCAAACTACAGCCATGGCCATAAGTTTGGACACAAGTACCATGACGCATGTGAATCTTAGAAAATACCACAAAATACTGAAGTGTTTGGGTGATAATACACAACTCCTGAGAACTATATTAAGTTTCATATTTAAATAAACATCAAAAGAGTTTGGTGTGATTTTGTTATTCTTACCAAATTCGGTTGTGAAAGTACTGCATTTTTTTTGTTATTTTCTTCTAATATTATGTTTTGGGAACAAAGTTGTTCCAATTGTTGGAATTTATTGATAATATTATATCCCTTGTTGATTTGTTGACTAATTAAACTGGTGCTGTCAAAAAATATTAGTTATGTTCTGTAATAGACATCAAAACAGACATAGGAAGTCATGCTGTGTCCAAACTTATGGCCATGGCTGTAAAATCAATACAGCCGAACCAGCTTGTTTTGACTTATTCTAATGAATACAATCTTTTTTTCTTATCAAAACCTGGCGCCTGCATTACCCAGAATTCAGTCCAACTCACACAGTTGAGTAGCAGATTGTGGTGTGTTATGCTATCAGCAGCAGATGCACAGACTTCTACCTCTTCCTCTCTGAAAACCAGCATCCCAAACAAATCTCTGAGACTGTTACTCACCGCTACTTTGTAGGCTGCCTCGATGTAGAAGACCAAGTTTTGGATAAATGCCACCTCATCCATGTTGGAGATGATACGAAGACCTGCGTAACAACACGTCAAACTCAGTAACCAACTCTTGTCCATGGGATACGTACAGGCAGAACACAAAGGCACAGAGAAAACAGTACATATAAACATCATTCTGCATTCTGCCGTACCTGAGGCTGTCATCTGAGCCAGCATCAGCAGGTAAATAGAGGTGGCGTCCACCTGGAGGTGACCCCACTGGTCATCTCTGACCACCGTGGCACAGGTGGGAGTATCGTATTTGGCATGCAGGCAATCCTTTGTACTCTGGGTGTGTTTGAACTTCTCCACCTTGGCCACCTGAAGACACAAAACCAAATACTTAGTGGCTGAAGACATATCGACCAAGACGACCGCAGGGAGCTGACAGGAAAAGAAGGAAAACAGACGAAAAGCCAGAAGACATGAACTTTGGCTATTCTTTATTTTCAGTTAGTCTGAAAATTATTGACTCGATTAGCTGCTCTATTAAATCTATAAAAGGTCAAATATTTCAGAGTGCCCAAAGTGACCTTATCAAGTATCTCTGAAATCGGGGCTTTTCCTGCATAGAAGAATTTTTGGGGGCCCTGAATAAAAACAACCCAACTTCTTTTTAACCAGTTTTGTTAAAGGTTCATTTACTCATGCATAATAGAAATTGTGCTGCTTGAATAACATCAGAAATAACAGGAAACTACATAGATTTCTATCAAACAAATGAACACATACTAATTTCCTGTATTGTATAAGCTTGGATCATGCTTCCTGTCATGTGTAATCACCCTAAAGGCCAATTCCGAGGCAGAAAAACGCCCAAAACCCATAATGCGTTTCCCGTGTGACTGAATTGTGATGGCTAAAGAAGCACAAGGTTTCATGTTGACAACTGATGTGAACAACATGCATGTGTCTCTTCATATTTTTGCATCTGTTACATACATTCAGGTCTTTGCATGTTTTTTTTTTTTGTTTTACTTGGCTGCAGAACAAACTTTTCCTGGGGAACAATAAAGCAAAAATCAAATTCACAATAACATAAAAGAGATAAAATGAGCAGATGATGACTCTTGTGAAGCTAGAAGCATGGATATTACACAAAAAGACAACTAATCGATTAGAAAAATAGTTGTCTGAATAGCTGATTATGTTTCTGTCCATTTTAGGAATTGAGTAATTAATTTACAAAATGTTGCAAACGTACAAACTAAAGTCATGTGATAAACTCCTCAATGAGTCAGGCTGAAGTGGATTTTAATTTTTAAAAATGAAAAATGACAAAACATGAACAACAATTGTCACACTTGGATGAATCTTGAGCAGTGTGAAAATATCCATTCACACTAGAATCCTTCTCATGCTTTAAATCCTGTTTTCGATCTGTTTTTTCTAGTTTACATGAAAACAACACAATGAAGGTTTCTGAAATCTGTCTAATGTTTTAACTCCAAAACCTCCCAGTGAGCCTCGAGACTAATTCAGACCTTTCGATCATATCATTTCTGCAGCAGCAACATCTTAACACTCTAATATCAATTCCACATCTCCATCACGTTTCCACAAATGGACAATGAGAACAGGTACACGACGTTACTGCAGCCTGGTTCTCACTTTCACTTCAACATGGAGCTCAGCAACATTTTGTTAATCTAACTACCTCTACCACTTGAGTTAAAACTGCTGTGGAGATGGTGGTTGTGCTCAGAAACGTGGATGACATGTTGACATAAAACAGCCTGTTTAAATACCACAACACTCTTGATAACACACTGTGACTTCTCGGAAACGGAACACACACTTATCAGAGCTTCTACCACAAGCGGGTGATTTTCACATGTGCAAACATATGCGAACATGTGAATATTTAAAGTGAGAACACAGTGTCTTACCTGTCTCATCATGCACTGCAGAAGTCCCTGCATCAGCTTCACCACACTCTGACAACAAACAAGGACAGCAAACATAAAAAAATCTAACAAATCATCACTACAATCCAGTTTATTTTCTACTTCTAGTGCAGCAGACTGTTATTTGGTGAATGTGTGAAGAGGACTGGACAGGAAAGACTATGATAATCTCATGTGGTTGTATCTAACTATACATTTTAAACGAGCATTGTCAGTCAATCAAACTTTATAGCACTTCTCATACAACTAAAATGCAACACAAAGTGCTTTACAACAATTAAAAACAGACTGTCAGGCTAGCTGTCAGAGTTTACTAAAATCACACGTGATTATTTTTAACTCTGAACCCCAAAAACCTGCTGCTGGGTTTGAAAAAGAAAGATTACAGAAAGATTTGAGTGATTTTTAACTTTTTACCTGCTTCATCAGTAAAATAACAAAATAAATTCACCTCATTCTGCGTCTCATTTACAGATGAATCACAAACATCTGCTTCTGAAGGTTCTGAGCTCCTCAACACAACTGGACCGTCGAAATGAGCAGACGGTTCAACATTTCCTCTGATTCATTCAGTACTTTTTGGCTCGGTTTGTATCTGAATAATACTTTTGATTGAATAACTTAATGATAAAAGCAAACGTGTCTGAAACAATAAGTGCAACTTAATATTTTATTACTGAATAAATGTGAAATCTATTAACTTTATTCAACTGCTGTTAGTTATTAAACCTATAAATACCTCAAAGTTACAAGAGCTAACATCAGTGTTTTTATTTTGCTTTCTTACTCTGACAAAAATGTGAATTATATCATTTGTAATACACATGAATAAAGTGCAAATTTCCAACTGTGTGAAGTTGTTACCAGCAATTTAAAAAATATATATTTTTACCCAATTGCATTCCTTTTTTAACAAAAGAAATTAATTATATATTAATGATTTCAGTAAATCAGCTAATTTACTAATATTTTTAGCATAAAAACATTGTTAAAAAGTACGCATACAGTATAACAAAAAAATAAAATAAAAAAATACTGTAAAAAAATTCAAACAAGACAAAAAAAATATTATAAATTGATATAATTATTCACAGTTGTGGCAGTTAAGCAAACATTTCCCTGCAGTTTGGAGGTTTTAACATGAATTTGTGAATGAGGTGTTTTGTTTTGGATTAATGCAATATTTTAGCTGACTATTTTAGTGAAAATTAAACAAATTAGAATGAAACACTGAAAGCTTTTTTCAGCTTTGTTATTCTAAAATGCTGAACCTGACCGAGCAAACAGGCGCTGCTGTACACATTAACCCAAACACACCTGCTCCAGTTCGTAGGCTTTGGCCTTGTCTTCATCGCGGTCTGCGTTCTTGCGGTAGGCCATGCCGAGCCCCCACACGGCCAGGACGCTGTAAACATTATCCCTGACCCAGGCGTCCTTCTTCTGGGTGCTGGCAGGGAGAAGTCCAGTCACTGGGTTCTGAGACAAAGACACACACAAGAGTTAAATCCACAGCAAAGACAAGCAGGACATGATCGGCTCACATTTAAAATCCCATTTGTACAGTTTGTTTGATGCAAAAATCACCGTAAACTGACTTTTACTGACCAGCTGCCATTATTCAGTGAGAAAATTTCTTTGTCACTTTGTTTGTCAAACTGTTGGAGAACATAGTTTTCAATGTCACATCACAAATTTCCAAGTAATTCAAGTAAAGATACCCTGTGTGGAAATTCTACGAGAAGCAAAAAGAGGAAGTGTCCATCAGAGCTATTTATGGCAATGAATCATATGTATGATGTCTCCCAAAAACAAGAACAAAAAGTGTCAGGCCACACTCAGTATTACAGGGAAGTTTGTCTCTTATTAATCGTAGGTGCTTCTGTAGAAATCAGACAAAGACACAAAAGAGTTAAATCCACAGCAAAGACAAGGAGGACATGATCAGCTCACATTTAAAATCCTACTTTTACAGTTTGTTTGATGCCAAAATCACCGTAAACTGACTTTTTACTGACCAGCTGCCACTATTCAGACACTAAATAAAAACATCCAGGACTTTCAAGTGACTCCTATGACTTTTCACCATTTTCCAAAAATCAATTTATGAGGCAATTAGTTTCTTCATTAACTTGTCTATTGATTTGTTTGTGCTATTTGTTCGGTGTCAAGGACTCGGGGTTCTTTATTGTCATATCATCACACGAATTCACATGAGACGGCACAAAATTAGTAATTTATCAATAAATTGGCCCTAGAATTGGCGCTTAAATCACTAAAGGTGGGCTCAAGAAACTGCTGCACTGTGTCGTGTAATATTCTTTGAGTACGATGGGCTGAAAGTGAATGATGATGTAATCTTGGCAAATATTGTTTGAATGGATGACTATTATACGTGTGTGAAGTACTTAATGTTGAATATTCTACTAACCGATGCTTTGGTTGTATTGAACGTGTGTGAAGGAAAAGAAAGCCTAGAAACTGTGTAAGGATGGCAGAAGGGTTAATGAGAGATCACCCTGATGCTTTCTAGGAGATTAAATGTGGAGTACTTAATGCATACTGCTGCATACTTAAGGTATTATAACTTATAATATACATCGGAATCATAACAATACATACAAGTATAATATGCATGAAATGTGTTGCAAAATAATGAGGGTAAGATGGGAAGTACAGGGCTGAGCATGTTCTGTGTGAATCATGACTGAAAGATAACCTAATGTCTACTGTAAAGTGTAACCTGACAATGAAATATGACATCTAGGTGGCAAGATCTGACCAATAGATTTAGAATGGGACAATGGTGTGAGAACTGTCACTCCTATCATACACCCAATAGGCGTGGAATAATGACCAACGCTCACAGCTTAAAAGACGAAGCACAGCTCAGTACCTCTGGATATTTTGGGGGTTTTAATCACTGCTGGGTTTGTTGTCGACAATAAATCCTGCTGTCTTTGAATGCTGGCTTCTTGATGATTTTTTGACGATCCTTAATGTTTGAACACGGTCAAATCTTAGACCCTGGCTCTGGATTTTTGGACTTAGTTTCCACTTTATCAACTGCTGTGTGCTGCCATTGTAAAGCTGTATAAGATCATGAAAAGCAGCATTTAAGAAGATGAGTGTTGCATTGGTTTGGCATTTTTGTTGGTAAAATGATTCAAAATTTTCACAATAGTGACCATTTAACTTTCTAATTAACCTACTAAACCCAACTCTACATCATTTGACCTTGATTATGTTTTATTGTGAACAGTGTTTTATTATTATTATTTCCTAGAGTAGGATTGAAAATGAATGAAAGATAAGACAGGAAAGGGTAGCACTTATTCATTATGATGCAAGTTAAATATTTAAAGAATATCAAGTCTCTGTCTATATCTGTGAAAGTAAATGCCATTTTAAGTTTTAGGTTAAGTATTTATAACACAGCAGTGGACATAGTTTGAGTCTCAGCTGTTGTGGAGGAGCTTTCATTGTGCCCCCCCTCCCCTGATATTTAACCTACACTCATACGTGACATACGTTCTGTGCATGGAAAGTTGGCACTATTTCCATCAGCTGTGTTCCCTCTCGGTCACACTTTCAAATTAGACAGCAGTTCACTGTGGCTCTGTGTGAGCTCAAGAGCTGACAGATAAAGGTGCATAGTTTACCGGTCCTCAGCCCGTTCCAGGGCCTGAACTTTGCTCACACTCACGCTTATTTTTATGCAGATTGACCAAGTTGAACTTTTACCCATAGGAGCTACAAAACATCCGCAGATCTACAACATTTCTGCAGGACAAAACAGGATCTAATTGCAAAAATACAAAACAAAAAGTGTCCCTGCATGCAAATACAAAAATGCAAAGCACAGTTATACAGCATACTGTGTTACACTTTGAACCTATTGTGTACTTGCACTTTCTATTACTCCACTTCTTTTGGAGGGAGTTACTGTACTCCACTAAAAGTGAAACAAAGGTCAGCCTCGTCTAAAGCAAAAACAAACAAAAAAAGGCGTTGGTCCGCATTTTTGAAGAAAGCATTTCAAAGAAAATAGACTCCTGGGCTGCAAAAGCAACAGTTGTGGCTTGTTTCTGTTTCCTTTACATGAATAACACATTCGCCAACATGCTTTAGAACTGCTATAGCTCGTCTACAACAACGTACTTGTGCATTTTTCTACTGTAATGTTGGTTAGTAGAAAATAAAATAAACAAAATCCATTAGGATAGCAGTTAGTATGTAAAGTAGTTCAGATACTTCCAGCTGAAACATGCAAAACTGCATTAACATTGTAATGCATTAATAATTAGAATCCATGTCTGCTGTATTTATTATTCTGATATGAGTTATGCAGCATAATATGTGCTTCAATCTGTGGAATTTTAGGTGCAGTTTGATGCAAATGAAATTCATCTTAAAATTAGTTTTTGCACCAGTCTGTCCTCTGTATGTCTATGTTTTAAAAGCAGGATCTTTACTCTCCTCTAGGTAAAACATCCCAGTTTTTGCACCAGTCTGTGCTCTGTATGTCTGGACTCACCTGGTGACACAGGATCGTCTCTTGAACCAGCCTGGCATAACCGTCCAGCCTCACTCCTGAGTTACTGCGGCTCCTCATCCTCTCCGATCACTGCACACAAGTTAGACCTCACCGAGCCTGTTTATTCACCTCCATGCAGACACGACTTCATTATTTTTTTTAAAAAACAATCTACATTTAGCTGCTTGACTCACCAGGTTGTAAATCATCCTTGCAGTTCCTGATCTCCGCTAAAGCTCGTTAGCCGAGTAGCATCCAGCTCTTTACTGATCCCATTTAGCTTCCAGCTCGCAGCTTGTTTTCACACACACAGATCCAGATGTGTGCAGCGGTTCTGGATATGCAGAGTCACTTATTACAGGCGATAATCCGTGAGGTTTCACAGTAAGGAAGGGACGTATGTGAGCAACTCTACATCCATCCTGTATATAAAAAACAAAAACACATTATGTTCCTCTGATCTCATTATTGGTCAACAGGGGGAGCCAGATTACCTCTGTTCCTCCACTCTAAACACAATGTAAACAGGAAACAAGTTCAAGTTTATTTATAGGCGTTATCTTCTTGGAAATTCAGCCTTTAAGGAGTAATTAGAGAAAAAAGGAGGAGAAAATAAGAAGAAGAGCAAATAACAGACTGTAAACATAATAAATAAGAAGAGTAGAGGTTTAGGGTTGTTATGTAAGCACATGTGAGCAGCATCTAAATGCAGGAGCTGTCTGTGGACAAACTAATCCTGCCTCACTGTTGGGTTGTTTCTAAATGCAAAGTATCAAGCAGTGAATTTAAATGAACCTGAGTCAAAGCTACCACTCTGAAATGCAGTGTTGCAGACGTAAAAAGAGAATGAAATGAAAAATTATACTATATACTGGGTCAATATATAATTGAGGAACTTTTGAAGTCCATGAGATAAATCTTGCCTACATTTTTATTTTTAAAAAATCTAAAAAGTTTTTTTTACGTACATTACGATCATGTAAGCAATCACTTATTTATAAAAAATGCCTTGATATCACTTAAATGTCAACTAAATGATGTTGAATTTCATAGCAACCACCTTCTAATTAGTTAAACAATAATAAAATTAGCTTATTCAAAAACTAAATGAAAACATCCATGACTTTCAGCTATTATAGAAATCTGTAGAGGGATTCGTATGACTCTTCACCATTTTTCAACAATCTATTTATAAGGCAACGAGTTTCTTCATTAGTTTGTCAATTCGTTTGTGAAACTCTCAGAGAACTCAGTTTTCAATGTCGAATCACAAAATTCCCAAGTAAATCAAGTAAAGATACCCTGTTGTGGAAATTCTACAAGAAGCAAATTCACAAAGAAGAAGTGTCCATCAGAGCTATTTATGGCAATGAATCCTATGCATACATGTCTCCCAAAGACAAGAACAAAAGGTGTTGCACTCAATCTTACAGGGAAGTTTGTCTCTTATTCATCGTAGGAGCTTCAGTAGAAATCAGTTGGACTTCTCTTGTTGGTTCAGTTGATTTCTGTGAAGCTGAAGCTCCTACTATTACCATGACGTGGATGGCTGAGAATCTGCATAGACATTTGACCTCTTATTCCTGCTCCCCAGCAGAAGGGAAGCTAATTTCTACCTGATAAATAGAATAATTAATATAATTGTATCCACTAACCAGGCTGTCCAAGGCCTCCAGTTGTTTGAGTGGATCTTCCAGAAATAAAATGAGGCCTCTTGTGGATTCCAGGGCCTCAGAGTCAAGCTGACCACATGATACAAACAAGAGAGGATAGGAGACAAACCTTCACATGAAAGAGCACAAAGTCAGTAAATGAAATATGAAAAAGAATAACACACAGAGTGTCAGTTGTAAAATACAGTAAAAACAGAAACATATATAATTTCCATCTTATGCTCAGTCATCAGAACTGGATTTCTCTATAAATCTTCTTTTCTTTCATTGCTCTTTGTCGCTCAAAAAAAAAAGGCTCAAGAAAAAGTAAAGAAAATACTTTATGAAAATGGTGGAGGACATGTCTTAAATCCGTGAAAGTCTCCTGAAACCTACCACACAAAGAACTTGCAGTCTGGTGTTGACAGCACATTTTACACCAAAAAGGAAAAAAATAACTTATTGCTCAGTATAGTTTATAAATTTTTGTTTTCTTGGTGCCGAAGAAGTCATGACTTCAGCAAATGTTGAAATATTACAATGTAAAAATACTCCTGTATTCCAATTATTTAAAGTCTAACTTAAGCAAAAGCACAGTTAGGAACAGCAAAGTGTTGTGAAAGTATTGAAAGTTAAAGTGCATGTTACACACAAACAGTTGTGTATTGTGAAACAAATACTTTTTGTATTTATTTTAATTCTTGCATTGCTAATAGAGGTGCCACTAAGGTTAGTCAGCTTATTATGGTAACAATTTGCCTTTCATAATTAAATTGATTTTCACTGAGATTTCATTTGTCAGCTCTTCATATTAGCTATATGTATATTATTGTTGATCATGTTAACTATTATTATTATTAGTGGTAGTAGTAGTAGTAGTATTTTCTACAGAAAAGGCTAGGAATACAAAAGTGCAATCTAGCTTAAAAACACTTCATTTACTATTGATACCACCCCCACCCCCAGCCCCCACCCAAAAAAAAAAATACAGAAGTGAAATTGATTCAGTGGTAAAGTTTCTGGTACAGGAAGCCATAGCTGAATAACGGAATCTTTCATCCAATCAAATCCCACAGCTGAGTCTCTGTCGGCCAATCACAGCTCAGCTTTCCTCCCTCGTTGTCTCACCAGCAACCACCATCCGCTAGCCACTTTAGCATCAAGGTGGATAAAAAGCTAACATCCAGAAACACAGAAGTGTCCGTTCACGCTCCCCTGGTTATGAATTCCGCTTGAATTTACCGAAGTTCCCAGACGTCCAAGTGACCAACTTGAAGGCCTGGTCAAAGGTAAGGAGTCCTATTTACTTCGCTAAACTGCTGTAGCTGGATAAACGTCGCAGGAGGGGGCGCAAATGACACGTATCATGTTGTTGATGTTAATATATGGCCATTAAGCAATGTTAGCTACCGTGTGCTAATGAAACTTTGTGCTAAAGCTTCCTGGATGTAGAATTAAGCAAATGCAGAGTGAATCGGATCAGATGGACAGGTCGTGTGTCCTCGTAAATACACGCATCTGTTTACTGTTGGGGCGTTTCTACTCATTGTGATTATTATTCATTAAATGTCAAATGCTTGCTGATTATTTAGCAGCAACACCCCTGTCCCCTCACCACTTATCATTTTTCCTTGTCATGTAGTATATTCTCGTCTTAAGCATTCCAGTTAATGTTCATCTCCTTACAGCCATGGATAACTTGACTCAACTTCCTCCCTCAGATGCAGTTCATGCTGTTGTTCAGCCGGCAGGGAAAGCTGCGGTTACAGAAATGGTATGTTCCTCTGTCTGACAAAGAGAGGAAGAAGATCTCCAGAGACCTGGTGCAGACCATCCTGGCCAGGAAGCCCAAGATGTGCAGCTTCTTGGAGTGGAGGGATCTCAAGATTGTGTATAAAAGGTGGCATTTACAGCATGCTTGACTGTTTACTCGCTCATACTTCAATGCACACACTCATGCATTCCTTAAACGCGTGTGGAAACATGCAGCAGAGGTGCAATTTGGTGGGAATGAGGCTTGCTCCACAAACTTGAATCTCTGCTTGTTTTTGGTGTTATGTCACTTGTTGTGACTTGTTATGAAAATGACTTCTTGATAGCAACAGACTGAACAGCTTAAATCATTAATATTAAAACCAAACCACCCCTTCAAAAGCTGCCAACTGGTTACTTATCATCAGATGTTGCAGCATTTCAATTCCTCACGATGAAAATAGGAGTTTCATCTGAAGTCTAGATGTAGCTACCAGCTTTTTCAGGTCTTAAATCTGCATTTCATCCACAGATGGAGGTGGGTCAGTTGTCATAGAGGAGGTTTAGTTGTTGTAATATGATCTAAGCATGAAACTGCGGGAGAGACGCTGCAGATCGAGTTTCTCTGATAAAAGCCCAGGAAAAAGATAGCAAGAGGACCTTGAGACCGTTAGACTGCTGTGATAAAACTTCAAATATTTCATACTGATCTAAGCAAGTTGTACTCTGTTATTTTAAAATTTCTTCTGCCAGAGCCTGGTCTTGGTAATAGGATGTGTGAATGTTTGGTTTGTTACATCACTTCTGCATCTGTGGTGGTTTGCTGGGGTTGTTTTTAAGAGCCTGTGATTCAGTGATTATTTTGTCAAGCACTGAGATTTCTGGCATTTAGATCTCACCTTCTGGTGCGTTATGAAAGCCAGCAACACAACCTCTCAAATAATTAAGCGTGAACAATGAAGGACAACAATACAAATATGTAAAGAATGCCAGATTTGTCCTCTACACAAGACCGCTGAGTCATAAAAATACAAAAGACACAGATTATTGTGTTCATTATATTAAATAAAAACAAACCGTACTACTGCCAGGAGACGGTGATGCAGTGCTGTGGTCCTGGAAGAAGTGTTTCCTCACATGAGCATAAGCACAGAGTTACCTGTTTATTTAATGATATCCCCTTTATTATCTCTGCAGTAAGTCCTACTTGGTTGGAAAGTTGACTTTTTGTATGCAGAATAACAATACCTGCGTGGAGGATCTTTAGAGTCCAGATAAAGGGACTGACTAGGCTGTCTTTTAACAATGTAAGACCCAAATGTAGAAAAAACAAAACAAAACAAAAAAATAAAGACGTATTTATACATGTATAAAACCCAAATATATAAAAAATGAGCAGAAAAAAAACTAAAAAATATATGAAAATTATGAAAAAAAGTATCTGTGTGTGTATGTATGTATATATATGAGCCCAAATACATAAAAAAGCAAAATGCACACGGTCATGCATTCCTTAATAGATATATAATAGAAAACAATAATAAAAAAAAATATAAAAGTGATGTTGTATTTTTGCAGCAGTGGGTTTTAAAGGGTTAGTGATTACATGATAATAGATTTATTCCATTCCATGTCACCAGTGCCGTTCTGTTGCATTTCTGCTTTCTTTATGTCTTAGATATGCAAGCCTGTATTTCTGCTGTGCGGTAGAGGATCAAGATAACGAGCTCATCACCCTGGAGATCATCCATAGATACGTGGAGCTGCTGGACAAATATTTCGGCAGTGTGAGTCTTCTTAACGTCATAAATTCTACGTATTGATTGAGGGTGTGGAGGAAAATCTGTGGAGAAGTCACTCCAAAAATTCACATTTTTCCGTCGGATGCGTGTCTTCTCTGATCTACTGTTCTTTTGTTACGTTGTCTTCTTACAGGTGTGTGAGCTGGATATTATCTTCAACTTTGAGAAGGCCTACTTCATCCTGGATGAGTTCCTGCTGGGCGGAGAGGCTCAGGAAACATCCAAGAAGAATGTGCTGAAGGCTATTGAGCAGGCTGACCTGCTGCAGGAGGTACGCTCAGTTCTCGAAGGGATTAGTCTTCAAAATGTCACAAAATTGGACCAAGTTTTCAGAGCCAAAAGGTTTTACCTTCACATAAATTATTTTGCTCAGCCCCAAAGAGGTTATTTTTGTACATATTTGCTTGAAAAGTCCTGTAAGTTATTCATAGATTACAAAACTGCTGCAGATTTACTTCCCGTAAAGTAAATTTGAATAGGTTTAGCTCAGGAATGCATTGTTGAATCTCACAGAAGGGTCGATGTGAGATGTTGATGCATTGCTTTTTCCACCTTGCGACCGTCTGCACCTGCTGTCACCTGTTTATTTTAAGCCTGCAGCACTTGATTAATACCCCTCTCTCAGAGCACCAAAGTGCAGTGCTGCGTGTTTGCATTGCTGTCTAGGTGTCGTCATTTGCAGTCGACAGATTCAGCGCTCATTGATTTATTTTAAGCTAAGCATGCAGTACTATTGTTGTAACAGCGCAGCTGACTGTGCTGACTGTAAAGGCCTTTCTATTCCCACTGCACATTTAGCAACTTCCAATTGACTCGTGTACTATTAATTATAATTTGAATCGGTACTTTGCACTGCAAAAGGTTTCACGGATGAACAAACTGACAGTATGACATCAAGGAACGCTTATCTTTCTTTTATTTTTCTGCAGGAAGCCGAAGCACCACGGAGTGTATTAGAAGAAATTGGGCTGACATAAATCATCGCCCTGCTGCCTCATTTCTTCCAGATGCAGATCTGGCCACCTCCATGTCTCTACCCTGTCTTCTGTTCACTGTGTCAGTGTTGTATGTATATAATCACCATCTATGTACTTTATTATTCTGTACTGTATCCTGTAATGTCCTTTCAGTGTGGTGCCAACTGTGGTTTTAATATGTCTCCTGTGTACAAGTTCCTTCGTTGTGTTCTGCAGTATTTACCGTACGTCACTCCTTAACTTCTTAGATCTCCACGGAGAACAATGTAGCACTGACATGAAAACTCCAGCATCATATTGGAATCATCGTTCATCACTGATTGCAGAGTTGTTGTTTGTGCTTTTTGGCTTGAAGTACTTTTAAAGGTGCTGCTGTAGCCACAGTTGGTGCCTCTAATGTGTTACCATCACACAGCTAAGAGTCCAATGATAGAAACAGAAATACTCACCGATCTTAGAAAAAGCCAGATGGTCGATTAAAATAACTTACAGCTCCACTGAAGGTATTTTCTGAATTCTGTACTTTTTTTTTAAATACTAAAATGTTAATGCATGGCTTTTTAAATCTATACTAGAAGGAATTACCTGTATAGCAGTGTTACTAATAATAGGAGTTTAAGTTTGGTTGATGTACAAATTGAGTAAAGATGTTTTTAGTTTGAAATCCAAACAAGGGAAACAGGTAGGTCTTTTTTTTTTATTGTGCATCCAGATGGTTTTGGTCTTTAAAAAAATCCAGAAATACCTTCAGAACAGCAGTTACTGTTGCTAAACGGCCTTGTTTTTTCAACTCCGTGACTCAAATGTAATGATAACACACGAGAGGGAATCACTGACGCCGCTACAATCACAAACATGGGTCAGTTCAGTAATATTAAACAATGAACCCATAATCATCATCAGTGTATGTTAAGCAGTCTGTACACGTTTGTGTTTGGTGATTCCTCCCCAGAAATGAACCAGCTGTTTAATCGTTTACCTTTGTGAAACATTGGGTGGTTTCCGTGTAATTGGAGTCATGTTTTCTAAACTGTCATTTTGTCGTCTTAATTTTTTCTTTTCTTTTGATAGATGACTCATTTTCCTCACAAAAAAAAGAAACATTTAACATTAAAGTTGACCTCTGGAGATAAAGCTTAGGTCAGTCCCTCCCCTAGGCCTTAGTCAGGATAGGATAGTGACCCAAAAAAAATACTAGTTTATGTGTATATATAAAACTTTGGCTTATTCTTAAAGACTAACATATGACCAAAGAACACTGTGTTTTGCCTTCTCAATGGTGTCTATGGAAGGATAACATGGCAGAAAAGGGATTTTAACAGCAGGTTGTTGAACAAAGTCAACTGTATGTGGGAGTGATTTGGCTAAAATATACCAGTATTAACAACTTATTCCAAGACAGGTCTATCATGAGTTTCTTTATGGATTAGGAGCGTAAGAAGACGAGCTGCACATATCAGGGTACATCATCAATATTCATCTCTGTCAGCTTGTTCAGTCGCCAGCGAGATGCAGGAAAACAAGCAAACAACCTACGAACAGATGCTCATCCCGAACCGTATGGCAGTCAGTTTTTCTATCTGCATTCTCACGATCACAATAGTTTTTGGTTGTACGTTGATGATTAATAAACAGATTCATGTTTGATTTGTCACAGAGACGTTACTTTTTGTATTTAACACTGCCAGCACATCTACCAACACGTTTTCTTTATATTTGAAAGGTATTAACAATAAATGTATTCATAAAGAAAATGCATGTGTATTTGTTTTTTTAGGTGTTTTTTTTTTTTTTTTTTTACTGAGCATTAATAACCCTGGAACAGCTCCAGTGATTGAACATTCAATTAAAGCAACAATGAGCATTTTCAAAGGCCAAATACTCACAAACACAACAGTTTGGGGTCGCTTAGAAATGTCCTTATTGTTGAAAGAAAAGCAGTTTTTTTTTCAATGAAGATAACATTAAATGAGTCTTAAATCCAGTCTAGACATTGTTAATGTGCTAAATGACTGTTCTAGCTGGAAGTTTTTAATGGAATATCTCCATCGGGGTACAGAGGAACATTTCCAGCAACCATCACTCCTGTGTTCTAATGCTACATTGTGTTAGCTAATGCTGTTGAAAGGCTCACTGATGATTAGAAAACCCTTGTGGAGTAACGTTAGAACATGGATAAAAGTGTGAAATTGTCTGGGTGACCCCAAACTTCTGAATGGTAGTGCATATATAAGGGTGGTGGGTGCTAATGTGGGCCGTGTATAAAATCGCTTCCTTGTTAATATATAGTGCCCTTATTTGCATTTGCATCTGTGATGATTCAAAATGTGTCTGAAATCCCAATTTTACTGCTCACTTTTAATCAACAATCTAGTTTCACGCCCAGGCTTAAGTTATCGCTACATACAAAAATAATGATCTCTTCCTTCCAACAGATTCCTATATTTATAAGGAGAAAAGTCAGAACAAATGTACAGATTTTTAAATGCAGGATCCACTAAGAAATGATGTCACCGTTTCCACTCAGCTCTTTTGAGATTTCACTGATGGACTGTTCGCTTTTCACCTCTGGACTTAAGTTATTTTGATTGTCAACACCTTCATCTAAGTCCTTGTTTTTCTGAGTCCGTTCTGTTTCATCTATGTCTCCACTGGGACTTGTTTCAGATTGTTTCTCCGCTGTCTTTTCCTCTGATTCTTTCTCCTTGTCTGACTCTCCAGATGAAGTAGTCTCTTCAGGTGCATGGCTTTTCTTTTTATGCTTCTTCTTGCTCTTCTTCTTGCTCTTCTTGGAGCGTTTGTGGCAGCGCTGTGTATCGGACTCATCCTTGGATTTCCTTTTGCCTTTATCTGGATTCTTTGGACTTGATTCTCTACTTCGCTTCCTTCTTTCCCTCTCTCTGCTTGTGCTTCTTGACCTTTCTCTTGCGTCTCGGTGAGTGTCTTCATCTCTGTCTCTACTGTCTCTGTCTTCACTTCTATTCCTATGCTCCCTGTCTTTATCTCTACTCCTGTTTCTCCTCCTGTCTCGCTCTCTATCTCTACTCCTGCTCCTCGACTTATCTCTACTTTTGCTCACATTTGTCCTCCTGTCACTGTGTCGGGATCTGGACGACCATTTGTCGTCTCTCCTCTCTCTGCTCCTGCTCCTCCGCCGGTCGTCCTCTCGTCTGCTGTGCGATCTCTCCGATCTTACTGGGCTCCTGCTGTAGCGTCGTTGCCTCCACGATCGATCTCCGTATCGCTCTGACTGCCATCCGTCCCTGCGACTCCCTCTGACGCTGCGGTTCGGGGACAACTGCAGGTCCCTGTCGGCCTCCCAGAATTCGTTGCCAGGATTTCGAAACACGTGCAGAAAGTTACAGTGCTTCCCTTTGGGGCACTTCTGTCTGTCAAACAATCCTGGGAAAACAGAAGTGAGACAGTAAATGCACTGCTGAATCTGGTCTCTCTGCAATAAGGCCACCAAAATGCTCCTCTCATGTTTCCTCAGCATGACAAAATAACTCACCACATATTGCGTTCTTCCACCGTGTCACAGGACATAACTCACAGTGAAGCTGTCGGCCTGCATACCACCTCCCATTGAACCTGATGAAGGCCTCTTTGCACTCATCCTCCCTGGAACAGACCGACAGGAGGACGAACAGTGAAGAGATTTATCCAAAATTTCAAACAGATTATTTGGACAAACTCCCGTGGGAGCAGTGTGATGACTTACGTGTCGAACTGAATGTAAACATTTCCTCTCAGGTGAGGTTCATAATTGCAGCTGACCTAAAAAGGAGAAGTGTCAATCAAATCAAATGTGTATTTTAAGAAATATTTCATTTATATATCAAAAAAATCTCTTCTTCTTTCTATAGCAATTTTATTGTTATTCTGACATCAACAGCCCAATCCAAACTCCTTGTATGTCGTGTACGTACTTGGCCATTAAAGCTGATTCTGATTCCATCACCTATTAAGTAAAAGTTATTGTGTTTCTTAAATAGCTAACAGTCAGGATTAATTCATAAGAAGTAACATGTTTGAGATTGGGTGGTGCATCCAGCATATTGCACGCTCACTAAGGTGGTCATGTGGGATTTTGATGTTTATTTTTCACAATATTTTACTTTGCAGAGACAAAAGAAAACACTGGATTTTATAGTGACTTCACTGAATCTGAAATTTAGGTCTGCTGTTGGATTTGTACCAGTTTCAGTTTCGTCAGACTTTAAATTATATTATTCATTTAAAAAAAAAGATGCATTTGTTTGTGCAATGACCTTTTTCATTCCACCACAGAATAACTTTCTCATGCACCTGAGCAGATGTAACGTGGATAAGAAAATTAGAAACCCAGCTGGGGAAGTCAGTTTTTCCTGTCTCCTATTCTAACTACAGATACTACGCTCCTCATAAACACGAGGGTGTGAGAACAGATAAAAATCGAACTATTGGAGAAAGCTACCTGATTTCATCTCACCTTGAACTGCACCACCTTGCCGATACTTCTGAACTCCGGCAGTACATCGTGGTAGAACTCGAGGAAGGACTCGTGCAGATCCTCCTCGCTGTGCTCCAGACAAGCGTCCATGTCGTAATCATCGCGGCGCGACTCCTCCATGCCGAATGTTCGAAACATACCGACGACCATCAGAGTTGTACTAATTGTGGGATGAACGTGCTTCCGAGAACATCTGGAGGAACACAAAAGAAATGAGAACATACAGAAAACACTTTAATATAGCTGTGCATCCATTCAGTCACTGAATAAATAGTTGGTTTATGAATGTAGGGAAGCAAGTCACATGAGGAGATACAATTATTACCTGTCTCCAAATCGACAGGCTCCGGTTTTAAGGAAGAAAGGGCAGTTTGCTACGTCACGTTCTGTTCCAAAGTTCTCCGAGTTCACCGTCACAGGAGCCTCAGGATTCATCCACGGTCCTCCATTTTCTAGCTGCAAATGAGAACAAAACAGTATATATACTGCATAATGTGACATTAAACTACACTGATACGTGATGCAAATTCATGTACCCCTAAGCTTTTAGTCTTTCAACAAATCCAAGGACTCGCCTTAGACCTACAGTCCAAAAGCTGTTGACTCATTTACAAGTTTATTTAATATTCTAATGCAGCAATCACATTAAATCATTCTTCAGAAAAGTCAATTAAAGGGGTAAAACTCACCAGTTATATATCATTAATGCAAAGGCATGCAAAAATGAGGCCAAAACCTGGACTAATTACTGGACAGATTTAACAAAAACTATAATGTCATATATATATTAGCTTTAATCACAATTTAGCACAAAGGGGTCTCTGATGGATCCACCATTTAACAGATATTACAGCAAACCTGTTCTCTATTTCTGATTAATTTATCAACAGACATACACCAGCACAATATATCCGTAATGAGCAACTAGCACCCAGTTTATCAGTCCAGAATTCTTAGTATCTCAGAAGAAATCTTTCCTTTTTGCAGCAAAAATAAATGTTTCCTGATCTACTCTTCGGTTTATTGACATTCATGTGCGTGTTAATACCTGATTCTCAGCTTCATCCAACATTTTCTGAACAGCCTCCTACAAATGGTGTAAAAACACGGCTGGTGAAAATGTGCAGACGTCAACATACTGCAGCATATCTGTTACTGTGGGTTAAGACCACGTTCACAGGGACTGACAGGCACAAAACAAAATACTCGCATTTAATAGGGATCACATGTAATAGAATCCTGGAGCAATTTCACAGACAGTTGCCACACAAAGTAAAAGATACATCCTTGCTGTGAGATGAAGGTGTTGTAAGGGTTTTTCTCTTTGAGTGTGTCTTAGTTAAGGAGAAGGATGGTTGCTTGTGCCACTCAGTCAAGGAAAAGTTTTAAAAGAATCACATATAAAGCAAAAACACACTTTACAAAAGAAAAAAATCAGCTGGTGAGATAGTTTAACTTTCTGAATTGTCTTCATCTTCACTTGTGAATGGAGCATATACTAATGAAGAAGTAGAAGAGGATATATTTCTTTTAGTTTCTATCCTCCTGGAGCCCGTTTCACCTCTCTGTTTCGCTTCTCCTGCAGCTTTTGCTCTTTTTCTGCTTGTTCTTTCCTCTGCTGGGCCTCCCATTCCTCCTTTATCATTTGCTGCCGACACAAAGACAAAATGACAGTTAATGATATATTTGTTGCACATCCATCACATGCTGAACAGGCTCAGGTGACCTCATAAATCAGTCAATTAATCACCATAGCAACCAGTCCCAATTGATGACAGTAATCCCAGATGTTGAGGCTGAAGTTATTCACATGATGTGGGAGTAAATTGGAAATTGTTCCTGGCAGCTGCCAAAATTAGCCTTTTTGTGAGAACCACATCACAGACTCTCTTTTAATTCAAACTAAAACAGCTGCTGCACTTGAACTTCGTTTGTTCAACAAATGAGCATTTTTCCCCCAAAACAAATTCAATCCATTTAAAACGGCTCAAAATGTGTAGCCTAATTTTTTGTATTATTTTTTTAAAGGGCTCATTAAATTTCTCATCTCCACTTCAGTTTTCAGAAAATAAACAGGATAAACTTAACTAACTTAAAATCTAGCTTTCATTCAATACTCACATTCTAATAGAATTAAGATGTGCTGAAGCTTTACAACATAAGGTTTCATCAAAAGCATATTATCACTCAAGCAGGGTGGGATGAAATTGTTTTGACAACGACACAACAGTTTAAGCTCTGTTGTCAGACTCATTGCAAAATGTATGAGGTGCACTATTAAGAAATAAGACTGGGGCTATGTTAGTCAAACCACAGTTTTAATCTGTTCGATGACAGAAAATTGAATTAGCTGAACTGTGCAAACTCCCTCTGATAAAAACAGACATGAATTACCTCCTCCTCCTCTTTTCTTTTCCTTGCAGCTTCTTCCCTCTCTGACTGCAGCCTGAATTCCTCCTGGGCAAGCCTCTCTCTTTCCAGCCACTCTTCATGGAGCCGCAGTCTGACAAAACAAATCAAACAGAATCAAGAGCTGGGCAGGCCAGGTTTTGTGCTGTCCATCACTGAATGTGCAGCTGCAGGGCAACGGTGATATAATATTGACCTACCTTTCCTTCTCAGCAGTGTCGTCCTCATCATCTCCATCATCCTCTTCTTCAGGGGCAAAGCTTTCTCCGTTATTTAAATCTATATCAGAGCAAATGTTGTGAGGATTCTGTAGGTATAACAAGTTATCATATTTGACAACAACACAACAAGACAGCTGTCTTCATACCACATTCTCTGGCTTGGGCAAGAGCTTGGCGTTTCCGTTTCCTTCTCTCTTTCCTTTGAGCTGCCCTGCGTTGCTTCTGACTGAAATGAAAAAAAGATGTGAGACAATAATCACAGCATAAGAGAAGGAATGCATGGCTAAGCCCCACTGCAGTGGAGGCAGACATCAGCAGGGTGGACATTTTGTAGTGAAAGTGGAACAGACCAGTCTTCTGCATTTTGGCCTGTCCAACCATAAAACAATTATCAATTGATGCATTCCAATTAATTTTTGCATTGATGTTGCACTGTTGAACGCAATGTGAGGTGAAGCAAATTAACTCAGTCACACACAACTTTGTTTTTTGCTGCTGTTTGATAGAGAAAAATATTTTGAACAAAGTATTTTTTTCTTTAACTTCATTCACAAGACTGAGTTTGTTGACATGCAGATTCTACGTGTGCACCGGAAATGAGAATGTGAAACAGAAAAGACAGTTGAAAAGGAGAACTTAGTTGCATAAAGAAACACAATGTCAGCTATTGCTACAGAAAGGATGTCGTTGGTCAAAAAGCTGCTCTTTTGGCGGTGTCTTCCAATCATTGCCACTTCATGAGGCAACACAACTACTTTCTTTGGCCATCTGCTGAAAATTCTATCACTATATCAGTTTCTTCCAATATCACGCTTCCCTACTTGCAATTATTGCTGCAGTGGAGCATCATGAATGTTACTAGTTCCACCTGTGCTTTGCCTATTAATGACAAATCACAATTTATGCTGTGAAAAAGCCCCAACATTAAAGTTAGCTGCTAAAGTGATGTGCCAGAGAGTGATCACTTACTAGAAATTGAATGTGCACAACTTAAAATGGTATTGCCATGATTTATGTACAGTTGCAACTATTTTAATCAAAAAGTCATAATGTGCAAATACACAAAGTTTTACATCTGTGTTCATAGCAAAAGTGTCCTTCTGTGAAACTATAATGTTGCTTGCAATGCAGTTTGTACTGTAATCAAGCCTGACATTAACGTTATAAGTAATACTACAGTACTATTTGCAGTTGTGAGGCTATTTTTTTTCTATGTGCAGTATACTTGTTTAGACTGCAGTATACATGCTTTATTAATGGGTTTTATGTGTAAAATGAAGACATTATCTCTTTTACAATCATCATGGGGCCTTTAATCTGAACAGTGTAACTTCACGAATGAAATTAAGTCATTTTAATGCATTTAAATCACAATGAAGGGGTAGCAGTTTCTTCATGGCAAGTGGAGATCTGCATTATAGGAGCTGAACTGGGCCTCTAAAGCTATTTCCACGTGCAAAAACATCTGGTTTGCTTATTATCTAGCGCAGATAGAAGGTAAAATTATATTAGAACAATCCCCACGGCAATCTTTTCGGTAAAGCATCTGAAATAATGTAAGATGTGTTTGAGAAGCGAAATGGTAGCTAGCCGAGTCTGAATACGTAGTGCTGGTAACGTTTCGGATTTTTTTTTTAAGATTACCGCATTAATATTAATACTGTAATGACATTCATTTGTTAATATGGTCCACCACCGTAGAAATGATTAGTTAGCAGTGCCTTAAATAGCATCTAAAGAAAGACACAGACCTTAAAACAGGAGCACAAATCGGAGGAGGAGTTGACGCTGCCATTACCGTGGTAATCTAGTTAGCTTACTCGGCTAACGTTAGCACGCCACTGTATTTAAGCCTCAGTTATTTTTCTGGTGCCGTTTAGCTAAAAACATAACATGTAATCTACTCTGACTGGACGAGCTGTTTCCGATGTGTACTTGGTTCGTCAGGGTAGAAATATAACAAAATAGTCTATGTTTGTTGTAATTGCTAGTTAGCCTCATGCGGGATTGTTTTGCTCACGAAGCGGAAGAGGCGGAGTGGACTACTTCCGGGTCAAACCGCCAAACGGCTTACACATTTAGATATTTTTTCTCTTGCAGCTTTTAAATAAATAAATAAATAAATAAATAAGACTGCACTACGAGGGCAAACAAGGGTAGATGCATCTTAAGCCCATTCTGCATTCAATTCAATCCGTTTATTTGCATTTACATCTTTAATTAGCAATTTTACATCCAATATATATTTCCGTATTTATACATATTATTAGTGATGAAATACAACACAGTGTACACCGAGAAAATGACTGAAAAAATCTTATTCTGATATCAGGTTACTAAAATCACAAGTTTCTAAATATTTCCATACTACCTTTATAGGATGCATTCAACATAAATGTAAATTTATTACAAATTCAGTGTGCATACTTACAGAAGCAGTTTGTTCTTTATAATCTGCCACAAACTACCAGAAAAAATATTTCCAACATATATTATTAAATATAGACCATCAAAAATGTTTTTCTTTTCTTAATTTTGTGCTAGGACTGTACACTTTCCAGTTCTTTTGACGGTAGAGTTAAATGATACTAGTGTCAGTAAAATTAAAATTTGTTTGAGATTGCGAAAAAATAAAACAGCACAAATTTTATCAAAAATAATCACACATGTTTTTCAGTGTGGCTAGTATCTTTCAATTTTTATTCTGAATTCATTATGAATTTGATCATTTCACACATTTTTTGTTTACTGAATAACATTAAATGGTTTCATATTAGCCATTATGTAAAAAATACTGCCTATATACACAGACACTGGAATAGTTTATTTATTTGTCAATCCACAGAGAAACCTCAGTGCCAACAAGGAAGCCGTTTTTGTAACCAAAAAGCTTAGCAAAAATATAAGAACAAGTACTGTCAAGTAGTTTCAATTCCATAAACAAGTATCTAGACCACTAATATAAACACTGAGTGCTTTCCTGTGCTTACTGTTGCTTTACACTCACACAAATATGCTTTATTTATTTTATAAATTTATGTTCACATTTAAAAGAAGCAATGGACCATAAATGCCAGAAGACACAAGCTCTGTTTGCTTTGTCGTGCTTCCAACACCTCCACTTAGCGCTCATTAAGGTTATAGGTGGCAGCTCCATCTCCCAAAATAGCAACTGCTAATAACTGCAAACACAGAGCAGGACTTTGCAAGTGCTTCAGCCTTTTATGTAGGCATCCTCTACGTCTGTGACGTTCTTTTTCTCTCCCTAACACTCTGTGTTATTCTTTTTTCTTCTCCAGCGGCGGCCTGAGGAAGAAGGCAGGCCTGGTGCAGCAGCGGTAACACAGAGCCTGAGGCACCAGAGTGTACAGCACATTGACCAGCAAGAAGACAGGCTGGATGCCAGCAGGAACTCTGTACGAGAACGGAGTCCGTGTGTGAAGAGATGCACCAATATGAGAGAACTGAGCCTGTGAAGTGAAGCAAAGAGGGGAAAAATAGGAAAATGACAGTGATGACTAACAGCTTCGCAAGTAGAATTCACACTGGCAGGAACATTGTCTTCGTAGATCACTTGCTCAGAAAGATTTCACATATTTTTAGCTATTTTGTGCTCCTGATGTAACACCTGTGTGATGATGCTGTCTTACTAGTATTTGAAATAAATACATCAAATTTATCTTCTATTATGAGCAACAGATTAATTGGATTTGTTGTAGTTTCAGTGTCTTAGTGAAGTTTCCTATTTAGATCCTTATTCATGAAGGAAAGATAAATCCTCAGATGTCCATGCATGATGTTTAGTAGAATAATTTATTAGTTTGTCTTGAAGTGTTGTATTTTTCTGTTGGAGTCCACTTCAATAAATTATTTAGTAGTTTGCCACAACTATTGTTTCTCATGTAGATACACGTCATTCTGATCAAATAAGATCATTTTATACAAACAGATTTCTCTCTGTATTATTGTGTTAAACATCGATGTAAAACCACGAATCCAGAGAGACATCTGATCAACAGTTCAAACAGAAGAATAATTATAGGAAACCATCAAACTGATGTCAGATAACAGTTGTTTGAGATTTAATTACTTTTTCAATGGGCTTATGATACATAAAACCTGGACAAATTCCGACATTACCACTCATCCTCAAATAAGTTTCGGTCTAACAGACTCCTGCCAATTACCTTTTCAGAGAAAGTTGCTGGAAAAAGACACATGACATGTTTCATAGCAACCAAGGCTGCCAGAGCATCAGCCCTCCTATTTATAGCCTGGCAGAACAGCTGACATTTCAGTGAATACCACCAATACCACCATTCCTCTTAGTCTGAAGTCAGCTTCTGCCCTTATCCCGCTGATGAGTGACGCGCCAGCTTGCAGCTCAAACACAATAGCTTCTTTGTTCGGAGGAGATGTGACTGGTGCACTAGCTGCTCCCACCACTCTGCAGAGTTTCCACCTTTAGACTTTAATAGATGCACTGTTTGCTGGACTGATGCAGAGCTGCTGATGTTTGACAGTGACAAATAATCAATTGAACAGAGAGAGAAAGTTGGGGAGCAGCCTTGACATGCCCAGATGCCCACTCCTTGCCTAATCCACCTGGAATGATGATGTCATGTGGGAAAACAAACAATTTCACACAGACCTCTTTCATATGGAAGAAATCTGTGTGACTATATGTAATGTAAAACCACTATAAGGTCTGGTTAACTGAACTTGGCAATAATTGTATTTATTAAGAGGCTTAGATATTAATGGTTGAGTCAAAATTTAGGATATCATTTATAGGTTGGGTTTACTAGTTAAAATGTGATCAAATTCTGTTAAAATCGACACAGTTGCACTTTAGGACAGTTCATGTACATGAAAAATTCTATTTCTGAAATCTAAGTAGATGTTTTTACTCCTGGTTTTAGTATTTCAAAGATATAATCACACACAACAAACATTAAATGCAAAAGCATATGCAAATGCAAGTTGAGAACCAAGAAAATAATAACATAAAATTGCAATGAGGGAATGCTAAAACTACAGAGCTTTTCTACTTAAGTTTGAACAAGTGAGAAATGTCTACATTAGCAAGGTGTTCCAATGTCTGTGGGCATTTCATTTATGTTTGCATTTATTTCCCTGTGCAGGTGTGCAGGTTCTTTTCCTACAAATGCCTGGTCACAAGCTGAGAATTAGCCATGACCAGCAGTACATACCTGTGCCAACGCTCCAGAGTGGACAAGAGTCAGGTCCGGCATCCACTCACATCCTGGAACCAACAGCCCATACAGAGTAATGATGTAGTACGGGCCAGAATACAGCATGCTCACCAGCATCTGGCAAACACACACACTTTACTGCTTCAGAGATCTTCCTGCTAACAGCATTAGGATAAAGTTTTGGCATCACTTAGTTACCTGTACTTTAGGATAGGCTGAGGGGTCTTTCAGGTAAGGCTCATACTGCTGTGTGTAGTCCTGACACCATTTACTGGAACAGTCCAGAACAACCTCAAACACAAACAGTTTGAAATAAAGAGGCACTCTGCATTGTAAAATCAGTGTGTGCGCTGAGCAGTTGATTGAACTGTAGAGTTCCTTACCAGGCCTCTGAAGACACAGAAAGCCAGCGCTGGGATGAGGTAGATGATGAAGAGGAAGTCCAGAGGTCTGTGGAGCAAACCTGCCCTCGAAGTCTCCTGAATGTTCTAACAACAAGAACATGTTGAGCTGCAAACTATGCATCATTTTCACCAATATATTTGTCATATGAGCAAAATGCATCGCTGTTACTCAAATCTGACAGGTATATACTGCATAACCTCAACTATTACCACTCAGCTGTGTCATTTTACACAGCAAGGCATGATTTTTTATATGCAAATGAGTTACCACAAAACCAATCTTTGCTTGACATGCTGTTTGCACACGACTATAATCAAGACATATTTGCCTATTTTATAGCTAACTGTACTGTAGTTGTTGGGGATGTATTGCCAAAATTCCAAAGCATCGTAGCTTTGCAGCTCAGCAAAACATAATCAGAGCATATTTTAGAAAGAAAGGCTCACTGTTTGAACATTTATTAACGTGATGACAGGAAAAAATAAATTATACATCCATTCTGTACATACTATAAAAATACAACCATACACATGAACATAATAAGGTGCTTGTAAAATATTCTTTATATTTTTTATTTCTCTTAGTCAGTGTTGGAACCAGAGAACTTCATGTTGAGAGCAAGGCAGAGAATATTCTAATTACGTTATATATTCTTTTTTGGTCATTTACTTTGGTCATTTGCTTGTGCAGGCATTAGGACTAATATAAAATAATATAAAATTGAGCATTTCTTCAAAGTTATGTTTTTTATAATATTGATAATGCTATCTAAATTTCATCAGGGTTATGATATAACTTCCATTCTATGTGTGGCCCTCCAACAGGCTTCACTACCGAGGGAGGAGGCCAGAGGCATTGCCAGGCTTTAGACTGAGGTGGTCATCCTGGGCCACCCATTGGCTCTACAGCGGCTGTAATGTCGGTACATCAGCTAAATATTCAGCAGAAGTCATCTCAGAGACACCTGATGAGGAATCAGTGAGGGGGTTCTATTCATGCAGGTGTTTCAAGCTGCATGCAGATATTTTCAGAGATCTGCTTTGACAGTGAAGACTCTTACTGTTATCTGAACGTCCCTTGCAGAGGGTTGACTAAAGATGCGGAAGCACGCCCACACGGACACAGAGATATACAGTATGTGGAGGATGAAGAGGGGGTTTATTTGGGTCCCATATTTTCCTGGGAAAAGACAGAATGATGATAACATGTTGCTGTGGGAAACACACAAACACACCAAAATGCTGAAACTAAATGTATCTACAACGTCATCAATCCTCGTAAACAAACAAAACAAAGGCTTGGATTATTGTTGGACTCTCAGGGGAAGTGCTGGAGGGTGACATGGGCTCCCCTATACAAGCCATCTAAAAGCATCCCATTATTTTTAGTGTACTTACCCACAGCATTCCCAAGAATGTAGACGATGGCACGCATGAGAAAGGATCCCACCCAGTAGAGTCCGATTGCTCGGTAACTGTCCCTGTGCAAACCACGTAACACTGCCATTGTCAAAGCCAGATGAGCACATTATACTTACAAAGACTCAATACATATACGGATAGATACATAATTCTGTGAACTTGTGTATATTATTAGATAGTTTCAGACTTGCCATGAATATAGCATTTAAATAAAGCAGTATAAGGGAGACATATCTTCCCATATTTACTGGTGCATATGGTTCAGCTCTTACCCCCATGTGATTGCAGCTATCATCAGCAGATACATGAGATAGTGCACACAGCCGTCCCAGTAGGAGATCATGTGCCCATGCGCTGTATTAATATGTGGATCTGCCTGAAACACACGGTAGATTTATTAGGAAAAAATAAATTTGAAAATGTGTGAGGAAAACAACATACAGGCCATTCAAAAAGTGCACACAGAACTTGCCTCTTTGAGATAAAACGTGACAAATCCATCAATGATGTTGTCCTGCTCCAGGCCAATGATCAGATTCACCACACTGAGGAACGCATACAGCGCGTACACTGCACAAATGCACGATGTATTTCAATTTAGTGGCAAAACAGAGAAAAGACTTTACATATACAGATTTTTATTATGAGAAAAACTAATTATGTAAACATAATGCGGTGTGTCACTTTTTAATATACTATCCATATAAGATTATATCAACAACACATCACACAAACACATGCATAAACCTGCAAAAGATTGTGAGTATTCACATTTCTGTTGTGATATTCTTCCCAGCTCATTATTGGATGTGTAATTATTTTTGAGAATGCCTACCATAGAAAAGAGGATCTCCTGGAGTCTTCTTCTTGAGCATAAAACGAGCAGAAATGACCAAGATGAGGACTGTTGTGCACCCAGCGAAGAAGAAAGCTTCAGCACTAAATGTAAAAATGCATATGAATGATTCATCCAGCTTTAAATAAAGGTTGAATGAATGCATGCCTTTAAAAAAAATACGATTCATATTTCAAAATGAAGCTCCTTTGCTTGTGGAAAAATATTGACATCCAGAAAAAAAAGACTTGTTGTGACTCACCTGTTGTTGTAAACGAGGGAGTTGAATAAATAGCAGATGGGGATGGACATGAGGGAGAGCACGAACACCCCCGTACCTGCAGACGCGCTCATCATGAACCAGATCTGAGCTATTTATCTTGACCGATAGCTGATAATTTACAATAAATTAGCCGCAGAACATCCTCATGTTCAGTCTGCGAGTCATTGCTGGAGAAATGGAAAGGTGACAAAAGTAAACAAGACCAAGACAAAAACTTGGAATTCAGCTCCTGCATGCTCTGTCTTGCCCTTCTGGTCTTTCTCGCTTCCACTCCCTCGTTCTCTGACTCCTACCTACACGAACGCGCGCGCGCGCGCAGACACACACACACACACACACACACACACACACACACACACACACACACACACACACACACACACACACAGCTGTCCATACTCACCATAGAGATCTGATATTGCAGCGTTATTTAATAGAGCAGCGCGCATTGTGGAGCTCAGCGTAATTAGGATTTATTTGTTTTTCATTATTATAATCTATAAATAGAACATGCAGGTGGTTTGTTGGTGCTATTTTGGTGAAACTGCACACACACTGACATCCAGTGGTCGATTGGAAAACTTCAAGCAGGGTGCAAGGGCTTTTAAAAATACATAATAATAATCACAACAATATATATATATATATATATATATTTACTACCAAAGGCAATATAGGTTGTATTAAAAAGAGATACTAATACTAAATGAATTATAAATTAATGTTTCATTTTAGTACATTTATAATTACTGTAATGTATATGTACATATCTTATTCTATGATTTATAAATATATTACTGAAAAAACTGTCTGTTACTAAACATATAAATACTCATTTAGTATGTTTTTTTTATTCAGAGAATTGAATTACTTATGTAACCACTGTTTCTGTCAGGATCACAGTAGAACCAATGTGATTGTAAAATGTCATGCACCTTATGTAGTTTTGCACAACTTTTGTCTTACTGCCTGTCAATGTGTAAATACTGTATATTGACCTTTAACACATTCTATCTATCTATCTCTCTATCTATCTATCGTCTTGTTTGTTTGTTGCGCTTGAATTGAACAATAAAGTTTAAAGGGGAAAAAGTGTTTTGGGAGGAAGTGCGCCTGCGTCATTTCTGCAGAAACACAAGCTAGCAGGTAGCTAAACCTGAGTGATGGCGTCTGCAGCGATGGATACCACGTAAATAAATAACAACAGAGACGTTACGGTCGGTGCTCGTTCGTGCGTCGTTAACGGGTCCGGTTTTTGTGTAGGAATAAAACAATTAAACACTAAATTGTGTCGTTATGGCGACCGGGAGCAGCGGCGGCGGTGGGTTGGCGTCAAACCATGACGGTCAGGAGGCAGCTTCCAACTCGGCTCAGTGTGGAGCCGCAGCGGCGCTCTCCAACGTGCCAGCCTCCGGTCCTACGCCGTCCGCCTCCCCGCCCGTCCTCGGCCTCCACCGGGAGCCCATGTACAACTGGCAGGCGACGAAGAGCTCCCTCAAGGAGCGTTTCGCCTTCTTGTTCAACAACGAGCTGCTCAGCGACGTCAGGTTCATAGTAGGGAAAGGCAGGCAGGCCCAGAGGATACCGGCCCACAAATTCGTCCTGGCCGCCGGCAGTGCTGTCTTTGATGCGATGTTTAACGGAGGGATGGCCACGACGTCGGCTGAGATAGAGCTGCCTGATGTGGAGCCTGCTGCCTTCCTGGCCCTGCTCAGGTATGACTGGTTGTCCCCACGCCCACCTAATTACCACTAGTTCATCTGAACCTCCAGCAACAGTGAATACATTAATTAGTATATATTGATACACACTCCCAGGCTAAAAGTGCAATGTGCTGTTGGCCTTTTCGGTAGAACAACAAAAAAACAAGCAGCAACATTTATTATAGTCAGGACATCTTTAGAGTTTATTATTCCAGCGTTGAATAATGAGGATTTGTTGCTGTTCTTGGTAGTTTCTGATATTTAGATGGATATTTTGACTGTTCTATAAAGCAATAAAAAATGTAACGATAAACTGATTGATTTTGATAAGAATCAACAAATTGATCAGTATTGAAAGCTCAAAATCCCATTTGCACAAGTTTTTAAATCCCATTTGCACAAATTTTTGAAGCTGCATAGCCTTTTAATTATTCAATTCCTGAAAAAATGTTTTTAACAGATGCCTCACTATTAAATATATACGAATTAACATGTTTTCTCATTTAAAAAAAAAGAAGTAAAGCATCTCTTGTAAGTCAAGATAACTATGATCAAACTGCAGATTTGTTTCATGTTTTAAGATTTATCATCCTAAAAAGCGCTTGCTTACTTGTTCAGAATTTAAACTGCATAAGAACCTGTTACCTAATTGTACACATTGTTCTTTTGCCCGTTTTCCTCTCTACAGGTTCCTGTATTCTGACGAGGTCCACATTGGTCCAGAGACTGTGATGACGACATTGTACACAGCTAAGAAGTACGCTGTCCCCGCTCTGGAGGGTCACTGTGTCGAGTTCCTCACTAAGCACCTCAGAGCCGACAACGCGTTCATGCTTCTCACTCAGGTTATTTTGAGCCGCCTCGACTGTATGTAGTGCAGGCTGGACACTAAAGCTGAACAGCAGAAAACAGTTGAATTGTACATTTAGTTTGTGACCTTAAATGTAATTTATGCAAGTTAGACTTAGACTTTTTTAATCCCCAGAGCGAAATTCTGTTGTTAGAACAGCTGGATATTCAGCGAGGGGGTAAACAACAAGACAACACAGAATATCAGGGTCAGGTGTAAAGTGACGGTAACAAATAAAATAAGAATATAGAAAGAAAAAAAATAGCAAAATGTCCAAGAATATGCAAGAGTGATACATAAATGTGCAAATGAGAGTGTGCTTAGATGTGCAAATGACATAAATAGGTGCAGATAAGTTTATGGATGTAATGAATAATATTTAGAATGTAAAATATCCACTATGTACAGTGGTTTAAGTTACTACATTGATGTAATTTAACATGTTTAATGTAAAGCTCAAGTCCTTCACATTTGACAGCAACATGTCTTTTTAGAAATGCTGGTGGCAGGGCAGACATAGAAGGGTTCAAAACCAGATTGTTTGGATTTTTAATCATGCCCTCTGGGAAGCAATATGTGAAAAATTATAGAGAGATTCAACGTTGCTCTTTCCACCTGTCTGATTGCAGCACTTGCAGTAGAGGATGAAGCCATTTTTCTCTCTTTGTGCCCGCACCAGACCATCCTCCAGCCATCGACGGTTGGATTTTTATGACATTAGCTGTTCTATTTTTGGTTTATGTTGACGTTTGTTTCTTTGGGTTCAGCATTTTATTCTGCTGCTGGTTGCCATGCCTTCAGGCTGCTCTCCAAAAAACAGCCTTTCTCCTTGTCCATCACTGTGACACAAAGAATAGATGTCTATAACCCACCTAAACCAAGCTGTATTTCCAGCAGTGTTTTCCTAATGGTTCATGTCGTTACGGACCTAATTATAATTCTCATTTTTTCTCCAGTGTTTTCACCAAAACCCTGATTTGTCAGATTTAAGTTTAGGATTTCACCGTTCAGGTCGTATTGAGAATGTTTGCAGCAATCTTATCATTTAGTTTCACCCAACATGTTTTGCTTGTTGTTTGCTTTTTCACAGCTTTTTTTAAATGCAGCAACCCTCCTTCAACACATGCAAAATTTTACCAGCAGATGCTTGAATGGTTTCTTTTGTGCTTTCATTACAGGCAAGGTTATTTGATGAGCCTCAACTTGCCAGCCTCTGCTTAGACACCATAGACAAAAGCACCGCAGACGCAATAAATGCAGAGGGCTTTACTGATATTGACCTCGGTATGTGAGTCTTCTTGACCGTGTATTTCCTCCTGTACAGGTTGTTTGTGCGTGTAATGGTTGACATCTTGTGTATCTGTATGTGTAGACACCTTATGTGCAGTGTTAGAAAGAGACACACTCAGCATCAGGGAGAACCGTCTGTTTGGAGCGGTGGTACGCTGGGCAGAAGCCGAGTGTTACAGACAACAGCTTCCCCCAACGTCCGAAAACAAACAGAAGGTTCTGGGGAAAGCCCTGCCGCTCATCCGCTTCCCGCTCATGACTGTCGAAGAGTTTGCTGCAGGTAAGTGTATCGCAGACATACAAATTGTCTGGCATTGCTGCTGTGGTGCATTTTCTTTTCTATGCTGTTGTGTCTAGTTCAGACATTACAACGCATATTCATCATGTTCCTGATGTGTCCATACAGCTCAAACCACAGAAACCAGTTTGATATTCTTTCTTGTGCAACAGGGCCTGCCCAGTCTGGAATATTGTTCGATCGGGAGGTGGTAAATCTGTTTTTACACTTTACAGTAAACCCCAAACCACGGGTCGACTACATTGACAGGCCTCGCTGCTGCCTCAGGGGGGAGGAGTGCAGCATTAATAGATTCCAGCAGGTTGAGAGTCGATGGGGGTACAGTGGTACCAGCGACAGAATCAGGTGAGATGACGCCGGTTTAGCGTTAAACACAACAAACCGACTTACGCTTTCATTTTTCTCATTTCCTTTTCTCTGTTTTCCCCCCTGTAGATTCAATGTTAATAGAAGAATATCCATAGTGGGGTTTGGCTTGTATGGTTCAATACACGGACCCACTGACTATCAGGTCAACATACAGGTAACTGCTCACATCCTCTGCTCATATCAGCAGCAGAGAGTTGATATTTATGCTGTTTGGTCAGCTTTTTATCATCTTTTTTACTGACTATAGTGAAAATATGGAATGTGGATATTTTTTCTCATTAATCAAAAAAGTTCACATTTGAACAATGGTACAGTTATTAACACAAACAGCAATTATTGTCTAAAAAGGTACAAAGCTGCACCACTATATTTTAAACAGTGATTAAAAATACTCCTTTGTATAAAACAAGAAGAAGAGGCAAAAACAGTGCTGATACAGGGTCTGGTAAGTTTTGTTGAGATAGAAAAAAAGGTTTGATACCCAGACCTACTAAATGATAAACCTGCTAGTGTTTTTTTTTTAGTTTCAGGGGCCGTTTACATGAGGACGCTTGCAGGTAAAAACGTGAAAATATTTCAACAAAACACCCTACCGTTTATACGAGGACGGCGTTTTGGGGGCTTGAAAACGCAAAAATTTGAAACCGGCCTCCAGAGTGGAAAAGTAGAAAACGCTCCGCCGTTACGTTTCCGTCTAAACAGCAAAACGCAAAACTTTGCCGAGATCTGACCACGTCGCGTACGCGATTACGTCACATACGTGCTTTGGTTTACCGGCCGGTACAAGGACGTAAATAAAGATGTGTGATTATTTCCATCCTTCATACCTTCAAGCAACTCTGGCAGCTCTATGTACACTACAGGAGTCGTCCCAACAAACGTACAGAATCTGTACAGATTCCATTCATGAACATTTACCGCGGCGGAGATCCAAAAAGGGAGACAGTACGCATGCGCGTAGACATGGCAGAGTTTTATCACAGCGCCACCCAGCTGCCTGGCATGCATATCCAATTGAATTCCACACACTATAGAGTCACCGTATATACACAGATTTCCTTCAAAACCGCTCGTCTAAACGTGAAATGACAAGACGCCACTTTTGCGTTTTCTGTTAGGATGGTCTTCGTGTAAACGGCCCCGAAGTTGTTGTGTATTTCCCCATTAAGTTGTCGCATTGATAGATAGCAGTTTGTGGTGTAGGATCGTCCCCACAGTTCAAGTATAGAGGACATTTTTCAGGGACCGTTCTTACACATAATCTCTCCTGTTTCCTCATTCCTTGTCACATTATTTCTGTCTGTTTAACATACAGGCAAAAATGATCAAGAAAATACTTAAGTGAGGGACTGAGGTAATACTTACTTTTTGCTGCTTTGCATTGTGCTACAGTTGGAGCCCCTAAACCAGTATAATTTAATCAAAACTCAGCGTTGTGTCCTCTGTTATAGTTATGAAATGGATTTTTGCTTTGCACCTTTGTTCATTCAGTAAAGACTTTATCCTGTTCTGCAGATCATAGAGAGCGACAAACGCATTACTCTGGGGCAGAATGACACAGGTTTCAGCTGCGACGGCACAGCAAACACCTTCCGAGTGATGTTTAAAGAGCCTGTGGAGATCCTGCCTAATGTCAGCTACACTGCATGTGCCACCTTAAAGGTCAGTCTCAGCTTGCTGTGTTTGAGAAATCTTCTAAATTGAAACCTGCAGGATTTGGATTAACGCAGAGCCTCTTTTTACTTTCACAACTCAGGGCCCAGACTCGCATTACGGCACAAAAGGGTTGAAGAAAGTGACCCAGGAGTTTGCAACGGGCAGCAAGACCACGTTTTTCTTTTTTAGCTCACCTGGAAATAACAACGGTACGTCAGTGGAGGACGGTCAGATACCGGAGATCATCTACTACAACTAAACTGAACTCAGTGTCACACAGCCACACTGAACCAGGGAGACCTCAGACTGCTGGGAAGACTGGACTGTTAGAGGTTTACGTAGTGCCTCACGATCCCTTGGAATAATGAATGTGTGTGTTTGACTGAGTGTGTGTGTGAGTGTGAGTATCTGTCTGTACAATAGTGGTGTAGAGACATGATCTGGAATGTGGAAACAGCCGGAGTTGTGGTAAAAATCACGGCTCTGTAGTCCCAAAAAAACCAAGCTTTTGGAGCATAAATTGTATCCTCACTTGTAAATGATCTAAATACTGTCTGTCTGTGTTGGTATCAGTGAGCTGCCTGCCAGTGTAGGAGTTTGTTCTGCACATGTGAAACTACAGAGACAGCTTCCATCTGTCTGTCAATGCCAATTCACTTTTCTTTGTCAGTTTTTACTGATGCATTTATCAAAAGTATAATATTTGCATTTTTTTTATTGTGCACTGTATGATTTATTCATCAGGTGTCTTTGAGTACATTGTTTTTTTTTTGCATTGTATTAAAGATCTGTGTGTGTTGTGTAACCTTGCCAGTGGTACATGCTGTAATTTATGACATCATGTTTTGCTTAGTACTTCATTAAAATGTAAAAAAGCAACAACAACAAAGAAACAAAAGAATGTTTCATGGTGACACAAGTGGAAAAGAAATAGTTTATTTTTAGCTTTTTGGCAATAAAATGCAGTGAGACCAAAGTAAGATTGTTTCCTTTGATAAACTCCAGATGAAGTCTGGGGTAAATCATTTATGCACAGCCCGTATCATTCCTCTTCCTGGCACTAGGTGATGCCAGATACTCCATACATCCAGATATGAAACTTATTAACTGCAGAGAAAGAATGAGGTTGTGAGAGGATAAGGTTGAAAAGAATATTTCTGGCACACAAAAGGGAAGAAACTCGCATTCAGACTCATAAGAAAAATGACTAAGCAGCAATATACAAATTTTCTGTTACAAAAATCACCAGCAAACCGCTGAAAATATCAAAAATAAAAGCACTGGTTCTGATGAAAATGGTCTTTTTTTTAATTATATATCGCAAAACAGTCTTGAATATTCTTGTATCTGGGTGCATTTATTGGAAGGTTGCAGTTGAAGATCAAGAGCTTAAGATGCCAAAAGTCTAACAATGCACTTCATCCCTGAAATAAGACCATAACCATTATTAAAAACAAGAAAAATAATCAGCATTGTCACTTTAGCCTCCTAAATCCTGACGTAAATCTCAGTAATGCCAGATTATTTCTCGTTGGATTTGCTTTTTTTTCTTATTACGCCAGTGAAAAAGCAAAATGCAGTCTACTGAAAGCTGCAGCTCAGCAACGAAGTGCCCTCAAATTGCGTAATCAGCGCATTCATATGAGACAGGTGGTGGAAACAAGGCCACTTTAGACGGCTGTGAGTGGGCTTTGATGAGGAGAGTGATCCACGAAGGCTGTCAGGTGAGTCACCGGGACCTGAGAGCTTCTCCCGCTGACTGCCCACTTAGACAGCCCTTAAAAGAGAAAGAACCAAGAAAATCTGCTTTTTTTTCCTTCCCACCCACCACACAAAACGCTCAAAAAACCTCAAGGACAAATAGTCTTCAATATTATCACTCCTCTCTGCTCTCACCTGTGCAGTTTTTAAAATGCTCCAAGGTCTTTACTGGAGCTGTTCAAATTCAAGCTCCATGAAAGCTCCTTAGAGGAGGATGGAGGAGAATGTTTTTCTCACAAATAGACAAATACAGAGCTCATGGGGAGTAACTCAATCATGTTGACTGTTTCTTACAATTATTAGATTATAAATGCATGACAGGGATTTGTGATTTTTTTTGATATGTGTGTTTGTGTCGCTGTCTGTCTGCGTGAGTGTGTGGGTGGGCAGATAGCAGCAGAGTGGGCCGTCTCTCTCGGTTTGAGCCTACCCACTCCAACACTGACAGCAGGGGACAGGATTTATGCCTCTGCTGTTGCTGACAACGTATGACATATGACTGTGCAGGACTGAAGTGTTCGTGTAGCTCTGAAGCAGACTAAAATTATCAGAAGCAAAGCAGAGAAAGAGTTTTAATCCCCGTTTTTACTCTGTAGCACAGGGGTGTCAAACTCATTTTAGTGCAGGGGCCACAGTCAGTCCAGTTTGATCTCCACTGGGCCGGACCAGTAAAATCACAGCCTGATAACCTACAAATAACCACAGCTCCTAATGTTTCCTTTGTTCTAGAGCAAAAAAATATGTTCTGAAACTGTTCATATTTCAGGAATTATCTTTTTTACAAAACATTATGAACAAACTGAAAGTTCTGAAGAAAAATAAGTTCAATTTCAACAACATTCAGCCTCAGTTTAGCATTTCCACACTACAGCTTCCAGATCACAAAGCGTCTACAAAGGCACAGAACATTTAGTCGCAGGTATCTGGAACTGAATGAAACAAAAACAAGACAAAATGTTACAAAAATTAGAGACAAAATGAAAAAAACGAGACACAAAACAACAAAAAATGAGACAAACGACACGAAACAAAACATAAAACAAAAAAAAATTGGACAAAAAAAACTTACAGAGACCCAAAAAATGGACAAATGAAAGTAGACAACACAAGCAAGAACAAAAAAAACGACAAACGGCACAAATGACATAATCAGACAAATCACAATAAAGACAAGACAAAATATTACAAAAATGAGCCACAAAATGACAAAAGAACAATGAACAATCTAGTATTTTACTTTATCTGTAATTTCTACACTTTACAGATTCATCCCACAGGCCAGATTGGACCCTCTGACGGGCCGGTTTTGGCCCACTGACCACGTGTTTGACACCCTTGCTGCAGCACAACTTCTAGTAAGACTAAGTGTTCGATTAGCTTCGGTTCTACTACGGCTGAGTAAAAGAGGAAATACTTGAGTCTTTGACCTCTACACTGAGGGGATCCGGTGACTCTGTTCAGCTGTGGGGGGCATTTGACTGACACGATTTCCGTCCACTTGTCCCTCAGACGAAGGGGTCACTGCACATCAGTATAAAGTTGCTCTGAGTGACCTTGATCCTGTAATTTCTATCCCGATGGGAGTAGTCTTCCTCCGGATGCCAACTCCCCATCGGACACGAGGGGTGAATGTATGGTTTGATCAGATTTACTGTATGTGAATCATTTGTTTTGGCCTTCACACTCAACCTAGTGGAACATCTACAAGATTTTGCTTTTCATACCGACAAATGAAAATGTGGAGTTTCCCTCAAAGAAAATTTAATTGGATATTCTTTTGTGCAGTTTGCTTCATTCATATCACATGAGGCCATTTATGGAGCCATTTTAGAAGTTGTTCCTAAAAGCTGAGTTGTGCCAAGTCTGCACTCTGTCAGTTATCCTAAAATCCAGCTTCAGTGAGGGCAGATTTATCTCAGGACTTATATTTATTTAAATATCCTGTACAGCTAGTTAGTATGACGCATCCTCTGTGGCAGCAGTCCATTTAAAAACGCTTCTACAGGAAGCTCTGGTGTGAGATGCAGCTCTGGGTGTGTGTTCAGACCACTTCACAACAACACTAACCTGCAGCCATGGGGGAGTGTGTGTGTGTGCGTGTGTGTCCCTTCTTGTCCAGCTGGTGCGAGTTATGCAATCTGTATTCCAGTGATGTAAGACAGTTGTCTAATTAGTTACCACATACGTACACGGGGCCGTGTGGCGAGCATCACCACCCGCCTGGAGGCTCTGAATCACTGGGGGTTGAGCTTTGTTCATGTCAGCTGAAACCGCTAACTTGTGAGTTCTCTCACTTTCATCGTTCAGACGAGAAGAGAAGAAGAAGAAGAAGAAGAAAAAGGTCACAAGTTTTCTTGTCTGACTGCATGAAATCCAAGTCCTACAGGAGTCTGGGTTTTTGTGGAGTTTGTAGAAGATATATGAGAATGGGATTAAATACAGTTAGTGATATATAGATATAAAGTCAAGTAAATAGGATAAAAATGAAAGGAAATGCACAGCAAACCAACATTTTGTATAATATTAGACAATTTACATCATCTTCCCTGACTGTTTTGTTCTTGTATCTGCCTTTGTGAAAAAATAAATTGTATTGATTCCGATCATCTGTAGGAAATTATCTTCATTTCGCATATGTAACTGGTTGATGTCAGAATTATTTTTCCCTAGTGCAAAAAAGTACATTCTGAAAATATTCACATTTAAGGAATGATCTTTTTACCAATGCTGCACAGTGGAGTAGTGGTTAGTACTTTTGCCTTGCAGCAAGACAATCCCCGGTTCAAATCCCGCCCTGGGCCTGGGATCTTTCTGCATGGAGTTTGCATGTTCTCCCTGTGCATGTGTGGGTTTTCTCCGGGTACTCCGGCTTCCTCCCACAGTCCAAAAATATGCTGAGGTTAATTGATTATTCTAAATTGCCCGTAGGTGTGAATGTGAGTGTGATTGTGTGTCTGTATATGTAGCCCTGTGACAGACTGGTGACCTGTCCAGGGTGTCCCCTGCCTTCGCCCGAGTCAGCTGAGATAGACTCCAGCACCCCCCGCGACCCTAGTAAGGATAAAGCGGTGTGTAGAGAATGGATGGATGGATGGATCTTTTTACCAAACATTATGAACAACCTGAAATTTGTTAAGAAATATAAATTCAATTGCAACAAAATTATGCCTCAGTTTATCATTTACACATTACAACCTCCAGATCACAGAGTGTCTACAAAGACACAAAACATTTAGTTGCAGGTATCGTGAACAGAACAATATATTTCACTTTAAAAAAGACAAAAAACAACAAAAACAGGACAAAATAATACAAAAATGAGACACAAAATGACAAAAGAACAATGAGCAATCTAATATTTTACTTTATGATCAAAACAATTTGTCATGGTCTAGGAATTATTTGAAACTTACAGTTTTAGATATTTACAATCTGTAGTTAATGTCTTCTCTGTAATTTTTACACTTTACAAAGTTGGGCCAGATTGGACCCTCTGATGGGCCGGTTTTGGCCTGAGGGCCGCATGTTTGACACCCCTGCTTTAAGGTTAAATTCACTTATTTAGAGTCATCTAATTAGAATATTTTGAAATTATTCATCAAATAAAAAAATAAACTACATATGAAACAACATAAAAAAAGTCAACATTTCTTACAATGCAACAATTGTGACTCAGTAAATCATGTTTGCAGAAAGTCAGAGCTGACTGTTCTGATTGCTTTTAATGCTCTTTTTTTATATACATTCTCATTACAGGAAGATTACAGGCATTACTGATCATATTAACGGTAATTAATCCCATCTGACACTGAACAACCAACTACAATACCAGCACCTTGATCTAAAGCAGCTAAATGGATTACATCTATTATAATTTGAATTATTTTGTATATGTGCTCTTGTACTGAGGCATGTAAAAGGTATTTTTTTGAAAAAAGCTTATTTATATCTCCTTTTAACTAGTTGTTTTCCACCAACAAGGACTAAAATGTTACATCTTTAAGCAGCTGGTATCAAAAAAAGGAACATCTGCTGCACTCAGAGACAAATTATGTCTGTGCCCTTTAAGTATGACCTTCATCAATATTCAAAATGTAAATTTTCAGCAGTGGATCGATGAGATGCTCTGCAGGGTGTTCATACTTCCTGAAGTCTAATTACAGCTCCAGAACGTGCAGAAGAATTGAAAAAAAATAATTAGAATGTTCCTCCCTGAAAGAAAAGATGGCTGATGAGACGTTGCATTTCTGACAAACCAGCATCATTTCTGCAATGTCAAGATTCTTTATCTGATTCAGAGTATTGAGGTGACATGTCAGACTGTCCTTCAGAAAAACAATTGGTTTGGCTGATAGAGATGGACTCAACAGTGGAGGTAATATTGTGGAAGATGATTGGATCTTGGTAGTCAGAAAGGTCTTAGTTCTAGAGATCAAACAGGACAATTTGATAACAACTGGAACACTTCTGACAGTTTTACCAGTGGTCGAAATGCTGCACCGAAGTAAACATTTGAAAGCACTGTACATAATGTACAACGGATGGGAATAAGACTTGTACTAAATCTGGCTTATTTGCTGCAACCTTGTGTATCCTTAATCCTTAATTTGAAAATTCTGAAGCTAGAAAACCTTTACTAGATCCAATATAAAGTAATGAACACAATAATGCATCTATGATCAGTAACATACATTATTTTGAAATATGCCTTTCTGGATGATGAATACTTTTACTTTTTTACTTTTCTGATTAGGAATGTCCAATATTGGCTTTTTTGTCAATAACTGATATGTCGATATTGTCCAACTCTCAATTTCTGATTCCGATATCAACCGATACCTATATATGTGGGCTATTTAACTAATTTCTGGTAACATCACATATCTCCTGTCGTGGAATCAACACATCATACCTATTTTTATTGTGATGCCCCACTGGATGCATTCTCAAATGCAACAAGGCTTTCTAAATGTAAACACTGTCTTTGCAAAATAAGAAAACTCCTTCAACTTAAGTTATCCCGGCATTATTTTATTGGTTTTCATGATAGGCAAAAAAACGATAGCGATATTGACCGATATTACATTTTTATACCAATATCGGGCCAATAATATCGGTGGGCTGATATTGTTGGACATCCCAAATTCTGATGTAATATTGTAGCACTTTTTTTGAAGTGTGAATTGAAATGCAAGATTTTTACATTGAAAGAGTGTTTTCACAGTGGTACTTTCAGGCCTGAGTACTTCTTCCATCCTCTTCTACCACATTAATCATCTCATGAAAACCCAGATTTATGCACTGGTAGTGGCACTTTGACCAATGAAATGCTCATAAATTCGTTTAAACTAGCTCTACTTTCACCAGATACAACAGCAACAATTTGATGGATGAGATAATAATTTCATGTATGGGATGTAGGTGATGGAAGGATAATTTTCTGCAGTCCAAAGTTAACTTTTACTTTTGATAATGAGCAGATTTTGCTGGCAACACTTCTGCATTTTAATTTGCTTATCAATCTAGACACTCTTCTGTTTGTATTGGTACTTTTATTCAAACTGGAGAAGCATTCAGAACCTTTATCTTTATCTGAATACTTCTCCAATTACCCAGTATTCCTGCAGCCTGCCTCCATTTCCCAGCGGAGACGCCACCAGATATAATCAGACTAACTAGCTCCCCTCAGCAGCAGAATCCAGCATCTTTACATGGATGACCTGAGCAGCTGCATGATTAACTTAAAGAGCGTACAGTTGGATGAGCAGGGTTGCAAGATGCTATCAAAACTGATCCGCAGAAGCAATTGTTAGTTGCCTATTCTTAATTCCTAATTAGACGAGTGCTTGGTTACTATCTGCACGTGGATGCTCACGTGAGAATCAGATTTGTGTGCACCTATAAAAAGCCGGGGACATTTATTTCAACACAGCAATGAAAAAAAAGAGCAGAGCATGAATACTCCGCCATTCACACACGTCACGCGCTGCATGAACACTCTGCACTGTCTGCTGGGGGCTGGCTGGCCCGGGCCAACCTTAGCCCCTGCACTCTCCAACACCAGATGTAGGTCGGAGAGTGCTGCAGGGGCTGGGGGATGTGTTTGTCTGCGTGTTTCTGCATGTGTGTTTGTGTGCATTTGTGTGTTGGCCAGGCTGCGGTGTATTGTGAGCCCACGTGTATGTATGCTCGTGTGTGTGTGCGCACTTAGAAGGGGAGAGGGCAGAGCTATGATTGTAGTGGATGAGTTCATCATCAAGGACATGGCCCCCAGCACACTGTCTCCATTGCTGTCACATTGCATCGTCACAAACAGGCCACATGAAGCCTGACAGGCCGGCAGACCAGACTGAGGGGATATTCTCATAGGTCCCCTTCGCTGTGGCTCTCTCTATTGTTTGCCTTCTCTTACACTCTTCTGAGCTTCACGAAGCATCACCAGCGTATTAATCAGAATGAAACAGGCGATGGGTGATTAAAGGGGTCGCTGGAAAAGGTTCATGAACTCCTCTGCAGAAAGCGGTTCACTGCATTCTCAACCGAAGCAGATTTTTTTTTGTTCGTAGCGTAGTAAAAATAAAAAGTCCAAATGCAGTGAATGAGTAAGGGATAGTCAGTGGTTTAAAGAAGCAGATTAATGTGGTAATCTGATTAGTCTGCGTGAATTTTACACCAAGTCTCTGAGGAGTTCAGAAGGATGTGGGTGCCTCTCATTCAGCCATGAAATGTTAATATCAGCCCTGTATCATATTCCTTAACACACAGATTCAGAGCCAATTTAAAGCCAATCGAGCAGCTCTGTGAGGAGCAGCGTTTAAAGATAAATGCTTAAAATCAATGCGCTGTTGTTCACTTTCTTAGCTTTCATGATGGGTCAGTATATGATTGAGGGACCTTTGAAGTCCACGGGATAAATCTTGCATACATTTTTATTAAAGGTTGAAAAAAATGTTTTTTTTATGGTCATTATGATCATGTCTTTACAAATTCCAGAATTATTTATTATAGAAACAATCATTTATTAATTAAAAAATTACTGGATATCATTGAAATATCAACTAAATAACCGTCCAAATTTAACAACAACCACCTTCTAATTAGCTAAACAATAATAAAATGAGCTTATTCAAGAACTGAATAAGAAAAATGAGGAAATGAGGAAAAAATGAGGAGAAAAGATTAAACATTTAAAACGTTGGATCTCCCAAAGGATAAAAATTAGTCCAGCTTTAGATTTTTTTGTACATTATTCTAGCTTGTAGGCGCAAAACTAGATTTTCCAAGCTCAGTAAAAACACTGAGCAGCTGCAGTGTAATCCAAACGTTAAAAGACACTAATGAAGTAATGTAAGGCAGCAAAAAGCAGTGACAGTCTTATAAATAATTAAAACCCAGTGGCTATCACGCTATATATAGAGAAAGAGTCATCCAGCCGTAACGTATAGCTCACAGTGATGGGAATTATAACTGTCACCAGAAAAAAACTAATGCAGAGTGATAATTAGTGTCCAAGGGCTGAAGAGTTGTTTCTGATCCATGCATATATAAAATATCAGCATAATCCAACACTGATAGAAAGGTTGTAGAGGCAGTCTTTCAAGCAGTTAGTGGTCAACCTAAAGGATGGACATTATACAGTCATGGAGGAAAGCATTGGCACCCCTGGAATTTTTCCAGCAAATACACCATTTCTCCCAGAAATTGTTGCAGTTACAAATGTTTTGGCATACACGTGTTTATTTCCTTGATGTGCATTGAAATAAACACCAAAAAAGCAGAAGAAAAAAGCCAAAATTGACAGAATTTTACACAAAACTCAAAAATGGGACGGACAAAATTGTGGGTAAATCATTTTAGTTCAAGCATGTGATGCTCGTTAAAACTCACCTGTGGAAAGTAACAGGTGCTGGCAATATAGAAATCACACCTGAAGCCAGTTAGAATGTAAAAAAGCTGACTCAGCCTTTGTGTTGTGTACTTATGTGTGCCCCACCACTAAATATTACATTTTAGGTATATTTCTGTCCATCACATTGTTCCCTGTGGAGACGCAGCAGTCTCAGGTGAAGATTCTCTAACCTAACCGGATGACAGTAATGATGACAGCGTTCTCCACAACGTGCCCGTTTCAGTTCATGCACACTTTAGCCCTCGACTCCTTCCTTCCTCCTCATCACAGCTGATTCCTTTGCTGAAGTCCAAATGAACTGCTAACCCCGCGTTCGCCACGGCCATAAATAGAAACCGGAGTGGCATCCAGGCGGGGATGAAACAACGCAGAGATTTTCTGCTTGTCTTGTCCGGAGAGGGACACTGTGCCTGAAGTTACTGGCTTTTAGTTAATGGAGATCTGCTGGAGATGGCTGAGAAACACGGCCCTGACATCGATGGGCAGTGAGCTACATGTGCCAAAGCCAACGATGCATGTAGCAGTAATGTATTAATGATGCTCGTAAATATTTTAGTTGCTTTTCCCAATTGGTGTCGGGCTTCTTCTGAGCCATTTGCTGTGAAGGCTGCTTTGCCTCCACATACAGTGCAGTTGTTCAGGCCATCTGGTTTACTGTGTCATCCACCAGGGTGGCATCAGAGACTAAAACAGAAACGTGACTTCAGCAGAGAGAGACAATCATCATGACTTCTCGGAAAGAACTTGTTCATCTACAGTTAGGTCCACATATATTTGGACACTGACACAAATTTTATTTTATTTACCTGTTTAAATAAACATATTCCAATTATAGTTAACAATAATGGACATAAAGTGCAGACTCTCAGCGTTCATTTGAGGGTATCCACATTCAAATTGGATGAAGGGTTTAGGAGTTTCAGCTCCTGAACATGTGCCACTCTATTTTAACAGGGACCAAAAGCAATTGGACAATTGACTCAAAGGGCATTTCATTGGCAGGTGTGGGCAATTCCTTCGTTATGTCATTACCAATTAAACAAAAATGAGACACAAAATGACAAAAAGGGACACAAAATGACAGAAATGAGACACAAAATAAAAGAAATGACACAAAAACAAGACACAAAATGACAGAAACATGACAAAAAACGTCCATGTTTGTCCACAACGACATTCATGCACCAGCAATAATTCATAACACAAACTAAATACAGTTAGGTCCACATGTATTTGGACACTGACTGTTTATTGAAACATATTCCAATTATAGCTATATATTGGACATAAAGTGCAGACTCTCAGCTTTCATTTGAGGGTATCCATGTTCAAATTGGATGAAGGGTTTAGGAGTTTCAGCTCCTGAACACTCAAAGTGTGGAAGCTATTCAGTAATTTGTTATTTTGTATAATGTTTATTTGTTATGTTACTTTGTTTAGAATACTTTATTTAGTATGAGTTATATTTTTTATATTGAGTTATAGTTATATACTCTTATTTTGAAGGTCATGGGTGATTTGGGCACACAGGTGAAGCTATTTAATGAATAGGCACTCACTCAGTGAGACAGAACGCACTGGGAGGACACACGTTTTTTTACCTGGGAGTTAGGCAGCAGCAGGCCAAGTTTTAACATCTTTTGTACCATCGTTTTAGCGCTGAAAATGAAACCTGCCTTAAAATGCACTTTTTCTGGCTGGACAATAGACTCAGTACCTGCACGCACTTTAACTCTCTGAGTAAGATTCGCTGCCCGGTGCCCTCAGTGGCTTTTTGATTTTATTGTTGTTAGTAGACATTTAGCCACTACACAAAGTAAGTGGACATTTGACTCAAAGGTGTGGGCAATTCCTTCGTTAAGTCATTACCAATTAAACACATAAAAGGCCTGGAGTTGCATTTGCATTTGGTTCATCCTGAGAAAGCAAGCAAGCATCGGTAAACTCGGCAATGCAGAAAGACCTGGACATCCACAGGAGACCGCAGTGGTGGATGATTGCAGAATCATTTCCACGGTGAAGAGAAACACCTTCACAACAGCCAACCAAGTTAAAAACACTCTCCAGGAGGTCCAAGTCTGCCATACAGAGAAGACTGCTTTAGAGTAAATCAGAGGGTTCACTACACAGTGCAAGACACTAATTAGCCTCAAGAATAGAAAGGCGAGACTGGACTTTTGTTCAACCCACCGAAAGAAAATTGAAAGTCTGCACTTCAGCTGCATCTCATTGTGGTGTTAAACAGAACCAAAATTAGAAAATCTTTGTCTCTGTCCAGATATTTATAGACCTAAGTGCACATCTCATAACAAAGCTAAGACGATGGTGCAGAGCAGATTCAGTATTGGTCCCTGCTCATCTATAATCTGTGTGCATCATAAAAAAGGTGAATTCACTTAAATGTCGGTCAGAACTTTGCTATACCATCTCAACAGTGGTATTATTGTTTCCCTACGGTCCCCATCTCAAATTTCCTCAGGCTTAATGGTCAAGTTATTCTTTCTAATGGGCAAATGAACAATCTCTTCTAAGAAAGGCAGACCTATTTTTGTTTAATTAAAATTGGACTTTAAGCTCATAAATGCTTTGACTAAAGGCACAAGCTGCTCTGTCGCTTGTTCATGACCTCTGCAGTTAGAAACAGTTTACTAAATGTTAAATGTGAGAGAGTCCAATTCCCCCCCAAAGTATAACACTACAGAAAACCCTCTTGGTTTATAGTCTCTCCAAACAATTCAACGTCGCCCGTGTCACCCGTTCTGACGGTTTTCCCTCCACACCAACTGAATGAGTTTTGTGGTCTAAAGAAGAATGAATGAAATATCTTAGAAAAAAGACTGAACTACAAAAAGTGTCTGTAACAATTCTACCCAATTTGTTTTATCAGAGACAAACAGATGGTTGACAAGTTCAAGGAAAAACCTGAAACGTTAATGTGCCTTTGATCAAGTCAGTGTTGGCACAAACAGTGATTTAGTATTCGAAACTGATGCATCCCTGCAAAAGTAATTATTACGCTGTTGTGTGTGGCTTGTTAAATATTGAAAAGCAAACCTTTACAAAGCAGAACCCTCTGATTAAGAAAATACATTTATTGATAGCAGTTTAGGGCCTAAGTCCATGTTCTGGCATAACATTTTATGCAGAAAAATAAAGCTGCATTACGAGTAGATTTTGTCTGGAAATTCAGATTAATCGTATTTTTACAACACTTTACTGTACAGTTCACAACAATCTGATATCAAAGCATAGAAAACTGCAGTGAAACAACATCTGAACACAAAACAACAGCACTGGGGTGTTCACTCAAAATGTTATAATCATAATAATTGAAATTCCAGAAAATGTAAAGAGGACTGAGCAGTATGAAAAAAAAAATGGTAAAAAGTTTGTTCAGGTAGAATAAAGGTAAGTGGACATCAAACAGGAACAGCTATTTTCCTCTGTGAGGTTTATTTACTGGATGTGGTAAAACTGCATCATAATGACAATGAAAGAGAAAATAGTAACATTTAGAAATTGCTCAGCCCTTCCTTATGACATTATGGCAAAAACAAACAGTCGCACATTTCCACTTACTGTACTGCTATGCGACTGTGAATACTATAAATAAACACCTGAGAGAGTAAAGAAGGGATCAGTAGCGGTCATAATGTGGTCTCTGATGGTAGGAGTTGTATCCCTGGTTGGAGCCTGGAGGCCCTGATTGATATCCACTTCCATGACCCCAGTGTCTGTCTCTGTCATGCCACTGCTGCTGCCCACGATGGCCTCCTCCTCCTCCTCCTCCTCCTCCTCTTCCCCATCCATGGCCACGGCGGTCCTGGTATCTAGATTATAAACAGATATTAATGAACAATCAATCTTTAACAGACAATAATGCATACATCACACAAAATATGTAAAAAAGAACTGTCAGAAACTCAAGTTGAGCTGATAAACGGCTAAAAAAAAAAACTAGCAGTGTTTCCTGGATTCCTCTAATCTCAGCTGAGAAAACCACATTCCTCTTTTACGTAATGGTATCAGTTGAGTGACCAAACCTGGTTGTCAGGTTTTGTGTTTGCAAAAACAGCTGAGAGAGTAAAAACTACTCTTTTTATTTCACTTTAAGATCGACTCGCATTTTATGACTCTTAATCTTGTCTTTTATCGGGAAACTCTTTGTAAGGTTGACCTTAGAGAGACGGAATATTAATAAGCCTTTAGTTTGTAATCAAAAGAAGTCAAAAACAATACACCTTTTCACCCATAAAGGGAACAAGTTGATGATTTTAGCAGCACAATGTAGGGTGATTACAGCTCCAAAATATTAACAAAGAGGATTTCTGGTGAAATTGTAAACCTGCAGAGAAAAGAGGCAAGAACTGTAACCTTGGATGGATGAAGATAAAGAAATGGATATCAGGACTACAATTAACAAATTAATAAAACTTCAAAAATATTTACCTATAATACATGAACTTAAAATGGTTAAATCAGTGTTTAAAGTGTCATACCACCTATTCTACCCATAAAAGTCTGCTCACAGTGAGTAGTACACAGGCTGATAAACAGTTAAAGTGGTTCAGGGGAATAGATTTCACTCTGAGGGAGCTTTTGTTAAAGAAAAATTATGGTCCATTACAGCTTCGGTTGTATTTTTGTAGCTCGAGCATTTGTAAAGTAACTGCTGAAATCTTACACAGACAGTACTAGCAGTGATATAATCATACAGTTTGGTAATAAAAGGTTAGTCAGATGGATCTAGAATGGAAAACGAAGACTGGCAGTAAAGTTTCAACCTAATCCGTCCATCATAAAACATCCCTTTTTGACCAGAAATGTTCACAACCTGTAGAAGCAGAGGAGCTGAACAGTATATGGTCACAGATCCTACAACTTAACTGGTGCAACGTTGCCTTTCTCCCCAACCCCCACTAGTGCAATACATTAAATCAACCCACAGCTTTTTAAAGAGATTCTTACCATCTTTTGCACATTTCAAGTTGTTTGCATTACATACTGTGTAATCTTGTAAATATTTCCATTACTTTCATCACCTGTACAAAACCTTGGATTTGCTACATGTGCAAATCTCAGTCTTAACATGTATTATAGTTATGTGAAGTAGCCTCTTTTATAGGCTTTACAGGGTTTTAATCCCCAATATGTAAATTACTGAGATAAGCATCACACCATGAATGGCACTGTGTGATCTTAACACCAATATCTACACTTGTTGGGCTACTTTTGTAATCTGTTGTCTTAGATGTGCTGTATGAAAAATGATGACCAACTTTCCCACACTATTTTGTCTTTTTGATATTGCATGTTTGAGGTGTCTTTTTAAAAGATAAGATAATCCTTTATTGCTCCCCACACCAGGGGAAATTCCCATCGTTACAGCAGCAACATATTTCACAGCAGCACTAAACATATATATAGTAATAATAATATTAACAACAACATGTACAATATATACAAAAAAGAAAATGAATAAATACAGTATTACTACACTATAAAGGACAGCAACAAAAAGTGGCTTGTGGGATAAATTTAACTGTAAAAGTGCAAGATGTCAGCAATGCATAAAATTGTTGTGCAGGTTTTACCATGGTTTGAGATGATGTTATGATATAAATCCAGTTTTTGTTAACATCAGCCAGTGATTGCTGATGTTGTGAAGTCTAACAGCAGATGGAACGAATGACCTGCAATAGCAGCACGGATGTTTGAATTTGTTGTCTTTATTTGTCTAGTTTGACATTTTTATTATCGTAAAGCACTTTGTAGCTATGTTTTGGAAAGATGTTACACAAATAGCACCATTTAACTTGATTTGTAGCACTTACGTGTTTATTTGACTTACAAAACTTGCAGTTTTAATCTTTTATCCGTGTTTTGAAATGCTCTGCTTGTTAGTGTTTATTGTTATTCACCAGGACACCAAGTCAGATTCCTCCTGTTTGAAGACCTACCTGGATGATTCTGATTAAATACTAATTGTCTGTTAACACATACCCAAATCATGATACAATTCATACATTTTCAATTATCAGACCACTGACCTGTTATCCCTGCCTCTCTGGTTCCCTCCTGATCGACCCCTCCAGTCCTCGACTATGGGTGGGAGGTCGGCCGGACGGCTCACATACTGCTGATATTCACGATCATCCGATGAAAATCTGTGGGCGAACAGCTCCTCGTAGCTCTGCGTGTTCTCCGAGGTCTCAGTCATTCTGTAAATACGGGAGGAAAGTCACTGAAGCACCAGCTGGCTAGCTACCACAGTTTGATTTGTTTATTCTACTAATGTACAGGCTAAGCGTAATAAAACTGACGTGATTCGGTTGCGACATGCATTAGCTAATGATGCAAGTAACACAACGCTTAATTAACGAGGGGGAATTTGAAAACACACCTTTAAAATGACGAGAATGGTTTTAGCACAGGCTACACGCTGATAGCTTAATCTTAACTTCTTGTGTCGGTACGTCGCTGAAATGCTTCCTCCTCGGAACAAATGAACGCAGGTTAAAGGTTCCGCGGACGCGCGCACCTGTCACTGATTAATTGCTGTTACCTGGCAGTTTGAGAAAAAGAACAAACGACCAATATGAAATCGTGTAAAGGCTATTAAAAGACACCCATAATCGACATAAAAGATTATGAGACGCAATTTTAAGCAAAATTGTGTCGCATTTACCTACAACTGTTATTTCGCTTAAATTTGGGAGAAAGTCTCAACTGCCGAAAACATGTAAGTTCTCCTGAATTTAGAAAACGGCTTTTTTGTCGTTTTCTACCGTGTGTCTTTGTGAATTGTATTTCGGTTGAATTATTTCGTGGTTTTAGCCCACAGTTTGGGTTTAAACGAGCGACTGGAACCGCAGACACCACCGCAGATACCACAGGTTTACAGGGAAAGGGGAAAAAAACAGAAGAGTGGGTGGCTCTGGAAGAAGCAGGTGGAAGCCGCTCCGTGTCGCTGCTGCCGCCCTTCACATGAAACACAATCCCGTTGTGGGGGGGAGAGAAGAAACTCCGCTTAGAGAGCAAGGCAAGGGACATATTAACTTAATTCATCGGCGCCGATTGTTTCGAGACACCGAGGAAGAAGCCATTCCGAGCCCGGATTTATTTATTACAAGTAAAACAAGCGAGCGGAGCGAAAAAACTTCCTGACTTGAACGGGCTTCTGTGCGCCAGACGACCCTGCGAAGCGACTTTTCCGAAGAAGTGCTCTCGTATTTCAGTTGTCTCTCTGCGAGCAAAGAGAGAGACTTGTTCGAAGCTGGCTCACGGGCTTATGAACTCTTTGGACCACTAATCATCCGTGGACTTTGACTGCGCTTTGAGACATTATTTTCCCCTCTCGAGCCAGAGATAAACAAGGAGTTGTTCCTCAAGTCCGCGGCAATGGGGTGAGTAATCTAGAAAAGAGCGCCTCTCATGACACCTGCACTGATCTCAAATGTTCTCTGTGTGTTTTGTGCGGTGAAAATACGGCAAAAAATTCCTCCACAGCTGTCTAGTTGACCTGTCAAGCCTCTGAATACATTAATTTGTCGCTGCGCCCGTGCGTAAGGGAGACCCAAATGTACTATTATTTTATTGCCAGGATAATCTGGCAATGTGTGGGGGAAAAAATCATGAGGTGAGTCTTGCTGGACTGTCTGTGAGCTATGCCGACTTAATGTGTGAAATTGCTTGATGCCACATTTCTAATTTGCGATTTATGTATTATTTATGATTTCACACGGATTCGTGTTATTCCTCTTTTGAATGGTCCACTCATTTTTTTCTTTTTTTATCTGTGCAAATGTGGTTTATTGAGAGGGTTATGATACGGAGGTGTCAGAGTCAACGCTGCCCACTAATCAGGAGAGATGGTACTTGTGTGAGTGTGTGTTTTTGTGTGTTGTCCATAGGGCTGCAGGTAATGCTGCTGTCTACTCCCACAGTAGTTTACAGTACATTATTTTGCCTCCATAGTCTACTGTGGTGTGAATGTTGACTCTGTGGCTCAATGCCATAGTTATGCAATCAGCAGCTCTCTTCACATCTACATATATCACTGAGTTTTCTTGCTGGACTGCCAACTCCTTTCTTTTTTTAGTTAACTTCCACAAAAAGATCTCAGTGAAATTTATTTCTCTCAGAGTCAAACTTTAGGAATAGATTCATTTGTGACATTAAAAATAGATTTATGTGAAAATATGTGGCAAGTTGTGATAAAATAGCAGCATTTATGTTCACTAATTATGTAAAAAAGTGCCCCTTCATGCCCAAAGTCTTTTATTTCCTGGGTGTATGTTCGTTTTTTTGTTATGCAAGAAACCAGTCGAACAGTCCTGACTCCTTCTCATGAGTTTGGCGGACTCACCGAGCCGGTTTGAAAGGAGTCGGTTGTGTCATGAAACTGGCCCAGTGGACCTGCAGCAGCATGGCAGCCAGGACGAGGCAGGAGGTCACACCTACTGGCAGCAACAAGTTTCCTTTTTCCAGCTCCCCGGTTTCACTCGGTGCCAACCAGTAGTATCACTTTCCAGCCGAATACTTTTTGGAGGGTGGAAACAAACGACTCCGAAGAAATTTCATCCCGCCGGCCGTTCTCTAAGCCCACAAACTGCTAGGATTTGTTAAGAGTGGCAGCTAATAGTTGCTTTTACTAATCCTCTAATGAGTTTGCTTAGTAATTAATAAATTACTTTTGTTAAGATGTTTAAATACTCAGTCATAAAATAGAAAAGCTCACATAAACATCTCAAAAATGCTTGTTTGGCTGACCAGCCTTCCAAAACCCAAAGATATGTAATTTGTTTAATATAGAGAGCTGATAAAACCAATAAAATACACATCTGACCATCTGGAACCTGCAAATATTTGATATTTTACCCTAAGAAATGCATTAAACTCAGCTTAAACTTTAGTTTGAGTCAGCAGTTGTTACAGCTTTGATTGAATCAGCAGCTTACAAATGTGTTCTCTTGTGTGAGCTGCGATCCAAAGCCCAAAGAAATAAATTTACTCTCACAGAAGACAAAATAAATCAGCAAAAAAACAAGTGTGGAACCAGCAAATGTTGACATTTTTGCTTAAGGGTGATTAATAAAGTGTCGGCACTCAGTGCTCTGTTAATCAACTAATCATTTCTACGGCTGAAGTTAACAGAGATTGTCTTTATTGGATTAATCTGCAGTTAATTGTTTTTCTTGGTTGATTAAGCAAATTTAAATTTAGAAACAAATAAATAAATAACCTAAAATACATAATAATGCCCTCCCTTGTCTCCTAAAACTCAAATTAATGTTATCAATTAGCTTATTTTCCCCAAACAGCATCTAAAATCCTATAAATATACATTTTCTTATTCATCAGACAAAAAGAAAAGTAGGAAATTCTCAGAATCGAGCAGCTAAAACAAGGGATGTGTTGTTTTTTCTTGAAAAATGACTTAAAATAGATGCAGATTAGTTTTCAGTCTACCAGATAATTAATCTGTCTTTAATTATTTTTTTTTTTTAAAAACAAAGAAAACGGGTTAAATCAAATGATTTTGTAAAAGTCTAAATAATCTGATCGTAGGTTCTTGGACTGGTTCTGACATTACAGGATGTCTTCTTGGGCTTTGGGAAGCACTGACTGACATTTGATGGACAGAAAAACTAATGAGTTATCGAGAAAATAATCAACAGAGTCATTGGCGATGAAAGTAATTGCTAGTTGCAACGCTCGTACACAGGTGTGCTCAACTGTGTGATATATTACATCCTTATTACACCTGGTAGTGATGCAATACTGCTGTACGTGACCTGCCGTCATAGATAAGAATCACTCTGACAAATGTAGATTGTTTTGTTTGTTTGTTTGCAGGATTTTGGTTCCTTTGTCCCTGAAGCTCTTGGCTTCTAAATGGAGTTATAGATTAACTGTATGTCACACAGCACACACACTTTAACGCCTCATATCTCTCTGTGTCCCTTTATTACCAGAGGTCTTTGCTCATGATCTATTGGTCCCTCTTGAGCTTGACACAGTTCTTATTGATTTTGTAATTTCCATAAGATTTATTAATCACATGCTGTGGTCCAATTACAGCGTTGCATGTTGGAAGCATGCTCCATAAATCAAATCCATGTTCAAGGTTGTTCAGTTGGAAGAGGGTGAGGATATTCAGGGGGGTAGAAGCTGTTAACAGTAGGAAAGAAAGTGACGGTAATTGTATTTTTAGGTACAGTTTTGCAGCTTAATAGCTGCAATAATTCTCAGATTGCCTGAAAGCCCTTTCTTACTGAATAAGCGGTCATACAGAGAGCAACGCAATCAGCATATTGCTATTTAAAGTAAGCCATGCTCGGAGCAACCCTAACACAGGGATAGATGATAATCTCCAGGCTGGCGAGAGAATGACATCTAAAGGCTTAACACTCATTGATTAGGCTTTGTGACATGTGACGTGGCAGCGGGTCTCTTGGCCGCCCAAACAGGAGAGTGGACCTTAAGCCTAATCGGAGTGAGTGTGTTCCCGGTCTGTCTGAAGATTGGAGGGGAAGGCTGTAGAGGTGTATTAGGGGATCCGGAGCAGATCTTACTGTTAAGGAATCATGTGTAAATGAAAGGGGACAGACAGCCGGCGGATTGGACGTCTCCTCACCAGATGGTTAAAGCCTAGGAGGCCATCTGCTGCCATGCTGTGCTTCTGTGGATATTTCCTCACTTCCTCTTCCTTTGAGCGCTCAGATTAAGTTGGACTCGGCATCATACCACCTCAGTACGGCGGAGGGGGACCTGCTGCGGTTGCTGGTTTGAATTTGGCCGGCTGCCTTTGTTGCATGGGACACTGAATGATGCCAGTAAATTGGCTTTAGTTATGAAGGTCACCTTTAATAGTTGCCTGGTGACATAATACAGTTTGCCCCACATGCAAGGATAAGATTAAATGTGCCATACTATAGCATTTAGTGTGACGTCAGCATTGTAGATATCTAGAATATGAATTTAATTAGGTGATAGCTAATGGTTATTTTAATACTGCTTATTCTAACAGCAGTTGCTTCATTGCTTAGTCAAGTGATTTCTGTTTAAGGATGTCCCAAATAAATAAATAATCTCCAGAGGATGAAAGGGACAAAAAAGCCTTTAAAAAGTAAACTTAACACAAAAGTTAGTTCACTTTCCTTGCTTATTTTCTCTTGTAAAATACTACTATCTCTTTGGTGCTGTGACGATCTTCTAAATGAACTGTCTGAGGAAAAAAAACAACTCTTTCTTGCAGTAAATACCATCACATTTTGCTTCGTTTGACATCATCTGATGCTTTCCTGTTACTTTTACTGGCACACTTTTTGTAGCAGATTTTTATTTTACCACAATTTCTGCCATTACCGGAATTACTCCTTCACGTAACTCGTGTCATGAGGGCTCACAGACAGACTCTGGTTAGTCAGTCAGCTAATCAATTATTGGACTTTTTTTAACATGAAAAAAGACACAAAAATCTTAAATTGTTGAAGGAATGTAGTATATGCCGGCCAAACTAAGTTAAACATCACAAAAAATCCCTGTCACTGTTACCTTATTACTCCGCTAAGGAACGCGGCAGAGTTGTGTAATGATCGGCGTATTTGTCTGTTGTTCTGTCTGTGTGCAGCATTACTCAAAAACAGACGAACAGATTTGGATGAAATTGTCAGGGAAGGTCTGAAATGACACAAGGACCACCTGATTAGATTTTGGCAGTGATGCGGCTTATAGTCTGGATCCACGGACTTGTTAAAGATTTCTGTATCATTGCAAGTATAATGAAATGAAAGTACTGGAGAATTGAGTTCTTGCTCATTTTGTCCTCGTCAATTATGTTCCTCTCTGCACTACATAAAGACATACGAATAAATCCCTTAAACTGACCTCTAAAGGGTAAATATACCAATAATTTACACTCATTTTTTAAATGTCAGGAGTAAGAAGATAAAAGCATAATGTGGCGCTGTCATTGTAGTCATTCTCTACGAGCTGTTAAATCCATTGATTTTTGCCCCCCTCAGCTGTAAGTTGGATTCCACGTTATTACATGACCTCCTTTGACCTTCTGGCATCATTAGCGGAGCAGCAACTTTACTGCAGGGAAAGTCCAGGTGGTGCTGTAGTAATGAACTCACAGATCTCTCCTCTGCTGCTTACTTTGCTCATTCACACAGACAAAACGCCGCTCACACTAATAGGACAGCTTGCCTCTGCAGCGGGCCTTGGAGGTAAAAATGACGGAGACGTAGTTCATCTGACATATTAGAATTCAAGTTATTAAATCCTGCTATTTTATGTTTACAGATGAATTCTGCTCGGTACTCGCAACACATTTGGTTCTAATTTGCCATTTTTATATTGCCAGCTTCACCTGATCTGTGCACCTTGTGACCTAGATAGAAGCTTCTCATTTCCTCTCGGACAGATCTGGGAGACGATGTTCCTTTGTTGCTCTGTCCCACTGAAAAGCCAATTGTGCCTTGGTGTGTTGCTGTCAGCGCTGGCAGAGAAAGTGAGGAAGGATAAGTGCTCTAACTCGGTTGTTCTCCTCCGACTGCACCGCGGATATTTGACAAGTGAATAATGTAGCTTTTGTCACTAAAGTTCTTTGAGCAGACAGAAATGCAAGTTCCTTGTATTTTGTAGACCACATAGGTCTAAGGACGGTGCTTTATACACACTCTGCTAGTGATATAATGATGTTAAGTGACTGATGGAGCTTGGTGATTGTCCTGCTTTAGTGTTTGTCTTGTTGGGAAACCTTGTGCAAATTACCCAGAAGCACTTGAAGTGGTCAGATAGTATAATGTGCACGCTGCCAGTGCATTATGCATGCTAGAAACACTTCTGTTGTTCCTAAAGTTGGGTCTTTTGTTAAAGCTGTAGTAGGCAGAAATCTGGAAAAGGTAAAATGACAAACTTTGAAAACACAGCCTTCCTCGTGCAGCTCTTACCTCTCAACTCTTGTTCCGAAGCCCCTTTCACCAGACATAAGCACGTACTTGTACGCATTAAAGTTGAGCTAAATTTCAACTTGTGGTTCGTAACATTTACTTCACAAGATATGTGCGCTCTCATGAGAGAAAGTCGTCTGTTTTTCCCGATTCTACCGCCACATCCTGAGCTCACCGTGGACTTTGCTGCTGTTTTTACTCTCTCACCTGACCTCTGTGAAAAGCCTGGCTGATGTCTCCTGTCAGGACTAGATTTGCTAAAGCCTAAAAACTGAGCCAAAAGGATGTGCAGAAGTGTTGGTCCCTCTTAAACTGAAAATGCTCTTGAGGAATATGAATGAATTTTTGCTTTAATGAGAGTCTTTGTTGGACAGTAGAGGTTTTCGTCACTGATAATAAAGGTGTGCGTGTTGCTGAAAATGTCTGCTCAGGTTCGTGTTTTGCATCTGGAGGATTCAAAAGGGGGAAAACATGCTTCATAACAGGCCGATGATCTTATGAAGTCCCACTGGCATAGACACTAATGAAGATATCCTATAATAGCTAAACGGCTCTTCCACATCATTGTGCCTGTGGGTCTGCACCCAATAGTACCTTAATGTACAGTAGACTACTTCATTCATCCATATCCACTTTACACTCCAAACATTGTTGAAACCAAGAGTTTTTATGTTGATACTCTCTCTGGCCTATTTAATGAGAGACTTGACACCCTTTGAACACAAAAAGCCAGTTCAGAAAAAAACACTACACAGTTTCACTACACAGCAGCAAGTTATCAGCTCATTTTACTTTATGTAAAAGTACGTAAACTAACCAAATATCCTGCATAAATGATTGCCACTTTATTTTCCATTTTGATTTTCAGCTTCCACCTGTACAGACACTAGAAGTGTAATATATGCACTACCTCGTGTTTCTTCGACTTTAGCAGCCAGTAACATTTTGCTCACTTTCTGTAGGAACGTGAAGAATGCAGTTCACATATCTGAAGCTGTCGATTTCTGTTAAACAAGCACCAAAGCCTGTTTGAGTTTTGACGTTAATTTGCTCAGCGTTTGACCTCAGATTCTCGAATCACTCGTCAGACTGAGAGATAAAGGAAGTGACTGATGAGCAGAGCTTGCTTGTGGAATGAGCCCAGAGTGGATTCTTTACCTTTGGAATCTGGACAGGGCTGTTTGTCTCCCTTACCCAGAAAACTGAAAAAAACCCAAAACATACCATGATTGTACAGATGTAGCAGAGCACAAATGCAACGTGACTGCACAGCCCTTGCCTTAAAATTATCATCCAAAGTCTTAGTCAAAGAAAGAAGCTGCCTGCTGCTGTTCACACTTCCTCTCAGGACATGGTGTCATCCTGCATCATCTTAAAATGTCTTCTTTAAGCAGCACGATAATCCCTCTCTTAGCAAACTTCACCTAAACTCTGGAGTGTACGGCGCTTGGGCAAATCGAAAGTGGGAATTAATCTAAAATGTTGTAGTATTTATGAGAAAAAGAGACTGGCGGAGATCTTGGAAGCTTTTATTGTATAGTTTCATTAAGTGTAAGATTTTAGTTTTTCATTTCTAGGCGAAGCTTTCCCAACTTTAACTGTCAGCACATTTCTTCATATTTAAATGAATCTTTTGCTGCTGCACGACTGCTGCATCATCAGTGTGTACGGGCCTGAGGTGGGTGTGTAGGCGTACGTAGGCACAGACAGTGTGGACTAACTCAGACCTGCTCCCCCCCCACACACAAACACACACACCTGTAAATTATTCAAAGCACCAGATGGGGACAGAGAGCACCCGACAGTCAGCAGGACTAAGAATTCAGCAGTTACGAAGTCCCAAATGTTGTCTTCTTCTTCTGTTTTTTTTTTTTTTTTTTTGATCCAGTAAAATCAATCAGCCTAAGGCTTTATATCTGAGAAAAGCAGATCACTGGATTCCAGCGACAGTCGTGTGAGCGCATCCATGTGTTCAGCGGTGGCCTTTCGCTTGTCTTCCCCTGCCAGTGTGAGCTGGCTGCAGACACCACCACAGCACAGGTCAGCGTGTGTGTGTTTGGCGTGTGTACGTAAAGCGACAACAGCGATCTGTATAATGGGTTTTGTTGTTCCCAAAGCAGATGAAGACTGAGATTAGGCTTAAAGGGGACGGTGAATTTATTAGGCTTTCATTTCTGTGAGAACCATAATCCCAATGGAAGTAAAAGCTTTATTAGCTCATGAATATTTTCCCGCCTGCCAGCCTGCCTGTCTGACATTATTTTCTCCGGCGCCTCACAGTAGTGCATTAAAGTAAAACTGAACTGACCGTTCTCCACACAACTCATTTTGCCAACAATGGCACCATTTGTACTCTTGTAATGAAACATCTAGCTAAACAGAAGGAGATGTCACACCTCTGCTTGCCTTAAAAGCCATTTGTTTGGATCTTTTTCATTGGTTTGTTTTTAAAGATATGCTCTCAGATGATTAGGATTTAGGTTTGTTTTCCTAAGCACATCCCTGTGCTCAAAAAAGCAATATTTGTAATGGTTTATGTTGTGCATGAATGGAAAGCGAAGCGTGGCTGTGCCACTGTGTTCAGCTCAGCACCCTTGTACACACTGCACACGCTTTTCTTGAAATTTTTCATGCCAGACTAAGAGGTCAAAGCAAAACGAAAGAATACTGGAAGCTATCACAATGCTTTCAGCAAACTGATGCTTGAAGAAAATTGGATAGAAAAGCTCTCTCCTGTGAGCATGTTTGTAACCAAGTTGCAAGACTTTTTGTCAAATGGCAAACAGCATCTGGGATTTAACTTCGTTACTTGACCCGTTTTAGAGTTTGAAAATTTGGAAAAAAAAATACATTTTCACAGTGAAACTTCTGATGTCCACATTTTCAACATTTTTGGGAAATCTTTGAACATTTTTTGGTGGAAAAAAGAAATGTTAAAAATGTTTCTTTAAGAACATTCACATAAAAATCAACCAAAATCCAGCGAAATTCATTGGATTTTGGTTGATTTTTCATTGATTTTTTTTTTTCTAAAAGAAACTTTTAGAACTTTTACTGATATATATATATATATATATATATATATATATGGAATCACTTTAGATATTTTTAGGATATTTTGGGATTTTTTTTACTCATTTTCGAAAATATAAAATAAGAATTTTCTGATCATTTTTTAAATAAAACTTTTAAGGGGAATTTTTGAAAATTTCCTCCTGAAGATTTAACAAACTTTCAGAAATTTGGGGAATTTGTTTGCTGAATTTGTAATTTTTTTTCAGACAAGGAAACAATATTTTTTTGGTATTTATTTTTGGTTTTTAAATGAGGACAACAGGGTGTAAAAGGACAAAGTGATTCATGGAAACGACGTGGAAACAAAATGCAGCATAGCATACTGTACAAGACACCAAACAGCGCGTTATCTTTGTTTTTAGTGGCCAAGTTTCTGAACCCCTAACAGTTATTCATTTTGTAGAACCTTTGAAATCAGTTAGATTATACAGATAAGAGCATAACTTAGTGCTTTTCCGTAGTGTTCGGCTTTGCTGCATTTCAATAAACATATTTGCGGCAGGGAGTTGAAACCACAGGACTTGGAATGTCATTGTCCAAAATGCAGGGTTATTAATTAATTTAAAAATTGTTTGTGCAATACAGCTATGGAGAGCAGAGAGTACATGTGATTATTATGCCACCAAGCTTCCTGTTCCACCTATTCACAAGGACATGCAAACAAATTGTATTGTGAATTGCAATTTTGTGTGTGAATTGATACTAGATGGTTGAACAAATCCCCTTCCCCCACAACTCCGAATCCAACAATTATTATTTTTTATTTATTTATTTATTTCTTACCTTCCTAACACAACAAATCTCACAAGCACTGCATCCACTCACAGCACCCGCTTCATGCGGCGGATGATTGGTTGCAGATTTGAACTTTTATCTGAAGCACTATTTTTTTCGCTTTCATTCTTGACGGAATTTTTTTCTGCCACTTGTCACTTTTTGTATGTACAAACAAGTGTGCAGCTGTGAATGCCTTTGAGGAGGGATTGTTCAGAATGGTGTGTGTGGATGTGTGCCTGTCTCTTTCTGTGAGTGAGTGTGTGATCTCCATTTGCACCATTTCTTCCTCCTCACTCCTCTGTGATCTCAGCCTTTTCACCTTGCCTCTGAGTGTGCCTGTTTGGAACATCTGGAGCCACTTGGGCTGTTAGATGTGTTTGGATGACCTTTGGAAGACAAGGAAAAACAACTAAAACCTGTTTTCAAGGACAAAAATATCTTTTGGACAAGCAACAAGCACTGATAGACACAAAATATGCTTCAAGAAACACAAGAAACGTGAACAAAAAACTCTGCTCTGCCTGAAAGACACCTTCTCTTTATGTTCTGATCTTGATGAAGATGAGTACCTCCCACTTGTCTCCTCCATATTCTCTGTCTGCATCCATTAAGTTCTTCAGGTGTCCTCTGATCCCTCTCATACAGCCACTCCACTTAATTATTCTCTACTCTTGGAAACTTTCTAGAAGAGTATTTCAACTCACTGCACTGACCTTTTGAAGTGAGAACTTCCTTTGGTTAATTTGAACCTGCTGAGTGTAGTCTGTGTAAAATACTACCATTAAAGTGAATTCCTGCTGGTTTTTCACTCTCAGCTGTGGTGTTCTTCCAGTGTAAAGTACCTGTATAGTTTTATTATGACTGTACTGTCTACAGATGTGGTTGTGTCCTAGAAATTGATGGTAAATCTGGTAGAGAGAGAAAAGTATGACATTTTTCTGTATTTTTTATTAATTAATAAAAACTAACACAGTAGTTGTTCTCCCTCATTACTGGCTCAAATATATAGCCTTCCCAGTGCAAAAAGTTCTAAATTGTAAGTATTCTTATGTGTGTTTGTGTACTATACCAAACCAGCTGATTAAAGTGTATATGATGCACACAGCAAGGTTTATTTCGACACTTTAAACAGAAAAACGAAAAGAGGATTTTCAGCTTTTGACGCTAGACATCTGAGTCAGGCCGTGGTATTTATGTTTATGGGTGTGTGTCCAAGTGACGGAGAGGGAGGATAATCACAGCGTTGAGACAGGGAGAGATTAATTGTGGATGTCCTGAAGAGGAGTGGCACTTCTACTGTGTTTTCAGTCTGATGTCATGTAACCATCGTGTCGTCCTGCGAGTCAAGTTGATCCGCTTAAAAATTTTAAAATGTGATGAAGAAAATATATTTTTACAATGAAAACTTCCACATTTTCATTTTTTCTTTTTGGGACATTTAAAAAAAATTTGGGGGAAAGAAAGAAATGTTTCTTTAAGAACATCCGGAAAAAAATCAACCAAAATCCAACGAAATTCGCTGGATTTTGGTTGATTTTTTTTTTTTTTTTCCCCCTGAATGTTCTTAAAGAAAATCTTAGAACTTTTATTGATATATATGTAATTATTTTACATATTTTTAGGATTTTTTTGCAGAAGGATTTTAGTAATTTCTTGAAAATTTTTACATTTTTAAAAAATTTTTATTTCTTGCCAAATTTGTGGATTTAAAAAAAATTATAAGGGAAACTTTTAAGGATTTTTTGGAATTTTATTCCTGGAGACTGTGAATTTTTTTGCTGATATTTTTTTTTTTTTTTTTTTTTTGTCAGACTAGGAAACAATATTTTTCAGTGCCCATAAATGAGGAAAACAGGAGGGTTAAGTTCCAGAGCAATCTGATGCTGGTTCCTCATGCTGATGCTGTTCTGAATCACCAGGGCAGTGAGATGCTCATTGCTGAGGAGCAGGTTACCTCGCCCTCTGAGATGAATGACCTCATCCGGAATCTTTCCCCATCACAGTTATGACGGAGTTGGGTTTTGATAGCTAATTACATTTCTGGCTTTGCAGGTTTTCATTGAAAACAATATTAAGTTAAATCTGAATAGAAGAAGAAGGTTGCATAATGGAATAAGAAAAGATGTAATGACCAGACGTGGCATGGAAACACACAGGAGGACAAAAGCTCAACTTGAGTCAGCTTATGAATATTGTCTAAAATTGGTACCTGGGATGACTCAGAGTGACGCTCTGCAGATCTTTTATCTACTCATCATTCCCTTGATGGGTGGAAGTCGTGTTAACACAATGTACCAAATGCCATTGCAGTCAGTCGTTCTTAGAGTGAAGAGAAGCGGTGTGAGGTAATTTTTTTCCACTAATGCTGATTGACATGGTTAAAATTAATAACATGATAATAAAAACCACATGCACCGACTAGCCGCATCAAAACCACCCAATTAATATTAAGTCCCCCTTGTGCCACCAAATGGCTTTGATCCATTGAGGCGTTGACTCCAGAAGACCTCTGAAATCCTGATGACCTGTGGCATCAGGCACCAAGACATTTACAGCAGTTCCTCTAAATCCTGCAGAGTGAGGTTTAGTCTCCATGGGTTGGATTTTTTTCCCAGCTGATCCCAGAGATGTTCAGTCAGATTGAGAACTGGTGAATTTAGGGATCAAGTCAACATCTCACTTTCTTTGTCGTGCTTCAAAACCACTCCTGAACAATTTTTGAAGAGCCACAAAGTAGCTCTAGATTGAACCAAATGGGCCAGCCTTTGCTCATCAGCGTGACCCTGCTGTTGGTTAACTGGTTGGACACACTAACTACTGAACAGCCTACATGACTTGCTGTTTCAGCAGATGCTCTCACCCAGTCATCAAGCCATGTTTACAGCCATGGCCATAAGTTTGGACACAGCATGACTTACTACGTCTGTTTTGATGTCTATTACAGAACATAACTAATATTTTTTGACAGCACCAGTTTAATTAGTCAACAAATCAACAAGGGATATAATATTATCAATAAATTCCAACAATTGGAACAACTTTGTTCCCAAAACATAATATTAGAAGAAAATAACAAAAAATGCAGTACTTTCACAACCGAATTTGGTAAGAATAACAAAATGACACCAAACTCTTTTGATGTTTTTTTTTAAAATATGAAACTTAATATAGTTCTCAGGAGTTGTGTACTGTATTGTAAGTGACAATTTTGTGGTATTTTCTAAGATTCACAAGCGTCATGGTACTTGTGTCCAAACTTATGGCCATGGCTGTAGGTTTTGTCGGAGTTGCTCAAATACTTGCGCTTGCTTGCTTTTCCTGCTTCCTACAGATTAACTTCCAGAACTGACTGTTCACTTGCTGTTTACTGTAGCTCACTCTGACAGGTGCTACTGTAATAAGATATTATTTACTTCAACTGGCAGTGACGGCAGCATGTGGCTAATTAGCATTAAAATATGCAATGCAATATATAAGAGAATGAAGAAGTGCAAAAGTGATGAGTTAATGATTGAATACAAAATTTTACGAGAATGGCATGTTGCCTAGTGTAGTGCAGGATATTGTAAAATTTCTCCATGCTACTCCCTGACTGCACTCCAACGTCCACATGCTACTCGTTTATTCTGGAATGTTTGTCAGCGAAAGTCAGAAAAAGTAGTCATGTGTTTTTAAAAGTGGACTCCTCTCTTGTTTGACTGTGTTACCACAACCTGTCTGTCGTTTGTTTGACGCAATGGAGAACTCACACATTAGACAATAGATGTGAATGCATCCATACACACCAAGTGCACTGTGTCACGCAGACATCTAGTTGTGTCTTACTAGCACCCATGAGAGGGAAAGGGGGTGTTGATGTGCTAATGGCTTTGGGTTGCCATGAGGATTTAGGGTTTGTGTTACATTATCACCTGCCTGTGTGTGCTGAGACTGTAGGGACTCGGTATCTCTGGAGACACAGGACACTGTCTCTGCAGACGTAATAAGAGCTGTTCACACTGTAGGTGTGTATGTGTGTGTTTCTGGTTTATCACTGGATGTTATCTTGATCTGTAGCTGTGTCTTCTCTTGATTCCCCCTCTAATGTTGTCCCTCGGCTCTGTCCACCTCAGGGAGCAGCCGATCTACACCACCAGGGCCCACGTCTTCCAAATCGACCCAACCACCAAGAAGAACTGGGTCCCTGCCAGCAAGCAGGCCGTCACCGTCTCTTATTTTTACGACAGCACACGCAACAGCTACCGCATTATCAGCGTGGATGGATCCAAGGTATGTGCGTGTGTCGGGCATATTACGTTTCTGTGTGTAACAATATCAGGGAGAGATGATGGGAAATGTTTAACTGCTCTCAGGAGACGTAGAAGAGAAAAAGCACTCAAAGGTAGAAATGAGCAATTGAAAATCATATTATTGTTGCATTTGCAGCTCCCGTTGATCAGCAGCGTGGAGGCCCAGCAGGATTGTACGTGGTAATACGCTAATAAAGGACAGTCTAATGAAACACTGACGTATTAATTTAAACTGTGTCTTATTAGAGTTATACCGGCTCACAAAACTGTATGTTGATCATGACTTTACATCTGTACAGCAGCCTGCAGCCACATTATAGAGTGTTATAAACCCTGCATGGGGGACTTGAAGCAAAGGATAAGCAAATAATCAAATCGTTGTTCCTCTGTCATACAAGAAACAGATTTTTATTCTAAGTACAGCCATTATTTCAGACTAGCAGCAATGTCAACAAAATGCCAGAAGATAGTGAAAAATACCATCAAAGTTTTTAGGATTAAAGGTGAAATCTTCAAAACGCTTACATCTGACCAGCAGACCAAAAATATACAGACCGGAGACCACAACTGAGGATCCAAAAATAGTGTAGGCTCAGCATTTTTGCCTCTTAAAATGAGACAAATGATTTATCAGATTAATTTTTGGCTGATTGAACCAGTGAATCATTTTAGCGCTGGCTTCCACAGAAATTTGTACAGATAATAATTGATAGTGATGTGCAGTAATATCATACTCATGTCAGGTTGAACTTTTCCAAGTGATGAAAATTATTACCTAGTCCTAGTTATAATATTGTTAAAATGTATCTATCAAAACTGGGATGGATTGGATAGTCTCTGTGATAAATGTCAGTGTACTAAAACAAACCTGGCAGCAAGTATGAAATCATATTTATACATTTTCTGCATCATCAGCTGTATGCATGTAGGTTCCCTGGAAACACAACTCGTACAGTTTGCACGGCTTTGTTCAGTGGCAGAACCAACATATGGCTCAACGGTTTTGCAGATATGGTGCTTTTCCTCGGTTGAGAATCTACATCATTTGTAAAGAATCTTGCCAGGAAAAGAATTGCTGTGAGAGTGGTTCTTTTTTCAGCGGATTTAACTCCCAAACTCTGAGCAAAAATCCCTCTGGAGCAGGTTAGCTGTGCAGCATAACTTACATGCACTTGAACTTAATTATCTGTACCTTTTACTGTCATTACAAAAGTCCAGCAGTAGTCATACTTAAGAAGTGGCCTCACTGGAGAAGCTTTTATTGTCAAGTGAAAGGCCCCACCGCTGTTTTAATGTGACACTATGTTTTTCTTTTGAAGGAACTACTTGGTCAAAGAACATGCCCTACATGGTAAATATGCACTTTAGCAGTCACATACATAGTATGTTGCATAATGCCGAGATTAAATCATACAAGTGATATGAGACACCACACAAATCTGCTCATATTTACACTCTTTCTCTGCTGGCTGAAAGAGTAGATTATGTGTTTCCATGGCGATCAGCGTCTTCTGTCTGTGCGGAGACTAGAGGGGCGTTATGACGGCAATATCCCTCTGTTGACACTGTCAGGCAATCACCTTTTGCACAATCTTAAATCACACAGTTTACCTGCAGAGGCACTTGAGAGGCTGAACGGGTTGACAGTTGTCTGGATGTCTTTATGTCCTCGCAGATGCATTTCGCTGTGGAGTCAGGATTACAAACCCAGCAGCTGATGGGTGGGTCTCACAGGAACTCAGCGTAGTTATATCTGAATGTAGAGGATCTGCACAGATCACAAAGCATTTCCTGCTGTCCACCGAACAGTGATGAATAAATGCATACAACTGTGTGTGTGTGTGTGTATGAATAAGTTTGTCTCTTTGGCCATCTGGCTTAAACATAAAGAGCTTCTGCTGATAAATGCATCGCCCGGTGCAGGTTAAGTACAATTTCAAGTAAAATCCTCCCTTTAAAAGAGAGAATTAGTGCTTTATTCCTCTTTTCCAGCCACGCATTGTTGAGTCAGCCTCTGTTAGCTTCAAAAGAGAGCTCTCCCCACAGCGAGAGAGGCAAGACTCTAATCTGTTATGTCGTCAAGCAGCACTTATGAAGCCACAAGAATGACATTAACAGACAATAGATTACAGAAGATAAACTAAATCAACTGCCTTAAGTCGCTTTTACAGATATGTTTGCTTTGTTAGGAAGTTAATGGGGATCTTCTGTTATTTCTGGCTAAAGGCATCTATGATCTTGTATGTCCTCTGCATCCTGAAGGCCAGGAGTGCTCTCTCTGCTCTCTCACTCCTGTCATCCTCTCTGTCCTCCTGCCTCCCCACTCTCCTGTAACCTTAACAGAACAGTATGTGGCATAAAATCACTGCAGACGACCACTACAAGTGACATATGAGGAAAACAACGTACAAAACTGACGTTATTTGAACTAGAAACCCTACTGATTTTAATTTTATCCTCGTTTCTGGTTAATTTACGTAAGTCAGGATGATTTTGGTATGAGCAAAGTAACCGAAAGCGAGAAAGTGTTGAGTCATATCAAATAAATGTTAAATATAGTTTCTAGTTTGTACACTAGCTGCGAGGGAGACAGGTCTGTCTAGAGAAATATTCTGTGCCGCTGCAGACACTAACTATGACAGAACGTCAGCTTATATTGGTCCGTCCGTGATGGCTGGGAAACTCACTGATGATGATATGGCAAGTAGAGGAGCATATCAGCACTTTAGACTCTCACTTATTCTGAGTCGTGTTTCTCATATAATGATAGAAGCAGCACAGTGACAACGCAGCGCTGAGATTTTTGTAGTACTTTATGAATTATTACAAGTATCTGCGATAACTTTTTGAGCTTCCATGTAAAACGCTTTTAGCTCTTTTCTAGTTTAGATATTTTGCTATGCTTTCTTCGTCTTACATTTTTATCCATTTCAGTACTTTTTCCTTCTGCGTCTGGTCGGCGAGGGTCTGCTGTTTAAAATGCAAGGTGATGGAAGACATGACGGTTTTAGAGGTTTTTGGAGGGAATTCCAATCAATCGCTGCAGGAAAGCGAAGGGAATTCCGGTCAAAGACAGTGCGAACCTTGGAGATAGTGTTATGAGATCACTGGACCTCAGGTGGTAGATGTTATGTGAGAGGTATAGAGGTGTCTTCCCTGACAGGGTCTTGTAAATGAGTAAAGGTCACAATGGTGGGTGGAGAAAGGAGCACCGGTAGCAAGATGGACAGCTGAGTGATGGAGGGCATCGAGCCTGTTAAGGGCCCACTTAGGGGCCGTTTTATAGATGACATCGCCGTAATCGAACATGGGGAGGATGGTCGTCTTCACAAGAGTGTTTTTGGCAGAGTATGTAAAGGAGGCCTTATTATGGTAAAGGAGCACCAATCTAGATTTGATTATAGCCTGTAGAATATTGATGTGAGGAATGGAAGAGAGCGAAGAGTCCAGCCAGAGGCCAAAGTAGTTGTAGGAGTTGACGAACCCCAGTTCTGAGCCGTCTGCACAGGTGATCTTTGGGGGGCTGGAGACACTGTTTGTCCGGTTAAATAGCATACATTTTGTTTTCTTTGAATTGAGGTTGAATTCCTCAAACCAGTGCAGTCTACAGCCAGTTAATTTGCCATTATAAAATTATGATCACTCCACACAGTTGTTCTAGTTGTGTGCCATAAAATTTAGTTTTTACCCAATAATAGCTTTGTTTCCACTGTGAATGAAGAGCTCGTGTACACTTTGCCCTTCAGTGTCTGGTATGTTTGGGTGAATCATTAAATCAAGCTGCACTGGGTATTTCGTTATATGCCCAGCTGTCATAAGAGAGACTACGCTGTGCTGTTGTAAGTCCCAAAACAATTACCCATTAGGATTATGGTGCAATCACACAAAACCTGATAGGAGCCGGTGTGAATCTCCACCATCAGCAAATTCTGCATTTTAAACAGCGTTGCTTATCAGTGATTATTTTGTCAGAAAAACAAACTAGGGAAGCAAATAATAATAAAAAATGTAACCAGGAGTGTGTAGGTTTGAGCCTGGAAGGCAGAAGCACAATTCCTGCCTTTGAAGCTGAATTTCTTATACATGGTAATGCGGTGTCTATCTTCTCAGTTCTGTCTGAAACTGGAAGTTCTGTGAAAATGAAGGTCTCTGCAGATCTTTGCAAGGTTGGAGACGATGTGCACACATTTAAAATCCGATTGCGGCGACCTGTGTGTCAAACAGGCTTAATTAGTTGGTCCTACTTTCTGTCAGGACAACATTTTCAACCAGGAAACGGTCTGCCCTTTAAGATTTTGTTGCGTTGTCACACCCCTGACTCCAAATAAGTGAACCCCCCTCCTCGCTCAGGAAACCAAACCTGCGTCATCGCCACCTGGGAACATCGTGGTTTATTTGCAGTCCTTAATATATGGTGAGATAAAAGGCATCTGGTCGTTAAAGCAGTTGGCAGGCATACAGAAATGTTCAACATTTCATCTTCTGCATCACACCTCTGCCTGATGAGCAATTTTCCATTTTGCTGTCTGGTTTGATGAGAGGACACAGTGACCATCATCTCGTCTTTCTCTGGCTGTGTTTCAGTTTGAGCATCGCTGCCAGTTCCTCCTGCGGATTTATGACCATCATCGCTGCTCATTTCTCACCATTATTTCAGTATATACCCTTCAGAAACTAGACATTGTGGAGTTGCCCTGGGGTATTGGCTATCAAGATAACTAAAACATCAAATTTTTTATTATCTTAAAAAAGCTCTGAGGAGCCGGTGTCATTTTTTTCCCCCAAGTATGACAAAATCTTCTGGTATTTGGAGCGTGACAAGTGATCATAGCTCTTTCCCCTCCCATACACTCCTCTTCCATGTTCTACATCTCCCATCTTACTTACTGACTCTGCAGATTCCGTGCACTCTGCAGACACATAATCGGCCGTGGAAGCTTTCTCCTATAACCTTCTGGCTGTCTCTGGATTTCTAGCTGACCCTCGGGCCGTTAGCTTGCCGGGCTTCGCTCTGCGCCTCCTGTGCCACTTGATCTGCAGCCCAGCTCACCATCCGCACAGCTGCCAGCGTCACTCCGCTCCCCCTCCCACTCGGTCGCTCGCCTGCTCACTCGGCCGTACACTCATACACGCCAACATACAGTCACATTGCCCACGAAGATGGGGCTGACCTGGGAGTCCCATATGTTAACTCGCAGATCGTTGCCTGGGATTCCACATCGCTCCAATCAAGTCTGTATGTTTATCTGCTGACGCTCATGTTGGCGTAGGCATTTAACCGTAATACAAGACCAACAACTTGTTCATGGATTTGTTCTGCGTAGGAGTAATTATATTCAGGTCATAGATTTCTTTGTCAATATATAACAACATTAATCGTGATTATAGCAACATAAAATAGCCAAATTGGATGACATTCCTCTGTTGCTTGGCAAAAAATAAAATTCCATCATCATTTTCTAACCCTCAGATGCTGTCTTGAACTTGCTTGTTTTATCAAACCAACACCTTGAAAGTCATTTAAGAAGCTGTAACTAAAGAATGTTTAGTTTTTTTGTTTATTTTGAGATTTCCACCCATCAAGTAATGTATTCATTGACTAGATTTGTCTTCGTTCCACATGAGTCTAAACTCTTCACATATGAATCCAAAAGTACAGCATCATTATGGGTTTTAGTTTTATGGGTTTCTATTTGTAATCCTTCAGCACTTTGTTTTAAATGTGCTTTATGAATAAATTTGACTTGATTTGACTTGACAGTAACAAATCTCTTTGTTTTTCATTCAAGGTTTTGTTTTTTTTAATGGTAACCCACTGGGTTATCATCCAGCCCTATTGTGAGCGATAATGTTCTCGAGCTGAATGAGCTTCAGTTATTCAGGTCTATTGTGTGGTTTCAGTGGTGGAAAGTTGATCATGTTGGGTATTATTCTGTTACAAACCCAGGTTAGAGGCGATGTGTGCCATTACATAGCTTTGGTTTGTAGCTTTCCACTGCTAGTTTCTTTAAAAAAAACAGACTTGTTTCGACATATTTTACCTGTTTGATTCATTTTAAGAGGTAAACATCCAAACGGAAAGTCTGCACGTGATGCGCAAGTAGAATCTATTAAAAAGAGAAGACATTTGGCTAAGTGACAGCATCTGATGACTGATAATGTTATGGGTAATCTGGGTCATGGTGAGCTTTTCAAGTGGAAACAATGCACTTTGTTTTGTCCATTTCTTCTTAACATGTCATCTTCTAGTAAAGCGGCTGCTTACATACATTTATTGTTTGTTTACCGAATTCTTTTTCATCACTTTATCCTGCTACGACGGCCCAGTTTTTCCACAGTGATCATTAAAGTTTAATCTTATCTTAACACTTCTCTTTGAGCCAGCTCAATGAGCTCTGTTAAATATTCACTCCGCTGCTTCAGATGAGATGTGTGAGTGTTGTTCAAGCTTCGCCCAGGTTTCTCTTCAGGGGAAATTGGGTCACCTTTGTTTTGATGAAGCCTGTGAAAGTGTGATGATTTTAAAATCAGATTAGCATCTCCACTCTCCTTATAAACGCTTGATGTGAGAATGCTGCCTGAATCAGGTTGTAGTTGTGCAGTGTGTGAAGGGAAGGAAGTTCTTCTTCTGTGTGTGCGCAGTGATCTGTCTTCAGGAGCCGTTAGAGTTGTTCTGAATGGGACACAAACGTCTAAGAGGGTATCGATTGCGTGCTAATGCTCCTTGTTTTGTTGGCTCGCTCTCTTCTTTTTGGGTCTCTGTGTCCAGTAATGATGCTGTGTAAAGTGTTTTAAAACCTCAGCCACTGAAAAGATGGAGAGGGAGACAGTGGGGGCGTTTAAAAAGGACACGAGTCTGTCAGCGGTTTGAATTCTCGAGTCCTGTGCTCAGAGCCATGTTGCTATGAAACAAGGGCTGCACTGTGATTAAACTGTCTTCTATTGTTTCTTAATTGTTGGGGTAGTTTGCATGTACTGTTTTTAAGTTCTGTTATATCTTCGTAGTGAGATCAGGTTTGTCTGTAAATGAAGGCTGCTTGTGTTTGTGTGACGTCTATTCATATAAGATGTGACACGTCAATATTGACAGCGACGCGCTACAAATCAGGCTGAAGTAGTGTTTAAAGCCTCTGTTGGTTTCTGCTGTTACTGCCTCGTGCACTAGTTACAGTTTTAGACTGCAGCAGATGTTTTCTGGCATCTGATTTGCTGCATAGCTACAACAGGTGAATGCGCAGCACGGCAAATATAGAGACTGTAATTTGACTGCTTAGAGGCTAGTGGGTCAGCAGCCTGTACCGCGTACTCTTTTCCATTTCTGTCTATTTTTTTATTTGTGTATTTTTATGTGGAACAAAATGACTGGGATGAATGATTGAAATGTTTTGCACACAAATACAGACACCCATCTCCTCTCACCCCAGGATGACGTCCCTCTGAATAAAACTCACCAACCACCTCCTGGATCTCCTGTGGATGACTTGACCATAGTGAGGTGTAACGTGTGGTGCTGCTCTATTGATGACACAGAAATCTTAGCTGTTAATTTCACTGTTAATTTAGGCAGTGGAAAGTTCAAGTAATACAGTATCTTGAATATATATCTGCATAAGTATTAGTGTTAAAATATCCAGACATTCTGATGGAAATTTGGGATAAACATATATATTTTTTAATATACATTGCTTAGTAGTGTTACATCCCTTGGTGTTTATTTTAATTTATAATTAAAATGTGATGGGACATTGCCACATGAGAAATCACCAAAAAGGGACTGGCACACAAGGAAGACCCACTGGATCAGATATGCAGCATGACATGTATCCTAAATTGCCCCCTTTCTGATCATTGTTCCAAATGGTTTCTTTTTGTGTGGCGAGACTTTACCTTTAACTGAAGTCTTATTCATTTCTTAACATTTCTTACAATTCTTGCTGTACTTGTTCCATTTCCATGCGGACAATAGTAGAAGCTGCTGGTTTGGGTCCTTAGACCATATCAGTGATTTTATATCCAAGATAGACTTTTGGATTCCCATTACATTGTGAGAAAACCTCACTGCAAAACATGCCATTGTGTGACGTACTTGTTATCATCCAGCGTCCTCTTTTATGAAGAGAAGATAAGCACTCTCTGAGCAAGTCTTTTTTTGTGTAAACGGTTGTGATGTATGACATCGGGGGGGCTTTGTGTTGTAGAGAGGCTCTCCAATATGCATATGACTCTGACTGTTTTTGTGAAGAGAACCATCCAAAGAAGAAATAATAAATATGCCAATTGTAATCAAACTTGTCAGCGTGGGCAAGGGCCTGAGCAGCATATTACAGATTTACTCTGGAATGAATGGAGCCACAATAGAGCATTGTCCTTCAGTAAATTGGTGGGACTATTCATTATGCTGGAACTCCTTCTGTAATGTGTCTTGGCTGAACATGACACGCAGCTTTCAAAACTTCAGCAAAGAGAGGGAAACTCAGATGAACTTGCTGGAAGTCTACACATGATACCATCTGTACTTTAAGTGAATTACTAGCGTAATCTCAATCGGTCTTGGAAGTGAATGATGAGTTGTTTTATTTTCCTCCAACAGGTGATCATCAACAGCACAATCACACCAAATATGACGTTCACCAAAACATCCCAGAAGTTCGGCCAGTGGGCGGACAGCCGAGCCAACACTGTGTTTGGACTGGGCTTCGCTTCAGAGCAGCAACTGTCAAAGGTGAGAGGAAACGTTTCTGTGGCAACACATGTCCCGAAAGCCTTCAGATAGATCAGAGACAGCTGATTTGGATTGGTAAATTTGTAAAAATGTTGCACAATTTGGTATTTATGGGCATCATCAGCGGATTTAAGGATATACCTGATCAAATTCTCACCGTCAGTCGATAAATAGTTCCAAGATGGACCACACTGCATCTGACATTTCAGCTTGTTTTACCACTAATAATCACAGCTCTGTTGAATCTCTCTCGTGTTTTTAGTTTGCTGAGAAGTTCCAGGAGGTAAAAGAAGCAGCCAAGCTAGCAAGGGACAAATCTCAAGAGAAGGTGGAGACGTTGAGTAATCACTCCCAGGTAAATTATATCTTTGTGCCGTCTGAAATTCTGATTCACTGCAACACCTCTGCTGTCCATCTGCTTCCTCTGTTGGCGTCCACAGAAAGAAAACCAGCAGCGCTACAGAGAAAATAAATTAAAGCATTTCAGTGCAGATATTCTGCTTTTAGAATTAGCGTCTGGCTTGATTAAGTATTCAAATAAATGATAAATGTTGATGAATCATGTGTTGAATATTACATGTCAGCAGAACTCATTCATGTAATTGTGTGAATCATCATGAATGGGAGGTTGAAGGTCATCTTAAGCTGCTTGTCTGGCAGAAACCACAGTAATTAAGAGGGCGAGGAAGCCAGTGAAAGTAATACAACAATAATAATGAAGTTTCACAGGTCAACAGAAATGATTTCATATCTGTAATTGTGTCAGTAAGTTGGCAGTATTGATTGGTTGCTGCTCGGTCACCTGCTGCTAGGTCTGCCCTTTGCCTGCACTGATTCCAGATGGAAGGAATCAGACTCAGCCCTGAGACTCACAAAGCTGCTGGGCCATATGACATGATAAATACTGGCAACAGTTTTTCTTCACCCCTTCGCTGTCATAGCTGACGTGTTCGGGGTGTTTACAGTTTTCCGCTGAAAATAAGCCCAGGGCCTTTTTCTTTTTTCACAGTGAGAGGAAGATTTATGAGACACATTTTTATATTTTAACCCCTCAGACCTTTAGAAAGCCTCAGGTGAACTGCAAGCATTCTCAAAATCTGCCCTGAAGCACAAGTCTCCTTCTGCCCCCCCCTCCCCAAACAGGAATCGGGACGTGAGACGCCGACGACCAACCAGGCGTCCAGCATCAATGGGACGGATGATGAGAAAATCTCTCACGTTGGTCCGGAGGCTGCTCTGCTGCAGACTGAGAACGAACGTCTCAAGAGCGCAGTAGAACAGAGGTGAGGATTCATTTTATTGAAACATCGAAAGGACTCATTTAATGTGCATTAGTGCCTTTTTTAAAAAACATCCTGTTTTATATCCATTCAATATTAGCTTTAAGCCTCATGCATTAGCAGCATCACAACACCGAGATTAACACGGTTCTCCAACTGAATGCTTTTTTCCTACATTACTTACCTAAATAAAATTACTTTTATCTTGGAAAGTACTTAACCATGAGAACCCCACTATTGCAGAAATACAACATCAGTTTTATTTGTTGTTGTTGCTGCAGTGGCCTGGTGGGTCTACTTTGTAAACATATATATTCTTTTTTTGTGGGTTTTTTGCTCATCTTCTTCTATAATTGGGTATACATATTTTTTGCTTTATTTTAGTTATTTTTTGTTAATTTTTTCCCCTATATTTGTTTTATATATTTTGTCCTTTTTTATTTTTTTGCTCATTTTCTTCTATATTTTATATAGTCATTATTATTATTATTAGATTTTTTTTGTCTTATTTTAATTTTTTTTTCAATTTGAGTTTATAATTGTTTTGTATATTTTATTTTTTTGCACATTTTTTTCTCAGTATTTGTGTCTTACAGGGTTAAAAAATAATAGCATCATTTCAGCCTCCAGTTGACCATCTGTCTTAAACAACCTCACCTTTGTCCTGTGTAGCAGAACAAACAACACAACACAAAGAACAATAATTAACATACTTTAAAACCGGATTTCTAGGTTTTAGGTTTTCTTCGTGTGCGACTGTCTCATCACGACCGAGTAAATTAAAATAATAAAAATCCACCTACTAATTAGTCTGCAGCTGGTAATGGTGTGCTAGCTGTATAAATGATTTCTGGATCAGCAACCAGAAAATATACTCAAAATGTAAAATACTCGCAGCAAAGTGCCGCCTCAACACAGGTTTTGCTAAACCATATGGACGGTTGGTGATGACTCATGCATGTCATTAATTTTACAGAGTAATGAATGTTGCTGTGGTGTGTGTTAATCCCAAACATGCCTCCTAATCTCACCACAGTGAGGAAAAAAAAGGATTTGAAGAGGCATCATTATCATTATAACTCCATCAGTTTCACGGTTTTTCTTCATGATTCTGTTTGTCTCGACACCAAACTGTGCTCAAATGTTCCGTCTCTTCATTTTATTGCTGCTGGAATGATATCATGTCCCCAAAGGACTCAGAAATCATCTGGTCCAGTCTAAAGAATGATGCTGCTCTACTCCACCATTTGGCTATCTGGCCTTTATAATCCAGATGTGGACTGTATAAATCGGTAATTGTATGAAGCACCAGATGTGGCTCCAGATGGGATTAAAATGACCACAGGGCATCAGAGTCAATTAAATCTGCAGTATGTAAATTTATCCAGGATTATTCCTCAGTAGCTACAAAAAAATCAGTGGCATATTTGATCCAGATGGAAGAAAAAAAAAACCTTCCTTAGAAAGACTTAACACCAAACATACACACAAGAAAATGAGAATTAAATGAACATCTGCATGAGCAGAGTGGTAGTGCTTTCAGTAATTTTTAGGCTTATTGGTAGAGAAGAACTGATGTACTGCATAATTGTATGTTCTTAAGAAGGTTCCTGAACAGGTCAGTGAACGGTGATGCTAATTATATGAAACACAGTTAGTGTAAGTCATGATGAAACAAGGATTTTTTTACTAGGAAGTATATAATCATGTGAATATGAAAACGACAATCAGTAACTAATAAAAGACTATTTACCGTAATTCACATATATATTTATCTTTAAACTTAGTAGACCTTAATGAATTGATTAACTTCTATTCTCTATTGTTTAAGATCCTTTTTCACCTTTTACTGTGTCTAATGTTGCACTAAAGACAAATTTGTCCACTATAAAATATTTACATGTACTTTAGTGTAGTCTCAAGTGAAAATATGAAAGAATAAATATGTGCATAATTTTATAAAATTAAATATAATAGTGTAAATTCTTTCCTTGTTAAGCTCTGAAGAAGAAACAGCATTTCTGAGCTGTCAGCTATGGAAGAAAATCTGCACGACAACAAATGTCGCTTTAAAGTGCTCCACTGAATATTTGCATGCGTTCTACTGACCGCTCCACCTTCTAAAATTCCTCTCATAAAGGAACTGAACTGAATTAACCACTTGTATTAATGTTGGGACCAAACTGGAAACTTTTCTGAGTAAAATATTGTAGGAAATTCCAGATTCATCACTGTGTTTCATAAGACGCTGATCCTAAAGCAGTCGTTGACATTTTCTTCATATCATGTGTTGCCAAACTTCTTCGGCTCCTGGTTGTTAAACACAGTTCGTTCCGTCATTGTTTGCCGTCTTCACTGATCCTTTCTCATGTCTCCACGAGGCTTTTGGATTTTGTTTTGGTGGAAGAGTGTCACAGCAGTGAAACAGCCGAGGACTGCAGAATGCTGCAGTGCAAGTCTGTCCACATTTGATGGAGAGCAGAACACTTCAATCCAGCCATGCATAAGGAAAGGAACAGCGATGCATACTAAATATACATCACAACCTCTCCAACCTTATTGATAAGACAGAAACACACACACTAGCATGAAGGGATAACAAACTGTGCTGGTATGCATCACGGCTACAGCTCATTAGACCTTTGAGACTTTTCCCACTTCTTGCTTTTTGTTGTCTAAATATATCTTGACAGTGTGATGTACATAACGGCTAATTAAATAATCATGACTGGAAGGATTTTGTAGCACTAAGCGTCATGTCAGAGGGCACAATCCCCACGCGTTTCACCACTGACCTGCCTAAATCCTGCTTCCATTAGTAACTCTCCTCCTGGATCTCTCTCTGTCTCACTTGTCTTGCAGTAACACCAACGCCAAGAAGTGGGAAACAGAGCTTCAGACTTTAAGAGAAAATAATGCCAGGCTGGTGGACGCACTGCAGGAGTCTTCAGCTAATGTGGAGAGCTGGAAGAAACAGCTTAGTGCCTGCAAGGAAGAGAGTGACACGCTCAGGGAAAAGGTAACACAGTCATGCACTCCTACGGGAAAGTTAAATAATGTGCACAAACCCATCGATCCTGTCAGCAGAAAAAATGTGACAGGTTCCAAACACTGCTGCCGCTTTGAGAAAAGGAAAAGAAAACTGTAGTACAAACGGTTACAAAAGGATTAGGTTGTTTGAGTTTAGGTGAATATGTCACTTAAATTCTGTACAGTGGGTTAGTGAATACCTCACCAAATTTTGAGCGAGCAGAGATCTGTACTTTTCATTATCTTGTGTGTTCCTGCACCAGAGTCTCGGTCCACTATAAATAGAATCGTTTTAGTTTCATAATCAATGTGGGCTGTTTCTGCAGCTGGGCTGGTGTTGCAAAGATACTCTTTATTTTATAACATGCTGCCGCTTTTCTTTTTTCATAATATTATTATTATTGCTAGTTTCCATTTTCAAGATGACACCACTTACAATAGAAAGTGTACCCAGTATCCCACAAACACACATTACCAGACGTCAAAGCAAATGAGACTGTGTTGTAAAATCTGTTGTCACGCTCACCGCTGACCGCTTTTCACAGCAACAACATGACATTTCTGAAACAGCAGCATCCTTTTTTTTTTCCCCCCCTTCAGATTGCAGAACTAGAAGCTCAGTGCAATGAAGCCAATCAGGAGAAGCAGAAAAACGCCCAGCTGACGGTTCGAGTGAAGGAGTTGGAGACTGAGCTGCAGGACAAAGAGCAGGTGAGACTCGATTCACATTTGTCTCCAAACAACAGGGTCCGTCTCCAGAGCACGGAAGAGTTTGTAAAAGCAATTTTGAAAATGGAAGTTGTATGTTACCTTGAACTCTTGCGATTCACCGGCTCCACTTCATCAAAGAAATTACAGTTTGCAGGTTAGTCCTCCGCCTCACGACCCCTGAAGTTCCTGTAGCACTTCTCTCCCCCAGGAGGTGATTAGTTGGAATGATAGCTTCAGTTGTGGATCTTGGGTTTTGGATAGATTGGTGTTGTTATTTTTGCCTCCCCAGTTAAACCCAGACCTTTGTTCTGCCCCTTTGTCTCAATTTGCTCTTATATAACTATCTGTGCTGCTCATTCTTCCAGTAACTTTCCTGATATTTGTCCTGTTTTTGTGCTGTTGTGAAATTGTTCATCCCCCAACTCGTTTCTAGTCATGCAGCAGAAAATATTAGCCCCATCATCTGCATCGCCTTACGTCTATTACATCAATCGTCCGTAATGCAAACGAGCTGTCTGTCAGCTCGGTGCAGCCTAATGATGCTGCTGTTTCTAATGAGGATAAACCCTGTGCGACCACGCAGTCTTCTGACCTTCGCTCATTGCTGGTTAAATGCTAATTCTGGCGGCAGATAAATGATTAGGACTGACTTCCTGCAGAGCCTCGCATCCTTTTCTGCACAGACTGTGGTTTCCTCGTCATGAAAGGGAGACACATTCAGCCAATGTGTCAAAACAGATTCAGTTTCCACGAGCATAAAAGAGTAAATCTGTATGTATTTCTGTATTTTTGCAAATCTGGAGTGGATGTCTGACCAAGTCTTTTTGGACGTTTTTTTTTTTTTTATTTAGATATTTAATAGGAAAGAGACCAACACTTCTAAGTGACCAGCAAAGCTCCATCATGTGAGGTTGTGGAGCTGGACACTGCATCATATTAAGCTTAAGTCTGATTGAACTTTTGAGTCTATCAAATAAAAAAAGAAAACAGTCTCACAGTTTGTCAAAGTCTCAAGGCGACATGTTCAAGAATCAAGAACCTTTACTGTCATTGTGTTTTCAGTCAGCAAAATTATGATTGGTGACTCCCAGCCATGGATAAAAAAGTAGAAAAAGGCACACTACATATACAAATAAAATAAAATAAAAAATACTTACAAGATATAAATGTTAACCAGTGTTTCAACTGAGAAATATTTTTTGATTATTTGTTTATCTGCGCGAGATTTTTTTGATTCATTTTATATGTAGAACAGTGAAAATCACGGTCCCGTTTTTACAGGTTTACTGTGATGAAAGGCAAGGAAAAGCCACAGACAAAAAATGTCAGATTCTCAATAATAGTTGCCATCTTACAGAACATTTCAGGAGCAGGAAAATATTTAATATTTTTGATTTATGAAAACTTACACATTTTCTGTTGATTCTGTCAAAGCAATGAGTCTTTTCGGTTGAGTTTAATGGCACTTAATATAATTACAGTGTTGTAAATAGTGACTTTTGAGGCCATTCAGACTGCCTGCGGTAAACACTGTCTGGGATATTCTGGTTCAGCCACCTGGCATCCTGAGTATTAATAGAACAGATGCATCTTTCTTGGACAGCGGTATGTCTCACACAGTAAGAAAGTAGTTCAAAGAGCTGGAGCTGATTTTGAAAGATTGCAAGCAAAGAGTCTTGTCCTTTGAGAGTTGTGACGCTCCAAACGCTGACCGAGGGGCCTGCAGAAGAAGTGTGATTGTTTGCAGAGCAGTGATGCAGCAGACGGCCCACAGAGGCTCATCTACCGAGTGACTCACCTCCTTCTAGAAATGCACATCCTCACCTCCTCCAATTAAAAACGTGCCTATGAATTATTAAGCACTGCTGGGGTGTTGACCCCAGCGCCGGCCAGCCGTGAACCAACAGAACAAAGCTGCTGCAGGTGACTACAAAGACTCAGCCAATTATTAGTTGGAAGTGGAAGTGCTCGAAGCAATATCGGATGATGTGAAGCTGTATGTGGTGCGTTGGGCTTCAAACAGAGGAGGGATGTGATTTTTAAGGGCAATAATACGTCTTTAAGTGAGAAAAAAACAAACATGTAAGCACAAGGCAGAAAAAATGAGTCATTACAAACTTTTCTGTTCCTTTTTTCCTTCCTTTACCTGCTTTGTAGTGCTTCATCATAGTTTCCGTATTCATTAATTAACAGTGACTGTATGTCGAGTGCCAAAACCTGTCAATTACTGATTATAAATAATATATTTTTTCAATTTTGTGTTTTATTTATGCGAGCTCAATCCTCTCATCTCACTCTCAAGTTCTCTAAGGTATTTTGTTAAATGATCTTTCATGTTCCTAGGAAAATAATATAGAAAGAATCACCCTGATGTCATTTCTCTACATTTGATTTGGTGGTTTCTAAACTTATCTTTGTTTTCAGGAGCTGGAGAACCTGAGGAAGCAGGCAGAGATCATCCCTCAGCTCATGGCGGAGTGTGAGGGCATCACCGCAAAACTACAGGTATGTTCGAAGCACGCGGGAACTCCACGAAGCCCACGTTTGTGTCAGGTGTGATTTACAGCCGAGCATAAATGCACAGCTTTATAGACCTTGAACACACGTGAGGACCCGACGGCTGTCACACAGCGAGCTCACACGAAGGCTCTGAGGCGTAAGCAGTGCTTTTAGACAGAGGTACAGAATAACAGTCTCTATTCATCATCCTGCCAGAGGGCTGGTGACACAACCTTCCTGTCACATGTCTCACTAACACACATTGTAGTTACTGTAGCTAATAATAAAGGCCCGTCCCCAGTGCAGCGCTGAGTGGACGAGAGCCTCTTTGAAAAGGTTTTCTCTTCTTCATCTGTGAAACAAAGATGCATCTCTGTCACAGCTTATTAGTTTCCTGGTGCCGCAGATTTGATCTGTTCTGCACAACAAAACAGCTGCGATTGTTTCAGAGCTTTAATGACCAGGTCTTACAGCAGTTCTGTAGGTGTGTGGGTTGTTCCTGTGAGATTAAGTTTGCTGTGAGAAACCCAGGAACCGTTTAGATTCCCCTCACATCTTCTTGGTAACAAAGAGCACCGGTTCTTCAAAGCTCGTTACTCATTGAGTAATGTCAGACTTTCTGTAGGACCAGAAGTGCCAGGCTCTGTGAATCACTGTTAGGGCCAAGTCTGACATGAGCTGATTTGATATTGGCGCTCGTTTCAGCCTGCACCGACAGGCTCAGAGCAGGACTTTTTCATCGAAGCTGTCATGCATGTGCTGCCTTTCAGTCCGGGCATGGAAGAGAATAAAACCAACAGTGGCATGCCTGAAGTTCTCGTGCTTCACAAAGCTCCACTGCCTGGTTTGTTTCTGCTACAGCCAGCTGGATGAATGTCAGAGACAACAGGAATGGATGAAGCAGTTTATCTAACAGGCTATCCAAACCTAGTAGAACCACAGACAATGGGATTTTTCAAATTCCTTTTTAAAGCCATGAGATATAAAACTAAAATGGAGCCAGTTTTACCACGTTTTTGTTTTATTTAAAAGTGCTAACTCCACCTCTGTGTTTGTGCTCATGGTTCCCCTCTATTTAAAGATGACACCCTGTTTGGAGCTCAGGTTTCAGGAGTCAGCTGGGGGTATAGACATGCAGGCACAACACCCATTTAGCACTCCTATTTTAAACCCCTCCCTTCAATGGTATCTCCGGCATTAATGTGTCACTCTTGTCGCCTGCAAGTCTGAAAGACTCACTTTATCCAGCTGTTCCAACAGAAACAAAAAAGTTGTCTTTCCTGAATTTAAAACTTGTTTCTGACTGTATTTTGGCAGATATTTCTCAGCTCTCGGTACAAATACATATTTTTCTTTTTATATTTGTGCCTACAAATATACAGTCATGGAAAAAATGATTAGACTACCCATGTCATCAGAAACAGTGGTTATGCAATCAAGTACTAACTCCTGTGTGACTAAAACAGACAGAAAAGAAAACATGGAGTGACTAAAAGCTGTTTTTCATAGCTATTGACGGAAGAACGGAAGTGACTTTGGTTTTTATCAAGAGAACTTTGGAAAACATCAAGATATCAGCTCCTGAATTAAATTCTTATGAGCTATTTTTGTTGTTTTCATTGTATTTGTCCAAACAAATGTACCTTTCATGGTAGCAGTCATTAAAATGAACAACAAAACAAGGGTGGTCTAATAATTTTTTCCATGACTGTAGACTGAATCACTGTGAGGCACCTTGAAGAGCTTTAATCTTTTTTTTTTCAGCAAGTGAAAGAAGCTCTTTCTTTGATTCATTAACACCTGCTTTGAGATTTCCCTCACAAGACATTCATCTGATTTCCCCGTACAGCCGACATGTGACGTCTTATAAGTCTTGTTTTCTGCCTGTCCACAGGCTGCAGAGACGAAGAACAAGGAACTGGAGGGGAGGATAGAGGGTCTTCAGCTGGACATAGACGACAGCCGACAAAAGCAGGGAAACATGAAGGGCGAGCTGAAGAAGTTCATGGATATTCTGGATGGAAAGATAGACGAGCTGCATGAGTTCAGGCAGGGGCTCTCCAAGCTAGGCGTTGATAACTGAGAAAAGTAGCACTGAGCTGAAAGGGTCAGAGGTCAGGTACAAAGGATTCACTACAGTATGTCTTCAGGGCAGGAACTATGTGGCACCTACTCCCCCAAGGTGACGTCCACTCAGAAACTATCAGCTTTGGCTTCTAATAAACACTACCTTGTGAGAAAGAGATGTTTTGGAGAGGGAGAGAGAGAGACTGGCAGACAAAGAGGAGGAAGGCCAGCGGCCTCCACCAAATGGCTCTGTTTTGTGTGCTGGCATTGTGAAACTAAATCAAGAGTCACACTTTGAGCTTACTTAACCGTTTCTGTGGGGGAAAACGGCTTTAAAAAGCTGGTGGTGGGTTCTTAGATTCTGTCCATCTGTCTTTTTTTTCTGAAGGCTGCAGCACTTCTACACAGTCAGCCTGAGCTTAGAGTGGTGGAGGGGACTTAAAAGGGCTAAAATGAACAACACACAAAGACAATGCTGTCGAGCATCATTCAAGTAATAATTGGTGTTAATCCTTGTGGCCCCCTCAGAGAATTAGAAATCTTTCTACAGACTGGCGTTGCTGTTGCCTCTCGTCTATCTCAGGTGTGTTAGGAGACAGTTTGTACTCATTAGATTATATGCACATAAATGACAAATGGCCGTGACACAAAGTGCCTCCAGGTGAGTTTAAATCTGCCTGGCAAGGAGATCTGGCCAAGTGATGACCATCACCATAATAACAACTTGATTTTTGTGAGAAAACCTGTAGATAAACGAAAGTCCTCGCTAATACAATAAGATTAAATGAAAACACGGGCGGACGTGTCCATCTGAAGATGTTAATGTGGTGAAAAACTCAAAGGACTAAACAGGTGTTTGCATAGAAATGACTCTTAGAAGAGACCGCAGCAGGAATTTTGTCAACTCCCTTGTGGGTGGTTTCAGCAAACAGTCCTTTTGATTAGATTTGCATAAAGAAGAAAACCTCTTGGTGTCTCAGGAGCTTTCCTTCACAAACATCCAAAACAATAATAGGAACCCCATGAGTGTAGTGTAGTGTTTAAAGGACCGTGTGTGTGCAATAGTATTGTTGTTCATTCGTACAACAAAGATGTGTGTCTCCAAGGCTGTTGATGTGCTTCCTACACACTCGTTTTTGTTATGGTGGTGGTTATTTTTGGGTGAGGGGACTTGGTGCTGCTCTATGGGTGAATAATGTGAAAGTGTACTTCACTGACGACATTTAGGTGGCATGGGCCTTTTCACTGAAACCCTGTCAGATTCTTGGTTTTTGTTTTACACTCGTATTTATTTTTGGTGCCTCTCTACAACTACTGTTTCTAGGACATACCAAGTAACTCAACCTTAACCTAATGTCGCCACAGATGTACAATAATATATATATTTAAAAAAAACTGTCAGGATTGAGAGGTTTTATAACAGAATGGTGTCACAGCTGCTTTTGGGAATCCCGTCTTGAAATTTGAAATCAAAGGCACATGTTGTAGTGACATATTTACTCTGTAATACTATAACGTTATGAGTCTGTATTTTTCATCACTGTTTTAATCTTGTCATGAGATTGAGATATCCAATGAAGGGATTTTTTTGCTTCTTGTTCTTCTATGTTTTGCCCTGTTGTTCACCGGAATCTGGATAACGGAACGTTTGATCCTTCCTTTTGAACCAACGCCTCTTGTGCACTTCTGTGATTCCTGTTCAATATTGTACAATAGAACTGACAATTGGTAAAATTTAGTTTAATTACAACGCTGATTTACTGTGTTTTCTTTTTCATGACTTTAAGAAGTGGGCCACGTTTTGGCAGCAGCTCCTCAGAGAGCAGACATGAGGTTCCCTAATCCCCGCTTAGTCACATATCAGCATTGTGTGTTCTGTGTGGGGAAACTAGTTAAAGCTTACAAATATGCTGCCTGACATTATGAAAGTCTTGAGGCAATTTCAGGGTTTTTTTTTCTCTCCTGGATGAGAAGCTCAGAGAAGGAGGTGGAATGAACCTACAGCGCCTGAGCCGAGTCCCGTCGAGGCTCGAGTACAGAAGCTCCGCCACCGCACGTCTTTTGCTCTGATGTTGATTTACATAGCACTAAATATAGCTGTAATCCTAGCGCAGACACGCACAAGAAAAGCAAATGCGGTGGGATTTAATCGCAGTCACTGACTTGTATCAATTTCTGAGATCAAGAAGTATAAAGCAAACGAACATATGAGCTCATTTGAGGGCTGATGGAAAAACCACCTTAGAGTCAAACGTCCTCACGGCGCTGAGGAAAGAACTGCAGTGGATCAGAGGACATGTTGCCTTGGCAACTTAATCCCACTCACTCCTTTTTTTCCCTTTTTTTGTAAATAACAGTGCGAATGATGGACGATGAGAAGTTTAAGTCCAGCACTACCTCCCAGTGATTATTTTAGTAATTCCACGAAAGAGTCTGTGATCTTTTTAAACCGACGAGACTCTCAGAAATTCGAGCCTTTAATTGTCTTTTTCAGGGATGAGCAGCACATCTGGGAAGAAAATCCAATCAATATGCGGCTTAAGCATCAATTTAGTGCTCAAATGATCAGTTAACTGACCAATTAAGCCCGCTGATGGGAAACTAACTGTTGTCGGACTAGAGCTATTATTTTCACTACATGTATTCATGGGAAAGTTCAGCATCTGTCAGTTAGAAATGGCTTCTTTTATTTGAAATGTGAAAATGTCACTCAGGCTTTGGGAAACTGCGGTCAACATTTTCATATTTTATATTGTCATGCTGGCTTTAATCATTTAGCTTCAAACTGCAGACCTGTAGACTTTTAGTATCTAAATATATTTCTTTCATTTTTTGGCTTTATTAGATGCGTACAGGACGTCTTGTTTAAACATTAGACTCTCAATCTCATCATTTTTTTAGACATTAATATACTTAATTCTGACTTTAAAAATTAAACAATAGGTGAAAAATTCCTCCGTAGTTAAAATAGTCCTTACATTGATCATATCAATTATCAGTCACACTCTAATCTATGCAATTAAGACACTTCAGCAGCGGGGCTCTTGGAAATTGCAGTCAACATTTTCACTATTTTAAGACATTTTATTGACCAAACCATCAAGATTAACTGATGACAGAAAGAATCAGCCCTATTGGAAACCTTTTTTTTGACTGTTTTTTTTTGACTAAAACATAATGTCAGAGTGCCACTTTCAGGACTTAGTCATGCTAGCAGCAGGAGTGGAGGGATGGCGCTGTTAGCCGGAGTAAAAGATCTGTTAGATGGATTACTTTGACATTTCTGATCAAACCCCAGGATGAATCCGCCTCACTCTGGTCTCCCTCTGATTTTTTTTATTTGGTGCCTTGAGCTGGTTGGAATTTTCTAATTTGTTCACTACACTTTGTTTTCTGAGTTGCAGAAGTAACAACATTTCCATCAGCTAAAGTTCAGCCTCTCAGAGCTGTTTTTCTTTAGTATCCAAGTATTTTTTTAGATGGTGTACACACAGAATGTTGTGTTTGAATCTTAGACTCTCAATCTTGTCACTTATTAGACATTAATATACTTAATTTTGATTGAAAAAATAAACAAATAGGTGAAACATTAAGCCATAGGTACAATAATCCTCACTTGCATCACATCAATTATTAATTATGGTCCAGTCAATATTGTGGTCAACATTTTTATTATTTCATAACATTTTATTGACCAGACCATCTAGATTCATTGATGACAAAAAGAATCCACCCTTCTGGATACCTTTTAGAGACTTTTGACAGTTTTGACAAAAGAATAAAATGTCAGTATAGATCTAGGCACTTTTTAGAAACTAATATACTTAATTCTGACTTTAAAAAGTTAAACAGGTAAAACATGAGCTAAATAATCATACTTACATTGTATCAGTTAACAATCACACTCCAATCCATACTCTGGCCAACTTTTTTTTTTACTATTTTATAACATTTTATTGGCCAAACCATCAAGATTAAATGATGACAAAAAAGAATCAGCCCTATTGGAAACCTTTTAGAGATTTTTGACAAAAAAAAATTAGAATTTTCTCACTTTTTAGACATTAATATACTAAAATTCTCACTTAAAAAATTAAACATTAGCTAAAATAATGCTTACATGTATTACATCAATTAGCAATCACATTTCAATCCGTATTCTGCTAAACATTTTTACCGTTTTGTTTACCAAATCATCTACATTGTTTGGACACAGAAAGAATCAGCCATAAATGTTAGTTCAGGTCTGGGCACTTTTTGGAAACTATTATACTTAATTCTGACATAAAACATGAAGCAGGTAAAACATGAGCTGAAATAATCCTTATTTGCATTGTATCAATTAAGAATCACACTCCAATCCATACTGGAGTCAACATTTTGACTGTTTTAGAACATTTTATTGACCAAACTCTTTAGCTTGATTTATGACAAAAACGACCAGCCCTACTAGATACCTTTAGGGGATTTTTGACAAAACAAAAAATGTCAGACTCTGAATTTTCTCACCTTTAAGACATTAATATACTGCATTCTGACTTAACAATTAAACAAACAGGTCAAACATGAAGCCTTAGATAAAACAACCCTTCTTAGCGTCACACCCTCTGTTCCCTGACTCGGTCCCAGCACTAAGAAAATCTGCACTGCGTACAAAAAAAAAAATCCAACCTAAATTGAAAATAAAATAAACACTTAACAATTCATTCTGTGCTATTTTTCAATGTGAGTGAGTGAGTAACGGGTGACCGGCTGCTTCAGCCAATGATGCAATTCACATACGTATTTACACGGCTAATCAACGTCATTGACAGACGTCCTTATCAGGGGCAGATCCAGATTAATTTTAGTGGGGGGGCATAGGGGGGTGCAACACATATTTTTTGTAGGAAAAAATGAAAGCTGCAATCGACCTCTCGCTTTTACAAAGTATTTTTCATGTTTGTTTTGGTTCTTTAACCCAATAGGAAAGCTGTATATGAACTTTTCAAACATTCAAATTATGATGCATTTGTTTCCTTGTTTATGTGAATTACAGCATCATCAGCTGCAGCATCTGCCTGTAGTGTAAAACTGGTAGCTCAACGACAGAATCCTGAGGGATATTAAGAGACAAATATTGTGCAAGAACAGCACTATTTCCACTTCTTAGAATGTTTGCTGACAATTATCACAGCGAAAATACGAAATAATATTCTGTACTTTTAGCAGCTAGTTCTCAGCTACAAACCATAAACATCAGGGTTCTGTATGCTAATCAGTCTAAATCAAAATGAGTACTACCCAATACACAGTGAACAACAACAATCTGTACCCTTGATCTGTGGTAAAATAATCTGAATTGTTCTGTGCTGTAATGTAAATTTTAAAATACAGTAAGTAGCACTCTGTACATTTAACAGTAAACCTGAGAACAATAATAAACAGTAACAATACTCCATATTCTTAAGTCATTTAATAGTGCACAGCTCAGCAAACATCATAGTGTTCTGCACGGAAATCACAAAAAGCTGCTCTCATCTTTCACAGTGAGCAGATGTTCTTGTGTTGCAGGTCCATGGTCCAGACGTGGACATTGAACAGACCGGGGGGGTCTGGCACCGTCTTCTTCCTAGAGCACCTCCTCTTTTTGCATTTCTCATATGGGATGGAAATAAAGTAACGCTGGTTTAGCACGAAACTGCACAGTGGTTAGCACTTTCGCCTTGCAGCAAGAAGATCCCCGGTTCAAATCCCGGCCTGGGATCTTTCTGCATGGAGTTTGCATGTTCTCCCTGTGCATGTGTGGGTTTTCTCCGGGTACTCCGGCTTCCTCCCACAGTCCAAAAATATGCTGAGGTTAATTGGTTACTCTAAATTGCCCGTAGGTGTGAATGTGAGTGTGATTGTGTGTCTGTATATGTAGCCCTGTGACAGACTGGTGACCTGTCCAGGGTGTCCCCTGCCTTCGCCCGAGTCAGCTGGGATAGACTCCAGCACCCCCCGCAACCCTAGTGAGGATAAAGCGGTGTATAGAGGATGGATGGACACTGAATTACAAGACAAGGCTAGAATTACATGACCTTAATAGTAATAGGTCGTGATCTAAAGCGGGCCGGTCTGAGGGCTGAAAATGAGTCCCATTCTGGCAGCTTAAACAGGGGGGCCAATAATTCTGGAGGACACTGTAAATAATCCTTCTTTGCATCACATCAATTATCAGTCACACTCCAATCCATAATGTTATCAATATTTATAACACTTTATTGACCAAGTGATCAAGATTAATTGATTATAGAAGAATCAGCCCTTTGGGGATTTTTTACAAAGCAAAAAAAATAATGTTAGTCAAGATATTGTCACTTTTTGGACATTAATATACTTCATTCTGACTTTAAACATGAAGCCTGAGGTATAATAATCCTCTGGTATGATCAATCACACTCCAACCCACCTAGTTAGGACACAGTGAAAGCAGCATTTCTGTCTCTGTCCCCTCTCTGCTGTCTCTCTCAGCGAGGCTCACTGTGTGACTGGTGATGAGTGGGCGAGTTGGTGAAACATCATTAAGAGACTATGCTGCTCCATACAAGAGAGAGAGAGAGAGATATGGCACTGCGGGCCACTACCACCGAGACTCCCTGTTGCCATAGTAACAGGCTGCAGAATTTCGTGTTGATGCTCGATTGACGGGTTTTCGTCTAAACACCCGTTATACGTGTTCTCCCCTACTCCTTCCCCCGCCCCCCGACAAAGGTCCACGACCCGTCTTCCACCTGAGTCACCTGGACGTCGCCGGCAAATTGCACAGCAGAGATGCTCGTTACCTCCTCTGCTAGCAGCCGATCTCTAAAGCAAACAGAGCCTGAATAAAGTCAATCACAGCTGGCTGGGGGACGTCTGCGCTGTCACTGCAGGAGAAGAGACGCGAGAGCGACGGCTGCCAGCATGGATATTACAAGATGACTCATCATCGTGGGCTACAAATCCGCCCAAGCACACTCACCGGGGTTCACCAGGTTTGGTAAAACACCTCTGCGGAAGACGACTTGTTTAAAGAACAGAGCTGTGGGCATCAGGGAGCAGCAAACGGTTGAGATCTCAGGGTGATACATTTTGAATTTAAGGGGGAGAAATTGCCAGCGTTTCTCCTTGATAACCTGATCTGTGTTCATTTATTATTAAAACACAGCATGAGTGTTTCAGCCTTCATCACCTCACAGCTCATCTTCAGCACACTGGGGATTAATGAATTGTGTGTGAAGGAAAAATGACTACCTTTCCCCTTATTGAGGTATTTCCTCGCAGCTGAAGACACCCCAGAGTATCATACAGGTTGCATCAGTCAACTACAGCCCCCTAAATCAAGTTGTAGAATCTTTAGATCGCCTCAAATGATCCTGTTCCCATTTGCTTCTCCCAGAATGAGGCTGGGAGCATTCAGGCCTTCTGTCCCCAATATGTCCCTGAGAAAGGCAGATGCTGAGAAAGAAGATGCATAAAAAAACAGGAAAAACATGACTTGGTTATGATTAGATATGCTAGTTGACATTCATGAGCCGACAAGTTGTCTCCATAATGAGCTGTAATCTAAATATGGAATTCTTCCCAACTTCTTATATACTCGATGTTTCAGAGAATCCTAAGAATTGGTGCTGCCAGTGTTCACATTGCTGCGTTGCTCGTTGTATCACTTCTCCTGATATCAGTAAATCTTTTTCTCAACTTAAGCCATCTGAGTCTCCAGAGTGTCTCTAAATCTACCTTCTCATTCACCTCGACATCGCAGAGTTCCCTAATGTTGTGCAAACCATTTAATGCTGGGTTTTTTTTAGCATAATACATTCCAGCCTTGTTTTTTTCAGAGGTTCAGGTGTCACAGGTTCAGCGGTCATGTTTGCTCTAAACATCAACAATAAAGCGTCACCAGGCTTATATAGGATCTCCCAATGAACAGAAGCAGAGTGCTGTAATCATGGAGTAATTCCATAACTAAATGGAAGCATTTATTGACTAAAAAATTAATCTGACATACGTAATTTGTCACGTCTTTTGTTATGGCATCATACAGGAAGGAATAACGGATCATTTTAGAAATTGCACCCAAATTAAGCGCAACACATTCACGCACACAAAAGGACAAAACAGACACATGGCGAAGCATCAAACAGCCTCTAATACAGACAAGACTGTAAATAATTAACACTTCTGCTCTTCACAGCACAAATCCTCCTTTGTTAAGTAATAAAATGCATGGAAAATCCAAAAGTGAGTTTGCTGTAGCTCTTGTTGGGCTAAATTAAACAAGTGTTCAGCTGGAGTTACATTCAGAATGAGCTGAGACTCAGCAATGTGAGCAAAATGAGAATCTGTAGTGTAGTCGCTTCAGCTCGCAGCATCGGCTTCCCCTGCTGTGTGACGGTCTCACAAAAGGCCTCCAGACACAGAGTTGGGAGGATTTCAATCATTGACACACTGTACTACAGTACTACTGCTTGGCTTTGCCTTTTAAAACACAGCGCCTCATTCACTCCGTTTTGGGATTTCTGCAAACCAAAAAGTGCTTCAGAGGAGCCTGAATCCTGATTCCTCCACTCACTGGGTAGTTGGCCTGGAGCGGTTCTGGATGCATTACAGCATCTCAGGGCTACTCTGAAAACACCAATAGGATTACCACGCGACAACTTCAGCAAACTGCACTGTTTAAGTCAGGAGAGGCGTAATCCCGTCAAAGAAGCGGCTTTTCGGTGAAAATTTGGCAGCGGCGTAAGCTGTAGATCACAACCGTGACGGAAACAGAATGGGGGGGGTAATAAGAGAACAGCTCGATGGACGTGTTTGCTCTCAGCTGTCCCAGTCTACGCTGTGATTCTCCTCATCACCTCTGTCCTCGTCGTCTGAGTCAGCTGACACCTTCTTCATCCTCATCATGGCAGCTTTGATGCTTCGCTCCAGCTCGTTGTCGTTGCTCTGGACTTCAGCTCGAGCAGGAACCACCTACAGAAGTCAATTTAATATCAATCAGTCTCCTCCGTCACCTCCTGCTGCTTCAAACATGTATTCAGTAGAAAAATCAACACACCGTTGTTGTGTTTTTTTCCAGGAGACATTTTGAAGCAGCAATGTAACTAACAACATTAGCAGCAGCTCTGATCCATGTAGGTGTTCCATTAAGCCACGCCACTACAGCACTCTGCCAACTGGAACAACTAAATGGATTCCAGTCATTACTAAAGTTATTATTTATATGTAGCTGTGTCTGCTGCTGTCTGTCAGGGCAACTCTTTTTAGTTCAGTTATGCGCTGCTATCCACAGAGTCACCTCAAACTCTGATCTGTGATCAACTGTAATAAAATTAAAAGGTTTAGACGTTCACATCACTGTCGGAAAATGCTGCGTTCACATCATGCAGGAGGAAAACTAGGATTCTAACTTGTGATGGGATCTGCCAGTCTTCTTGTGTGGCTGCTTTTAACTCATTACTCATTCCAGATGTTTTTAAATCCCTCGCTTGTCATCAAAGGACTCATCTGTGTGTATCAGAGCTACAGATTTAGTTTTTTTTGCAATGAAATTAATCATTTTCTTTGCTAAGGAGCAATTCTCCACTGTTGTATCTTCTAGATTGTGCAGATCTGTGAAGCGCTTGCTTCTATCTCCACTCACTCCAAACCATTTGCTGCAGCTCGAGCACACCCGCCCACCTAAAACTGTGCTTAAAAGCTATAAAGCTACTGTACAGTACGGCAGGTTGTAACACTGGAGTGATTCTGCCATACAAGTTCACACTGGAACCCATTTCTGAATAATGACACAAAGCACCGCCCTGGAAGTACAAGACTGGTTCCTTTGTCTTTTTAGTGTATAAATCTCTTAAAGTCTGTCATTTGTGTGCTGTAATTTCAGATGCTAATGCTCATTTTGCCGTTGACTGTTTATTTTGCTCTTTTAACATATACAGACAAACTAAAAAAAAACTTAATTTTAATGGATGGAGGACACTAACAAAACAACATTGAGAGGAAAACAGTACATTTGCTCAAAGAACCCCTTAAACCAAGGAAGCAAACTGCTAAAAACACCAAGAACACCTACCATCCAGGAAAGTAATTTATAGAAAATGTAGCAGAACTAAGTGATGGCTGTTTAGCTGCACAGTTGATTGTGTGATGGTTTAAATGCCACTCTTCAATGTCGCACTAAATCTGACAGTGTTTAGTTAACAGAATATTTTGACAGAGAACATGGGAAGTCCATGTTCACTTGCTTTTGCCAACACTTCTGCTCAGATGCTCAAAGCTTTCGTTAAGCCTAACTTGCCTGTTTGTAATTACTACCTGGATGTTGGCAATAAAACAATTTTCAGGTGGGAAACTGGCGATTACTCCATTACTATGTGAATACAACAAAGGCACAGGTGGAAGTAAACAATAAATGCTGGCTGAACTGCATTTTTTTTCCTGGTTTTGTGCTCGTTTGCTCCGTCATGTTTTATTGGGGCACAGAGTCACTGCTAATGTCGCTAATAACTTGTGCTTTTCTCTGCTGATGAGTCAAAATGTCTGCTGTTTAAAAAAGCATACTTGATTCTTTGTTTCTGTCTTTGATTGTTGTACGGGCATAGATTGGCAACAAATGATGATAAACTGGTCTGTAGAAGATGCTTTTCTGGCAGATAATGTTTCCAATTTGCCATAAATGCTGTCAGGAACACATAATTCCCTACAGACGCCATGCTTTCAGATGTTTTCAGGGAAGACTATACAACACAACCTATTAAAAGAAATGCAGATGAGTGGCAAATGCGTCCTTTGATTTGTCATTTATATTACAAGCATATACAGCATCACACAGAGATGAACTTCGGCTGATTAAACTAGAAAAACAAACGTCGTTATTCCGTTTTGCCAGTGAACTTAGTCTGACTCACTGAACATTTGCCTCATTTTTCTTTTAAACTGAATTTGGCCTCATTCCACATTATGAAATCCCATAAATCCCATAAACCACCAACAGTAAAATCAATCTCGTCTTGTATGAAAAGAAAGAGGCAGGTCATAGATCTGCTGCCGTCAAGAAATCCGATGAAAAGACCAAAACATACAAAGCATCGATCTGTCTCCTAATACTTTCAGGCTTCTCCACAGTGTGTGGCTGAAAAAACCCCAAGGCCGCCGCTCTCTGCTGAAGACGGAAACCTTCAAAAACAGGTCACAAATACATACTTACATATTTAAAAAAGGCTCTATCAATTTAAAAGGAGCAAACAGTGCATTTGTTGCAGTCAATGTAGAGATGTGAATTAGTACTTCAGTGCAGCCAAACACTGATGTTCTTATTTTTAACGGAGATTTGCCCAAGAGAGACACTGCGAAGGGTTTTTTTTATAGCCGAGAAATCAACTTATCAGTGCTCTCGGGTGGACAAACTATGTAACGGCTCCGCAGTTTCAAAATTACCCTGCAACTTCTTGCTGCAATACGCTAATACTGGTCGGTATATTTCCAGCTCACCTTCTTCAGAGTGACTCCCTGTCGGATGGCCGACATCAGGCTGCTCCTTGGATCCTCAGCAGGGCTTGCAGTTTTGGCGGCGGGAACCTTTCGAAGCTTAATCTGTCCACGCTGCAATGACGCCAACACTTCATCCATTGTTCCTACAGCAATGACACAATAAATGACAACACATTTGTACGACAGAAGAAGCTGCACTGGATGTAAAAATACAAAACACCTCGTCTGTTTTTAGAGCTTTACTTTTACTGCTGATAAAGGCTCTAAAAATTCCACCGAGTGCACAAAGCTTTCCAAACTTTTTAATGGTGCACCAAACATTGCTAAAAACAGCTTCCTTTGAATGACCTCCATTTCGTACAAGCCCATAAAACGGAAGCCGTGTTGGACGTTACCGTCTCCCTGGAGCTGAGCGTGTACATCAGCAGGACCACAACTGAGGTAAAATGCCTCCTCTGGCCTCATGGGAGAAGTTGGGAATTTAGGACAGAACACCATGTGCAGGCACACAAACACACACACACTTCTCTCTGGAACAAACACACACAACCTCCCCTGCAGTCGAACAAATGCGCACATACATCCTCATATTTGGAGCTGAATTTCATCGTGTGTGTTTCAGTCTCACCTATATTTTGTGTCAGCATGTTCTTGGCAGGAAAAGGAGGGACTTCTTTTTCACTGAGAGGCATCGGCGTGTCCTCAGAGGAAGCTTGGACAAGAGGAGGAGGAGGAGGTATGGCGGGAGGCAGCGGTGGGGGAGGTGGAGGAGGTGGTGGTGGTGGAGGAGGAGGAGGAGGAGCAGCAGCAGCAGTGCAGGCGGTTGCTGGAGGTGGCGGCGCAGAATAGATTTGGACAGGGATGTCTTTAGGCTGCTGCTTTTTGGGTGTTTTCTTGCTTCTGGGTGCAGGACGAGTGGAGGAAGGTCCTACGGGGGCAGGAGACGGGCTGAGGCTGATGATGGACAACGGCTGGGAGGGACAAGACACTTCTGAAGACGACACTCTGGACTGAGGGGTCTTCAGGATGTACTGGCCCTGTCGCTTCTTGAAAAGCAAAGCAGAAGAGGGAGAAGAATCGGCTTTACAAGCAGGGACATTATCTAGTCTGATGTTCTAACAGTGACCACGAGAAGACAGGACGCCTTCACGACTGTCTGATGATATTCCGTTTTAAACAGGTCTTACATTGAGATTAAAATAAAGTAGCAGAAGGAAGGAACAAACACACACACACACACAACAAAAACACAGCTAATGATGCAGACAGGAGGTAAATCCTCCTGGTCTTCTGCTTCAGTGGGATGATCTTCTACAAACTCCAAAGAAAACAGAAACAGTTCATAAAATTGATTAGCTGATAAAACAACCTCAACACAAAAGGCAGCTGAGGAGCTGTTCTGAGCTGGAATGCACCAGCTGCTCTCAATCCATCAGCAAATTTGTTTCTAAAGCCATTTTTAAGTTCTTAGCGGCTTCTAGCTTGCTTCCAACTATTGATTTCTTAAATCTGATTGCAGCGTTACCACTCGAGAGAGGTCTCAGATAAAGATCCATGACTCAGTTAATGTGTAATACCGGTTGCTAGGAAACATTCGCAGTGTTGTCCAGACAAAACGCAATGAAATATGTAAACAGCAAGAGCGAGAACAAAAACATTCCCTATTTATGATATGGCATAACACGCTGCATTCACTGCCCCCGGTTTAATTTAAACATCTAAATTCAAAGTGAAAACTACAGATGTGGAAATAAGGAAATGTTATATTTACTGCTCACTATTCACGATATTGACACAATACTGAAAGCCCCTTTTATAGAAAGAAGTGAACGAGTGAATAAGGGAGGGATTTTGAACAAAATGTAACAGGGTGTAGGTTAACTTCTTACAAAGTAACAGATTTTTTATAAGCATCATGCCGTTTCTTTACATCAAATAGTAACAATTCAACTGTTTCTTCCCACAAGGAAACAATTTCTAGCATGCTAGTTACATATTTATTCCAAAAAATCCAGACAAATAGATGTATCAGTCAGTAAAGTTATTTTTTCCTGAGCTGCCATGCATTCTTTTGACAAAACGCTCATTTTAACAGCCATGACAGTCACATAAATCCACTCAGTCACATCCAACAGCTACGCAAGCAGCTCTCTGAGCTGAGCTAAACGCATACGTCAGCATGACAGCATCTTCATAACGACAACGCTAACATGCTGATGTTAAGCAGGTGTAACGTTTCCCAAGATCACAACTGCAGTTTAGGGAGTTCTTATCTGCTAATTATCAATAAACACATGAAAATATCATTAGTTCTATGAGCATATTGAAATGCTGCTCTCATTAAAACACTGATGAAAAAATTTGGGGAGAGATATCAGAGTTCATCCTCGGGGGACACCAGGACAGCGACGTCTCAAGCTTTTAACATCACTTGCTGCTAAAAAAATGCTGAGTGTTTAGCATCAGTTGAATCCCTTCTGCTAACAGCCTTTACACCGACTTTTCTTCTCCTGTAGAGCTCAAGTCCTGTATGCACTAAGAAGACAGCTCACTGCTAAAAAAACCTTTGATCATCAGAGTTTCTCCTGATGCGAGGGTCGAGTAGTTAATAGCTGAGTATTAATTTTGAGGCGAACTGTGAAATTAAGAGGCTAAGACGCAGGAGCCTCTGGGGTTTTATTTACTGATGTGGAGGCCGAGTGGAGGCACTGACCTCTCTGAAGGATCGTAATCTGCTCAGAGTCTTCTCTCGCTCCTGGTCCACCCACTCCTTCCTCCTCTGCTCCTCCTCTTTCCTCTTCTCTCGTTTCTGCAGACAACAGAGGGAGACAGTGAGTGCTATTGGAGAGAAAAGAATTGGATCCGGTTTCATTTGCTGGTGCGGGAGCATCTCTGTGGGTTGTGTCGTTGCTGTGGTGACGTACCAGGTGGACCTGATGATGCTGACTGAAGACTACGGAGCTCTGCTTGGCTGCCAGCTGCTTCTGCTCATGGGCCTCCATGCACTGATCCTAATGACACACACACAAAGCATCACTTGAAGACTGAAAAATACAATAAAAAAAACGCACTTGCAGTCAGAAATCAGTGAGTGCTGGAGCAAATCGGGCTTTAAACGTTGCGCCACTGAAACAAATTATGAGTTAATTAGAGGAGCATTCTTAAAATTTTCTATTGTTCTCTTTTTTAACTGTATTGTTAAATATTCATGCATGTGACTCTTGCTTCCTCTGGATTACTGTAGGTGACTTGTGGGAGCTTCTAAGTGGGGTATTCATCCCACTTTGCTGTCAAGTGTTTTTTTAAATCAGACAAAAGAGCATAAAGCCAGCAAGAGGAGAACATGCCAACTGCTTAACTTTCTGTATCACATTAAAATGTAACAGTATAGCAAAAAAAATTTAAACAGAGCAATTAGGACATGAGATTGATTATCTTTTATTATCATTTCAAATTATTTTCAACCTTTTTTTGACATTAAAAACCACACAAAGGAATCATTTTTAAAGAATGTCAGCAGTGTTCGCCCCCGCACCTTTTTGTTGCGTAGATATGCTCGCCGGGCACAGATGTTGCCTCGCTTGGTCTCCAGGGTCTGTAGGCGTCTCTTGAGCTGAGTGACGGCTGGAGAGTTTGCTTGCTGAATACCTGTGTGGACCATGCTCTGCAGCTCCTCTGGATCCTCGCACACATCATAGTACACCACCTCCTCCTTCAGTTCTGAAACACAAATGCAGTCCAGTCACTCTTTAAATCAGCTTCTCTGTTGTCACCACAGATTCTGAACAGCGTAAACCTGAACTGTGTGCTATATGTAACCTATTTAAAGCCAAAATTCACACAAAGCAGCTCGCAGCATGACCCGGGTCTCTCTTTGATGTCGGCTCCAGTCGTGCAGGTTACATGAAATCTGATTGTTTCCTGTTTTAGTCGCAAACATACTGTAGCTCTGAAGCAACACGTCAACAAGAAATCTAGTTTCCTATATTAGGTTAAGAGGAATCTCATTAACAAAAGTAAATTACTGCAATAATAAAAACCAATTCCTGGGCCACTTACGCAGGTCTTTAATACGCTCTGCACGACTAAGAAAGCGTCAGAAACCTGTTGTTGCAGCTGTAAAAATGTCATTACTGACCAGCTGTATATTATCTGGAGTGTTTGTAGTAATACAACTAGTGCAGATTTAGTACATTAAATATTATATTGTCTTGTGTTCTATTATTTGTTACCTCAGTATCATTGCCAGCATTGCGTTTTATTTTTCGACTCGTGTTATTTTAGCTGACTTATTTTATTTCAGTAATATATTGTACTTATATCCTTTTCTGCCAGCGACTGCATTTCTTATGTCATGTCTGAGCAATATCTGCAACAAGAACTTCCTCTGGGATTAATAAAGTTTCATCTTTTGTTATATATTCCTCTTGTTTATGCTTGTCTAAATTGATGACATTTTTGTGCATATGAATTATTTTTATATGCTTACAAGAAACAAAGTGGACCTGCTTATCATCCTGAGTCTCTGCAACAACCAGAAGTTCATTTCTAAAGAAATAATTCACATGTTCTGACTCTGTGCTGATTTGCTCGCTGCGTATTTTATTTCCATTACAGACTTCCAACTCTTTTGACAGGCTCCATAAACTCAGGAGCCTCCTTTAATTTGCAAGATGTCATATTTTTCACCGTCCTCCCACCGACTTTGCTGAGCAGTTACTCTTAGAAGACACATTCCTGCTTTTTACGTGGGAAAATAAGAGTTTAAAGAAACCCAGAACCAAAGTTGCCACAGACACCGACGGCGTGTACAGACACACACACCTTAGAAACAAACATCCCTTGTCCCATGAGGAGCAATTAAGGAAACATTTACATGAACAAAATACAGTATTTCCCCAAAGTAAACCCTTTACACAAAACGCTGAGTGACCAGAGTAACAGAAGCCCCTTCATGTAGAGGCGTGTAGCGCTGTATGATTGTAATCTACACCGTGTTGAATGGGCTCTGTGGTTTGCGTAGTGAAGTGTTGCACTATTCTGTTAAAATTGTGGCTCATAGGAAGAGGATAAAATATTACAGACACATTTTAAGGTTATGAAGTCAATAAAACACTATCGTATGTTGTAATTTGCGGAGTCATAATTTAAAAAAAACACACAGGTAAGCATTTTAAAGGTTCCGTTATCCAAATTAAAAATGGGAAAATCTACCAGGGGCGATCAAACTGTGGGGCGTGACTCTGCAGGAGGTTGCAGAGCGGTTTGTGGGTGAAGAGATGTGAAGCAAGCACGCTGCATGAGCTGAATATGGAAGTTATTGTAGCGTGGTCCATTGTTTTGGCCTGTTTGTTAACAGTAGAAGCAGCATCAGTGGCTAAAAGATGCAGCTCAGAGGTGATTAAAGAACTCTAAAATCATTAATTCTCCCAATTTTCATCAGAATTGTTCCTCTGAGGCTCTTAGTGGAGTTAAATTTGAACACACAGCCATGAAAGACATAATTTTAGTATCAATGTTGCTTAGAAAAACATCTACATTTCAGAAAGAAAAATGAAGCTCCTTGCACCTCCAGCGCTTGGCTGAAAATAATCAATTTGTTTTAACATTTTCGTCGATATTAAAGCAATCCAGTGATAGCCATCTGTACACTAGAGAATATAGAGCAAATAAGAAACGCTAATAGCTAGTTTTGTATCTTTTAATGGTGCCAATTTGTCAAAATGTGGACATGCAAAACAAATAAATAAATAAATAGATGCTCAAGCGGTGGCCAGAACCTTTAGTATGCTAGAATTAATTTCAGGGCTTTTATACTGCAAAGTGTTCCTCTGTTCAAGGGTTTCAATTTTCACATTTTCATTCACTCCATTAATTAAAAAACAATGGCTGAGACGGTCTTACCTGTGAGGACCTGTACACTTTAATGACAGTTTCACAAGGTGACACAGCCGTTGTCTCTGCTCGGGTATTCAGTTGTTAAAGGCATTAGAGGAGATTTAATTTCCTACGACTTTGAACGTAGCATGCGCACATACAACCTCTCCCTCACCCCCCTCTAACCTCCCCCCTCTTAACATTTACGAAGAAACGCCCCCCTCCAGAAACTTGCGTAGCACTCGTGAAGTTGTCTTTTACGGCTGGGTCCCCCTGGATCTTTATCTGCCATTATGTAAAAAAGATGAGCAAAACAAGTCTCCAGCTATAAACTACGAAGCTATACCAAAGCAACACATACAGAAAACACGTAAGTCCAAGGCGTACGTAATCTACGTAACTAGGCCTGAGCCGGATGATTTTTGATTGACAGGAAAGGGAGCAAACCAAACGCCTCGGTCCGAGCGCGTTGATTGGCTGATGTTTTTCAGGTCCTGCCATGTCCACAGTTATTTTTTTAGAAACCATACATACAAGTTCACTAAAGGTCAGTATATTCATTTTATGTGAATTAGACAAATTAAACAAAAAAAAACATCCTCTATAATGCCTTTAAAGCTTCTGGTACATTGATGATATGTAAAAGGATGTGTTTTTTATTTATCTTTACGTTAATGTTGCTTAAGTGTTTTCAAGTGTAATGTGAAAGTAAAGTACCATCTCTCACAGTAATTTGATTCTGCTTACAAGTTTCAAACTCCCTCTAAGCAGCTGCAGCCTCCACATCTACTGTTCAGTAATTCTATTTAAACGCATTCTCAGCGTACCTTTAATCTGCCGTCGTAAGGTGTCTATCTGAGCCACCAGCAGCTGCTCCTCGTTCTTCAGGATCTCAAACTTGGCGTCATATAGTTCTAGCTGGATTTCATAGAACTGCAGTTCCAGCTGGTCCACTGTGTCCGGCTGCTTCTGGCTGTCCTCAAACGCAGACCTGGAATCACTTCTCTGGCTCTGGTTGTTACCCGACAGGCTCCCGAGCTGCCCCGCAAAACACAGAACAATGTAGAGTCAGCCCCATTGAAGGATAAAACCGGTGGCATAGCAAAAGAGCAGCCTGTTATGTACATACTGTGGATACTTCTTGGCACGGTTGCTACTGAACGCAACACTTTCTGACAGCCGAGACGAATTCTGGATGAAAGAGTGTCCTTGAGCATGATGAGCAAAATAGGTTTTGCTCTCAACGACATTACCAGGTGAAAAAACTGAAACCGAATCTGATAAAAAATAAAGGGTTTGTGATAGATGAAACGTTTCAGGGGAGTATTAATCTCTGTAGACTTTCACACTGTGATGAAATGAGCTGAAACCAGCAGCTACCTGTAAGTATGCGTGATATAGATAGGTAATGAGGTGCCACACTGAAGGAAAACGCATGTCCTTAAATGCTCGGAATTGTGTGACACATCAGCACACACACTGTCTAGATGTGACATAAGAGCTGCAGAGATTGAGGTGATACAAACAACACACACTAAATGCAAAGGTGTCCCGCTGTGCACCCAACAGTTAAGAGTTACGTTGACACCAGTGCAAGAGTTTGCGTAGGAGCGGCTCACTGATCTCATTAAGAACACACTCACACAGCTGTCAATGTAAAGCTCACGTTGATTTCACAGTGCTGGATACTGCCAGGATCTTCAACCCTGATTTTTAAAAAGCCTAATCGGATGAATAATGCAGCCACATGAAGGCGAAGGTGCTCAGAGTGTTCTCTTCTCTTCGAAAATCTCAAAATGCACAGCGTGAATCTCTACAGCAGCTAGCAGTTCGCAGTAGTTTTACCAAAATACTGTGATCCCGACATTAGAAATAAACCCCATGGAGCCACGGATATGCATATAGCGTTCACGCTTTAAGCACGTGCACACACACACACAGACAGACTCACTTATTCATGCATGCAGGTTTTTGGGGGTGTATCGAGGGGATTCTCTGTGTTTTTAGAGAGGCTTTATAAATAGATCAAAGGACGATAGCAGCCAGAGATTCGCATCAGACTGGAATACCAAGTGAAAGATACACGAGAGCAAGCAGACACTGTGTCACATCTCTACAGAGTCACAAGCACTACAAAAGCTGCCCTGGCCTTGGCACTGAAACAAAGCCATGAATGAAAACTAAAGCCTTACAACTGTGTCAGACTCCAACATGCTGTAACGACTAATTACAAGAACCACTAGAAAAGCTGTTAAATGTTAATGAAAAGACACAGAGACACACACACACACACCCTTTCTCTGATGCCGTCTTTCTTGCGGCTCAGGCACATCTCCGCAGCTCTCATGTGCTGCAGGGTTTCTTTGGCCAACAGGAAACGCAGCTTTTCCAGTCTGGGAGCCGCAGATGCCCAGGCAGCAGGTCCAAACCGACACTTATCCTCCTCCATCTGTTTTAACATACCTGGACATACACACAAGATTCTGCTTAGTCTGTTTGCATCACACAGAAGCACATATAGTCTGTGCTATCACGAGAGTAAAACCTTATTACGTTTTGGAGGGAAACACCAGGAGCTTATATGAGCGTTGTAGTGCATTTCTGATGGCATTGCTTCCACTTTGTAAACACTGTGTTGCTACCAGCTAACATTCACCACACAGGTTTAAATTCATCACTTTAAATCAAAGGCGCATCTGGATGCAAAAAACTTGCACAGATAGATAGATAGATAGATAGATAGATAGATAGATAGATAGATAGATAGATAGATAGATAGAGAGATTTATACAAAATATTTGCTTCTGAACATTATTTTCCCTCAAAGAAGGTGGAAATGCTCAAAATGCAGAAAAGACAGATGGCTACCAAAAAAGTAGGAATTTGATTTTATGCATGTGAAGAAAAGGCATTAAAATTTGTATTTATTTATTTTCCTCTGCAATTCATGAAAACTCAAAACTAAAGTGTCTCTTAACACTCTATTTCCCATGCCAGCAACAATATATAGGTTATTTGGACTTGTTGATTATTTGAATAGTAAATAATACCATCAATATGTTTTTTGTTTGCTGCTGCAGTTACATTTGTGACTCTGTTACGTATTTTACTCCAGTGTGACACACAAAAACACATTCATTACACCATCCAGGCACACATAAAAGGAATAAACACAGCAACTTATACCAGCCAGAGCCTTTGAAGTCTGTGTAAAGTAGGTGACAGTGATGTCCTGAATTGAGGCGACTGCGTCTTCTGCTTTCATTCTCCACTCCTCCGCCTCCTTCTCCAGAGCTGCAATCCTCCGAGGACCCAAGTCTTCAAACTCCAAAGACTTCTGCAGACAAGCGAGGTAAGCAAAGCAGTGGACACGTTTATACTGGCCGATTTAATGCTCACTTCTTACTCAGCAGCGACAAATGAAACAGCTTAAATGGAATCTTTAATGATCGCTGATTATTATAGAGTGTACATAGAAATATTGGATTTTCACTAACAAAGAAGGCTATAAGTTGGTTAATGCTACGTTCTGGGGCTCTAAATAAGTATTTGCATTAAATGAAGAAAAATCCACAAACTCTAACTCCTAATGAGCATATCCTCTGTATTTAAACATCAAAACAAACTGCAAACTGTACATACTACATGCAATCATTTACCACAACCTTAAAAAGAACAAGCTGTCTGTATTTACCAGGATCTCTAGTTTGTAAAGGCAGGCCAGCTCTCTCATGTCTCTGAATGGCTGCAGCAGGTACTGGAAGAAAGTGGTGGCAACAGTGACCAGGTCCTGGTAGGCCTCGTCTTCTTCTTCGTAAATGCTGTGCAGCGCAACCATTCGGTCAGCAGTGCTGTGACTCTGTAGCAGCTGCAAACATGGAAGACATAAACACCATCACCTGGGTTTATTCTGAGCCCACAGACTTTTTATACCTCGGATGACCTGGAAAATCACAGAAATCTAACATAACAGTCAGCATTAGTCCTTTCAGAATGTGGCTTGGGTGGGCTGAAGGCACTTCAAGATGCGGTTCTGTACCACAAGCATTCCTGGAGTCAGCTCTCTGACGCTGACCGCTGAGGTCAAACAAATTTGTCTCCTCAAATTTGGGTATTAACAAAACATTTCATATGAAACAGTTTCAAGAGATGACACCTTTAGACCACAGAGTTTGTTTGCCTCTAGGTGTGCTTGATAAACATTTGAAATGCTGTCAGTTACAGAACAAAATGCACGAAGTTGATGTAGCGTTTGAAAGATCCTAGATAGCAAAAAGAAATGTGGCTTCATCACATGGGATCAGTCTGTAGTCTGTAATAACCCGCCATCTTTCTGCATCAAAAGAACAATGGCTGCTTTTCCTTAAGATAAAAAGCAATTTCAATGCAACAACACCATAAACTACGCCTCACTTTCCAACACTGTCAACAAAACACAACAGGATTTTCATAAAGCTGTCATGAACTCAAGGACCGCTGTATCTGGTTGCAGTTTGAGGTGTTGCTGACTCTGTGTAAACTAACTGCATTATGTCTCAAATCTCAGAGCTTCAAAGGTGAAGCTGTTGTAGTGGCTGTCAGTTATCCCTCACCTCATTATTCACTGGTTAACAAACAACTACAGGGTCAAGTTACAGGTCTGTGTTGAAATCACTTGCAGAGGAAAAGGCGAAACCCTCAGGCTGGATTGCTGATAACGTTACGACATCTAAAGCTGTGATTGTAACAAACAAACAAACAGACGAGGTTTGCTGTGTCATGGTAGGCCTGCTTTTAGACCTACACCACCACTGCGTGGTGCTAGTCCTGCACATCACAGATGTAAACTTCAGAAAAATAATACTTCTTCTATGACACACAAAGAAAACAAGTGTAGAAGCAGAGAGGAAAACAGGAAACATTTCTGAGATTTTTAAAGTTCTGTTCAACAGAAAAAAACACCTGTAAGCTTTGAATAGAGCCTTTCTCTTTCAATGAAATTTTCTTTTAAATTTTGCTTTCAGTAGGTTTAGGTTGTTCTTGATGATCCTATTTCAGTTATTTGCATATATTATTTACATTATATGTCAGTGTAATGTGCAATATGCAATCTCATTTTCATGTGCAATAGTTCATTATCATGTATGATGTTACTTATTACCTTAATATCATTATTTTTTACTGTATTATTCTAGCCAAATCTGAGCATATTTACATTTCAGAAATGTATCATACTTTGGTCTTATTGCTTTTCCACTAAGCACTGCATTTCTTATCACATATCATTGTATCTGGCATGAGAATTTCCTCCAGGATTAAATGAGTTTAGTTTTAAAAACTGATTCAATAAGTGGCAGTGTTGTGTGACTCCATGTAAAACCGTCTATCGGGCTTCTCCTACAAAGAAATAACAGAATGAAATAAACTCCCCACTTAAAAACAACTGATTTTAAAGACTTTCCTAAAGAAACTAAAAAAAATGGATCCAGAGAAACCAAACCTGTCAGCACTGACAGTCCTTGAAATTACTTTTTCTAATCATGTAAATGTGAGAATGTGAGATCCTTCTTTTAAAATGTGATGTATTGCTTTTCCATCTTTACTTGCTTCTCTCTTGCCTGCTCCAAGAACTGCAGACACAAACTATCCAGTACTCTATAATCTGGCCCAGAGCATCTTTACCTTGTGTTTAATGCTCTACTGCACATGGTTCCTGTGAAATGGACTAATTAAATAAATAAGTCTTTACCCAACCTTGCTTTCAGCACATGCTTTTACTGCTGCCTGACTGATAACATGTGCAGGACTCTGATTTAACATTTTAAATGAATAAAACTAAACATCTGTATTATCTTTTGCTGTTTTTCAAATGTACAGATGAACCAAACAATGCAGGTTTATGCAATTAGAAAGTGAAAGTGAGAGAAATGAGGTTGACAAAACAGCTTTCGATATGATGCAGCGTTGCAGGACTGCTGTATTAAAGTTTTGCTAAGAGTGTAAATAATAAACTGTCATCTGCTGGGCAGTGACGTAGACCCCTGACGTCTTCCTCACCTGTCTCAGGTGACCTTTGGCCCTTGACATCTCCTCCTGCATGGTCTTCCTTTTGAACTCCTGCAGATTTTCAAAGTACTCCTCCACATCCCTCTCATCCTGGGTGAACAAGGTGTCCAGAACAATCTTTCTCCCGCAGATGTCGATGGCTGTGCTGAAATATTTCTCCAGTTTTCTACACGGAGTGTCAAAATCTCTCTCGTCGTCATCTTCGCCGCCGCCGCTGGTTCTCCGATTCAGGAAGAGCAAATCCCAAATGTTACCCTCCTCAAACTCTGATAAATCCGGGAAGCAGGCTCCCAGGACGTCTGCCACGCATGTGAAATGCTGGTGGATGTGTCTGAGGTCGCTGACGGAGAAGAGTCCAGCCCAGCTCATCTGAGGGTCGCCGCCGACAGGGATTTCTGCTTTGCGTTTCTGCCGTTGTAACGTCCGGTTGTGGCAGGTGACGGCGAACTTACACTCGATGACATTCCACTGGACGATGAAACCCAGCTTAAACGTCTCGTTCTCTTCGAATATGTTGCTCTTGACCGCGACCCAGCCCTCCAGACTGTCCAGCCGCTCATATTCCACGCTGTTCATCTTAAAAAGAACCGTTTGTCTGCGGCCTGCGACGAACTGTTGGCTCTGTTTACAACGTCCGCCATTTGCGTGACGTCAGGTGCCTTCACGGACCTCATAAATGGTCAGAACTATTGCCACAATACGCTAACTGTTATTTCACAGAATAATAAATCTACATTGTTATCACATTTACTGAAAATAAATATGGAGAAAAAGGCGCAAAAAACACAACTCTTGTAATTTTGTGACATTATTTAGTATAACACCCCTATATTTTGCTTATACGCAAATTCCTCTTCAATAATCGTCCTTTCAGTGCACACAAGCTCAGTATTGGTTGATTCTTACATCAAAGCAATCGCCACGAAAAGGGTTCAGCTTCTAGTTTTGCTTTCTCCTCGCAGATTGGTCATAATTTAGATATGTCTTCATAATAAAAAAAAAAAACGTTCGTATCACGAAATAGTCAAGTTTACATGTATTCTTGAAGGCATCATAGCGTCCCTGCCATTCCATTTAACTTTGACCTTTAAATCACATGCTCGGGGATTTCCACTTCCTAATATCAAAGCATTAAATAAATAATACCGAGACTGGCACTAATTAGAAGTTGTTTTTTCCTCACAGTGTAAACAGCAGTTTTTATTCTGACCAGTCTATGTTGTATGTTTTATTCAGTACAAAAAAAGCGAGTTTCCCTCTTGGATGTTTGGCATGTCTGTGACATTTGAGCATTTGAGTCCCATCTATTTTTGTCACAGCTCCTGCTTGAGGGTTGGACTCTTTACAGAGCTGCTTTGTCAGACACTACTTCTGGTTTTGACATGGTTGTTTAGAACTGACTGGCTTGCTGGATTATTAAGGTAAACTTGTTATTAGCTACTTATTAACAGATTGTTCTGCACAGGCAAGTTGAAGTATGAAAAGTGGAGTTTTGACATGCTGTTGTGTTTTTTCTGTTATATTGATGCAGTTTATTTGAAGGAATATTACTCTAAATGGTGATTGCTCCATATACTCATATAATTAAGAACAGAGAGGGCTGAAGTGAACTGATCTTATCTCAAAAACTGGAATCATACATGAGTTGTGACCTTCTGCAGTCACTGTCCTCATGGACCTGTATGAGATCAGAGGAGGCAGACTGGATGTGATTGCAGAGGAAGGTGAGCTGAGCAGAGAGTCGACCACCATGGAGACGTACAACGTGGCGGCAGGTAGCGGAGCGAGGACTGCTCGAGATGTTTCCACCTTCCAGAGGTTCTCCATCGGCACCAACGAGTCCCTTCGCTTTGAGCCCTGTGAGGCCAGCACTCCATCTCCCACTGGAGCAGAAGATGGATGTGGTGATGATGATGATGATGATGATGTGTTTAAGGAGGAAGACACTGAGGTGGGGGCACTAACACAGCTTCAGCACATCCTGGATGAATGAAACATTTCATGTTTTTCTTTTGGACTTCTTTTCACCCTTGTAGCCTTTAAAACACTTTTTAAATGAGAGACCTTTGTGGAAATGGTAAAATAATACAGAACAATCCCATCCAAAATGTAAGGATAAGCCTAACAAAACATGATGCAATACATTAAAACATTTACACATTTATTTCCATTGAGCTCTACTGGCCAACTTCTATAATATCACAGTTTTTATAGCCAAGTCCCAGAAGATGGAGCTGTCCACATGAATTCTTTTTATTATTATTATTTAACCAAAGCGCACACATGTGCACAAAGCCCCGACAACAAAGGCTGAATAATAGATTATGTTACTGGCTTGGATTAAAGACAGAAATGCTTGAAATATGACTTTCAGAGTGAGATCAACTCGATCAGGAATCGGCTGCAGGGGAAGGTTGTGGAGATGGAGAACTTTGCGGGTCATCTGGAGGAAATCTTTCTCACTGTGGAGGTAAAGCTCAAAAGTCTGGTTTAGTGAAATGGATGGAAGTTATTTTAAAGTCATGTTAGCATTTGGGAATACTTTTTTTCAAACTTAAAGACAGTTTTGTGCAACTTAAATAGTGTGTGTCAATCAAATGCATCCATTTCATTCATTGTCTCCCTTGACGTCATCATCTTGTCCTCATATCCACATGTTTGATGTATAAACCTCTAACTGTGTCATCCTTTGGAAAAATATCATCTGCACACTCCACAGTTGATCAAATTTTGAGGTAATTTCATAAATCTTCTTGGGAGTTGTGTGTTTTTCCAAAGGATGACGCACATATACTTCTGCCCAGCGCCTAGAACTCATCACACTTTTTGTAATATTCAAAAAACATCTGTAACTGCTCCATCTAACTGTCTGTACAGGAGAATTTTGGCCGTCAGGAGCAGCACTTGGAGCAGCACTACAACGACGTTTTACAGACGCTGTCTCAGAGATACGACGAGAGGGGGGCTGCACTGGAGGAGGAGAAGAAGAGCAAGTTGGAGGCTCTGTACAAGCAGCTGCTGGCTTGTGGCCGGGCGCTGGATTCCTCCAAGGAGCTCATCGAGTCGGCTCAGGAGGTCTACCGCAGCCAGGACAAGAGGCTTTTCCTCAAGGTGCTTTTCTTTAGCCCGTCATGAAAATGTTGCAGCTGTGATAAATGACTACTGGGGGTAATTTTGCCACCACAGCTCGAATGCAGGAAAACAAAAACATTGCGAATCTTATTGTGGGTATGAAATATTGATTATGCCTATATTTATTTACTTTGCGGTTCAATTGTTTGTTTTTTATTTACAGACAGTTATGCCCACTGTTAAGAGGTAAATATGATGCTGCTCAGTGAGTATGCATGGTGTGATTTAAAAAACTGTCCATGGCTAACATTGTGCTCGCAGGTGTTTTTTTCCTGCAGTTTCAGACTAAAGTTATTTGAGCAGACACATTCTGAGCATTTATTGGGACTTGAAAATGTCATTAAAGTTCTTACTTAAGGTAAGATAGTTTAATTTTCATCTTTCAAAAGGCCACAAAAAATGTCTGAAAGCTCAAGAAAACTGCAGATGTTTTCGGGCCTGACTGATTACATTTTTGCATGATCCTAATGGCATGACACAAGCTGCTTCCCCTTTGTGTGAATTCCCAGAATTCAGTGCTGGTTTCTCTGTTCTCTTTGCTACTACGCTAGGATCGAGGAGTACGCCAAAGAGGACCCTGACCTCACGTTGGCAACACGTCTTGAATTCAACACGCCACTCGCCGACCTGTCAGATGTCAAAACCATGATGGACTCCATCAACGTCGTTCCAGGTCTGATTCATAAACCTCTCACCCAGTTCAGCCGACACCCACTGACAGATGATGGTGTCAGTACGCAATTTTCTTGTCAACATTTGCCTTTGACACGTTGTGCTTTTGGACATTTTGATGACATCTGTGGTTTGGTGGTTGCCCAGAACCCACTAAACAGCGAATTATTAGTGGTTTTTCTACAGTGAGAGAACAGGCACACAGCACTGCTACTACCCATTTAATGATTCAAAGACTGTTCAGTCAGGAGCAACTGTTTAGGAGAATACAAGAACATTAACAGAAGTTAACAGAGAGATTATAGAGATTAGGATTAGACAAAAAAAATCTGTCACAAAATGCATCATCCAAATTGTGAATTTAGGGATAATTAGAGCACAAGGAAATAGTATAAAGTCCCTTATGCAAAAGGAAGAAAAAGGTAAACAAAGGACGGAATAATTAGGATATGGTAAATGAAAATTCAATTTCAGTCATTTGTCAGGGCTGACGAGAATCAAAATCAACAGAAGCACAAACATATTGGGCGTTAAACTTGACCTGAACCACATTAATAATGTTCCTTTGATGTAAAAACAGCTCCATCTGCCCCAGTAATCAACCCCCAGATGCCCAACTCTGCCACCCAGACGTCCCTGCGCGTTTGCTGGAGCTTGTTCTCTGATGACACGGTTGAGTACTACGAGCTTTACTACAGACCGGTGCTGGAGGACACGCCGGCAGACAGCACCTGTGCGCCACACGGTACGACTCACTCTGCATGATAACACCATCTACTGCCACGATCCCAGCTTTCTTTAACACGTTTTCATCAGAGCAGCCATAACAAAATCTGTGCTCGCTTGTTCAGAAAGCAAGGTAAAAGTGAAGGAGACCCACTGCACTGTGACAGATCTGCTGCCCAACGCTCAGTATGAGCTCTGGGTGACGGCGACCAACACCACCGGCATCAGCCCGGCCAGCGAGAAGGCCTTATACATGACAGGTAATAACTGCCTCACCGCTACAGCTACACGATTCAACTTGTGACAGCTGAAATAATTGTTTTGTTGTCCCACAATGTCTGCGGGAATCACTTTAACATGCACATGTTTGACACCCCTGGATTAAAGTGTAAATGCTCTCTCCCCAGTGCCGTCGCCTCCGGTGATCAAGCAGAGGGAGTGTACGAGCTGTCCAGAGGCCGCTCTGATCCGCTGGGACTCAGGAAACACCAACCCTGTGGACTCGTACACCGTGGAGCTCAGTGAGACGGAGACCGACGGCACAGAGAGCAGCATCACCGAGTGAGGACTGTGAGATTTACAGCAAGATCTCACTGTGCTTTCCTTGAAATTTCTTATCCCTTCTGTTAAAGAATTCAGTCACAGAGATAAAGGTAAAATAGCCGAGTAAAAACAGAAAAAAAGCTCCACTGGATACGCACGGCTTCAAAGATGCAGCACCCCATGATATTTGTCTTTACTGGCCTTTCCTTCTAATAAGGCTTCAGTACTTCCATAAACAAGTCTGTGTTAGTGCTTGCCTGGGATTTTCTGAGGTCTCATGGTTATAGAGTTGCTGAATCAAGACACACACTGTCCTAGAAAATCTATTCTTAGCTCCAGCTCCTGCAGCACCGTTAGCCTCAGACTGAATACTGTCCTCAGATTCGGGGTCATTTTCATTTTTCATCTGGTCACTTTTCAGAGAACAGACAAACCGTTTACTGGAAAAGTCTGGATATTTTTGCATGAGGTAACCAAAAGTGCCTCAACTAGTTAACCAGCCCCAATTAATGCAGCTCACATTGCAGAAGTTGTGAGACAAGATGTCATTTCAAGGCTTAACACTTTGGTAGAGGTATACAAATAAAAGCCACATTTGAAGTTGAATCATCCTGCTGTCTGATTGGTTAATCCCTCCAGGTCTATAGTGGCCGTTCCCAGCTGTCAGTGTCTGATCCAGCTGCAGGCAGGACGACGTTACCTCATCTCTGTGAGAGCGGTAAACATAGGCGGGCCCAGCGACAGGAGCGAAGTCATTACTGTTTCCACAACAGGTGAGAACCACCTCGGATCAGCCTGTTCACGGTGTTTTTGGTCAGGAGATCAAGTATTCAGATCGCGTATTTAATAAAAGCAGCAACAAATAGTTTATAAAGTATTAATATATTAGCTACAACATATATGTTAAATATCAAGAGTAAAAGTATTTGCACAAAAGAGCTTCTCTCAGTGTTATTTTACAGAATCTGTGATGGTTTTTGAGGTCTTTATATAGCACAAACAATAAGATTTATGTTTAGCACCTTTCAAAAACACATAATTTAGATGCAATAAAAAAATTAAATCAAGTGTTTTTTATTCAGGAAATTTAAGAAAACCGCTAAATATGGGATTGAGATGATATTGTGTTATTTGTATGGCACTAAAACCTGACAAAAATGATATAAAACATTCATTATTAGACTAAAATGCATATTAAGGCCGAAGCACTGCAGCATTATTATAGAGAATAATTTTACTAATGTAATAGTAAAAATAAGACTCTATGGTATTATAAATTTTAGAACTTAACTACATTATTAGAAATATTACTGCTGAGCCTTATTGCATTATTATGAAATGATTCAGACTAATTTAGAGCTAAAGTTATGACGCTACAAAAATATAAAGCACAACAAATTAGGATTACCTGGATCCTCTATCAGCTTTTATATTTTATTTTAATAAATGAAACAAAACACTCCTAGATGACTGTGGGAACATTGATGATTATTATCCTCCCCCTACTTTCTATTAGCCTGTACATTGCATACTGTGTAATTATTTTTTCCTCATTGCAGTATAAAAACATTCATGTTCAGCTAAGTTATTACTATGTTGTTGGATCTGTGACCCATCTGTCTATGGTACAGAGCTTTTTTTTTTTTCAAAGTCTTAATATGGGAAGCAACAAATTAAAGCTATTAAGTTATTACAGTGGTGTGAAACTAACTCCACTAGTACTTTGGGCACATTTGTAAGTTGTCTCACGATGCTTATTTACCTGTGCAGGTACATTCTTCCACCTCCTGGAGGACACTGCTCATCCCTGCCTGTCGATCTCTGAGGACGGCTTCACCATCTTCTACGGAGATGAGGAACTGCCTATAAGTGCTATGGCCTTAGATGACAACACTTTCTTTACTAGGTTGGGTGCACAGGAATAAATATCAACAATTTTGAGTTGTGTAGATATGTGACACTAGTGTATATATGTGTGCGCAGATGTGTGGCTGTTCTGGGGGATCTGATACCAGTGCGAGGAAGGCACTACTGGGAGGTGGAGGTGGATGACGGGACGGAGTTTCGTATCGGCATCGCATACGAGGACACAGAGAGGAACGCCTACCTCGGGGCCAACAGTAGCTCCTGGTGTATGAGACACATCCTCAGTCCAACCAGGTGACCGCATCAGACAGCATCACAGGATATTATTAACCCCAATGTTAAACCTTCTGTGTAGTTCAAAAACATAAACTGTTTTATCAGCATGAGGGTCAATATATAATTGGGGGACTTTCTGTAAAATAGCTAACATTTTTTCTGTTTTCAGGCCTAAAATCAACATGGCCGCCTACAACCAATCACCACATGGCATTTTCACACAAAGATTCTTCTAAATATTACATAGATAATTGAGTAAAACTGAAATTTATTTCTAAGGATATTGTAGTAAACCTTTTGACATGCCGTAAATCCACACTTGACTCACACACTACTTTATATTAAATAACTCAGAAAGCCTTGGAGTCTTCCAGTCTTTTCTTCAGGAGGAAATGACATCATGAGGAGCAGGTCATGTGATCTGGAATTAACACACTTCCTTGAGAGGTGTTTTTGTAATGGATAACTTAGCTGAAAGTGATTTCTCAGATACAATTAGTTATTTTCCATCTAAAATTTGATATATTGCCAAAAAATAAATATCTGTCATGATTATCTCAATAAAAACAATCATAACCATTTCTGAATAAGCTCATTTTATTATTGTTTAGCTAATTAGAAGGTGGTTATTAAACTGTGAAGATGATTCACTTGACATTTTAGTGATATCCAGTCTTTTGTGATTGTTTCCATAATAATTCTGGAATTTGTAGACATGATCATAAAAACATTTTTTTTTACTTTTTATTAAAAATGTATGCAAGATATAGCCCATGGACTTCAAAAGTCCCTCAATTATATATTGACCCGAGTGTTGAAAATTGCTCCTATACGTGATCTTGAGCAGATAAGTCTACACATTCATGGACAGACTACTTCTGTTTGGGGTTAAATGCAGAATTCAATATTTGTGACTGGAGGTGACAGAATTTTTTTTTTTACAAAATACTAAGTAGACAAAATGAAATACTGCTGGATCACAGAAATGTACTTATATGACATGCAAAGCCCATGTGACTTCTAACCTTAAAGTATTTACTTACTGTTGTTTTGACCGTGCTTCACAGTCATATCTGCATTTTATAACAGTCAAAAGTCTGCTTGTGGTGGAGGGGTTTCAACAAAACAAAGGGTTAAAATCCTCGGTTCACAGTCATTTGTTCAGATGTATTCATTCCCATATGTTGCACAAGCAGGGAAAAGCAAATGGCTTTTTACTTTTGCAGAACTACACAGACAAAGCGGATTTTTCAGCCCATCTGATACCAGAAATACCACGCTGATCCACTGAGGGACCGCTATTGCAGTTCATGGAAACCGGGCCAGGATTGTATTTTTGGCATTCAGAAATTTTCCTTTCCTAAGCAAAAAGAAAAAAGAAATTGTGCATCCGCTCTTTGGAAAACTGAGCCCATTGAAGGCAGAAAAAAAAAAAAAAGCCTGCAGTTGAATATCTGTTACTTTCTAAGCGTTTCCATGGCAACCCTTGTTGGAACAAAGCAGGACAGATGAATTATCACATTTAGCAAAATCATTCAGAGCGGCGTATCGCACAAGCGCCGAGTGTGGTTCCCATTGTGGGGCATCTTATTCTGCCTACGCGCAATTTAACAATCACGTTTTTCATTTTCTTTAATCCGCAGCCATTTGAAATCCTGCTGCTGGTTCATTATTCAGCATCTGCTTTTCTAATGGCTGACAGAGTGGGGAAATGATCCCAACAGGATGAGAGATAAAGCTTTATATTTAGAACCTCTCAGCTACACAAAATCAGAATGTTACCCTACTGTTTTCTTTGTTTGTTTTTTTTTAGGCATAAATATGAGTTTCTGCACAACGGTTGGAGTCCTGACTTGAGGATCACGGTGAACCCGGTGCGGATCGGAGTGGCACTCAACTACGACAGGGGCACTCTGTCCTTCTTTAACGTGAACTTGGAGCAGCACCTCCACACCTTCCAATGTAACTTCCAAAGTCACGTTCAACCCTGTTTTAGTCTGGACAACCCAGGAGCTCTTACTGTGCACAACGGCATAGAAGCTCCCGAGTATGCATTCATGTGACGCCACAAATCATCTCCATCGCAGTATTTACAGAAAATAAATCCTACAGCAAGTAGGACATTAAATAGATGTTTTAATACTTACCAAAATGCTGGATGACATCCCAGATATTAAAAACCTGGGCATTGTGAGCACCCATATTTATCAACAGTAACAAATGCAGCACCTTCACCAGAAAAAACTAAGTTAATTTCAGTTGTTTTTATTATAGTATTCCATGGGAACAGGCATACACCATTTTCCAAGATAAGAAAAGGTTTCACTGAATTGTACAATATGTATTTAAACTGCAGCAGTCCAGGTGTTGGTGTTCAAAAGGGGAAATAAGGGGCGTGATTTCGATTAACAAAAACTGCATTGAAAAAAAAAGAAATAAAAGTATTTCAAGAAAAACAAAATTAATTTGTAGTTATTATACAGTCGTATTCACATGTTTAAAAAGGAAAAGTCCACCCTGAATACTCCCACACTGTTCAAAGTGGCTACTGATGATGTGCTTTACTTTTCTGGATCCGTTTGGGTGAATGTTATTGTTAACAGATATTATTTCTAATATTGGGAAGTGCACACTTTAGATTCTAGAGTAAATAAATTAAAAAAACAAACAAAACAGAAATAATATCAGAGAGATCAACATTGCAGAAAAGAATTTTTTAGAATTTCCAAATGACACATTGCCTCAAGAAGTGTGGCATTTTAAGTCATGTGACTACAAACAAAAAAGCACAACAGCACTGAAGCAGTTGGCATCTATATTTCTATATTTACATTTAATAAAGGGGTAGGAACAAATTTAAATGAGCTCACCTTTAACTAAAACCAACACACATCTCGTGTCGGGGATTAAAGAAAGGTTTTCTGGGAGACGCATTAAAAAAAAAAACTAACTTAAACATAGTCATATAAAGCAAAAACTACAAAAGAGACAAGAAAACAAAAGCATATTTTTCTTAAGAGTCCAATGAAGCTACAAAACCTGGTCACAGTATTTCTTGCATGGTCAGACTGCTTATCAATCATGTACTTTAAGACTATGAACCTGCACTTTTTTGTATCTTTGCTGTCTTTGAAGCATTCAAATGGATTTCAGTACTTGAAGTATTACCAGAGATTTCAAAGAAGTGACCCAAAGAGCCTTATAGAGATGGATAAAAAAATCATATCAGCTTGGAAGAAAGAAAAATACATTTCATTTGGAAGCATATCAGTCAAAATATATTTGGTTTTTTTGTAGTAAATAGCATAAAACATGGCAAAACTGTATGGTAATATGAGGGTGGACTTTTCCTTCTATGTGGTTTAAGTTTGAGAAGTGTCTCGATATACTGGATGTAGACTTTGGGTCTGTGAGTATCCTGGACAGTGGGGATGGGGCAGGGCAGAGGTTATGAGTTATCTGTCTTACTGCTGTGTGTCTCCTCCTCTTCATCATCATCATCATCATCATCATCGGAGGAATCTCCTCCATACGGCACTAGTCCTGATGAATCTTCATCCACTTTAGGCTTCTTCTCCCACACCTCCTCTTGAACATCTGTAAGGGCAGAACAAAAATGGAGAGACAGAGAAAAGTAGAAAGAAAGAGAAGGGGGAGATAGAGGGCAAAGAGAGAAAGGGAGAGACAAAGCAAGAAAAAACAAAAAAAGGAAACCCATTGAGGAGCCCCATATTAGCGGTGGTTTTTCAGTTCGTTTGATCCGCAGCCAGGGGAGGGAAGATATCAAATGAAACGGCAGCAGAGCACACATCCATAACAGGCAGGTCCGGGGACACATGTTGAGAGAGAAAACAAGGGAAAGACAAAAAACATATACAAGAAAAGCATGTTAGTGAGTTCTACCAGTGGAGGGATTCACACAGGTCTCCACTCCTCCCCCATCGCTCCATGGGAGGAGATGCCATCACATGCAACAGACAACTCCACAGAAGAAATGTCTGAGTACTCAGGCGCCCAGAATATCAGGAAATAAAGGAACGCATACCCATTGATGCGACGCTGCTGGACAGAGGAGCTGGATCGTCCGTCACTGCATCCCTCGGCCTTTTGCGTGCAACAGGGGCAGGAGCCACGAAGGGAGGCGGCGGTGGAGGCATCAGAATCCTGTGGAGAGAAAAACATTAATATCTACACTGCACAGGATTCGTGAAGAAAAACATGAAAGGGAAATAAGATCCACCAGCAGACCTTTCGACTACTTTCTCCTCTCCGACGCTGGACGGAGGAGGAGTGGACTCCCGATGAGCAGGACCCTCTGGCGAGCTGCTGGTCGGCTAAACAGAGAAAGACAGAGCATTGAAGACGTTTTAAAACATCAACATGTAAAGCAAAGGTTTGCCCCAAATTAAACGACTTTTAGCATAAGAAAATCTTAGAAAATGCTTAAGGCGTGTTATTTTTATTCTCAGCAAGGCTTGCAACAAGAAGTCGATGTTTAATCATGAGCTAACAGTGTCCTCTGGCACGCATGGGGAACCTCGTCAATATTAAAATCACAATCAGAAATATTTTTATTGTTAAGTAGGTATTCACATGCAAGCAATTTGAAACAGTAAACGCTTGCATGTAAAAATGTTTTAAAGGTGTCATAAGTCAAATTAGCAGCAAGGATTGTGCAAGAATCCCTAGATTGTTATGCAGGAATGTGCAAACGAATTGTCCTACAATGTTACACTGTTTGCAATACAAACAACTTGAAATGTGAAAAAGGACAACAATAATCCTATTTAAAAGCTTGCGTTAATGTGCCGCATAGTGTCATCATGCTCCTTGCAAATATTTTAATACCGAGCTATTTTTATCTGGTATCCGTCTGACGTAGTCAAATCTGGACAGCTGTACGTCAGCAACTAACAAGCATGGCGACATTAAAACTATTCTAAGCATCCTCATGAGGATTATTTCAATTAAAAACCTTTAAACATGTGCCTCAAAACAGACAAAGATAAGAATCTGACAGAGGCCACAGTGACAGTTAATGGAGGGATTTTCCAAACGGTCAGCACTGACGCAGCTGTTTGTAATCCAAAAACACTACTTGGCTTTGTCTAATTTCACACATAAACACCATCTAAGTAACAGCATGCATTCAGGACAAACTGAAAATGGCTTTAAGAGTTTCATACAGGAAGTTCATTGAATCTAATTATGTGTAATTTGTATGAGTTCGTCAGCGGTGCATGAAGCCTCTCTGTTTTCTGTGAATGACGAAGACCAAACAGCTACACTACAGCAATCCAAATAGGTCAATCATTGAGTAATGCACATGTTTACATTAAAGAGGCCAGAAATATCTTTCAGTCATATGCACAGTCGTTGCTGTTCAGCTGACCTGTTCGTCCTTAGCCCCCTCATGGAAATGACGCTTGGGACTTCCTGAGTCAGAGGGGCTGTTTAAAGATCCATCAGGCTCCACGCTCGCACTGCTGCCTGGATCCTTAAGTAGAGAAAAAGCAACACATACACACTGATGCTGCCACAGGATCAACAAAAAAAAAAAAAAAAAACCCTAAATCTTCTCAAAGTACTCGACCGGTTCGACATTTTAATGGGCTTGTGGTGTAAAGTAGTGCTGAAACAAGCAACTGATTGTGACTGAATGCCACCAAAACTATAATGGCTACCATGCACAAAATATATTTTACAATCTTCCTTGATTTGATCAAATCCGTACTTGGTGGCTCATCAGATTGAGATAAACCCTTAAGTAGACAAACACATGAGTACTGAAAACTTCAAGTAGTGGCAGCTTTAATCTTTGATAATTACCTGGACAAGATAGGGATGCGGTTTCCTAGGACACACCGGATACTGAACCATTGCCTGAGAAGATGGAGGGTTTGTCGACATGTTAGAATGACTTGGGGGACCATTTGCATTACTCCAATAACCACCGGCTCCTGGGTACGCTGAATAGCCGCCAGCATACCCATTTGCTGGGTAGTTATACCAGGACCCCTGGTTAGAGTAATTGCTATTAGGTGGAAATCCATGCGCTGCGTATGCTGAAATGAAAGTATAGAACGCTGAGTTAATAGCATAGATCACATGGATCAATAACAGGGTGTTTGAAAACTGTGACCTACTACTTCAACCTATTGTTGAGCTACCAAAGATGTCAAGGGAGGATTAATTACCACAAGAAGAATGCAGTCAGCCAGTACCTGATACTTGGTCACCCTGTTGGAATGTGCCTGTTTAGTTACAAGGCATAAAGGAATACTCACGTTGTGTTGAGCCTGTGGCTGTGTACGTCGACACCAGTCGGGCATGTTCAGCTCTCGCCTGGAAAATGACAGAAAGCAGTCATTATGTAACAAGGCAGGCAAAATTCTGCAAACGTTGTGTTGATGTATTTTCAGTAGTCAGATTGTGGGTAGGTGCAGAGCACTCAGAACCTATCTCTGGAGATCAGGTGGTTCACACTACCGCTGTACTTTTGGAGGTGGGTATCAGTGAGAACTATACGTCTTAATAGTTTCACCTTCTTATACCTCCCATTAGACTCTCATTTAAGTCAGATCAGCTTCATAACTTCATGTATTTGTGGTGACTATGATATGGACTTACAGTTTCCAGCAGACTCTCAGTGAGTTTCTTCGCCGACTCCAGTCCAGCTGCGTTTGGGTGGCTGTAACACACAACGGACCATTGTTACATCGTATGAAGCAGACTAACAGAGAATGAAATAGAATGAGGTTTAAACATTTACATACATGAAGCGCTCTTAGATGGTTGTTACAGTGAATGCACAAAACATAGATGTAAATTTGCACACAGTTCCTTACTGACACAAATAACTTCTTGCGCACAGAAAGAAAAGTCACGTCTTATTTCTCAGAACGAACATACCTGATGTAGACATAGAGCGGTTCAAAAGACTCTCGTTTTGATGCTTGCTCTATGTAGCCAGAACCTTTTCCCCTGAGGAAGACTCGAGCCCCCGTCTCTGTCTGGATGTGGCTCAGGTACGAACCTCCTGGACCCTCGACTTTTTCATTTACGTTGAATCCAGGCAGCGCCTGGTCCAGACCCACGAAAATCTTTGTGTGCACAAAACTCTGAGGACAGATTAAAAAAATGTGATTTATTAATATTATTAATACACCTTGCAAATTTAGGCTGTTCTTTGAAATCAATTAGTTTTTGTAAGCAGACGCAGCAATCCTTGGCGTTTCTCTGTAGACCAGGGATGTTCTGACTGCTACTTTATTTTGGAGGTGGGTATCAGTGAAGGCAACATGGTCTTCATTTGCCTCACTTTCTTGACCTCCATTTAAAAATCATTACTCTGGCACACTGAGGAGCAACATACAATAACAAGTCACCCTGTCTGCAGAAATGAACCTTACACAGCATATTCCAAATTATTTTTTGGATGTTTTATCAGTGCTGTTACCTAGTGTTCCTTGGTATGTTGTCTGAGTACAATATTTTCTCATGGACCACTATGAGAATATCTGCAACTACTCATCAATAAATAGTGTGAAGTTCATTTTTCTGTCCCATATTTAACATGACAAAGAACATGTAGTCAACAGAAGGAACAGTCAAGAAGAGGAATGAAGAGTATAATGATTTACTGTGTGGGGACAGGCTGATTAATATGAGAGCTTATGAAACACTGAAATAAACTGTATATGATAAAAGTTGGTATATAACTGTCAGAAAGCTTTCCACTGGTGCCACGACTGTTTATAGATGCTTGATTTTCAACACAGACATGCTGTCTGCCTACCCCTGTATGAGGAGCTGCAGGTCGATGTCCCTGGCCTGGCACTGGGTTGGCGTTGGGCATCCGTGGCACCGGAGTGGGAATGACGGGTCGAGGAGGCTGGGGGTAGAGTGTGAGTGGTGGCATTACAGGCACATGTTGTCCTCCTGATGCTGCTGAGGCCCTCAGCACATCCTCAGAGATGATCTCCTTTATCCTCATCACAGCCTCTAATGTTGCAGAAAAGCCAACAAGGTTTGGACAAATACCATATGGACTACCTCAAACAAATCCCTTAGAGTGCGTACAACATTTGTTAATGACAGATGAAAACAATGCCAGACTCTGCATATCAAGCAGATAAAAAAAGTGATACTTACTATTGACCTGCTCTTGGGTCTTTCCCTGGACATGCAAATACAAAGGTCTTTGTCTGAAAGAAAGAAAATCAGAAATGTCATGAGCAACACAGCATTTCTTGACTCTTCTGAACTGATCTGTTTAATTACTTTAAACCCACTGATATGTGCACTGCTGCTGAATATGTTAAGATTTCATTTGGAAACAACTGGCAAGTAAGTCAGACAGTCACCGCAATTGCAAAGAAAACTAAATGCAACAAGCCTTGTTATCTATGTTATAGAAAAGTGGTAGTTGGAAAAGTGATGTGATACTTTATTAAAATAAATACTATTTTTTCTAAACAGTACATTAAGACATGAGAGTTAATACATACCCTCCTCTTTCCTTTTCAACGTCAGTCATGTAATGGCCTTTTGTTGAGACGACGGCACCACTAGTCTGTCGGATCTGAAAAGGGGTATTTGATAAAATATGAGGTTGTAATAGAATACCTTTATTTAAAACTGTTCAAAACTTCTCTTTTCCCTTAACTTGTGTGGTATGTGAAATGTAACACTGACATGGCCACTTTATGCTTACCTCCTCCTGTGTTTTGCCTTTAGTAAGAAGATCCCGGCAATTTAGTGGTACATCATTTATGTCAACCTCCGTGACCACCATCTCTTCTGTAGCAGCCAGCACAGGCACAACTGGAGGAGTCTAAAAGAGATGAAATAACAAGGAAATCCCCATGAAGTCCTCGACTAATTCCAAAACAGTCATATTATACAGTTATTTGCGAAAGCTTTTCTGAATTGTGCACCTTAGCAAGTAACGGTGGAGGAGTCAACAGTTTTCCTTTTGCCATTAACATGGCATTAATTTTAGCAGCCATCGCTGCGGCCATCTCAACCCCTCCTCCCTGAGGTGCTGCTGACTTTTCTCCTGTTTCTTGTGGCCGGGAACCAGTACTGTTAGGCCCAGCAGTGCTGACAACTCCTGATAAAGAGACAGGGTGTGCTGCATTTTCACTACTCCTCTGCTGCCGTACATCTACACTCTGTTTAGGCTGGGCTGGCTGATCCCAACGGCTGGTTAGGCACCTAAGAAGAAGACAACAACAATAATGCAGAACAGTAAATAAACAAATTTCCAACAATTCGATTAGAAACACAATTTTAACAAGAGCAACTACAAAACAGTGATGTCCAAGCAAACAGTAACTGCTATCTTAATCTTGTAGATGGTCTGTTTATTATTAGATGAGCAGCGAAAGATTTTAATACCTCTAAAAAAGTAACGTCAATATCTCTGAATGGGGATTCATTGTGATTCAATCTTCACATTAGTACCCTATGACCAAATTGTGGCGTGGAAAACGAAATAAGGGGCCCTGCAATCAGTGTCTGGTCTAAAAGTTTGTTTAGACACACTCCTGCAAGTTAAAGCTCTACAATATACGACGAAACTTCATATTTAGCATCTGAAACGGTATCGGTAGCGTTTGGTGACAGCTGTCTTGTAGCCAATCACTTACTGTTACTGATGATACATTATACACACATGCAGTTTAGTTTTTAACGATCATTTGTTGATAAACCTTAGGTTAAAAATTAAGCTAGCAACTTAATACCAAACAAACAGGCGGTATTCTGAGGTAAACTAACAACAGCTAAAGTAAGCTAGCCTTAACAAACATTGCAGCTAAAGCAGCTAACTTAGCAAGTTACAATCCTGTTTTTGGATGTTCCCATTACCAGTATATCAATTTAGGACTCAAATATATATTAAATTCCAATAATCTGGTAACATAAACTCAAGAAAGCCAACTCGTATGGACTTCTTACCGCACAAACAATAACCCGCCAAGCTAACTTTTCCTAGCAGGCCGGGATAATGTATGCTAGCTTAAAAACACCGTAGCTGGCGGTAGCTTAGCTAGCTAGCTTGCCGCTCGGTGAAGATGTGTGTGGTAAAACGTATAACGCTGCTCAAAATACCAATATAAATTTAAAAATAAGAAGCGAAACGGACACTCACGGTGTTTGTCCAGTCATTCCCGAAGACATAGCACTACTCCACTCAAGCTGCAATAGAATTAAAACAGTTTCTAATATAGTTGCCGCTGAAAGACCGCAGCCATCGGTCTTTTCTGTCTGGCGCCGGCGACTTCTTCTGACGACTTGTCGCAAAGTCTGACTAGGCGGAAACTGAGCTGTTTTCATGTTACGTAATACTATCTAGAAGAATCTGAACTAGTGATTGCTAAAATAAAATAAAATGAAATAAAATAAAAAGGATGAACACCTGGTTTACAAAACATTAAATATGAAAAATATTTACTCACTTGTTTTAAAAATATATTAATAATTAGTATTTTCGCTAGTAAAGGACCATGGATTAACATGCTGTGGGGGATATTGAGCTACTGGCCTCTAAAATTCAGATTACATTTTCAGCCTTTAATTTTATTAAAAAAAAAAAAAAAAAATATATATATATATATATATATATATATATATACACTGGAAAAAAAGTCAAAAATGTAATTTCTATTGTAGGGTTAAAGAAGAGGCTTCAATGACAGCAATTTTCCGGAACTGGGTGACTAGTAGCACTAAATCCACTGTTCCATTTATGGAATCTAAATTTTTTTTATATTTTTTTAAACATATGTACAGGTAGTGTACCTGTACATATGTTTACGTAGACATGCCCCTCATATGTACATTTTGCAACTATAAGCCATTACATTTTTTTAAATGTTAAGTAATGTGCAATACCCAAAAAGTGCATCAATATCGGTTACTTTTGTAGTGTTCCTAAAACACCAAATCAGCTATCCTTACAACAATAAGATATATCACTTTTGTCATTGTTTACACAAGTACATATTGTGGATTTTTTTTAACTTTTTTTATATTTGCACAATTCTTATTGTACTTGTCTGATTAAATGCATCGATTGGATTACTGCATAAACTAATGCTTATTCCCTTATGGTAACAAGATTTGATATAATTTAATAACATACCACATGCTGCATTTATGTTTTTGTTCAGTGCATAAGACAAATTAGACTTTGTCAGGGATTGCATTACAAATGTACCAACTTGCTTCCATTGTTGTGGCTAATTTGTCTCAAATATCTAATTCGATTCCTCTGACCATGAAACTAACATTACTAATTTACTGTTTACATTACTACCAGACTATTGTTTACTTCCGTACATATGTGACATTGTTACGATCCAACCTCGAGGAGTTGGCTGGATGAAAAAAAACAAAAAACAGATTGGTTTAGGTGAAGGGATTTATTGCTTAGTAGTAAATGGAACATAAAAGTGACAACAATGAACACAAAACTGGTGAGTGTTGCTAAATCAAAGAACAGAGTATAACATAACGAAGGCTAACAGAGTTTCCCAAATTTATCTTAACCCAAAACAAAGCAACTAAACTCCCTAGCCAAACTTAAGTACAGAAACAACACCCACCACAAGTAACAAAAACTAATACAAAAGTGCAAAAACAAACTAAGCAAAACTGGTGCCTCATACTCACTAGTTACACAGTTCACAAAAACTTTAAACACCGAATGGCTTCTTCACTAAGCCCAAAGTGTCTGTAGCACTCACCCGGAGTGTCTACAGACCAAAATGTCTGCAGTACCCACCAACCAAATTACATGTACCTACAGACTGAAACATCACAGAAACAACACCAACATAGCACACACAAAGCGGCACCAGGGCAGACTGCTCACAGATACCAGCCCCACTGACTGACAGCATGGTTGCAGGTATATAGCCTGCAGGTGTGGCAGCTGTGTCTGGTTGGTCAGAGGTGGAGGGGAGCTGGAGGGTGGCCCAATCAGGGAGGTCCGAAGGCAGGGAGAACAGGGTTGCTGTGCAGGTCATCAGCTCTGGTGTCATCAGCTGGAATGGCTGGCAGCTGGGGTTCCAGAGACTCTGGAACAACCACAACTGAACCCACACATGTAATTTTCCCCCAAACAAAGGCCCAATATGACATCACCCCAAAAACCAGACGGCACACGAATACTGGTGGCTGTAGCACATGTATATATATTATATATATATATATATATATATATATATATATATATATATATATATATATATCAGCACATATCACAATTACTTTCATTGCCTCGCTCCAAGTCTTATGTGCATTTTAGTACTTACGTGCATAGTTGTTGTTCCAGAAATGTTTCATGTTCAGTGCTAGGTTTGAGAGCAATTTTAAACTTTTTGTTCACACAGACGGTACGGCATTAAGTGTGCATAATGAATGAGCAAACACATAAATAAATTTTCTACACAAACCAGACTAGAAAGGAAATATCTGTATGAATCTGTTAATATGTCTAACAAGTTTTTATTCAAATGAGGTATAAAATGAGGCATGTGCATGTTTAGCTGACATGGATTCCCAGAAGCAGTAGTGTGACGTATTGATTCTGGTCTGCCTGAAAAGAAGTTAGAAGCTGAACTACATTGTCCGTAGCAAAGCAAACCCTTGAAATGAGAAGGCTGTGGAGGATATAAGGCTTGACAAAATAATTTAACCGTGGGAGACCATTGCTTATTTTCCAGGTCCAACCAGCAGCCAGCATTGTCTTCATTTAACCATGTCCACATTGTTTCTTAACCTCAAGTCTCCTCAAAGCAAATCACAATCTTTTCCAACCTTAACTTGCTTTTGTGGCCAAGGAGAAAAATAAATTATTAAACATAATTTTAGCATTTTGCCTCACCAGTCACCCCTGTTAAACCAAAGTTACATATTCTTGCTGCTCTTGCCTTAATCTAATCTGACAGATTAAAAAAACTGTGAAAATGTGGATCATTTATGTAACTGTCATTTCTAGCAGCTCAGAAGGAAATGACAAATGATGTCATGTTGCTGTTGGGGGTTCAAAACTTTGGACAACGTGGGGGTAGCAGCAGTTAGTTTATGCTTTACTGTGTTCTTCAAAGGAATGCTCTTCGATATTTCATACGAAAAAAGTGATTTGTAGGAGACAGGTATGCCTATTACTACTGTTTGTTCCCACCAAATTGAGATCAGATTTTTCCAAACACTCAGTACTAAACCTTATAGCAGACTAGAAGAACAATCTCAACATTTGATTTAATCCTATTCCTCTAATGGCCCTTTACAGTAGGTGTAGCTAAAAAAAAAAACCCTCAGAAAATGTAAGTTCTTTTCATCCATACACCGCTGAATCCTCATTGGGGTCGCAGGGGGTCAGAGTCCATCCCAGCTGACGTAGGGTGAAGGCGGGGGACACCTGGACAGGTCATCAGTCTATCACATGGCTACACAGAGACAACAATCACACTCACACTCACACCTATGGACAATTTAGAATTACCAATTGACCTCAGCATGTTTTTGGACTGTGGGAGAAAACTCACGCATGCACAGGGAGAACACGCAAACTCCATGCAGAAAGATCCCAGGGAAGGCCAGGACTTGAACCGGGGATCTTCTAGCTGCAAGCCAAAATTGCTAACCACCAATCCACTGGGCAGCCTCTTGCCAAAAACTGAAATAATTCAAAGTTTAACCAGAGGCAGAAGTGTGAGAGGCAGACAAACACAGTGCAAATATTCAGTAAGTCTTCCTGTAGCCTAATAAAGAATGACTGAGGAGACAAAAAGAAAACAGGAAGGAGAGCAGACAGGGAATTATGGCAGGAAATAGACCGCAAATGACATAATTGACATTATTTTATTTTTCATTGAATAGTTTCTAATTTATTTTTTCCGTGCCTTCAGACCAAAATGTGAATCAGAAGGAACAAACAAATCCCCTGATTGAGTGTACAATTCTGTCATAAGAGAGAAACAAAGATAATCATGGTCAATACATCTTATTAACCACCATTTGCTTAGCTGTTATGGCATTTATATACTGTTTAAAGAGGAAATATTCTTAATAAGCAACAACCTTTAACATATATTAGTATCCTAATCTGAATCCAACCTTGAACAAAAAGCTGTTCCCTGGGTCTGTGCATAAGGATGTTGGACAAGTGGCCAAAATAGAATGATGTTTGATCAAAAATCAATGCAAGCTGGCCTCTAGGAGACTGCTTAAAGACAGTGATAGACAACTCTGCGATCCACATCCTTTCTTAACCATTTAGTTCTCTGTATACGTGCTCTGCGTGACCGTCCCATTCACAGGTATTCAGATCGCTATAATGGTTGATCTCATTTGCTGCAAATCCAGTGTAAAATTCATTGTCTATAAAAATATTGAGATTTACTTGAACATAACCTTCTGACTATGTCATAATAAAAACTCCAGATGTCTGTTGCAGTTGCACAGTGGGATGTACTGTATAAATATTGTATAAAATAAGGCAGTCTTTTCAGTAGGATAAACCAGATACAAAAATTTCTGGGAGAAAAAATTTTCAAGTCCAAAATGTTTTTCACATATTTCTGCTGTTGTCAAATGTCAAGCGGTTTACAGCATTAAACCAAGAGTACGGGATTGTTGCAACAATGAATACACCCACGCACTCACACCGACAACCAAAACACACTCACACACACTCTCACACACACACACAAACTCCTGATGATCGACGATAACAGCTTATTCTCCAATGCAACATCCCATCCCTGGACAAATCACTGAGACGTAGACATTTCTAATATTGTTTACAGTGCAATACAAAAGTGTTCATTCAAACTGGTACTGTACTTTTGATAAGAAAATAAAAATGTTTAATATGGTAATGCTTCATATGAATAATAATTGTGATTTTTTTGAGAGTTATAGTAGTATTTGTCTTGTATTAGCTTTGGCTTTTTTCTCTCTCTCGCTCTCTCTCTCTCTCTCTCTTAATCTCTTTTTAAATTCATTTTTGTTCATATTTATCAACTAATTAATTTATGAATTTTAATATAGAAAATATGGAACATCTAAGAAAAATTAACATACCAAATCATCTGTAATTAGATACCTATGATCATGATGTTGAGGTGTTTGTCTCTCAGCGGCGGCCCTACGGTAGAGGTCCACTCCCTGACCCTCACAGAAAGCATCCTCCTCTCACATGTCTGTTATGACAGCTACGCGTCGGTGTGTTTCTGAAGGACACGTGAAAAATATTGCCCAAAAACAAACAAACAAAACAAAAAGCAGTGGAGTGTTCTTTCATGGTGTGGCCTCCAGGGGTTGAAGGAGCAGTCCTGCCTTGCTGCGAGCACAGGGATGGAGGTCAGAGTGATCACATGTCCTGACGCGGATCGGACACCTTCATATGCAGACCGCACTTCCAGGAAACAAGCAGTTTTTATTTCTTTAACTCAAACAGCAACTTCACAGGCAGACAGGAGTGCCCACGTAGTGATCAGGGGACGGATGCTTTGCCAGGCGACCTGCCAGGACCCCCCCCTCTACCCCCATTTCTCAGTCATGTCACTTCACCGGCTACACTGCAAAATGCCTGAGAGGCACAAGAAGTTCATAAGGGATGCTGTGTGTCTGCTTCATCACAGTTCTCATCAGGCTTGTAAAAAAACAAACAAACAAACAAAAAAACTCCCACAAACGGCAAAGTTACCGCTGCAAACCGCCTGTCAGTTCAGTCCTTCTGTGGTTTCTGAATGGACGGACATGTGGGCGCTCGGCGTGCTACAGAAGCAGGAGAGTGAAGGCGAGGAGGCCCCCTTTGGCTGGCTGGGCTGGCAGGGAGAGAGACGCCTCAGCGGGAGAGAGGAGGTCCACCCCGGATATGCAGGGTCCCGGGGCCCAACGCTGCAGCGCTGCTACTCTGGAGGTGGTCGCAGGCTGTGCAGCTTCCTCTCGTCCAGGCCTTTCCAGTACTTGAAGTTGTTGTCCAAGTGCTGCATAAGATTGGGGAGGTCTGCAAAAGCTGGAGAGAAGGGAAAACGAGTTGAGGCTTAACGTCACATTTGGTTTGAAAGACGGCGTCACCCATTTTTTTAAATGAACACCTCTATTTGTCTATGTACCTTATGTAGTTTACCACAGCTGTTTTCGTACTACTAATCACTTTAAATCATGGTGCCTTGAAAGGTGTAAATACTGTTTATTGATTACACAGGGGAACACTTTTTCAGTAACTTTGAGTTGCATTGGATATTTTAACTGATGCTGAAGGAGTTTTAGGCGCTGATTTCAAATCTGAAATTAGTTTTTCTCTCCAAGCTCTAGTTTGTATGCAATTTGTTAATGAAATTGTACAAATGTGAACTTGCGTAAACCATGTATAAGCATTTTCACATCCATATCAGGCGTAAACTAACCGTGACGCCACCCGTTGGTTTCAATGCCGAGAAAATGAAGCCCGGATTTTGCTACTTCCTGGTCGCCGTTTTGGATTTTTTGGAGCCAGTGACGTAAAAAGCGTCATCAAACAGACTGGACCGGAGAGCAACTAGGGGCAGGATTGGCTGAGGACTCTCTTATCCCGCCCACATTTTACCGCAGAGGCTTCTGTTGCTGTCTATCAAGTATAGCCACGCCCCCTGGCTCCGCCAACTTTAACGATTTATTTAAAATTCAGTATTGATTTATTTTAAGATCGGCCACCTGACCTCTCATTTTGACCATGAAAACTAACGGGAAAAAAATCCTGAGCTGTAGAACATCAGTCTATCAAATTTTATTTTCTCCAAAAATGAATTGGGGTCTATGGAGCAAAAGCTTTTTGGAGCAAACCCTAGCGGACGGCGTGATATTGCAAGTTTTTGACACTTCCGGGTTGGCTTCAATTCTGGAGCCAGATGCTACGTCCATCTTTATATACAGTCTATGGTCCATATATATATAGATAGCTTCTAATATTTTGATCATTCTTCTTTCGTTCCAGTTCAAACATGGCGTCTATAAAGAGACATCATTGCAGAAACAAGCCTGATACCTTCTGCTACATATGTGGATGCTACACACTCAATCGTCAGGTTGATTTTAATTCTAATGTTTTGATGTTCTGTTTCTTTTGCCTGAATAAATGTACAGAAATGACTTTTATACCGTTTTAAGATTCAAGTGAACAAAAGAATTGTGACTGATATCGCAATTTCCTATAATAATGAAAACTTAAAAAATAAATAAAAATGTCAAATTGCATAAAATCTGTAGCTTGCAGACAAAAACCGACTTCAGATTTGAAATCAGCACACTTAAAGTGACTATCGAAAAGTCTTTTTTGAATGCAACAAAATGAGTGTTCCCCAGTGTTATTAATACAATTAGCATTTCTATAAATTTTAAAATTAGAAGTGTTTTGTTTATAGTATTGTACACCATGTTTTTTTAAGTGTAAATGTTGTATGTAAGCTGCTGAATCCATCTATCTTATAAATGCATTTCAAAATGCATTTATGCATTTTTTTTCTCAACATTCTGATACTTTAACGGGATACCTGTAAATACAAAGACTGATTTCTAACACAAATTTGATACCAGCGATCTACTAATTATTGAAAACACTGAATTTTATAATGGCACTATCAAAGAAATGTTCCTCCCACACTGATATATATGAAAAACCTTAAGAAGTACATGTTTTTAATTGGCTTTTGGCTGCCCTTAAGAGTTTTAATGCTTCATAATTCATTTATATTATTCAGATTTTATTTTATTTATGCTATTCCATTTTTCCTGTTTTAGTAATTTATTTAGTTTTATTCCATTTTACAGTCTTTTATCCTGTCTTGATGCTTTGAAAGTAGTTTCATTGCTGCCTGTCTGGTGACGTTTACAGCACTTTGGTCAGCTCAGGTTATCTTAAACAGGCTATTTAATACATTTTATTTAATTCATGGTGAATAATTAAAAGTCCACTGAGTTTTGGCAGTGAAGTGAGTCAGGGAGGCGTTACTTTTCATCCTCAGCTCTCCCCTCTGGTACAAAAACTGCTGTTTTTAACGAGCTATACAAATAAATTTGATTTGATAATGGAGCTTGGACCCCCTCGATAAGGTCAGCGCTAGCAAAGATAATAATTAAGCTCATCCTTAAAATGTTTTAGTAAAAATAGATTATTCAATGATGATAACTTAACAGCTTTTTTATATGGCATACAATCTACAGAGATTTCTAAATGTTAGAAATGGAATTCAGCTAAATAACAGCTAATTCTATGCTGCTTTACAGCTTTGTGTGCATCTCTAGGGTCCAGTCTTACCATCCCATGCATCAAACATGTCCGTAATGAAGTAGTCTATGAAGGAAATCTGGGACTTTGGGATGCTACATGTGTTTCTGTCAAACACAGGCATGACCACTGGTAGACCTTGTCTCTTCTCCTCGTCCGTCTGCACCAGAGAAAAAGCACGTTAAATACATCAATTATGGAAAAAAAAGAAGAAAAAAGACGTCGTGCAGCTGCTGCCTGTTGGATCCATCTCCACACACCATCAACACGGTGTTATTTTTTCTAATTACCTGTGCAAAATACTCCTCTGAGATGCGTCCGGCCCATTCTATGCAGAGCTCCAGAGGCCTGCATGGATTGGAGATGTCTGCACACTTAATCAGCATCCGCTTGACGAGGATGCGATTCTCAGGAGACGTCAAAATGCTTTTGACAGATTCCTCGTCGCCGTTACCCTGAAAGAAAAACAAAACAAAAAAAAAAGCAGAGGCTGACTTTTGGTGCAGAGACAACTGAAGTTTTGCTTATTAGTTGCAATAAACAGTTTCTTACGACACATCTGTTCTTTGACCTTCGTGTCGTCCTGCGTGTCAAACTGACACGTTTTAAAGTTTGAAAATGGGCAAAAAAAATTATTAAATTTTCACGGTGAAAGTTCTGATGTCCACATTTTCAAAAATTTTGGGAAATTTTTGAACATTTTCTGGTGGGAAAAAAAGAAATGTGAAGAAAAATGTTTCTTAAGAATATTCACACACACAAAAAAAAAATCAACCAAAATCCAGCGAAATTTACTGGATTTTGATGGATTTTTTTAATGAATGTTCTTAAGGAAATTATCAGAAGTTTTACTGATATACATGTAATCGCTTTAGATATTTTTAGGATGCTTTTGGAAGATTTTTATTCATTTTTTGAAAATATTTCCAAGAATTGTATTGCCTAAGTTGGGGGATTTTTTTAAATAAAACTTTTAAGGGCAATTTTTAAGGAATTATTGGAATTTTCTTCCTGAAGGTTTTGCAAATTTTCAGAAATTATTTATTAAAATTATATACTAAATATTTTTACTAAATTTGGGGATTTTTTTTTCAGACAAGGAAACAATATATTTTGGTGCTAAAGAAAGACAAAAGTGTCTCTCTTGCTGCTGATAAAGGGTTTAGTTTTCTTTATGGAGAAGAAGTTTTCAGTCATTTCATGAGGTGTCACAATTACATGTAAATAAGCACAGCAGGCTTCATGAGTCACATGATTTGTCTTCAAGTTTAAAGACTGAATACTCAGAGTAATGTTAAAAGCACAGGTCTGTTCTATTATGGTAAAATAAAAGAGGCTTCATTACGGGTCTATAAGTCTTGAGGTTAACTTTAAAATTAAATTACAGCACATGTGCAATAAAAGTTCTGCCGTTCAAAGCATTCTTTTATTAAATAAATGTTGCCTTTATTACAATGTATAGCAAAAACTCATTTAAACAATGTGTTTAAAATCATTTATTCGTATCATTCCTGCCTTTAAAAGGCAAGACGACTTTTAAATGTCTGTGTTGAGCATTCCACACGGGGATGAGAAAGATGGTACCGAGTTGTAAAATTCTCTCCCCACAAACATATCTGTACGGAGGCAACAACAGGCCGCGAGTCCCCTGAACCAGCGCCTTCATCTCTCACAGCTTTTCAACTATTGTTGCTTTCATGCCGCTAGAGAATGATTCTGCAGCCGCGTGTGACAGAATGAGATTACAATAGCTCCGTTTATCTTATTACGTGTCCTTCCTTCACTGACGCACAACTCTGATTCATTTAGGGGAAAAAAGCTAAAATTAGAGCTACTATTTCTACACAGGTATGAAATGTTTAGAAAAAAAACTCAAGGTGTTTCAACATGATTTCCTTTATAATCTCACCCCATTTTCCTCCACAGCAGCCAGCGGCTTATTGATGCTGTTGACAAATTTGTTGACGTGTTCAAAGTGTTTGGTCATCTCGGTCGCGAGCACCATGTCGATGATGGCCTGTCGTAGCGTTCGATATTCATTCCTAGAGGGAGAGAAATCGGACGCAGGGGGAAAAAAGCAGGGAGATGAGAACAAGAGAAAACATGGAGAGGGAGATGACAGGGTGGTAAATAGCATAGAAGCCCGTGTGAACAGTTTTCCCCTTCTGACTGCAGTGACAGTGGCCATGAATGGAAGCTTTGTTCACCTTCCCCCTCCGAGGGGACCAGCACATGAGCTATTCTGTTTTGGGACTCAAATCACATTACTACCCCGCCGCTGTCAACACACGCACACGCACACACACACACAGTATTCCTTTCATCGACGCAAATGCACACTCATCCCTGATAACACTTCACGTTCTGTCTGTATCTCCAGACACTAAATATTAATTGCCCTGATATTCCTGATTGACAAACACAAATATTGTCTGTATTACAGAATACTTTTTCCATCTAAAAAGCAAGATAAAAAGTTATTCCAATGGAGTTTAACGGCACAAATCATGCAAAAAAAAAAAAAAAAATCAGCAAATTAATTTCTGTGGAGTAAATAAATGGAATAATTCAAAATACAGTGATAATTTTCTAAACAAATGTAAATGTCGGGCCTCTGAGCTCAAAATACACCTGTCTTTGTCGAAGTTATGGCTTTTTTGAATAATTTTAAGCCTTGTTTCTTTAATCTGCAACTATATCCTAAATACTATTAATAGTGTAGGACAGAGGTGTCAAACATGCAGCCCGTGGGCCAAAACCGGCCCGCCAGATGGTCCATTTTGGCCCGCAGGATGACTTTACAATGGGTAAAAATTACAGAGAAGACATTAACTGCAGATTGTAAATTTGTAAAACTACAAATTTTAAACAATTTCTAGACAATGACAAGTTGTTATGATGTTTAAGCAAAATGTGAGATTGTTTAATGTTCTTTTGTGTCTCATTTTTGAAATATTTTGTCTTGTTTTTGTTGTTTTTTTGTCTTTTTTTGTCTGACATTTGTTGTTTGTCTCATGTTTTTGTCGTTTGTTTTCTCGTTTTTGTCTTTTTCCATTTCCTTTCTGTCTCGCTTATGCTTTTTGTCTTATTTTGGTCATTTTCCGTTTTGCTTTATTCATTGTTTTAGTCTATCGTTTTTGTTGTTTTGTGTTTTTTTTTTGTATTGTTAGTCTATTCTTTTTGTCGTTTTGTTTCTCGGTTTTGTCATCTTTTGTCTAATTTTTGTCGTTTGTCCATTTTTGTGTTTGTCATTCAGCTCCAGATACCGGTGACTAAATGTTTTCTTTGTAGAAACACTCATCTGTAAGTTGTAATGTGTAAATGATAAACTGAGGCATAATTTTATTGAAATTGAACTTATTTTTCTTGAGAAATTTCAGCTTGTTCAAAATGTTTTGTAAAAGTAAATTCTTTAAATGTGAACATTTTGGACTAAAACAAAGGAAAAATGTGGAGTTGTTGCTCTTGATCGGTTATTATGCTGTGACTTTACCGGTCCGGTCGACTGCAGATGAAATTGGGCTGATTGTGGAACGAAATGAGTTTGACAGCCCTGGTTTAGGAGAATGGTCATGGTTAACTGCAGACATGATGTTTGTGTTTTCTAATCCTGATATCCTCAACTCAGTCATGATCAGCCAAGGCATGAAAAAGGACGGCGAGCTTTTTTATTGTGTTGTCCTTTCCGCTGGATCTCCTACCTCTCTATATTTTTGAAGATGTTGCACTTATCGTCTCTGGTGGTGATCTGGAAGGCCAGCGCTGCGTGGTGACTCTCTAGCACAGCTGTGTCATTGTAGAGGATGGCTAACTCGCTCCCAGCGTTGCACAGAAAGCTGTTGGTTCGGCCCGGATGGTCCACATCGTGCACGGTGGCAGCGATCAGAGCGGCAACCTCATCAATGGGATCCAGACTTTGCTGACGTAGAAAATGACATGAAAGACATTAGAAATATAAAACTGGACAAGTGAAAGTCTGGTACATTATAGCTACAGTCTTAGTGTTATCAGATGTGACGTCTGGCAGCTTTGAATGATAAAAAAGGTCAAAGGTTTCGCAGTTTAACCTTTTACTACAGCTACTACACATGAGAATGTGCATGCGGTTTAGCCTGCAGGCTGAATCTGCTGCCAAGGGCTTTTTCAAAGGGAATTGTTGAGTTTCTCTGTATAAATTCATGAGGTCTTCACCTGTTCATGTAAAGTACACTGAGATGGCATATGTTGTGAATTACAAGATAAGATAACATAGAAATGCATCAATCCCAAAGGAAATTCATGTGGCAGACATTGCTCAGAAAAAAATGGCATAAAATGCAACAGAAAATTCAACGCAAAAGAAAAGCAAAGAGATATAAGTATGATACATTACAGAAGTTTTAAATAAGTATTCTGAAATAAGACTAAAATGGAAAGTAAGAAATAATACTTCTGAGGTTTTATGATACACGAGAATGAAACTGGAGTATTGCAGTTAAAAAAGAAATTAGAATACTACACATGATAAAGAAATAGCGCAAATAAAGCTGAAATATGCACATAATAATGAAATGTTGGCACTACATAGACTAAACTGAACTGGATTAAATTGAATCAAGAAGCAGCTCTATACTGTAGGAGACAGTCATAATTTATAATAATATTTAATATTCATTTCATTTGAGCTTTTCCAAGGTACTAAACACATGTAACTCACCACTATAAATATGCACGTATTTGTAATGTTGTCAAATATGGTTTATCTTTCAAAATTATTTCAGGCTTATTCTATATTTTTAACTTTTTTTAATCTACTTACTTCAGTATTGACAATAGTAACTGAGCACATAGAACAAAAAGCTCCACTACTTGTAGTTGTAGGGATCATATATTAAGGGGTAATTTTTTTTGCTTGCTGGGCAGTTTGTGTGACAGAAACATAGAAAAAGTAAAAAGTACAGTATATAAGAGCACACATATCCTAAAAATAATTCCTCATTTTGCAATTAATTTGCAACGTAACAGAGCAGCTAACCTGTCTGCAGAGTTCCAGGGATTCATTAACCTTGGGTGATGTAACTTCACAGTTCACTGGCTAAGCCAATGAAAGATCACTCGACTGAGATCAGAAATAGACGGTTTGGTAATCAGCTTAACCAGCGCAGGCCCTTGACCGGTTACTGAGCCACTGACACACTTGGGCATGACTTTCTAGGACAGGGCAGGCTCAGATGGAGCACTTGACGCCCAAGACTGTGCAGTTTGACAGTAAAAACATCCAGAATCTAGAAAATCTACCAAATGCAGCCAGGAAACATGATATAAACTATCCATGCTGTCACCTTGGAGGCATTGCATTTAGAAATCCGGCACTTTTAAATGAGTATTTAATTTACCTTGACTCTCTCCTTGCAGAGAAAATATGCTGTTGCATGCAAGACATCGGCTGCATGGGAAGAGTTGTGGTAGGAGTTACTGGAGTGGTAGTTAGCTTCAATCACTTGTAGCCAGGAGCGCAGAGTAGCTTCAGGGCAGTTGAGGAACTCGCAGACCCCAAAGCGGGAGAAGATCTTCAGGCCCAAGTAGGTCAGAGGCCTGCAGGAGGATTCAGAAATGGCAGTTAAACACAAACTTAAAGCTCCCCAGACTAAATAAAAGAAACAGACACATCCTTCTGACTGCTCTTCAGTGCACCGATTCCTCACCGTTTCATGGTTGCAGCTTCCAAGTTGAAGATGTCAAAGTCCCAAGAGTCCTCATTTTCCATGGTCTGGGCGATGCGAGGGGGGATGTCATTTAGTGACAGAGGGGTTGTCAGGTGACTGGGGAGATGGTGGGGCTCTGAGGAGACAGAAAGGAGGCATTCAGATAAAGAAGGGGAGCTTAGAAATGTGTTGTTGGCTACCTTTGGCTGAACCACAGGCAGAAGATAATAAAATGATCAGAGGTTTACAAACTCAACGGGGCTAAAACTAAACTAAAGCACTTTATGAGGAACCATGCTGTGGGTTTTATGTAAACTCACGTTTTGTGGAGAAGATGTATTCGTTTCCTGACAATCTGCGCAAACCATCCTGTGAATAAGAACAAAAGAAAGTTACAAGGACTGAGGAAGGGTAAAAAATACAACAGACTGCATACACAACATGAATAAATCCATCATTCATCCTTTTTTAAATAGTCAGATAATGAGTTCAGCTCAGAGTTAGGAGCACCAGCATCAGATGTGACACATCCAGAAGAGGACAGCTAACTTATTTGAATGCTCTGGATTTAATTGTCTAACTGAGGCATTTAATATTAAAGTGTGCTAAAAATGCACACGGAAAGCTTGAGGACACCTCCATCTATAACATCTGTATCAAACATCACAGATGTTTTGTTGACTCGCAAGTTGAATAACAGAACAGATTCAGTCAGAAATTGTTGAGGAATTTCCAGCAAAATAGCAGACAAGAAATATTTTGAATATCTCAGAGCACCATGATTTTTGCATATATGAATTTTGCATCCAGCTCAAATGGTTTTCCCAACAGACAACATTCAATACCAGTATTTATTATATGATAAAATTATTTCTTAAAAATATTTTTCTTTTTACTGCTTTTTGACGATGTTGTGGAAGAAAATGCAGAATTTTCCAGATTTTCCAAATGAAGATTTCAATGAATTTTCTACCATCTGTGCTATGAGACAAATTTTTGGAGGTGATATTATGCAAACACCTCAAATCGTTTCCCCCACGAGCATGCAAAAGAATACAGGAGGGTGCAGGGACGAGGAGGACAAACTGAGCTTATCAATGACACCAGTTTAAAAAAATAATTACCATATTTATGAACTGTAATAGTTGTGTTGAAATGACGCCGCAGTAATTTATGCACATATGTCAGATGAATTATTTTATTATGATATTTACCTTCCTCTGGGGATCACTGCACGCTGTGATAGCAAATGGAGCTTATCAGAGGGGAAACACTCCATCACCCAAATAATCAAACGCACGGCAAGAACTATAATCATCCTGTGATCTGAACCAGCTGAGTACTACAGACTGCATGCCAACGTTCATAGTCCCCAGAGGAGGAGCAGCGATGGTGATTGGTTGACTTTTCCTGGGCCAGAATGTATTTTTAATGAATATATTTATAGCAAGATGGTAAACACGGAGACCTGCTAAACTTTAGCATGTTAGCATTAGCATTTTAAGCATACAGACGCTAGTGTGTAGCTCAAATCACAACCTCACGGAGTCACCAGCATCTTAATCGTGTTTTTTCTCTTGTTTTATGTACCTCTAAAGGAAGTGTGCTAATCCCAGATCATATGACCTGCTCCACATGATGTCACTTCCTCCTGAAGAAAAGACCGGCCAAACTCCAAGGCTTTCTGAGTTATTCAATTTAAGGTAGTGTGTGAGTCAAGTGCGGATTTATGGCATGTCAGCAGGTTTATTACAATGTCTTTACAAATACCTTTCAATTTCAATTTTACTGAATTGTATATATAATATTTAGAAGAATCTTTCTGTAAAAATGCCATGTGGTGTTTGGTTATAGGCGGCCATGTTGGTTTTAGGCCTGAAAACAGCAAAAATGTCAACTAAGATATATAAAGTCCCACAACTATATATTGACCCAATCATAAATCCAGTGTAGACATTATTAATGTGGTAAATGACTATTCTAGCTGGAAACGCATGATTTTTAATAGAATATCTCCATAGGGGTACAGAGGAACATTTCCAGCAACCATCACTCCTGTGTTCTAATGCTACATTGTGTTAGCTAACCGTGTTGGAGGGCTCATTGATGATTAGAAAACCCTTGTGCTATTATGTTAGCACACGAACAAAAGTGTGAATATTCATGGAAACATGAAATTGCCTGGGTGACCCCAAACTTTTGAACGGTAGTGCACATTCATGTATTCATGCATTGACGTCCATTCAAAAATTATAAGAAAACCATGAAATTAAACAATCTCAGTTCTATAAAACAGCATTTTTGCAACTTGTCTGTTATGCAAATGACCTTTATAGCTCATATCTCCCAGTCAATCTGTTGCATATACATCTATATATATAAACATATAGGTTGTCAGGCATACATGGGTGTGTGTCACAGAGTGAAATGTTTACTTTGCATGTGAAAAAGGAAGAGGAGCGTGGCTCATCTTTGACCTGAGCATTGTCTCATGGTGGCGCTGCCTCTGTACACACTGGCTATTTTAAGATTTTCTCCCACAAAGATGACAGCTCCTCTCTTAATGCTCACTGGGTCTCCTGAGTTCAGACCCAGCAGCCCCTTAGCCACAGCGAACTGGGAAATACAAACCCAACCGGGCACCTCATAAACCAAATCTGATTGCACATAAAATAATCATCCAAACCGGGACAAACACCTCATGGTTTTCTGGTTCCATCTGCCTTCATCACTTATGCAGAACAAATCTTTGTGGCGGAGGACTAACACCTCTGTGCCCGTGTGTTTCCACAGCGAACATGTATAAGTAAAGCCATGCTTATTCATCTGATCCAAAGAACAGGATGCTTCCAGGCCTGTGGAGTCGAGAGGAAAAGGTTCATGTGAGTGTGACTGTGTGCATGTGTGCAGAGAGAGAGGGGAGGGAGGGGGAGAGAGGAGGGAGAGAGGGGGAGAAAGAAAGGGTGGGGTGGGCTTTCCTCTCCAGCCTACAGGAGCACAAAGGACAATCTAACACTTCCTCTGGGGTTGTTGCCAAGACTGCCAACTTGGCACTCTTTCTACTTCTGTTCTTCACCATTGCTGTCCGTTAATCTCTCCCTCCCCAAATATGAGCAGAAATCCTCTCAAAAACAACAATCCACAAGCTCCCGAATGCGCCTCGTATTCATCATATCTCGTGCTTTCATCGTGCATGCTCGTTGGATGTTCATTTGTTATCATATAGGAGCTGATTCACACGCGGCGGAAGGAAGCTGTTTGGGTGTTTCGGACTTCTTGAAGGACCTTGGTGCTCTGAAGGGTCTGTTTCTTACCGTCATCAGCCCCCCTACGAGGTCATTCGTGTGGGGATCTTCATCCTTGGTGCCTAGCTGTGGGGAGTAAAGCTCGGTGGTCCTCAGGATCTCCAGTACACGATCCAAGGCCTCTGCCACGGGCATAGGACTGCTCTCCTGCGCTGCGTTGATGATGTTGATTACCTGGATGAGGGAAATGATCATCGTTACACTAGTTGCTGATGGAAACATGTAGGTAATAAATGGACCATGTTCCAAAATAAAAAACACAAAAAACATTAAGAATTTCCTGCTAAAATTCAAGTAAAATCAGCGCTCTAATATATTCACATTTAGCCTGCCCCACTTTATTTGGGTCATTCCAAAGCCTCTGGGCTCAGACTACAAAGGCTCCCTCACCAGCAGTTTTTAGACAAACACACTGAGACAAAAAGGTCACAAATACAATTGGACACCACTGGGAAAAGAATATATTTTTCTGAATTAAAACAAATGCTAAAAACGGTTTCATTTTAAATCTGAATGCACTTCTTCTTTTTTAAAAAAAAATCTCATATACCTAAAAAATATGGCCAAAAAATACCATAATTGTTGGTTTCTTTTTAACAGTTGCACGTGAATAACTTGCTATGTCACATTTGACTTGCTAGGACTGGTGAAGCAGGTCAAGAATTATCATGAGGAATTGTCAGCTGATTATAATTTCTGAGTTTGATCAATTTTCTGAGCCTTCTACTGAACAACGGCCTCCTCTAAACAACTGACTGATGAAGCTAGTTGATGCAGGGAAGCGCTAAAAATAAAAAATAAAAAACATATGAAAGTACCCCCAGCTTACAATTCTATTTATCTGAATAAAAAATGTTGCAAAAAATTGTGAAAATCTCGAAAAACATTCGGTGGAGCAAGTTTAGATTAAACTGCACGTTTCAGGGGAGAAAAGCAAACTTGAAACCATATCCTGTGCTTTGGTCCAAATAACCAATGTTGGAGTGTTTGGAGGTCAAAAGGGATAATGATCCAAAGCAAGCCTCAAGTCCATCATGAGCTTTGTTCACAATAAAATGGACCTCACAGTGCTCTAACTTTAACATCACTGTGAATCTGTGGGAAAGCATGCTGTGTGTGCTAAACAGCCCAAAAATCTGTCAGAACTTGAAGTGATCTGGAAGGAAAATGGGTGAAATGTTCTTTTTCAAAAACAGGAAAACTCTCAGCTGGCCACAAAAACGGTCTGGAAGCTGCAATATCCAAGTTATGACATAGTATGGCGCCCAAATTTTATTTATTTTTATGTCAAATACCATAAATGCTGCATTTTGACATTTTTAAGCTTGTGAAACAAAAACTAACTGTCCAATAATGTTTTAAAAATGGCTCATTTTTTACGTTTGTTGACAGCAGAAGTTGTATTGACTCCAATCAAAAATATCATCAGAATGTCTGAATTTGCTCAAACCTCCCAAACAGCACCGTGTAACACGAGTCAAACCACGAATGGGGAAAAAAAATAAATAGAAAAATCAATCCTGAAACATACTGGCAGCCATTCTGAGGAGAACATTTGTAATTTGCAATGTGGTCACACCTCCTAGTTCTTCACTTTCTTGGCAAAGACAAGAGCAGATTGACGTCACACATATCTCCCCATTAAATATTAAACTACAGCAGGGAGCTGGCTAGCTTAGCTTAGCAACAAAACTGGAAAAAGGAAATGGTTTGGAAGCAGGTTATAGCGGCTTCGAAGGGATTTAATGCAGGTCCTTAGTTCCTTCAGCAGTCACAATATTCAACGTGACCATAAAACTGTCACTTTTTCTAACTTTTTAAGTGCAATTCTATCCACCTTATTCAGATTTGTACACGTGAAAGGTGCATATAGTGTGAATAGTCTTTATTATCTTTCTATATTTATTCTATTTTATATTTCTTACCTTGGTCTTTATCATGCTTCACTGTTATCTAGCTGCTGTAACATCTGAATTCAATAAAAATAATAATAAATCCACCTATCAGAACCTCTAAAGTTCAATAATATACTAATTTCTTTATTCCCTGCAGAAACAGAAAGAATTTCTTAACATTTTTATACTTTTTATGTATTTTTATTTACTGTGGTATATCCCTTCTTTTTACAGTACATTTTTGCAGATTTTACTTTAGTCTCTACACTGAACAAGGCAAGCGGTTTCCCCATTGTGAGTCTTCACACTTAGAAAGGACAGATATGACAGATTCACATTCGTCTCTCAGCAGACATAACAGGGTCATATCAAACAATTTCTTCACATAAAGAGACTAAAATCTATTAAGATGTATTGCTAAAGACATAACTGGAAAATCTCAGAAAAGAGACCCACTTTTTCTTATCAAAGGCCGTGGAGCTTCTAACAATGGGCACCTATTGGCGAGGTCAACAAACACAAGTTGGAGCTAATTCGCTTCCACATATGTGTACACACAGTACCAGCAGTTCTATCAGCGCTTTATTCTGGAGAGGATGACGCCCAGAGGGACTGACTGCACAGTCAAATGATACAGCAGAGGAACTGCAGTGTGTCATATGACCCATCCCCGGGGACTTTCTCTGTTTCCGACTATCCAGGCTACAGGCTGCACAGACCACTGAAACAGCAGGTCATTCAGGTCCCGCATGTTTTCCCCGTCTTCTGCATAAAATGTGGCATTTTATCAGCCTCATCTCCTCTTGACATGTTGTGCATGACCTCTACACTCAGAGCTCGCATCTGTACAAGAAGTGCTCATGGCAGTTGTGGCAGTTTTTATAATGCAGGAGTTCAGTCATGAGATGCTAAACATCAGTACAAAGTGCTGATCGCATGATGTGAGGCTGGGAGGGATGGTGATGATGAAGAACCCACCTTGGTGATGGGAGCCTCGATGGTCATGGAGTGGATTCGGGCCATCGATGAGTGCCTTCGCTGTGAGCTCCCTGGCAGGAAGAAAGAAAAAAAAGAGACACCTCGTATGATAAGCTTGAAGGTGGGGCTCAAAAACAAACTAAGCTGCAATTTTCCAACCATTATCTAATTAGCGTGTTTGTGTATGAATCCGCTCAACACTCGATGCAAACAGACAACTGGGAAGGTTTCATAAGAAACGCCCAAAGTTTCCGTCATCTATCTCCCTTCACTCTCACCGTCGCTCCCCCGAGATGTTGTAGATCTGACGTCCAGAGAGCCTTTCCTCCGGTCTTTGTGCTTACTGGATTGTATGTCTAGGGAGGAAATAAAACACCTTAAATTAACACACATGCAAACACAAACACCGGTCAGGCTTAGTGAGGAGGCCGATTTTGACCTCTTAGCACAATATTGTTGTCTAGACAATGAAATGTCTCAATCAGTCCGACTAAAAGGAAACGGCCTCCTTAGTTCAAATCACTGTGACTACTTATTGATTCTGTGGATTCTAATAACTTCTGTGGGAAATTTAGAGGAAGTTTACAATAAAAGCTGCAAAACAGAGAACAAATCTAATAATTTCTTGGGACATTAAATATTCTGCACACTGGAAAAGCACCAACGGCTGGGAAAATTCAATCACAGCTTGATAGAACATAGTAGATATTATAATCTGTGTTGTTTTTATTGTCAGATCAGTCCTGGCCAATTTCAGGGCATTTTTTTTACTACAATATAAAGTAATGCATCTCTACAGAAACAGCACAACCATAACTAGAAGTACAGAAAACTGAAACATTTCTTTTGTGTCTTATGAAACAGTTACAATGTCATGAGTTATAAAAAAGAAGAAAAATTAAAGTAGATTTTTTTATTATTATTATTTAGTTTACAAAAATGGGGGGGGAAAAACAAAAAACTAGGAATTAACGTACAACACTTCCCCAAGTGTCCACAGGTGTGGAAATACTTGGAATAAAAATAGTGATTCTACATATTCTAAAAGTATTACTACTACTTGTGTAAACTCTGACTGCAGTTCAGTTGAGTAGTGCTGAAGTTTCGTAAAACCCCTGTTTGTAAAAGTGAGTCATTGTTGCGCTGAATAGTGCTGCATTTTTTGTTTTTTACATAATCTAGTTAGCAGAAACTAAATTAAACTCAAGTAGACTACACTAAAATAAAATAAATTTTATGAATTTCACAATTTTGAGCCTCAATTTGGTTATTTTTTTGACATTGGAAGATGAAAAAATTAGATTATTCTTTCAGTTTTCACAGTTACTGGCTCAGATAAATGGTGTACTTTGGTCATTTTTACATACATATATAACATAACAGCATAACATAACATGACAAATTGGTATTCAGAGGGTTAAAGGAAAAAGATTCTGTCATTCTATGTTTTTTTTATTATCAACAAATTCTATTAAAAAAAAGCAAAACAATAACAAAACTTTCTGGATTTGGCATGAGCACGTACATTTTTAAAAGCTGGTCTAAAATAAACAGGGACTTTGTTTAAAAAAGGCTCAGTAATGACCAAAAGCAGTGGTTTTATAGTGGCGCTGTGGTTTTTAACAAACATTTCTCACATAGGAATAAATAGTGCATTTAGTGGAGCTATTTCCAGCTTTAGAATAAAATCAGATTTTGCAGCAACAAAACCATGCATGTGAGACTAAAATATTGATAAACAGGTTTTAGCTGCACAGGAAATACTTCTGAACTGCATCTTCTCATTTTTTGTTGTGGCGCTTCCATGGATTTTGTTGACACTAAGCACAGTTTTAATAATTAGCAATCATATTTGCTCATTTTTAGTTAATCAACCTGTCTTCCATTTTAGTCTATGGATAACTATTGACTCTAAACAGCTAATTCTGTACGTGTGATTTGGTTTAAAGGGGTTTTTACGATAATCAGGGTTTTCACAGAAGTAGGCAGGAACATTTCTTTGATTCTTTGCTGTAGACAGACACGTATGACCTGGACAAGCTGTGAGTAGACATGTTCTTTCTACTCACAGATGTACATCGCTTTGGATAAAAGCATCTGCTAAATGAATACAACTGCAGAGGTCTGAAGACGCAAGGGTCTAGGAACTCTCGACAGGGAGGGAGGCGGGCTAAAAGGTTGTCTTTCGAATCACTCTACAGCAATTGGGTAGGTATACAACCAATCAGTGCAACGAATAGGCTGACGTAGTTCATAGAGAGCCGGAAATCAGAGGATGCTGGAGTTCGGTGAAGCCTTATTTATCTTTCTTATTTTATCCTTTGTTTATCTTTCAAGTTGAATTTTAGCTTCAAATCTTTAAGGGCTGTGGCCAAAGCCGAGTCAAAAGATAACTGTTTATTGTGCGCCGGTTGTTTCTGTCAGAATCGTCACACCTCTGTTGTCACTTAGTTACGCCCGCCTTCTGACTCTACACTTCATGGTGATTCGTCGGCCAGTTTTAGGAGCATCCAACCTCGAGGCTTACCGAGGGTAACTAGACCCACCCTGGCAGAGAATTAAACTCGTTGCCATGGGTTGTGTAGCGCGGCTAGGCTAGACAGGTTGTATATTTTTGTTGAAAATGACTAAAAACTCTGATTAAATTTGTAAACAAACAAACAAAAAAAGAAAAACAGAATTTACTTTGAAAAGTATTTTTTTTTAAAAAGGCAAATGACTATGACGACCACACATGATTTAATACTAGAAGCATAATCCACTCTGAGAGCCTCTAATCACAACCTACAGAGGTTAGGGGTGTCTTAAAAGAGTTACTGTGAAATACAGTGTCCTGGAACACAATGAAAAGCAACTTTTCAAAATCGCCTCTTTTCAGTGAGCTGGTGAAAAGATGGAGATATGATCCCTGTTTTATTTGACTGTCAGAAGTTGAGTTCGCACTCGTTTTGAAATCAGCTGCAGCTGTGAATTGTCTTTCCAGTCGATGCGACAATACAACGAGGAACAATAGTCGAGTTTAAAGTAAATAAAAGTGTGCAACTTTTTCAAGGTCAACAAAAGACAGAATTCATTTGTTTTGAGATATTTTGCAGCGAGATAAAGCAGAACTGAACACTCTGTTAGTCAATGTTTAAAAGCTGGGTCATGATTAAAGGAAACAATGGTTTTCTGGCGTGGTGCAACACATTCACTGACATATTTCCAAAGTTTCTGTGTTTACAAAGCTCAGGTTCCCCAAATGGGAAATCTCCAATGTATTGTTATCCAACAAATATTTGGTGTCTGCAAACAGTTAGCTAATGTTAGCAGAGTGTGTGATTCACGTATGTAACACTGGAACCGGATGTTGTGCTTCCTCATGATGAGCACTGAAATACTCAAATCACAAGAGGAACCGTCACAGAAATAAGTTCCATGTGGAAAAGACAGAGAAGTCTTGAGCATTGGATGAATCTCACCTGTCTGAGACTCTGCCTGCACACGTTCACTGGATTTATCGCTCTGCATGGACAGAAGAGAAAAGTTGACACACACAAGTCAGACAGCTCCTCTCATATATTAATAATCACCAAAACTAGAAACACAACTCACCTTATTATTATCATTTAAAGGCCTGTTGATAGACACATAGTGTCTGATTTTACTGTGGATGACAAACACAGAGTAGCACATCAGAAAACATAAAAGGATAGAATCATATATTAGCAAGTATAATCATCCAGTCGCTTGGGCAGTAAATTAGATTTAGCAACACTGAATGAGCTGCAGGAGGTTTACATCAGGAGGGTCAAACATGCGGCCCGCGGGCCAAAACCGGACCTCCACTGTGGGACGACTTCATAAAATGTAAAAATTACAGAGAAGACATTAATTGTAGACTGGAAATTCTTAAAACTATATTTTTTTAAGTGAAATACTAGATAGTTCATTGTTCTTTTGTCTTTTTGTATTTCATTTTTATAACATTTTGTCTTTTTTGGGTTTTTTATCTCTGACTTTGGTCATTTGCCTCATATTTTTGTCGTTTTGTTTCTCACTTTTGTCATTTTTTGTCTAATTTTTGTCATTTGTCCATTTTTTGTTGCTTTGAAACTTTCTTGTCAAATTTTTGGTCTCTTTTTTTGTTTTGTTTCCTGTCGTTTGTTTCATTTTTTGTGTCATTTTGTTTCTCATTTTTGTATATTGTGTCTTGTTTTTGTTGTTTTTTTGTCTGACTCTTGTCGTTCTAATCATAAAGTAAAACAATATATCGTTCAATTCCAGGTAGCTGTGACTAAACGTTGTGTTTCTTTGTCGACACTCTTGTGATCTGGAAGTCGTAATATGGAAATGATAAACTGAGGAATAATGTTGTTGAAATTGAACTTATCTTTCTTGAGAAATTTCAGGTTGTTCCTAATGTTTTGTAAAAAGATAATTCTTTAAATGTGAACATTTTTGAACTAAAAAAGGAAAAATGTAGAGTTGTTGCTATTTATCGGTTATTATACTGATTTTACTGGCGCGGCCCACTGGAGATCAAATTGGGCTGAATGTTGCCCCTGAACTAAATGAGTTTGACACCCCTGGTTTAAAACTTCACATTGTCACTCACCCTCCCTGTCCAATTACAGGTGTGATCTTCACATTTTGCTGAATGCTGTCTCCATTCTTCTTTTTGGCATAATAAATCCCCTGCCACTCCTGGGACACAAAAAAACCAAGAGACATGTAGCGTATAGACACGAGAGCATATTTATTTATCCATTCATCCTGAAAAACAGCTAAAACACAACATCTAAATCATCCTGAGTGGGCGTGGACAGGTTAGACGGTGAAGTGTGACTGGTCGAGTATTTCAGAGAGCTTGGACTCGCTTTAAAGGGTAGGGGGAGCGCTCCTGGAGTCCAGTGCGCTTGTTTCATGTTCCCCCCGCCTACAGACCGCTTTAGCAGCTTTAAAAGACCCTTCCTGCTGTTCGCCTGTCTGGAGCTGACCTTCGCTCTCTGTGTAGTAAGATTACGGCACAGCCATCAACCGCTGTTCTCGTGCACATGAAACGGAGCTGCTGGATGACCGGTGGTGCCGACTTACAGCACACGTGGACGCATGTGCAGGCATGCATGCACTGACACAAAGGCAGAAGCAGAGGTCTGACTGCGAAGAGATATTCTACAGGGACAGCTATACTTTATGTCAAAACTATGTGTGTAATACTACAGCCAGAAGGAAGATTGGTTGTAGTATTACACATTCAAGCCATAAATTGAAAGTCTGGATTGTTTGTGTTAGTTTTTTGGGATGAAATAACTCTCCGAACCCAAAAAAAAACCCCACCAGCAGGTTTGAAAATCAGGTTATCCATGCCAAAAATTGCACATTTATCAGAGCCAGAAACTGTAAAGAAACAGAAAGAATCATTGCTTTTTCAACTTTCCAATTATTCTTTAACTAACCATGTGTGATGTGCAGCTCTAAATAACAAAAATCTAAGAAAAACAGCCAAATTTTAGCTTTTATTCATGAAAAATCAATGAAAATCACTTTAATCTACATATTTCCGTTAAAATATTACCCCAAAAAAAGCCATTTACAATAAAAAAATTCCTCAAAAAACTAAAAATCCTGTGTTCCTTTGTGCAAATAAAAAGCCAGTACAGACTCATCTGCAACCAAGAGTCATGTGATAAAAACTCAGGCATTTTTTAGCTGACATGCAAGCTGTGTTTACACAAATCAAATAGAAGAAACACATGCAAAAATTAATTATCTATTTTCTTTCTCAGTATTGATAACATCAGTGGGAATTTGAAAAAAGTAGTAGTTCATAATAATTCCACTTTTTTCAATTTTTGTAAAATATAGAACCAAAAAAATTCACCTTATTTTTTTTTCCTTTTTCACTGATTTATGGTATTATAACCGAGCCATTCTACACAGAAGACGTGCTTAAGTTCTTTCTGCTTTTAGCCACAGTTGTGCTGTTTCCATAGGGGTGCAGGATTTTATATTACAAAGAAAAATGAGCCCACAGTGAGTAAAAAAGTGACGAGAGTTCAGAGGGTTAAGATCCCGACGAAGTAAGCCACATTAAATATTGTGTTTGGCCTGAAATGTACACTGTGGATGATGAGGTGATTTAATGAATGCATATTACCTTTCCTTTCCGTATGCAGGAGTTTATTGTTTCAAGGAGATCAGGCTTATTCTTCTCACTTTTAGGCACTTCTATTATTTCCTTCCCTATTAGCTCGCCTTGTTGGTAGCCCATAATGGACTCGTAGGCTGGATTCACATACTGTGAAGGAGAGGCAACAAGAGGATCAGATTGAGATCTACAGTTTATAAGATACACAAACGAGTTCAGACACAGTTCAGATCATGACCTCGACTGACTGACAAAACGTTTTCAGGCAAGTCGACACAGTTGCTGCTTATTTCACGGAGGTCAAACGTATATTTTACGTGGGAACATATGGTGGAGACACAAACAGAAGGGAAAGAGAGAGAGAGGGACATGCATTGCGACAATGAAATTAGAAGGAAAGCATTATTAAAACCCCACCTGAATAACTTGATCTTCAGAAGTGATCTCTATGGCCTCTTGGCTTTGTTCTAGAGCAGTGAAAATAGCATTGCCAGCCCTTGTGTGGAGAGACAACACCAGAGTCATTGTTAATACATGCAACAGCGTCTCGTTTCTAAGCGGACATTTATTCACTTTCAAGGAGGGTTAACGGGCATAAAAAAACAGGCTTGATAAAATAACGTCTTGCTCTGCGTGCAAAAGGTTTAAATAGAGGCATTGTGTAACTACCGTACAATCTAGCTGCAGCGATACTGCACGACTCACCTCAGCTTGAACTGAGCCCGCACCTCTCCATGCTCCAACTGTAGCAGCTCATTGTAGCAGGCCATCATATTGGCATTTTCCACATATCTCTGAGGGTCAGAGCAACACAGTGATTCATGCATGAGAAACTCAATGCATTCGTCTCCAAAATAAAAAAGGATTTATAATAGAAATGTCTGCATTTCATTAAGCGCTGACAGATGAGATATGAAGAGAATATTACAATGCACACACAGATTTCAGACACAGTGTCGCTCACCCTATTAAAGCCGGCATTGATCAGTGGCATCACAGAGGCTTCTTCTCTGTCTGGCCTGAAGCGCAGAACACATGTTAGCATTGAAACGACAACATGACAAATGCTTGTTTAGAGAACATCACAGAGCTGCTGCATGTGATAAAATGCAGGCCTACAGACCTCCACTGAGCCAAACGTTTGAATTCTAACAGCGCTCTCAATCATCAGGGAATGACAGTGAGAAAAAGAACAGGAAGGTCAATATATAAAGGCGGGACTTTTTGTATTTTTACAGAAAGATTCTTCTAAATATTATATATACAATTGAGTAAAACTGAAATTGAAAGTTATTGAGACAGATATTGTAGTAAACCTGTTGACTACTTTATATTAAATAAGTCAGAAAGTCTTGGAGTCTTCCAGTCTTTTCTTCAGGAGGAAATGACATCATGTGGACCAGGTCATGTGATCTGGAATTAACACACTTCCTTGAGGTGCTTTTGTAATGGGGAACTTAGTTGAAAGTGATTTCTTGGACACAGATACAATGTGTTATCTTGTGTTATACAATAACACAAATGACTCAATGAGACACAAAAATTATCATAAAAGGGAAAAAATGACCACAAACAGACCAATAATGACCAAAAAGACACAAAACGGCTCAATGAGACACATAGTTATCATATAAAGATACAAAATGATGAGACACACACAAAATGACTACAAAATAAATACAAAAAGCTGTGAAATGACCACAGAGACACAAAAAATTACCACAAAACACCTAAAATTACTACAAACAGACTGAAAACAGCCAGAAAGGGGTGCAAAATGACCACAAAAATGCACAAAGTCACCACAAAAGACCTAAAATGTCCACAAAACAGTCTGAACATGACCAAAAAAAAGAAACAAAATGAGCACAAAGACACACAAAACAACCACAAAGATACAACATGACCACAAAAATGCACAAAACGACTACAGAAAAACACAAAATGACTCACTGAGACAGACAATTGTCATATAAAGACATAAAATGACAAAACACACAGAACAACTACAAAACAGACTGAAAACTGATACAAAAATGCACAAAATGACCACAAAAATACACAAAATGACCACAAAAAGACCTGAAACCACCACAAAACTGACTGAAAATGACCAAAAAGAAACAAAATGAGCAGGTCATGTGATCTGGAATTGACACGTCCTTGTGAGATGTTTTTGTAATCGGTAACTTAGTTGAAAGTGATTCCTTGGACACAGATACAACTTGTTATTTTTCATATAAAATTTGTGATATTGAGTCATTTTTTTATTAATAACTGATTGTTTCCACAATAAATAATTAGGAATTTGTAAAGACATGGTCATAATGAACATAAAAACATTAGTATTTTTTTTAACTTTTAATAAAAATGTATGCAAGATATATCATTTCAAAAGTCCCTCAATTATATACTGACCCAAGAATAAAAAGAAAACCAAAGAGGGGGTTCACCAAGTTGCACGTACCTTTTCACAACAGCGACTATCACAGTGTTTTCTGCAGAGTTGACCGCTCTAATTGACCTGAATGTAAACAGAGGGAGCCTTTTAGTCAGTGAGTGAGACTGGTGGAAAAGCCCGTGGCATCAAATCAATGTATTTTTCAGTTTTTTCACGCTCCGATTCTCCCAGGCAGGCAGAGCCCAGTGGTGGAGCTCTGTGAGCGGGCCGAGGCCTCTGAAAGAATGCAGTGTACAGGGCCGCTCATCCGCCTGTGGTTTCCCCCAGCCAGTGGTCATAAAGGCGCTTTAGTTCCCCCATCACAGCCCGTGCGTGTACACTGAACATATGGATCGGCCAAAATGAATGGGGTTAACATACACGCTGGGCAGGGCAAATGAATGTTTGTAAATGTGTTTTTGGTTTGGGCAGAGGCTAAAGATAGAGAGTGGTATGGGCAGGCACCGCTTCATTTCTCAGCGACATGAGCTCCACTAGGTAGCATGCGATGGAAGCCCACAGTGAGCTGGACATTTAGACCCGCGCACACGCAGCCATAATCACAAGTGTTAGCAAATTTGTTGCAACAAATGAAAAGTTGTTCGGTCCCGTTAGGATCATCTGGTCTGAATTAGGTCGCTGGCTGAGTGTGACGGTCACTAACAGCATTCAGTTCAACTGTATGCAGCAGGAGGACTTTTATCTCCTTTGGTATGTCTGCAGTCACCAGGAGATACCAAAACATTTTTAAAATCATCTTATAGACATGTATCTACATACAGTGTTCATACTGTTAGTTTATTTACTGCATGCAGTGGTGGAATAAAGTTTTCCAGCCCACACATTTGCATGTATATAGCATTAAGAATCATTCTTAGGTCTTCAAGTGCAAATTCTTTTACTACAATCACAGCCATGATGCTAAACAAATGATAAAAAAAAACAAAACATTAAATTGATTGGTTCCATAAAAATAGTAGTCATTTTGGTAGAATTTAGTTTTTCAGTTTCTTGTAAGCAATTAACAAAAAAAATATAATTTGTACTCGTTTGTGTCTGTCTAATGCAGCCACACCTTTAGAAACACAAAAAGATTTTTCCACAAATATTTCATGATAATATTTGAGATTGTGTAAAATTTTAAGGGTGTCCGAAACCCTTTTTCCTCCACCGTATTTCTCATAGCATTAATAATGTTTGCACTGTTCATACCGTCTGCATTGCTCTTACAGTTTTATACTGTCCATACGACTGTTTATCTCCACCTGTAGATTTAGATTATCCATTTTAATATTGTATCCACATCTTTCTATTCATATAATAGTGGGTTCACCTGTCGTTGCTGTTAAATAAAACACATTATATGCCGTACTTTAAATAATGCACACATAGGTAGACACCAAACCCTTTCGTTGTTGTAGTTTGCAAAGACAACAAAGTTAGATCTAGTCTCATGTGTAGCTGCAAGGCCTAAACACACACACACAAGCTCCTCTGACTTAGTGCGTACATTTTTTTTCCATGTAAGTTTAAACAGTTTTGCAAATTTAATAGAGAAGCAGTTCAGCAATTGGGAAAATGCAGAAAAGTAAAGGACAAATGAAAAAAAAAGCTATAGTAAGCTAGAAGTAGTGCATATAAATAGCAAATAATAAATCAAGTCCTGAAAAGATTTGCTAAAAGAAATGAATGAATAGTTGCAGTGTTCTGATTCTCCACGTGGTAGTTGTATGAATGCAAATCTGACCGACCAACCGGCTGCACTCCAGCAGCTCAACCGTATGATTTTTCAGCTTTCACATTTAATCTTGAATGACATCCAGTTCAAACTTCATCGTCTGAAAATGCTGTGAGGCTACATCAGACAAAAAAAACAACAAAAAAAATACCACTGTGCCATATAATTCCTGAAATACAGCGTGAAGAGCACGGATGATGAGAAACTCGCTTACCGGCATAGTGCTTCAGCGTCAAAGTGTCTGGAATGTCTGTGGTCAATGATGACGAGGTCGTGATGCTTCTCCAAGAAGCACTCCAGAGCCGACTCGGGTGTTCGCGCCGTGCTGCACCTGAAGTTGGCCTTCTCACAAGCCCAGCAGAAGCCATTGCTCTGACTGTCCTCTTTGGCAAAAACTAAAAGTACCTGCAAGAAGAGAGATGACTAAGCACAGATTTCCAGCTGAGTAATTTATGCTTGTGAATGGTCACACTACTCCTACGACTATTTTCGTCAAAACATATACTGCACATCTAAAATTAGAGTTAGAGAGGTGTTCATAAGAGAGCGATAATGCATAGTGCAGATATTCAAAGGGAATAATGTCCAAATGAATAATGGATAAAAAAAAATACATACAGCGTATTACATGTTACCAGGTGTTAATAAATTATTTAAAAGTAAAGTGAATTTGTTAGCATGAGCTCCACAGACTAAGAGGTTCAGAAACTAGTTGTTTAAATGACAATACGGCTATGTGTAAGAGCAAATTTGGTTAAAACCGAGACTAAACAAATACAGTGGTCGTCAAAATCCTCAACATACACTATATATACACTAACAATACATCAGTGTATTGTTTGGTTTATAAGATGAGACAAAATGGATAAAATCATCCTGTTTGCACAATAAAAGCTTGTAAAAAGCAGTTCACAATGATATGCGCAGAGAAGAAATCAAATGCTCACATTCGACACAATAAAAAAAAAAAACATGGAACTTTCCACATTTTTGCTCGATTGATAAGTTGCTTTAATAATAACAATAAAAGCTCTCATTGTTTGCTTTGTAACAAGTATAAAGTAGCTACATTATGCAAAAAAAGATCTGGAAAGATTTAATGTACAACATACAGTACAGCGAGAGAGCTCCTGTGCTAATTGATATTTAGCTGTGATCTGATTACATAAAGTGGCCGAATTAATCACAAATGATGTGTTCACCGCCCTGCGCTATAGCATTAGTGCAGCAAAAAACATAGTGGGGAGCTGCAGCAAAATGCCGTTCGGATGCCTCGGTGCAACAACAGCCCTGAGTTGTCAAGTCATCATCGTTGCATTTGGACTCATTTGTGCCTGTCGTCCTAATCAGCCTGCGGCGTGACCTCAGGCCTCTGCTGGACAGGTCCTGATTGATCAGACCCAGCTTGCACTCGGGTGCGTCAGAGATTTTATTGTCCGCTGCCATGATCTATGACACAATTAGTCGAGGTGGCCTTGACTGGCTGCCGTCCCTCCCACCGGTCTGCCAAGGCTGTGGCCGAAAAGTGCTGCTGCTACCGTCAAACCGGCCATTGAGAGCACACTCTCTCCCTGCCACCGTACTTTCACATAACCCCTCACTTGCGTAAATACTGGACCAGAGATTTAGGCCCGCCTCCAAGAGCAGTGCTGCACTAAGAGCAGATTCATGAGTCACTCTCTCAAACAGACGTCATCTCCAACTGTTGGCAGGCAGGAGAATGAACGTAAAGAAAAGAAAGCTTGTTCTGCAGTTTTAAGCTTTTGCATCACACCTGTGAGGTTGCGTTAGGACACAAAGGCCTGACTTTGTGGAGGAAACCAGAAGTCCTGTCCTGCCGCATAATGACGGGACAGAGGGTTGGCTGTTTTGGCAGTTGTCTTTTTGATTCATGCTGACAATTGGCGTGGCCTTTATTTAAGCACCAAGAAGGAAACCCGAAGCGGCGAGGCCTTTACGCCCGGGAGAGGTGTTGCTAATGCAAACCATATTCCACATATGAACATTTTCCCCCTACAAGTCGCAATGAGGGTCTGGGTCATAAATACATCACCTCCGAGTCCTGCAGCTATGCTCGGTACGCACAGGGAATTAGATCAGAATTCCACATTGGGATGCTGGTAGAAAAATCAACATTCCCGCAGAGGTGGAGAGACAGGGTGATATAGGCCGAGATAAGGTCTTTCTCGATGCCTTTGCTGGGACTGAACAGATTTACCAAAAAGTCCAACAACCTCAAAGCAGATCGGAGCAAAAATGTTTCAGAAGTGAGGATACGGTGCTCCAGAGAAACACATGGACGAGGCAGAGAATGTGGCACGGAGACAAAGAGGGAGGGGAAGAGGGGAAAAAATAGTTTGAAAGGGGTAGTGAACATTTTGGCAGGGCCTGACCGCTCTGTCTAGAAAACATCGTTGCTGAAAACACAGCGAGGGCCCGGCCAGATCCTGTGAGCGGCAAGAAAAGAGGAGGAGTGGACGGGAGGAGGGCATGACAGGATCAGCTGTGAGTGACAAAAACAGGAAGGGGATATCTCTCTACCTCGCTTTCCTACCGTGGTCGCACTGGAGCGCATCAGACAATGAAGCCCAAGTCTGTGCACTTAAACACGGCGCTAAATCACAGCACGATGAACGTATCGGTTTGATTTGACTCCCTTTCATTTATACAACATCCTCATTGTCATGTTTTGACAGTGCTGCATTGTACTTGCTGTCCACTAGATGTGCAATCAAAAACTGACAGAAAAATAATAAAAACCATGAGAATTTCTAAGTTTATTGTCAGATGTTTTGTTTTGTCTGCCCAACAGTCCATTTCTCAAAGTGTTCAGGTAATATATAAAAGGGAAAGGAAGCCAACTCTCATGTTTCTCAACTAGCAAATTTGACTCGTCTGTGTAGATTCTCAGTCATCCAGGTCAACCCCAACAGCTTCAGAAGAAAGCAACAAGACTTTTGTTTTTGGTTTTTGAAGATGTTTTACCTTCATCCAAGAGGCTTCTTCAGTTCTAACTGACTGATTGGGAGTCCCAGACACATACTGTGGCCCAAGACTCACATGTCTTGAGGTACAAATGGCCGCGAAACTGTCAGGGAGCTCAACACTGCATTATAAGTATCTGATAAGTGCCGTTGTAGACCCCTTCTTGTGTGAAGGATATTAAGGACAAATCACAGACTTTTTCTTGTCTGCGTAGATACTACAGATTTCCTCACAAAGTATGTAAAGCTTCATGCAGTGGGAGAAACTACTTTTCTATCCATCTGTGTCTATGCGGTTCAAGCTCGTTTATACTTACGTGACACATATTTGACATAACTGCGCAGGGGATTGTGGGTCAGAATGGACAGAAAAGCATGCTGGCTTGCATGCTAAAATATCTGACTGGATGTAATAGATATTTGGGTATATTTGGCATACTACGCACTGGAACACACTAAAGCCTTTTGTAGCACGCTATATAGCAGGATAGTGAGGATACTGGAATGCACCGATGCCATCTATGGTAAACTTAAGCAGCCATCTGCAAACAGAGGAGAGGAGCTATATAACACTACTTATCAGGTACTTATAGTGCAGTCTTGAGCTCTCTCTGCAAAAGTTTTACCACAAATAGCATCTTAAATAACCTTAAATCATCCCTAACCCGGCAACTTTACAACAAGTCACACCTGAAGGCATGCATGGACCATTAGCTTTGTGATGTGGAGTACACTATATGTATGTATGTATATATATATATATATATATATATATATATATATATATATATATATACACACACACACTTATATACACACACATATACATATCACTGCTTAATATCCACTTTTCTAGACTTACTTTTATGCCAGGTTTACTTTTAGCTTTAATTAGTGTTTTATTTTGTATTATGTTCTGTTTATTTGAGATATTCTCTCTTGTTTTAGTTTACTTTAAGCTGCCTGGTTCTTTGATGTGATGTCATCTCTAAATTCTTTGACTCTCCAATTTTTTTCACTTTTAATTTTAACCCTCGATCTTAGGCTTTAATTTTCAAACTGCCTAGTTCCCTTGTCTGAGTTCCGGGCTAATCTAGCAAATTATTTAATTTTTTGTCATTTGTACTATTTATTTTTAATTGACTGCTCTGATTTGCTTCCTATAACTTGTTTGATGGTCTCTGTGTTGCATGTTTTAACTGTCAAAGGACTTTGTGAACGCTCTTCTTAAGTGTGCTGTATAAATAAAGTTATACATATGCATATATACACACGTGGACAAAATTGTTGGTACCCCTCAGTTAAAGAAGGAAAAACCCACAATTCTCACTGAAATCACTTGAAACTCACAAAAGTAACAATAAATAAAAATGTATTGAAAATCAAATAATCAAAATCAACCATCACTTTTGAATTGTTGATTAACATAATTATTTAAAAAAACAAACTAATGAAACAGGCCTGGACAAAAATGATGGTACCTCTATAAAAGATTGAAAACTATTTGACCAGAGTGACATGATTAACTCAGGTGTGTCATTTAATTGACATCACAGGTGTTTCCAAACTCATAATCAGTCAGTCTGCCTATTTAAAGGGAGACAAGTAGTCACCCTGCTGTTTGGTGAAAAGGTGTGTACCACACTGAACATGGACAACAGAAAGCGAAGGAGAGAATTGTCCCAGGACATCCGAAAAAAAATTATAGACAAACATCTTAAAGGTAAAGGCTATAAGACCATCTCTAAACAGCTTGAAGTTCCTGTGACAACAGTGGCTCATATTATTCAGAAGTTCAAGACCCACGGGACAGTAGCCAACCTCCCTGGACGTGGCCGCAAGAGGAAAATTGATGACAAATTGAAGAGACGGATCGTTGGAATTGTATCCAAAGAGCCCAGAGCAACCTCCAAAGAAATTAAAGGTGAACTCCAAGGTCAAGGTACATCAGTGTCAGATCGCACCATTCGTCGTTGTTTGAGCCAAAGTGGACTTCATGGGAGACGACCAAGGAGGACACCACTGCTGAAAAAAACTCATAAAAAAGCGAGACTGGAATTTGCAAAAATGCATGTTGACAAGCCACAAAGCTTCTGGGAGAATGTCCTTTGGACAGATGAGACCAAACTGGAGCTTTTTGGTAAGGCACATCAACTCTATGTTCATAGACTCAAAAACCAAGCATACGAAGAAAAGAACACTGTCCCTACGGTGAAACATGGAGGAGGCTCAGTAATGTTTTGGGGCTGCTTTGCTGCATCTGGCACAGGGTGTCTTGAAAGTGTGCAAGGTAAGATGAAATCTGAAGACTATCAAGGCATTCTGGAGAGAAATGTGCTGCCTAGTGTCAGAAAGCTTGGTCTCAGTCGCAGGTCATGGGTCTTCCAACAGGACAACGATCCAAAACACACAGCCAAAAACACCCAAGAATGGCTGAGAGAAAAGCGTTGGACTATTCTAAAGTGGCCTTCTATGAGCCCAGATCTGAATCCCATTGAACATATGTGGAAGGAGCTGAAACATGCCATTTGGAGAAGACACCCATCAAACCTGAGACAACTGGAGCTGTTTGCTCATGAGGAGTGGGCCAAAATACCTGTTGACAGCTGCAGAACGCTCATTGACAAATACAGAAATCGTTTAATTGCAGTGATTGCCTCAAAAGGTTGTGCAACAAAATATTAAGTTATGGGTACCATCATTTTTGTCCAGCCCTATTTCATTAGTTTGTTTTTTTAAATAATTATGTTAATCAACAATTCAAAAGTGATGGCTGATTTTGATTATTTAATTTTCAATACATTTTTATTTATTGTTACTTTTGTGAGTTTCAAGTGATTTCAGTGAGAATTGTGGGTTTTTCCTTCTTTAACTGAGGGGTACCAACAATTTTGTCCACGTGTGTACGTGGGACTCCACATCTGCACAAAACACAAAGAGAAATCACTTGCCTTTCCACTGCATTTTGACTTAGAAATGTACAAACTAACTATCAAAACATGGATGCATATTCAGCTCTGCAATGTGCCCTTGAAACCAAATTTCCCAAAATACATGTAAAATTCCAGCTTCCACGTTTTCGCACAGCAGCAGCAGCAGCAGCACATGCCAAAAGGACAAACTGTATAATGAACCACTAAATGCCAGGGAATGTCCGATCTGCAGTGACGAAACCAGTCCATGGTTCCTCTGTGCAGTGCCTCCATAACGCGTATTGTTCATTATGTTATGCTCTCGGTCATAAATGTTTGGCCTCGTTGCCTTGGCAACCCAAGGCTGCATTGCACACAATACGTCCATTAACAGTCCACTTCTTTGAATGTTTGCATGGGGCTTTTTTTTTTGAAGCTCTTAAAGTACTGTGATATCTTTGCGAATTTCAAGATTAGTGAAAACTGCAAACAAACATGGGTGATATTTTGAAATATTGAGCCCTGAAAAATGCAACCAAATATCGACAATCATACCAAGCCCAGCCCCACAGTTAGGATAAAAGTCCCTACGCAATACAGACGTAAACATTTCTCTGGATCACTTTGGTTGTTCCGTTGAAAGCTTTAATGCATTCAAGCACATAAGCATCACTCATTTAGATGGTGGCCGCTGTTTTACGATACCTGAAGTGGGTCTTTAAGTAACTTCATTGGTCCAAATTGCACCTCTGTTAATGTGGTCTGAAAGAGAACAAGGACACAAGAATTAGAAAAACACAGGATAGTTTCTCAGTTATTTCATGAAACAGTAATAATAAAATTATGTTTTTTAAGTTATTAAAACAAAATTTGTAAAACTGTATTGACAAAGGAGCCGCGGTCTTTGTCACAAAGTTTGCTTTCATACTGAGAAAATTGACAAAATACTGAAATAACCCCGTATTTTCCCACAACATGTGAAATCCATTCAGTCGGACGAACATTTTGTAAAACAGCACCACAATAAAAGCCTGTTTAAAACATTAACAATTAAGCAATTCAATAATCAAGTTCATAGACACAGGAGGAAACTGACTCTTTTTCTGTTACTTTCAATACCTTTCATAGATTTTGCTGTAAATACTTTAATATTTTTACCTCAGTAAGAACACTGACCGTTACTTGTGCTGGTGACATTATTTTTTTCCAATCATTTTATCATTTCCAGAGGTGGAAAGTCATTTGTATTTACTCAAGTTCTGAAACTAAGCTTTGTGGCAAATGCACCTGCATAAATTTTGAATTTTGTGATGCAGATATTTCACTAGTTTGCAGGCCAGCATAGTATTTGCCAACTGTAAAGTGGCAATATAATCAACAAAGGTTAGTTTAACAACTGTTTTTCAGACTTTATTGGAAAGAAAATGGTGTAATATTATAGTTAAACAATGTGAAAGAATGAATGAAAAGTGCAGATTTTAAATGCGTTTTCTGTAATTTAGCAAAACGGGGAAAATAAAACAGGAAAGTAAGTTATTCAAAAACAGTTAAAAAGTATTTTAAATTATTCATATTTTACAGTGCATCTGTATATGTCTTCCATCAGTGACTTAACATAGCAAATATCTGAAATTTAGTCTTCTAATTTCTCATTTAACTATACAGCAGAGTTATAAAAAAAACGAAAAATCAGGACAGGTTGTCAACTCATTACACTTTCCTTACGCTTTTCTGTCTGCAAATAATTTAGCTTCCTTCCTGCTAAATGGAACCCAGCTCAGGGGTTAGTAACCATAGCAACCAAGCCCCTTGCGGACCGCCATCCCTCTAGAATTCCTCTTCTCCGTAAACAATCTACACATGTGAGGAGGAATACAGAGAGGAATTTTAGAGCGTGCCAGGCTGCAGTAAATCACTTCTTGCTAAATTGTAAGCCTTCTGAAAGCTCCATGAAACAACAAAGGAGGGGAGGAAAAAAGAAAGAAAAAAAGCCGATTAGCCCTCGGTTGTAGCCAAATTGACGTCATCATGACACTAGGCCGTTTGTTGTAGCTGTCCACAAACAAGGAGTATGGAATCAGGATGGCTACAAGCTGATGCTGTGATCATCTGATCTTTCACAGGCACGAGGACCTGGTCGCATGATAGCCTCATGTGCGCTGCAGAGACAGCATGCATGTTAGTGTGTGCGTGGTGGTATAATGGGAACGAACACATGGAAACGCCACAAACCCATGCCATTTTAAAGAGAGTTTTACTAAACAAGACCTCGTGGTCGGATTTGATTTTGACCACGTGTGTCAAAATGAATAATAGGCATTAGAAATAATGGGAAAAAAAACTGTGTCTTCATACAATAGATATTTTACTACTTTCATTTTTAATTAGTTTCCATGCATGTCTTCTATCTCCTCTATGAAAACAACGCCTGCAGTTCAGTCTAGTTCTGCTAAAAAGTCAGAATGAATGATAGGTATTAATAATAATAAGAAAAGGCATCTTAATAAATACATTTTAATTGGTTGCCACACATACCTCCTATCTCTAATTAAACACAGCCTGCAGTTCAATCTAGTTCTGCTAAAAAGTCAGAATGAATGATAGGTATTAATAATAAGAAGAAAAGGCATCTTAATAAATACATTTTAATTGGTTGCCACACATACCTCCTATCTCTAATTAAACATAGCCTGCAGTTCAATCTAGTTCTGCTAAAAAGTCAGAATGAATAACTTTGTCCTGATCTTTATTAATTTTGATTAATAGATTGAAACCACTTCTTTATATAACAAACAAAGCTCTTGATAACCTACAGCTGGGTGAGTTATAATGCCATAAATAATAGCTTTTTTTTCAATTATTGGAATTATCATGCAAAATAATTTCTCAAAAACCCACAGGTATTACCATTAATGGAAAAAAAGGTGTCTCTACATACAATAGAAGTTTTACTGCTTCAATTTTTAATTAATTTCTATGCATGTCTCCTATCTGCTCTACATACACAGCCTGCAGTTCAGCCTGGCCCAGCTATAAAGTCAGAATGAATATCTCCATCCTCAGCTTTATTCAAACCACTCGTTTATTTTCCCATCAAAAATCTACTATAACCTACTGTTTGGTAAATGTCACACATAAATACACCACCCATTGAAACCCATGTTGCCACTGTGATGCTGTGATTTGGCGAAATAGCACAACCACGGCTAGAAGTCGAGAAAACTTAAAAATGTCTTCTGTGCAGTATGAAACAATTATAATGCCATAAATCGTTATTTAAAAAAAGGGAAAAAAACAAAAGTACCAGCAGTTATTACTAGGGCTGTACCCGAATATCCCGAATATCCGGATATTCGTTCACTACGGCACTATCCGGATATTAATTTGGTATCCGAATATTCGCCCCCCCACCCCCCGTCGGACGTTACCAGGTGGAAAGAATATGCCGCGTTACTCTCTTTCCTCCGCCTTCGGCCCACATCGGCACATCTCATCATGTGATCACATAAACATATACACATATGTCTATGTGATCACTCCCTCCTCCCCCCAGATGAAAATATTCGGAGCTTGTCTCTTCCCTGCGCCTTCGGCCCACTTCGGCTCGTCCCGCCGTGTTCTTCGGCTCATTTCGGCTCCTCCATTCGTGTTTGTAAACATCACCCGAATGGCCGGGTGGCTGCCGACTCTGACATCGTGCTTCACTTCGTTGCATAAACACAAGACAAGATGCCGAAGACCTCTGCTGAAGACAAAACGAAGGCAACGAAGGTCGGTTTACACTGGGTTCATCTGTCATCAGGAAATGTTGGCCAGAACTTTCTAAAAATGAAAAAGGATCCGAATTTTCGGGCCATCTGTGTCACAAGCCGCCGCCGCCGCCACTACCGTACCTCCGCCGCCGCGCTGCCCCCCCCGTCGGACGTTACGGGGCGGAACGAATATTCGGATATTCATCTTTAATTGGGCCCGAATATTAGGAGGCCAGAAACCACTATTCGGACCAGCCCAAGTTATTACTAATAATGAAAAAAGGGTGTTACCATCTTGTTTTCCATACAAGTCTTTTATCTGCTTTACGTATACACTTATACGTAAAGCCTGCAGTTCAACTCAGCTCAGCTACAAAGTCCTGAACTTTATTCTTTTTGATTAAAAGATTCAAATCACTAATTTATTGTCCAAACAAAACACCACTGTAACCTACTGCTCGGTAAATGTCACACAAAAATACACCACAAGTTGTAATCCATGTGTGCTGGCGAACGCGTCGAGGTCGGGCCTTGAGATGTACGTATGGAGTTTTTTCGGCCGCGGAGCCTCCAGCTAGCACAGCAGGACTCAGCGCTCCGACTCCATCCAGGGAGACTCGCTTCTACAACTGACAATGACACAACCGATGCAACTGCAGCTGCAGTTGTGTAACTCGAATAGCCTGCATGCCGCACACAAACACACATGGAGCTGAACCAGTCTGCCAGCCTCTTCGGGCAACATGCTCCTCTTGTACAGTACACACACACATACACACACACACTGCTATGAATCATTCAACCAAGCATTTGCATCCCGCAAACATCATGCTGGCACTCGACCAGAGGCAAACAAAGCAGTAGAAGTGAGTGAGCAAGTAGGCCATGCAGCAGGGACGTGGTGTGTACGTCTACGTAATTCACATCTCGCCTTCTCCATATACGCTGCTGTGTCGTACCAGTCGCACTGGAATCTCTCCGTTATTGTGCGTTTGTGTGCACAGTGACACTTGTTAATAAGACAGCAAGTTTGTTCAGTAGCAGGGCATAGTGCAGACGCAGTTGTGTTTGGTGAATGAATGAATGAAATTAAATACATTGCCTTGACTCAGAGTTTTTAGCGAAAGCATGATGATGCAGTTTTTTCTTGCTCTTGATGCAAAATTCTGCTGTCAAAACAATGATTCAGAGCAAGATTTAATTAAAAACTACAGTGAAGATTTGCTTCCCACAGGAAAACTTTCATTTTAAATTCATTTTATCCTTATGATCCAACCCTGCTGCTTCTAAAATTCACAGTTTCCAGGGGCAAACTCTCCTATCAGAGCCATGGGATGAAACTCAATGGCAGGCCATGTTTATTACCAATTAGTTTGTGGTAATTTGAAGGGGAAAAAACATATCTAAACATAACACAATAAGCACAAAATAAATCCACACACTTGGATAACAATGCAGGCACTGTCTTAAAGGATAGGTTCAAGGTGTTCTTTAATAGTGTCTCTAAATATTTTGCTACTTAAAGTTTTTTTAATCGGTTTCAATACTTGTTTCCTATCTGCTTTGTTTAAACACATCATGCCGTTCAGCTGAGCTCCGCTTAAAAAAAATCCCTGAGTGTTTGTCACGTGACTGTTGGCTGCAGCTGAATCACTTCTGGCTTCCCAGTTGTGCTGAGGAGCAGAGAATTTTTTTAACGAAAGTCTAGTAAATTTATTTCTGGCAAAATCTTGAATGAAGCAAGCTTAGATTTGGTTAATTTTCCTTTTGATGAGTTCATGGACCATTTGAAAGTTGAAATTCTGGCAGTTGTTTGTTTTTACAGCTTCTGACTGCAGAAACTGCAGTTCTTCTGATGGCCACTTGAGGCTGGCTCCAAAAACAAGTCAATCTCTATAGAACTCCAAGTTAAAATGCTGGACTTTACAGCAGAAATAAACATATTTACAGCCTGATACAAAAACAAATTTGGTCTGTATAGCTAATTTGCTCATTCCTGACAACAGCATAGGAGTGAATTTTTATGTGTGTCATCTGTTTAAATTGTATTAATGTTTTAAGTTATGTATAATTAACTACTCTGAGGAACAGGTAGGTGCCGTCATACAACAGTCCATGGCTCGCCTCAGCTCTATTTACATTTCATCTAACTGTGAATTTGTTGTTTTGCTTTTAAATCACTATTGTGTGCAATCAGGGATCCAAAACGTAGCTACCATTTCAATATTCCTGCATACTCAGGATATAAATCAGTACTCAAGTGCCCATGAATACATTAAAAAGTAAGACTGTGAAAACTGTGAACCTATCTGTAGAAAGTGGAGTATACAGTATTACTAAACAAATGGTGCTCTTCTCTCATAAACACAGTACATCTACTCTGTCAATACAGATTATCAAGCCGATACCAGTGATCTCCTACATTCTGACTACGCATACCAATTTGAAAGGAACTTTTTGGAATCACTGTCAGTCTCAGGCACTCAACACTACAGGTACGTGTCCACTAGATCCGGTAATTTCCGGCATCCCATTCACAGTCTGTGTCAAACACACTGTGTTGCATGCTGGTTCGGTTGCGGTGCGTTTCAGGGTGTTTTCAGTGTTAAAAGTGGTCTCGACTTCTTCTATTTTCTTGTCTGATGCATCGTGAAACTTTCGTCAAACGTCTAAACTAGCCATCAGTGAACTAAAAAGAGGACAGATTCAGTTGCTGCACAGCTCACTTCTCGCCTCAGATGCTTTCAGAAATACTTTTCGCTGAACTCTCTTCATAATAAAAGAGAAAGTTTGCGACCGAGCTGCCATGTCGGTCCGGCTTGAAATCCAGGAGCAGACAGCTCCCAAGTCGATGTGTTTGTCCAATGTGAGGCAGGATAGTTGGAGAAGAAAGTCGGCAGGAGATGAACACCGGCCTCAAGCCCATGCCCATCAAACGGGCAATTTTCAGATGCAGCGCATTTACCTGCAGGAAAAACCCATCTTGTGGACACGTAGCACGAGTCAGCAACACACAGCGACTGAAGAAATGTAGCAAAACAGACATTTTAAATTATTGTAGATCAGAAACATCATGGCCTCAAATTCTGATGTGACCTAAATGTAATTACAACAAACTAATTTGCAGATATGGAATCTTTGGGCCCTCTAAGTGGCAGTTTCCTGCTTTGACCAGTTACAGCGTTTATTGTATCAGAAAAACTGAAATACAAGCTTGAGCGCATTTTAATGATCCAATAAAGTGACGCAAAGTTATATTTTTCACCTTCAAAGGAGCCGTGTGACCTTTCCTGCTTGTTCAGGCCAGTCTGACTACATCAGAGCTGCTGGGTGTCTCCAGTCATCTCCAGTCTGCTGCTACTCTCATTCAACACACCTAATGTATTTACATAGTGGAGTTGCCTCTGACCCTATATCCTGCTCCCAGTGTATCCGGCCCTATAGATCTCCTCCTCCTCTCCACCTCCTCCAGCCCCCCAGCTCTTCTGTCTCATACTCATTGAGAGACACACACACAGTACACCATACACACTGGGAGAGTGGCTTTCCACTAAAGTGAAAAACAGGAAATTGGATGACATTGTTCGGTGCGCCGACGTCAGCAGTGAGAGATAGAAAGAGTAAACAGCTTCCTCCACCCCAGAGCTGGGACCAGGATGCAGGGAATCTTGGGATGCCTGCTCCTGCTCGTGCTTCTTAGAAAAACGTGCCTCGTTCTCTAACAATCTCCAGCTCTCTCCGGCTAACGTGCACCTCTGCATGTCGGAGTTCGTCCCTCCTTGAAACTTCTCCACACGAGAGTATTCAATGTACAGCTGATAACGCAGTGACTTTAGAGGGGGATCAGCATTTCTTCCTCTGCAGAACTTGCTACTAGTCTCACATGTGTTTGTGTACGTGTGTGTTCCTGTCCAAAAGTGTGAATCAAATGGCAATGAATCAATGTTCTTGATTAGGTCTGATTAAGAGCAGCAGTCTCAGCCACAGGTGTGAATGCACATCATGTACCAGACAGACAAACAGACACAGTAAACTCTCACACTGAGTTACGTGATGGGCTAAATGGCACCGAGTGACACATTCAGCTCGCCGCACACTGAGCCGCTCAGATAGTAGCGCTAGCTGCCCATGCTGCGTGTGTTACCTCAAAGAGAATAATTCACTTTCATGTGCGGCCACTTGTATTCGCCGGCCCAGACACCTGCACCGGAGTCAACGATTACAAAGAGGCAACAGAAATAATGGAGAAAAAAAAAGCGTCTCCATACTCCTCTATGAAAACAACAACAACTGCAGTTCAGCTAAAAAGTCAGAATGAATGACAGGTATTATTAAAAATAAGAAAAGGTGTCTCTACATACTGTAGATATGTTAATGCATACATTTTAATTGGTTGCCATACATGCCCTCGATCTCTAAATAAACACAGCCTGCAGTTCAGTCTAGTTCAGCAAAAGAGTCAAAAAGAATGACTTCGTCCTGATCTTTACTAATTTTGATTAATAGATTGAAACCACTTGTTTATTTTCCAAACAAAGCTCTTGATAGCCTACTGCTAGGTGAGTTATAATGCCATAATTCATAGCATATTTTTTTCTATCATTGGAATTATCATGCAAAACATTTTCCCCAAGAACCCACAGGTATTACCAGTAATGGAAAAAAGGTGTCTCTACATTCTATAGAAGTTTCACTACTTCAATTTTTAATTAGTTTCTGCATGTCTCCTATCTGCTCTACATACACAGCCTGCAGTTCGGCCTGGTTCAGCTAAAAAGATAAAATGAACATCTCCATCCTGAGCTTTATTCAAACCACTCGTTTACTTTCCCATCAAAACTCTACTATAACCTACTGGAAAACACCTCACCAAGACCAAGTTTACTTTTTAAAGTCCTCCTCTGGTTAAAAAAAATAAACAAAACATGTCCATAAGGTTATTTTAGATATGCTGATAAGATACATCATCAAGGAAATATGACAAATACATCATGTCTGATCATTTACACCCTAAAACTACAACGTGCTGATGATAGTTTCCAAAACATGGATTCCGATTTGTGGGATTTAAACCGTAACAAACCTAAGAAACCAATTCTGCTGTTTGAACACGTATGGCTGAACTACTCTAAAATTTGCCACTGAGAGTAGTCTGACAGTGTTTGAGGAGAGTGGCAGGTGAGCCGGTGTGCTTGAGCTGCAGAAAGAAACAGTGGGATGAAAGAGAAAAAGACAAAGAGTTCATAGATCTGCACATTCTAGAGAAGGAAACGCTGCAGAGTTACAACTAGGTCATTTTAAGACATGACAGGATCATTTTTATGGAGAGAAGAAGTCTAAATATGTTACATGGAGATTAATTTATAGAGGATTAATCCATGATTGGGGACTTCAATTATGTTCATGTATTATGGATTACAATTTCAAAGCAAAAATATATTTCAAAAGCATATTTCAGATTAAAATTAAATATAAATATATAGGTTATAAAACACATTTACTATATTGCTGTCCAGTAGCAAAACATTTACCTCCAGACATGGTGGTTTTCATTTTTACAGATAAACTAAAGGATTACTGGGGCATTTATTGGTTACTTCACAGGATAAATAAATCATTTAAAAAGCCAAGTGGATTAACTGAAACAAAAAAATCACCTTTGACGATGAAAAAACAGCAGCTTACCTTAAAAAAGTCATTGTTTTGGAGATACATTAATTTCAGAAGACAGAAACAAATGTGGTGTATCCTAATAATCGGGGATAAACAGCACAGGCACTTGTCAAAGGCTGATATTTCGTGTATTTATTGCCACATTAGACAATAAACTTACAGCTGCAAAAGGCCAACTGCACAAGACACACCTCAAAGTCAAACAAGATAGTTCACAGCAACTCCATCAAAACCTACCAGGACAAAGAGAAAATATACCAAACTCACCTAAAGAAAGGTTACTTTGCCTGTAACAATGCCCACTTTCATATAGTTGACGGTGTATTTTAAAATAAACATGACAGTGGGTGTCGATCAAATTGTTCCTCATCTCATCTGACAGGATCTGAGATGAAACCTGAACTGTAATTATGATAATTAGGTACAGGACACTAACCAATTAAATTTGGAACAGCTTGATCTTTATGAGTAATCAACTTAAACACTTAAGTTTGTTTTTTTTAGACTATTAACACTTATCTTCAGCTACAAGTACGCACAACCAGCTTTTCAAACGTCAAATAGAGTAGAAATTAAAGTAAACAATGAGCAATTTTGGATGTAGTATGACGGTGACAAGCCCATGACGTGCAGACTAAAATATTTAAATTGTTGATCTTTAGACTGAATTAATCACACGCACTATTATTTCTTAATTGTCAGTCCAACTTTGGCTCAGGGCTCAGTGTGAAGCAAATGATGATAAAGTGACAAAGTGATGATTATTAGAGGAACAGGAGTGGCCTGTTAGAGTCTCTCTGGGACCATGTGCCCATCTCAGGCAAGTTTGTGTTGTAAGGCAAGATATGACACAATAAGAGAAGGTTTTTTTTTCTTTATAGGTAGCATTAGCAATTAGTAGTTAGCAATAGGAACTTACATCTATAACAAAGTCTGCTTGTACAGTCTCTGTCTGTGGGGAGCTTGGCTGAAGCAGTGAAGTATTTTAGCAACTAGCTGTTAGCATTAGCATGGAGCACTAGCAAGTTTGGCATGTTGGCTTGTACAATCTCTTTGTCAGCGGTAAAATTGCTTTGGACATTGTCGTGATCTTGCAGACAGCATTTGCATTTTGAATTAGCACTAGCAGGTCTGGAAAGTCTGTAAGTATAGTTTCTTTGTCATTTTTTAGCAGTTGGCTCTAGGTATTCAGCATCCGGCACTAGCTAACTGGTAGCATCGGCACTGGTCCCTACCTGGAGCATCTCCTAAACGGGCCTAGGTCAGGGATCCTAGGTGCTTCACTGAGTGCGCATCTTTCTTGTTTGGAGCACGAGTGTCTTGTGAGCTCAGATGTTATGCCAGTTTTAATCTCAACACAGATTTCATGTTGCTTTTTTTTAAAAAATGTCAAAGATTTTCTTACTTCTGTACGTACATGCTGCAGGAATCACATACATTTTCAGTGAAGAAGCTAAAACTCCAGAAGTAACCTTCCAACATAACTTCCCACATTACCAGCGCTTCCTTTCCTTCCATGTCTTCCCTTTATTTTAATGCACACTGCCCTCCAAACACTCACCTAAACGCAGAGGCTCATACATCCATGTCAGTGCAACCTGGAGTTTATTATGTGCACGCTTTATAGTCTTTCATTTTCTAATGTATGGCTCACAGATTGACGCCTTTCTGCAAAGCCCTTTAAGATAAAACTCTGTGCTGTTGTGTAGATGAGAACAATTCATTTTTTAAAAAAAGTCTTAAAAAAAAAACATCCTGTGATATAAATTTGTGATATTTTTAAGCATTATTCTCTGTTGCCTTAATACTGCAGAAAAGAATACAATGAGTGAAAAATCATACCGTCCCCCACCCCAACTAAAAAAAATAAATCAAATGTTCATCTAACGTGTTAATCTAATTGCAGTTCATCCGTTTAGAAAAATAACTGCAACCATGTGTATTCTGGCTCCCTCCACATGTCTTATCCATGGTGACCAAGCCCACAGTCAGCCAGGCAGAAGACTTTAGTTGAGTCACTGGCATCGCTGAGAGAAACTAGGCCACCGTGGATCGGTTTGTCCCAGAACATCCTTGCGTTCTGTGTTTCTATCCGTTTCCCTCTTGCTCGCTCTCGTTCTCTGTCTGTCTGGCAGTATGCACTGCAGAGGAAAGACCAACCCCTTGGAATAAAAACTACAACGTCCCGTAAAGAACATGCTCTAAAAGGAATGTAACAGATCTCATGTCCAAGACGACATGTCAGTGTTTTTTCTTGTTTGTCAGTGTGTGTCAGATACACTGTCATGAGAAGAACGCGCCTTTCTCCATTAACTATGACAACTGTTCAGCTATGCAAACCAGAATAACCTCCTAAAGTGAATGAACTCCTCTATATTTTATCTTCTTTTACTCTCCTCCTTTCCTATCGACAAGCCTGCATGTTACCAACATGGCATCCTCTTGGTTTTTGAGGTCCCAATCTCCAGTCTAGGGCTTTTAGAGGGCGTGAATGAGGAATTCAAGGTGACCTCTGCCACGGAGGTGCTGCAGTACCAGGAATGCTACAACTCTAAAGATGGATGGTTTCAAGGTCAGGACAGGACAGAAGGGGAGGGCAGAAAGGCAGTGGATGTCACAGGTGTAGGGTCAGGGACTCTGGATGAGATAGGGGCAGGCATTGGAGAGCAAAGTCTTGTGGAATGACCTTCCTATTCCATGTTGTCAAAGATCATCTATCAAGCCCATCCAACTTGTTCTATTGGTGGAAGGAGGAGAAACAACTGTGCCTAAAAAGAAGGAACTCTGGAGAACTTCTAAGTGCCAAAGACCAGAATGAATACCATCTGCAGTGGGATTCGCCACTACAAGCGCCTCTACCAAGTAAATAATGCCATGTCATGCATCAGAGCTGGGGAAAAGCTAACATCAGGACCATCTCTTCTCCATCTCTACTAGCCTGCTAGCAATGGAAAAGACTGGGATCTGATGGTCCAAAACTGCTACAAAACTGATGCCACTTCTCACTTTTCTTACTGTAATATGGAATGCAATTTGAGCCAAGACTGCAATTAACAATTATTGATCATTAATCATGAAATGACTCCTGTTGGAGACTTCAGACAACTTCCCTTTGAGGACAAACTGGTTCAAACCACAAAGAAAATCAACATACAACAAGCTTGAAGGAGCAGATCCTCCCATGCTGAAAAGCAGAAACCGAACTGTTCAATAATGGCCTTTTTAAATGACATTTTAATTAAATCATTAAAACTCTTCAACCAATCAACGATGCAATTATTTAAGGTCTAGTTCGAATTTTTTTTTAAATTTCGTTATGTCAAGTCAGTTTTCCCAAATGATGTATGCACCTTTATATATTTAGTTGTTTTTTACAACAGAAATTACAAAGAGCTTTACATAAAATACAGTCAGGTCCTGATAATTTGGAGAAAAATACAGATCAAGTGATGAACAGAAGATCTGTAATAGAAAATAATGATAAATAACAATGCAATGGATTGCTTCTTTAATTGATTAAACCATTATTTGGCATAAAAATATGATCACAATCGCCCAGAGTTCATGGTGAGGACATCAAATATCCTGTTTTGTCAGATCAGCTGTTTGAAACCCAAAGATGTACACCAAAAATCAGCAAATCCTCTAATAAGAGAACAAACCGAGCTCTTTCTACGTCGCCTTCCAGTAACAGAAACGTACAGTCAAGCCAACAACAGAAGTATACCAAGCCTCTGCAGATTACAGCCACGTTCCTCATATGCCATCATATCACAAGCTTCATACCAATCACCATAACGCTTTATAAACCAAAACATCATCACATCACATGTGTTGTGCAGCTACCGACAGGCGGTGATAAGGCCAAAAAATTGTCACATTTCTCCACAAACTCACTCTTTTGTGCCTTGTTCATTGTCTGTCATCGTATCAAAAATCCAGACAATTTAAATAATGCACATGAGCAAACTGATAATCCATTTTGTACCTGGTGTGCAGAGTTACTTCAAGAAACCACTGACTTAAGCCTAAGCACCAGTAAGTGAAGGTAACATAATCATTTAAACAGTTAGGTTGGCGGGTTACATGTACGCTGCAGCTCAGTAGACACAATTCACAATGAAACGATATAATTCTAAATGAATTCTAAAAATAACGGCTTGCTCTCTTTGTACTGCAGCACTTTGCACTACTCCTTATACACACTGTCCCAAATCCAGCCATTTCTAATCACACACTCATACACATTCATTGTTTTTCGAGCCGTGCTTCCAGAGTACGCCCTGACCTTTATTCTGTCTGCAGTGACATCTCTCCTACCTCACCAGATAGTGCGGAAACTCAAGCATACGGGAATGCACATACACACACAGAGGGAAGACACCGAGTAACTCACAGGAGACTGAACTTGTCCTGGAATTCAGTCCCAAACGCCCTTGAATGACGTCCGTGGTTTAAAAATACAGAGTTTGCAGAAAATGGATAGGTTACTTCATCCTTGGTGACCTGTCCCTGTTTCTCGCTGGTGTTCCACACACTGCGAGCATCACCTCGCACTATCGCAGAACCCATCAGATTATGTGAGCCGCTGCAATCTCCGGCTTTTACAGTTTGGCACAGAAAAATGAGAAGTGGATATTTAATACTGGCGAGTCCGGACAAATAATTCTGTACACAAGAACGCGCAAAAGAGCTGACGACAGCACAGAAAAAAAAAAAAAATCTCCAAGTAGTTGAACATTTTCGACCAAGATTAAACCCTCATGACTACATAGACTGTGTACATCGCGGCACCAGAGTGTATGTGATCTATGTGTCGCTGTGCCAAGGAGAGTAACTGAGGCCTGGCAGAGGAGCTGCTCTTCGCCAGGCCAAATGACGAGGAGAAGGAGCAGGGGATGCATTCGTTAAACATGGACAGAAATACAGTACATGAGGCTGTTTGCTGCATCAAGCCAACTGCCAAACTGTTAAACTGAGACTTACAGAGATTTCAATTCAAAAGACAGATGAGGGTTTAAATGTGATTACGCTGCCATATGTCCTCGACTTTTATGCATCCCCTGTGGCTGCATTTATCTAAATGTGTCTCACTCTTCCCTCTTCGTCTTTTCCGATTGCTTTCGTGAACGTTGTAGACAAGAACGTATCCAAGTCAGCATGACCGCTTATTATCTGGTTTCAAGGATGAGCCAAGTTCAACTTTCAAATCCTGCTGATTAAAGGCAGAATTTACAAACTATACAGCAGTGTGTAAAGTTAAAGGTAAGATGCAGGACTTTCGTGAAGATGTATTGAAAAACATAAAAATCAAAGCAGCAGCACTTCTAGTTCCAAATGCACTACGTCCTACACAATCACATCTTTGATTAGAGCTTCCCAGCCACCTAAATGAATACTTCTTTCAAACGGCACAACTCCAGTTTCTAAACGCTGGCTTTCGGTCGACTGAAACTTTAAACTCCCTCAAAAACTACAGGAAAAAAAACATACAGAATTGTTTTCACATGCTTTGTAGTTGAACTTCCTGTGTAAAATCGATGGAGCGAGCCTTTAAAGGAAACGATACGTAAACGAAGCTCACTGGAAATGAGTGTAAATTAATTAAAAACAGAAGACGGATCCACGCGAAGCAGAGCACTTTCTCCAGTGTTCACCTTCAAGGTATTTCTGTACTTATCCAGATTACCCTGAAATCCTCATAAGACCTGGACAATCCTAAGCTATCCAGGGCTCTGGGGCAGCCCCTTACTAAAACCTCCCCTTCTTCTTCTGCCCCCAAATGCCACCTTCAACACCAGAGCTACTGTGCTGCTGGTGTGCACACTGGGCTGCTTCATTTTCCCTTTTTATCCACACCCACTGATCCATTTTGCTGTATATTCGCACCCCACAGAATATTTAGGATTCTATCTATATTTTTCAACTGTAAACCCTTTAAAGTTTTTCTACATCTGCTTCATTTTCACTGCAGCTCCTGACCAGCCATGTGTTGTGGACATTCTCCTTCCCCCTCAGAGCTCAGTCCAAGTAAGGTCAAAGGTCAATAAAGCAACAGGACAAGCTAAAGGAGCTTGGGAAGTCTAAGTTGGACTCTGCCTGGTCCAGTGACACTACAGCGTACTGTAATCTTACCAGGAACCTTTCCATTGCAGTCAGCCCCTCCTCCCTCTGAGTCCGGCCAAATGCATAACAACAAGACAAGCAGCGCACAAACAACAAGCTACAGCAGTAAGAGCGAGAGTTCATTAGTCGGCAGGAACTTTGCTGCCAGAGCCATACCCAACTGTACAATCTTAATTACCTCACCAGCAGGGTGGCCTAAAGAGAGGATTAGAATTAGCAATACTGCAGCCACACCACCCTCTGCTCTTTCTGCAAACTCCGCCTCTCCACGGCGGCTTATATGTTTTTGAAAATATCAGAAGTGGTTCTCAGCGCTCTTCAGATGGCTGCAGGGGGGGAGAGGGCATTAGATAATCAGCGGGCTCCCCCTCCTCTCCTTCACCTGCTAAAACAGGAGCACTGATGTCACTGTTGCATGAGGGATTAGTGAGTGACACAAGCTGGGGCTTGGCACACAAACTACACTTGATTTAAACACACACAGACACTGACTGAGAAAGACTGCATGCCAATACACACATTAATGCAAGTTTGCAAACACACAGATTACTGCAAAGTCTCCTACTGCTTACCAAGATAACTGTTAATGGACAGAACTATAAGCAAATAAAGTAGTAAACAAAAAGTGTAGTAAAAATCCTGTCAGCCTGCTTGAACATAACCAGTATGTTCAAGCAGGCTGACAGGATTTTCCAGCTTGAATAAGTCTAAATTTGCCTTTAATTTACATAATACATAATGTTTCGCTTTATCATTGCGAGAATCATTTGAAGAACTTTCAAACTTCTGAAAAAAAGTCTAAATAATTTGAAGGATTCTGAAACTGACTCTGGTTAAAACCTAATTCTCGGAATCACTGAACAGGTGATTTCCGGAAATTTGCAACCGTCTGGTTCAAACCATATAAATTGGCCTTTTTAGTGCCATAATGTAAATATAGTAGCATTAGAGCTTCAACATGACATATTTCAGTAGCGATTACATTTCACAATGAGGTACTAACATTCCAATGCTTCCAGCCTCTTTCTGCACCAATCCTGATGTTTAAACTGAGTTTCCTTAAAGAAGTTCTTAACAAAGGAGGACAGATTTTAAAATCTTTAAGTTCATTGCTAATCAAAAACAAAAATAATAATTACATCAACAATGATCGCATCCATTTCCTAAATGTTCTACAACATGTTCTATATCAAATTAAAACCTGACACTGCAGACAAATTTACATACACGCTGCATGATCTCTAACCAAACTTTTAATTAAAAACAGAGTCAGACGACACAAGCATTGTGGGCTGACATGTTTTTGAGGGATTACTTTCTGGCAAAGGCTTCCAATTTTCCCGTAAGTCTCAGATGACTGACAGTAAGTAAAGAATGATGAGATGTTGCGGCAGTGATAAGCAAACACTGAAAACAGAATCCCAAAACCTCAGATAAAACCAAGAAATGATTGGGTGCAAATGCTTCTGGTAAAAAAAAAAGAAGAAAAAGAAAGGTGGGAGAGGGCACTGATCTACAACTATGCCAACTGTGTGAGGAAATAAGCAAAAGAAATTCATATATTATTAGTGTGTTATGTATACTGCAGACCAATATCTCATATGGCCACAGGAAGCTGATCTGGTTACAATGCACACAGTTAAAAACAGACGACCTGAGAGGAATGTAATCCAGCAGGTGCAACAGGTACAATAAATGACAGAAGTGCTTCTGACAGAGAAGCAGGAATGTTTAATCTATTGATTCACTTCTAGTAGATACTCAGAAGTGGGCTCCATTGTTTCCCACGTGCGTCAACAGTGCTTCCGACTTGCAATGCTAGATTGAGGTGAATAATTGTCCTGAAACTTTGCAGTCCAAGTTTCCAAACTGGAAACTGACTGGTCTGGTTCCATCTCGACCTGAATCCACTTCATTAAGTCAAAGCCAAAAAATCTGGAGCATGACAACCATCCTCAGCTGTCGGGCCAAAGATACTTTCCTTGACATACGAGATTAGATCGACATGTAAAATATCAAAGCACCTTATCAAAATGTTTTAAATTTAATATATAAAAAGAACCAAATGTTACAGGCCAATCAGGACTTGAGGTTCTGCAGGGATGGCAGCTGAGCAATGAAGACCTTCCTGTTTCTGTAACTTGGCTGCACGTTTCATTTGCATGTCATGGTCAAATGATTTGGATTGGCACAGTTCTCTTACAGTCTGTCATATTTAGCTTTGCATGTGGTGAAGCCAGATGATTACTAGGTCAAAAGTCAATTATGCAAAAAAGAAAAAAAGAGAAACAAAAGGTGAAAAAGACAGAATTAATTTGAACTTCCTTACTGTTGAGTACAAAGTCAAATCTTAGCTAAGGTTTGTGCTAAATTGTTGCAAATGTGTCCTTAAAACCACACACCTTGAAACACAATGTGCACCATCTGTGCTCTGCCCCATAAAAATTGCAAGGGATATATCAACCGCGAGTACAGTATATCTTCAGAGCAAAAGACAGGACACAGTCCAGAGAGTTTTGCGTCATAGCTATGTCCATTAAAACAAAAGGAGGAGACGAGCTCTGCTGGCTTAATGCGGCGTTCAGCAGGTGAATGCGTGTATCGTGTGTTTACTACAGCCAATAAGCTGCAGGCCTGTTCACTTAAATCCACTGAGGCTCTTGTCTGCTCAGCACTTCTTTGGTGAAGAAAAGGCAGTAAAATGAAGTCAATGCCTCGGGAGCATTTTGATTCGAAAATAGTTTCAGATCAGCAGCCAAATTTTGCAGTCTGAATACCCATCAGGTTTATAGATTTAATACCAATTTTTAATGCTTTGAATGTCTCGCCCCAGAAGGAGTTTTTCAACTTACTGTGCCATACACAACCTTCCCCTTAGTTTATTCTGGCTGCAAGGACAGTGGTGTGATGGAGCATGAAAATGTCCAAAGTACTCCAGTAACCAGATGCTGTTAACACGGCTGTTAGCATTGTTAACACGGTGTGTTGTGCACGGTTACAGCGGTCCGCAATCACCACATAAGGCTCCCTTCCAAAGGAGGTTTAAAGACACGCCTGTGGGTACTGACACTGTGACACTATGTAAGATTGATGACTCTCAGATGAACTCTTACTTTGGAGGAACAATGATAGCGTGTTCTGTACATGGTGTACTTTTCAAAACCCCTCTTAAGTGAAGCTTTAAGACCTCGAGAGATCTTTGTACGGACGGTATGCACATGACATTACTGGAGTATCTGAATGATGAATAAATCAATTTATATGATTTTTTTTTTAAAAGAAAGAAATACAGCTGAAACAGTGAGCAGTTGTGATGCTACTAAGTGAGCAGATAAGCTCAGACAGCCAGAGGCTAAAGAGGAGACAAGAAAATCAGTTACTGCAAGTCAGAAGGACAGCTGGAAGGATGTACGATAACTTGAATAACAGAAAAAAATCTAAGCACAATCATATGTTTCTAATACTGTGACTCCATTTCTAAGATTTTGGTAAGCTCCTGTTTGTTTTCTCACAGGCAGAGTAAAGATACAACTAACAACTCTTCAGCAAACAGTTATTTTCACTGTCAATTAATCTGTTGAATTTTTTTTCTCAATTTATCGATTACTTTTTGGTCTACAAAATGTCAAAAAATGGCAGAAAAGGTCAATCAGTGCGACCCAAAGCAATAGATGACATCCTCAAATGTCTGGTTTTGTCCACAGCCCAAAGATACTTAATTTACTGTCAAAGAAAGTGCAAAGTATTCAAATTTAAGAAGCTGGAATCAGATCATTTTCATGTTTTTTCTTCCAGAGTCACTCAAACCAATTTATTGATTACCAAAATCATTGATTAATTCATTAGATGACAGTGGTTAATCGTTACAACTCTACTCCACTAACGCTGGAATGGGGAAAATTTATTCTGGCTCTTTCCCAAGATAACAAATTAATTGTGCCAAACCAAGAAACAGTCCAGGACAGTTTCTGCAGAATTACATTTATACCGTTTTTGTTTGTTTTTGTAAAAATGAAGCCAATAATATATAATAGGTAATAATAATGGACCCTGAAGTGTGTTAGCAGGTATTCCTAAAGTGTTAAACTAGTCCTTTAGGTGCCTTTTGACTAATTTCTCTATGACTATTTAACATACAAAGTAAAATATCGGGAACTAACTGAAGCTATAACATGAAAATATTTTTTCATGTGCTCAGTGATCAATGTAAAAGATTTAAAATTTTTTACAGCAAAAGCTAAGTATTGGAAGAAAGAAAAACAAGAATGCACACACCTATGACATCTATAAGGTCCGACTGACTGTGGATAGTGTCATTATGTGTGTGTGTGTAATGTAGTTTATAATGTTGTCTGTGCTGTATTTACCAGTGTTGTTGGTCCTCTGTCTGCTTTTACTGAAAAGCCTAACCAGGGATGGGAGTTAAAAATTAGCTTAATGCTATACACTCTGTATGCAAGACATCAGATGTTTTCTGTGTTAATTGCAGGATTCCTGATCAATCAATCAATCAATCAAGTTTCAAATGAATTCTGCAAGGAAAGGGTTAATCAGCAGCCAAAGGACAAATATTTAGAAAAAATAAATTAATGTACAATTTAAAAAATCCTTAATTAATTTCTGTTAACATGTGCTTTGTGTTTTGTATTTGTTTTCTTGTAACTAAAAAAAATTCCCGGCTGATGGATCAATCCTTCTCAGAGACAGTAATGATGTCTGACACCGCAGCAGCCAACACACGAAAGAAACACGAAAGAACCGCACTTCTAACAGACCTTTGAAACACGACTATTTTCTGTGTTCGCTTCCACACTCCGTCTCACAGTGACACTTCTCAGCCTTAAAAGTCTGGATGCACAGAGCAGGAGGCTCCACACATCAGTGGCAGTTCGCCACGACCCCTGCAGATGCTCACAGCCCAAAAAATTAGGAGAGGCACATTCGAGGAGGAGCTTTAAAGGCCACCAGTGGACCTGGGCCCACTCACGTCTACATTCCTGTGAGCTTCTGAAACAGAACAGAGAGCACTGCTGCAAAGTACACACTTGTAGCGCCTTGTTTTGGAAGAATACCATTTCAGTAATCTCATGAAACTATCACATGCTGGCCTTATGATACTAAATTCTCAACCTGGAGGGAGAGCAGGACAAGCTTTGAATGCGGCCTTATTGGTTAAGACTATTTCAAAAACAATGGGAGGTTCTGTTTCGTAAGCACAAGCACCGATTGACACCCCACAAGTGAGCGAGCTCTCGAAGATGAAGAGACCCACAGTGTCTGCACTCAAGGTGACAAAGGGACTTATCATGTTGTCCTAATTTGATATCAACTGAGAATTAACAGCAGACCTTTCAGCCACTGTATCGAGCACCGGAGCCATTTAATGTTGGACTAGTTCTGGGAAATTAAACGTACAAACACTGTTGTAAAACATCTGACCCTGAACTTCTGGACATGTCATTCTACATGCAAACAAGGGTGATAAGCTCTCAAGCTGCTTAGACATCAATCAGCGGACTGTGGTCACTCCCTGGGCCCCATCTTGCTTCCTCTCAACTCTTTCTGCTCATGTGCCAGTGGAGATAAATGACAAGGCAAAAAAAAAAAAAAAAAAAAAAAAACAACAAGAAACTCCTTACTGCCCCTGCAGACACTCCAGACAGACAGGAAGGGAAACACAGGGACACTGTAGCTGACATTTTGTTTGAAAGCCACATTTAACATCTGTATTTAAGCAGTTTCTTTTCGTGTCAGAGAATTAAAACTGTGGCAGATCCTGCCATTACTACAAATATGCATGTGCACTTCCTTGCCAAAATAACAGCCTCATGTCTGTCTGTTAGATACGCAGCTAGTTAGCTTATCTTAGTGTAAAAACTGCTAGTGTGGCTCGGTTCAAATGTAAAAAAAAAACTTGTCTGCACATCTATGGCTAACAAATTAACAATTTCTTTTTGTTTGTTTAAACCATGCCTTATAGGACCAGAACTTTGCCCCAGTGGGACTCAGACTGCTAACTGTGGTTGTCTGCCAGGGGGTTGGTGCCATGCTCGGAGCTATAAAAGACCACTGTACATATACACAACATCTTCGATAGGCGCAGATAAGCACAGTCCATCAGTTGAGGCCTGCAGCAGCTGTACAGACAACAGGAATCAACTTGCACGTCTATGCAGAGAGAGGCTGCTCCTATTTTGCATTAAATCATGATTGTGGAGATAAATGTGCGGCTTCACATGAGGGACAAAGTTGCGCAGAAGTTTGATATCCGAATAAAAAAAAGCGAGAGAAGGCAAAAGAGCCAATATCAGTCTCGGTCCTCTCAGCCAGCAGAAAAAGCACAGTGGATTAATTCATCACCATGCTAAGCCTTTGCCCTCCTCTGGAATAAATTACCCAATGACTCTCAACTTAGACTAAACACACACAGACACACACACACACACACACAGCCGGCCAGAGAACGCACACAGAAACAGTGGGAGAGGAAACTGACAAATGCACAGAGACTGGCCCAGGTCAGCAGTGTATCATATCTTTTACAGCACACTCTTTAAAAGTAAGATGCATCACATGAGGTGCAACAGTTTGCCGGCTGATAGAAAAAGCAAAAAGCCCTCCGAGTGCCTTCTAGGAATGAAGCTGGAGGGGTGCAGCTGAGTGATTCCACCACTTATGTTAATGCACGCAGAGGCAGGAATCAGGCAGCAAAGTGAAATGGCATTACTCTCCGGATACTTGTAAGCTTAGCACCTTTCATCGGCCCCTTTCCATGAGAGGTAAACGGCAAAGCTGATTCCACGTTCGCCGTTCAGAGGAGGTGGTCGGGGGGGTTGAAGCTACTTGATTTCCTTGAGTGGGGGCAATCAGACTGGAAAAGTCAAGGCCAGATAAATGGTGTTATGTTTGGCTGAGGTTTTTTTTTCTCTGTCTGTTTGGTCCCACTCACACACAAACACAAAGCCCACTATCACAGGACCTTGTACTTGAGCCTTATCATCGCCAGAGCAGCCCAGATGGTAACGTACCCTTGACAAAGACTCGCATCGCACTCCCAAACTTTCTATTGAATCTTTCTCACACTGCAGACGCTCGCTCTGTCTCCGAGTGTAAAAAAAAAAAAAAAAAAAGTAAGAAAAGATACGGCACAGTTTTTAACGTTTGCTGATGAATGTGTGCGCGATTGCTTTGAGACGTGTACTAAAAACAAAATAAGATGCACTAACTTTGAGATTTTGTCAATCTAATTTGCTTTCTATGGGGATGTGCAATTAATTAATGTCTTAATTATTGATTAAGCTGCAAATTAACCATTTCACAATTAGCTTTTTTCCCTGTTTTTGCTTCGTTCAAAACTTTATAATCTCATCAGACAAAGATAACCCCACATTTAAGAAAGTTATAATGGAAAAAATATGTTTTAATTCATTAATTTTCTGTCGTTCAACTGATGGTTCAATCGACTAATCAAGTCACATCCACTCACTACTGTCACCATGGAGGTGGGGCTGTACTGTTCATATATTCTGAATGATATGCAAAGAAACGAGTGAATGACAGCATCTTGCATAAGGGGCCTTATTAAATCTAGCAGGTGCACAATTCCACAACAATCGATGGCCATTATCAATCACTTTTCAGAAGAAGAAATAATCAAAAGCGCGACAACAAGCAGCAGAGGCATGTGTTGCCGAGCCTCGAATGCATCACGTACACGTGATTTTTTTTTTTTTTTTAAATGGTACTTTTTCACGGTGAAATTTAAATCGCCCTAAGGAAAGTGCGGAGGATGCAAAAAAGATGACACTTCACAGAGCGGGGATTAACCATTTCCAGCTGAAGAAGATTTGCATGGCCTACCATTAGTCTAACTCAATCAGGGAACTAATTCAATCAAAGGCACAGTGGGCGTCTTGACGTGGGGGCATCTGTCACACCGACTTCTCACTGCATCCTGCGGTGACATTTGGCCACAAAATTCAGCTTGACAGAGGCCCTCGAATAGCCTGCGGTCTGTCAGACGAACGCACAGAAACATACACTCACGCAATGCTAAAAAAATAAATAAAAATAAAAAAATCACAAGATCACACTTTTTTTCTCCTCCTTTAAACGGGTGTTTTGTGCAGTTGTCCAAACATTACAGTGAAAGCTTCCTTCCCTACTTTTATCACCAGTGTGACTCTCCTGCATCACAATTCTTCAATTAGAGACAGAAAAGCTGCTCTCAACTCTTAATTACTCAGCTTTCTACCAACAGGACGCCCCCTTCCACCATTAAAACCGGGATCTTTAGCTCTGACTTTGCAGGGAGGAGGTACAATTCTCTCCTTCAAACACACGTCTGCTCTTTAATCTGAATTTATGTGCATGTGTAACCTCTTGTGCAATAAGAGCCAGATAATAACAGCATCACCTTGATTAGAAACACCTATTTAGCGCTCACACAGGAGGAGCAGGCACAGCCCATGTTGTTATATTTAGTGTAATTATTCACGGGCCAATACACAAATGGGATTGTTGTTTTTTGCAACACACTCATGATTAACTTTTTTTGCAATTATGGAACAAAATCCTCGACTCCTGCTTTGCCTAAATGACCAGCTTCATGCATGAAGCACAAAATTTAGGCCTTGATGGGATCCTGCAAGAGAGGAGATGCTACCTAAAAGTGTCAGAAAGAGGTTAAATGCTCAGATTTTGCTTCTATCAAGACAGCGAGCACATAAAGCGACTCAAAAGTTCCTGCTTCATCCTGAAACTACAAAGAGAGCAATACCTCAGGTCAGTGCGAAGGGCCCGTGACCCCGCAACCTTCCATTGAGTGTGACCAGTTTCCTCAGAGTTCAGAAAGAGCAGCAAAAACGTAAAGTCAAGCGTGCAAATTTAGAGTTTTAAAGGAGTTTAAATGGCAATAGAGCAGCATAATGATAAAAAAAAGCAACATGGTGAGCGTGCACATTGTGTTGAATGGTGACATTCTGTAGTCAGCTGCACAGATTTATGGTTGCATTTTTACAATTTTCACAAAAAACACACTTTTCACTCTCTCACACACACAGTGTTTGTGTAAAATGTGATGCATGCAGATTCCCTCACCTTGCAGCTAGGGGGTTTTAGGGGTAGTCCAGAGGCAGGATTTCCTTGATGCTGAGTGGTATTAGTCTGCTGGGGTGAGTGGGAATCCTCGGACTCTTTTCCACTGTGGTAGACCACCCTATCAGAGATATGAATACTTGAAGCACAGCCCATGCTTCAACCCACTTCAGCCTCTCTTCTTTTTTTTTCTTCCTTTCTTTCTTTGCGCAAGTGCTTTACTTTGAGGCTACAAGAGTGTCATTCGCCCTCTCTCTTTTTGTGTGTGTCTTTAAGGTCCAGCTCCTCTTAAAGGTTCATTTTTTCTAGTGTGAAAACTATACATATACATATATATCTACATATATAAATAAATATATATGTATGTATCATCTAGGCCACAGCAAAGCCAGTTCTCCAATTTCTCCAACACAAGGCATGAATAATATATCTTCCTAACCCCCACCCACCCACCCACCCACCCCCCCAGACCAGGAAGCTGATTTCCTCCCTGTGTTTTTCACATGAAGTTAATTGGAGATCTTTTAATCAAAGCAGCTGTCTTGTCCTTGGGAGAAAAAAAACTTGGATTCCGTTATTCTTCAGCTGCTCAGATCCCCATGGATTTTTTTTAAATATATATTTTTTATCCTTCACTCCGGCTCCTCTTCTCGCCTTCTTCGTACCACATCACCATTTTCTCATTTTTTTTCTTCTTCTTCACTTCAACTTCACTGTTATCAAGTAGGCCCTGAAACACACCATGCAGTTCCCCCTCTCCGCCTGCTTTCATGCAATAGTTTTATCCATTTTTTGTGTCCAGGGTTGTTTTATGTGCAGTCGTCCTCCGCCACTCCGGATCCATCAACAACAACAACAACAACAAAAATTTAAAAAAAGATTCCTTTTTAAAAATGTTGTTCCACTCTCTTGCCCACTTCTTCAGCTCAAGACACGGGCCATAAACCGGTTCTCACGACACTTTGCTCCAGTCCTGAGCGGTTCATCATCAACAGGCTGAAATATTCACACTGCAGAGTGTTATTCTGGCCAGTCGCTCCGATGTCAGACACCCTTGGTGAAGCGTAACGCCATGCAGCCCGACGGAAAGCTCCATTTATCAGCCCAAATTCGCCAATTTAGGACGCGGAGAAACCTTGTGTGGATGGCTCGCAATCTCCATTCAGGCATCCGCTGCCCGGTTGAGGATGATCCGCCTGATATAAGAGCTCCAAACCCGGGCGCAATTGGCTACAGTGTTACCAGGCTCCGCGATTTTCTGTCATTCTGGAGGAAAATAATACTACTAATGATAATAAAGAAAAATGTATCAGGATGTAGAGGCTGTCAGATTGTGGAGGTACCACCTCTGGAGAATGCAATCGCTTGAGAGAGACACACAGAGGAGGAAAAAAATCTAAAAAAAAAAAAAAAAGAAAGAGGAAAAAAGACCGCTCCGTTGTCCACAAGTTTCGGATCTGGAATCGGGGATTATTTCACGTTGACGAGAGCGGAGCTAAGGCAGGATCGAGCTACATAATGCTGATTTAATGTTTGTCTTTTCTCTGCCTTTTCTGGCGTTTGCCCTTCCAATTCTTCAGCACTGCTTGACAGCGGCACATCCAATAAAAGCACCCGCAAGGATTGACCTACAGCCTTTACTGACGTTAATGCAAATGAGCAGCGAGCAGCTAATCGGAGCCGCGCTCGGCGCCGCTGGGTGGTCCTCCGCTTTCCGTGGGAACTTTGAAACCCGGAAAAGAGCCTCTGCGGACAGACACGGAGCTGGATGCAGGTACGCTATGGAATAAGATTACTGTCAAAAGTATTCATCCACGATTCTAACCATTCGTATTCGTAATGTTAAACATTTGTATGTTAATAAAAAATGTGTACACAAAATTCTGCTCTCATATGCATGAGTTTGATAAATTAAGGGTTAGGATTGTTTTTACGAGTATGAACCTAAAAGTTGTGAGTGCAACTCTAATTTCTACGACTACGAAGTCTTCCCTGTGAGGACGAATTCAAGTTTATGGGTACGAGTAGAAAAATACTGGAATGACGTCACATAGGTCACAGGGGAAGGTAATCGAACACAGACTGCTCCAAACGCGCATGCGCCATTTATAAAGAGTAGACGCCGGGTGGACCCGGTGGACCTACCGGGGCAGGTGACGCCTCACAGGTCAAGTACATAACACATCCAACTTCTTGTAATTTATTTATTTCATGAAACTGTACTGTTTTAATTGATATACAGTTTATGGACGAAAGACGGTACTGCTTAGCTTGCACGCTAACGAGCCGGGCCGGTGACACATTAGCCTTCTAATGCAAGGAGGCTAATGAGGAGGCTAAGGAGGCTTAATAACAAAACAAACATAATTTGAGATTATGAATCGTGGCAATTGGCGTATGAATCAGCCCATTGTACAGCATAAATTGCTGTAAATTAAGTCCAGTTTTAGTTCTTTGCAAACTCAGACACGTGCATTAGTTTAGTTTACAATGAATCTGGCGGAGTTCGGTAAAGTTGGAAAGATATTCACAGATTCGGACTTCCGGCATCAATAACTCATGAGATATATGTTGTCAAAACATGAACGATGCCTCTTTCAAATCGTTGTAAGGTAGACAATGTGCTACAAGGCCAATTTTATCAAAAGTCGCTGTCTTTCAAGCTACAGAAATAACATTGGCGTCTATGAGCAGCCAGCGGTGCAACGAGTGAACAGGGACCGTCTGCAAATAGCAAAACCGCTGCAACAGCGAAAAGAGACATTGCACATTTATTCAATAACTTTACTCTTGTACCCTGTAGAGCCACTAAAATCACTGGAGCCATGAATCGGCTGCGGCTGGTCATACTACAACTCTTTGTTTGGTGCTAAATGAAAAATTGAATTTTAAGGATTTTTTATGATTATTTTATGAGTATTAAAATTCAGTAACTTCACTTATACACTGTACAGTCACCAAAATCACTGGAGCCATCAATTGTCTCCTGCTGGTCATACTACAACTCTTGCTTTGGCGCTAAATGAAAAATCTGAATTTTAAGGAATTTGTATTTTTTATAATTATCATTTTATGAGTATTAAAATTCAATAACTTCACTCTTACACACTGTACAATCACCAAAATCACTGGAGCCATCAATTGTCTCCTGCTGGTCATACTACAACTCTTTGTTTGGTGCTAAATTAAAAATCTGAATTTTAAGGAATTTTTATGTTTTGTATGATTATTTTATGAGTATTAAAATGGCACTTTTCTTCATGTATGTGGTATATTTTATATAACACACTGGAAAAATGGCATAAGGGCATAATGTACTTGTTTGTCCAAACACATAATTCTGTATAGTAATGGAATTTACAATCCTTACCAAAGAGAGTATCAGATAACACCAATATACCAAACAAACTGTTTAGACTGTCACCTCAAGTACTGATGATTGAGAAGAAAGACGATAAGACACTTTATTGCAAAGTTTCAGTGTCAATTGATTCATTTATACCATAATGTTAAATTGAGAGTAATATTTTTCTAGTTAAGGACTGTACAGACAATACTTGGAGGTAATAAACCTGACGGTCTGACCAGCACAGGTCACAACAAGTACACTATGCCCTTATGCCATTTTTCCTGTGTGTTATATAAAATATATCACATACATGAAGAAAAGTGCCATTTTAATACTCATAAAATAATCATACAAAACATAAAAATTCCTTAAAATTCAGATTTTTAATTTAGCGCCAAAGCAAGAGTTGTAGTTTGACCAGCAAGAGCCCATTCATGGCTCCAGTGATTTTGGTGGCTCTACAGTGAAGTTATTGAATATATATGTAGTGTCTCTTTTCGCTGTTGCAGCGGTTTTGCTATTTGCAGACGGTCCCTGTTCACTCGTTGCACCGCCGGCTGCTCATAGACGCCAATGTTATTTCTGTAGCTTGAAATACAGCGACTTTTGATAAAATTGGCCTTGTAGCACATTGTCTACCTTACAACGATTTGAAAGAGGCATCGTTCATGTTTTGACAACATATATCTCATGAGTTATTGATGCCGGAAGTCCGAATCTGTGAATATCTTTCCAACTTTACCGAACTCCGCCAGATTCATTGTAAACTAAACTAATGCACGTGTCTGAGTTTGCAAAGAACTAAAACTGGACTTAATTTACAGCAATTTATGCTGTGCAATGGGCTGATTCATACGCCAATTGCCACGATTCATAATCTCAAATTATGTTTGTTTTGTTATTAAGCCTCCTTAGCCTCCTCATTAGCCTCCTTGCATTAGAAGGCTAATGTGTCACCGGCCCGGCTCGTTAGCGTGCAAGCTAAGCAGTACCGTCTTTCGTCCATAAACTGTATATCAATTAAAACAGTACAGTTTCATGAAATAAATAAATTACAAGAAGTTGGATGTGTTATGTACTTGACCTGTGAGGCGTCACCTGCCCCGGTAGGTCCACCGGGTCCACCCGGCGTCTACTCTTTATAAATGGCGCATGCGCGTTTGGAGCAGTCTGTGTTCGATTACCTTCCCCTGTGACCTATGTGACGTCATTCCAGTATTTTTCTACTCGTACCCATAAACTTGAATTCGTCCTCACAGGGAAGACTTCGTAGTCGTAGAAATTAGAGTTGCACTCACAACTTTTAGGTTCATACTCGTAAAAACAATCCTAACCCTTAATTTATCAAACTCATGCATATGAGAGCAGAATTTTATGTACAAGTTTTTTATTAACATACAAATGTTTAACATTACGAATACGAATGGTTAGAATTGTGGATGAATACTTTTGACAGTAATCTTACTCCATAGTACGCTGGCTCTGCTTTATTTCTGCACATAAAAACCACGCGAAACGCCATTTGTGTGACGGTTTATGCCCTTTTATCTGATGCAAAACAAGTAGAGTAAACCGGAGAAAAACGACCCCGTTAAGAACAGCATCTGTTTTCTTTTAGAATATATTGAATATCAGTATAATACCAACACCAGAAGTATGTTTACTTGTCAGATTTTCATATTGCTCTGACTTTGCCACAGAAATGTTAGATATAGAAATATTTTCTAGATTCATATGTAAGTTTATGGCATAAACATAAACACTTCTCCAGTAGAAAATATTTAAAACTTGCTATCTAAAGCTACATGAAACTAATGTAGCATAACATTATTGGCTTAACCTAATGTCAGCTAGTTAATTAGTGCTACATTAAGCTACAATAGCATAACATTATCAACATAACCTAAAGATAGATTGAGCTACAGCAAGCTAATGTAGCATAACATTATTAGCATAGCGTAAAGTTAGCAAGTCAGCTAGTGCTACATTAACCTAATGTAACATAACATTATTAGCTTGACCAGTAGTTAGCAAGAGGTGTAGCAAGCTAATATGGCATAATACTACTAGCTTAACATAAAGTCAGCTAGCGCTTCATTAGGCTAATGCAGCACAACATTATTTGCAGAACCTGAAGTCAGCTAGAGCTACATATAATGTAGCTTGACCAGTAGTTAGCTATAGCTGCAGCAAGCTAATGTAGAATAACATTATTGGCTGAACCTAATGTCAAGTTGAGCTACAGCAAGCAAATATAGCATAACATTATTAGCTTAGTTTAAAGTCAGCTACAGCTACATGAAGCTAATGAAGCAGAACATTATTAGCATAACCTAAAATTAGCAAGTCATCTAGTGCTCTAGGGCTACATCTCCTAATGTAGCACAGCGTTATTAGCCTAACCTAAAGTTAGCAAGTCAAGTCTAGTGTTACAGCAAGCTAATGTAGCATAACATTATTAGCATATCCTATAGTCAGCTAGAGCGACATGAAGCTAGTTTAGCATAACATTATTAGCATCACCTAAAGTTAGCAAGTCAGCTACTGCTACAACAAGCTAATGTAGCATAAAATTATTAGCTTGACCAATAGTTAGCTAGAGCTACAGCAAACTAATGTAGCTTAACATTATCAGCTTAACCTAAAGTCAGCTAGCGCTACAGCGAACTAATATAGCTTAACCTGAAGTCAGTTAGAGATACATGAAGCTAATGTAGCGTAAATTTTTTAGCATAACCTGAAATTAGCAAGTCAGCTAGTGCTACAGTAAGCTACTATAGCACAACATTATTAGCTTAACTAGAGCTAGATCAAGCTAATATAGCATAACATTGCTGGCTTAACCTAATGTCAGCTATTTAGCAAGTGCTACAGTAAGGTAATGTAGCTCAACATTATTAGTTTAACCAAAAGTGTTATGCTACATCAAACTAATGTAGTATAACACAATTAACTTAACCTAAAGTCATCTAGTTATTTAGTGCTATTGGAAGATAATATAGCATAACATTATTAGCTTGACCTAAAATCAGCCAGTGCTACAGCAAACCAGTATAGCATGACATTATTAGCTTAATCTTATGTCAGCAAGTTAGCTAGTTCTGCAACAAGGTAACGTAGAATATCATAATTAGCGTAACCTAATCCCAGATAGTTAGCTAGCGCTACAGTAAGCAAATGTAGCATGCCATTACTAGCTTAACCTAATGTCTGCTAGAGCTACATCAAGCTAATGGAGCATAATATTACTAACTTATCAATAGATTTTGTCATTATGACACATTTTTTATTTAGGTTAGTGTCAAATTTTTGGATAATTTTGTTAATGTTTACCAACAGCCTTTTCCAACAGACACTTTTTTAAAAGTTTCTTAAACAGCCTGAATAGAATAAAGAGATTAACACAACTGAAATTCAATGCAGTATAATATCTCTGCAGACAACAGTAATGGCATCAAACTCATAAAGCCCAATTTTTACAGTGTGAGAGAGGCAATGTCTAAAGTCTTTGCAAATTATGAGGCTGTTTATGGTCACCTTTTGTATTCAGTAGCACTACACACTGTCAAGTAAACTTTACCTAGGAAAATAAAATACAACTGTGTATGGTTATACTATAATTCAGCTCAGTGTTCCGCCATGTAGCTTACCTTGTCTTTTGTCTTGAGCTTTGACTGCAGCATGGGTTTTAGCTCTCTACTTTACACTTGTGATAAATACTTTTACATGCAGTCCTGACCTTGTACTGTTTTGACATCAGATGATAAAGAAATGTTTCTATAATTGCTGCAGCCTTTCTGTGTAAACTCATTACAATACAGTAGATATAGTTTTGTACATCTGCCTGTCTAAACTGTAATTTGTACTAAAGCTCAAAAATAGTCTAAAAAATAATTCAAGACTTTATGTTGTTGTTTCATCATATCATCCAGTCAAAACAAAAGTTAAGCACAATCTCTTCTGCCAACACTGTGTTATTTTAAATATTTTTTTCACAAAAATACTGTCAAGAAAAAATGATTTAGCTGGACTGTAATAAATTTTACCATCAACTATGAAGCAAATTTGACTGTCATATTTATTTGTTGTTTTTCTAGTCCCATTTTCTTGATCTTAGTACATGTTTTTAATGTACTAAGATCAATGTATTCCTTCCCTCTTTTTAAGCACATTACTTGTGTCGCTGATCAGCTTTGCTGGAACAGTTTTGAGCAAATCAGGGACACTTGTTGATGTTTATGTTCACGATGAACCTGTCGTGACTGGAATAGTAGATCTAAACGTCCACGACCCGCACATATGAAGGGCCTTTATGAAGCTTTAAGGTTTGATTTAATCTACAATTTTGAAATTGGACTGCTGCTGAACAAATAGTTTGATGTACACTACCGTTCAAAAGACATTTCTAAGTGACCCCAAACTTTTGAACAGTAGTGTATATAGTAGTTTGTTTATGTGTCGAAAACAATATTGGAGCCTGTCATGTTACTGAAAATGTCAGAAAACTGAACTCAGAAAGAGTCATTTTCAGCAGTGCACACTATAATCAGAGCTGCAGCATTCAAATTTACCTACATAAGGACATACAAGTACAAGAGTTTGTGAAGAGTTTGTTCACTTCTGTCTACACGCATGACTTCAGCGACATCAGCAAAGTTGACTGAGTTATTGATTAACGTGGCTCCTCCATGAAATGTCACCCCTGTATGTATGCACCCCAATGTCAATGCAGAAAGTCATCATTCAATATAATAATGAGGTTACTGTAGATGTGCCACACCAACCCAAGTACGGAATAATTAATGGTGCTGCGCTATGTGTCATGTGTAACAAGTCCTGCAGTCGTGTATTCTAATGCAGCGACCTGCATCAGCTGCAGATGATGTTTTGTTTTTATATTTTAACTGCTAACATTACCCATAATCCTCCTTTAGCTCCGCCCTGCTGCTCCACTTCCCCTCCTTGTGATTTCACTTGTAACCACCTCTTAGGGAAAAAAAATAGGTAAATGTTTTTTTTGGTTTTTTTTTAATTTATTTTTTTGAATAAAGGACACAAAAATAACAACAACAAAAAAGTTGCTCAACAGAAAAATAGTTAAATGAATAACTGGGTAGTGGCATCTCCACGTACTGTAGTGGATAGTCTATTAAACGAAAAAACTTTAACTTTTTCCAAAGATGATTTTGTTTTCTTTCTCAATTCTTACTTTTTTGAAAGGACTATGAAATGGAATCAGGGAGGCAAAAACTTACCGCCCGTTTTTAATTTTCTTCTTTATAAAACCCAACATAAAGATTTCTTTATCCATTTTATTTTGGTAATTTCTTCAACCTTTTTTAACTTCAAAATACTCTCCATGTTTTTGTTTTGGTTGACACAAAACAGGACGCTGCTGATGTGTGGAACTTCATAGAAAATTCAAGACGTTGGTGCGTTTAAGAGGTACTCCAACAATCTCCATAAAACTAGTGAACTTACAACACACAGGTAAAGAAAGAAAAGATCCAAGCAGAGGCCGATATTTCCTACATTTCCTGTAATACAACTATCTTTTTATTAGACGCTCCCTCCACTGTGGTAAAAGCCGTCTCTCAGACTTTCTGTTTTAAAACTGTAGTCTTCAAGGCCAAACCATGACAAATCACGAGTGTTTTCTCAGACGTAACAGACAGAGTAGTCCTCTGTGTGACACATAAACTTACCTTTAGAATCAGCAGAGTTCTCCTTCAAGCCTTAGATGAGGTTGTTTTCTTGCAATATCTTTGTAATGAAAAGTTTTTATCATTTCATTTTACAGCTATTCCTAAAAAAAAATCATTCCATTTAAATCTGTAAGTTACCTTTTACACTTTTAAAGGAATTGCAATGTTTGTATTACTACCCCAAGCACTTTATCACTGATAATATCATACAAGAGGTGGGAACGGAGAGTAGCAACAGATAGAGGAAAAGAGTGGAAAAATGTCAGAAAAATGGATGTTAACATCCTTCTGTTGTTGTTTTGTGTAATATTCCTCTTTTTTCAATTATCAAAATGTTCAAAATCTGTTATAAAGTGAAAAATAAACATTTCAAACATGAAATCATTCCTATGTTTACAAATATAGAATACAAACAATAATGCAAATTATTATTCTTAGCCAAAATGACATTAAAAACACACGGATTGTTATACGGGTGATTTTTGACCCACTTATGGGATAGTGCAGGATCCAAACACTCATGCATCAAAGGTTTAACCCTCGAAAACCCACATTTGCAGAATAAAACATCATTTTTTTTAAATATTATTTTTCTAGTATTGATATTTTTTTCAATTTTTTTTAAAGATTTGTTTTTATATCATTCATACATACACTCAACAAAAATATAAACGCAACACTTTTGTTTTTGCTCCCATTTTTTATGAGATGAACTCAAAGATCTAAAACTTTTCCCACATACACATTATCACCATTTCTCAAATATTGTTCACAAATCTGTCTAAATCTGTGATAGTGAGCACTTCTCCTTTGCTGAGATAATCCATCCCACCTCACAGGTGTGCCATATCAAGATGCTGATTAGACACCATGATTAGTGCACAGGTGTGCCTGAGACTGCCCACAATAAAAGGACACTCTGAAAGGGGCAGTTTTATCACACAGCACAATGCCACAGATGTGGCAAGATTTGAGGGAGCGTGTAATTGGCATGCTGACAGCAGGAATGTCAACCTGAGCTGTTGCTCGTGTATTGAATGTTCATTTCTCTACCATAAGCTGTCTCCAAAGGCGTTTCAGAGAATTTGGCAGTACATCCAACCAGCCTCACAACCACAGACCACGTATAACCACACCAGCCCAGGACCTCCACATCCAGCATGTTCACCTCCAAGATGGTCTGAGACCAGCCACTTGGACAGCTGCTGAAACAATCGGTTTGCATAACCAAAGAATTTCTGCACAAACTGTCAGAAAGCGTATGAGGGAAGCTCATCTGCATCTTTATCGGGGTCTCCACCTGACTCCAGTTCATTGTCGTAACCGACTTGAGTGGGCAAATGCTCACATTCGATGGCGTCTGGCACGTTGGAGAGGTGTTCTCTTCACGGATGAATCCTGGTTTACACTGTTCAGGGAAGATGGCAGACAGCATGTGTGGCGTCGTGTGGGTGAGCGGTTTTCTGATGTCAATGTTGTGGATGGAGTGGCCCATGGTGGTGGTGGGGTTATGGTATGGGCAGGCGTCTGTTATGGACCAAGAACACAGGTGCATTTATTAATTAACATATCTGTAGCACACTTACACGAGGGTTTGCTTGATTTTCTTTAGGTAGAGGCTGAAAACAAAACCTAACTTCAATACAACAACTTTAAAATGACTGTAAATCACAGCCTCAGATGGTTTATTGCTTCAATAAAACAACCCAAATAAACAAATCCACCAATTTTAAACAAACATTGTACGAGCTGAATAAATCCCCCTTAGAGATCTGACAGATGACAGCACATAAATGAATCCACTGAGAGATAATGCTGCGCTTCTTTATTCGCCATCACTAACGCCGGCTGCATTATTCATGAGGGGACGACATGTTTACTGTTATTTGCACTTCTGTCATTTATGTGTGTTTGCCTATCAGTTATTATCCCTGTACTTTGTGCTGCCATATTCTTTAGCTCCAGCACTGCGGGAAAATAAAGCTGTAATCTATTCATGTAACATGCTGTCAAATAGCATCTTTTATCTACATGATACATAATTCGGGAAAAAAAATCTTAACTGATAAAATTGTACATATATATGAATTTGTTTCCAGTGCACTAATTGCATAGCCGAGCCGCGCTAGACGCAAGGGTCTAGTTACCCTCGGTAAGCCTCGAGGCTGGATGATCCTAAAACTGGCCGACGAATCACCATGAAGTGTAGAGTCAGAAGGCGGGCGTAACTAAGTGACGACAGAGGCGCGACGATTTTGACAGAAACAACCGGAAACAACTAGCCTAGCCGCGCTAGACAACCCACGGCAACGAATTTAATTCTCTGCCAGGGTCGACAACAAAAACGACAACAGTCGTTGAGCTCCATTAGCACCGACTCTGAATAATCTTTCTGTTAACATGTCTGTAATATACTTGAGCTTCACCCATTGACTGTATAAATAAGGCTTCACCGAACTACCGCATCCTCTGATTTCTGGTGCTCTAGGAAGTACGTCAGCCTATTCGTTGCGCTGATTGGTTGTATACACACGTGGACAAAATTGTTGGTACCCCTCAGTTAAAGAAGGAAAAACCCACAATTCTCACTGAAATCACTTGAAACTCACAAAAGTAACAATAAATAAAAATTTATTGAAAATCAAATAATCAAAAACAGCCATTATTTTTGAATTGTTGATTAACATAATTATTTAAAAAAACAAACTAATGAAACAGGCCTGGACAAAAATGATGGTACCTCTATAAAAGATTGAAAACTATTTGACCAGAGTGACATGATTAACTCAGGTGTGTCATTTAATTGACATCACAGGTGTTTCCAAACTCATAATCAGTCAGTCTGCCTATTTAAAGGGAGACAAGTAGTCACCCTGCTGTTTGGTGAAAAGGTGTGTACCACACTGAACATGGACAACAGAAAGCGAAGGAGAGAATTGTCCCAGGGCATCCGAAAAAAAATTATAGACAAACATCTTAAAGGTAAAGGCTATAAGACCATCTCTAAACAGCTTGAAGTTCCTGTGACAACAGTGGCTCATATTATTCAGAAGTTCAAGACCCACGGGACAGTAGCCAACCTCCCTGGACGTGGCCGCAAGAGGAAAATTGATGACAAATTGAAGAGACGGATCGTTGGAATTGTATCCAAAGAGCCCAGAGCAACCTCCAAAGAAATTAAAGGTGAACTCCAAGGCCAAGGTACATCAGTGTCAGATCGCACCATTCGTCGTTGTTTGAGCCAAAGTGGACTTCATGGGAGACGACCAAGGAGGACACCACTGCTGAAAAAAACTCATAAAAAAGCGAGACTGGAATTTGCAAAAATGCATGTTGACAAGCCACAAAGCTTCTGGGAGAATGTCCTTTGGACAGATGAGACCAAACTGGAGCTTTTTGGTAAGGCACATCAACTCTATGTTCATAGACTCAAAAACCAAGCATACGAAGAAAAGAACACTGTCCCTACGGTGAAACATGGAGGAGGCTCAGTAATGTTTTGGGGCTGCTTTGCTGCATCTGGCACAGGGTGTCTTGAAAGTGTGCAAGGTACGATGAAATCTGAAGACTATCAAGGCATTCTGGAGAGAAATGTGCTGCCTAGTGTCAGAAAGCTTGGTCTCAGTCGCAGGTCATGGGTCTTCCAACAGGACAACGATCCAAAACACACAGCCAAAAACACCCAAGAATGGCTGAGAGAAAAGCGTTGGACTATTCTAAAGTGGCCTTCTATGAGCCCAGATCTGAATCCCATTGAACATATGTGGAAGGAGCTGAAACATGCCATTTGGAGAAGACACCCATCAAACCTGAGACAACTGGAGCTGTTTGCTCATGAGGAGTGGGCCAAAATACCTGTTGACAGCTGCAGAACGCTCATTGACAAATACAGAAATCGTTTAATTGCAGTGATTGCCTCAAAAGGTTGTGCAACAAAATATTAAGTTATGGGTACCATCATTTTTGTCCAGCCCTATTTCATTAGTTTGTTTTTTTAAATAATTATGTTAATCAACAATTCAAAAGTGATGGCTGATTTTGATTATTTAATTTTCAATACATTTTTATTTATTGTTACTTTTGTGAGTTTCAAGTGATTTCAGTGAGAATTGTGGGTTTTTCCTTCTTTAACTGAGGGGTACCAACAATTTTGTCCACGTGTGTACCTACCCAATTGCTGCAGAGTGATTTGAAAGACAACCTTTTAGCCCGCCTCCCTCCCTGTCGAGGGAAACTAGACCCTTGCGTCGTAAGAGCTGGGTCTAGCGCAGCTAAGCTACTAATTGCATGCATCAACATTACCTTTACATGTTACTATATCAGCCTCCGATAACACAAAAAAGTGTTTTTTATTTCCCCTTTCATTAATAAATGTCTAAACTATCCAATAAACTGTGACTTTAATCAGAATTAGTTAGCAAAGTTCAATCAAATATATTTAGCTACTGAGTTTTTTGAAGGTAGAAGATTTCATCAGCATTTGTAGGAAGTACAGAAACGGTTACAAAACCAGTAAAATCACAGCATAATGACCTATAAATAACGGCAACTCCAAACTTTTCCTTTGTTTTAGTGCAGGAAAGTACATTCTGAAAATGTTCACATTTAAGGAAAAATCTTTTTACAAAACATTATGAACAAATTGAAATTTGTTAAGAAAAATAAATTCAATTTCAGCAACATTCAACGTCACTTTGTCTTTTCCACATTACAACTTCCAGATCACAGTGTGTCTACAAAAGCACACAACACTTAGTCACAGGTATCTGGAACTGAATGATATGATGTTTTACTTTAAAAAAAGACAAAAAAAAATACAAAAACAAGTCTAAATATTACAATAATGAGACACAAGACGACAAAAGTGAGAAGCAAAATGACTCAAAAAATTAGGCGAAAAGTTCCGAAACAACAAAAAATGGACAAATGAGACAAAAAATGACAAAAGCGTGAAACAAAATGACAAAAATGATACACAAAACAATGAATTAAGCAAAACACAAAATGACAAAAATGAGACAAAAAACCACAAATGAGACCGAAAGGAAACACAAAATGACAAAAACAGGAAACAAAACGACAAAAGCCTGAGACAAATGATAAAATTCTGACAAAAAATGACAGAAAGCAACAAAAACAAGAGAAATATTTCAAAAATGAGACAAAACGACAAACGAACAATGAGCAATATAGCATTTTATTTTATGATCAAAACGACAAAAAAGACAAAAACGGAAGAAATTTTTTTAAACGAGGCACAAAACAACAAAAGTGAGAAACAAAATGACAAAAAATGGACAAACAACACAAGTGAGACAAAAATGTGACAGAAAGTGACATAAGCAAGAAGCAAAGCGATAACAAAAATAGACAAAGACACAGGGGAGACAAAAAGGAAACACAAAACGCCAAAAACGAGAAACAAAGCAACATTATGTGGCATGTTGTCATTATTTTCATAATGACAATGAGCCACAACACTAAGAGCTTCTACAGTAAAACTAACAGAAGATTTTTCATCTTTTCACTTTCAGCTTAATGAAGCTTCTCATGCTGCTTATCAGCTGGAATTAGCTGCTGTACTGGTGAGTACAGATTAACTGATTTACAGTCCTTCCTGCAGGAATTAGGTTGTTATGGTGTAAGATTCACCATCGTTGAGGTAAATTGTGGCCTCAGAGGAGGTCGTGGACAAACTCAGTGCTTTTAGCAGATAAACATTAGACCAAAGGACATACAGCAGTAAAAATAGTTGCACTTTTATCACGTTGGTTGACTGTAACAGATTTTAGTGCTGTTCATAACTTCTTATAAGAGCCAGAATACATTTTGAACTGTTTGCAATGCAGTGTTTTGTCTGATATTTTCACTAGGAGGCGCCAAATACTGATAATGTTTTCTTTACAAAATATATGAATTTCCCAGGACCTGAAATGAGAAAAATAAACCAGTTATTCTAGATTTTTTTTTTTTTGCTTTAAATATGGTCTTATCAAAAGTGTAAGGATGTAATTTTAGACTTTTTTGTGTTCTGTTGCTCTCTACTGTCAGCTGCTACAAAACAATACAGGGGTGTCAAACATGCGGCCCGAGGGCCAAAACCTATGGAGTAATAGGAGTGCCAAATCAAAATATAAATAAATAAATAAATAAATGTGGAAATATAAAGAGAAATAAATAAAAAAATAAATGTGGAAATATAAAGAGAAATAAATAAATAAAAGGAAAAAACTGAAAAGGTAAAAGCAAAGACAAAATTTTCCTTTTTATTTATTTATTTATTTATTTTGCTTTATATTTCCACATTTATTTATTTATCTATTTATTTCTCTTTATATTTCCACATTTATTTATTTATATTTTGATTTGGCACTCCTATTACTCCATAAAAACCGGCCCTCAAAGTGTAAAAATTACAGAGAAAACATAAACTGCAGATTGTACATTTGTAAAACTATAAATTTCAAATAATTCCAAGAGCATGACCAGTTGTTTTGATCATAAAGTAAAATACTAGATTGTTCATTGTTCTTTTGTCATTTTGTGTCTCATTTTTGTAATATTTTGTCTTGTTTTTGTTGTTTTTATGTCTGACTTTTATCATCTGTGTCACATTTTTGTCATTTTGTTTCTCCTTTTTGTCTCACTTGTGTTTTTGTATCATTTTTGTCATTTTGTGTTTTGCTTTCTTCGTTGTTTGTGTATCGTTTTTGTCGTTATGTTTCATGATTTTGTCATTTTTGTCTCGTTTGGCCATTTTTTGTGGCTTTGTAACTTTTTTGTCACATTGTTTCCTGTCGTTTGTCTAATTTTTTTGGTCATTTTGTTTCTCGCTTTTGTTGTTTGTGTGTCATTATGTAATATTTTGTCTTGTTTTTGTAGTTTTTTGTGTGTTTTTTATAGTAAAATACTATATCATTCAGTTTCAGATGACTAATTGTTCTGTGCCTTTGTAGACACTCTGTGATCTGGAAGTTGTAATGTGTAAATGATAAACTGAGGCATAATGTTGTTGAAATTGAACTTATTTTTCTTAATAAATTTCAGTTTGTTCATAATATTTTGTAATACGATATTTCCTTAAATGTGAGTATTTTCAGAATGTGCTTTTTGCACTAAAATAAAGGAAAAATTTGAAGTTGTCATTATTAATAGGTTATTGTGCTGTGGTTTCACTGGTCCGGCCCACTTGAGATCAAACTGGGCTGAATGTGAAACCTGAACTAGAATGAGTTTGACTCCCTTGCTGTAAATCAAGTTTTTCCCCCCTAAAGTTAGTAAATTATACAATTTTGCCCAATTTCATGTAACTATTACATATAAAAAGTTAAATTATTATTGTTCAGTTCAAATTTTTGCGTTGTAAGACGATGGATATCGGCACAACATTTTCAAATGTATAGAAGAGAACAATCTGAATATTTATCCAGATAAAGGTGCTGTCGGTGTAACAGCTCTCAGCTACTGCATTTCATGTCACTAGTGTGTGTTGAAGTGAGTGTCTGACTCTCAGGCTGTGCAGACACAACACTGAAACCCTCAGCTGCTTTTCTTACCTAACTGTGGCCATGCTGCTGGATCATGTATTGTCTGCACACGTTGTGCCTGCAGTATCTCTGTTAAATCCGAGTTTCCTGGCAGCGATGCAGGTTACAGTAGACGATTTAAAGGACACCTTGTTCATAGCAGTCAGTAAAAGCCTCAAAGTGATTTCTTGATCTTTTTCTGCAGTGACTCTTTGCTGAATTAATGCCGTGTTTTACTGTCCTAAATAATAAATAGTTTAGATGAACTCCAGCATGTCAAATAACCCAACAAAAACAGATATAAGCGGGCATCTTTGCAAATCTTGAACTTAAAATTGAATGATTTATGCTGTGAGTCCTAAATTTTTGTTTCTATAATCTGACTTTTAAACAGATCTCATAATGTTGGTGCAGACACAGAAAATTAACTTTTTTTCCACAAAAAAAGTCCTTCATTTAATATACAGTGAGTTAGCTTCTGCATACTGACAGTAGTACTTTAAGACATTGTTTTGACTCCTTTTATTGTCACCTTGAGTCTATATTTAGACTGGGAAACCAAGGACTGTTACTGAACAGAGTTTGCTTTTTTCTCTTTATATGTGTATTATTTCAATTTATAATAATCACGTTATAATTGCCGGCAGCAACATTTTATTACATCATGTCATCGACTGATGGTGTAGACGTGCAGACAGCAGCTACAGCAAGAAGGTGAGAGTATCCAGGTTTGTTCTTGGCTGATTGTGCTGACATTTAGAGAAAGTTTACCAGTGAGGAAGACCTTGCAGAGCTCATGAAAAGACAGCTGTCCTTGCTGCCATCTGACAAATTTACTAACTGCTTTAGTGGATCTGCATGAAAAACTACTCAGTTTTCCCTCTCCTCTCCTCTCCTCTCCTCTCCTTATGTGGTTTATTATGCGGCCATGGTGAAATACTTTTGTCTGGCATTGAAATTGTTCTATGTATTACAAGTTCTACTGGATTCTCCCTTGGAATTAGGTAGAGTTGTTCTCAAACATGACCGATTATCAGTTAATAAAGTGATAGTATTTTACTTTATATCAAAATGACCAAACTCTGACAAAAAAAACAACAAAAACAAGACAAAAACTCAGAATAATGAGACGCAAAACGACAAAAAGGAGAAGCAAAGTGACAAAAAATTAGACAAACGACAGGAAGCAAAGCAAAAAAGAAACAAAAAGTTTGGCAAAGAAGTTACAAAGCAACAAAAATGGACAAAAATTAGACAAAAAATGACAAAAGTGAGAAACAAAATGACAAAAAAACACAAAACAACAAAAATGATAAACAAAACAATGAATATAACAAAAATGACAAAAAAACATAAGCGAGAGAAAAAGGAAATACAAAAAGACAAAAATGAGAAATAAAATGACAAAAACATGAGGCAAACGACAAAAGTCAAATAAAAAGCAACAAAAATAAGGTAAATTATTACAAGAATCAGACACAAAAAGACAAGAGAACAATTAACAGTCTTGTATTTTACTTAAGCATCAAAACAACTTGTCATGGTCTAGAAATTATTTAAAATTTATGATTTTACAGATTTACAATGTGCCGTTAATGTCTTCTCTGTAATTTTTACACTTGGAGGGCCCGATTGGACCCTCTGGAGGGCCCACGGGCCTCATGTTTGACACCTCTGTTCTGCATGTTCTAACTGTACTCTTAACTGTTAGACACCAACACTTTACCTTCCACTCAGGTGAATTTTTTGTGTTTATTTGTGACTATTTTTGACCCATTTTTTTGTCATTGGGTGTATTAAAATGTTTAGTTTAGCAAAGCAATCTTCTCTTATACTTTTGATGCAACAGCACTTGAATTTCTCTGTGTGTGGCCATTAAAATTGACCATGCGTGTCTCACATTCTGCATTATTGGCTTTGATACGGACAAAGAAAATACATTTCTGCGTACGTATTCCTTGAACACACTAGATCTGCTCCGGACATAATTCAGGCTACAAAGTCACCCAGGTTCCTGTGTTCCTTGAGGCCTGATCATTACCAGATCCCAATCAATTCCCCTGTTTGAACACAGTTGTTAAGGCAGCTGCACAAACAAGCGATCCATCTGCACAAGGCTGCAGAGAGGCAGAAAAAAATAGCTTAAACAGCTGTAAAGCGAAGGCGGATTTGTGCTGATACAGGCCTTGAATCCAGAGTGTGTTCCTGCATGCGATTTAACGGGACAGCAGGCCTCGTCACAGGCCGCTGTAGCCTGATAGCAGCCGCCCTGCAGCTCGATCTGAGCCACAGTGTGACAAAGGTGAAGCAGTTAAGTGGGCAGCATGCTTGACAAATGTCAAAGAGCCGCCACACATACTCGGGACGCGTCTGCTGTTTTGGTCCCGGTCATATGGTGTCGCAGTGGTTTCTGAAAAAGGAGAATTAGATTTAGAAATTCTGACTGTTGCTTAAAATGTACTAACACCACAATTAAATTAATCATCACAAATCAAAGCTGCTCACTCGAAGGCCTCTAAAGATCTTCAGTGTACAGCTCCAGTCAGAATTCATTCATGTGGATTTAGTTTAACTTTTTGCTGTCATCTAGCATGGAGGAAATCAATAAACAGCTCACAGTTAAGAAGGAAACCTATTAAAGTTCAATTGCAAGGAAGGTATTTAGCTTTAAAGTGAGAGAGTTTTAACCCCGTAAGACCCAAATACAGGAAAAATGAGTAGAAAAAAATTAGCAACAAGTATATATCCAAACGCAAAAAAACCCCTCTGAAGTATATATACATATATGTGTGTGTGTGTGTGTGTGTGTGTGTGTGTGTGTGTGTGTGTGTGTGTGTGTGTGTGTGTGTGTGTGTGTGTGTGTGTGTGGAAAAAAATGAGCAACAAGTATATATCCAAATGCAAAAAAAACCCTCTGAAGTATATATATATATATATATATATGTATGTATGTATGTATGTATGTATGTATGTATGTATCTATGTATGTATGTATGTATGTGTGTGTGTGTGTGTGTGTGTGTGTGTGTGTGTGTGTGTGTGTGTGTGTGTGTGTGTGTGTGTGTGTGTGTGTGTGTGTGTGTGTGTGTGTGTGTGTGTGTGTGTGTGTGTAAAAATGAGCAAAAATAATGTATATATTGTATAGAATAAAAAAAATACTATTTAAAAAAATAAAACTGATGTATTTCTGCAGCAGCAGGTTTTACAGGGTTAAACACTACAAACCTCACAGAGGTCCAGGGTAAAGCTTTTGTTGCATTGCATTGCGTTTGCGTCATTATTAGACAGTGCAGACAGATGAGATTCATGGGGAAAGAAAGCAGAGGATTGACATGCAGCAAATGGTCCAGACAGCAGGGGATCAATCTGAGCCACCGTTTGCTCATCAGGGCACCTCGCACCGGTGCAGCTTTTAGAGCCAGCAGCGCACGGATGTCAACATGCAGTAGGTTAATAGTGACAAGCAGGCAAGTTTATTTATATAGCAACTTGTCATGCACAGGGGTTATTTAAAGGGCTTTACAGGAAAATGTATGAATGTAAAAATCTAAATCTGATCAAATACAATACAGACAAACTGAATAAAGAGAATAAATTGATAAAAAAATAGAAAAAGAACAGACACGAAGTGAGAAAAATAAAGGCATGGAAGAACAAAAGTATAGTCACACTTTAGAAACACACTGGTTACTTAAAAGTTGTGAGAAAAAATAGAAAGAAGGGATCAATCTGAAATTGAAGCAGCTCAAAGAGAATCTTTTTTCCATGTGCTGTTTTTTAATATGTTGTCTTCTGAGTTTAAATGTAATTCAATGACCTACGCACTGAAGAAAATCATTTATTGTGTTGAAATATTGCTTTAAATGTGGAATTCATGACTTGTTCTCAAGTCATATGATTCAACTCTTGTTCCACAGTGACTTCAGAAACTTTATTTTAGTTGTGTTATGTCTTTTCACCACTAGATGGCAGCAGATTGTTGCACTAACACATTTTACATTTTATTTCAAAACCATTTCTCTTTTACTACATAATCTTGTTAGTATGTTGTAACTCAGTTTATATCAGAAAACACACCATTATATTGATCTCATGTCACTGAATTTTATTATTTATATTTTAAAAAATCTGATTTAATTAAAAACTCTGAATGAAAGGTAACAGAGAGAAGAGATACGATACTTTCAATGACTTAACAGCATCACTGACATGTAAATCTTAGGGTTGTGAATTAACTACTAACTGTTAATCTGTTGTAATCATAATCGAAAAGTTCTTTTGACAACTCTGCACTTCCTTTTCCATTGCACATTTCAATAATTACCGGTCACCTCAACCATCGCGCGAACAAATGAATTAATCAGTTCTAAAGTTTATATAATATTAAAATAGTAAACAGTGCCTCTGACTCCAAACTAGCTGTTTATTTAACATAATTGCATATATTATAAGTTTTTTCACTCACTTAATCAAAAGTAATGGATACATAAAGCAGTTATCATTTCTAATAGGTTTTATCTTTTTCGCAGTGGTCCAGTTTACATAATAATACTGTATGTGATGCAATCTTCCTCCCTCTTACACATCCGCCTGGTTAATGTTTAAAGACATGAAGGTGTTACAGTAAATGCGGTGCCACACTGGGTGGTGCCATTTATGAAACAAGTGAAGAGATACCAGGTTTACTGCTTCGTATGACCCACAATTATTCAACTATGAACTGTTAATCTGTTCTGGTTTTTACATTTTCTGCTACTTTATAGTTTATTCTTTACCTGGATCTGAATTAGGGTCCATTAAGGTTGCAGTGACTCTTCTTGAGGTCTACTCAGAACAAAATATAAGCTATAAAGCATGCGAAAGTCTCAGTAAGAGCAGGGCCAGGTAAAACAAAGAACTAGTCATAAAAACAACATATCAAACTGGTTCTGATGTAGTTTTTCAAGTTGGTTGTGCAACACTGGAACAAATTCAACTGAAAAATCGCACAGATAACTGTGGTCACCAATGGATGTTACAGTTTGCAGAGCTCTACATTAGAATAGGAGGTTTACTGTTTCCGATAATGTAGTGCATTTGTTCATACAGTGTTTATCCTCTTCATTGTGCTCATACTGCCCTTAATGCACTTTTACTGTTTCTTTTGCACTTCTAGTTGCGTGCTACACTGCATTTGATTGTCTTAGTACTCTGTGCAATGACAGTAGCTGCCTGTAAATTACAACACTTTCTGCTTTTAAAATGTATAAACTGTGAATTTAAAGGCATTATGGAGGATGTGTTTTTTTGTTTAATTTGTCTGATTCACATAAAATGAATATACTGACCTTTAGTGGACTTGTATGTATGGTCTCTAAAAGAATTTTTTTAAAAAACTGTGGACATGGCAGGACCTGAAAAACATCAGCCAATCAACGCGCTCGGACCGAGGCGTTTGGTTTGCTCCCTTTCCTGTCAATCGAAAATCGTCCGGCTCAGGCCTAGTTACGTAGATTACGTACGCCTTGGACTTACGTGTTTTGTGTATGTGTTGCTTTGGTATAGCTTCGTAGTTAGCTGGCGACTTGTTTTGCTCATCTTTTTTTACATAATGGCAGATAAAGATCCAGGGGGACCCAGCCGTAAAAGACAACTTCACGAGTGCTACGCAAGTTTCTGGAGGGGGGCGTTTCTTCGTAAATGTTAAGAGGGGGGAGGTTAGAGGGGGGGTGAGGGAGAGGTTGTATGTGCGCATGCTACGTTCAAAGTCGTAGGAAATTAAATCTCTTCTAATGCCTTTAAGACATATACCATAAAAAATAGTGTGTCTTTAGAATATGTAACATACAAAATTGAGACCAACCAACTCTGTTTAGGAATGCATATAGCACTAGAACACCTACAACAGTAAAGGATAATGCAAGTTACATTTTTATTCTCTAAAAACGCAGGAAAAGTCATTAAAAAAATTTTAAAACAGAGAAAAAAAATGCAAAAATGGCCCATCTCAGGGCATCAGTGTCAATGTAATCTAATAATCCTCTTAGTTGACTAAATCTCTTCTCTAAACAGTTCTTCGTTGTGTGGAAACTTTTTGCTTTAGTTCAGTAACCTGCTGTTGATGATCATTCCTGTTTTTGGCTCCAAAATAACATTACATTTTATGGGTTTAAGCCACATTTTGGAAAACAAAAAGTGCACTATATTTTGAATTTGGCTGTATTATTACAGTAATTTATTCCGGATTACTTTAATAGATATTCCTAATTTGACTACATGCCAGCCTGTCCTCTGCTGTGAACCATGAGCTCAGTATACTTTCATATACTTGAGAAGGAAATAATTAAGTATAGCTACAGGTTATATTTCAGTATTAATGTTTCAAGCAAAATATATAATCAGATTTTAAAATATAAAGCATTCTTCTCTGTTACAAAGCTTAAAAAACTCACCTTAATGATATTAAAATGCTAACCAAATAATGCTTCAGTAATAGTGTTTTAATAAGTTAAATATAACACTTTTAAAGGGTCTGCTCAAGCTTTATCTGTTTTGATATTTAAGTGCATTTTGCTGTGAATACTGTCATAAGTTCACTAAAGTAAGATTTCCTGTCAGTAAAATAAAAGCTCTTAGTGCTTTTCTCTGCACCGCTTACATGGATTAAAGAATAGGATATTGCAATTTCTTTCCCCAATAATGGCCAATTAATAGTGAGTAGTATGGTAAATAGAATATTTGATAAACATAACAAAAGAGAACCACAACAATGACACACACACACACTCTTTATTACATTTAATAACACTGCATAATACAAAACTTTTCACTTTGCATTCCACTGATGAGCCACTCAAAACATTTTCTTTTCACACACAAAAGCAGCCAAGCAGTTCAGTGAGAACGTCTAGTAGCATATAACTGGCCCAGATTTGCAATAGGAGGAAACAGCAGAGGCAAAAGGTGTACAATATCTGATATGGACCGCATACTTTTTAAGTAAATACATAACAACACTAATTGTTGGGAAGTCCAATAACGAGTATGAAAAATATAAACAGAGCTTTTATTTTTTTTTTCCTGTTCGATCAATTGAAATCTTTACAAAAAAATTAAACTACTGATAAGAAGTTAAAATTGTTTAATGACCCTACATATACATTTTATACATCATGTGTTTTAATAAAAAAGAGAATACTTTGGAAAAAGGTGTGGTTTCTGAGTTTTGGTGAGGAGGAAGTTTCTCTCCTCCTGTGCCCTATAGTTGGGTGACATTCACATACCAAATTGTACCTTGTCCTCAGAGCTATGGCTTCCAGATGTACCAGCCATAAATGCTTCACAATAGCCAGGCCAGAAATGCAGTTAATATTGAGATCAGTGAAGTAAAGTGATATTCAACTGTATGTACTATTTATCTCTGAACAAAGCTGTTTGCAAAGGCACTGCGATGTACAGCAATGTCAAATCAAAAAAAATCACAAATGTTCATTCAGGACAGAAAGACACAATCCGGAAAAGGACTTTGGCGCCACCTGTCATGTTAAGACTTCCTCTTTTTGCACACGTTTTAAGAATAATCTGCAGGCGACGCCCAAATACACATTTTAAAACATGTCCATACTTTTTTAAGACACGGTTTGACATTTGCAAAGAGTAGGATTTTGTAAAACAAACTTCATCCTTTATTATTTCTTCCTAGACTGACGGATAACAAAAAAATAAGGGTCATTATAGGTGAATTACAACAAAAAATAAGGGTCATTATAGGTGAATTAAGATTCCGGATTGAGGCTTTAGTTTTTAAAGCTCAATAAAAACTGCCTGTTTCTGGCAAAGCTAGTGGAAGTAGGACTGCAGGGTACCACGGCGGCGGACATCGGTTGTCCAGCAGTGGAAGCCACCACCCAGGGAGTTGGCATGGCGAATGCTCACCTTTATGGTCTTGATACCTGCATAAAAAGAACATTTACACATCAGGAAGCAGCAAAATGAGATTGAAATTCAGGGATTTTTTTTCTCATAGATGAATAGACATAAGATTTAAATGGTGTAAAAGCTAAGAGTAACTCCTCACCGAGGTTCTCAAACATTTTCTGAATGGAGGCTTCGTTGGCATCGACCATGACTCGCTTCTCATCCAACATGAGGACGTTCATGGACAGCCATTTGGAGGACATCCACAGTGGGTGGTCTGCACAGAAAGAGAGAGTGTCCATTTTCAGGAAAAATAATCACTTTTTTTGTGTTTTAATGTAAGGGAAGTTAAGGATACGTTAAGTACGCACCATCAGGAATCACAGGTGTCGGAGGTTTCACAATAGTCCATCCAGCCTTCTTGAACATTTCGATCTGGGGCAAGGATAAGGAAACAAGTGAGAATGTTAACCAAGCCAAGTTAAAATACATACAGGAGGTTAACGGAGGACACTCTGAGGAATGAAAACCTGTCTGTTCTGTCTCATGATACCTGGTGACACGGACGATCAGGGTTTGACAGCACCAGTCCCGGCCCGATGATGTTGAAAGTGGCATCGATGTGCATGGGGTTGGGGTCCTTGAAGGAGACTATGTGGATCTTGTAGTCTGGGGCCAGATGGCGCCGCATCCACTCAATTCCCATATAATTTGTAACCTAAAGAAAAGGCAGAGAATGCATTCAGATGCAGTTGTTTTTCTGTGGGTATGCTGAATATCCAGTCGCACATAAACTTCAACGTATGTGTCATCTACAGCTTTGTCTGATGTGTAACTCTGCAGCAGACGCGCTTCATACCTGACTCCTCTGGACAAAAAGGTCCCTTCCAGCTCGGATAAAATCAGCAGCATCAAAGCAGGGCTCGTGCTCCGTGGTCACAAACTTCCCCTCTGCAGCCAGCTTGTGTCTGTCCTCCACTGTGCGGATGGGATAGTCCTGAAGGACACGGAAAAGTAATGATTTACAGCAATTCAGTGGTGCAATAGAAAGCACAGGCAGTGATATGAAGAACAAGGCATTTGAATGGAGACCTTAAACACACAATCCCAACTCCTCACAAACAGACATAATCGCGACCTAATCTCACTAGATAAGGCCTCACCTGATCATACAGCTCATCGGCCATGGTGGGTTTAGGAGCAGTGGTCCATTTTGCACCTTTTTTGAAGTACTCCTTGATCAAAGGCCTATAGGCACGGTACTCGAAGAAGCGAGCCCTCCAGGCCATAGGAGCCTCGATAATCTCATTTCCCACGACCATGAGGATGTCTCTGGGCATGGCGGCGTACATTCCTGCAGCAGGTTTAAGGGAACCGGATTAGTTGACAGTGTAAATGTGAAAACATTCGTCACTCCTGCGCTGTTTGCGTTCTCACCTGATGATGTGAAGTCCGGAGTTTTGTATTCCAGGGACCAGTCGATGGGCTCCGGCCTCCTCACAGTGACGCCCTCATGGCTCAGAATATTGCACATTTCTTCAATCTCAGCAACTGCTTTTTTCAAGTGGTCCGCAGGAAAAGACCGGCCCCCGTGCTTCTGGTAGAAGGGCCAGTACTTCTCGTATGTGTTAGCCTGTTGAGGGAGTCCACATCGTCCCACGGTCACATTTCCAAATCTGCAAGTTTCACACAAATCACCCAGATAGTGAAACTTACCTTCACTTCCACGGTGAAGGGAGGCACGTGGGCGTTTTCGGCCCGACCCACGATCACCTCCTCCAGGGGGTCCCATTCATTGTAGCTGCAGACCGGGCATTCCTGGTGAACAGGTTCAGTAACATGTTCCTCCACGAATGCATGCTGTGGCTGTGCAGCTGCTGCACTTGAAGTGCTCCCAAAGGCCCTCTGCACCCATCCGGTGAGAGACCGGCTGAGCTGGTGGGGGGAGGAAGCACAGCGTGACTTTTAGAGGAACATTTTGCAACAGAAAAATGCAGCTTTTGTGTAAAATATACCAAATCTTTAGCTTTAATAGACACATAAAGATAAGAAAACCAAACCATAGCAGCTGTATGTTTAATTTTGAGTGAATTAGAGGTGATACAGTCCAATAAATGAGTAGCAAAGGAAGTGTAAAGTGATAAGACGTTAGATTTGAGTGAGAAATGCCTCCAGTAGAGGTAGATTGGTTTGGTGCCAAAGTACACGTGTTATTAAGAAGCCTTATCTGCACAGATAGGCTCTGCAGCGTGGCCTCTGCTGGCCCAGCACCAGGTCCAGTGTCACTGAGTTTGAGAGAGCATCTGTGCCAAACAGCTGTTCACTATCACTCAGACACCAAAGGAAAACAAAACCAAAAAAAAAAAACGGCTTTCTCTGCAGATAGAAAAATCAAATACATTCTTGGACCCAGTTTTCCTTGATTAAGTTTTTTTTTTTTTTTTGCTTTTGTTTTTTTGTTGATTTTCCACAAACCAACATGCAAAATCAATCCCAAGCAAAGTGATTCAGCAGATGTAGCCTATAGTGAAGACACACAAATTCTTTATTGACTGACATGTGCTTTTTTAACACACAAATTAGACGTTTTTTTTCCCTATAATTCTGAGAGAGAAAGAAGAAGAAGAAGCATAAGACATGAAACCGCCAGATTACCAACCATGGCTCCGATCAGATGGGCAGCCTCGGCCCCTCTGCTACCTCCTCTCAGACATCTGACCCGCAGCATTGTCCGCTCTAATAGTGAGTGTCAGTGAGAATCAAGCGTCGGCAGTGCAGGATCCGCAGACTGTCAGTGTGCTCATGAATGAAGACGCCTCAGCTCGGAGCCAACTTTATAGCGGTCGGACTACGTGTCTCCGAGACTATTGGTCGCCTTCATGTTGTGGGGCAACGTGACGTGAGGAAAAAGCATTTCTGAAACACAATCCCTGACGCCAGCGAATTCTTATCAACTGGGCTAGTAGCGTTACAAGTTTCCGAGGAGAAGACTCGAAAATTCACCATTTGAAATGACGATTTGTCCTCTTTCAAAACAGCAACTTTCGCTTTTGCAAACAGGTATTAGTTTGGGACCTTACTGCAGATGTGTTTGCTCTGCAGAAGAACTGAATATAACGATACCGGCTTGTGCACAATCAGGGAAACTGGACCATGTCGTGTTTTGATTTGTTTAATCAGCAGTTTAGAATCAAGATAATTTATTTGTTTTTTACAGGTGTTTTTTTTTTTTAAATCCTGTCTGAATAGTTATTATGTTGATCACACAGAAAAAAAACCTACTGGTACCAGTAGTATGGTACATTATTGTATCCCATCTGTTTAGTCAGGTAATTAGAATCAAGATCAAGTTAAAAAAAAAAGGCATTTTTAAAATCCCGTCTTAATAATAATGATCGTGTTGATCACACACGCAGAAAGAAAAAATGCTGGTGCTATTATTAGGTTAATTAATCCGAACATGCCTGTGAACAATATGGAAAACTGAGCCGTTTAGTGTTTTAATTAAATTAATTAGCAGTTTACAACCAGCATCATTTAAGGCAAATTTTCAGCCTGATCACAAAAAATAAATATAAAAAATGTAAAGAGGCATTTTTTTAAATTCTGTGTTAATAATGATTATTAATGATTACTATTTAGCTTACTACTATCACCAGTAGTAAGTTAAAGGAATTTTACTGAATTTGTTTGTGCACAATCATGAAAATTGAGTCATTTAGTGTTTTGATTTGCTTAATCAGCTATTTAGAATCAAGATTACATTTATTTTAAAAGGGAATTTTTAATCCTGTCTTAATAGTAATTATTGTGCTGATGACACAAAAACCCTACTGCTACCAGTAGTCAGTTGAATTAATTTAACCAAATTTGCTTATGTGCAATATGGAAAACTGAGCCATTTAGTGGCAATTTTAATCCGTTTTGTTAATATTTATTGTGCAGACCATAAGAAGACAAAGAAGAAAACTACTCTTACAAATTACCAGTAGCACCAGTAGTATGTGGGACAAATTTAGCTGAATTTGCTTGAGCATAATCAGGAAAACTGAAACACTGTTGATTGATTCCATGTATTTATTCAGCTAAGAGTCGGGATTAAGTTTAAAAAAGCATTTTTAATCCTGTCTTATTAAATTTTATTGTGCTGATCACAACAACAACAAAAGCTACTGTACTAGAAGCTGAATGGATTCAGTTGAATTTGCTTGTGCACAGTAAGGAAAATGGAGCCTTTTAATGATGATATGTATTTAATCAGTGTTTTAGAGTCAAGATTGACGAAAAAGGGCAGTTTTAAATCATCTCCCTTTAACATCAGTTGTGCTGATCACAAAATACCTGACCTGTAACATGTAGAAGAAGCCTATTTAACTATTTCTACTGCTGCTATCTGTGATTAGGTTCTGAATCCACTCTAATATGCAGTATCAGTGTAACGCTGGTGATTCTGTAACACGACCAAACATTCACACAAGCCGAGAAATGTGTGGAAAAGCAGATGACATAATCAAAGACAGCGGCCGCCGTGTGCAGGCTGTGACACCACATGCTTCCCTGAACTGTGCTCACAAGAGTTTCACAACCCACAGACCTCAATGACCCCTGATATTACCTCGTCCTAAAAAAAAAGAAAAGAAAAAAAAGAAAGCGGAATAATCTCTGGCCGATGCCCAAAGTTCAAAGGCCGAGGCTGTGAGGATGCCTTCGGATCCCTGCAGCATCACCTCCGAGTCCAACAGTCACTGGGAGGATTTTTTTTTAATGGAATCAGGGAATATTTATTTTTATTCGTGAATTCTTGGGGTAGAAGAACATCTGACCAAACATAAATTCACAGTGCAGCGGCTTCCTAGAGTCTCTGCTGGCTGCTTTTCAACAAGACTTGAGGTAGTAGTGCAGCACAGAAACAACCGCTCCTTGTGAAGCTTTGCATGAAACAGTTGGCAAACATCTCTTTATTCTTCAATCTTCAGGCGAAAGAGGGATAGTTGGGACTCATTTTACTCAATGTAAATATTAAAATCCTGATTTAACTCAATGCAAAAGGGAAAGAAAACCAATTTCAAGTAAAAAAAACAACAGTTAATTAAATGTGTTTCATAATTGATGCCTTTCAGTTTGTCTAATTTCACGTTTTTTATGATTTGAAATGTTGCTGATGATCTGTTTGTACTGGTCGTGGAATGTACTGATAGATTCTAAGCTTAGTCTTTATGCTTGCTGACCTCCATATTGATCTTAAGCTCAGAAATGCATTTCTTGCCTTGTTCAATCTGCTTTGTATATCTATACTAGTACCTCCATCTTGGCAAAGCACTCTTCCGAGGTATGTGAACTTGTTGGTGTATGGAATGTCCTGTCCTCTTACCCTGATCTTTATTGGGGAAGGGACATTAACACACAAGGTCTCTGTCTTCTTCAAGCTAATTCTCAAGCCGACCTGGTTGCTGAACATGCTGAGCCGGTCTGTCTTCTCCCGGATTTGCTGTCTGGTGTGGGAGAATAGGGTTAAATCTTCTGCAAAACCTTTTATTCAGTGTTGTGGATTATTCATAGCGTCACATATTTGTGGTTTTCTGCCACACCCGAGCATTTACACGCAAACTATGCCACACCTTTAAAAACTTTTCCATTTACTTGCTGCCCTTGCTTGTGTCAAAATGTCAGTTTTCTGGATCAGCGTTCAGGAGAAAAGATGCATCCTAAGAGTCCTTCAGTGCATCGTTTTTTTGAACTAACCTCTTTAAAAACCTTAGCCAGCATTCTTGATCAACCCGTCCGTTCACGTGGAGATAAGAACAGTTTAGATATTGACGGTCTGTACAGCTGTGCCGACTGTGCAGCAAATGAAGCATCGATCCTTCAAAGTCCATCAAACTGAGATGATTGATTTGTGGTCAGACTGATTACCGATCGAAGGTCTTAAACTTCCAGTTTTATCCCATAAGATCTAATAATGACACTTTGATCGACTCGTCCAGCTTGTTCTGTTAACTAAGGCAGCAGAAAATGTTGTGTTTTCATGTCAAATTGCACTAATTTTCTTGCTATCCAAAGGCATGCTCTGATACTGAAGCTGATATGCTCACAGTCACGTACCACTGCGGAAGATGCACCGTCAATAAAGCACATTTTCTTGCTTTAGTGTGCAGAAAATGTTGGATTTTTTAGGATCTTTTGTGCCATGACAAACATTTCCCTTAAACTCTTAAACTCTACTTGTGTGTTCAAGTTTAGAAACCCTTTCAAAGCAGCCAAAGTGAGAACCATATCTAAAGTTTTATTGTAGATTCCCTAGTTTTTGTAATGTAAAAAAAAGTACAGAATGGCCCCAAGCCTGCTCTATTTTTACAATATTGAAAAGGATGTTGAAAATGGAAAGCAACAACTGTTTGCTGACAGAGACTAAAAGTGGAGAGCAGACAAAAGAAAAGAGCACCACCTGCAGGAATTTCAAAATGCTTCCAAATAATGAACATAAACCAACAAGTTTTTCAAAACTTTACAGTTCTGGTGCTACCAAGACACAAGACAAGACTTTATTTCTTTATTTGTGTGTCTCTGTTAGTTTTTCAGCCTTTACATACAGTGACAGAAAAAATATTAGACCACCCTTGTTTTCTTCAATTTCTTGTTCATTTTAATACCTGGTTCAACAAAAGGTACATTTTTGGACAAATATAATGATAACAAAAATAGTTCATAAGAGTTTAATTTCAGAGCTGACATCTAGACATTTGCCATGATTTTCTTGATAATAACCAAAATCACTGAAGTTCTTCCATCAATAGCTATGGCATTGTGCTGCCAAAAACAGCTTTTAGACATTCCATGTTTTCTTTTCTGTCTGTTTTAATCACATGATCCACACAGGAGTTAGTACTTGATTGATAACCATTGTTTCTGATGACTGAAGCTATGTGTCTTGGCATGTTCGCCACCAGCTTCTGATCACAGCAGCCCATTCCTGTTGCTGAATTTCTAACAAATCTGGCTTGTGGTTCTGCATTTTATGTTTGTTGATTTTCCACAGGTTTTCAAGTGGTGATTGAGCAGGCTAAGGCATGGTTCCAGTGTTCTGGTTCTCCATCCAGGCTTTAACTGATCTTGCCGTGTGGTAAGGGACATCGTCTTGTTGGAAAGTCCAGTCATTGGAGGTGTCAAAGAGTTTTCCAGCTGATGGAAGAAGACTGTTTTCAAGAGTAGCCCTGTACATGACCTGGTTCATTGGCCATGTTCCACCCAGACTGGAACAACCCCAGACTCTACATCTCCATACATGCAAGGATTTTCTAATCTATTATCCAAACATGCCGCTGACTTTACTGTGAACAGAAAGTAGCTAAGAATATTTCCTCCAACCTGCTGCTTACGTAAACTTTGAGTTTTATGTGGGTATGTTAATATGCCCCTTTATGCTTTTATTCAGAGTGAAATACTGTTTGGTAGTCTGCTGCAGTTATTTGACAGTTAGTCTAATCAGATAACATTTATAAATCACAAGATAAGCTTATGATATAAAATGTTGTATATAAACCAGTGGTTCAGATCACATGGATTCTATCAAACAGGGCTGTCAGCTGTGTACCAATCTGACTTCTGCACAACACAACTGATGTCCCAACCCCATTAAGAAGGCAACAAATTCCACACATCAACTTTGACGAGGCACACCTGTGAAGTGAAAACATTTCAGGTAACGAACTCAAGAACCTCATGGAGAGATGCCAAGAGCGTGCAAAGCAGTAACCAAAGCAAAGGGTGGCTGCTTTGAAGAATCTAAACTCTAAAAGATGTTTTGACTCATTTCACACATTTTTGTTGAATTCCATGTGTTCATTCATGGTTCTGATGCCTTCAGTGAGAATCTGCAATGTAAATAATCCATTAAATGAGAATGTTTGTCCAAACTTTTGACTGGTAGTGTACTTCAGATGTAATCCTGCTGATTTGTTTAATTTAAATAGCAGAAACAGAGAACAGAGGAGGAAGTTGTTGGAGATTCATTCAGCATGGTGAAACATCTTCCAACAGACAATAAGCAGAGTCTCAGAAGTGGACTAAAAATTATCCAAAATGACTCAAATTGGTCATGTTTAGCACATTTTGAATCATTTTGACATAGTTTCAAGCAATTTTAGAGAATTTTTGAGTTATTTTCAACGAGTTTCAAGTTATTTTACACCGATTTTGAGTCATTCTGAAGAAGTTTTGAGTCATTTTGCTCAATTTTGTCTTAGGTTATGGTACCGGATGAATAAAATAAATGTAGCATGGTTCAGAAACAGTCATCATGTCTGACTCCACAGATTCCTTATGTTTTAGCAGAGGCCTGAACTAAACTACTAACCTGAAGGAAACTTTTACTGCATGACTTAAAGCTGTCAGAGAGATTCCAGTCAATGTTTTTGCCAAGTTAAGCTGCCAAGCTTGAATCACTGGCATTTAACTCCTGTGTCAGGAATAACTGAGGGGTTTTTGAAGTCCATGGAATATATCTTGCATACATTTTTATTAAAAGTAAAAAAAAAATACTACTACTAACTGTTTTTGTTTATTTTTAGTCTCTTTTGTGGACATGTTCGGTTTTTGTGGTAATTTTGTGCATTTTTTGGTAATTTTGTGCCTTTTTGTGGCCTTTTTCAGCCTGTTTGTGATCATTTCAGGTGTTTATGTGGTCATTTTGCAATTTTTTTCCCAGTTATTTTGTGTGTCTCTCATCATTTTGTGTCTTTATGTGACAATTATTTGTCTCATTTAGTCATTTTGTGTTTTTCTGTGGTCATTTTATGTGAAATATGTGTCATTTTGCACCTATTTGTAGTCATGTTGTGTCTGTGTTTTTTTATGTGTCTTTGTGCTCATTCTGTTTCTTTTTTGGTCATTTCATTTTCAGATTGTTTTATGGGTGTTTCAGGTCATTTTGTTGTCATTTTGTGCCCCTTTGTGGCCATTTTCTGTCTATTTGTGGTCATTTTAAGTGTATTTGTGGTCCTGCAACTTTTTGTAATTATTTTGTGTCTCTCATCAGTTTGTATCTTTATAGGAGAAGTATGTGTCTCATTGAGTCATTTTGGGTTTCTCTGTGGTCATTTTGTGTCTTTTTGAGCCTTTTGTGGTCATTTTGTGTGTCTGTCAGTTTACAGTTGCAAAGTTACAAAAAGATTTTAGATATTTTACTACATTAGTATTTACATTTTAGTCATCTTACTGCCCTAATGTTTAGATTTTAGACATTATGGTGCATTAATACTTATATTTTAGTCATTTTGGTGCATTAATGTTTACATTTTAGTGATTTTACTGCATTAATATTTACATTTTGGATATTTTAGCACACTAGTGTTTAGATTTGAGTAGTTTTGGTGCATTAATATTTAGATTTTAGACCTTTTTGGTACATTTTTATTTAGATTTTAGTCATTTTAGTGGATTAATGTTTAGATTTTAGTCATTTTAGTGCATTAATATTTAGATTTGAGACATTTTGGTACATTCATATTTAGATTTTAGACATTTTAGTGCATTAATATTTAGATTTTAGACATTTTACAGCATTTGTATTTACATTTTTAGACATTGTGACCTGTTTTGTATGGAGCAATAGGAGTGCCAAATCAAAATATAAATAAATAAATAATTAAATAAATAAATGTGGAAATATAAAGAGAAATAAATAAATAAATAAATAAATGTGGAAATATAAAGAGAAATAAATAAATGTGGAAATATAAAGAGAAATAAATAAATAAATAAATAAATGTGGAAATATAAAGAGAAATAAATAAATAAATAAATAAATGTGGAAATATAAAGAGAAAGAAAGAAATAAATAAATAAAAAGGAAAAATTTGTCTTTGCTTTTACCTTTTCTGTTTTTTCCTTTTATTTATTTATTTATTTATTTCTCTTTATATTTCCACATTTATTTATTTAATTATTTATTTCTCTTTATATTTCCACATTTATTTATTTAATTATTTATTTATTTATTTCCCTTTATATTTCCTCAGTCCACCAAGAAAAGGAAAAATGCAAATCAGTTTGCTCTGGGCGGGGATTCTGAACACAGGAGTCCTGCCTGACACCAGCTCCCAGCACGGCTGAAGTGAAGCCATGTCACCGTTGAGCTTCGGCTTATTCTGCCACTGATAAGAAAATAAACATTAATTTACCGAATTAGCAGCGTCCTTTCAGTGTCTGATGGCAGAATCAGCCGAAGCTCCACGGTGACACGGCTTCACTTCAGCCGTGATCGGAGCTGGCGTCAGGACAGAAACCTGTGTGTGGGTACGACTCCCCACCCTGAAAAGGAAGCCCCGCCCAGAGCAAACTGATTTGCATTTTTCTATTTCATGGTGTCAGGCATTATGAAATAACCACCAAGAAATAAAATGCAAATCAGTTTGCTTTCACTTGGTGGACTGAGCTGTCAATCAAATGGCTCTAGGCGGGGCTTCCTCGTCGTTCCTGATCACAGGCATATGAAGAGTAGACACGACACGCCCCTCTGAGCGGCCTGTGATCAGGAACGACGAGGAAGCCCCGCCTAGAGCCATTTGATTGACAGCTCAGACCACCAAGTGAAAGCAAACTGATTTGCATTTTATTTCTTGGTGGTTATTTCATAATGCCTGACACCATGAAATAGAAAAATGCAAATCAGTTTGCTCTGGGCGGGGCTTCCTTTTCAGGGTGGGGAGTCGTACCCACACACAGGTTTCTGTCCTGACGCCAGCTCCGATCACGGCTGAAGTGAAGCCGTGTCACCGTGGAGCTTCGGCTGATTCTGCCATCAGACACTGAAAGGACGCTGCTAATTCGGTAAATTAATGTTTATTTTCTTATCAGTGGCAGAATCAGCCGAAGCTCAACGGTGACATGGCTTCACTCCAGCCGTGCTGGGAGCTGGTGTCAGGCAGGACTCCTGTGTTCAGAATCCCCGCCCAGAGCAAACTGATTTGCATTTTTCCTTTTCTTGGTGGACTGAGGAAATATAAAGGGAAATAAATAAATAAATAATTAAATAAATAAATGTGGAAATATAAAGAGAAATAAATAATTAAATAAATAAATGTGGAAATATAAAGAGAAACAAATAAATAAATAAATAAATAAAAGGAAAAAACAGAAAAGGTAAAAGCAAAGACAAAATTTTCCTTTTATTTATTTATTTATTTATTTATTTCTCTTTATATTTCCACATTTATTTATTTATTTATTTATTTCTCTTTATATTTCCACATTTATTTAATTATTTATTTCTCTTTATATTTCCACATTTATTTATTTAATTATTTATTTCTCTTTATATTTCCACATTTATTTATTTATTTATTTATTTATTTATATTTTGATTTGGCACTCCTATTGCTCCATAGTTTTGAAGTTACAAAAAGTCCCTCAGTTATATTTTGACCCATCTCTGACTCCACAGATTCATCATGTGACTTTTAAGCAGAGGCCTGAACTAAACTACTAACCTAAAGGAAACTTTTATTCCACAGCTTAAAGTGATCAGAAAGATTCCAGGCAGCATTTTTGCCGCCAAACTTTGTTACTTGAATCGCTGGCATTTAACCCCTGCTGCACCCGCTGACCCAGCAGAGGAGCTGCAGAGTTTAGTTTACATCTTTAAAACCCAAAAGAGTTGAACCTCCTTCCATGTGAGCCTGACTGAAGTGTGACAGATTTACATGTCCTGGTGTTTTCTGCGTGCTTTGGTTTTTCTCTCTTGCTATATTTTCCATTAACTTCAAATACTTGAGAGAAAACGCTCCTCCCCGCTGTAAAGGTTGCTGAAGGGGCTTCACATTTCTGCACAGGCAGGTTTATTTTTTCTTTAAAATCGAGATTACGATGGAGATGTTTTTAATTTCACTCTTTTTAGCCACTATCCTCGTAGTTCCATTGGTCCTCAGAACTTTCTTCCCGTATGTTTGGATGGATGTTTTGTATTTCGGGGATCTTGTGCGCATTCTGGTGAGGTTCGTGGAGAGGAGAAGGAGGAGACCTTTGTTTTTTGTTTTGGACCGTTTCTTGGAGCAAACAGCTGCGCATCCGGACAAAAACTTCATCGTCTTTGAGAATGAAAGACACACGTTCTCTGAGGCGGACAGAAGGAGCAACCAGATCGCCAACGCGCTGCAGAATCACCCCGGATACGAGGCTGGGGGCACCGTGGCTCTGTTCACGGGAAACGAACCCGCCTTCATATTCACCTGGCTGGCCTTAGCCAAGCTAGGCTCTCCGGTGGCTCTGCTCAACCACAACATCCGCACAAAGTCTCTACTGCACTGCTTCAGCTGCTCCAAGGCCAAGGTGCTGATAGCATCCTCGGGTATGCAGCTTTTAAAGTTCAGTCTCCATGTGAGGCAGTTAGAGCTGCTTATGAGGAGCTGTGAGGGTTAAAAAGAGGAGAAGACCTTCTAACCTCTGCACATTCTTCAGTTAAACTCCTACTTAGATGGTCACAGGCTGTAGAGAGTAAATCAGGACAAGGTACGTTTTATCCGTTTGATTCCTGGCTGTAAAAGACACAAGCAGAAACAAAAAATCAAGCCGTTTTTTCGTTTTTTCATTTTGAGCAAAAAACAAAAAAAACAGAAAACGGTTCGTTTTTTCGTTTTTTCGTTTTGAACAAAAAACAATAAAAGAGGAAACGGTTGGTTTTTTCGTTTTTTCGTTTTCACCCCCAAAATGAAAATATGACTCCATATTTCGTTTCATTGGTGGGCGGGGTTTCAGAGCCCACCGGTGCACAATAAAGCTCCTGCCCATCACAATAAAGCTCTTGCGCTGGCATTCATAGACAGACTGACTTTCATTGTATTGCCTGCCCCCACTGCACTTCCCTAACTCTAAATCAAAGCAAGTCGTGTACACAGTAATGACAGTCATAACCAGTGGTGTAGTCTAGTTTTTTCTAGTGGGTATACTCCAACCTCATAAACCAAAGCCAGGTCAGGTTCTCATATATGTGCGCGTGCACTCACACGTCCACACACACACACAGCAGCTCCTTTATTTCAAACTACCAATTAGATACTTATAGACATTATAGCGTCAGCAGCTCCTCCTCCTGCCATCAGGTAGAGCTGATGTTTCCTCTTCATCAGGTAGAGCTGATGTTTCCTCTTCATCAGGTAGAGCTGATGTTTCCTCTTCATCAGGCTCCCTTTCCTAAATGTTAACCTTAGCTCCAGCTGTAGTGTTCCCTAAAGCGGCAGTATTCACAGGACAAGCAACAGGCTTATTAAAACACTGAAATAGTTTCATTTAGCTTTGCTTTCTTTTTCTCCACTGACTGATGTTGGGTCATTAGAAGATGTTGTCACGAGTTAGCTAGGCAGACCCGAGCCGAGAGCCACTATACCAGAACCGGAGAAGTTGAAAAAGGGTTTTATTGTACAGGGGTGGATATGGCTGGAGTGCAGAGACCGGGATGCAGGAACAGGGATGCTGGTGGAGGGAGGATGTGGCCGGGTGGGTCTGGGGACGGGGATCGGCGGTTGTCCAAGGTCCGGGCGGGACCGGAGCGTCGCAGATGGCTGTGGGGGATCCCTGGCGGCCAGACGTCAAAGGGCTCAGAGTTCGATGGAGGAGGAGGGGTTCGGAGGGAACGAGACGTAGCACTCTGACGATCCGGGGGGCCGAGGTGTTGGACTGGCCGGGCAGAGACGGCGTCTCGCAGGTGATGTTCCGGGAGGAGCTCCAGGAGGCAGGGAGCAGCCGGTTGACTGCTGCAGCTCCAGCGGCCGGGAAGGAAATGGGTCAGGGGTTCCAGGAGGGGGTCCGGGCGGAATGGGGGGTCCGAGTGGGGAGGAGACCGGTGCCGAATGGGTTGGGGGGTTCAGGTGAGGGTTTCGGGTGGGTAAGTTCTCGGGCAGCTGGGTCTGGAAGAAGGCAGGAGAGAGATACGCTAGAAAAACGTCAAATTTTCAACAAACTTTCTGGAGGCTAGAGAGTGAACTGACAGCAAAGTCTATTTCAACAATCTGGCAGGGTGTGGAGTGTTGAGCCGGTACTTATTGCTTGGTGAGTAATCAGGATGATTTCTTCCAGCTGCCCGGGACTCGTGGAGGAGGTTGATTACCTGAGTGGAGACGGCTGTGAAGCCGAACTCCACTCAGGTGCAGTGCTGTGAGGGAAAGCAGAGGAAAAGGGATGGATGGGAGACAGGAGGCAAGACAGGGAGGAAAAGGATAAGGGAGGGGGTTTTGTTTGGGATGCCAGGTGGGGAGGGAATGAGGAGAGGACCCTGACAGTTGTAGACTCATGTCCCTCTTCTTCTAAGCCAGGGGTATTCAGCTAAAATTCAGAGAGGTCCAGTCAGCAAAGGTCCAGAACATCATAATGTCTAACTTGAGTTACTGTGATATATGCTGATGTAACCTGGTAGTTTTATTAGAGTCTGCCTGTAATCAAAAACTGACCGTCAAATAAATTCAGTACGGTTCAAAAACATTTAGACATTTATTAATAAATAACTTATATGTAACTGTATATCTTAGAATAAAGTGCAGAACTTAAAAAAGCATGACTGAACAACCTGAATCAACTTCTATACATCTTTAACAATAATTAAATCTCATAAATGTAAACATTTGAACACTTTTACATTTTTTTTCTGTCTCATATCACTCCCCTAATATCTCTGCAGCTTAATGGGAGAGCTGAGCTGCTGCTTGTTTGAGCCGTTCTCAAAACATATTTTGATTATGTTCATAGTTGAGAAAGCTGCCTTACAGCTGTTTGCTGAGCCAAACATGGTCAGCATGTGACCACAGTCTGTCCTCTAGAGATGTATAAGGCACAAAAGATACGACTCTCAGAGCCGATGCTTTGTAGTGAATCTGAAGAGCCGACTCCTAACGTATTTAATGGAGTATGGAGTTTAACACTGTCCCAGCACAATACATGTCACTGGATCCTAGATTAAAGAAGCTTGCCTTCAGTGACAACAGAGCTGTTGATGAGAAACTTCAGAGAATATGAGCAGCAGCCTGACACCTCCACCATTAGAGGACCAAGTGGAGGAGGAACCTCAAACTTCTGCTGTGTGGAGGCTCTTTGATGGAAGAGCTACAGGAGATGCTGCAAGGAGAAATCCTACAGCTAATGTGGTAATGGAGGATCATATCTAGAGGAAGCCCTCATCCAACCAGCAGATGACCCACTGAGCTGGAGCAGGACAAGGCCTCAGTCTGCCCCACCTGGTGAAGGTGATGGAGGAGAGACAACTTCTTCCATCTGAGAGAATCTTCTCAAAAACACGGCAGATATTCACTGAAAGAAGAAATGTATCAGCCCATCCAAGCTCAGCCATCTGATTTTTTTTTAAATGTCAGCCTGCTCTGAGGACATTTATACTGTTTGAATACTGAGTCTGGTTCTGTTTCTGTTCTGGTTCTGTGGGTTCATGTGCAGAGTTTTGTTCATTTATTTTTTTGTGCAAAAAAAGTTTGGTTGAAATAATAAACAAAAGCAAGAATACCTGTTTTTGTAACAGAGCAAATGTACAAAATGAGTCAATTATAAGGCTTCTCATAAAAACACTGAATGAAAAAGAGTTTGTCAAAACACAAATGATTCATATTTGCCAGGTTAGGCAAAAACATGAGACTACAAAGAATAATAAATTAGGAGCCGTTTGGGAGCCGAAAGAACCGGCTTTTCTTTGGAAGCAGTGCCAAAAGCTCTCTGAAAAGAGCCGAACTTCCATCACTACTGTCCTCTCTGTCCCTTATCGCTCAGCTGCTTTTTGAAGGCAGAGCTGCGATGCGATTCAGCGACGTCATTGGCTGAGTAGCGTCACGTCGGATGCCTGAACTCGTACATAATTGGTCTGTGCGTTTCTGAGCCGATAGACCAATGATAAACACTGGAAAGCTGCACCGGTAAAATAGAAGCGACCTGTCAAATTTACACCCGTATAGACGGCGTCTGGGTCCGGATCCGGACCGCGGTCGGCCTTTAGTGAGCCCTGTTCTCAGCCAGACACCTTCCCCTGTCCCATACAGCTTCACCGCTTCCTGACACAGAGAAAAGTGAACGTTATGTAAAAAAAAACATACTAATACATGTGTTTGCGCATTTTTAAGTGGTTATATGGAAATTCGGACCGTATCTTTTGTGCCTTATACATCTCTAGAGGACAGACTGTGGTCACATGCTGACCATGTTTGGCTCAACATACAGCTGTAAGGCAGCTTTCTCAACTATGAACATAATCAAAATATGTTTTGAGAACGGCTCAAACAAGCAGCAGCTCAGTTCTCCCATTAAGCTGCAGAGATATTAGGGGAGTGATATGAGACAGAAAAAAATGTAAAAAGTGTTCACATGTTTACATTTATGAGATTTAATTATTGTTAAAGATGTATAGAAGTTGATTCAGGTTGTTCAGTCATGCTTTTTTAAGTTCCGCACTTTATTTTAAGATATACAGTTACATATAAGTTATTTATTAATAAATGTCTAAATGTTTTTGAACCGTACTGAATTTATTTGACGGTCAGTTTTTGATTACAGGCAGACTCTAATAAAACTACCAGGTTACATCAGCATATATCACAGTAACTTAAGTTAGACATTATGATGTTCTGGACCTTTGCTGACTGGACCTCTCTGAATTTTAGCTGAATACCCCTGGCTTAGAAGAAGAGGGACATGAGTCTAGAACTTCTAATGACCCAACATCAGTCAGTGGAGAAAAAATAAGAAAAAGAAAGCAAAGCTAAATGAAACTATTTCAGTGTTTTAATAAGCCTGTTGCTTGTCCTGTGAATACTGCCGCTTTAGGGAACACTACAGCTGGAGATAAGGTTAAAGTTTAGGAAAGGGAGCCTGATGAAGAGGAAACATCAGCTCTACCTGATGAAGAGGAAACATCAGCTCTACCTGATGGAGAGGAAACATCAGGTCTACCTGATGGAGAGGAAACATCAGGTCTACCTGATGGCACGAGGAGGAGCTGCTGACGCTATAATGTCTATAAGTATCTAATTGGTAGTTTGAAATAAAGGAGCTGCTGTGTGTGTGTGTGTGTGTGTGTGTGTGTGTGTGTGTACGCGTGGACGTGTGAGTGCACGCACACATATGAGAACCTGACCTGGCTTTGGTTTATGAGGTTGGAGTATACCCAGTAGAAAAAACTAGACTACACCACTGGTTATGACTGTCATTACTGTGTACACGACTTGCTTTGATTTAGAGTTAGGGGAAGTGCAGTGGGGGCAGGCAATACAATGAAAGTCAGTCTGTCTATGCCTGCCAGCGCAGGAGCTTTATTGTGATGGGCAGGAGCTTTATTGTGCACCGGCAGGCTCCGAAGCCCCGCCTACCAATGAAACGGAATATTGAGTCGTATTTTCATTTTGGGGGTGAAAACGAAAAAACGAAAAAACCAACCGTTTCCTCTTTTTTTGTTTTTTTGTTCAAAACGAAAAAACGAAAAAACGAACCGTTTCCTGTTTTTTTTGTTTTTTGCTCAAAATGAAAAAACGAAAAAACGGCTTGTTTTTTTGTTTCTGCTTGTGTCTTTTATAGCCGGGAATCAAACGGATAAAACGTACCTTGTCCAAATCAGAACAATAATATCAATTTCAGTTTCAGTGCTGTGTACAATAATTGATTTTCATGCTCAATATTGCAGCTTCATGTGTAGAATTTCAATTTTCAAATGTAGTCTTTCAGTTTCATGCAGTATTCTATTTTTAAGATGCAATATTTTTTTTAGATGTAACATTTGAATTCAATGTGCAGTATTGCATTTTCAGTATTTTTCAAATGCAATAGTTCAATTTCATGTGCAATATTTATTATATTTATTATTGAAATATATTTTTTAGATGTAACATTTAAATTTCATGTGCTATATACCAATTTCATGTGCAATATTATATTTTTCATGTACAGTATTAATTTTTTATGTGCAATATTTAAGGGCTTGGTGCAATATACCAGTCAAAAGTGCAGTATTTAAGTTTCATGCCTGACACTGCCTTTCCTTCCTCAAAAATCGTTGCCAGTATCACTTCTTACTTTTCTGTTGTGGCCTTATTTTAGCGTACTTTATTCAGTAATGTATTATACTTGTATCTTATTGCTGGCTCATTAGACACCGCATTTATTCTTGGGGTATGTACTTTTGTTTCCTGAGCAACATCTGGCAACAAAAGAGATGTTGCTTTGAGTTTTGTAAATAATAATCATTAGATAGCTGAATGATAATTCTATCTTATGGCTATAGTTAAAGTTTGCCTCCTCTGGTTGTAAATTTGCTGTGTGTCCTCACCCAGAGCTAAAGGAGGCAGTAGAGGATGTGCTACCCTCGCTGACGGAGCAGGGTGTCATCGTCCTCCTGATGACCAAACACTGCGACACGCCTGGAATCGAAGGTTTCTCTGATAAAGTGGACGAGGCCTCAGACGCGCCGCTGCCTCGATCCCTCAGATCCAACATCACACCCAAAAGTCCTGCAGTTTATATCTACACTTCTGGAACTACAGGTAAGTTTTCCTGTTATGATCTGCACCTGTAACATAAACAGAAGCAACATCCCTCTTTGGTCTCTTTGTGTTGTATTCCAGGTCTCCCGAAGGCAGCCGTGATCAACCAGAACCGCCTGCTGACAGCTCTGGTTGTTCTATCGTCAAACGGCGTCACTTCGAAGGATGTCATCTACGTCAACCTGCCTCTGTACCACACGGCCGGATTTGTCGTCGGCTTCATCGGCTCCATTGAGACAGGTGAGGTGACCGAGAGGCTGCTCTACCTGAACAACTTTGTGAGGGACTCTGCCTTCGATCTAAGTCAGCAGGGATAGGCTCCAGCAACCATATGGAGGATTAAGGGAAGTGTGGATAATGGATGGATGGAACTTTGTGAGGGCTGTGTGAGATTCCTCATCGGGTGGATGAATCCTTTACTTACTGCACTTACATGGAGGTGTTATTTATTTTTATACATTTCTGACCTTTTAACGTCAGAAAAGTTGCTGATTTAAACCCTAAAACTATGTCAAGGTTGCATATTTTGAAGCTTCCTGGCTCAAAACATCTCAAATGTGACTTGTTGCGTCTTCTAAAATGTGGAGATCTGAGTAGTCCCTGCTTCTTCGATCAATCAAGTGCCATGCCAATCAGTGTAGGCGATCATTTCTCTCCATCTAATCTGATCTTTTGCTTTCTGAATTGTGACCGTTGATCGTTCCATGTGTAGCCATGATGTCAGCCCATCTATCATTTTCATTCTCTGTCTGCCTCGTCCTCTCTTCCCATTCACCTTTCCAGTTGTGACGATAAATTCCATGGTCTCTTTCCTCATGATGTGTCCAAAAAATGTTACTTGTCGTTTCCTTATTTTGTTCAGTAGCGTATAATTTCTGTTTAATATTTTTAAAACATCTTCATTGGTTATTCTATCAGATATATGTAGCATGTGTCTGTAAAACCACATCTCTGCTGCAGTTATTTTGTTTGACATTTTATTATTTATGTTCCAAGATTCACATCCGTACATCAGAACTAATAGGATGTATCAGCAGTGAGTCCTCATACGGATGCTAGTTGCCCTGCGTTTTACTCCTCTACTTAGTCACTGTAGCTGGAGCACACCAGCTGACATGCAACTCTGCTGAAACACAATAAAAATACCCATGATTTGGAGTAATTTAACCGTACACATGTTGAAACTGGATTTCGAAGAAGAATCATGATACAGAAAGTTCCACCCGGCAACAGGATTAGTTTCTGAGTTTTGTTTAGTATGAAAGCCTGACAATCAGTGTTTTTTCCAAGGCCACCAAGGCATTGTGATGTTTTCCATAAAAACCTACTCTTTTATTCATATGCTAAAAGAAGTGCACAAGGTTTTTCTAATCATCAATGAGCCTTTCAACACCATTAGCTAACACAATGTAGCATTAGAACACAGGAGTGATGGTTGCTGGAAATGTTCCTCTGTACCCCTATGGAGATATTCCAGCTAGAATAGTCATTTACCACGTTAACAATGTCTACACTGAATTTATCATTCATTTAATGATATCTTCATTGAAAAAAACTCTTTCAAAAATACAGACATTTCTGTAACCCTAAACGTTAGTACAGTAGTGTATATATTTAGTTTTTTTTTTATAATTATTCATATTCCAACATGAGGATTCATCGCTTGCTGCTCTCCCACCTCCCATCTCTCACAGTTATTTCCATTTGCTGCTAGAAATGCCACTCAAACTACAGTCAGTGCCTCAGCTGTGTCCCCTAAATCACACAGATTCCAGAAAGCGTCATTCTGTTCCATGAGATTTTCACACAGCTTAAACAAGAGGCTCCTGTTGCAGAATTAAAGTAAAAACTGAACCGAAGTTGTTCCGACACAAAAGCCGCTCCTCCTCTAACTCTGGTTCTCCTGCCCCGATGCAAACCAGCTCAAAGACTCTTTTGTCACCGTGAACCAGTAATCTGAACAGATCCTTTCAAAGTGCTTTCTTCTAAATAAGCCAAATTCACACCGCTGCTCTGTGTCACTGATTAGCACATATTCAGCTACAGAACAGGCTGGCTTCTGTTGTGCAGCATTCACAGTAAAGTGGTACACTGCTCAATACTGCTGGAATGAGTCTTATATAATGTAAACTCATTTGTCTAAAGTTTGTAGAAAATATAAGAATAATGTAGGCAAATGTTTGCAATGTTGGCATTTGAATACAAAAAGTGTAATCATCTCTTTCATTTTGCCGTCTAGGATCAACTATAATCCTGAAGAGGAAGTTTTCTGCCTCCCAGTTTTGGGATGACTGCAGGAAATACAACGTGACTGTTGTGCAGTACATTGGAGAGGTGATGCGTTACCTCTGCAGCACACCAAAGGTAAAATGATTATTTCAGTAAAGATCATTTTCTTTTGCAGGAAAATAAATCTGAAGACTGACAGCAGCGTGTTCTAACCATTTTATTTTGCTGATGCTGCTCTTTAATCTTTAGTTTTTTGTACTACTAAGAATTATTCATTCCAGGTTTCCCTCATTTTGCTTTCTTTGTGTGGTGGGAAAACATCTGCAGCAGTGTTTTGATCATGTGAAAGTTAAAACTTTCAACTAAAACCAAAGCAGAGGCCGTCTTTTAGGCTTAACCTTCTGAACCCCAAACAGTTTCTGGGCGTCACGGTTTTATTCACTGTGGACTCATTATTTACTACAACTTAAAGTCCTGCACCTCTGTTGAAACAGCACAACCATGGCTGGACAGAGAGGGACCTTTAAATCTCTTTTGTGCTGTATGGCACAGTTACAATACAATAAATCAGTTTTAAAAATGGCAACAAACATACTACAGGCATTTTATGACTTGTATGTAAAATTGTTTCCATATTGTCCCATCTGCTCTGTCTAAACACAGCCTGCAGTTCAGCTTAATTGTCCTTGTACTATTGTTAAATGACTGTTTGCATTGAAAACTGATGCATTTTGTGTTTTCTTTACAGAATGCAGTGACTGCAAAGAATATATTTTTGGCAATTTTTAAGTAAGACGACTAGATTAAAGTGATTTTTAAAGAAATATCACAATTTTAAGCTCAGATTTGAATCGGCATTCTTTCAGGTGCCCAAAAGTGTTACCAGTGTTGGGGGGGGGGGGGAATGGAAGTTGACACACTACTAGAGAGAGTTTTGTTTTTTTAACGAGGCTTGTTTACATTTTCATAAACTCTACAGTGATATGTAACCATGCTAAATGTATCTCCTAAGAACTTCCTCACCTGTGTGCCTTTGTTGAGCCATGCTGCTTTAATTTTTAATCATGTTTGTTTTATTTTCCTCTCAGCTTTCCTTCTCCTCTCCTCTCTGCTCTGCTCTGCCTACAGTTCAACTCTAAAGTTTCTGAATTTTTGCCTCGTAACCATTGGTCACAGCTGAGTTTTTCATGGCGAGCGCAGGATTTTTTATTGCTTTTTTCCCCGGATCTAGTATAAATGATTGATTTTTGACATGTAGAATGAAGTGATTTTGACAAGATATTACAATTTTAAGCATATTTTAAAATATTTTTCCTGACTGAACCACGTGACACATCATACATTCGTAAAACATTAGAAAGATGAAAACCTGATGAATCTTTATGTGTTTTGCTGTTTCTGGCTCTGATAAATGGTGTAAATTTGGCATAAAACATGCCTTTCAAACGTGCTGGTGGATTTTGGGGTCCAGAGGGTTAAAGAGACCCTCTTTCTTAGTTTTTCTTCTTAGGTGTCTTGCGTAGTCGCGTTGACGACCATGCCTTTCCACTTTTCTCCCACAAGTATCGATCTGACATGTTAATAATTTGATATATTTGTTTGTTTTTACAATTGTTAGAGTGATTGCAGCTCAAACTATGTCACAGAGGATCCGTTGCAGGCCGCTGTGAGCACCACACCTCGACTCTGCCGCCTAAACTGCTGTAAAACAAGACAGCTGCAGAGGCAGATGACTGTGAACCGGCTGCAGCAAGCTGCCAGAGAGGCTGATCTAGTCGGAGATAACTTTCCAAATCTGTACATTCCCACAGCACGGCACAGCTGGCTTGCCAAAATAGAAATCGTTAAATCGCAACTATCGGGTTCCAGCCTCCTGCGTCAGTAACAGTGGGGTTTGTTGAGCAGAATAACATAAATCAGGCATTTTTAAAGCGTTAGAATGGTGGCACATATTTTGAAATCCTCTGAAGATTCATTTGTATCTGTCTATTTAGGAATACTGTATGCATTCTTCTGCGTATGCCATTCAGAGTATCTGGTTGCATCACATGAAGTGCAGTCTCACTTTACTGCATGACCCTGCACGAGTCAGAGAGGTGGTTTGTCTTTATCTGGTCACCTCTAGGAATAGATGCTGGCCTTTACTGAGGAGAACCATATCAAGTAACTTGGCAACCAAATCTCCTTGTACTACTATATAACTTTAGGGTCACATTTATTATAATGAATGCTATTTCTTATACATTATTCATGCATCGTTTCAAGAGATTGGAATTTTTAAGTCACACTGAGGAATTTTTGCTCGTGTGAACTGGATTCTAGTGTCAAATTCTGACAGAGATTAAGTAACCTTGATCATTAAGGTGCCTGAATTAATTATAATAATGATTAAAGGCCTCATTAGATGACGGATGCCTGTTTATTATGAAACATGAGCATGTTTAAAAGTATAACACTTTATGAACACCTTTCAAAATGCTGACAAGTGATTTATTTGACCCAGTTACCAGTATTTCTAGATTGTAGTAATTTTTGACTTCTTAAATGCATCAAGCGTGAAATTATTTGATTTCTGCAGCACTTGCAAAATGCTTCATCTGTTTGTTTTTATCATTTTCATGTCGAAATGCAGAGAGACAACGACAAGGATCACAAAGTCAGACTGGCCATCGGTAATGGAATCAGAGCAGAGATATGGAGAGAGTTTGTCAGTCGCTTCGGGAACGTTCAGATTCGAGAGTGTTACGCCTCCACCGAGGGAAACGTGGGATTCACCAACTACGCAGGGAAAGTTGGAGCCATCGGACGGGTCAACTTTCTGCACCGGGTAAGAATGAGATCAACTAAAACCACATCTGGTTAAAAAACATCTTTAAATTATGTTGAGTTTTTTTTTAGAAAGGGTTGTGTGTAAAGATGATCCCAACTCAGTTTACGTGCTTTTCCTGAGCTTTCAATTCCATCTCACGGTGAACAGTGGAACAGCTGCTGAACTTGGTTTATTGGAAGACCGTGAAATGTGATTAAAGGCTCTGGAAATGTTTGCAAATGGACTTTTAGTTGAGATTATTTTCACTCCACACACTGATCTCTAGAAGAAAAATGAAGCTCAAATGTAGCCCACACAGCAGCTCTAAAATGTAGTAGTAATGAATTGTGCTTTTATTGTTTGTTTCTATGCAGATAGTGCCTTATTCTAAGATGTTTTGTGCTCGTTACAATACCTGTACTTCCTCCTGCAGAAATTGTTTCCCTACATTCTTGTTAAGTACGACACAGAGCGAGACGAGCCGATCAGAGATGCTAATGGACTCTGTGTGGAGGTCCCCAAAGGTGAAGAATGGATGCAGTCGTTAAATCAGTCACATCTCGTCTGTGAGAGTTTCAGGCTCATCTTTTCTTATTTTTTTATTAACTATCTTTATTGGAAGCAATTTCAATGACATCAACATGACATATGATACAGTATGGCAGAGGGCTTCCAAATGATCATTTTTTCCAATATATTTTTTTCTCCCACTCACCCTCCCCTTCCATCCTGTCCCAAAAAAAGGCATTGTCAATGTATAACCAGCACAACATACGTACAACAAATAAAAAAACAAAAGGAAAATAACGATAAATAAGTGGGTAAATGGCATAAAAACAAGTATAATCAAAATAACGAAGTACTGAAATTCTTATAATTCTTATAATAATAAAAAAATTAAAACAAATCATAAAACGAAGGAAGGCTCAGTCGTCACAATCAGGCACGGATGTCAAAGATTCAATACAATTTAAAAAAGGTTTCCAAGTCTTCTCAAATAAGTTCAGGGAACCATGAAGGGAAAATCTAAGCTTTTCAAGTCTAATGGACAGTAACACCTCCTTCACCCATCTACCATGAGATGGAGGTTGAGAGTTTTTCCAGTTGAGGAGTATGAGTGGCCTAGCCAGTAGGCTGGTAAAGGAAAGAACAGTTTGCACAACTTTAGAGGCATGAGGCTCCAGGGGAGTACCGAACAGCGCCAATAGAGGATCAGGAGAAATAGTGATGTTATATGCTGTACTGAGAGTTTTGAAGATTTCAGACCAGAATGTGGCAAGCCTGGGACAGGACCAAAACATGTGGGAATGGTCGTTTACATCTATGGGGATGGCTAGTGTGACGTCATGGACCACTTCCGTGTCCAAGCCGCGGCGTACCGAATGAAAACACAATGACAGTAGCGAAAGAACCGGTCACCTTTTTCACTGTGACATCTTATTTTGCGGATTTTCCGAAGTCGGTAAAGCGAGGTCTTAACTCTTACAACTCAAACAGAGTTGTAAGAGTTAGTGTGCTGGCAGGTGGTTTTAAAGGGAAAGTGCAGGCGTCAATGAAAAGGAAAACGTACAGTGTTGAGGTGAGTAGCTAAGTAGTGTAAGCTAACAAACACAGGATGTCAGAAATAAAGCTAGCTTTATCATCTGTGTGAGGTTAAATGTCGTTTACTTGGCTTTGTTAGAGTTGTTATGTTAGATTTGAAAAGTATACTCTAAAGATTCCCAGCAGCACACTCTAGCGCTAACTTCTGCCGGGAGCACATGGCTAATTTGCATATGTAAATAACTACGCATCTCTTTACACTAATCATGAATCCATAACAGTTAAAACAATCTTAGTCAAACATTTTTAGCAAGTCAGTCCAAGTATTGGACTCAATTAAATACAAGTCACATAGACCCATATCCTAGTCAAGTCGAGTATTTTGGGCAGATTGGTCAAGCAAGTCCAAGTCCCCAAAACTGGGACAAAAGTCTCCCTCGGCAGACTTTATTCTTATAAATTAAAAGTATAAACTTATTATCAGAGACTTTAATCTCGACCACTTTTAGTTTCTTTTGTAATGTGGCCCAAACACTCCTCATAACACAAAAAGATAACATGATTCAAGCGGCTAATACTAGCTAGCGCACGTTAGCTCCCGGCGCTAAATGTATTTTCTAAGATTAGAAATCCGACTTACCTTATCAGTGTCAGCCATCTTCTCTTCTCCTTTTCGTCCAGAGGAAAGTGGTTGAAAGATATCGTTTTATTTACATCATTTCTATTGTTGCAACACAGGACACAACACAGCACCATTATATCGTTGGTTTGGTAGGACACGGAAGTGACGTTTTGGACACGATGACGTAGTTACTAGCCATCCCCATTACATGAATCAGTTACCTTGGGGTAAATCCGAGATAGCCTTGAATTAGTGTAATGAACTTTGTGTACAACTTTACATTGTAAAAGGCCATGCCTCACACAAATTGAAGAAGAATGAACCAACTGTCAATAATCATCAGGCAGTGTGATTCCAAGCTCCTGCTCCCATGAAACCTTGGGACCAGTAGCTGGGCTGTCAATGGTAGAATTGATGAGGCTGTAAATGCTGGAAACAAGTCGCTTTTGTTCAGCATCAAAAGCTAACAGTCAGTCAGCCGGAGTTTCTGGGGGCGAATAGGGAATTTGGGGTTTTGGTTCTGAATGAAATGTCTTATCTGAAAAAAAGTCTCTTGGTTGTAAAGGTCCTTAAATGTAGTTATCCCTTTATCAGACCAGGGCTGAAAGTTTAAATCAGTGCAAGAGGGCAGAAATAGATGATTGTTTGCAATAGGTGAAAGGTCTGAAGCCCTGTGGAGGCGCAGGCTTTCCCTAATCCAAATCCTAACAGAGTTAGTTACCATTGGGTTTGAGGTAAAATTGGAGACAGTTACAGGGAGCTGAGAGCAGATCAGGGCTGAGAGCTGAGAGAAAGTTCAGAAGATGCCAGTTCCATATCTACCCATGCAGGACGCTCTTCATCTGATGTGTTGGTAATCCAGTACAAAAGTTTATTAATATTACAGGACCAGTAATAGTGTAAGAAACTGGGCAACGCTAAGCCGCCAAGAGCCTTAGGGAGCTGTAACACTGATCTTTTGATGCGTGGATTTTTATACCCCATAGGAAGGAGCCGATGAGTCGATCGAGCGATCTAAAAAAATTCTTTTTAAGAAGAATGGGGATATGTGAAAACAGATAAAGAAGCTTTGGTAAAACAACCATTTTAACTAAACTTGCATGACCTACTAGGGATAGTGGGAGACCAGACCATCTGACAAAATCTAATTTACACCTCTCAATGAGAGGAGAGAAATGTTTGGAGAAAAGTCGATTAATTGAGTCTGTAATATACACCCCCAGATATTTAAATCCATCTATAACATATTTGAAAGGGAAAAAGGACGGGGGAATATTTTTGCCAGTGAATTAATGGGAAGAAGTTTGCTCTTGTGGAGGTTAAGTTTATAGCCAGAATAGAACCCAAATTTGTTGAATATATCTAGAACTATGGGGAGAGAGGCAGCTGGATTACACATGTATAGAAGGAGGTCATCAGCATATAACGACAATTTATGAATTTTCCCAGCTCTGGTGATGCCCTCAAACCCACCCTCCTGACGCAACCAGATGGCTAGAGGCTCAATGGCTATGGCAAATAATAGGGGGAAAGAGGGCATCCCTGTCTGGTTCCATGATGAAGAGGAAATGGGCATTTGTGTGGACCAAGGCGACTGGGCTGGTGTAGAGCAATTTGACCCAGGCTATAAAATCAGAATTAAAACCAAATTTTTGCAAAACAAAAACAAGGAATCTCCATTCCACGCTGTCGAAGGCCTTCTCTGCATCTGATGAGATAATCACCTCCGGAATGTTTGAGCTAGGAGCAATGATAATATTTAGGAGCCTCCTTGTATTATGGAATGAGTGCCTTCCAAGCATGAAACCTGTTTGATCAATTGATATTATACTTGATAAGACCCTCTGTAGGCGTTGGGCTAGGATCTTTGACAGGATCTTTAGGTCGACATTTAAAAGAGAGATAGGTCTATAGCTACCGCAAAGAAGAGGGTCTTTAGCCCCGTCCACACGAAGATGAAACGAGGTCTAAACGCATAAGTTTCTTGCCAAATCTGCGTATCATCCACACGAAGACGGCGTTTTGGGGGTCTGTAAACGATCATTTTTGAAAACGGGTTTCAGAGTGGACAGATTTTGAAATGCCGTTTACACAGCTCCGTGTGTACGAGCGAGCCGCTGCTTTTCAGATACGCTTGCGTCATAGTTTCGTATTTTCATTGACACGCATGCGCCACATGCGGCCACAACAACAACAATGGCAGCATACAGTGTAGCAAATGTGCTGATGAAGCTCTCTGTTTACAACTTTTGCCGCAAGTGCACATGCCCACAGTTTTTTTTCTTCTGTTTGCGCGTGTTTCCGTCATATCGTTACAGCGCCCCTAGAGGTCTGGCATGTGCTTTTCCATGCGTATCGAGTGCATTCGTGTAGACGCACACATTTTCTGAGACGCCTTCGTCTTTACGGCGATCGTTTTTGAAACTGTTCAGCGTTTCGTCTTCGTGTGGACGGGACCTTTATCACTCTTAAGCAGAAGAGAAATGGAGGCCTCCAACAGGGTGGGAGGGAGGTGGTCCTTAGCAAAGGATTCGTTATACATTTTTTGGAAAACTCGCATAATGATAACTGAGAACAGCTTAAAAAACTCCTCAATGAACCCATCAAGGCCTGGAGTTTTACCATTTTGAAGTGACATAACAGCCTCTTGTACTTCTTCAGTAGAAATTAGACCACCGAGCTCCTTACACAAATTTTCGTCTATTTAGGAAAAACAATCTTATCTAAAGGGTTATCTCCATCCCAGATACCCGGAAGACATTGTGAGGAGTAAAGATGAGAGTAGAAAGAGTAAAATATCTTATTAATCTCAATAGGATCTGAGGTAGCTTCTCCTGATGCAGGCTTGATCTTGGGGATCAATCTGGATAGTGTGGCTGAACGCGCCTGGTGTTGCTATTAATCTTCCCGCTTTATCCCCAGACTCAAAGAAATGTCGTTTAGCAAGAAATAACTGCTTCTGTGTTTATTTGTAGATAAATCAAATTTGGACTGAAGCTGGAGGCGTTCTTTATAAAGAGCAGGGGTAGGAGCTGAAGCATACAATTTGTCAATTCTAAATATCTCTTTGGTGGGTGCCTCCAACTTCACCCTTTCTAGCTTCTTTAGGGTTGAAACATATGAAATCATTTCCCGGGCATAAAAGCCTTAAAAGTTCCCATAGAGTACATCTAGAGATATCTGGAGAATCATTAGTGTCAAAGAACAAGGAAATCTGTGTATGAAGAAAGTCTTTAAAGGAAGCATGGGCTAGCAAGTTAGAGTTAAGTCTCCCTTGTCTACAAGAGGGAACATGCCTGGGAAAGCTAATATCAACACATCCCGGGGCGTGGTCTGAAATGACAATATCGTTTCTTATTTTTTAAAGGTGAGACGGGACTGCTGGTGTCAAAGATCACAGACATCGCTCCGTTTGTCGGCTACGCCCAAAACGAGGAGCAAACAGAGAAGAAAGACTTCGCAATGTGCTCAAGAAAGGAGACCTTTACTTCAACACCGGCGACCTCATGAGGATCGATGAAGAAAACTTCATTTACTTTCAGGATCGTGTAGGCGACACATTCAGGTGCAGAACTCCACTGTGCCATGATTTATTTTATGGTCTCATGCTCTAGTATCAGTCTGATAGTAGAACTTGAGAAAATTAGAAAATAGTGTAAAACCCACTGTTACAGAAAAAAAACATCAGTTTTATTTATTTGAAAAATTCTTTTCTACTATTCTATATAATATATTATATAATCGCAGCTTATATATATATACATACACTAAAAAATAAATAATAATTATAATATAGAAACTCAAATACGGAAGAAAATGAGCAAAAATAAAATAAACAATGAAATAAACTACAGATACTGTGTGTATATATATATATATATACATACATATATAATTTTTGTTAATTTTTTTGGCTAATTTTTTCTATATTTGGGTCTTACAGGGTTAAACACACAACACATAAAACGAATGCATTACTGTAGATGTGAATGAATGTGACAGATCACATTCATAAGCAGCAAAAGTTCTTCACACTGAATAAGTAAAATTCAACTCACACAAGTTCTTTTCTCTTTGCAAATGCTTTAGTATTTTTTATGTTCATGGAAAGCCTGTTGCTGTGAGACACAATCCATGATTGTTATAAAACAGTGTTTTGCCAGAAAATACTGAAAATGGATGAATTTCAGTAGAAGACTAATAGGAATGTTTATTTTCCTTTTCTCTTTACTCCTTCTTATTGCTTTTTTGTAATGACTTTGTAGGAGTTTTTGTCGCCCACAGGAGCATTTATTTTACATAATACTGCTTTAGTACAGTGCTTTACTAACCCGCATTTGTTCAGGTTTAGATTTGCAAAGAAGAGGATGTGTTTATTTTCCCGACATGCATGAACCTGCAAATTATACTTTTTCCTGAGGCTTAAAAAGGCATTTTGAGTTAAAGTTGTAACTTGTTGAGCCCACAGGTGGAAAGGGGAGAATGTGGCAACAACTGAAGTGTCCGACATCCTGACGATCAGCGAGTGTCTCAAAGAAGCCAACGTTTACGGAGTCCAAGTGCCAGGTGAAAAATAAACTAAAAATATTTGGTTTGTTTTAACTATTATTTGACCGATGATGTCTGTGTTGTTAAATAATAGATAATAGCTATTAAAATCATTCATTTACATGTTTACCGTTAATCAAACAACAGAAACAGACCAAAACTGTTAATAATGTCCTCATCAAAACTCAAAAAAATTGTAGCATGTGACTGTAAAATGATACAATTTTTAACTGTTTTTAAATCAGTAAAATATGATTATTTCATCAACATTAATATTGAATTATTTGTATATGTTTACATTGAAAGAAAATTATCTACATTAAGGACTAAAAGATGAGAAATATTTTTTATAACTGTTATTTTGCAAATGTTTCTCGTTCTCACATTACAGATATCTTGTAAAATTACTTAATCAAATTAATTAACTTGATTAATTGACAGTGAATAAACAGGGCAAAAATGAAATAGTCGAAATAGAAAAAATAAATCAGCATTTCCACATTTTTACAACGTGTGGCCATAAAATTCCAGTTTCCATCTAAAAGTAGAATTAATTTACTGTTAGTTTCACAGTGTTGACGGTTTTTACCATTTTTTTTTCACAGATTTTGTACCCCTGCTGCCTTGCTACTGGACTTTTCTTTCTTTTACAATGTACATTATGATGTAATGGTGCATTTACTGAGAATATAATAACTTATAAATGGCAGAGCACTGAATATACAGTTACTGATTTGGTGAATTTATTTCTCTTTTGTGTTCAGGCCATGAGGGCCGGATAGGATGGCAGCTGTCACTGTGAAGAAAGATTCTCAGTTTGATGGAAAGAAAATATACAATCATGTGGTCAGCTACCTGCCTTCATATGCACGACCTCGCTTTATAAGACTACAGGTAATTCAAACATTGTTGTTTATAATTTTTTTTATCAAGAAATGTTGCTTTCAGTCTTTTAATTCTATTATTATAAACCTTTGTGTCATTGTTTCCATGTTAATGTGATTTTCTTCCATCTAGAACGCTGTAGAAGTGACGGGAACTTTCAAGCAGATGAAAGGGAAGCTAATGGAGGAGAGTTTTGATCCAGGACGTATCCAGGACCCGCTTTACATCCTCGATGACAAAGAGAGGAGTTACGTACCGCTGACAGCTCAGTGTCTACAGCTCCATCATGTCAGGAAACCTCAAACTATGAACGCGCTCTAAGTGTTCACCAACAGTTCAGTCCGGCTTCTTTTAAAGCCTCTGAACCCCAAAAACTTGCTCTCAGGTTTGAAAGGCAGTTGTCTCTGAAAATCACCAAAATTTCAGCATTTATCAGAGCCAGTAACTGTAAAAACAGCAAGAGTCTTATTATTTCCAATGATCCTTGAACTACTCACCTGTGAGCTTCACCAAATCGCAGCTTAAATTTGTGACATTCCATCAAAATAGTTTTTAAAATTGCTAAAAAAAAATAAACAGTTTGTGCTAAATAGATTCTGTAAACAGCAAAAATTCTGCTCTCCCTTTCACAGCCGTGAAACAATTTGTTACATATCTGCAAGCAACGGTCACATGGCAAAAATTCAGGGAGTTTTCAGCTGAACTGCAGGCACCTGGGGTAAACGTAGTAAAAATTAACCAACTTATTCAAGGTATTTGGATTTTTAGGTTTGAGACATTATAATGCTGTTACATTACTGAGAATATATTTTTCTGTTCTCTCTACTTCTATCCATGATTGTGCTGTTTCCACTGAGGTGCACAAGCAGTTCATATTAAAAATGTAACAAGAGTAAAAATGTACATGCCTTTAAAACTACTTGGGGTTCAGGATGGTTAATATTAAACTTCCAGCTCAAGGACACAACAGTTTATTTTTAAAATGATCATGACATTTATTGTGTAGTAATTTTTTTCAAGCAACAAGTCAGTGGGTCAATGTGCTTCCCATCAGAGGATGAGTTTAATCACATAAAAAAATATGAATAAAAAACATATGTGCCAATATCTGTAATATAAAACACTTTCTTTAAAAATAAAGAGATTCAACTGTAAAAGCGAAGCAGTTTTCATGTTTTTATCTTCTTTGATTATATTTATTTACAAAAATGTAACCGGAATGGACAAGACACAAGGTGGAGACAAACACTGGTGCTTGCTGGAGCCTCTGTAACAGATGTACACCCGCCTGTCAAAAGTTTTAGGACACTTTCTCATTCAATGAATGACAACGTGGCCTAAAACTTTTGACAGGGGTGTAGTTGGGCTGTAGAGAAGTGTGTACACAGCAACTGACAAAAAACTAGCTCTGACACCAAGAAACTGCACCCATATGGTTGATCTAAAATGTTTAATCTGCCCCTGTAAAGCCTCCACTGTCCTTGGAAATGTTTTCCATAAGATCATGGAAAATGGCTGTAGGGGTATGAAGCATTAAAGGTTCAACGCTGATGTTGAGCAACATGTTCAGGGTTCTGTTCAACCAGAAAGTCAACTTTTCTTATATGCTGAAGCCTTTAAAAGGGCTCAAACTATGACAAACAACAGAAGTCTTCATTCTGTTAGAATTAATGCTTTTGTGTTTACTGACTGATTACAGAGCGAGGAATTAAATCAAAGCTATTGTAACTGCTGGCAGGTACAAATTATACACTGCTGTCAGTCTAATCAGTTAAATGCTAGTCCACATGTTGTTTTTAATCCCATAAGCAATGCAAAAACGTCTAAACCCAAAAATAAGTAAGTAAAGATCATTTCTTTTTGCAAGAAAAATAAATTTGAAGGACTGACAGCAGCATGTTCTAACCATTTTACTTGGCAAAATGCTTCATCTGTTTGTTTTTATAATTTTTTATGTTGAAATGCAGAGAGACACGACAAGGATCACAAAGTCAGACTGGCCATCGGTAATGGAATCAGAGCAGAGATATGGAGAGAGTTGTCAGTCGCTTCGGGAACATTCAGATTCGAGAGTTTTATGCCTCCACCGAGGGAAACGTGGGATTCATCAACTACGCAGGGAAAGTTGGAGCCATCGGACGGGTCAACTTTCTGCACCGGGTAAGAATGAGATCAACTAAAACCACATCTGGTTAAAAAACATCTTTAAATTATGTTGAGTTTTTTTAGAAAGGGTTGTGTGTTAAAGATGATCCCAACTCAGTTTACGTGCTTTTCCTGAGCTTTCAATTCCATCTCACGGTGAACAGTGGAACAGCTGCTGAACTTGGTTTATTGGAAGACCGTGGAAATGTGATTAAAGGCTCTGGAAATGTTTGCAATGGACTTTTAGTTGAGATTATTTTCACTCCACACACTGATCTCTAGAAGAAAAATGAAGCTCAAATGTAGCCTACACAGAAGCTCTAAAATGTAGTAGTAATAATTGTGCTTTTATTGTTTGTTTCTATGCAGACAGTGCTTTATTCTGAGATGTTTTGTGCTTGTTACAATACCTGTACTTCCTCCTGCAGAAATTGTTTCCCTACATTCTTGTTAAGTACGACACAGAGCGAGACGAGCCGATCAGAGATGCTAATGGACTCTGTGTGGAGGTCCCAAAGGTGAAGAATGGATGCAGTCGTTAAATCAGTCACATCTTGTCTGTGACAGTTTCAGGCTCATCTTTTCTTATTTTTTTAAAGGTGAGACGGGACTGCTGGTGTCAAAGATCACAGACATCGCTCCGTTTGTCGGCTACGCCCAAAACGAGGAGCAAACGGAGAAGAAAAGACTTCGCAATGTGCTCAAGAAAGGAGACCTTTACTTCAACACCGGCGACCTCATGAGGATCGATGAAGAAAACTTCATTTACTTTCAGGATCGTGTAGGCGACACATTCAGGTGCAGAACTCCACTGTGCCATGATTTATTTTATGGTCTCATGCTGTAGTATCAGTCTGATAGTAGAACTTGAGAAAATTAGAAAACAGTGTAAAAACCCACTGTTGCAGAAATAAAAAATCTGTTTTATTTATTTGAAAAATTCTTTTCTACTATTCTACTATATATATATATATATATATATATATATGTATTTTATTTTGTTGTTTATTTTATTTTTTTGTATTTGGGTTTCTATATTATAATTATTATTTTTTAGTTTCATTGTTTGCTCATTTTTTGATTTGGGTATATATATATATATATATATATATATATATATATACATATACATACACACACATAAATGAGCCACAAAATAAATAAAATAAAAAAATTCTATGTATGTATGCACATAAAACATAAAACGAATGCATTACTGTAGATGGGAATGAATGTGACAGACCACATTCATAAGCAGCAAAAGTTCTTCACACTGAATAAGTAAAAATCAACTCACATAAGTTTTTCTCTTTGCAAATGCTTGAGTATTTTTTATGTTCATGGAAAGCCTGTTGCTGTGAGACACAATCCATGATTGTTATAAAACAGTGTTTTTGCCAGAAAATACTGAAAATGGATGAATTTCAGTAGAAGACAAATAGGAATGTTTATTTTCCTTTTCTCTTTACTCCTTCTTTTTTTTCTTTGTAGGAGTTTTTGTCTCGCACAGGAGCATTTATTTTACATAATACTGCTTTAGTACATGGCTGCACAGTGGAGTAGTGGTTAGCACTTTCGCCTTTCAGCAAGAAGACCACTGCTTCAAATCCCAGCCTGGGCCTGGGATCTTTCTGCATGCAGTTTGCATGTTCTCCCTGTGCATGCGTGGGTTTTCTCCGGGCACTCCGGCTTCCTCCCACGGTCCAAAAATCTGCTGAGGTTAATTGTTACTCTAAATTGCCTGTAGGTGTGAATGTGAGTGTGATTGTCTGTATATGTAGCCCTGTGTGACAGACTGTATAGAGAATGGATGGATGCTTTAGTACAGTGCTTACGAACCCGCATTTGTTCAGGTTTAGATTTGCAAAGAAGAGGATGTGTTTATTTTCCCGACATGCATGAACCTGCAAATTATACTTTTTCCTGAGGCTTAAAAAAGGCATTTTTGAGTTAAAGTTGTAACTTGTTTGAGCCCACAGGTGGAAAGGGGAGAATGTGGCAACAACTGAAGTGTCCGACATCCTGACGATCAGCGAGTGTCTCAAAGAAGCCAACGTTTACGGAGTCCAAGTGCCAGGTGATGGTTACGTTCTCTGTAAAGAAAAGTAAATAAAAAAATGTTGGTTTGTTTTAACTATTGTTTGACCGATTATGTCTGTGTTGTTAATAATAGATAATACACACGTGGACAAAATTGTTGGTACCCTTCAGTTAAAGAAGGAAAAACCCACAATTCTCACTGAAATCACTTGAAACTCACAAAAGTAACAAAAACTCCCTGATGTTACCGGAATGGACAAGACACAAGGTGGAGACAAACACTGGTGCTGCTGGAGCCTCTGTAACAGATGTACACCCCCTGTCAAAAGTTTTAGGACGCTTTCTCATTCAAATGAATGACAACACATCCTAAAACTTTTGACAGGGGTGTAGTTGGGCTGTAGAGAAGCGTGTACACAGCACTGACAAAAACTAACTCTGACACCAAGAAACTGCACCCATATGTGATCTAAAATGTATTAATCTGCCCCTGTAAAAGCCTCCACTGTCCTTGGGAATGTTTTCCATAAGATCATGGAAAATGGCTGTAGGGGTATGAGCATTAAAGGTTCAACGCTGATGTTGAGCAACATGTTCAGGGTTTCTGTTCAACCAGAAAGTCAACTTTTCTTATATGCTGAAGCCTTTAAAAGGGCTCAAACTATGACAACAAAAGTCTTCATTCTGTTAGAATTAATGCTTTTGTGTTTACTGACTGATTACAGAGCGAGGAAATTAAATCAAAGCTATTGTAAACTGCTGCAGGTACAATTTATACACTGCTGTCAGTCTAATCAGTTAAATGCTAGTCCACATGTTTGTTTTTAATCCCATAAGCAATGCAAAAACGTCTAAACCCCAAAAATAGTGTGTAAACAGACAAAACCAGCAGATATAATGATGAAGCTGTGTCAGAATACGCTGGTGCTTTTATTCTTTTATGATCACTTTACTGCTTTGATAAAAAAAAAAAAAAAGATCAAGAGTCTCACAGGACGCTAATCTTTGATTGTGTGTAAATGTTAACGAGTTTCCTTTCAGTCCTTCTGCCAAACAGAGACACAGCGATTTTAGACTGGAGGCAATTCTGATAGACGTGTAATTTACACTTGCGTAATGTCGGTTGATTCCTCCATAATGTACAGATGTTTGCCAGACTCTACCGGAAACTGATTCTAAAGGAGAATACTGTATTGTGACAGAAATCTGGACTGGTTCCTTGGGGCAGTTATGTATTAAATCCTGGATGTCTGAATATGGACGGAAATGAAAAAAATAAGAGTTTTGCAAGAGTGGGTCTTTCAAAAAAGCCCTCCGTCTTTTTGGGCTCTTTATGGCAATTTGTTATATGTTTGTGGTCATGTTGCATCTTTTTCTGGTTTCTCTGGTTATTTTTGTGTCTTTTCTAGCCTTTTGTGGTCATTTTGTGTGTCTTTGTCAGTTTACAGTTACAAAGTTACAAAAAGATTTTAGATATTTTATTACATTAATATTTACATTTTAGTCATCTTACTGCCCTAATGTTCAGATTTTTGAAATTATGGTGCATTCACATTTAGATTTTAGACATTTCGGTGCATTAATATTTACATTTAAGTGATTTTACTGCATTAATATTTACATTTTAAAAACTGTGCTAAACATGTCAAAATGTTGCCACCAAAAACAAAAGTTTAATAATGTTTACTTGGAGTATCTTTCAAACAACATTAGCATGTGCTTGCTTTTTTGTGGTGATAATCAAGCAGAAATCAAGACAGCATTACATTACAAAAGATTATAAAGAGTTTATCAGCACTCGGACATAGACTGATGATTTTAATCATGTACTTGTCATTGCACCATGATCCAGTGAGAGGCAGGAGGGGAAAGACAAATCACTGAGTGATGATTCCAGCTGGCCGGTCAAAGCTGAGTGTACCCAACAGGATTTATTAGTTCATTCATACCACTGCATCTTCCTGTGGTGCCGCAGTACACATTGATCAGGAAGAAAATGACTAGCAACTCCGATCTCTTATTCTGTTCAATTCCATTTTAGCACACTAGTGTTTAGATTTGAGTAGTTTTAGTGCATTAATATATAGATTAATTACACCTTTTGGTACATTTTTATTTAGATTTTAGTCATTTTAGTGCATTAATATTTAGATTTGAGACATTTTGGTACAGTCATATTTAGATTTTAGACATTTTAGTGCATTAATATTTAGATTTTAGACATTTTACAGCATTGGTATTTACATTTTCAGACATTGTGACCTGTTTTGAAGTTACAAAAAGTCCCTCAGTTATATTTTGACCCATCTCTGACTCCACAGATTCATCATGTGACTTTTAAGCAGAGGCCTGAACTAAACTACTAACCTGAAGGAAACTTTTACTCCACGGCTTGAAGTGATCAGAAAGATTCCAGGCAGCATTTTTGCTGCCAAACTTTGTTACTTGAATCGCTGGCATTTAACCCCTGCTGCACCCGCTGACCCAGCAGAGGAGCTGCAGAGTTTAGTTTACATCTTTAAAACCCAAAAGAGTTGAACCTCCTTCCATGTGAGCCTGACTGAAGTGTGACAGATTTACATGTCCTGGTGTTTTCTGCGTGCTTTGGTTTTTCTCTCTTGCTATATTTTCCATGAACTTCAAATACTTGAGAGAAAACGCTCCTCCCCGCTGTAAAGGTTGCTGAAGGGGCTTCACATTTCTGCACAGGCAGGTTTATTTTTTCTTTAAAAGGGAGATCACGATGGAGATGTTTTTAATTTCACTCTTTTTAGCCACTATCCTCGTAGTTCCATTTGTCCTCAGAACCTTCTTCCCGTATGTTTGGATGGATGTTTTGTATTTCGGGGATCTTGTGCGCATTCTGGTGAGGTTCGTGGAGAGGAGAAGGAGGAGACCTTTGTTTTTTGTTTTGGACCGTTTCTTGGAGCAAACAGCTGCGCATCCGGACAAAAACTTCATCGTCTTTGAGAATGAAAGACACACGTTCTCTGAGGCGAACAGAAGGAGCAACCAGATCGCCAACGCGCTGCAGAATCACCCCGGATACGAGGCTGGGGGCACCGTGGCTCTGTTCACGGGAAACGAACCCGCCTTCATATTCACCTGGCTGGCCTTAGCCAAGCTCGGTTCCCCGGTGGCTCTGCTCAACCACAACATCCGCACCAAGTCTCTACTGCACTGCTTCAACTGCTCCAAGGCCAAGGTGCTGATAGCATCCTCAGGTATGCAGCTTTTAAAGGCATTATGGAGGATGTTTTTTTTGTTTGTTTAATTTGTCTGATTCACATAAAATGAATATACTGACCTTTAGTGGACTTGTATGTATGGTCTCTAAAAGAATAAATAATAATAATTAAAAAAACTGTGGACATGGCAGGACCTGAAAAACATCAGCCAATCAATGCGCTCGGACCGAGGCGTTTGGTTTGCTCCCTTTCCTGTCAATCAAAAATCGCCTTGGACTTAAGTGTTTTCTGTATGTGTTGCTTTGGTATAGCTTCGTAGTTAGCTGGAGACTTGTTTTGCTCATCTTTTTTTGCATAATGGCAGATAAAGATCCAGGGGGAAAAGACAACTTCACGAGTGCTACGCAAGTTTCTGGAGGGCGGCGTTTCTTCGTAAACGTTAAGAGGGGGGAGGTTAGAGGGGTGAGGGAGATGTTGTATGTGCGCATGCGCATGCTACGTTCCTAGTCGTAGGAAATTAAATCTCTAATGCCTTTAAAGTTCAGTCTCCATGTGAGGCAGTTGGAGCTGCTTATGAGGAGCTGTGAGGGTTAAAAAGAGGAGAAGATCCTCTAACCTCTGCACATTCTTCAGTTAAACTCCTACTTAGATGGTCACAGGCTGTGGAGAGTAAATCAGAACAATAATATCAATTTCAGTTTCAGTTACAGTTTTTGAGATACAATTTTTTTTTTCAGATGTAATATTTCAGTTTCATTTGCAGTACAACAATTTCATATGCAATATTTTATTTTCCAGGAGCAGAAATTTCCATTTTAATGTGCAATATTACATTTTTCAGATGCAATAGTTCAATTTCATGAGCAAGATTTCATTTTGTAGATGCAATATTTCATTTTTCAGATGCAGTCTTTCAGTTTCATGTGCAGTATCATATTTTTTCAGTGCAGCATAAATTTTTTTAGATGTAAAATTTGAATTTAATGTGCAGTATTTAATTTTTCAGATGCAGTAATTTAATTTCATGAGCAATTTTAATTTTTAGATGCAATATTTCATTTTTCAGATGTAGTATTTCAGTTTCATGCAGTATTTTATTTTTAGGATGCAATGTAATGTGTGTTGTTTATTTTTTAAAACGTAACATTTGAATTTATATGCAGTATTTCAATGTGATGAGAAAACTTTATTCTATTTATTATTTAAAATATTTCTGTTTTAAATATAACATTTCAATTTCATGTGCAATATAACATTTTCAGATGCAGTCGTTTAATTTCATGAGATTTTTTTTTATTTTTTAGATGCAATATTTAAATTTTCAGATGTAGTTTTTCATGCACTATTTTATTTTTAAGGTGCAATATTGCAGTTTCATGTGCAACATTTATTTTTTACATCGAACATTTGAATTCAGTGTGCATAATTTATTTTTTCAGAGGTGCAATAGTTCAATTTCATGTGCAATATTATTATATTTATTATTAAAATATAATTTTTTAGATGTAGTGTTTAAATTTCATGTGCAGTGTTTCATTTTTCAGATGCAGCATTTAAATTTCATGTGCTATATACCAATTTCATGTGCAATATTATATTTTTCATGTACAGTATTTAATTTTTATGTGCAATATTTAAGGGCTTGGTGCAATATACCAGTTAAAAGTGCAGTATTTCAGTTTCATGCCTGACACTGCCTTTCCTACCTCAAAAATCGTTGCCAGTATCACTTCTTACTTTTCTGTTGTGGCCTTATTTTAGCGTACTTTTTTCAGTAATGTATTATACTTGTATCTTATTGCTGGCTCATTAGACACCGCATTTATTCTTGGGGTATGTACTTCATCTGGCAACAAAAGAGATGTTGCTTTGAGTTTTGTAAATAATAATCATTAGATAGCTGAATGATAATTCTATCTTATGGCTATAGTTAAAGTTTGCCTCCTCTGGTTGTAAATTTGCTGTGTGTCCTCACCCAGAGCTAAAGGAAGCAGTAGAGGATGTGCTACCCTCGCTGACGGAGCAGGGTGTCATCGTCCTCCTGATGACCAAACACTGCGACACGCCTGGAATCGAAGGTTTCTCTGATAAAGTGGACGAGGCCTCAGACGCGCCGCTGCCTCGATCCCTCAGATCCAGCATCACACCCAAAAGTCCTGCAGTTTATATCTACACTTCTGGAACTACAGGTAAGTTTTCCTGTTATGATCTGCACCTGTAACAAAAACAGAAGCAGCATCCCTCTTTGGTCTCTTTGTGTTGTATTCCAGGTCTCCCGAAGGCAGCCGTGATCAACCAGAACCGCCTGCTGACAGCTCTGGTTGTTCTATCGTCAAACAGCGTCACTTCGAAGGATGTCATCTACGTCAACCTGCCTCTGTACCACACGGCCGGATTTGTCGTCGGCTTCATCGGCTCCATTGAGACAGGTGAGGTGACCGAGAGGCAGCTCTACCTGAACAACTTTGTGAGGGACTCTGCCTTCGATCTAAGTCAGCAGGGATAGGCTCCAGCAACCATACGGAGGATTAAGGGATGTGCGGATAATGGATGGATGGAACTTTGTGAGGGCTGTGTGAGATTCCTCATCGGGTGGATGAATCCTTTACTTACTGCACTTACATGGAGGTGTTATTTATTTGTACATTTCTGACCTTTTAACATCAGAGAAGTTGCTGATTTAAACCCTAAAACTATGTCAAGGTTGCATATTTTGAAGCTTCCTGGCTCAAAACATCTCAAATGTGACTTGTTGCGTCTTCTAAAATGTGGAGATCTGAGTAGTCCCTGCTTCTTCGATCAATCAAGTGCCATGCCAATCAGTGTAGGCGATCATTTCTCTCCATCTAATCTGATCTTTTGCTTTCTGAATTGTGATCGTTGATCGTTCCATGTGTAGCCATGATGTCAGCCCATCTATCATTTTCATTCTCTGTCTGCCTCGTCCTCTCTTCCCATTCACCTTTCCAGTTGTGACGATAAATTCCATGGTCTCTTTCCTCATGATGTGTCCAAAAAATGTTACTTGTCGTTTCCTTATTTTGTTCAGTAGCGTATAATTTCTGTTTAATATTTTTAAAACATCTTCATTGGTTATTCTATCAGATATATGTAGCATGTGTCTGTAAAACCACATCTCTGCTGCAGTTATTTTGTTTGACATTTTATTATTTATGTTCCAAGATTCACATCCGTACATCAGAACTGATAGGATGTATCAGCAGTGAGTCCTCATACGGATGCTAGTTGCCCTGCGTTTTACTCCTCTACTTAGTCACTGTAGCTGGAGCACACCAGCTGACATGCAACTCTGCTGAAACACAATAAAAATACCCATGATTTGGAGTAATTTAACCGTACACACGTTGAAACTGGATTTCGAAGACAAATCATGATACAGAAAGTTCCACCCGGCAACAGGATTAGTTTCTGAGTTTTGTTTAGTATGAAACCCTGAAAATCTTTTTTTTTTTCCAAGGCCACCAAGGCATTTTGATGTTTTCCATAAAGACCTACTCTTTTATTCATATGCTAAAAGAAGTGCACAAGGTTTTCTAATCATCAATGAGCCTTTCAACACCATTAGCTAACACAATGTAGCATTAGAACACAGGAATGATGGTTGCTGAAAATGTTCCTCTGTACCCCTATGGAGATATTCCAGCTAGAATAGTCATTCACCACGTTAACAATGTCTACATTGAATTCATCATTCATTTAATGATATCTTTATTGAAAAAAACTCTTTCAAAAATACGGACATTTCTGTAACCCCGAACTTTCGAACAGGCAGATCTGGCTCGTAAACCTTGGAAGGCTGCTCATCTTGGAGAAGGATAGCTCTGATTCCAAACCACCGCTGCCTTGTGGTTTACCCACTCGAGGGAAAGGCTGGGGGAGTAAACCCCGACAGAAAATCAGGAGCTGGAGTCCCGAAGGCGGTTTGACATTCAGCGTCACTCCGGCAACTCCTGCGACGCTGTTGATGTCCAAACTGTATCGACACCCGTTGTTCCCTTGGATCCACCGGCAGCGTGGAGAGGGGGGGCTTGCTGCCTGGACAACAGCTTGTCTCCCATATACATTGCCCAGGCTATGTAGCTCCACTGGAGGACACTCCAGCGTCACTGAAATGTGACGACACAACACGGGAGTTGTGCAGTCACCGGTTATAAGCCCAACCGATTGGAAATGGGCGCCAGTGGCCATCTCCGTTAGTGACCATCGTAGTCTCACTGAACAGCTACTGCCCGCTTCAAGCTGGGCAGCCCCAGCCAGTTAGGTGCTCTTTCGCCATGGCTTACCTGCTCCATGGGTGCGTGGAGAGTAGAGTTCCGATTCGAAGAGTGGGCCAAAAAACACCCGCACCAGGCAAAAACGGACAAAAGAAATCGAAGACCCATGTCTTCGTTTCGCAAGCTGGAATGTCAGGACCATGGTCCCGGCCTCTCAACTGATTTCCAACAAATCGAGGATACAAGAAAGACCGCCATAATCGACAAAGAGCTTTCCAGGCTCCGTGTGGACTTCACCTCCTTGCAAGAGACGCGGCTCACTGATAGCGACACCCTCAGGGAAAAAAACTACACCTTCTTCTGGCAAGGCAAGCCCCTTGAGGAGAACCGCCTGCATGGCGTCGGCTTTGCTGTGAAGAATACCCTCATGGCCTCCATCGAGCCTCCTTCTGCAGGTAGAGAGGATTCTGTCTCTGGCTGTCTACGTCCTCCAGCCCAGTGACCATCCTCAGTGTGTATGCTCCAACACTCTCCGCAGCACCTGAGGATAAGGACCAGTTCACCAGGCTCTGGAGGAAGCGATATCCAAGATTCCCAGACCGATGGCCTCTACCTTCTTGGTGAATTTATCGCCAGAGTGGGGGCTGACGGAAAATCTGCCCCCTCAAGTCGAAGACAGGTGATGTGATTATGGATCAGGGAAAGCAGCTCGAACATTGTGTGGAGCACTACCTCGAGCAGTATGCCACGCAGAACATCGTCACCGACGTCGCCTTGGCCGCCATTCCGACCTGCCTGTGATGGAAGAGGTCGACGACCCGCCCACAAAGGAGGAGCTCCGTAAAGATATCAACTGCCTCACCAGTAGGAAGGCCCTGGGGATTGACGCATTTCAGCCGAGGTCTTGAGAGCGGGAAGCCTGCGCCGCTTGAGCCCCTACACAAGCTGCTCTGCATTGCTGGAGGAAGGACACATCCCTCAGGATATGCGCGATGCGAACATCATCACCTTGTATAAGAACAAGGGCAATAGAAGTGACTACAATAGCTATCGTGGGATATCCTTCTTAGCATCGTCGGCAAGGTCTTTGCCCGGGTGGCCCTTACCGCTTGCAGACCCTCGCCTCCCGTGTCTACCCAGAGTCCCAGTGTGGCTTCCACGCTGGCCGGTCGACGGTGGACATGGTGTTCTCACTGCGCCAACTTCAGGAGAAATGCCAGGAGCAACAGATGCAATTTTTCATCGCCTTCATTGATCTTACGAAGGCTTTGACCTGGTCAGCAGGAGCAGACTCTTCAAGCTTCTTCAGAAGATTGGCTCTCCCCACACCTGCTCGCTGTTGTCACCTCCCCATGACAACATGCACAGCACAGTTGCTTCAACGGTGCCACCTCCGAGGCCTTCCCTGTAACCAGTGGGGTGAAACAGGGCTGTGTCCTTGCGCCAACGCTCTTCTGCATCTTCTTCTCAATGCTCCTCCAGTTCGCTTTCAAGCACTGCTGTGAGGGAGTGCATATTCACACCAGGGAGGATGGCAAGCTGTTCAATCTCGCTCGTCTCTGCGCCAAGACCAAGGTGTTCCAGGTGCTCATCCGTGAGCTCCTCTTTGCGGATGCTGCAGGCCTAGTTTCCCACACGGAAGAGGGCCTGCAGCATCTTGTCGACCGTCTCTCCCACGCCTGCAAGGAGTTTGGACTGACCATCAGTCTGAAGACAAATGTTATGACTCAGGGCACAGACCAACCCCCCGTGATCACCTGTAATGGCAGGTGCTGGAGCCTGTGGACAATTTCACATATCTTGGGTCACGATTTCTAGCTTGCTTTCCCTGGAGGCAGAAGTCAGCAGCAGTATCGCCAAAGCCGCGGCAGTCATGTCCAAGCTACACCTCAGGGTCTGGAACAACTCCAGCTCACGGAGAAGACAAAGCTGCGTGTGTACCAGGCCTGTGTACTGAGCACTCTCCTCTATGGTAGTGAGGCCTGGACCCTCTACGCAAGGCAGGAGAAGAGACTCAACAGCTTCCACCTGAGATGTCTGCACCGCCTTCTTCACATTGCTGGCAGGACAGAGTACCAGATGTGGAGGTGCTGCAGCGTGCTGGATGTTGAGCTTGGTGCCATCCTGCGAGAAAGACACCTACGCGGCTGGGTCACGTGCGAAGGATGGACCCTGGATGCATCCCAAAGGACCTCTTGTACGGTGAGTTGGCTGAGGGCGCACGACCATCTGTCCGCCCTTGCCTATGTTACAAAGACGTCTGAAGAGAGACCTGAAGCAGTGAAGTATCGATGTCGGCAACTGGGAAAGCCTAGCTGAGGACTACGTCTTGGCGATCAACTGTGAAGCGTGGGGTTCGCGAGGGGAACTCCTAAGAACGAAGCCATTGCCTCAAATCGTTCCAGGCGAAAGGAACGCCAGAGAATCAGGAGCATCATCCTTTGTCTGTGCCAAGTGCCGCTGGGACTGTCACTCGCGAGTGGGACTCTACAGCCAGTCACGCAAGTGCACATAACCGACCCTTATTGGAACTACTCATCGTGTCTGAAGACGGAAGGATGCAACAATATTTAGTTTTTTTTTTTATAATTATCATATTCCAACATGGATTCATCACTTGCTGCTCTCCACCTCCCATCTCTCACAGTTATTTCCATTTGCTGCTAGAAATGCCACTCAAACTACAGTCAGTGCCTCAGCTGTGTCCCTAAATCACACAGATTCCAGAAAGCGTCATTCTGTTCCATGAGATTTTCACACAGCTTAAACAAGAGGCTCCTGTTGCAGAATTTAAGTAAAAACTGAACTGAAGTTGTTCCGACACAAAAGCCGCTCCTCCTCTAACTCTGGCTCTCCTGCCCCGATGCAAACCCACTCAAAGACTCTTTTGTCACCGTGAACCAGTAATCTGAACAGATCCTTTCAAAGTGCTTTCTTCTAAATAGGCCAAAGTTCACACCGCTGCTCTGTGTCTGGATAAGTACACACCGATTAGCACATATTCAGCTACAGAACAGGCTGGCTTCTGTTGTGCAGCATTCACAGTAAAGTGGTACACTGCTAAATACTGCTGGAATGAGTCTTATATAATGTAAACTCATTTGTCTAAAGTTTGCAGAAAATATAAGAATAATGTAGGCAAATGTTTGCAATGTTGGCATTTGAATACAAAAAGTGTAATCGCCTCTTTCTTTTTTGCCGTCTAGGATCAACTATAATCCTGAAGAGGAAGTTTTCTGCCTCCCAGTTTTGGGATGACTGCAGGAAATACAACGTGACTGTTGTGCAGTACATTGGAGAGGTGATGCGTTACCTCTGCAGCACAGCAAAGGTAAAATGATCTGGAGCAGCTTTACAATACTTCACCATTATTTAAGTAAAGATCATTTCTTTTTGCAAGAAAATAAATTTGAAGACTGACAGCAGCATGTTCTAACCATTTTACTTGCAAAATGCTTCATCTGTTTGTTTTTATAATTTTTATGTTGAAATGCAGAGAGACAACGACAAGGATCACAAAGTCAGACTGGCCATCGGTAATGGAATCAGAGCAGAGATATGGAGAGAGTTTGTCAGTCGCTTCGGGAACATTCAGATTCGAGAGTTTTATGCCTCCACCGAGGGAAACGTGGGATTCATCAACTACGCAGGGAAAGTTGGAGCCATCGGACGGGTCAACTTTCTGCACCGGGTAAGAATGAGATCAACTAAAACCACATCTGGTTAAAAAACATCTTTAAATTATGTTGAGTTTTTTTTAGAAAGGGTTGTGTGTAAAGATGATCCCAACTCAGTTTACGTGCTTTTCCTGAGCTTTCAATTCCATCTCACGGTGAACAGTGGAACAGCTGCTGAGCTTGGTTTATTGGAAGACCGTGAAATGTGATTAAAGGCTCTGGAAATGTTTGCAAATGGACTTTTAGTTGAGATTATTTTCACTCCACACATTGATCTCTAGAAGACAAATGAAGCTCAAATGTAGCCCACACAGCAGCTCTAAAATGTAGTAGTAATGAATTGTGCTTTTATTGTTTGTTTCTATGCAGACAGTGCCTTATTCTAAGATGTTTTGTGCTTGTTACAATACCTGTACTTCCTCCTGCAGAAATTGTTTCCCTACATTCTTGTTAAGTACGACACAGAGCGAGACGAGCCGATCAGAGATGCTAATGGACTCTGTGTGGAGGTCCCCAAAGGTGAAGAATGGATGCAGTCATTAAATCAGTCACATCTTGTCTGTGAGAGTTTCAGGCTCATCTTTTCTTATTTTTTTAAAGGTGAGACGGGACTGCTGGTGTCAAAGATCACAGACATCGCTCCGTTTGTCGGCTACGCCCAAAACGAGGAGCAAACGGAGAAGAAAAGACTTCGCAATGTGCTCAAGAAAGGAGACCTTTACTTCAACACCGGCGACCTCATGAGGATCGATGAAGAAAACTTCATTTACTTTCAGGATCGTGTAGGCGACACATTCAGGTGCAGAACTCCACTGTGCCATGATTTATTTTATGGTCTCATGCTCTAGTATTAGTCTTAGAGTAGAACTTGAGAAAATTAGAAAACAGTGTAAAAACCCACTGTTGCAGAAATAAAAAATCTGTTTTATTTATTTGAAAAATTCTTTTCTACTATTCTACTATATATATATATATATGTATTTTATTTTATTGTTTATTTTATTTTTTGTATTTGGGTTTCTATATTATAATTATTATTTGTATTTTTTTAGTTTCATTGTTTGCTCATTTTTTGCTAGATTTGGGTATATATATATATATATATATATATATATACATACATACATACATACACACACATAAATGAGCCACAAAATAAATAAAATAAACAAAAAAATTCTATGTATGTATGCACATAAAACACATAAAACGAATGCATTACTGTAGATGGGAATGAATGTGACAGATCACATTCATAAGCAGCAAAAGTTCTTCACACTGAATAAGTAAAAATCAACTCACATAAGTTCTTTTCTCTTTGCAAATGCTTTAGTATTTTTTATGTTCATGGAAAGCCTGTTGCTGTGAGACACAATCCATGATTGTTATAAAACAGTGTTTTTGCCAGAAAATACTGAAAATGGATGAATTTCAGTAGAAGACTAATAGGAATGTTTATTTTCCTTTTCTCTTTACTCCTTCTTATTGCTTTTCTTTGTAGGAGTTTTTGTCTCGCACAGGAGCATTTATTTTACATAATACTGCTTTAGTACATGGCTGCACAGTGGAGTAGTGGTTAGCACTTTCGCCTTTCAGCAAGAAGACCACTGCTTCAAATCCCAGCCTGGGCCTGGGATCTTTCTGCATGCAGTTTGCATGTTCTCCCTGTGCATGCGTGGGTTTTCTCCGGGTACTCCGGCTTCCTCCCACGGTCCAAAAATCTGCTGAGGTTAATTGATTACTCTAAATTGCCTGTAGGTGTGAATGTGAGTGTGATTGTCTGTATATGTAGCCCTGTGACAGACTGGTGACAGACTGTATAGAGAATGGATGGATGCTTTAGTACAGTGCTTACTAACCCGCATTTGTTCAGGTTTAGATTTGCAAAGAAGAGGATGTGTTTATTTTCCCGACATGCATGAACCTGCAAATTATACTTTTTCCTGAGGCTTAAAAAAGGCATTTTTGAGTTAAAGTTGTAACTTGTTTGAGCCCACAGGTGGAAAGGGGAGAATGTGGCAACAACTGAAGTGTCCGACATCCTGACGATCAGCGAGTGTCTCAAAGAAGCCAACGTTTACGGAGTCCAAGTGCCAGGTGATGGTTACGTTCTCTGTACAAAAATACATTTTAAAATGTTGGTTTGTTTTCACTATTATTTGACCGATGATGTCTGTGTTGTTAAATAATAGTTAATAGCTATTAAAATCATTCATTTACATATTTACCGTTAATCAAACAAACGGAAACAGACCAAAACTGTTAATAATGTCCTCATCAAAACTCAAAAAATTGTATCATCTGATTGTAAAATTAATTTCAAATTAATTAATTAAAATTATTTGTATATGTTTACATTTGAAAGAATATTATCTACATTAAGGACTAAAGATAAGAAATATTTTTTATAACTGTTATTTTACAAATGTTTCTCGTTCTCACATTACAGATATCTTGTAAAATTACTTAATCAAATTAATTAACTTGATTAATTGACAGTGAATCAAAACTGTAAATAGTCGAGATAGAAAAAATAAATCAGCATTTCCACATTTTTTACAACGTGTGGCCATAAAATTCCAGTTTCCAGCTAAAAGTAGAATTAATTTACTGTTAGTTTCACAGTGTTGACGATTTTTACCATTTTTTTTTCACAGATTTTTGGTACCCCTGCTGCCTTGCTACTGGACTTTTCTTTCTTTTACAATGTACATATGATGTAATGGTGCACTTACTGAGAATATAATAACTTTTAAATGGCAGAGCACTGAATATACAGTTACTGATTTGGTGAATTTGTTTCTCTTTTGTGTTCAGGCCATGAGGGCCGGATAGGGATGGCAGCTGTCACTGTGAAGAAAGATTCTCAGTTTGATGGAAAGAAAATATACAATCATGTGGTCAGCTACCTGCCTTCATATGCACGACCTCGCTTTATAAGACTACAGGTAATTCAAACATTGTGTTTATAATTTTTTATCAAGAAATGTTGCTTTCAGTCTTTTAATTCTATTATTATAAACCTTTGTGTCATTGTTTCCATGTTAACGTGATTTTCTTCCATCTAGAACGCTGTAGAAGTGACGGGAACTTTCAAGCAGATGAAAGGGAAGCTAATGGAGGAGAGTTTTGATCCAGGACGTATCCAGGACCCGCTTTACATCCTCGATGACAAAGAGAGGAGTTACGTACCGCTGACAGCTCAGGTCTACAGCTCCATCATGTCAGGAAACCTCAAACTATGAACTCACTCAAAGTGTTCACCAACAGTTCAGTCCGGCTTCCTTCAACCCCAAAAACTTGCCAGCATATTTTTGGACTGTGGGAGGAAGCCGGAGTGCCCGGAGAAAACCCACACATGCACAGGGAGAACATGCAAACTCCATGCAGAAAGATCCCAGGCCCAGGCTGGGATTTGAACCGGGGATCTTCTTGCTTCAAGGCGAAAGTGCTAACCACTACCACTGTGCAGCCCAAAAATGATACACAAAACAACAAGTAAGACAAAACACAAAATGACAAAAAAAGAAAAAAACACAAGCAAGACAAAAAGTAAACGGAAAACAACAAAAATATGACACATACGACAAAAGTCAGACAAAAAATGCAAAAAAACAACTAAAAACAAGACAAAATATTACAGAAATGAGACACAAAACAGCAAAAGAACAATGAACAATCTAGTATTTTACTTTAGGATCCAAACAACTCATCATAGTCTAGAAATGAATTTAAATTTATAGTTTTACAAATTTAGAATCTGCAGTTAATGTCTTCTCTGTAATTTTGTACACTTTGAGGGCCTTCTAAAGGGCCTCTTTTTGCCCATGGGCCGCCTGTTTGACCCCCTGATTTAAAGACATATAAAAACTCATAGATGGGAGCCTAAGATGAGTTTTATATGAACATATGTGCCAATATCTGTAAATAAAAAACACTTTCTTAAAAATTAAAGAGATCCAACTGTAAAAGCAGAAGCAGTTTTCATGTTTTTATCTTCTTTGATTTATATTTATTTACAAAAATGTTACCGGCATGGACAAGACACAAGGTGGAGACAAACACTGGTGCTGCTGGAGCCTCTGTAACAGATGTACACCCCCTGTCGAAAGTTTTAGGACGCTTTCTCATTCAAATGAATGACAACACATCCTAAAACTTTTGACAGGGGTGTAGTTGGGCTGTAGAGAAGCGTGTACACAGCACTGACAAAAACTAGCTCTGACACCAAGAAACTGCACCCATATGTGATCTAAAATGTATTAATCTGCCCCTGTAAAAGCCTCCACTGTCCTTGGGAATGTTTTCCATAAGATCATGGAAAATGGCTGTAGGGGTATGAGCATTAAAGGTTCAACGCTGATGTTGAGCAACATGTTCAGGGTTTCTGTTCAACCAGAAAGTCAACTTTTCTTATATGCTGAAGCCTTTAAAAGGGCTCAAACTATGACAAACAACAGAAGTCTTCATTCTGTTAGCATTAATGCTTTTGTGTTTACTGACTGATTACAGAGCGAGGAAATTAAATCAAAGCTATTGTAAACTGCTGCAGGTACAATTTATACACTGCTGTCAGTCTAATCAGTTAAATGCTAGTCCACATGTTTGTTTTTAATCCCATAAGCAATGCAAAATCGTCTAAACCCCAAAAATAGTGTGTAAACAGACAAAACCTAGCAGATATAACGATGAAGCTGTGTCAGAATATGCTGGTGCTTTTATTCTTTTATGATCACTTTACTGCTTTGATAAAAAAAAAGATCAAGAGTCTCACAGGACATTAATCTTTGATTGTGTGTAAATGTTAACGAGTTTCCTTTCAGTCCTTCTGCCAAACAGAGACACAGCGATTTTAGACTGGAGGCAATTCTGATAGACGTGTAATTTACACTTGCGTAATGTCGGTTGATTCCTCCATAATGTACAGATGTTTGCCACACTGTGGCGGAAATTGCCTGGAAAATCCAGACTGACTTTATTTATGTATTAATATAAATACAAATAAAGGCAGTCTGGCATTGTGATGATAGGAGACGATTTCAAAAAGGAGGGGCTAACCAATGCAGCTTGAACGAGAAAGAACCAATCAGCTTAACATGGATGTGACGCACAAACAAATCGACCTTGAAGTCCATGTAGTCCAAACAACAATGGCATGCAGCCGAGAAAGCGTCGCGGTGAATGATTACTGCCGTTTTTGTCACAAAAATCTGCGAATACATGGGGTACTCTCAAGTACAACACTTATTTTTGAAAAGGCTACGCAACAAAAGACTCCTTCCGAACGATTAGCGGTGTTAGGAATAACTTTGTTAATGTTTGTGTTTGGTTACGGGAGGTGCACAGGTGTTTTACGGGTAATCCAGGCGCTGAAGATGACGCAGCATTAACTCCCGCCTCCTGTGCTATGATTGGTCGTACCAAACTTTCCCGGGAGGGAAACGTGATTCAATTCGCCCAATGCCAAACTGATTCTCCTGTATCTCCTAACATGGAGATAGTAGATTACATGGAGATTCAGTTTGGATTTTCCAAGCTATACCGGAAACTGATTCTAAAGGAGAATATTGTGACAGAAATCTGGACTGGTTCCTTGGGGCAGTTATGTATTAAATCCTGGATGTCTGAATATGGACGGAAATGAAAAAAATAAGATTTTTGCAAGAGTGGGTCTTTCAAAAAAGCCCTCCGTCTTTTTGTGGCGATTTGTTGTATGTTTGTCGTCATTTTGCATCTTTTTCTGGTTTCTCTGTGTTTATTTTTGTGTCTTTGGGGCCATTTTGGGTCTCTTTATGTCTTTTTGTGGTTATTTTTTGCCTGTTTTTGCTCATTTTTTCCATTGGTAGTCATTTCACATCTTAGTTTTTGTTTTTCATCAGTTTGTGGTCGTTTTGCATCTCTCTGAGGTAATTCGTTGTCCATTTGTGGTCATGTTGCATCTATTTCTGGTTTCTCTGTGGTTGTATTTTGTCTAGTTTTGCAGCTTTTTTTGAATTAGTGATTATTTGGCATCTCTTTACATTCTTTTTTTTAATAGGTTTTTCAATGGTTTGTGGTCGTTTTGCGTCTCTGTGGTTGTCTTTTGTCTGGTGGTGGTAAATTTGCATCTATCTGTCAGCAACATTACTCAAAACAGACCAACAGATTTGCACGAAATTCTCAGGGAAGGTCACAAATGAAACAAGGACTAAGTGATTAGATTTTGGCAGTGATGCAGCTTATAGTCTGGATCCACGGCTTTGTTAAAGATTTCTGTATCACTGTGAGATCGCGGCACGGCGTCACTGTAACCATGACAACTGATAAGTGAACACTACATCAGCTGCCTGTTGACGATCACATGCAATCCTACTACAAATCCACCGCTGCTGACTTATCAGAAATGATACAACGAACATCTGATTAAATTGTGGAGGTGTTTCTGAGTCCCATCAATTCCCGCCACCTGCTACTTATTTAGGTCACGTGATTCCGTATTCATACATGAAATACACATGCAAAAGACACGTCTGTGCTCAGAGCAATGTCATTTTGTTTGTGGGTTCATCTATATTAATGGACACATTCTATAGTACCATGATTTCTGATCATCAATAATAATGAACAAATGCTGCATTTCTGACAATGCCATATGGAGGAATAAACTGCCTTGGAGGAGTACTGCACTCTCTGAGTGCTTTTCTTGCTAAAATAAGTAAAAAAAACACTGAATGAGAAGGTGTGTCCAAACTTTTGACGGCTAGTGTATATATATATATATACTACTTTATACTTATGTACTTCTACTTTATTCTCCACTGCTCACAGATTTTGTTTATAATGCAAAGTATAATATATACTTGTGTGTGTGTGTATATATATATATATATATATATATATATATATATATATATATATATATATATATATATATATATATATATATATATATATATATATATATACACACACAGAGGGGTAAAAAAGTATATTTATAAATATATATTTCAGTAATAATCAGACCAGACCAGATAATAGACCAGACAGAGCAAAAACTGGTCGCTCTGCCAGTAAAGGAGAAAACATGTTATTCCGTTTTAGGCACGGACAGCAGTGATGCGTTCAAAGTTCAGGAGGCGTAAACGGAACGTCTGAAAACTCCTGCTGAAGCTCGATTCTTCCAGCAGTTCACTGACAGCCGTAGCTACTTCTCATCAACATGTTTTCATATATTCTTTACACCGCTTTGGCGCTTTTGCCGTTATTGCTCTACTACTGGAGAAATCCTTACATTCTGAAGGACATAAATTACGCAATCGCTGCGATCAAAGTCGGAATCCGTCTTAACAAAAGCCGTAAAAACTTTGGCAGTATTTTGGATGATTTCTTGGACGCCGTGAAGAAACAGCCGCACAAGAAGTTCATAGTTTTCGAGGACACTTCTTACACTTACAGCCAGGCCGACAGGGAGAGCAACAAAGTGGCCAGGGCTCTGTCCGCGCATGTGCAGCTGAAGCAGGGGGACACTGCAGCTCTGTTCCTGGGAAACGAGCCCCTGTTTGTGTGGATGTGGCTGGGACTGGCCAAACTGGGATGCACGGCGTCTCTGCTCAACTGCAACATCCGATCCAAGTCTCTGCTGCACTGCTTCTCCTGCTGCGACGCCAAAGTCCTGATCGCTGGAGCAGGTGAGCTGGAGTTGTCCTGCATATGTTTGTGCATAGAATTTCATATTTTCTGCATGATTTTGCCTGTTTGCATGGAGTTGCATTAAGATTTTGCAGACCTGCAATCTTGCAAGTCAATAATTGTGTCTCACAAACCAGCATTCATTTGAAATCACCATTTAATTAACACCTATTCAGCACACAGGAGTCTTGTGCAGGAATGAAATGAACTTATTCTTTCACAATGTCTCATTAAATGTGTTTCCTACTTTCAATCTGTTCTCTGCTGTCAGTCGAGAAGAGATACCTCATTCATTCATTCATTCATTCATTCATTCATTCATTCAGTTTTACAGTAGTAGAAGCTCAGACATATTACAAGTAAGAAAAAATAATGCTAAAAAGTTAAGGTGCAAGAAAAAATGATTGTGCTGGTACAATTAAAAAAGAGCATGAAATGATGGAAGAAAAAAACTTTGGACAGCCCATATATTTGCATGTATATTGCATTAAGAATCACTCTTAGGTCATCAAGTACAAATTCTTTTAGTACAATTACAGTCATAATACTAAACAAATCCTTTAAAAAGCCATTCAAAACTTAACATTGATTTATTCCACAAAAATATGAAATTTTTGAGTATTGGGACATTTTGGTAGAATTTAGTTTTGTTGGTTTTTCTTGTAAACAATAAACAAAAATAACATAATTTGCGTTTGTTTGAGTCTGTCTAATGCAGCCACACCGTCTAAAACACAAAAAAGATTTTTCCACAGTTATTTCATGATAATATTAGAGATTGTGTAAAATTTTAACTTTTTAGTACAATGCATTGCATGAGTAAACCATCTTATCTTTTGCATCTGTGACTGAAAACATGTTCAAACTGTGTCAGAAAGACACTTCCTAAAGCACCTCATGCCTGGTTTGTCATTTATGTGACCTTGTTACTGATTGTCTGACCTGCAATAAACTCTCTGGCTCCATCACCTATGAATCACCACTACTTTTAACATTATAATCCTATTTTATTGCCACTGCATTGACCTCCACGAAGGCCTCACTGGCTCTGCTTTGCTTCTTTCTCCCAGACCTGCAAGGGGCCGTGGAGGAGGTGTTGCCCACCTTGAAGCAGCAGGGCATTCGGGTGTTCATCCTCAGCAACAAGTGTGACGTGGAGGGCATCGAAAGCTTCTCTGATAAAATCCAGCAGGCCTCAGACGAGCCAGTGTCGCCTCAAGCTGAGGGCCAACCTTACCCTTAAGAGCCCTGCACTGTACATCTACACCTCAGGAACTACAGGTAACCTGACAGGTGTACCTACAGGGCAACCAATAAGATATGAGCCCCGCTGAAATCAGGATTGGAGATATTTGGGGGAAGCTCTGCCATTTTTGCCTATGTGTTTCTATTTTTCTGTACATTTCCTGTCCTGGATCAGCTATAAATTAGCTTCTTTTTGATGTTATGAGCAGAGGTGAAAGTAAGCCGGAACGGTCCGGAACTGCGTACCGGCAAAAGATCTGGTGGCGGAAGGCAGTTTCGGGAAAAGATCTGCTGACGGTACGCCGCTCTTTCCACCGGTAACTATGGGTACGCCGGTGCGCCGCCCGGCCTGCCTGCTATCCATAGATAGCGACCAGAGTTCACTCAGCAGTACGTGAGTGCGCATGCGTGTCTACTTCCGTAACACAGCGATTGTTATGGCCAGTAGCAGCCAATAGCAAATAGGTGCGCTTGATTTATTGTACTGGGGGCGAACAATAAATTAACACCTGAAAATTCCACACGTTCTTGTGATTGGCTGAAAAACTTTCAACAGGATTTACAATGGTTAGCATCGATGGAATGGGGTGAAAGTAAGCCGGAACGGTCCGGAACTATTACTAATAGTTCCGGCAAGAATTTAAAACTACTTTCACCCCCTGGTTATTGAGTCATGCAAACAGATACCAGCATAATACCATAAACTTCTCTCACTTTTAACAGCTGAAGAAGTTGAAGAAGCTGAAGTTTTCTTAATCCTATTATCCTTAGCAATGAATAGATGCCTCATGAAGTGCTTTACAAATGCTGCGTTTGTCATTTCTGACCAGTAAAAGGTGACAAAGGCAAATGCAAAGATATGCGAAGCTCCCACCTTGTATATCTGACCTTGACCTATAATCTGAGTTTATATGTCTATCTTCGAGACCTTGAGCAACAGAAGTAGGACAATAAAACTATACTACTTCAGTTTCTAATGGCATTGTTATCTTTCAGGGCTTCCCAAAGCTGCTGTGGTCACCCATGAGAGAATGCTGATGGCGTGTTATCTCCAGTCGATGGCCAGTGTTCACTCAGACGATGTCATCTACATCTACCTGCCTCTGTACCACTCTGCTGGTTTCCTGATGGGTCTCTGTGGAGCCATAGAAAGAGGTAACACATGAAACACTGTCCGTAAATGAAACCACTCATCCACAGTTGTGCCCTACATCTTTATGACAACTCAGAGTTTATTAAAGGTTAAGCCAACAGGTATATGACCTCAAGTAACACGCAGTTTGGCTCTGATTTTTACTGTTTGTATTTCAAAGTCCTAAGTTCAGTTTACACCACCTGCTGAGCTCGAGACGGTGTGCCAGCTGAAATATGTGTCTCTTTATTTTTAGGCATCACTGTTGTTTTGAGACGTAAATTCTCTGCGTCCAACTTCTGGAGTGACTGTAGAAAGTACAACGTCACTGTTATTCATACATAGGAGAGATTATGGCTACCTCTGCAACATACAAAGGTAAACATCAGAAAGATGATACAAGTTAGTAGCATCTACAGCACCTTTTATGTTCAATTTGCATCATCATAAATGTCGACTTTACAACTATAACGTGTTGTTTTTGACACTTTGTCCTTCAGAAAGACAACGAGAAGGATCATAAAGTCCGGGTGGCTCTGGGGAACGGGATCAGGACCGACACGTGGGCCGACTTCCTGGAGCGATTTGGAGACATTCATATCTGTGAATGCTACGGAGCCACTGAAGGAAACATCGGCTTTGTCAACTATGTCGGCAAAGTCGGAGCTATTGGTCGAGAGAATTTCTTCCAAAAAGTAAGAAGAGGATGCATGCTGCTTGTTCCATTTTTTTTTCCTGCAAAGTAACATCTAACACCATTAACAAGGTATCGACCTAGGCCTGTTGACAGTACAAATAATCAGGAGGGTAGCTGCTTAGGACAAAAATTCCCTCAACCAAATTATCAAGTGGGCTGGTCGGTTAATTGGTAAGCCTCAACCCACCATGACAGCCTTGTACAGCACACAGCTGCAGCTTCAAGTCAGCACCATTCTAAAGACTGCTCACATCCCCTGAATGGGGAGTTCCAGCTCCTTCGTTCAGGCTGCCGGTTTGTGGTCCTAAGGGACGGACAAAACGCTATAGGTGCAGTTTTGTACCCTCTGCTATTTTAATGCTTAACTGCAAGTCCACCAGGTGAACACTCTTGTGCAGATTGTTTTCAGGTAGATCAGGATACGTTGGAGCAGTTTCCCTTTTCTTTTATTTCTGATTATGCTTTTTGTGTGATTTGTCTGGTCTGAATATTTGTTGGGGTGTTTGTTATTCACTTGTTGTTGGGTTAGCCAGGTTCCTTTTTGCACAACAATTTTACTATTTGGTACAATAAAGAAACCTTGAACCTGACCGATGTCAGTTATTGGTTTCTCAGAAAGGCTGACAACTGTTATTTGGAACAGAATATACATTAAATGTAACATTTTAACGGTGTGTGATAGCAGAGAACCTGTCATTCATAACTAGACTTCTTCAATAATAAGGTGACTATAACTGAATGTTGTGAAATAGAAACAGGAGTGGTTAAATTAGGATGCTGTCTCTGTTTACGTGGGATTGACTGAGATTGATCAGTTTGTCTTCTGCAGTTACATGTCCTCACTGGTTTGTCAATTTAATTGTCCACTAAGGTTCATCTGTTAAGCATTAATAATTATTGTTTTCCAGACAGTGTGTTAGCTGCTAGCCATTAGCATAGCGTTAGCTGCTGTGAGAATACCCGATTTCCTGGTTTGTGGGAACAGCTTGTATTTAGGTTCAGTTTTATGGTGGTCTGTTTGAGAGACATTTCTGAGACTACATGAGAGGGGGCCTGATGGAGCACGTTAATTCCTGAATAATTGGTCAACAAAAACAACATACTGATGATCTGAAAAATGCCAAATATCGGCCACAACAATTGATCAGGCAAATTCTTAAACTCCTCTTTCAGAGATTGTCTCATACGCTCTCATAAGATACGACACGGAGAAAGAGGAGCCGGTCAGAGACTCCAAAGGATTTTGTATTAAGGTCCCAACAGGTGAGCCCATCTCCTTCGCAATACCCCCCCTACCTCTTGACCCTGTAGACTGAAACATGTGTGGCCTGTTGCTTTCACTCGCAGGAGAGACTGGTTTGTTGGTGGGAAAGATTTCAAAGGCAGCTCCCTTCAGCGGCTACGCCAAGAACGAGCAGCAGACAGAGAAGAAGAAGCTGAAAAATGTGTTTGAGACGGGAGACCTTTACTTCAACAGCGGCGACCTCCTGAGGATAGATGATGAGGGATTTATCTACTTCCAAGACCGCATTGGAGACACTTTCAGGTCTGTGGATGAAGCCAGTTGAATGAATCTGATTGGATGAGTGAATAACGAAAAAGAGGAACTTCTAGTGCTAATGTTGGTTAGACAGCAGTGTTGAAGGTGGAGAGACTCACCTGGACACATCTTTGTGGGCGAATTAGAAAAGCTAGAAAAGCTACATTTGATTTTTAAAGTCATACAGTTGTTAAATAAGACATACAGATGGCTGACATATTAAAGGAAAAGCCAACATAAAGTGAATTAGCAAGGGGTTGGACCATTATGTGCCACTAGAACAACTTCAGTGCAACTAAATGTTAATTTGCAAGTTTCTGGACCTCTAATGGGGGGATGAAAAGCATTTATCCAAAAGATTTTCACTCGTTTGGTGGTTTGCTGATCAAATACATTCATCCAAAACCTCCCGTGGGTATTCATTTGAGTTGGAATATGGTAGCTGCAATGGCTATAGCTTTTGATTGACATCATTTTCACACTGATCAAACCCTTTAGTGACCCTTCATGCCCTGTGGGTGAAGGCGTTGTCATCCTGGAAGACATTATTCCCATAAGGACAGATTATTAATCATACTAGAAAGTTGCTGAGAATAACTGAGAACAAGAAAGCTGATTTTCTTGTCACCCATACTGAACTAAATTTAGGATGTGTGACAAAACACTGAAGTAAAATGTTTTAAGATCATGAAAGTCCTCAAATTTAAGTCGCACGATTTGAGATTCCAGCTGTCAGTATTTTATTTTTTTGTACTTGATATTATTCATCACTTATTTAGACTAACTCAACTTGACCTTGCATGTGTCAGAGTTATAACAAACTGTACCCAAGAGCAAACACTGTAACCGGCTTATGCAACATGCTGTCTCTGTTCTAATACAGATGGAAAGGAGAAAACGTTGCAACCACAGAGGTGTCGGATCATTTGCTCACTGTGGACTTCATTGAGGAGGCGAATGTCTACGGGGTGAAAGTGCCAGGTAATAATTTAAGATTTAATTCTAGTAAAGATGTGTGTCTCTCACATAATAATGATGAAAGCCTGCATCTGACCACTGTGTCTGTTTTAAGGACCTCTTGGACTTTTCACATGCCCATTAATCATTTATCATTCACACATGCCGACCTATACAGAATGTCTGCAAATTCTACGTATTTTTCCTCACTTAAAGTGCTCCTTGATGTGCATGTGTTATAAAAATATCAACATATGCAAGGCAAGACAAATTTATTTGTATAGCACAATTCACACACAAGGCAATTCAAGATGCTTTACAATGGCAAAGAAATACATTCAGAAAGAAACCCTAACCCTAAATTTATCTTAGTCTAAGACCATTCAGTGCTTTGTAGACCAAGAATCAGATTTTGGAGCTGGAGAAACCTTTGACACATCCACTCCTTGTTAGCAAGTAAAGGACTGTAGTCATGTGATAATATTAAAATATAAAGTTGTGTGTCATCTGCATAAGTGTGGTAAGCGATGTTGTGATGTCGTATTATCTGAGCAAGGGGCAACGTGTGTTAATATTTAGAAGAGCCAAATTCAGAAGCATAACTTTGGTCAGTCAGTGTCATTTGTGGCAGATTCTCCCGACGTTATATATTCTTCTGGTGCAATTTCACTTTAAAATGCTCTTTTTCATCAAACACAGATGCTGCTTCTTCATACACAGACAATGCAGTGTGCTTAAATATTAGACTTTTTATCGCTTTTTTCATTGGATAAATTGTTAAAGTCCAATAAATTTTGCTCCCATTTATAGATTTTGCAACACACGTGGGTGTTAACATGTGTGATCATTGTAATCATGAGTAAATACAGTATATGACATGAAAATTAAGACAATCTTAGAGAAAATGATGCACTTGTGTGTATTCCTGTCTTTATACCTTCAAATAAAGCTGTTGAAATTTTACTTTGACCACACTTGATTAGGCCACGAGGGAAGAATTGGGATGGCAGCGCTGAAGCTGAAAGAAAACATGGACTTTGACGGCAAGACTGCCTACCAGCATGTCAAAAGCTACCTACCCAGCTACGCAAGACCTCGTTTCATTCGCATACAGGTGAATGCAACAACACAAAAAAAGAGAAAGCTTTGTCTGAAAATGTCTTCGGGTCCGTTAAATGACCATTTATTGTGCTCTGGCAGGATGACCTGGTGGTGACCGGAACGTTTAAGCAGATGAAGGTGAAGCTGGCGGAGGAAGGATTTAACCCCTCTGTCATCAAAGATCCGTTATACTTCCTGGAGGACAATAAGGGCTACGTACCCATGACTCAGGAGACTTTCAATTCCATTTCAGAGGGAACACTCAGGCTCTGAGAGAGTTCAGTGTTTATTATTGGATCGTCAAGCTCGAATAGTGCATTTAATTTTAGATGATACAAGAAGCCCAGTAATGATGAACGACCTGTAGATTATAGCATTTATATACACGGCACATTTCATAGCTTCTGTGGGGTACATTCATTTCAAGGGATGTTATTTAGTTTGAAATACTTTTTTAAAAAGATAATTGCATTAAAAACATGATTGAAACTGGCAATTTTCAATTGGAGAGACCGGATCACTGTGTGGGTGTGAAATGCTGCTTTCAGGGTCTCTACAGGAGCGTCGGTGCAGAAGCAGTTTCCAGTGGAGTAGGAGGAGGAGCTGCATTAGCTACAGGAGAAGAAGACATACAGTTTATTCTCCTGCAGGTGGAGGACAAGTGTTTCTGAGTTCCCTGTGACACCTTCAGAGGACAGCAGAGCTGGTGCCGACCACACTGCACCCACTGGTTGCAGAAACTGGGCACACTGTAGAACTTCGTCAGCTTCTTCAGAACCTGTTTGCCCAGAAGATTCGAAGGCATCTCTGTAATCTTAAACATAGGCCCAGGTCCTGCGGTTGACGGCATGGGGAGACCACCTGCAGCATCTTTGAGGTTAGGCCTTGTTTCAAAGTCAGACAGCGGGCCGATGTAGCTGTAAGGCAGAGGCTCGCTGTTGCAGCTAAGAGAGCGCATCGGCCTCCTGGATCGATTCCAGGCCTTGTCAATCCACAGCTCCACTTGAGCTTTGTCCAATCGGGCAGCAGCGTCCTCTTTCTCATCGGACCTGGTGTCTGCGTCAGGGTTTTGGTTCTCTTCGGCTCCTATCGCTTCATCTTCCCCTGACTTAGGCTGGTCAGGGTTATTCGGAGCCTGCGTCTCAGCTAGAAGAGCAGAAGCTGTTTTGGAGATGATGTTCCAGTCCTTGAGGATGTCCTCTGCACTGGTGAACTGAGATGTCACCGTGAACCGGATGATGCGTTTGGTGTGAATGTCGGCGGGGATGAGGTACATGGTGCCGGACCGGGTCAGTCTCCTCAGCAGCTCCTGGGTCAAAGCATTTCCAGCCTAGAATAAGAAAATTAAATTGAATATTAACCTTCCTGTTGTCTTCATTTGTGGACACCAAAAATTATTGTTTCCTTGTCGGAAAAAATCCAAAAATTCAGCAAACAAATTCGCCAAATTTCTGAAAATTTCCAAAACCTAAAAGTTTTAGGAAAAAAAAATCCCCCAAATTTGCCAAGAAATTTCTTGTAAATAGTTTCAAAAAAATAGTCAAAATCTTCCAAAAAAAATCCTAAAAATATCTAAAATGATTACATATTTATCAGTAACACCTCTAGTATTTTCTTTAAGAACATTCAGAAAAAAATCAACCAAAATCCAGCGCAATTCGCTGGATTTTGGTTGATTTTTTTCTGAATGTTCTTAAAGAAACATTTTGTTTAACATTTCTTTTCTTCCCCACCAAAAAATGTTAAAAAATTTCCCCAAAATGTTGAAAGCTAGTTAAGTTTCCACTGTGAAAATATATTTTTTCAATTCAACACGAGGGTTAATAAGTGTTGAAGAACCAAAAAGTAAAAATTTCCAATGAACTCAGGCCAAAATTTCAACTCTGCAACTCTGACATTTCTAACGTTCAGTCATGCTGCTCTGCCGTTCACCTCGGCTTCATAAAACCTGTTATTGAGGTAACTCACCTTTGAACAAGGTGTGCTTGAGATATATATCTCTGTAATGATTAGCCAGTGAAATATGAGTTGCTGAACAAAGATAAAACAATCATTCTGCACAACCATTTTATAGTTCACTGTGTAGTTCAGATTCTTGCTGCCTACTTTCAGACAGAAGACCACCAGGCCGAGGTGCCTCTCAGCAGGAACCTCAAAATTTGGGTCACTTTTAATGTGAGACTCCAAGAACTTTGCCATTTCAATCCCCTAAAAACAAACAAACAAAAATCAGAACCGGCATTTAGTTCTGCATTGAATTGCAAGGAGACCAACTAAATCCCACTCACATGTCTGATGTGAGCCTGGAGGTTTTTCAGCCCAAAGGAGCGCATGACGAACCAGAGCTTTAGGGAACGGAAACGTCGGCTGAGGGGAATTTGCCAGTGCTGAGCGGCAGAAACAGTTAATGGTTAATGGAAGAAACGAGCCACTGGGTCAGTTAAACCTCTGATTTAGAGAAAAACATGATGATAGGATACCATAAAATCAGTGGCAGCCTGGGAGTTTTCATGTCTGAGATAAACAGGATCAACGCTGAAGGTCTGCTGGAGCTTATATTTATCTTTTACCCTGAGAAAACACAAACCACAGTGTTCTTAATAAGGATCCCCATACTAACAGATTATATTTTCAATTCTAGATCTGTTTTCATAGGTAATGTTGCAGAAGAAGTGAGAAAAGTTTTTAATTCCCCGACTTACCAGAACGCTGTGCAGTCAAAGTGGACCATCATCCACTTTGAAGGGTTAAAAACAAAAGAATCTGCAAATTCGATGCCCTGCAGGGACCAGCGGAGCTCCGGACAGAAGTAGGCTGAACCGGCGTACGCAGCATCGACATGCAGCCAGAGTCCTTCTTCTTCACCTGCACAAAGTTTTCAGTTTAAGCTGCAGTCATTCTAACTTCTCCTAATGTGTATCAGTGGAACAGCAGAATGTCTGATTTTACAAAAAGTGTTTTAAAAAATGACATATTTGGAAGTAAAATGTGAAAACACACAGACTGGTCCGAGTTCAGACAGCTTGTCAAAGGCACAAACTCCTGTAGTTCCCAGAGTCGAACAGAGCTGAAAAAGAGGCAAAATCCGAGATGAGATGTGAATTTTACTGTCTGTATTTTTCTGAGTATTTTCAGCGTTTTTAAACCAAAATTTTCTTTCTGTCATAAGTCTTTCCTTATATATTTGCTGTTGCAATCATACACGAGCAGTTTTTCACATTTCTGTCCATTTACATACTGATGCACAAAGTTCTACTACATTTTAACGTTTTTCTACCATCTTTGTTTTTTGGAAAACATTTGATATTTTTTCATTTGAGTGGTTTAGGTGGGGAATATATATTTGAAATGTGGGTCCCAGCAAGACACAGCTTTTATTTAAAAAGTCAAAAAATGTTAACAATACGCCGATTTATTAATAGGCCATATATGCTGTATTTTTTTTAGGTTAGAGGGTGTTTTTTGTAAAATAACAGGAAGTTATGCCCATATAAAGACAGCAATAGCAGAAAGTTAACATACATGGAATTAAAATACTCAAAATACAAAATAGAGATACAGTATTTAAGTAAATGCTCGAAGTTATTGACTACAGCTGGCTATTTAAATGGTAAAGTTGCAATCAAGAACAGCTTTGAAGGTCAGCTGCAGCCAGAAATTTGCAAAAAAGAAAAAAACATTTGAATTTGAATCTCCTGCACTGAAAAGAACACCATTCGGCAGCTGAACTTCACATCTCGGATACTAATCCTACTTGAACGCACCGTCGAGATATTACTGCATGCATTTGTTTTCTCAAGGTTGTAACATAACTTTGGAAAAAAAAAAGAAGTTAATGATTGTTCCTGATAAGTTACAGCACTCTGTGTTCCTTGACAGATACTAATAGTATCTCATGGCTTTAGAAATATTTGGCAGTGCTGAGGAACAAACTATTGAGTAAACATAAATCTCAGCTGAAACATGATAAACAGGGCACCCAGATACACCCATGAACAGAGGCTATATCCTTGTTTCAATTCCAGCTCACGGCCCTTTGCTGCAGGTCTTCCCCCCATTCTTCTCCATACTTTCCTGTCTTACTCTCTACTAACCTGTCAAACAAAAGCCAAAAAAAGGCCAAAAAATAACTTAAAAACCATTGTTATGATCACAAGATTGTGCGCAGAATCACGCCGTTGTCTTGTGCTGTCTGCTCATCGTTCAGCGTAGACTACGTACCATGAAAGGGACCAGTCCTCTCCTCCTGTCCTCCTGTATGGCTTCTTTCAAAGTGTCTCCTCTCAGAGACAACTGCTCATCAGTGGGCAGAAACCGAATCTTCACCAGAGAGATCAGACCTGCCTTCTCCACTGAGGAATGGGCCTATAAGAGCACATTACATCAGCTTCTCAGCTTATTTCATCAGCTTGATTGGAATTGAAATTAGCATGATGCTAAATCTGGTGCAGCCATCTTTTTAATGTAACTGCACGCTGTCCTTTTTTAAATAAACTAAACAAGAAGTGACAGCACCAACCTGATCTGAAGCATAGGCCACCAGTCTGGAATTGAGGACTGAATCGTCCACGTCCTGCTCGAGTTCAGTCCTCAGCTGCAGGATTTTGTCTTTCCTGGCTGCCAGCAGAGCAACTAGTGTGCTCTCGCTGACTGTGCTCTGACAGATGAAGCAGGCAGAAGAAGACATAATGAGCTCCAGTCAAAACAGAGACTACTGCTGGGCTAAGGTTGAATACAAACCTGCAGTATTCCTCCACCTCTGCTGTCAAGATGGTGATGCAGGAAGAAGGAGGGCAGCCCCAGAGCTTTACACAACCAGTCCATCACGTTCATTTCCAGTTCTGTACAAGCCGGGCTGGAGGCCTGTTGACAGTACAAATAATCAGGAGGGTAGCTGCTGTTTTTAGGTGATATTATGGAAAAGTTCCTTCCCTGTCAGTCCTGCCATCCTCAGCAGTATTCATTAGAAGTTTTAACGGAGAGTCTCCTTCTAGTGAAAGACAGGACGAGTCTGAACTTTTTTGAATCTGTTCTAAAATCACTGGAGTGAAGCAAAGAGGCCTGAATTCTTTCTGCAGCCAACAAAACCTTAAGAAAGCAGCAAGTATTCAGGCTTTTCCTCAACTTCTTCTGCTGTTCATCTTTTAAATACGTTATAAGCAGCAATGCAAACATTAAATTGTATTTATCATGTGTATGTAGATGTAACTGTATGCATAATGTGTGGGTGTGTATAATATAAAATGATAATGTTTTTATGTTCATTATGATCCTTTCTTTACAAATTCCACAATTATTTATTAAGGAAACAATCATTTATTAATAAAAATGACTGGATATCACTAAAATGTCAACTAAATAACTGTCTCAATTTATTAACAACCACCTTCTAATGAGCTAAACAATAATAAAATGAGCTTATTCAGAAGTAGTTTTGATTGTGTTCTTTTTATTAAGTTGAGATAATCATGGCAGATATTTCTTTTTGGCAATACGTCAGATTTTATGTAAAAAAATAGCAAATTGTATCTGTGTCTGAGAAATAATTTTCAACTAAGTTCCCCATTACAAAAACACCTCTCAAGGAAGTGTGTTAATTCCAGATCACATGACCTGCTCCACATGATGTCATTTCCTCCTGAAGCAAAGACTGGCCAGACTCCAAGGCTTTCTGAGTTATTTAACATAAAGTAGTCAACAGGTTTACTACAATATCTTTACAAATAACTCAGTTGTGTATATAATATTTAGAAGAACCTGTCTGTAAAAATGCCATGTGGTGTTTGGTTATAGGCGGCCATGTTGATTTTAGGCCTGAAAACAGCAAAAATGTCAACTTTGATACAAAAGGTCCCGCAATTATAAACTGACCTAGCTGCTTTAAATGAATTGCCCAAAGTGTGATTAATACATATGAATTTAAACTGGAAAAAGAATTTGATATTGAATCTGAAGTTGAATTTGACTTGACAGAAAGCTGTGGTCTGCGTTGCCCTCTTACCCAGGTGAACCCCACACAGTTAATAGCGTCGGCCAGCATGTCTCCAAGCATCGAGGGCCATGAAGTCAGACTGGGGTAGTAGGCGTGCATGTGAGGACTCTGCCAGTGAACCACCTGCACAAAAAGATGAGAAAACACATCTATGAACTTGCATTTCATTTTGATTTCAGTGAATTCCAGCAAGGCAACTGAATTTAAAGCAGAATTTGCTGTAGTGGTAGCAGCTTACTCCCGGCATGATGACTTTCTCGATGTCGTTGAAGATGTTCTCCCAGTCCTCCGGCTCTGTAGGCGCAGCGTCTGGAAGAAGCTCCTTCATGTAGCCTGGCTTCACATCTGGAATGACCCTCCTCTCCCTGATGGAGCTCAGATACTGTGTGATGTAGTCAACCATCTCCTTACCTAAGCAGTGATGGACACAGTAATAGAGACATGCAGTGCAGTGAAGTACAACATTAACAGAGTCAGGCTGGGTGAGAATAGTGAAGTGGATCCTATGATTACCTCTGCGATTGTACTCCTCAGCCTGCATTTTTGAAGATGAGACCTCTTCAGGTTGGTTTGTTGTGTAACAGGTGGCTGCACTGATGCTTCGTGTGTTCAGCAGCAGCGATCACAAAACTATATAGACCCCGTAATTTAGAGCACGCCCTGAATTAGTGACGCATTTGAATCGCCAAACAAATGTCTCCCATGTGTTCTTTCCATCACACATCCACTCCACATTTGCACTAAATGTTTACCCTCCTCTCGTGGTGATAAACTATTTAGGGGTGATTTTATATTTTCTGCAGTACATCCTACGAAATTTGTATATTTGCAGTTAGAAGAGTTTTATTTGAACAGAAACTGACCATTGCTGATGATTTACAGGTGTGTTTCCATTTATTTACATTTTTGAATTGCATTTTTATTCAAGTGTTGTCATGTCATTGTTTCTAAAATTTTGATATTAAGACAGAGTGCAATCAATGAGCAAACTTAGAACAAATTACAGATCCAAAAACACATTTCCTTTTTATTTTAGTTCAGTATTTTCTACAAAAAATTTGAACGATATATAAGTTAATAAAAACAAAGCACAGATGATTTGTTTGAAGGGTTATTATCACTGGATGTACATCAATAGCTAATAGAAAAGTTACATTTATGATGCTAAACTACAAGAACTGTCCTTTTTTTATTTTCAGTTGGTAAACCATGAATTAACAGGAAATTATGTTTTTAGAAACAGGACAAAGTTTCAGCACATTTTCTACTATTTTCTGTTTTTTCGAACATTTTAAGTTTTCATATTGTACATTTAACATTAAATAGAAAAAAAAATCAAAACAAGCTATTTTACTATAGATACAAAGATACAAAATTCCAAATGCCAATGTCGTTTATTTTGAATTAGAGATTCAGCATTAAATAGCAGAATTATTTTTTTAAAAATGTATTTATATTTTTATATCGTTCTTTCTTAAATGGATTAAATTTAATACATGAGTAATCTAATGATGTGATGGATGATAGTATAACAGGTGCAGTGGACATTTTTCTGTATTGTGTTCTTTTACCTTTATTTTGGGCGCATTTTCAAAGAATGTGAATCCTTCTACCACTGCTTGTTTCCAGTCTTTATGCTAAGCTAAGCTAACTTGCTGACCTAAATGATACAGTTTGCATTCTCCGTTTTCCCCTCATCACATCTTGTCTACATGCACTGGACGATGTCTCTTCACAAACCACTCAGAAGGTAAAATTCAGGACCATTAGGCAGAAAACATGAACAATGAATGAACACACAGTAAAAGGTAATAGGATCATGAGGGTCGAAGCCGTCTATGTCACGGCTTATCGCTGCCTTTTAAACTCTGACAAAAAGCTGGAGCAGCACCTGGACTGTTCACACACTGCACTGTTTGCTGAGCTTTGTGCTCGACATGTGATAGCTTTCATGTGGCTCTTTGGGGAAACTAATAGCTGGATGCAAATCAAACCCCCATTCAAACACAGCAAGCAAACATTAGTGTTGTATTAGAGAGACTGTGATGAGAGGAAACTGATTCTCTGAAATGAGTTTATGTTCATCATGCATCTGGTGTTTATAGAAGCCAATTCTTTATTATGAAAATACAGATTTAATAAACTTAGATCTTATTTCTAGAATGTTTATTTAAAAGACAGAGTCCACACTTTTGTTTTCGTCATACTTTTTTGCACGATTTACTGTTCTTGATTGTACAGATTTTCCCTGTTTGGTGAAATTACAGATAACAACAAATAAAATCTCAGAGAAAAAAATATTCATTTACACATTAACTGTAAAAACACAATGATACAAAACTGTAAATAATGTTCAAATCTAAACTCTGTGTTTTTACAAATTTTAATTTGTTCTCTTCCAGTGTTCGACTATAAAATGACGCTATTTTTGCTATATTTAAATCAGAAAAAATGTGATATTTTACAGATGTTTATCATTATTTTAGAAAAAGATTTGATTTATTAAAGACTGAAAATATTTTAAATAATTTTCAAACTGTTATTTTACAGATTTTCCTATTTTTTATACACAAGTGATTAAATAAAGTATTATTTAATGGTTAACTGCAAGAAAAAAAATATTATTAAAATTTTCTTTTAATAATATTGTTATTGTATTATTATTGCTAAACTATATTTTTTCCTTCTGGCAGTTATTTTTTTAATCTATAAGGATAGATAGATAGATAGATAGATAGATAGATAGATAGATAGATAGATAGATAGATAGATAGATAGATAGATAGATAGATAGATAGATAGATAGATAGATAGATAGATAGAATTTGTTTATTTATTGCTACCCATCCATCAGCTTTAGTGCAACTCATGCTGTATGGTCGATATGACAGATACATTTTCCAGACCGCTGTATAGGTTAAGCTCAAGTTTGCTTTTAAACTAAACAAACAAGTTCCTTAAATCTGTGCATTGACTGAGACTCTGATCCAGCTGAAGGCAGGACACCCGGCACCATGCAGCGACTAATGCTGTGTGTCGCATAATGAACAGAAATAAGTGTTGTGTGACATGGAGCTCAGCACACTGTGACTATTGTGCTCCTGGTGTGTCTGAGCCTGATGAAAGCAGGTCTAACTATAATTGTGCAATTGAAGCTCGATCGCTTCCTTGTGACATCAAAGTCAAAGTGCTTCATGTTGGGTCTCATTCTGTTGCTTTGATTCAAATAAGCAGAGAATATCGTTGTGACTTCAGCCTTTCACAAAGGAGACCGTGGGCTTGATCATTCAAGCCAGAAGTCAAAAGCAATGGACACTTGGTTTGACATAAACAGGGGTTGAAAAGACGAGTGATTCATGATGTGACTGTCTGTGAATAAAGGTGAAAAAAGAGAAAGAGGAACGAAAAGTAGGTTTAAAAATGTTCCTTTATAGTGGCAGCAATTGTGGCCATTCATTAACATACATTAAGGAAAATATAATGCAGGATATGAACTCATTTATTAGGAGTATCTATATTTTTGTTCTTTTTTTCCATTTTAAATTCCAAACTTGTAGCTAAATGGTTCATTTTTGAGTGCAGTGAAAAAGTAGAACTTGCCCTTAAGCAAGGCCCTTAGCTGCTCCAGTTACACCACTGAATGGCCAGCAGATCATCAGACTGGTCATACTGGGCAGCTCCCTGGTGTGTGCATGAGTGTTTTACTGTGGACTTCTATTTCAGTCCCATTGTTGTTGTATAAATGCAACAAGAGAGCTCTCCATACAGGCATTCGTGCAAAGCTAAGCTCCTTAATGAGGATACATTTTACAGGGAACATCAAATTTTATTGGTTATGTGTGGACAAAACAGTTTGATTGCACAGTCAAACAATAACGTACAGCTGATTGTGAAACATTTATGATACATTCACTGCAACTACAGTCATAACCACAGCGTTACAAAGGTTGTGCAATGTGTCATTTTGATTTCTAGTCCACAGATCTGACTCTTAGTTTATATACAACCTTCATCTTTTTTTTATTTGATAAAGCGCTGATATCGAAAATAAACAAATGTCATTTTATCGCACTGTGTCTGACAAAAATATGAGATTAGTTGACCTTAAAACTGACTGGTGAATATATCTGAACAAGTGCTCACTAGAATCATCTTATACTGTTCTTTAAAGTTAGAGGCTCAAAATTCCTGACAAAAATATTCCATTTTATCTTCAATCTGGCATATAAAGATTTAACAATGCTAAGCCAACATGAATGTTACACAACAACTTGTTAACATACAGCTTTGGACTCTCCTACCGACAATTGTGTATGAAAGGCTGTGGTACTGATTCCAATGTAGACGACATCTGGCTTTATGTGTGAAACCTTTTATTTTAATTTTCTTCATTTAAATTCAGACAAAATGGAGTGTATTGTATTTGGCCCTAAACACCTCAGAAACGTAGTTGCTCTGAAGGGCATTGCCTTGACCTTCAGCACAACATGAGTTGTTTTTATCCTTTATATAGTCATTAATTCTTACTTAAAACAAATCTGAAATCCTTCTAGTAGTTTCAAAACATTGTCAACGTCAGGAACATCCTGACTCAGAGTGATGCTGAAAAAGTAGTCAATGCATTTCTTACTTGTAATTAAATTAAATTAAATTAAATTAAATTAAATTAAATTAAATTAAATTAAATTAAATTAAATTAAATTAAATTAAATATAGAAGAGCAAGCGGTCTGAGAAGCAGAAAATGACCACCGGAAGATGGCAGTAAGACAACATCCGGAATGACAGCCGCAGCAAAACAGACAGGTGAAGAAGAAGGTGGGGGGCGGAAGAAGAGGAAGCGGAACAAGAAATCAGGAATCAGCTGTCAAAAAAAGTAGCTAAAGTGGAAGCAGCGGATTAGAAAGAGGTATTTTTTTCTATTACATCTGTCTTATCTAACAATCTGATGCTATATATGAGTCAGCATTATCTCTGGCGGACATTTCTTCCCTGTTGAATGTGATTAAAGCCCTGAGTGCCGGTTCCGTTGGTAACAGTTGACGGTAGCTAACGTGAAGCGTAACTGCGTGTGCTAACCAACGTAGCTAGCAGGCTAACTAGGAAGATAACAAATCTAAGTTAACGTTTAATTGGCTAAACTACATTGATATCAAGCCAGTGGGCGGTTTTATGCTCCAAGTCGATCGGTTTAACTGTCCGTTAACCGGCTAACGTTAGCAGGAAAAGTATTTGATGTTGTTGTTGTCGTCGGTGTTGACATGTCCTGCGCCAGCTAACCACAGCAACACGCTAACTGCTGTGAGAGCAACACGGTGTCGTAGCTAAAAGTCACTTATCCTGCATGTCATGTCATGTTTTTAGATTAGAATAGAGAAGAATGCGTTAATTGTCATTATACACACACAGCATACAACGAAATTAATGACTACTCTTGTGTATATTGCACTGTTGACAAGTGAAAAACAAACAAACATTGAAAACGACTATCATGTGTTCAGTTCCCGTATTGCACTTAAAACGTGATGGTGAATCTGGAGGTGCGGGCCTGGGTGGTTCTGTATTTTTTTTCCTGAGAGCAGCAGTGAAAGCAGGCTGTGTCCTGGGTGTGAACTATCAGAAGTGATGCTTCTGCCCCTGCGCAGACATCTGCTGTTATAGGTGACAGAGAGGACAGCTGTGCTCTTATGAAGCTCTGTGCTGACTTCTTGACTCTTTCCAGAGCCTTCTTGTCAGCCTTAGAGCTGCTCGTGTGCCACACTAATATGTTGTGGGTGAGGGTGCTTTCTGCAGAACATCTGTAGAAGGACAACAGCAGTTCCTGGGACGGATTGACCTTCCTCAATGATCTTAAAAAAGTACAGACGCTGCTGTGTTTTCTTCACAAGGGCACTGGCGTTAGTGCCCATCTAAGTTCCCAGGAATATAAAGTCACTGACCCAGTCACTGACCACTGGTTGGTGAGGTTCAGGACCTCCTCTCTGTAGGCCGTCTCATCATTGTTGTGAGTCAGCCCCACCACAGTAGTGTCATCCACAAATCTTACAAAGATGTCATTGCTGTGAATTGGTGTACAGTCATGGATGTATAGGGAGCACACAGCCCCGAGGGACCCAAGTGCTCGCTATCAGAACTGAGGAGTTAGCTTAGCATATCATTATTCTGGCAGTTTTTAGATCCTACATGAAGTGTTTTGTCGCAGAAACGTAACATTGAGAGCTGAAACAGTTAACGATTTTAATTATACCAGGAATGTGTGTTTTAATGTCATATAAGCAACATTTGTTTACTTGCTTTTGCTACCACACAATTTTTTTCCAGAGATGTCCAGTGCTTGTGTACAGCACTGACTGGTCGCCTGCCTGAGAGCTCTGATTGAAAAACATCCGCCAAGATGCCTGCAGTGTCCACCGGAGTCAAAGAGCTGTATCTGTCCACATCTCTGGGCGAACTCAACAAAAAAGCTGAAATTAAGCCGGACAAGACGAGCACCAGAAAGTAATTTACGTTTACTATTGTCCTTCCAGTTGGTATCACACAGTAGGGTTTAATGATTAATCAAAACCTTATCGAAATGGTACGGTGGTACAATATCCAACAACAACAAATCTGCATTATAAATGAAGCGTTTGCAAATCAGATTTCCCAGATGTCAGAGAACATGAATGTTTGGTGCCAATTGCTGCAAAAATCGAATTCACTCATCATTTTTGATATGTTACTTTCAATAGAAAAGAGAGGAAAGTGAGCTTTCCCGTTAAAGTCGTCTCACACATCACAAAATCTGTCAAACTAATCACAGTATCACTTTTTTCATATTGTGTGTCCCTTGTATGCAATATTCATGTGACACAAGTGGGTTGTTTAATCAGAAACAATGCAAGGAACATTCACATTACAAACAAGATGTACATTTCTCTCCTTTTGTAGCATCACAGAAAGAGGGGAGTGTGAGATGAGGAGATCAGATCTCAACCCAGGATATTTTAATCAATTCAGTTCATTGTCATCGAGACACAAAAACATGAGGGAATAAAATTTGTACCCAGGTCCATGAGTGAGGGAGCATGCTAGTTTCCCATCATAATGAGAGGTTGTTTTTTTTTCTCTCTGCTGTGTTGCAGCTATGTTCAGAGTGCCTGCAAAATCTTCAAGGCGGCAGAGGAGTGCCGTCTGGACAGAGATGAGGAGAAAGCTTATGTGCTGTACATGAAGTATTTAACAGTATATGACATCATCAAGAAGCGGCCCGACTTCAAGCAGCAGCCGGTATAGTTCGTTCTAGTACTGTGCCCTGTTTTCATGTGTTTTTATTGTTTAAGTTAAGATGTAGTGTGTTTCATGTGAATGCTTATTGGCTTGTCGAAATGCAGCAAGTTAGGTATTTATGAATAACACTTTTCTTTTCCAATGTACATAGGAGTATTACATGACCATGCTTGGGCCAAACAGCTTTAAGAAAGCCATTGAGGAAGCCGAGAAGCTGTCTGAAAGCCTTAAACTCAGGTTAGAGGCTGCTGTTGTCTTAGCTATTACACACAGTCTTAATATATAAGTTGCAAAAGAGGACATCAGAACATGCGAGTAAGCAATTTTCTTTAAGTTTTACTAAGCTTGTCTTTATATTTCCAACAGGTATGAGGAAGTTGAGGTTCGGAAAAAACTCGAGGAGAAGGAGAGACAAGAGGAGAAGAAGAGGAGGGAGGAAATGACAGAGAAAGATGGTGGTCGGGGCTCTCCAAAAGCTTCCTCTGCCAACAAGAAGGACAGCAAAAAGGTAGAGATGTCAATTAATAAATATACTCCAGTGGTATCCATTTTAAGACATATTTATTTCAGTGTCTGTTTACGTACTGTTTGAAATTTGTGTGGGTGGCTGAATTGAATCCAAGCCAGGTACAGTGATTGGCATGCTAAACTGAGATTTAAATAATATTCCAAGGATATTTAATAAGTTATGCAGCAAGAATTCAAGGCCATCAATGCCACGATAAACCTGACGTGTAGTTGAGTGTAATAGTTAAGTTTTGCAAACAGATCTTGAGGTTACAGTTATTGAGTGAACCTAGTAAAACATTTACTACATATTTGCATGCCATTTTTAAAAAGAGGAGCTAAAAATTTAATCTGATCCAAGCCTTCAAAAGCTTCTCTTTTCTCTGCCCTAAAGCTGCAGTCAATTCCAGCCATTTTCAGTACAAAAAATCGCTAATATTCTATCTGTAAATAAAAAATATGACGAGAAATACAGGGAATATTGGACGGGCATCGCGAGGTGCATTTCCTTGAAAACGACCGATTCGTGGATTCTATACCGACTTCAAGACATGTTTTGGACAAAATATTTTACTGGCTTGTTTCGTCTGGATGTCCAAGGTTGGATTATGGCCGTTTTTTGTGGAATATTTTCATCTGTGTGTAATAATGAACCCGGAAATGTGAGTCGCGCTGTGTACATTGAAGCCGTGTATAGAGAACGGATGGATGAATATTCGTTTTTGTCGGACAAATGTGTTTGTATTACCCGCTGTGGTAATCACATCTGAAAGTGGTTTATACCGGCGGATTCATGAGAATCTAAGCTTTCCATCGGCGTATAGTGTTTATATAATCGCGTTTGCAGCCTTCGGACATTCTTTAAATTCCTATGCAAATTAGTAAGTGTGCGGGACACTGAAGTTTAACGGGTTAACATAATATGCATTGGAATAAAAATAATTGTGGATTTTATTTGAATTCAACTCACAAAATTTTCAATCTTTAGTCTGTAGTCAATATCTTACCAGCAATAACACTGTGTGCCTAATTAACAAATATGTGAACAGCAGAGTTATAAATAATGACCTTTTTACATTTTTATATGTAGTGAATTATTTTGTGACGAACGAATACGCTCAGATTAAAACTGAATTTAGGAGATGAACCTTTCTGTCTCTGTGTGTCAGGTAAAAGGAGAGCAGAATGAACTGAAGAATGTAATTTCTAAAGGTAAGCTGAATATCACTGAAGAGATCTGATATGCCTGTTGAATTCTGTCGGAGCTGCTGTTATGTTTTGTCCCATCTAGTCTTTCTTTCTTTTTTTTAGATCGATAGTATCAACATTTTTTTATTCGTTATGTTGATTTAATAATGGACTGTCTGTCTGATAGCTGCGCTGCCTGCGGGTGGGATCACAGCCGAGAAACTTTTCCACATGATGAAGGACCAGACAATCACCATAATTGTCATGGATGCCCGCAGCCACAGCGACTATGAGGAGTCTCACATTCAGGTTCCAGCCCAGACGTGCGTCAGCGTGCCTGAGGAGGCCGTTAGCCCCGGGTGAGAGATTATTTGCTAAAACACTGCATGTGTAATTTGGTTTTGGATTCTTTTGTTAACGTGTTGTAGTGTTTCCTCTGTTTGTTTTATTAACTGTTGAACTCATCCCAAAGTCTGACCTCCTGACCTTTCACGTCATGACTTTTCAGAATCACTGTGAATCAGATCGAGGCAAAGCTGCCGGACACGTCCAAAGAGCATTGGAGGCGGCGAGGACTTGTGGATTATATCATCCTGCTGGACTGGTTCAGTTCTGTCGCTGACCTTAAATTGGGAACCGTCTTGCAGAGCCTCAAAGACGCCCTCTTTAAGGTAAATGTTGTGCTCCAATTTATATGTAAATCATGACAGCAGAATTTTCTTTTGAAATACGACGATGTGTTTACAAACTCCACAGTGGGACAGCATCACCATCCTGCGTAGTGAGCCTCTGGTGCTGGAGGGGGGTTATGAGAACTGGCTGTTGTTTTACCCCATGTACACGACCAACGCTAAAGTTCGACCCCCTAGACAGACCATTACCAGCACCCTCCCTCAGTGTGAGTATCACCACATCCAAATGCATAAGGCCCTGGGCTTGAATTAATTTACTTTTTAGGATATTATATGAAGTTTTTGAGTGCAGCTGAATTAACTTTCATTGATGTTTCAATCAGTGAACTTTAGTTACCCATCCCTCGAGGAACCAAAGCCTCCGACTCCACCTCCACCAGAGCCTGAGGTTTTGCCCGAGCCTCCGGAACCGTCAGCTCCTGCGCTGGTGAACGGTGTCGCACCAGCAGAACCTCCCACATCCAAAACTTCCATGGTTGCCGACAGGTTGCCAGACGCTGTTGATTCCCCCGTCACAAGCGCCACAAATTCTGGGCTAGACCCTGGTAAGAAGGGCCCCGCATCCAGCCAGTCACCTGCAACAGCCAAGCCCTTCCCACAGGTATTTATCTACACTGAATACTTTCTAAACTGTTTGGAAAAAGCAAAAATTATGAAGTACTTATGTTTTCTTTTGTCTGCCTGTTTCCTGTCTCAGTTTGACCGCACCAAAAAACCTGCTGGCTGGGCTTCAGATGAACCTAAACCCAGCCAGAACGGGTCGGCGAAGGACCCCGCCCCGAATGGCCCAGTTATCCCAGACCGCTCAGCCAAACCATCCTTCACCCCCAACACTGGTCTGTCTAAAGAAGAACAAAGTCAGATACACTCTGAAGCGGTGGCGGTGATGGAGAAGGCAAGACAAGAGCAGGAGAAACGCAACCAGGAGCGTCGTTTAGAGGAGGAGAGGCGAGAGAAGGAGCAGAGAGAGAAGGAGCTGAATGAGAGGCTAGAAAGGGAGGAAAGTGAAAAGAGGAAGAAAGAAGAGGAGGAGAAAAGGCATCAGGACAAAAAGAGACTGGAGAGGCAGAAGGCAGAAGAAGAAGAGGAGGACAAAGAGAACAAGGTGCGGAACGAGAAGGAGAGGAGGGGGAAGGAGCAGAACTCAGACACACCCTCCAAGAGCATGTCTCTGGATTCACCTGCACCCAACCACATTGTTAGTGAGATAAAGGTGAGCCCTGTTTCTGTCAGCGTTAATCACCACTGCATGCTTCATTTCAGCCCTGTGTCGATGAGAATGTGCACAAACAAAATGAACAAGGGCTTAGTGTCTTACATCTGTGGCTAAAAGCAAACTTTGTGAAATCCTTTGGCATTAACAGAGAGACCACAAAAACGTGTCCAAACACCTTTTAAACAGACAGTTCATCAGTCTGCATTTAGCTCCTCGTGCTAAAGTCAAGAAAACAGCGGAGAACAAAAGACAAAACATCAAATATTATAATACCCTTTTAATACAGCTGATATGTGTTAAGTTCTGGATCCTCAGAATGCATATTTTGTCCACGTTTGACCCAGAGACTGCTGTTCAACTGCAACTTTGTCTCCACACACTTCTTCTAAACTATATTATTACATTACAGAAGTACCAAATTAAGTTTCTTTTACAGTTCTCTTTCATGCTTATTCTCTCATCCTCACCCGCTAGCTTGTTTTGTCTCTCTGTCTGTCTTCTTTTCTTGACTTAAAAAAAAAATCTATAAGTCAAATTTACCTCATTGCTGCAAATGCCAGTTTTCCACAGCCACCCAGAGAAACACGACAACTACGTATATAGTTTAAGTTTGCTTATTATCAAATTTGAGGAAGTAAAGACGGGCTGAGTCAGTGTTGTGGGAGTTTTCAAACTTGTTGGTTTTTGTGAGAAAGAGTACAGCCTTTAGTTTCCCAGTCAGAATTTCCGTTACAGTTAGTAATATGTATGGTTGTGTTTGAAGGAGAGCGGGAATGTTTTTGAGTTTGGAGGAAATAACCAATAACCAATGAAGTCGGTGTGTTTCTTTTCATATTTTCATAGAGGGAGCCCCTGACCAGAGCAAGGAGTGAGGAGATGGGCAGGAGTGTGCCAGGCCTTCCAGACGGTTGGATGAAGGTACCAGATACTTAAATCATAAATATGAGTCAAATTTAATTTTAAAAAAATCGCCTGATTTATTTCCCTAATGGCTAATGTTTTATTTCTCTTCCTCTTCTCCATTTTTTCATTAGTTCCTCGACACAGTGACGGGGACCTACCGATACTACCATTCCCCGACCAATCGCGTTCACCTGTACCCCCCTGAGGTCACCGTTCCACAGACACCGCCCTCCACGCCGCCAACAGTCAAGCAGAAACCTCCACGACCAGCCGAGCCGGACACCAGCCGCGAACGAGAGCGGGAACAGTCGAAGCTGAAACGCTCCTACTCCTCGCCGGACATCAGCCAGGAGCTGAGAGAGGAGGCCCAGAAGAAGGCCGCCGCCCCGACCACCGCTGCCGTCATACCCACCATCAACAGAGAAACCAAGTAAGTCACACAGATCGGCTTTCCTGTTCGGCCCCTCACATTTTAGGAGTGAACAAAGAAAGCTCTCTGTATTAGAAATGGGATTTTGTTGCATTTGTGTGCATAAAATGAAGTGTGTGTTTATTTATGTGGAGCAGAAAAATCATAGAAAGAGGTTACAGAATATTCACAAAGATGGTAATGATTATAGGATTGTTGTAGCAGCAATTTATTTGTTACTTTTTCTTCTTATCGTGTGGTTTATATAGATAGAGCAAACTCAGTTCCTGTCCCTGATGGGAATGGTTTTAGATTACAGACTCCAGGATTGATTCAGTGCTTCAATGGATGTCTAGACAGTAAGACTAAAACTGTTGCAGACTAGAGCTGCTTAATCAGCATTTCAGTGGCTATACTCCAATGTCTATTGAGTTAGAGCCTGTGTCATAATGAATTACAGGTTTATAGTCAGTGAAATGTAACACAGGCGTAAATAACCTTCACTTTTCAGCCAAATATAGATACAGTCGTATTATATTATCTGGTCTCAACCTTCAGTCATTTTCAGTGTTCCAGCAGCTGTGATAAGTGAACAATGTCCTGCCTTTAAACTACACCACTGTATTTCATTTAATTGCATCTCTGCAGAAACTAGTCTCCTTCTGCTCCTCTCTCCTCCAGGCCTGCCATCACTAAAGTCTACTCTAAAGTGGAGATTGTTCGGCCTTCGGCAGCCAAAATCCGCAACCTGAATCCTACATTCGGGGGTCAGGGTGCATCGCTGACCGGCCTTCGTAACCTGGGCAACACGTGCTATATGAACTCTATCTTGCAGTGTCTCTGCAACACTCCTGCCATGGCTGATTACTTCAACAACAACTACTACCTGGAGGACATCAACAGGTCAGATAAGTAGAAATGCTCAACTCTAAAGAATCAGGTGTGAGGGAAACATGAAACACCTCCGGATCTGTTCTCTTCCTCTGTTAGATACAACATTCTTGGCCATAAGGGCGAGGTGGCCGAGGAGTTTGGTGTGATCATGAAGGCGCTGTGGGCCGGACTGTACAAGTGCATCAGTCCACGAGACTTCAAGATCACCATAGGAAAGATCAACGAGCAGTTCTCTGGCTACGATCAGCAGGACTCCCAGGAGCTGCTGCTGTTCCTCATGGATGGACTCCATGAGGACCTCAACAAGGTAGTGCACACGCTTCTATTCTGGGCTAGGACAGTTCGCTAGACTGGATTAAATTAAGTCTTACAAGGGTTTCAATGAAAATATTTACATCCGAATATGTTCACCCTGAGTTAAGTATCGAGTAAATAAATCTGAAGTAATTTGCTCCTTTGACCCGTGGCTTTGTAAACCTTGCCTTCTGCTACCCCTGTATGTTGTTGCACTTTTGCTTGTTAACAATAAAAACTTAGTCTTTTTATCATTTTCCTTCTTTCTGTTTTTTTTTTCACTGGGTTTCATTTTGATGGCAAATTAGAGAGTAAGTAAATAGTTGTGTGTCCTTGGTCCTCCTGCGGCAGTGTGAGTGTGGTGTGTCTGCATCTGTCCGGTCTGATGCTCCATCAGAACCTCTGTGCATGTAGACCCAAGACATGCTCATTGCCTGTGTCGACTGATTCTTTTACTGGCTTCATGTGCATCTGAATGGGGGAGAAGGACTAGGTGAAGTGATATTAAATGATAAAAATAAAGATCAGGAATAATTTGGTGTTCTTTTTCTATTTTTAAACTCGCTTACATATGAAAGAGATTGTTTTCAAGGCCACTGTTGAGCTGTCAGAGAGGATAGTTCTTAGAAGAGGAGACGGCTTCAGACTTACTTTGTGATGAATGTCTCCACCTGGGGTTGACTTCCAGTAATGCAGCCGCCCCATTTCTCTCATGCAGTTATTTTAAATTGAAAGGATGCTGGCGGTTAGATTGGAGCAGCTGGTGACGTGCATTTCTCATGACACACTTTCCATCTCATCACGTCCCCTTTTGTGTGATGTTCTGACCCGTCTGCCATCAGACTGGCCCAGTCCCACTCCACTTTGTCCCTCCAGGATAATTGATAAGTAGTCACTAATTAATGGGATATTAATTAGCAAGTGTTGACCTGCCACTCACATCTTCCTGCCTATCATACTGAGAGTGAACTGGCTGAACTGCATGCTGTTGAAGCTGAAAGATTTCAGATGTGTTGCCACTTTGAGAAATGTTCACTTTGAAATGCAGTCTGTAGTTGCCAGTGAATTTTCTCTTCACTGCTAACTGGCTGGCATATTTGGTATCTGCCGTCAGTCACTGAGCTTTAGTGGGATTATTATGAAAGATTTTGCTAGCCTACAGTTGCATTTGTTCCTGTGTAGCATCATTCTCCCATCTCTGTTGTCAGGCGGACAACAGGAAGCGGTACAAGGAGGAGGAAAACGACCATCTGGACGATCAGACGGCGGCCGACGTGGCCTGGAGCAAACACAAGCTGCTGAACGAGTCCATCATCGTAGCGCTGTTCCAGGGGCAGTTCAAGTCCACTGTGCAGTGTCTGACCTGCCATCGCAAGTCACGGACATTTGAGACCTTTATGTACCTGTCGCTGCCTCTGGCCTCCACCAGCAAGTGCTCCCTGCAGGTCGGTCACATGATGAACAGCTTCTGAACATCCTGTTAGAAAGACCAAATTGTCCTTTTATCAGGGCAAGTTTGAAAACGGTCTTTCATTTGCAGTACTCAGAGTCTTTGTGGAGGATAATGAGACGTAATAAGAGGTCAGAGTAAATAAATAAAGTGAACATTTATGCGCTGCAGTGCTGTTTTGAGTTCTTGACAAGCACATTATCAGTTATCTAACAGAGGATCTTCATGTTCTCTCAACTCAACCGTATGAATCAGAACTAATAAACATGAAGCAGTGTGACAGGTGTTTGTCTTGTATTATGTAACTGAAGTGTTCTGCTGATTCTTGGCAGGATTGTCTGAGACTATTCTCCAAAGAAGAGAAGCTGACCGACAACAACAAGGTGTTCTGCAGACACTGCAAAGCCCACAGAGACTCCACCAAGAAACTGGAGATCTGGAAGGTCCCGCCTATTCTCCTGGTGCACTTAAAACGGTCTGTAGACGTTTACGTTCAAAATTACAAGAATTGTCATGTAGTTAAAGTATATTTTTAAGTTATTTCCGCACTAGTCGTTGAAGTATTTCCAGAAATTTTTGTGATCTGGACTGTGTTTTTCACATCAGCGCTCTTCTTTACCGGGTTTAATTTCTTCAGGTTCTCCTATGAGGGTAGATGGAAGCAAAAGCTGCAGACATCTGTCGACTTCCCTCTAGACAGTCTGGACCTGGCTCAGTACGTTATCGGACCCAAGCAGAACCTGAAGAGATACAGCCTTTATGGAGTTTCTGTAAGTAGAAATTAAAGTAACGCTGTTGTGGAGTGAAAAGTAGATAAATACAGCAGAGATAGCACCAGCATTCAGGAAAAGTCTTTCTGAAAGGCTCAAGAAAATGTGTGTTTTCTTTGAATATGATGAAGCCTCTAGCCAGAGCGTGTAGAAAATTCTAAATGTGCTTGTTTGTTTTTTTGACGATGATGTGGCCAGAGTAATTACTCAACATCTGGCAAACAGAAAAGTGAACACTGCCAACGCCTCAACACTTACAGAAGGAATAGATCTGAAAAAATAAAGATTCAGCTTACCAGTTCTTGTCTGTAGTAACCTGTATTTCTTATTTTCTATTCTCTTATTCATTTCTTATTATTAAAGTTACCAGTTCTTAGAGCACTTAAATGTTTTTTTTTGTTATTTGAACTGATTTATAGTTTGCTGTTATAAACTATATTTTTTATTTCATATTTTTTTCTTGCACTGTAGCTGTTTTTTGTATTTCCAAATAAATAGTGCAAACGGTGTACATATTGTTAAAAAGTGAATCAATATCCTTTTCCATGTCTTTTGCTGATATTATGCTGGTGTTACTATAATCTGTAGTTATTTATTTTAATGTTTATTTGACAGGGACAATACATAGAACGTTGCCACAGAAAAAGGGAAAATGCGATGCGTACAGGACGTCAAGCTTCAGCTAATTTGCGGACTTTGTCCCTGGTCAGGTGCTTAAAATACAATGAAATATACTAAATACAATTAAAAATGCAATGACACAAATACAGTGAATAGTACAATAAATAAATGAACACAGTTGCAATTGTCAGTTATTGATAAAAGAAAACTGAGTTGATTTTAACATTAGTAAAATGCTGTTATGTTGACAATGTCTTGTTATAAATTAATGTTTGCACTTCTGCTGCTGCTTGAGCCAGCGTTTAACTTTCACACTAAACCTCTTCAATTCTGTTTGGGATTGAATTTCTGATGGTGAGGAGTTCCACAGGTGTGTACTTTGCACTGATAGAGATGATCGGCCAAATGTTGTTCTGCAGCTTCTAATTTGACAGTTCTGCTTGGTTCTGCTGCTTGTCATTGTCCTGGAGCCGTCTGTCTTACGAGTTAGCTAGATTGTAATTGAATAGAATAGAATGCCTTTATTGTCACTATACACAAGTACAATGAGATTTAGAGCATCTCCATCAGTGCAAGATACATGTAATAAAAAAATCACAAAAAAAGATAAGTTAAAACAGTATAAAAGAATAAAAAGTGCATGATCAGTGTGATATTGCACATTAGAATAGTCCGTATTGCACAGTAGACGGTTTTGGGGTAGTCTTGGGGGGGGGTTGGAATGTCAGTGCATGTTTGAGTTCAGAGTGGTGATAGCTTTTGGAAAGAGTCTGTTTGTTTTGGTTCTGATGCACCTGTAGCGCCTTCCTGAGGGCAACAGGACAAACGGGTCGGAACCAGGGTGGAAGTTGTCCTTGATGATGTTTTCTGCCCTTTTAAGGCAGCGGGAGGTGTAAATGTCCATCAGGGAGGGGAGGGGAGGGGGCAGCCTTTAACTGCCTTTAAATGTGTATACAAAGCTATTTAGACGAGTTTAACCTCCTTCTTGTCCACTAACAGAACCACTACGGGGGTTTGGATGGCGGCCACTACACAGCCTACTGCAAGAACGTCCTCAAGCAGCGCTGGTACAAGTTCGACGACCACGAGGTGACCGACATCTCCACCTCCTCCGTCAAGTCCTCCGCAGCCTACATCCTGTTCTACTCCACCCTGTGATGCTGCTGCGGGACATGAAAGGAGAACGCTTCACCAGGCCAGGGCAGCACTGCTCAAGCCTAGAGGTCGCTTTTTTTAATTTCTAAAATCACAGCTCTGAGGACCTGGTGCACGTAGCTGCGGTCGAGTGGTCGTGAATGTGCACGAGAGGACGCACTCGAGCGAGTGGCTGCGAGATCTTGTCTGTCCCGGATCGGCGAAGGGTGCAGGCTCACTGTGCAATGCTTCAGCTACTAGAGGACCCTATAGCTGTTCAAACATGCCGTCTGTTCGCGATACTGATCATCTAGAGACTAAACAGATGCTTCTTTAATCTGACTTCGATCCCATGGTTGTGTTGTAGGGCTGACAGCTGGTTCAGACGCTCTTCACTCTCATTTCCATCGCACTCTGTGTGGATGGCAGTATGTCAGAACTGATTTTCAGCTTCCTTGTACCGTGCACACACAGGATTAACGGTTAGATGGCATGTACATACTTACCAATGCTGATGTTGCACATTCAGAAATGTAAATACTCGAGGGCAAGGTGTTTATCTGTTAAGTGACCAAATTATTAATTTTTTTTCTTGAAAGTAGCAGCCATCATAATATCACCATATTCGTAAAGGCAGACCATGTGTTTTAGGGGTTAGCCTTCTGATGTTTAACATGATTAGAGGGACTGAAGAGTGATTTTTGCATTCCTCCTGAGCACAGGAGGTCATTTAGATTGTTGCTTGTTCATGTTAGCCACATTCTTGCACTTATACAATATGCAATCATTTAAGTTCTTTATGTAGGACACATTGTTTAACGGCAGACATTAATACTCAACTCCAAATGCTTTAAAACGATCCTGATGCTGAGATCTTGTCCGTCTTGCTCGGTCCAGCCGGTGACAGAAAACCCTACCTGCTTCTATAAAGTTTCTTCTCTGTTAAACATACTTAACTCTAGACATTATTATAATCAAACACTATTTAGAGGAAAATTTACAGGGATAGGTTGACATCCTCCTTGGCTTATACCACCACTGATGCTGTTTTTGTTTGTAAGGAGGCTGGATTTTTGGTTGATCTAATTAATTTTTGTGTTCAGTACTGAGCCAGAGAATATGAAGACGTGAGAAATTGACCTTATTCACTTAGATGAGTGCATTCGTGTCAGAATTTGCTGCCTGACTTGACTGACCGACAGACAAGAGCAAGCACAAAGTAAAACTGATCTTTTTTTGTTTTGTTTTTTCTGAATGGACCAGAGATGTGAAATGGCAGGATGTGACTCTACTTCCTGAGTAGAGTTTTATCGCCTAGCATGAGATCATAATGTGTTTTCTTTTCACTTGTACATGTTGATTTTATTTCTTAATGTTCTAAAAGACTTTGTTTCAGATATAACAATTATATTAACCTCAAACGACTCATATGAATATTTATTAAAACTGCTTCAAATTAGCGTTTGTCTGGGTCAGTTAGTGCTTCAGAGTCACACTTACTGGATGCAGACTGCAACCGACCGCACCGAGGAGCTGTGCACCTGGCAGCCGTGCTCGGTTTTTTAGGTGAATTATCTGTTTTATTGACAGTTCATGTCTCTCTGCATACAAATGTTCCACCAAAATGATTCCACTTGTCACTATTTTGAGGCAACATCGAAGTCAAAGTGCCACCCACAATGACAGTGACTGGTCCTTTGAAATACAAACAAATCAGCTGTTTTTTTCCCCCTTCTATAGCATGAGATAAAGTGCAGCCAGACCATTATTTACTACCAAAAGTACTGGCTAAGAAAGACGAGCGTTTCAAGACATTTTTGTCAAATGCATTGGAGTGAAGGTGTTTCAACTGGTGGATAAACGTTACACAAAATGAAAACCAGTGACAGGCTGTCAGTCCCTGCATCCGTCAGAATGGGTGACATGAATAAAGTTCTTCCTCCAGCTCCCTCTGTCCAGCGTTGCAGTCAAAAGTGTCGTCTTCTAGCTCCAGGGCTGGTCTACGTTGCCTCATGATGGCTGACAATCGTGGATGTGAGCCGTATAGCGACTTGTTGGTGAGATGTGATTTCCAGGAGATGTTTTGCACCATCAAATCTTTTAGAGAATGACTTTATTCGTGACCAGGAGTCGAATCCATAGAGCAAGATGGATCCCACTGATGCCTTGAATGCGCTCATTTTGTTGGCGTTTTAATTGGACATACCCAGAGAGTTTACTGCTCCCCAAGCTTTACCAGTTTTTGTTTCTATATCATGTGCTGTGTTGGCGTTGCCTCCAAGGTGTAGGAAGTCATCCCCTTTTTCGATTTCTGACCCGTCTAGTGCTGCAGAGTCTCCTCAGATGTTGGGTTAAGGTGCATGAACTTCGAGTCCTACCTGTCTTGTTTCTCACTCTACCCTGCTTCACTGAGAGTGTTTTCTAGGAGGGTGATGCCATCTGCGAATGCAAGTTCTTTGGGGTGTCTTCTACTTTGATGACGCTTTAGGGTCAGACCATCAGAGGGCGAGATTGTATTCCTCAGTGCTTGGTCTAAGCAGATGATGAAGAGGAAAGGTCTCCTTGGAGTACTCCGGTGTCTATGGAGAACAGATCTGTGTTGCCCTCAGGAGTCTTGACTACCGCAGAAGTGATGACATACAAAACTTTTATTGCTTCAACAACAGGAGGAGGGATTCCACACGCCTGTAGAATCTAGAACGTTTGGTTTCTGCCTGTTGAGTCGAATCCTTTCTTGAAATCAGTGAAAACCAGAATCGCTTCCTTCTTGTGGTTTAAAGAATTTTTTAAAAATCATGACAGGCTGAGTTAGGATTTTGTTACGGCTTCATGCTTGTTTATTTTTGTTTTGTTTTCCATAATTTTAAATATACGAGCACTATTTCATCAGTGGTGTTCTTCTAACTCACCCTGCTTTGACGTATTAATTGCTAGTTGCTATGTTGGTTCTGATGGGTTTTTTTTATTTTGAATTTAAAAATGTGTTTTTGGACACTTGCATATTTTTTCTCCTCATAAATGTATGATTTAAATATATATTTTTGTATTTTAGCTGGCTAATTATAAGCTCATTTATTTTATTTTGTGTCTTGTGCAGTATATTAGCAACACGCAAGTCAGGGATCAACCTTATCATTAATTTCTAGAAATTCTGGAGAAGCCAGCAGCAAAGCAGGAGTTGTACGGTTTAAATCTCCTTTCGTTAAGGGAAATGGATGGATTTGCGGCGCTTGTTGGAGAGCTCAGAGTCCGTGAATCTTTGGTTTTTGGAAAGGTTTGCAGCTGTAGAGCAGCATGTAGGCGTTTGGAGACTGAACCACGCTGTCCTGTACCTCTCTGACAATGGAGTCGTCAAAACAGTGCCAGACCTGAGCCGGAGCGCTGTGGCACAGAGCCGTGTAGTGACCCGTGTTCAGGTGGCCGGTGTGGTTCTGGAGGAGGAAAGGGTTTGTTTGCATGAGAAACCCGCAGGCAGAAACTGTGAACAAGATTAAAAAAAAAAAAATCCTTTCCTTTGCAGGCAATTTGAATTTTCCTTTAAATATGATTATACCCTGATTTAATTTAATCTTATTTTAGACATTTTTATAGCGACCAAAACCTAATTGAGGTCATTTTTAGAAACGCTACTTGGCAAGCCATGAATATGACTTACCTGCTAGACTTTGACATAAAGCCAAATCTTTAAAGATTCTGCAAATAAAGATAAGTTCATTTATATAGCACCTTTTTAAAAAGTTGCTTTAGAGACAGGCCAAAAAAATAATGGAGGATACGTAGGAAAACCAGTGTGACAAAATGGAAATAAATAAGATTTGAAAAGCAAAAGAAAAAAAAAGTAAAACTACTGAAAAGCTGCCATCTATCCCAGAACCTTTTGGCCATTTGTTCCAAATATACAGAATATTCATAAAGAAGAAAGGAAGACGAAGGAAATGGAGTTAAACTGTGAAAGATTTACAAAATAGATCAACAAACACCAGTGGAATACAAATAAGAGTGCCAAAAATGCTATATTAATTGTTTTTTAAAAAAGAAAGAAAACAGGTTGAATCAACAGAACAAAGGGTAAAAAGTAATAATAGTAAGAATAACTATATAATTTTAGTACAAAATAAGTTTTTAAAAAGGGTAAAACAGAATAAAATAGAGATTGCATTAGCCTACTAGGACCTGGAATCTACATATGTGGACATCTTTTTTTTTTCTCAAAAGAGCATATTATTCATAGTAATAATAATAATTATTAGAATAAAAATATTACAATAATGGTAATAATCTAAATATAATAAAATGTAATAATTTATATTGTATATTATCTGATTATTATATTCATTGGTTTCTCCTTTTCCCAAATAACTAGAAGAAATCTAAAATGCAGCCCAACCAAAGCTCAGGTCTTCAGAGGTTAGAGTTCGTCTATAAATATGGGTTTTAGTGAAGTATTTAAATGACTTAATAATAATTTGGATACAGAGCTTGTTGGTTTTCCGTCTAATTGTCTCTGTCAACAGATATTATTGTTAAAAGTCTGTTATTTCTGCTCATATCGCAATAATATAATTTTAAAAAATGGGGGAAAAAAACATTTAATTCCACCTTTAGCAACTTAGCAAGTAGAGTTTTGAATCTATTTGTTTACTCACCACAACAGCATACAGGTGGTATGAAGAAAACGAGGCGTTCTGAGCTGAGCTGGATAGAAACGGTGTGAGATCGAGCTTCATGGAAAACCCAACGTTAGTCCTGAGTTTCACCTGGTGCTTCCCCTTACAGCCAAACCTGCAGAAGAAATCAATAAAGTTCAGTGTGATTCAAAAACATACTATTGATTTATGACTAACACATACAACTTTAGCTCTGCTGTATCTCTGGGGTATTTGAACGCAGCATAATAGAATACATACACACGTGGACAAAATTGTTGGTACCCCTCAGTTAAAGAAGGAAAAACCCACAATTCTCACTGAAATCACTTGAAACTCACAAAAGTAACAATAAATAAAAATTTATTGAAAATTAAATAATCAAAATCAGCCATCACTTTTGAATTGTTGATTGACATAATTATTTAAAAAAACAAACTAATGAAATAGGGCTGGACAAAAATGATGGTACCCATAACTTAATATTTTGTTGCACAACCTTTTGAGGCAATCACTGCAATTAAACGATTTCTGTATTTGTCAATGAGCGTTCTGCAGCTGTCAACAGGTATTTTGGCCCACTCCTCATGAGCAAACAGCTCCAGTTGTCTCAGGTTTGATGGGTGTCTTCTCCAAATGGCATGTTTCAGCTCCTTCCACATATGTTCAATGGGATTCAGATCTGGGCTCATAAAAGGCCACTTTAGAATAGTCCAACGCTTTTCTCTCAGCCATTCTTGGGTGTTTTTGGCTGTGTGTTTTGGATCGTTGTCCTGTTGGAAGACCCATGACCTGCGACTGAGACCAAGCTTTCTGACACTAGGCAGCACATTTCTCTCCAGAATGCCTTGATAGTCTTCAGATTTCATCGTACCTTGCACACTTTCAAGACACCCTGTGCCAGATGCAGCAAAGCAGCTCCAAAACATTACTGAGCCTCCTCCATGTTTCACCGTAGGGACAGTGTTCTTTTCTTCGTATGCTTGGTTTTTGAGTCTATGAACATAGAGTTGATGTGCCTTACCAAAAAGCTCCAGTTTGGTCTCATCTGTCCAAAGGACATTCTCCCAGAAGCTTTGTGGCTTGTCAACATGCATTTTTGCAAATTCCAGTCTCGCTTTTTTATGAGTTTTTTTCAGCAGTGGTGTCCTCCTTGGTCGTCTCCCATGAAGTCCACTTTGGCTCAAACAACGACGAATGGTGCGATCTGACACTGACGTACCTTGGCCTTGGAGTTCACCTTTAATTTCTTTGGAGGTTGCTCTGGGCTCTTTGGATACACTTCGAACGATCCGTCTCTTCAATTTGTCATCAATTTTCCTCTTGCGGCCACGTCCAGGGAGGTTGGCTACTGTCCCGTGGGTCTTGAACTTCTGAATAATATGAGCCACTGTTGTCACAGGAACTTCAAGCTGTTTAGAGATGGTCTTATAGCCTTTACCTTTAAGATGTTTGTCTATCATTTTTTTTCGGATGTCCTGGGACAATTCTCTCCTTCGCTTTCTGTTGTCCATGTTCAGTGTGGTACACACCTTTTCACCAAACAGCAGGGTGACTACTTGTCTCCCTTTAAATAGGCAGACTGACTGATTATGAGTTTGGAAACACCTGTGATGTCAATTAAATGACACACCTGAGTTAATCATGTCACTCTGGTCAAATAGTTTTCAATCTTTTATAGAGGTACCATCATTTTTGTCCAGGCCTGTTTCATTAGTTTGTTTTTTTAAATAATTATGTTAATCAACAATTCAAAAGTAATGGCTGTTTTTGATTATTTAATTTTCAATAAATTTTTATTTATTGTTACTTTTGTGAGTTTCAAGTGATTTCAGTGAGAATTGTGGGTTTTTCCTTCTTTAACTGAGGGGTACCAACAATTTTGTCCACGTGTGTAAGTCATGTTAGCACATAAAGTATGCATGACTCTTGTTGGATTAATGCATTTCTATAGGCATTATTTAAAGTGAAGGTCTGCTTAAGGCACTGCTAGTTATTTAAACTCACGGTTAAGACATCTATGAATTAGAAAGCCATCAAATTAGCTTTTTTTTTTGGAGTAGTCATGGTCTCTGATTGCTTCCACATGTCCATTCGTTCTCATTAAAAAGATGGTTTTTACCCACAGAGCTGCTGCTGTTAGATCAGTGTTTTAGTTTGTCAAACTCAGCTCTGTCTGTTATTCTAATGCAGTGATGTCAGGTTTTCTAATGATAAAAAATGATGCAAAACTAATTCGTAAATACAGACTTTTTGAAAGCAAAACAGATATTTATCATTTATATGTACAGACCAATGTTTCTTTGTGCAAAAGGAGCAGATTAATTCTCTAAAATCTAATTTGATTATCATAAGATTCAACCACAAGTCATGTACTGGCAGAATGAACTTTAAATCTGAACTTTCGAGCTGACAAGGCCGAAATTGTTTTCAAAACCTTGTGTGTCTTTATGGACCTTTCTACTGTATCTTGACAAAAATCCATCAGTTTATGAAAATCCTCCAACCAGCAGCTGCGCTAAATGGATATTTAGGTGAGATTCATTCATAAAAGCGTTTATCAGTTACACGTGCACACTTACTACAGTGTTACCTGAACAGATGACGTTTCGTTTCTACCCACCGTTTCAGGTGCAACAGGAGGATCTCCGGAGGTTTGTCCAGACTTGTGAGGACCGCCGTTTCCCTCCTCAGCCCACACACCGAACACAACATCTGCTCTCCGCCTGTCAGGACGGTCTGCTCGAAGAACAGCGACAAACAATCCTACACAAGCAGACAGAAATAAAGACGAGGAAGCACCGAACGGCAAGGCCACCAGTGTGTGAAACTGTGGTGTTTGAAAAGAGGATCTGGAAGCACCTGCAGCTGGTGAAAGGTACCTGAACGGAGCATTTAGTGATGCCTGTTGGAATCGGCAGCGACAGAACGGTGAAGGTTTGCTTGCTGTGCGCCTGGTGGTCGCAGTGCATGCAGAGGGTCATGTAGCTCAGCTGGCCCTCAAACAGATGTGAGACGATGGTGAAGTCAGAGCCGCAGTTTCTGTTCTGCTCTGGTCTCGGCTGTCGCATCGAGGAGCGCGTCTGCCGCTTTGCGACCTGGGAAGCACAGAAATCCAGAGTTATTACTTCTCTAGGTGAAGTCAGAGGTGTAGATGTGATATATTCTGCTCAAAAATAATAATCATCACGTCCCATTCTTTCTCAGTTTAACCTACTTTGGTGCAAATGAAAGTGACAACGGGTGGAAGGAGAGGCAGCAGCAAGGTTTTTTGAGGGTTTAAAAGAATTTCTAGACCATCACAAGTTGTTTTGATGGTAAAGTAAGATACTAGATTGCGATAGAAAACATTTCTTCAAGTACCTTCAGCTTAGAAATGATGTTAGAACAAATCAAAACAATATACTTTCTAAACCCTGCTACACAGAACTGGAAAAATTTGTTACACAGAATTGTCTAAGAAAGGGTGCAATATCAGAACTCTACAATTTGTTGGTATCATTTTCTAGTGAGAACTCAACATATAAACTAAGGGCATGGAAGGAAAACATACAAACAGATATTTCCAAGGAAGATTGGGAAACCACATGCGCCAATGCTCATTCTGCATCCATAAATGCAAGGCTTAGAGTAATACAACATAAATGGTTAATGCGGACATATGTGACGCCAGTAGAATCGAATAGATATAACCTGAATATACCAGATATATGCACAAAATGTACAGAAGATAGAGGAGCATTATTTCATTGCATTTGGCAGTGTAGAATAATTATTAAGTTCTGGGAAGAGGTAGGAGTTATGGTCGAAAGGATTGTTTCCAAATCAATATTATTGGAACCTAAGCTTTTCTTGTTGGGGCTTTATCCAGAGAAACATAACTACAGTAAGTATGAAAAAGCATTTATAGACCTAAGTTTGCTAAATGCCAAAAAGTGTATTGCATTGCTATGGAAAAGAACCCATCAACCAAGTATCAGTCAATGGTTAAAACCAATGTTATCAAGTCTACCATTGGAAAGAATTATCTATATTCTGAAAGGTAAACAGCATATATTTGAAGGTATATGGAAGCCCTTTATTGATTATGTCAAGAACTCAGACTTAACAGAAAACCAAACTGATGACTAACTACTGCGGGTATGACAATTTCCAAAATTGTGACTGTTAATTTATTTTATTTTATTTTTTAATAAGTTACTTTTCAAATACCTGTAGCTTATTATTATTACCTTTATGTTAAGATCCATTTCATTGGGTTTATAATCCGTTTTGTAACAAGAGAAGCATGTTGTTCATTTTGTGTTTTTATTGTGATTGTTTTTTTTTTAGTGATAACTGGCAGCTAATCTATGAGAAATGACATGCAGCCATGGCTAGGCCATATATGTCATGATTGTCACCATTTTATGTTACTGTAAAAGCTAAATAAAGATATTGTGGAAAAAATACTAGATTGCTCATTGTTCTTTTGTCATTTTGTGTCTCGTTTTAGTCATATTTGGTCTTGTTTATGTTGTTTTATTGTCTGACTTTTGTCGTTTGTCTCATGTTTTTGTCATTTCGTTTCTCCCTTTTGCCATTTTTTGTCTTGTTTTTGTCATTTTATGTCTTTTTGTCTTGCTTGTGTTGTCTTTTTTTTTGGGGGGGGGGAGTTTCCTTTGACTGTTCTTATGTCATTTTGTTCATCAAGAGCTGATTTAAGCCTACCCTTCATTTTTTGAGCAGTGTGTGTTGCTGCACCTTCTTGAGGTCGTCATGAAGCATGTTGAGGAGAAAGAGCAGCAGCTCCTGGGCGTCCTGCTGGGAGTAGTTGTTAAACTGGGGGAGGATGGAGGACAAAGCCGAGCGGGCCTCCAGGGGGGCACAGCTGGAGCTCCTTCCCAGCCACATCTCCTCCAGCAGTCGGACAAACACTTCAGCAAAGCGGCACTTAGACCTGCGTAAACAGAGGTGAAACCGCTCAGCAAACAGTGGAGTGAGTCAGGGAAACAGAGGCGGCGGGTGGTCTCACTTTGCCAGGTCTCTGCGTGTGTCCTGATTAAGGAGATGCTCCACGAGGGGCACGGTGGAGCACAAACACTGCAGCACAACGTTCAGGTAGCAGGAGTTCCCAGAGTTGTCCAAACCGCAGACTCCCGGCCTGTTCCACCTGGTCTGTCGCTTCACTGCAGAGATGTGTTTGTCGTATTCCATCACCTGAGCACTGCTGCTAGTGTTTGTACTGCAGGAACAAAGAAAAATAGAAATCAAAGCTGTCCTTGTTGCTGCGCTCGTTTGTGTTGCTCATTGTATTGTAACTGAATATGATTAGAGCACCGAAGCATTACGATAAATGTGTTTTCTGTAGTTCAAATAACAAGTTGATTAGTACAATTTTGGTAAAATGTCAAACATTTGATGAAATTTTCTGCTTTTTTAGTATAAATTAAATATATTTGCATTTTGGACTCAAGAAATTTAAAAACGTCTCCTCAGGATCTGTGTAATTGTGGATGGATTTTAAATGTCACATCAATTATTGATGGAAATAATCATGAACTGCAGCCCTAATATTATCAATATCCAAATATATGAACCCATTCTACACTGATTTAACTGCTGTACCATAACCCTACATGCAGTATATTCAGTGTATTATGTCTTGCTATCCACTGGCACTATGCGCACAATGTTGATTCTACCGTTATAATTATTATATGCTGCAGAAGAACTTGAATTCAAAACAACAGAGCCCTCCACTGTTTTTATGAGTATTTTTAGAGATCAAGTGCTTTTTAAAAATAGAAATCTCTCAGTGCCTCAGACTTGCCCTTTTTTCTGCTTGTTTTTCTCATACATCTAACATCATGGAAGCTATTATTAACTTGAACTGAAGCACTCTAACAAACAGCACTAACCTTTGCTTGGAAGCGTTTTCTAATCTTGTTTCCTGGTATGAGCAGCTGTTTAGTTGTGGCAGAACCGGCACCCTGACGCTGCTGTCGACGGCCAGCTGAGAGGCCAGAGTCCTGGTGAACTCCGTCAGGTTGACCTTCCGGTCCGAGCCCCGACTCCGTAGAGTGTGGAGCACAAACGTGTTGATGCAGATCACGTGTAGCGTCACCCAGAGGCCCGGTAGAAACGCATCCATGACGGATCCCTTCAGGTCTGACGGAGGAAGCAGAGCAGGTCCAGTCCAACCCTGCAGGTGGGACAACAGTTGAGACCTCGAGTCCTCAGATGTCCGTTTGTGCGGAGAGGATGTTGGACTCATCTCTGGCCTTTTAGCCGCTGGAACGAAATTAATATTCTCCCCAAATCCAGAGAAGATGTCTGAGAGTCTGCCCTCCATCCAGGCAGAGCTGTCCAGCTGAACCAGGTGTCTGTGGCTGCAGAATGGCCTCAGCAGGTGTTTGACCACCTGCTCAACTACAGGCCTCCTGCTGTGTCTCTGGAGCTGCTCTGGACTGTACAGAAACATGTTACAGATGAACCCTGAGCTCATGTCACACAGGAGGGCGAGATGTAGAGAGCAGGGGCCATGCTGGTGGGAAAGTCTGTACTTCTTCACAGCCAGGTTGGTGCCAGGCGTGTTTAAGGCCTGATAGCGTCTGGTCAGGTGGCTACAGAAAGCAGAGAGAACTTCCAACTTGCCTGCTTCCCCCAGTCTGGTGAGAGACAAGAAGCTGGTCTGGATGCTGTTTCTCTTCAGGATGCCCTGGTATCCATCCAGCTTTTGGGTGAGCTCAGAGCCAAAGCTGCAGTTCTCTCCTGCAGACAGACCACTTCGTAGGACGATGGAAAACCACGTTAAAGCCTCTGCATACTCCTCCTCAGAGAGATCCGTGCTCTGCTCTCTGCTCTGGCTGTGAGACGGTCGATTCCCTCCTGCTGTCACACCGGCAGCTCTTTTAGTCAGCTCCTGAACAGCTTCTCTGTCCAGCACCTCCAGCATCAACTCTCTGGCTGTGTGGTAAACCTGGTAAGTGTGGCTGCTCTGGAACTTGACCCGCGGCTTCACCTTTTTGGACCTGAAGATATTTGGTAAACAAAGGTTGTCCCTCTGGGCATCTCCATGCTGCTCCTCCACTAGGTGGCACTCCTCAAACATCCAAGCGCACTCCTTCACTGACAGAGCTTTGGTCTTCATCTCGGCCTTTGTGCTTGGTCTAAGAAAAATCCATCTGAAGACAGTAGAGATTTCTACCACAGTCTGAATCAGAACCACAAGAACAAATGACTGTGCTCCGCCCTGCAGCCTGTTTAGTTTGACGACTAAAAGAGAAGATCACCAAAAACAGAACACAGTGCACTCCAGGTGTTTCTTTCATCCTATGGGGTGTCTGACAAACTGTTTGTACTGTACATGTATGTATGTGACTCTTCATGCGCTCTCAGGTGAAACACGCACTCATGAGAGTCCTCCATCAAGATAAATCACCAGGGAACCGCGGTAGCCAGACAACAGTGTCTTGGCAACATACAAACATGACACTTTGACCACATTGCAGCTCTCATGACATGTCTTTGTACTCCAGTGTGTAACTGCAGAGTTTTGACTGACATTGAGCAAATCGTTGAGAAGCTGAGAGGAACCCCACTGCTTCATTGTCTAACTACAAGTCATGCTCTGAGGTTTAACAACCTGTAACAAAGTTCACTGGATGGGGTTCTGTAGAATAATTTTTTAGAAGCAGTTTTGTCTAACAACTACAACTCCTGTAGAGCAGCTGGTTGCAACATCCAAATGTGTTTTTTTCTGTTCATATTTTTAGTTTACTTGTGTTGGAAATATGCCTTGGTCAGGTGGAGGGCTAACTTCTGAAATAATAAAGATTGTCTTCAGCGGCAGAGTTTGTCCAGTAATGGTTCATTTCTTCATCACTTTCTTCACCAAATCCACTAATCCTTGCACACATTAGCACCATGTGCTAACTGTGGCTAAAGAACCACATTTACCAAGACAACTATCCAGTACAAAGCCCTAAAACACACCAAGAAACACATTAAAGTGGATTTTACTGCTGGAAGCTGCAAGCCAACGCCTAAAGAACAAACTAAAGCAACGGAGCCAAACCCGGTTCAGTGAAGAGAAGCAGAGGAAATGTTTGACTGCAGACAAAGAAAGCAGGAAGACACTGAGCTGCTCAGGTGTTCCTGATAACACCAAGCAGCCACCTGGACAGCCAATAGGAACACAGCTTACTGGAAGTCCAGAGGGCTGGGTTAGTGAAGGAAATTTAGTTTAAATTTGAAGCAGAAAGTTAACAAAGAAAGTTGAAAACCACCTTCTGATACCTGATTTTTTTTTTTTTTTTGTCATTTTGTTTCTGGCTTTTGTCATTTTGTGTCTCATTTTTGTAATATTTTGCCTTTTTTTCTGTCTTTTTTAAAGGAAAATACTGTGTCATTCAGCTTCAGATACCTGTGACTAAATGTTTTGTGTGTTTATAGAAACAGTGTGATCTGGGAGTTGAAATGTGTAAATGATAAACTGAGGCATCATGTTGAAATTCAACTTATTTTTCTTAAATTTTAGGTTTTTCATAATGTTTGGTAAAAAGATCGTTCCTTAAATGTAAACATTTTCAGAATGCACTTTTTTGCACTAAAACAAAGGAAAAATTTGGAGTTGTTGCTATTTATAGGTTGTTAAGCTGTGATTTTACTGGTCCAGTCCACTGGAGATCAAACTGGGCTGAATGTGGCCCCTGAACTAAAACTGATTTAACATTCCTGGTCTAAATTGTTGCTTCTGCTATGTTTCTCATTAATTAGGCGGTTTAGGGGTGACTACAACTGTCGATCCAGATGTGCACATGTGAATCAATGTCAGCTTCCTGGTTTTAACTGCACTGATGTCAATTATAGTGGTGTGTTTGTGTCGCAGAGTTCTTTTGAATCAGCTCAACAAAGTCTGCTCAATTTCCGCCAAATTACACAGCCAACATTCTGTGTTTTGACAAATCGCAAATCTGGCTTCCATGGATGTAATCCAATATTCACCAAACAAAAATATCTGCCTGAAGCCATCATCACAGATAATATTCCAAGCTAGCTGGCTGTGAAATGGAGATAAAATTGGCTGTGAAGAGAAGAGAAACAAGAGGCAAACAAAAAGCAAAATGAATACCAGTCTCCAAAGTACCCGTGTTCAGCACAATAAACCTGCATTGTCATAAATTTATAAAGTTCACTAACCTCCAAAAGCATGCAAAAACAAAGTAGACAGCAGGAGTAATAGTGTCTAATAGATAATGTATGAAACACTTGGAAAAGGTGTAGCTTTTACACACAAAAAATAGCATCCTAAAGCTCATTTTGGAACGATGTACACTGGATAAACAGCATCAGCTTCTCTGCTTCTGTCTTTTCCTTGTAGTGTTTTTCCACAGTAAATACATTGTGTGTAGCACCGGGATGTCGTGATGATACTCTGCCTTCTGTCACTGAGGGTGGAAGAATCACACAATTACCTCAAGGGTTCTGGAAGCTCTCTTGCATAAATCAAATCCACTTTCAAGCTCAAAATATGTTAATCCATTAATATCAAAGGGCATCTTCTCTCCTGCAATACACCCTTCTGAGCTTCGTGTAATTTATAATCTAAGAATCTATTCATTCAACCCCAGAGACACAATCGAGCGTCCACAGTTGCAGGATGTGCTTCGGTCTGAAGTGGCCGGTTCAGTTCACCCACACAATGGAGAAGAAAACACAGAGCTGATGATTTTATTTCATGTGGGAGTCTGAAGTAATACATGCGTAGGCGATAATTTGCAGTGCAATACCTCTTCTAAAAACATTATTCTAGCGCACGAGCTGTTTTTCTGTTTGATGCTCTCTTTGTGAAACTACTTGTGACTGATGAGTCTGAAAACATGAGCACCGGAAACTAGAATTCCTTGCATGTTTTCTTTCTTCTGAAAATTACTGCAAAAGACCAACAGAAAATGACAGACACATAAAACTACTAGAGCTTTGTTGACCTTTTGATAGACTTTCGTTGGTGGAAGCATAAACACATAAACACTGATGTAGATTTAGTCTTGAGCTGTCTTATTTAGGATCTCCAAATACATTGAATGTGCCTGAAAGTGGCTAAAGTCTGACCACCTCACTTGACCAATACAGTCAAGAATAAAAGTTTAAAGAATATATTATGATGCCTGTCAGAGAGCAAAACTCATTCATTCATACCTTAAATTTTTGTCGAGATTAATAACCAACCAACCGACCAACCAACCAACCAACCGACCAACCGACCGACCGACCAGCTCACCATCCCACCAACCCACCCACCAACCAACCAACCAACTCACCATGCCACCAACCAACCAACCAACCAACCAACCAACTCACCATCCCACCAACCCACCCACCAACCAACTCACCATCCCACCAACCAACCAACCAACTCACCAACCAACCAACCAACCAACCAACCAACCAACTCACCATCCCACCAACCCACCCACCAACCAACCAACCAACTCACCATCCCACCAACCAACCAACCAACTCACCATCCCACCAACCCACCCACCAACCAACCAACCAACTCACCATCCCACCAACCAACCAACCAACTCACCATCCCACCAACCAACCAACCAACCAACCAACCAACCAACCAACCAACCAACCAACCAACCAACCAACTCACCATCCCACCAACCAACCAACCAACCAACCAACCAACCAACCAACCAACCAACCAACCAACCAACCAACCAACCAACCAACCCACCATCCCACCAACCAACCAACCAACCAATCAACCAACCACTTCCATACGGCTGTCCTTCGCATACAGATACATTTTTAGAGCTCAACAAACTGAAAATGCTTTTACTGATTTTGTTGCACATGTTCCCATGGATAGGTGTATAGACTTTATTAAAATACATCTGTTTTTCATGTGTAAATACAGAATCCGTTTGTACATCTGATTGTATTCATGTATGATTTAGCGTTGGATTCAGTTGAAGCTCTTGTAACCACTCTTGAAACTGTAGTGATGAAACTCTGAGGATTTCTGGAAACGAGTGGTACATTCTGCTGAACACTGTAAGAATCTGCACCAAAAAGAAATGAAATGAAAAAGACTGGATGGTGATGGTGGGACCAGCCAACTAAATGTGTGCTCTGAGTAAAGCAAAAACCCTTTTGTCATAACTGTCTAATTATCTTGTGAAATTTAAATTGTTATTGTCTAGCAAATTATAACTGTGGGGCTTGTTCTCCATCACTTATACAGGAAGAAGGAAGGGATCTGCGGATATGAATAAGAGAAACAACTTCAGCAAGAAAAACCCTTATATTGTTTGTGAATCTACCTTTAATTATCAGTATTACTTCATTAAAAGAAGAAAAACAGGTTTAAGCACTACTCAGGTTTTATTTTTCCATAACGAGTTATTATAGTTGGAATTACTAGATTGTAGTAGATTTAAAAGCTACATTTCTATTGTGAAATGTGGTAGAAATATAATGGAAAAGTTCAAGTAAGATAGAAATCGAGCAGCACTAAGAGTAAAGATTATAAAAATGCCAGTGGAGGTGAAGCTGCCTCATTTCTTCTGCTAATAATCTGTGAAGGTCACATGGGATTGTTACAATGACATCTTGTCTCTCTCAGTCTCACCTCTGCCTGATATTGACTGGTTGAGATCTTTATAAATTCATTGATTATGTCCAGTCGGCACACAATGAGTTCAAAAAGCTCAATTTTGGTCTCATCGGATCAAACATTCTTCTTCTAGTTGACTTCTGAGTGTCCCACAAACTCTACCTCAGATTTCTATGAGTGGCTTTTTCTTTGTCGCTTCCACACAAAGCTTTGACTGGTGAAGAACAGGCAACAGCTGCTGTATGAACAGTCTCTCCCATCTTAGCTCCTTCAGAGGAGTCATAGGTGTCTTGTGGCATTATTCATAAGTTTCTTTCTTGCAAAGTCACCAGGTTTTTGAGGATGGCCAATTAATGCATGTGCCATGTTCCCTCCATTTCTTCATTTTCCTGTATCCATCTCTGATTTATGTTGTTCCATAAGCTTTTCATGAAGTTGCTCCTTGTGTTCTTTTGTCTTCATGGTGTTGTTATATCCAGGATTCACCAGTGAGTGGACCTTCTAGATACAGGCGTCTTCATGCAACAGTCTCTTGAAACACATTTACTGAACTTAGTTGTATCAATTGCTGCATTATAAGAGTCACTTTTAAGGAGTAAATACTTACGCAATCACTTATTTACATTTTATGTTCTTAGTTTTTGACTTTGTAGAAATCTGTTCGCACTTTGACTTGAAAGAGTCAGTGAGGAATTCTTGTCAAAAAAATCCAAATTTAACTGACCATTATTACATTTTTTCTTTATTTTTAAAAGTAAAATGGGAAAACAGAACAGTTTTAATAGACTGTGTATGACTACCATGACCTGGATAACTGAGGATCTGCATAGACAGATGTGTCAGCAAGTACACTGAGTCATTGGATTTTACTGTATACCACAAGTGCTGACACCGTACACTGCGTCTGCTAGGCTTAGTAATGGACACTCATGCATATATGTTCTTTTATGAGGAACAAACTGTCTTCTCCTCTCTGCTTCTGTACTCAGATATTCATTAACTCGTGAGCAGTGCAAAGGTATAAAGATAAAGAGACAAAGTACATCAGTTTGAACATAACTGTGTGAAATCGCAGGTCTAATTATAACTGTAGTGTATCCTGGGAGTTCTGTGGAAAATCCATTTTGGAAAGCTTCTGTCAGAAAAGACGGAGAACTCTAAATGGTAGTTTGTTGTTCGGATACAAACATCAGTTTCGTCTTAAACTGAAGTGTCTGTGAATCGAGCGACACCCTGCAGTGGAAAAATCCACTTCCTGAAAAAGGTCGGCTTTGTTTTGGAAAACAGAAGGAATTGTTATTGCAACAGAAATGGATGCAGGTTCTCTTGCTGGGAAACCTAACCACAATATGGAAAATAAAGACTGATAAATCTGTCCATCATTGTTTCTGCTTCTTTTTCCAGACAGACACCTGAAGATCTGCGGCCTTTTCCTCACAACTATATGAGTGTAGTAAAGTGATGTTTATCCAACTGCAATGCTAGTGAAGCCCTCAAAGATGATGTAGTTTTATTTTCATGCAATAACTCAACTGATATTTCTCTTGGAAATACAACAAAACACTGACTTATCGGAAAACAACATAAGAACAATAAGACTGCCTCTTATTGTGCACTTCACATTTTTCACACCTCACTGTAAATAGCTACTCTTAGGCACATATAGGGACACAACAGTTAGGGCCCTGAGGGCAGGTGGGGGCAGGAGCGATGGGCACTGTATAGGGCGGGTGGCAAAGCTCTAAGGCCCTGTCTCCCCCTCATCACCCTTTTGCTTGCCTCCCCTGCTCTCCAATCTTTTTTTAATGCACCATGCAGACTCACCTTGGGGTAGGTCTGGGTTGGCTGACGCCTCGCCCACCCTCCCCACTTTTAATGCACCACCTTACACTCAGGGTTACACTTTTCACGGTGCAGGAATAATGTTTCCCGTCAGGGATCGGGAAACATATTAATAGGGGGCAATGGGGGGTTTCACTGGTATGGCCTCGCTGGTGGGACCCGGCCCCCTTATGGCTATGGGGCGGTGGGGGTGAACCATCATTCGTGTTGCTGTGACTGGGGGGTTCCCGAGGTCTGGGGCCTGTGGCTTGACGGGGTTCCTCTGCGTGTCTGACGGGTCCCGGATGGTGCGGTGGCTTTTGGTGGGCTGTGGGGTCTGGATTGGCTGTCCTGGTGGGTGCCGTGGCTGTGGTGCATCAGCTAGGGTTAAATAAGTTGTTGCAGCTGAAACATATTCATCACTGCAGTAATTATCCAATGGAAGGCTCTTCCCTATTTGCTTAGTTAAATCCAGGTGGTGACTTTTTTTGGCCAGGCAGTGTGTGCTGAACAGTCATAAATAACACGTATAATACTAGCATGCAAAAGATTATAATAACAGTAGTAAATTATTAGTATTGCAGCCTTGAAGGTAGGAGAACAAAGTGACCAGAACAGAATTGAACTGTTGAAATAACAAATACCAATCCAGCACAGTGACATAATGTTCAGAAATAATCACAGAGATCACGCAATCGCTGCAGAAAGATGCTCAACAAACTTTCATATGACACACCAAAGCTAATTTTGATCTTACATAAATCAATGTCTTTGGAAGATTATCTAACTGTGTAATTGAATGTGGATGAGGTCAGTTCACATGGTCCACATCTGGAGTCTTTCCATTCTGTCTATCACACATCAGATGATTCCTGCAGAGACCAAGCTTTCTTGTTTTTCTGCTCAAGCAGCAAGACTTGTGCATTCTGAGCCAGCGAACAGCACAGTAGGAAAATCAAATTAATTTAGAATAAATTATCTTATTTCTACAAGTAATAACTTGCGTGCAGAGTAATATTTTGATTGCACAACACTTCAAAATGTCATATTGTGGGAGCTTCCATTTGCACAAAGAATTTTTGTTTATTCTTTTTTTAATGAAAGCTTTTCAGCTAAATTGTATCTCTGAGGAACAAATGTGCTTCACCGGGACAGCTGTTGCTACTCTGCAGACAGAGGGAACATTGTGTTATGAGGACATTGTGAATATTAATAAGCTTTTAGGATGATTTTTGTTGAATGAGGGCAAAAATTACCGCATTAGTCCCTGTTGTTTATCACGGCTACAGAGTACTTAAGCTTAATTGAGAGCTGATGCACTTTTCATAAATTGATCACTCTCGTTTAAAGTCACACACGACTTCTGAACATCAGCTTTGACTTCGTCCTTCACAGTCACAATGAACTTTCTAGTACTGAGGATTAAAGAAGACTTTGGTATTTCACCTAATGTAAAAAAAAAAAACTTTTTTTTTTACCTCGTAGCATGTCGATACAGAGCTACAGAGCAATAACAACATGGAGCAAAAGATTAAAAGACTGTTTTTATAACTGAGCCATAACTACAGTAAACGGTGCCTGTTGATTTTAGGTTTTAAATGTAATCTGTGCAGTATGTTTTTATGTTTTCATTGCAATTTCAAGACAATTGCACAAACTGAATGTTTGAGTGTATTTGTGTGTGTGTGTGTGTGTGTGTGTGTGTGTGTGTGTGTGTGTGTGTGTGTGTGTGTGTGTGTGTGTGTGTGTGGAGTCTTGGTCATACCACACTATGATTTTTTTTTCACATTTCGGAAAACATACTTGTTTATTGGGACCTTTTGTTGGTTTTATTCAATAGGTAAGTAGAGAAGAAGACAGGGAAGACCTGCAGTAAAGAGCCATGAGCTGGAATCAAACCTGCATCTCTGACGCAGTCCTGTTTATAAGCGACCCTCTCAACCAGTTGAGCAAACTCAGCACCTATTTTGAACTCGATGGACAACATACCAAACCATGACGTTTTTGTGACATTTTAGAAGACATACTAAACTATGATGCCATTGTCATATTTTGGTCGACATACAAAAGTATGACGTTTTTGTGATATTTTGGACGACATACAAAAGTATGACGTTTTTGTGATATTTTGGACGACATACTAAACTATGATGTTTTTGTGACATTTTGGTTGACATACTAAACTATGACGTTTTGTCATATTTTGGACGACATACTAAACTATGACGTCTTTTGTCCATTTTCAGACGACATACTAAACAATGATGTTTTTTACAAAATTCGGACGACATACTAAACTACGAAGTTTTGATCATATTTTGAAAGACATTCTAAACAATGATGTTTTTTTTACAAATTTGGATGACATACTAAACTATAACGTTTTCGTCATATTTTGGTTGACATACTAAACTATGACATTTTTTGTCATATTTTGGACGACATACTAAACTATGATGTTTTGTCATATTTTGGACGACATACTAAACTATGACATTTTTTGTCATATTTTGGACGACATACTAAACTATGACGTTTTTGTGACATTTTGGACGACATACTAAAGTATGACATTTTTTGTCATATTTTGGACGACATACTAAACAATGATGTTTTTGTCATATTTGGACGACATACTAAACTATGACATTTTTTGTCATATTTTGGACGACATACTAAACTATGATGTTTTGTCATATTTTGGACGACATACTAAACTATGACATTTTTTGTCATATTTTGGTCGGCATACTAAACTATCACGTTTTTGTGACATTTTGGACGACATACTAAAGTACGACGTTTTTGTCATATTTTGGACGACATACTAAACAATGATGTTTTTTACAAAATTCGGACGACATACTAAACAATGATGTTTTTTACAAAATTCGGACGACATACTAAACTACGAAGTTTTGATCATATTTTGAAAGACATACGAAACAATGATGTTTTTTTACAAAATTTGGATAACACACTAAACTATGACGTTTTTGTGACATTTTGGACGACATACTAAACTATGATATTTTTTGTCATATTTGGATGACATACTAAACGATGTTTTTACAAAATTTGGATGACATACTAAACTATGACTTTTGGATTATTTTGGACGACATACTAAACTATAACGCTTTCGTCATATTTTGGACAACATACTAAACTATGATGTTTTTGTCATATTTTGGACCACATACTAAACTATAACGTTTTCGTCATATTTTGGACGACATACTAAACTATGACGTTTTTGTCATATTTTGGACGACATACTAAACTATGACGTTTTGTGACATTTTGGATGACCTACTAAACTATGACATTTTTGTGTCATATTTTGGACGACATACTAAACAATGATGTTTTTGTGACATTTTGGTCGACATACTAAACTATGACGTTTTGTGACATTTTGGACGACATACTAAACTATGACGTTTTTGTCATATTTTGGTCGACATAATAAACTATGATGTTTTGTGACATTTTGGACGACATACTAAACTATGACGTTTTGTGACATTTTTGGACAACATACTAAACTATAACATTTTTGTGACATTTTTGGACAACATACTAAACTATAACATTTTTGTGACATTTTTGGACAACATACTAAACTATAACATTTTTGTGACATTTTGGACAACATACTAAACTATGACGTTTCTGTCATATTTTGGATGACATACTAAACTATGACATTTTTGTGACATTTTGGACGACATACTAAACTATGACGTTTTTGTGACATTTTTGGACGACATACTAAACTATAACATTTTTGTGACATTTTGGACGACATACTAAACTATGATGTTTTTGTCACATTTTGGACGACATACTAAACTGTGACGTTTTTGTCATATTTTGGTCAACATACTAAAGTATTATGTTTTTGTTACATTTTGGTCGACATACTAAACTATGACATTTTTGTCATATTTTGGTCGACATACTAAACTCTGACGTTCTTGTTACATTTTGGACGATATACTAAACTATGATGTTTTTGTGACATTGTCGATGACATCCTAAAGTATGACATTTCTTTCCTCATTTTGCACCATATACTAAACTATTATGTTTTTTTACACATTTTAGACGACATTCTAATCTATGACGTTTCTGTGACATTTTGGTCGACATACTAAACTGACGTTTTTGTTACATTTTGGTCGACATACTAAACTATGACGTTTTTGTTACATTTTGGACGACATACTAAACTGTGACGTTCTTGTTACATTTTGGACGATATACTAAACTATGATGTTTTTGTGACATTGTCGATGACATCCTAAACTATGACATTTCTTTCCTCATTTTGCACCATATACTAAACTATTATGTTTTTTTACACATTTTAGACGACATTCTAAACTATGATGTTTTTGTGATATTTTGAACGACATACTGAACTATGACGGTTTTGTTACATTTTGGTCGACATACTAAACTGTGACGTTCTTGTTACATTTTGGACGATATACTAAACTATGATGTTTTTTACACATTTTAGACGACATATTAAACTATGACGTTTTTGTGACATTTTAGACGACATACTATGACGTCGCTGTTTTAATTTTCAGCGACGTCGTGCCGGCAGATATATCTCAATGGAAAATCCTTAACAAAGCCATGAATCCAGACTATAAGCCACATCACTATCACATTACATCTTTTTGAGCAATGTTGCACATGGACAGACAGACAGACAGCCAGACAGACAGAAAGACAGTTGGTATCACAGACAAATGTACGCCAATTGTCACTTAACTCCACTGCATTCCTTGGCGGAGTAGTAATAATAACTTTATTTATATAGCACCTTTAACAACAGTGTTCACAAAGTGCTTTGACAGTTAAAACATGCGACACAGAGACCATCAGACAAGTCAGAGCAGTCAATTAAAAATAAATAGTAAAAAATATAATAAATTAAATGAACAATTAGCCAAATTAGCAATCATAACAAATAAAGGAACTAGTTTTAAAAATTAAAGAATAAGATTGAGGGTACAAGTTTAAAAATTAGAGACATCACACCAAAGAACAAGGCAGCTAAAAGTAAAATAAAACAAGAGAGAACATCTAAAACAAACAGGATATAATACAGAATTAAACACTAGAACTAAGTAAAGCTAAAAGTAAACCTCACATAAAAGCAAGTCTATAAAAGTGGGTTTTAAGGAGTGATTTAAAAGAAATAACTGACTCTGCAAGCCTCATCTCCTTAGGCAGGCAGGAAGTATATAGATTGATATTATGTTTTTTGTTTCCCGGAAGACGTATTGTGTGTTAAATAAGTAGTCAGTGCCAGAGCTGAGTGTACTAATGACAGTCTCAAAAGCACAAATTCAGACTTCAAAGGTTTCGTATACAACAAACTGAAGAAACTGATGCTGCCAAAATGCAGAATTTGGATTCTTGTATCATAATTTGTCTTCAGAATCAGTTTTCGGCTTAAACATGCATGACAGAATTACTCTGATATCACAACTTGTGTAACTTGTGCCATTGTAAAGTAGCATAGAGTAGTTTTACAGCGTTTGAGTTGTAGGTGAGCTGGTGTGCTCAGTTGCAGTGAGTGTGGAGGGACACATGGAGAAAGATGCAGGGACTTCATAAATCCACACATGCTAAAAAGGCAATTGTGTAGTTCTGTCTTAGCCATTTTTTAAAGGCAGGAATGATTTTTTTTCTCCTAAAAAAATTTTTGATCCACAAAAATTAGTTTTTCGGAGTTCAATCGGTGACACTCACATGCCCATATTTGCACTGAAAGCCTGGTTGTGAAGAGAACCAATGATCTCTCCAGTGAGGAATCTTTAGCAGTGTTTAAAGTTTTTCTGTCATGCCTCTTTCCAGAAGCCAAAAAGGTTCACGTCCCTCCGCTACACAATAAGCAATTGAATTTTCCATTACCGGAGGTGCAACTACTAAACATAGCCAATCATTCAAGTTGGCAATTTTTTTTGTTTATTTTCCTACATAAATCATTCATTCAGCTTCATTCCAGTCCATAATTTAACCCCCAGGAGGCATGTTGTCCACTTTGAGAATCACTGCGGCAAAGAAGGCAGAATTCTGTGTATCTGATTGTCAAAACACACGTTGCTTCAAGGTGTGTGAATGGATAAGCATGAGGTCGGGACACTGTGAAACTTTGGCAGCAGTTGAAACTTTCAAAGTGCAGGTCCCTGAGAGGTGATGTCTATTTATGAAGGCACTTTGTGTTCTAACTTTAGTATCCAACTCTGGTCTCAATATGGACACACATTCTGACACTGAGGAGCCACAAGCGGCAGCCTCAAGTTGTAGCAGATAACTACTGGAGGCGTGTACTTTTTTTTGTTTCCTCGTTTATTCACTGCGAGGCCTCTGCCACTCAGGTCATCACCGATTACACAAGTTGTTTCTGTGCTTTCTGATGAGGGGAAACTCTGTGGAAGCTTAAGCACTTCCTGGCTGCTGTTGAAATGAGAAAACACTGACTTTTAATTGATCTTTCCAGGAAGGAGAATAGCATTCATGACCTTGAATTAGGAAGCCCGATGAGTTAAGCTACTGTCAGCTGATGGGCGGCGAGTTGAGCTGCTTATCTTGGCGTTGCTAGGTTTTATTTTTAACCTCACAGGCCCAGGACACCGGGAAAGACCTCAGAGGGCGAGGGATGAGTGGCAGATCACTGAGGTATGTAGGGGCAAGACTGAGGAGAAATACACAAAAGTTGCAGAAATTTGCCCAAGAATGTGAGCAGAGAGGAAGTGTTGGCTGGTCTCATGACGGCAGTAATGAAGAAACCCGTGTGTTGACAGCCGAGCCGAGACGCACAGAATCAAACCAGAAGCTACACATTCATCCTGTAAAAGATAGAACAGAAAAACGGAGAGAATGGGGAAGCAGCAGAAAGAGATTTGGGTTTTAAAAGTGCTGTGGCCTACATTCACTTTACATCTTCTTATTCTATCTCTTGAAGCAAATCAGGTGGCTCGGCTTCCATCTGAGTATCCCGGCAGGGTTTAATCGCCGTGGCCGAGGACTGTTGTTACCAGGAAAAGCAGCAAAAAAACAAAAAAAAAACAACAACACATAGCTGGCCTAATTTTCCCCAGCAGGAAGTAGCAGCAGAGAGAAACCCAAGCCCAGCTGTATCTGATTATAGGGAGACAATCAGCTCCAGCCTTTGTACTACAGTTCCTTCCCTCCCTGTGAGGTTAAATTTGTTTAAAATTACAGCCTCTGCTCTGCTCCGAGTGAAGCAGTTTCCAACCGGGACAGAAATTGATCTATTAAGAGGGAGCATTTAAGCAAACATGTTGGTTCAGATACAGATATGCTGTCTAAGGGTTATCTATTGCAGGAAATCCAAGGACATTTTGTCAGGCACTACATACAATATCATACATTAGATCTACCTGCCTGATATCGTGTAGGTCCCTCTTGTGTTGCCAAAACAGCTCTGATCCATCGGGCCATGGATGCAGAACCTCCGGGAGTTTCCTGTGTTGTTTGGCATCGAGACTTTAGCAGCATTTCCTTTGGGTCCTCTGAGCTGTGGGGTGAGGCCTCTGTGGATCCGGCTTGTTCTGGCACATCCTGTTGATGCTCATTGAGAGGGTGAGTTAAAGCTTCAGGCTCTTGGTCGTGTTCCTTGAGCAGTTTTTACAGAGCGGCAGGGTGCATGGGAGGCGGAAGTAACAACATTGATACCAAGACCCAAAGTTTCCCAACAGACTATTAAGATATTACCAGAGCCGGAAACACAAAACAAAAAAAAGACAGGAGAAAAAGTCCGACAAAAAAAGACAGAAAACAACAAACATAAGACAAAATATTAGACAGAAAATGACAAAAATGAGACAAATGACATGAAACAAAACAAAAAAAGACAGAAAATGAGACAAAAAAGGAACAAAATGACAAAAAAAAACACAAAATGACACAAACAATCCACAAACAACAAATAAAGCAAAATATAAAATGGCAAAAGTAAGACAAAACACAAGTGAGACAAAAAGGAAACACAAAACTGCAAAAACGAGAAACCAAACAACGAAATATGAGAAAAATGACAAGTCAGACAAAAAAAACAAACAAAATGACGAAAATGAGACAAATGACATGAAACAAAACAAAAAGAGAAAAATTAGACAAAAAATTGACACAAACAACGCAAAAATGACCAGAAAAGTAAGTGAGACAGAAATACAAGCGAGACAAAAAGGAAACAACGAACCACAAAAATGAGGAAAAAAAGACAAAAACAATAAATGCCAGACAAAAACAAGACAAAACACTACAAAAATGAGACACGAAATGACAGAAGAACAATTAGCAATCTAGTATTTTACTCTTTCTGTATGTTTAATGTTGTGGTTGTTCAGTTTACTGAGATGGATTTCTAAATATCTGAGCAGATACAAAGTAAGACTCATGAACAAACCTAATCACATAAGAGCAACTCTTAAGTGCAATACAAGAGGATTTTAAAGAACAATAAATTCCTGAGTGGCAGCAAAATACTTACTGTCTTTTTACTATCTTTTTATTTCATTTCTCCTGTAAATTTCCCCTGTGAGGGATCAATGAAGTTGGTCTTATCTTATGGGATCAAACAGGTCCACAAGAGCCATTTTCATTGTCAAACCTCAAAGTAACGTTATAGCTGACATTTGGAAACAGTGCTGTTATCGAGGAAAATAGCATCCAATTATCATAAAAATGTTAATCTTATAACCTTAAAATCTCTTCAAATGTACTAGTTCTACATGGAATTTAATAGAAAACTAGCATTATGCACACATGCGTACATGTATAGGTCAGTGTATAACTGAGGGACTTTTTATATCATAGTTGACATTTTTACTGTTTTCAGGCCTAAAATCAACATGGCCGCCTATAACCAAACACCACATGGCATTTTTACAGAAAGATTCTTCTAAATATTATATATACAATTGAGTAAAAACGAAATTGAAAGTTATTTCTAAAGACATTGTAGTAAACCTGCAGACTACTTTATATTAAATAAGTCAGAAAGCCTTGGAGTCTTCCGGTCTTTTCTTCAGGAGGAAATGACATCATGTGGAGCAGGTCATGTGATCTGGAATTAACACACTTCCTAGAGAGGTGTTTTTGTAATGGGGAACTTAGTTGAAAGTGATTTCTGGGACACAGATACAATTTATTATTTTCCACATAAAATTTGATACATTGTCAAAAAACAAATATCTGTCATGATTATCTCAACTTAGTAAAAAGAACGCAATCAAAACAATTTTTGAATAAGCAAATTGATTTTTGTTTAGCTCATTAGAAGGTGGTTGTTACTACTATTGGGACAGTTATTTAGTTGACATATTAGTGATATCCAGTCAGTTTCATCAAAAACTGATTGTTTCCATAGTAAATGATTATGGAATTTGTAAAAACATGATTATAATGAACCTGAAAAACATTCATTTTTAATAAAAATGTATGCAAGATGTATCGCATGGACTTCAAGTTTCTTAATTATATATTGACACAAAACTAATTTGGATTTACGGTTTTTAATGTGAGCCAAAAGAGCATGTTTTTGCCCATTCATATCCTAAAACGACCACTTCATGTACCTCTGGATGCTGCATTTTTAGTAAAAAATAAATCCCCACGCTGACTCCTGATTAAAATTCTCCACTATTTTGGGCATTTTCACCCAAAATTGACCGTCAGTGTGACTTTGCCACCGTTGCTACGAGCCGTTTGCACAGAATGCTCGTGCGATTGTGAAGTTGCGTAATTCAGCTACGATGTCTGAGATGGGATCTGAAACTGCACTGCACTGCGTTTCCACACCTGTTCCGTTGACAGTGCCAGTATGGCAGAACAGGGCAGAACGTTGCAGTCGTAAAATGAAAATGTACACATTTGTTACATAATGGTTATGCAATCAGTGAACCACAAACGGCTCTGAAACATGGCAGCCTCAGCTAGAGCTACATTTAGCTGGAGATTCAAAGCTTGTTTTCCCAGCACCAACGACGTAATTCAGTCTGCCGCCTTGGGACTTTCAAAGTAGCGCGTAAATGTCACCGCATCCTAGTCTGCACTTTTAGAAGGATCCAGTAGCTGAAAACAAAATTCAAGAGGCGACAAACAGGCCAAACTCATTGCCAGTAATTTTTATTTTAAGATATTTTGTAGAACAGGGGAACCAATGATTACAAAAAAGAGTCCTAAGTGTTCTACATGCTACACCTTAACCTAATTCATCATGCTTGCCTGGAAAAAGTACATAGAAATTTAACAAAAAAAAATGTACAATTAAAACTGACGTACATTATACTCACCACTGACTTGACTTTTAATGTACAATCTAACGTCCCAAAAGTTCGTTCTCGCTGCTGGACGACATGTTTGATTGTTACACCTGTTCAATCAGGTGCTGTTTGGTTGTTTGTCTGGTCAAACTGTCAAGCCCCAGGGCCTGTGACTGAACAGAGACGCTCGGAATTGGTATATATGAAGAGTTCATTTGCAAAAACAGGTAACTCTGTTTTATAAATTTTCAGAAAACCCATTTTTTATTGTTTACTTGAGATAATATTTTTTTTTCTATTTTGTCATGTATTTTTCTACTGAGTCAAATCCACTCAACTTCAGTTTTTCATCTCAAGTAAACAATAAAATGCACTAAATAATAAAATATTTGGCTGCAAGACTAAAATATGCTTTAATCTCAAAGTGTTGACACCCCCTCCGTGGAGTTAAACAATGAGAATAAATGCAGATAAAAAAAGTAAACAATAAAATAAAAAGTTTTCTGAAAATGTATCAAGACGGAGTTCTGTTTTTGCAAACGAACTCTTCATTTGCGAGATGGCGCCCCTGCTCACGCTGCTTTGTGACTCAGCGATGGTGTTCTGACCTTCTACCACCAAACTCCCCAGTTGAGACCTGCTGGGGAATCCTGAACATCTGTAGCAGTCCACCACCAACCACCATGAAACCGCTCAACTCTAGGGCTGTGTGAGCGTGGGGGAAGATGGAACCACCCACACTCAAGAACCTCGTACATTCCACGCCTGAAAGACCGAAAGCCGTGATCAAAGTGAAAGGGGGAAACACTGGTTATTGAATGAATTTATTCGATTGCATATTCAGTCTTCTTTTATCTCAGGAGAACGAACTTTTAGGAAACCGTGTACCTTTCTCTTGCCTCCATGCACGCAATTTTTTTTTTTACATTTAGATAAAAAAAAAAATTAAGACTCGTAGGCGCTTCTTTAAACCATAAAAGAGTTTATCCACTAAGGACAGATCGCACCTAAAAATTAAAAAAAAGTGGACAAAAAAAGAATGATATCCATTATAACAACATTGATGGAAAATGGAAAGCCTCAACTTCTTGTAGAAAACACATGAATTTGCATCCTACCTTAAACCAAAAGGAACACTTGCACGCCCATATAGTGCCGAAATGAAAATGGAAGCCTGTCCAACTCCTCAATCTTCAATAATCACATTGAAATAACACATTTTGATAAAATAAATAGCGCACATCTGCTAGAAATAAATAATGATTACTGAAACACCTCACTATGTTAAATGCTAAAGTGAGACAGATTTCATCTACGCGACCACTTCATTTCATGGTATGAGGATGGTCATGTGTGTAAAGCACTAGTGCGGCTTCGAGTGTCTCTCGCGGCTGTTACCTTGAGGTAGATAACACATTTACATTAACGCCTACGATAATGGTTGCTGCTGGCATCATGTGTCAGATTTACAGTATGAAAGGGTTATTAAGGAAGCTTTCTTTGGGGAAAAATGTTAAAAAGTCAAAAAGTAAAAATAAAAAAAAAGGACACCCCATTCCCCCTCTTTTTTTTTTTCTCCCATCCCAGGAAAAGGCTGTTTGAAAGCACTTTAGAAGCCCACAGCGATGTTAGCGTCTACCATCACTTCCTCATGTCAAAACCTCCTCTTCTTACATCCTTTCCTCCTGCTCACATTTCTTCTAGCTACCTCTCTCCTGCTGACCTTTCATCTACAGTACTTAAATGTGCGAGTGACATGCCAGTTTAGCAATGAGGGCGTAGACATTAACCCATGAAGGCCTGGTGATCAAGGCTCAGAGTGATGACCAAAACTCTTTAAATAAATCACCCCTTTCAACTCTTACAAAAAAAATTATAATAATTAAAAGTAACCAGAATAAAAAGGTATGAAATGATTCAAGTACAATAATATATCATATTATTTAAAAAAAACGTAAAAACAAAACGGTCTAGGTTTTGCACTGTGAGGGAGGATATATATTTCTCTAATTAAGATGCTTGAAGATGCTGCTGTATGTTTTGTGGGCAATTTGTGGGGAGCATTTGACAGCGCAGGGGGTGAGGGACGCCTGGATGGATTTTAGAGGCAAGTCATCGGTGCTGTCAAAGCCGGGCAGGGCCAGAGAGTCCAGCTGCATATTAAGCACAATCTCTGTGTTACTGTCGAGGAAGCTCTCGTCCAGCTCGCTCACGACCGAGGGCTCCGTCTCCGGACCGGCCACAGTCTCTGCGACGCCCTCCTCCTTCCGGCTGAACAAGCGGTCCAGGTAGCTGGTGTAACTGCTCTCCTTCTGGAAGTGGTCCTCTTTGCGAATGTCCCAGCATGCTTCATCTATCAAGCAGCCGTTCTCCTCGACTCTCTCCCCGGAGCCGAAGCTCTCCCAGGGGTGAGCGGGCCAGACGCAGTCCCCGCCGACCACGCCCAACCCTCCTCCACCTAGCTGGGCGAGGTTTACCAGGCACTTCTCCTCCTTCTCCTGACTTATGGACTTGGACATGGACATGGAGCTTGAGCGGGGAGCCTCCAGCTGGGAGACGGAAGAGTTGAGCTCGTTCAGGAGGCCCACCTCGCTGAGCAGGGTCACCTCCTGACAGGGCTCCGGCTGCAGGCTCAGTTTAATGGTGCTGGCGATGAAGGAGTCAAAGTCAAAGCCTTGGTTCTGCTGGCTCTGAGGCTTCTCTGTCTGGTGTTTCTCTTGTGTTTTGTCCTTCTCCACCGGACTCTGGGTCTTCTCTGCCTCCTGCAGTGCGATCTGGGCCTTCACAAGCCCGTTCTTCTCACACTTGCTCTTGGCTTTGCGGTCGGCCTTCTCCTTGCTCTGCTGCTCCTTCCAGTTGGAGAGGTCGATGATGAGCTTGGGCTCGTAGTAGTGGTTGACTTCACTGTCCCTCCAGATGAGGTTGTCCAGGTAGGAGGGTGACACGGCCTTGTAGTTACAGGTGTGGCTACACTGCAGGTCACAGTACTTGTTCTCGTGGTGGTCGTCCTGCCAGGATCGCTCCGGTGGGAACAGAGTTGAATAGTCGAAGGACGGCTCATCCAGGAACTTCTCCCGGTCTCCATCAGCATATTTACGAGGATCCACCTGGAAACAGACAACAGTATATTTACGTCAGTCGGGAGAAAAAAATGTTATCTCTATACACTTCTTGACTTGGTTAAGCTATTTTTATTCAGTATGGATATGCTTGTCTGAACTGTAACACACCTGGACCTCCTCCTCGTCCGTTACATCAGAGAGTGCCCTTGGGTCGACCTGAACTTCGTCCGGGTCGTGGGTGCTGTGCAGGTGCCAATCAGCCTCTGAGAGCTGGCTCTCGTGGTACCTAAAAGAACCAAAACAATAAACGTCAATCCCTCCTGTAAGTATAAGTGGAGACCCTCAAATAGTGTAACTAAGCAAATAAAACCATCCAACTAGGTGAGAAAATAATAAAACCTGCTTTCTATTTCTTGTCAGGTCGCTTGTATAACTATTAGTTTACAGGAAGCAAACAAACTGTTCTCCACTGAAAGAAAAATGTGTGAACAAGAGAATGATAAAAATGTATGTCTCAGAGAGAGCCGGTGTTTCAGAGGGAAGTGAGTTAACTCACCTGTCCCAGGTGTGGCTGTGGCTCTGGTCCATAAGCAGGATATCATCTACTTCATCCTCAATGTGGAAAGGGTGCAGCGAGACAGGCTCATCCAGGGGGAAGGAGTAGTCAGCCATATAGGGGTGGGCCAGGGCCTCTTCGGCAGTCAGACGATCCATGGGGTTAAAGGTCAGGATCTTCTCCAGAAAATCCAGGGCTGTAAAGGGCGACGACAATGAGATTAGCAAGTAGGACAGATGTATGCGGGACAACACCCTGATTACTTTATGAGTCCGCAAGTAGTCCTGCACGCATAGCACGGTACTCACCCTGTGGACTGACGTCAGGCAGCAGCTTGGCCAGTGGGGTGTGGGGCTTGGACATGTCGTTGCGGATGAAGACGGGGATGACGCTGTGGAGCTCCTGTCGGTCCTCCTCTCGCAGTACGGGAATGGACTCCAAGATCAGCTGCATCTGCTCCAGTTCATGGGCTCCTGAAACACCAAGCAGCCAGGCACTGAGCACTTCAGAAGAGTTATACAACATTCAACATTTGCATGCCAGAGTTGGAGCGAGGCTCAGCACAGTGGATCATGGGAGTGGAAATGCTATTCGTCTTGTGCTCAGCTCAAGGCAGTTTTGACAAACAAAAACATTTAGTGTTTCCAGCTCCAGCCGGATTAGCAAAGACCAATAAGAGTAGTAAAAGCACGCTGACTCATCTGGGCACATCTCCAGTCTGTTCTAAATAGACATATAGACTAGCAAGATAAGCACATGCCTCACGTGATCGATGCCCCACATTTACCCCAGAGCCACCCAAACGGCTTTGAAGACTGCTTGCCATTAGGTTTGTACATGAAGTACTGCAGTGAAGAAGACATAAAAAAACTCAGTCAACATTTACCTGCAAACAGAGTCTTCCCTGTGAGCATCTCAGCAAAGATGCAGCCAGCAGCCCACATGTCGATGGCTTTGGTGTAGTTGTTAGGAGACAGCAGCAGGCGAGGAGATCTGTACCACTTTGTGACAAGACCTTCAGAGAGATGACCCTGGGATAGCGGGAGACAACACAATAATTGGAACCTTGTTAGGTAAAGAAAAAAGGAAAAACTCAAGAGCACAGGAAAATACAACTCAAACCCACAATAGAGTCCTTCTGGTGGTCAAAAATACATTTAACAAGTTCCTCAGTGATATTATCTTTAGTATTCTTAACTGTACAATTTGACTAATGAGATTTGAAACCAGTGAAACCGGACAATAACAGGGATTGTTCTTAAAGTGTAATAGAACAATGATTCCGTTTGTTTTACTAACTGTAAGCCTGCTTTTTGTTGTTGTTGTTCCACATGTTACAGCATCATTCTTAAAGCTACCTCATGGTTATGGATGACTATAAACCATTTTAACTCTGCCGTTTCTGTCAGAAATGGATGTGATTGGTACTACTTCCTGTACCTCCATGCGGGCCCTACAACGTTTTTGCTAACAGGAGATCTGAGCCTGACTACTAGTCTGTGCTAAACTTCGTAGGCCCGCCACCATCTCCTTGACAAACCTACTCTGTGGTGGTCACGTATGCAGCACAGCACGGAGACAAAGACCCCAGAGAGAAAAGACAGATGAAAAAGGGGAGATCAGACACGTGCAGGCCCTGTCAGCAGTCTGAGAGAGCAGGATAATCCCCCTCTGCCACACCAGTGACACCAACCTGCACTCCACTCTCACCAGCGCCTGACTAGCACAGGGACGAGAGGACACTGAATACAAAAGAAACCGACCTCTGTGTGTGTGTGTGTGCATGCGTGTTTGTGCACACTGGGACACTGGGGGAGGGGAAGTGGTAAAACAACACCCTTGCTGCCCTCTCTCCTCCCTCACATGCAGAGGTAGTTTGTGGTGGGACCAAAATGGTCAGCTCACCACTGAGTGTGGCTCTTGTTTCTGCCCTAATTTAGCCGTGAATGCTTGATGTCACACTATCCTGAAGTGTATCGTCGCTCTGCAAGCCCTTGTTTTGATGGACCTATAAATGACATGCCATGCAGACTGCAGATAAAACTCCTTACTTCCTGTAACCAACTAATCTCTTTGTCCAAGAGAAGCTCGTAAAGAGGTCAAAAGGAATTAAAAGATAGTGTTGCACACAGACAAGTCACACCAACTGACTGACACCTGCCAGTCTGTCCAGCCCCTATTCTGAGAAACGGCTAATAAAGCTGACACATGTGATTGTGGTTATGATGGAGAAATACATGCAGCCAGCTTAGCAGAGCATTACGACAGAGATGTAAATTAGGTTAGCTGGAAAATGGTCGGGTCATTGCATAAGGACAATTCTTTGTACGAAGGACTCTGAACTAAAAGGAGCAGATTAAAGCTTGCCTACCAGCGGAGGGCACAAAGTGCATTAGGTGAACGTTCAAGTTCGCCTTTTACTGATTTTCTAAGTGGGCCACTCACTATAAAAGACAGACACAAGGGGATAAAAGTACCGCCCATCTCAATACCCCCGGCAACAGTTGGTGAATAACTTAACCACCTGATCTAGATCAGCTCAGGCTGACATTTAATGACTCATAACAGGCTCTCGCTGTGTGTCAGGCTGTGGTTAGTCACAGAAACCTGAAGCAGGTCTGACCAGATGTCAGTAAAGGTGGTTCTTTTACAATCAGAAAAATCATCCTCAGCACTGCTTCCATTTCCAGGATAATGCCAGTGACTTACAGCTTAAACAATAGATTTCCCCACTGACATTGGAGTTGAATCTTCACCCACCCACATGGATCACATCACTGTTCAACTGTTGGACTGTAAACAGGCGATCAGCAGAGCCTCACTACAGTCCCACAACACACCGGACATATGGATGTAATTAAACGTCTATTTATTTCAATCTAGTCTATTACTGTTCACCATAATTCAGTCGACTTTTTGTTGCTGTAGAGCATGATTGAACTACTGCTGGTTGCGACAAAGAATCTTTTCACATGTGGGAAAATAAGTGAAAGCACCTCTCTGAAATTCATCAAGCCTTCAGTTGATTCCCCAGCAGTTTCCCTCTCTGATGCCAGACAGGCCTGTTCCTGGCTTAACAACTGGGTCAAACATGTGCGCGTTTGTGTGTGTGTGTGTTATTGCAGTTGTGGTTTGGAGTAGTGCACCGTGCAGAAAGTTTGTGTTGCAGCAAAGACCTCAATGAACTCTGCTTCTTATTACATTCCCAAAAACTTCCCCGTTATTATCTGTGCAGTATCTCAAATTACAGAATTTTACAGCAAGCCAAACACACACACACACACACACACACACACACACACACACACACACACACACACACACACACACACACACACACACACACACACACACACACACACACACACACACACACACACACACACACACACACACACACACACACACACACACACACACACACACACACACACACACACACACACACACACACACACACACACACACACACACGATCCAACATATAAGAGCTGTCCAAGTCTGCATTAGTGCAACTACTCTGATTTAGAGCAAACACGCACACACAAAAAATCACTTTCTAAAGCACTATATTATCTGTATGTCCCAGACAATTTTGTGTCTGTTTCAAAAGAAGACAAGACTCAACTCTATTAAATGGTTTGTTAACTTTCAAAGCAAATGATTAGTCACACTATGATCTGGCATGCTAGAACTAAGAAAGAAAACATGTTGTTCCACTGAGCAGATCCGATAAGACACACATTCAGTTTGCTACAGTATTCCCAAGTAGTTCACAGCCTTTGCTATGCTTCTGTAAAACTCCAAATATCTTGTTTAAATACAACCAAAGCTAAATCTAAATGGATGAGAACTATATCGACTGTATTCTGCCTTTTTCCTATTGAAGCCTGAGCCACAACTGGAAACGAACATGAGCTTTGGATCAGCTTCCAATAGGAGCCCCGAGCAAGGCTCCCACAGCAACACAAAGAGCTGGCTGGGAAAAGGAGGGGAACTGGGATCGGAGAAGCTGCATGAGTGCACGTGAATTCTTGTCATTCCTGAGTCTGGGCCACCACAAGGGCCGACCTCAAAGTTCACACAGGCAGAAAACAGCTCGCCTCTTCAAGCAACGACAGCAAAGACACTCGGGTACTTGTTTTTAAAACAAAGCCATGCAGGATTAATAAACACCTAAAGGGAACCCAGTGAGGTGTTGTGTATTTTATTAACTCAAAGCATTACAACAAACTAGGAATGCGGGAGGAGAAGATGAAACAAATGTGTCTATGTTGCCTAAAGCATAAATCCAGATTACTGAAACTTTGCCAGAAACTGAGGTTCACTTGAAAAGAGCGGCTCTTTATTTAGATACAGCGTTATTCAAATAACAGGCACTCAACCAGCCAGCTGCTCCGTCTCACCCTGCCTGCTAGAAGTAGAGGGCGGTTGTGAAAGCATATTTGCTCCCAGTGACTGTCATCCTGTCCAGATCAACACTGAAACCAACTGTTTTTTTCCTCCACACTCCACTGGGCACTACAGTATCGTGCGAGTGTGACGGGTTCATTTCTAAACATACCTCATTTGGTGTGAGACACATATATCAGGTAACTGTAGGCACCATAGTGGTTGGTAGAGATATCACTTCTGCTTCTCCTATCACGCAGTAGAGACAGACAAAACACAGCAATACTGTCCAGAAAGGTGGGCATTGTTAAAACTCAGCCCCTCTACATTGCTTGAAAGCTTGACAAAAGCTCATTAGCACCCGTCTGTTACAGAACTACAGCAGAAAATAGTCAAACACAAGATAGCTGACCTAAGGTAAGCAGCTTTTAAATACCCACTCGCCTGCATGTTTCCCATCAGGAAAAACTGCTTATATAGGGGGAAACCGCCCACACGGCAAACCCAGCAGTAAAGGAAAGGTGGTGGCTGCAGTGACTGAACTGTGTGAGAAACTCTCACTCCTTCCCGGCAAATATGAGCCCTCATCTTCCTCTTCTTACTGCTCAGTGACATGCTGTCTCAACCAAAGATGTGACTCATGTGAGAACCCAGAAGTCTCAGTTGAAAATGAGACTAGACTAACACACAGAAGTGACGGAGAGCTAGAAATAAGCGGTTATGGTAAACAAGCGTGTGCAAGTCTGTCTCACAGTGGAGTATGTGGCAGGATCGTGGCTGTGAGGGATATGAATGAGGCTCTATCAGCCAGAGGGATCATGTCACGTGAGCTAACTTCAGACCTTCCGATGACTAATCTGAGACACGTGTAAGCATCTGACTGCCTCTGCCCTAAGGAGATCCAGCAGCTACTCTGAGCGGGGAGGGAAAGGCTTCCCAACCTAGATTTTCTCACATCACACCACCATATGGTGATCAACAGGCATTTCCTCATCCCTTTATAAGGTGACAGCAACACACAAGGGCAGCACAGGCCCTCCACCTGGCTGCAATTAGACAGGGTGACCATACTCTCTGCTCATACTGAAGACCTACTTAGAGCCTTAAAATGTGTGCATTCAACATTTGGCGTGTCAACATCTGGCTGTTAATGCCCAGGTTTACAACATGCTTCTTTCTGATGAGGAACAAAGAAAAGGTCTGTAACAAGAAGAAAACAGCCTTCTCTGAGAACTTGTTTTCTTGATTCTGCACCTCATAGCATTAAAATGGAGTAACGACCTCATGCAAATGGAACTGAGGGAAAACATACTCTCTCGGATATAAATAGACCTTTACATTACTTTAATGCAGCATGTCTAATGGATCTGCCTCAAGCCTTTAACATGATCATTAGAAGCTGAACTGAGACAGTCAGTCAAATATTTGTGTTTTCTTTCACTGTGCAATGAGTCTTGCTTTCAGCTTTATTAAGCCGCATTATGAAAAACCCACTCATATATAAATTTAGAACTGGAATCAGGCTGATTTTCAATCCTAATTGTGCACGCTTGGCTAGAACGGAATAAAAATAGTTCCCATGGTACCATTTTCCAGCCTCACATCTCCTGAGAAGGGAAACAGAGGCGTTACCTCAAGGAACCACATCCTGTCTTGTTTACTTCCTGCTGTGAAAAACTGCGTCACCCTGGGGAGTACCGCAGTATCGGGCAATAAACATCATATGTCACAGCAACTGAGCGCTCATCCTGAAGCAGAAAACTACGCAGCATTGCAACCATTCATCGTGAAACCACACAACAATGACATTCTAAACTCTGCTTCTTAGAGACCGGTCTTACCTTGTGAGAGTAGTGGGGGTCCATGATGCGGGCCAGGCCAAAGTCCCCGATCCTGAGAACCAGGTCTTCTGTGTTGACGAACAGGTTGGCCGGCTTGAGGTCACGGTGCAGCACGTTGGCAGAGTGGATGTACTTGAGGCCCCTGAGGAGCTGGTACATGAAGAGCCTGGCGTGGCCCTCAGACAGGAGACCTCTCTCCAGCAGCTGACACAAGTCCGTTTCCATGTACTCTTGCACAATGTAGACCGAGTTGACCTCTGTCAGGGACACCACATCCTCCGTCAGTCTGCGACCGCTGGGACCTAAAGTCTCAAACACCTGGTGACATAAAAAGAAAGGTCACTAATGAACGCTAGTTTCCTCTCATAACTAGAGGATGGCATGAACAGTCTTTTATACCTTGAGCCCTGCAGCTTACCTTAACAATGTTGTCATGGTCCAGGCGTCTGATAATCTTGATTTCCCGCAGTGCGTGCTTCACACTTTGGGGGTCGGTCAAGATGATTTTCTTCACGGCAACACGCTTGTCGCAGTCGGTGTCTACTGCTGAGAACACCAGGCCGTTCCCTCCGTAGCCCAGAGGCTTCAAGTCCATGTAGCGAGAGCCCAGGTCGAAGCCGTGGATGTTCATCAGGGACTCAAACTTCTCAGCCATGACGACTGTTTTGCTTAGGCTTTTACACCAAACTTCTGCTACTTCTAATGTATGATTTCTGGCCTGTTTCAAGCCCAATTTTAACACCTGCAGAAGAATTTATCGAACAATTCCTCCTCTCTGCTTTAGAGGCCGAGCTGACTGACCCCTGTACAGATGACTACCGAGCCCCCCTGTCTCGCTGTCACCGTCAGATGTGGGACACTAATGTGTAGTCAAACTTTCTTCCCATCTTGAATAAAGGAGAGAAATCTGAACAACTGAATTCCCCTCTGATCCTGCGTGTGTGGATATATTTAACTGAAAAGTAAACTAGTGTTTAGAGACTGCAATGGAATGAACTTTGAGGCCAATTAAAAAGCACTGAGACTATGTTAAACTATAAAAGCACGCGATTGCATCCTCACAGTGCAGATACATTCAGTGTATGACTGGTCCTGAGCAGCTTCATATGAAATGTGCCAAAATGCACTATTTTTTTGTGTTTTTAAATGTTTAAATCTGTCCGGTTAGTTCTCTCCTTGCGACACCTGATCTATAAAACTGAAATGAGTCTGGCCTTGAAGTCTTTAAAGTAATCTTTCACCCTCAGTGATCAGGTGGCTCAAGTTCGCCACAGTCGCAATCAAAACTATCCTCCATTTTATTTGGGTATAACCTGGAAAACAAGAGAAAACAGAATAAAACAAACGGTTAGAAAGCTATAAAATATTCTCTAATGAGTTTCAAGTTTAAAATCGGTTATTAACATTTTCTGTACATAATTATAGCCACAATTAGGGCATGTCAAGATTGAGAAATGTTGGGAAATTTCACCAAAATAACAAACCGTGTCTTTCACCGGCTTTACGCGGTGTCATTAAGGGAAACTAACCCTTCCCCCGCCCGGTTAAGGCGCTTGCTAGTCCAGTTTCTTGGTATCGATAAATTTATCTGATAACCCAGAGGCTTAAGTAAACCCCAACGGCAACAAACATATACATTCGTTACACATTCAAGCCACACAAAACCTTTTATTCCGAGTTGATATGTTACTCTGGCCTCCACCGGGTGTGTGTAGTGGTTGGCGGAAAGAAAACGGAGCCAGGAATGGAAGCATAGCGGCAAGCAGGCGAGCTACTATCCGACCACCGTCGACTCAATTTATCACATTTACACACCTTATGTAACATCCACATGAACAAAAACACAAAGGTAGGAGAGTCGTCTAAACACACGGTCGGTTTGGTGAATATGAAAGCCAGCGTTAAGGTGAAATCCGACAATAGCGCGAACAAAGGAGTCGTTGTTGGCGGAGGCTTTTGACTACGTGGTACGGCTTTCCTTAGCGCTAAGCAGCACAAAGCCGAGGTCGGTTAAACGGCTGGAAACGGCACCGAAACCGCCTCGAAATGGCGCACAGAGGACACAGCGTTGGCACAAATCGACATACGGAAATGTACTTACAGTCCTTGTTCGTCGCATTAGTTCGGGTGTGTGTTTTTGATCAAACCCAGACGAGGTTTGAGTGCGCTCCGCTCCACTGGCGCTGCGGATCTGTTGCAATCGCCATTGAGGCTGGGCAGAGCTATGAACGGCTGCGATGACGTTGCGAGGCCGCCTTCACGGATCGTCTGAAAAATCGAGAGATCCCCACTACGGTGAAAGAGCCCTTCACAGGCCATAGACTGGAGTGGTTATTTACAGTAGTGCCTTATTTTAAACCACTTATCAAGTAGAATTTAAATATCCTGCAATTTGCTATCCTTTTATGGACGATTTAGTATTTTAAAGTATTTCATTGCGTTTTACTGATAGATTTTTTTACTAGTTTTATATTGTTTATACATTTCTGTTTAATATTGTCTGCCTGCAGTTTGATCAACAGAGGTTGTTTTCAATATAAATAACCTTGATTTGATAATGTAATATTCTAAAGCCACTCTAGGGGTCATTGGATACATTATTTAAACAATGAATAAATTGTACTAGTTTATATACACCAATCTACTAGCCACAAATGTGACTGTCAACCATCATTTGCAGTTTTTATATTAGTTTTGTTTCATACTAATTGAATTTTCTACATATTTTTTGTAATTTACTAATATACAAAACACACATTGTCCAAACATAAAAATAATCCCGGTCAGCAACTAGTGTGTCAATAGATTTAAAAAACAAAAAAAAGCTGAAAACACTACTCAAATACCAAATTGTCTAAGTACAAAACAATACAGTTTATCTGTATGATTAACAAACATAAAAAAACAATCCACAAAGCTACAATAATATTAAAGAGTCTCATAAATGAGTCTCAAGCAATTGCACATAATTTCATAAATGTTTTCTCTGAATTTGGAGACAATTTGGCTTCTAAAACTCCATCTTATAATCCTGATTTTTTTTCTTACTATGCTGGCTGAGGCTGAAAATGTGTAAACTAGAAAATGAAAAGTACAAACAAAAAGATTGAATTCCTAGTTAAGGGTGTTTTTTAAATTAAGAGAACAAAATATATTTTTTTCTTTTTTTGCAGCACAGACTGACAGCAGTCTTGCTAAATGTCTGCCGTCTCGTTTCACACCACGGGGAGTCGTGAATCTCAAATCTTCGAGCAGCACTTGAAAGCAGCAGGAGTCATTCAAAACATTTGTTTGAAGTTGGAGATCACGAGACAGCGGTAGATTCAAAACTCTAACTGCGTGTTTACGCGTTTATAACAGCAGTGTACAAAAGCCAATAATGCACGCAGTAAATGTGATTGATCATTATCAGGTTTATATACAATAACGTGATGGCGCATTCAAAACAAAGTTCAGTCACGTCTGCAACTTTAAAAAATAAAAAAGTTATCACAGCTTGCAACACATTTGAGGAATCCTTGAAGAAACAAACACAAGAAGAATAACAGAAAATATTTTTGACAGTACGGATCACTCTGAGGCATTCTGGGTTGTGGTGCCAAAAATACTGCAGGACAGATGCCATTTCAGTTAAATTTTAGATCTCACTGTTTATATTTTCTGTCTATTTGCGGCTTATTATTTTACAATCATTCAATGCTGAGCCAAGTGCAACAGAAATTTAGTTTTAAAAAAAGCTCTCAGGCTGTAGTCCGGTCTTTGTTTCTCTCCATCCATGCGTTTTTTTTCTCGCCCACACTTGGCCCAAGTGTTGTTGTTTTGCACATAAGCTGTTGTGTTCTAAATTGGTCCACTAGGCTACTTGTTTATTCCCCCTTTGACGGGAATTAATGCTGTTTGCAGATTATGCCACGCGGTATTGCATTAGTCGTGTCAGTGAGAAAAATCCCCAGGACAGGTCACACTCACTGCGGATGGCGGATTTAGAAAGTCCATCTGGCACCGAGATGCGGCTTGTTTCTCTTTTAGCGGTCCTGAATCACATCAGCACCACACCCCCTGAGAGGCTCCAGCAGCAGCAGCAGCACCAGCACCATCCAGGTCTGGAAGCTCTTTGCAGGGCGCCGTGGTGATTTTCTCCCGCTTCAAATCTCTCATTCAGACTGCGGCTGGGTGTCCCGCAGCGCCTGGATGCTGTGGAGGCTGTGAATGGATGGATGAGGGGGATGGATGGATGGGTGGGCGGGCAGCAGCATCACAGCCGCAGCAAGTCTACATCAGCATCCGCAGGCAGACCATGTGAGAGCCCATGTGTCCGAGAATGCAGATGCCTCTCGCAGGCCGGGATGGGCTCTGCGATGAAGAGGGAGCTGGAGCTGCATGCGGACTGAACGGGATGCGACACAGCCGACTCATGTCTCCGTTATTAGTCGGTGTAAAAGAGAGTAAAATGCTGAGAGAAGGAGATGATGCAGATTTGTTTTTGTAGCTAATCTTATTTTTAGTTTATGATGATGTCCCTGGGTTCATCAATATTCCAGAAAGTCATGCAAATAATTAGAATTTGGTTTTAGAGCCTAACAATATTCTCTTATTATTAAAATAATATGTCCATAATGTCATAGAAATTATATTATTACATAATAGCTCTATGATTAGTTAAGAGAGTGACAGCAGAGCTTATAGTTGAGGGCTTTGTTTTGTTTTGTTTTTTCCAGTTTGCTGAGTTTACTATATATTAGAAAGTACTTCAGGAAGAAAAGTGGTTCATAAACAGGGAGCTGATTCAACATTCAATTCACCTTCTCTTCCTTGAAGGTCAGAGGTCAGCTTTATTCTCTTTGCTGTAATACTTTTTGAACCCTTTTCCTCACAGGGCAAAACTTGCAAACTGCCATCCATCCAAGAGACTTCACATCCTCCACAAATCAGAAAGAATGAAATCATGAGAACCCCAATGCAGTTTTTTTCTTCTGGCATGTGGCCCCGTTTGGCAGTGCGCAGGCGACTCATGTTTCCGTTATTAGTTGGAGCAAAAGAGACAAGAATGCTGAGAAAAGACATGATGCAGATTTGTTTTTGGAGCTTATCTTATTTTTAGTGGATGATGATGTCCCTGGGTTCATCAATATTCCCAAAATGTCATGCAATAATTTGAATTCTGCATATTTTCAGGTTTTGTAGCCCAATAATATGTCCATATTATCAAAGAAATAATATTATTACATAAAAGCGCTATGATTTGTTAAGAGCGTGACAGAAAAGGGAGATTTGCTTACTATATATAAGAAACTACTTCAGGAAGAAAACTTCTGATAATGATGTTTGGTAAAAGCTGCTAAGATGATGCTTCGATCCAACATCTGATTCCCTTTTCTTCCTTGAAGGTCAGAGGTCAGCTTTGTTCTCTTAGTTATGATACTTCTTGAACCCTTTTCCTCTCGTTTAAGGGCTAAATGTGCAAACTTCCATCCATCCAGAGACTTTACGTTCTCCACAAATCAGAAAGACTTTAAAATTTCCCATTATTTCTTCTGGCATGTGGCCCCGTTTCGCAGCACTAACTGTCTGTTTGTGATAAAAGCTATGGTAATTAAGAATCAGATTGGTTGATAAGCATGCTTTCTCCACGGATGCTCTTTGCCCCGCACTGTCACCCAGAATGGAGGTCATAAGGTAAATTCATGTTCTGTCTCACCTCAGATAGTCCCCTCACTTTTGTCTGATTTGCAGAAGACATTGAAAAAGTCATTGACAGTGCATATCCACTGCTGTCTGTCACAAAAAGTCTTGACACATGGAGCTGTACTGTGATCTACGGTCCCAAAACAAACACTGAACTGCTGCAATCCAGGGGTCACCGAGCGTCTCCCGTGTCGTCAACCTCTTGTTCACGTCTCACCTGTTCTCCCTGTATTTGTTTTTTAACCTAACGCATCCTCAGCATCACTCAAATTTACTTCTCTGAAATTCTCGTCACTCACCGAGGCCGACATTCTCCTGAGACGAGCGCAGCAACATGGTGCAGAAGTTTAACAGTCCATAAAGGAGAATATATATCCAACGGTCCACAACACAGACAGGTGGAGGGATTCAGTGCAGTCCAGTGGTATGTGTGGGTATGTGAGTGTATTCTCAGAGCCCTGGCCGTGTGTTATCCTACTCCATGTGCCTCTGGTTGTGAGGTGGAGCTCCATGGAAAGTTAATATAGGCCGGGGCAGGGTAGGAGGAGGAGACTGCTCTGTGTATGGCTTGGCCTGTCAGTGTGTCAGACCCGCTAGAGTCCACTGCCACCACCTCTAACTGCCTCTCTCCTGCACTCTCTTACTTATCTCTCATATTATCAGACTTATTTTCCCATCTTTGACGTGTTTCTAAAAAGGAAAATAGATAATCTTCTGTCTACATGAGCTGAAATAAGATTGTTGCTCCTGGGTAAGAAACTCGTGGATCCCAAACTGGGCATTCCTGATCAGTTTGAAAGAATGAGTTGTGAGCGTTCTGCATCTAAAATAGCTCTTAGCAAAATGAAAAGATAAACAAGAAGGCACCTGCACATGCACAGTTCTTGGTAATAGATTTTACAAGCACTAGAGCACCATCAGAAGAGCATAAAAAAGACACTTTGATGTGTTTGCATTCATTCTATGAGGGGGAGTTTTGCTGCTTTATTGCTCACTTTAATGGCCGGTATCACCAGGGGGTCCATGAAGTTCAGATTTTATACATGCCAGAGAAGAGTGAGTGGCGACTCCTTGCCTGCTTTCTTCCTGTCCTACAAATCTGATTTTTTCCCCCTCCCCTGATAGCCATGTCTGCTTTCTTACAGTCACAACATCACCTGAGGGTCTGCTACTTTCTGGCTACTCCCTCCTCTGTCTCGGTGTTCTCGTCGTATGGCCGGCCCTTGCACCAGCGACAGACTGGGCGTGTTTGGACTGTAAGGAAATGTGTGTTTGTGTGTCTGTTTGATATTCAAACCCAGACTGCTGCAGGGTCTGGACCAGCTGTATGTTATGGAAATATGTGACTGAGTTGTGGGTTTTGTGTTGTTTGTCTATATTTTGCTTTTTCCACTGACTGCTAAGAGACTAATTGGTGATCTCGTGTAAATATGCGTGTCTGTCGCTATCAGAATCCACTGTAACCGACACTAATAATCGTCTGCATGAGCAAAGGTGGACTGATTTGTTCAACAGCATTAATTTATTAATCAGTGATTACCCTGATTGGCCACAGTAAAGCACCATTATGTAACGCAACTTACATCAGCAATTTGGCGTGCTGTCGGTGAGAGTTACTGATCTCTGATACCTCTGTTTCCCCTATAGTGTCTGCTTGTTACGTAACAGTCTGTGTCACTGGACCTAAAGCAAAGGTGCAGAACGGATCAAAACGGGGCATGAATTCTTACGCCCTCCGGAGCGACCCTTTGGCCCCGCAGGAGCTGCGTTATCCATGCAGCCGCTCACGTCACATCACGCAAATCAAGCATTTCACAGTGTTGTGCAAGAGGCCCCTACAGCCAGAGTGTTGGTGCACTTTTCCCTACTGTGGCCGATTGCCATGTGCAGGGTGGGAAACATGTTTACAAAATGACATCATTCCATATTTGATTCACATGTAAAGGTGGGAACTCACAGAACGGTCCTTAAATGACCAGATCGTTGTGTTCTTTGTTAGCCCACTGGTGTATGATTGCCTCATTTACAAATCTTTCTGGACACGTTTTCTCTCTCATACCCATTAACTCGGAGTGAACTGGATGTTTCATCCCATTTACGTCTCTTCTAGGACATTTCTCTCTGATCAAGGGTAGCACAAAATCAGTGTAAAGCAGCAAATCTACACAAAACCCTCCATGTCATCCGCTCGCAGGACAGATTGGATCTCATTCAGCTGCTCCAACGATTTACTCCAAGGGCAGAGTGTTAGTGGGATGTGACAGTGTGGTTACGCAACGCAACAGTCCCACTACTGCCACCACCACCGGCCTGAATCAGCCTGTTCCATTTTTTATTTACATTGAGATACAACCAGCTTCTGTAGCGAGTGTGCGATGTTAGCAGGCTCATTAATCCCACACAGTAACGCAAACAGATGCTACAGCAGCGACAAGCCTTCCTGCACGCATCAATCACATTTTAATTCATTGTCAGAGACTGCTGAACGGTGCTCTGCTGTGATTTTTGTATTCTAAAGTGACATTCTAATGAGAAAAGGCTGATCATCATGTTGACCTTTACCAAAAAAAACAAAAATAAACATGCCAGAATTAATATCTCCTTTGCATCAAAGGTAGATCTTGAAGCACCTTCTGAGTGTAACAGCAGATCTTGAATTTCCTGACCTGGTTTAGCAGCATCTTGCATTGCAGCACTTTTTGGATGCAAAGAAGTGAGAGAGGAGAGGAGAGGGCCATCTGCCTTTGCGGCTGTCATCCTCTCACCATCTGCGAACGGAGCATCCTAAGACCTCCGGGGCTTCGTTTCCGTATCCGTTCATGTGTTTGCGTTGGGGGTACAAGCCATCCTATCTGTGGATTGTAACCTCTTTTGTCGGCTCTTTGCCCCCAGACAAATGATAAAATAATAAATTTTCCGGATATCCTGCAAAGAAATGATGAGGTGATGTGGCTGGGAACATTGTGCGTGTTCTGTGTTTGATGTGATTGGATTTGTGTTTGTTTGGGGTCAGAGATAAAACTGGGCGTTTGGTGGTTATGTAAGAGGATCAGAAGCTTTGGAATCTGGAGTTTCTTACAGGACTAATTCAGAACCTTTCACTGCTGGGTGCCTGTGTGTTTAAATCTGTTCAACAGGTCCAGATAACAAACATGTTATCAAAGTTATTGCCTTGGCCCGGTTTCCAAGAAGAGCCGTTGGCAGGATGTTTTTCGATGGCATCACCATGAATTAATCGCATGTAAGCAAAGAGGGCAACCATTGTCTACAGCAAGAGAGACATATTCCAATCTAGATAAGTCACTTCCAAACATTTGATGTCACACTTCAGTGGAAATTTTTTTTTTACGGCGATAAAACCATAAAGATTGCAGAACAGGGTCAAAGTTAGGGGCCGTCTGTGATTGCTTCTGTGGGTAGTGACGGAACAATCCTGGAAAACTCAACGTTCAATGTCTGAAAGAGATCATAAAACTCATAAATACACCCAGGACACAGTGTATACGCATTACAATGAGAGAATCAGGAAGAATGTGAGAAGTAAATAGACAGAGATTGATAGATGTGGTGAAAAAACATCCAGTTTACAAAACTTAGGCTTTTCTAGATGTGTGGCAACATTACAGCCGCACTTCTGTCTTCTCGCTCTCTGTTCGCTGTCTGCAAGGTCTTATTACTCATAATTATTTGGGTTTCAAATACGATCAAGGCCATCCTGTATCATCATTATCAGCACTCCTCTGTCTGAGCATATTTCATAACTCCTGCTTTTGTCTCCCTCAGTCCGATTTTTTGCGTGTTGTCAGTCCTGTATTGGATATTTTCCTGTTGATTGTGTGTTGTAACAGTGAATGACTTGCAGGTTTGAGTGGAAACACAGATGTGAAAGACAATGCATTTATCTGTCTGCACTTTATACTTCCCATTTAGAAGACATGTGAATTCATTTTGGCTGTTACATAACATTTTTCTTATCTCTCCTGTCAGACTTTCCTCCACACAAACAGACATTTCCATCTGCCGGCTTTAGCAGCATCAAGCCTCTTATTTCACCTCGGGTCACAGCAGCCAGCATGTGCAGGATTGATTGGCCTCTTCCCTGAGAGTATATGTCACAGCAGAGCTCTCCGTTAAAGACTGATCACAGCTGAACCTGAAAATCACACAGATTGCTCAGTGTGTTGGCCTCAATCCCTCTTCAGTTTCCCATCAGTGAAACTCAGGAGGACTATAGAGTGGATGGTGCACTGTTGAGGAGCAATAATGGCTTTATGTAGAACGCAGTCAGCCAGCAGTTAAGATTACCAGCATGTGATCAGGTCTGTATGGCAAATGTGGCAGCAGTCGGTGAATAGTGCTGCAGCTGCCCCGCTTCCTTAACCTCCCTGCTTCGCCTCTGTGTGTCTGTCACTGTGGATCGATGCGCCACTAAAGCAAGAGAAAAGCACACAGTGTTCAGCTCCACTGACTGGCAGGTCTAATGGGAGCCTGTCTGGCCAATCTTGAGTTGACCTCGCCAAGCTGTCAGTAGCACCAGCCCACCCCTGCATACAAATGATTGGATAAAGGCTTCAGTGCTCTGTGTGGATTGGCTATCGCATCTCTGAGATGACATCAGCGGCCAACTGGGTCTTTATTTTCAGACAATCCTCCAAAGATATGCTGAGGTTTGAAAGTCAATACAGCATCTTCACTCGTGACCGTAAACACAGCTTAGAAAACGGAATTTTCCAGTCACACGCCAGGCAGGTTTGTGGCAGTCCATCGACCGGCCAGTATAAAGCATCAATCATTAACTTGTACTACTACGGCTAGATGTGATAGGAAAGTGGAAAAACACCTTGCTGCTGTTGCAGGTCTGCTGCACTGCATCCTTCCTCCCTGAGAGGACACTGAACTCAGGTTTGTTTTGCAATAACATGTAATCCTGTACCATGGAACGCTCCAGCTCTTGGACCCACTGAGGTGTGTGTTCATTGGGCAATCTGGACACTTGTGCGAGTGTGTGTTTATGTGCGCATGTGTTTTCCCAGCTGCACTACACACACACTCCACAGTACACCCCGGTGTGGGCTGATCAGTTGGTGCAAAGTTTTTCAGCGGACGGGTCACTGCAGTTCACTTCATCGCTACTCCTCTGCAGTGCTGAGGAATACATTGCATAATAAAAAAAAATGCAAATGAAACAGGATTAGGGGTTCTTCTTTGCATCTGTTGAACACTTCTCTGCAGCCTGCGTGACTCCTATCAGGAGGGATTAGACTGAGCGATTGGGCAGTGCAGAGTTCACCCGAAAATCCCTTTAAGAGAGCATCAGAATTTGGGATAGAGGGACTATCAGACTCTGGAGGTTACATAACGGTGGATGACAGGGGAGACCATACCGCTGCTCCCCCCGATGTGTCCCGCTGAACCATTTCTCTCTGTCTAAATGAACACGCCTCCTGTGATGTAATGGCTCTAAACGCTCCAGTAATGAGGAGACAGATCAATACACAGGGTTTGCTATGAGTATGTGTAGTGTGTGTGTGGAAGGATGTGTTCTATTTATAGCTGCTAATGATCGGGTGACCGTGTGCTTTCCCACAAATAAAGCGCCAAGGCAACAAGTCACAACTGATTCCATCTCCTTTCAGACTCTCAGGAATCTAATGAAAGACCTCATCAGAATTAGAGACGTTACAAATCAGTTTTTCTAATCGCTACAAGGTAAAGTCTGGTTTGTATCTGCAATAGAGCTCAGCTGGTCTCACTGAAGAAAGAAAAAACAAGTAAGACAAGCCAGCTTCCTTACGGGTATGGTTTGACATTTTGAAAAATGCACTTTATTCTAGAGTTAGATTAGAAAATCCATATCCTTCACATATCTGTTTGCTTGATCTAAACCCACAGGGAGCAGCTGGTTTGCTTAGCTTAGCATAAAGACTGGAGAAAAGGGGAAAACAGACAGACTGGTAGAAAAATCTCAAGCTCACAAATTAGCATGTGGCATTTGTTTGTATCATAAAAAAATATCTAAAAATAACAGTTGTTGTTGAAATGTCCAACCCTGGAAGCCATAGCAAAGCGCTCTTATATAAACTTAATTTCTGAAAAAGAATCAATGGAACAATATCGATTACTATGACACAAAAAAAACAGACTTGACAAGTGGGGGTCAGAATCAACTGTGTTAACTTTTGTGTTAAATTGTGGCAGATAAGAGATAAAATTCATGGTTGCTTTTGTTTAATTGCATAACTGGTCTTAATCATGCATGAGCAGCTGAACTCTGTAGGCTGTGTTCCTTTTTAAACTGCAGAGGAGAGGAAAGCACGAGGAGCGTCTGATGTGCAGCACAAATAGATATGGGAGGACTCCAAGATGGCAATGATCATCACTTTTTGCTCTTTCTTGTTCAAGTACACATGCAGATTGTGTTGGGAGACACTCTTCGTCCTTCTGCAGTCCTCCCTTTGTTCCTTTGTTGACATCTCAGGATCACACGAACATGTCTAACCTAAAATTGCAGCTGCTCCAAGCATTATCAGAATATTTGGAATATATTGTGGCATGCTCCCTCATAATGGCATCAAATTTGAAAGGGAAACAAGCACAAACACATTCTGTTTTGCTTGTTGTGAAGGCCTGAGGCTTTGTTAGCATGCCTTCTGCTTCCCCCAGACTGTTCATCAACAAATATTACCTTGCTATAATCTCTACAAGAGAGCAGAGTGAGAGTGTCTGTGGCCTAGAGACAGATTTAATGAATACATTTTATGCAGAACAGAAATTGGAGGGTGGACAGAAGGAAGATGCAAATCTATGTCTCACAAAAACCAAGCAGAAACAAACCAAAGGAGGAAGTGGAGAAGCTGTAGCGGAAAATGCAATTTGCTGTCAATAAAAAATGGAATATTTGGGATTTACTGATGTCTAAAGACATGTTAGACACAGCAGAGAATATATCTGATACAGGCCTATAAAGAGTAAACACTTAAGCAGACACTTATTTTACATTTTTAAATAACTCAAATTACTTTGTAGAAATCAGTTTCCACTTGGACATGAAAGAGTCTTTATCTGTGAATTCTTGTAAAAAAAAAAAAAGAAGAAGATCATAACAGTAGACAGTTTTTCAAGGGCCTATATCTGCTCAAAAAAAGAAATTCACAGAGAATAATCAACTAAATGCAGTTTCCCTCAGATATACAGATCATTTTAGCATCTTTCAGCTCACTGTTAACATTTTCTGGCTAACAACTATTTTGTTTTTTGTCACCACTTTTGTCAGTGTTTTTGCTTCTAACATAACAGAAGACAAAGTTATCAACTATCTGGTGAGTATAGCGAGGCATTTAGCTCCACAGTCATTTATTTAGGAGCTGGTGGAGACCAAAACAAGAGCGAAAAGAGAGTCTTACTGAACTCACAGTTAGCAGGTGTCCTTTGACCCAACTTCAATTGATTGCTAATGTTGCTTGAATATGTCAGTGTTGTATTTGCACCTTGTTCAGGTACCCTCGAGTGATCAAAAAATCTGCTATCGCCTTTTTATCAGTGGAACTCACTTGACCATCAGTGGCAAAGAGAGTTTAACCTATAGATCCTTAGGTAGATGCTTCTTAATGCTAATTCTGTAACATTCTGCTACATTTTCATTTCTGTTTATTCCAGATTTTCAGTGTATGTTTATCCTCTCATCTGGAAATATGTCTTCTAAAATCAGAGCATACAAAAGCAAGGAAAAACTACTCGATTTTAAATGTGAGAAAACACAGATTAAGACCCTTCGAACAGATTTCTTACTTTCGACACAGTCTGAACACTTTACATGGAAGAGCTTATCATGTGGAAGTTTGACTGCAGTGTCTTTACATATTTTATTGTACTATGATACAAATACAAATCATATGATGTCTCAGTATCTGTTAATGAGCTAAATCAACAGGGTCCTGCGTACCCTCTGGAGTACTAATGAGCCCCTGAAGGCCGAATGCAGCAAACATGAGACAACAAAGACTGAGGTGAGTACAGTGGTTCAGTTAGTTGCTGTTTGCTTCTTCCTCAGATAAAAGATTTTCTCCAGAACAGGGGCAGAGTTGGAGGTGGCCCAGGGTGGCCAATGCACCCTCTGAAGCCCTTTTGGGTTGGCTTTCACAGAAATGGAGTTCCATGACTATATTCCACAACTATAACTTGGAACAACTGTTGAGGGTTATGTAGTAAACTTATACATGCGTCCTCTTCATGTGTATTTTTACATGGCAGTTATGCTTGCAAATGAAAAAAGGAGCTGAGTAATAAATTTGACTATTTGGCCTTTAGTAATTTGCCATGCAGATAAAAAAAAAATTATGAGATATCAGTTTCAGAGCCAGTCCAGTGCGAGTAATGGTCTCATCCCTATAAAAACTCCTTGGCCTCCATCACTGCTCCAGAATAACCCATGTCTGATTTACTTGCTGCTGTGAGACTTTACAGCAGGGGTGTCAAACATGCGGTCCACGGGCCAAAACCGGCCCTCCAGAGGGTCCAATCTGGTCCTCAAAATGTTAAAATTACAGAGAAGACATTAACCGTCGATTGTAAATTTGTAAAACTATGCATTTATAATAATTTCTAGACCATGACGAGTTGTTTTGATCGTAAAGTAAAATACTAGATTGCTCACTGTTGTCATTTTGTGTCTCATTTTTGTCGCTTTGTTTCTCATTTTTGTCGTTTTGTGTTTCCTTTTAGTCTCACTTGTGTTTTTTGTCATTTTGTTTTGTTTTTTTTTGTGTTTTGTTTTTTTTTTTTTTGTTTTTGTTTTTTTTCATTTTGTTTGTTTTTGCTTTATTCATTGTTCTGTGTATCGTTGTTTTATTTCATGGCTTTGTTATTTTTGTCTTGTTTGTCCATTTTTTGTCGCTTTGTATCTTTTTGTCACTTTTTTGTTGTTTTGATCACAAAGTAAAATACTATATTGTTCAGTTGAAGATAACTGTGACTGAATGTTGTGTTCTTTCGTAGGCACTATGTGATCTGGAAGTTGTAATGTGGAAATGACAAACTGAGGAATAACGTTGTCAAAATCTTTTTTTTTCTGAAGAAATTTCCGGTTGTTCATGATGTTTTGTAGAAAGATAATTCCTTAAATGTGAACATTTTCAGAATGTACTTTTTTCACAAACAAAGCAAAAAAATTTGAATTTTTGTTATTTACCAGTTTTTATGTTGTGATTTTACTTGCCCAATAGCCTAGCCATGCTACACCCATGTTTCTGACGGCACAAGGGTCGAGGGAAGCTCGACAGGGAGGGAGGCGGGCTAAAAGGTTGTCTATCAAATCCCTCTGCAGCAATTGGGTAGGTATACAACCAATCAACGCAATGAATAGGCTGACGTAGTTCCGAGAGCACCGGCGGATTGTGGCTAAGTCCCATTAGCTTCCCAACCAGTGAGCCGCGGTGCCGCGGAGCCAACTGGTATATTAAGGATTTGCCATATCCCGTCGGCATAAGTCTAAATACATCTTTCTTCTCAATTGAAACAACTATAAGTGCCGTCCTTTTGTTTATTCTTTTTAAGTTGAATTTTAGCTTCAAATCTTCAGCGACTGTGAACTTTGGCCAAAGCCGAGTCGAAGATAACTGTTATGTGCGCCGGTTGTTTCTGTCGGAATCGTCACGCCTCTGCGTAACTTAGTTACGCCCACCTTCTGACCTCTACACTTCATGGTGATTGGTCCGGCCGTTTTAGGAGAATCCAGCCTCGGCCTATGGAGGGTAACTAGACCCACCCTGGCAGAGAATTAAATTCGTTGGCCAAATCGGGTGGTGTCTGGTTACTGCTCCGACTCCACTTGGAGCATCAAATTGTTGGTGAATATGGAACCTGAACTAAAATGACTTTGGACACTCCTGCTTCACAGGTTGACACACAAGGAGTGCACTGGTGAATGTGTCACGCTTGCTGATAAGAAACCGAGCCAAAAAGTGTGAGCCGCGGTCTAATGGCTTCTAAGCCCTCGGCATCCCTTCCTGCCCATCAGGCTGATGCGTGCGACCAAGCAGAATTCCCACATCTTCCACATGTTCCTCACATAGAGAAACGTGTTGCACCCATGAAGCACTGAATGGCATGTTCTATGTGCACATGACTACACACTGACCTTTACAGACACTACATGTCTCACAAGACACTGACTGAATGCACAATAAGTGCACACTCTGCTCTTAGCACAGTTTATCCAAACCAATAGTGATGTCCTGCAGCTGCACAGTGGTCACTTACACTGTATTATATAAGCCATCACACACGGGAGACATTTCCAGCTTTGCAGGACGTTGACAAAAGAAAAACAGACATCCTAATCTTTAACTATAATAATTCTACATACAGTCATGGAAAAAATTATTAGACCACCTTTGTTTTCTTCATATTTTTGTTCATTTTAAGGCCTGGTTCCACTAAAAGTATATTACCAAAAGGGCACAATGAAAAAGACACAAAATGCAGCTGATTTCATAATACTTTATGTCCTATTGACATGCTTAAGCTTCACTGTATTCCCAGGAGGACATTTCATGTCATCAGCAGCACTGCACATGTAAAGGCCTAGAGTGGTTTCCTGCTGACATTCAAGCTGCAGCACAACTCAGAAGTGTCAGAAGTGGCTCACATAATGCCTATTGTGCCTAATGCCTTAAGTGAAGCTACATGCAAAAGCAGCCATCTTGGCACTGCTGGAATTGTCATGAGTGAGAGACAGGTAGCCAAAAAAAATGAAGATCTCCAAGACAGCCGTTCATTACACCAAGAAAAAACACGCCCAATATGGTTCTACCAAACCGCTAGCTAGTCAGAACGTCTTTCTACCCACCAGGATGACCGTCACTCATCCCTTCCTGTGTCATGAATCGCCGTCAGACCTCCAGGGATCTTAAAAATGACTGGACACTGTGGAGAAATGGACTTGTTCGGCAAGGACAGTTGGAAAGCGACTTCTTGAAGCTGGTGTGAAGTCACACAGGACAGGAAGAAGCCCCTCATCAACCGAAGGCAGAGGAAAGCACCGGTCGCTCTTTGATGAGGATCACAAGAACTGTTGATGATTGGACTAAAGTTCTCTTCAGTGATGAATCCAGTTTTCAGTTGATGTCCACTCCAGCCAACTTACTGGTTAGGAGGAAGCCTGGAGAAGCTACAAACCAGATTGTCTGCCCTACAGTAAAACATGGGGTGGATCAGTGACCATCTGAGGTAGTTTCAGTTTGGGTGGAACAGGGACAATGAACCAGGTCATGTTTGGGACTACTCTTGAAAACAGTCTTGTTCCATCAGCTGGGAAAACTCTTTCCTGCCTCCATTGATTGGATTTTCCAACAAGACGATGTCAGTTAAAGCGCTGGATGGAGAACCAGAACACTGGACCATGCCTTCACCTGCTCAATCACCATAAATCCAACTGAAAACCTGTGGAAAATCAATCAAATGCAAAATGGAGAACGACAAGCCCAAAAACATGGCAAATTAGTTTACAATTTGTGCAACAGGAACGGACTGCTGTGACAGCAGAACAATGTGAGAAGCTGGTAGAGAGCATGCCAAGACGCATGGCTGCAGTCATCAAAAACAATGGTTATGCAATCAAGTAGTAACTACTGTGTGTAACATGTGACTAAGACAGACAGAAAATAAAACATGGAATCCTAAAAGCTGTTTTTGGCAGAACAATGTCATAGTTATTGATTAATTAACTTAAGTGACTTTAGTTATTATCAAGAAAATCATAGAAAATGTCTGATATCAGCTCTGAAATTAAACTGTTATGAGCTATTTTTGTTGTTATCATTACATTTGTCCAAACAAATGTACCTGTAGTGGTACCAGGCATTAAAACAAACAAGAAATTGAAGAAAACAAGGGTGGTCTAATCATTTTTCCATGACTGTATGTCACTTTTCTTTTTACATTCATCAGATGATCTGCTACTGTAAAATACAACATTTTGCAGCGCTGGACTTCTGTGATGTAAGTATTCCCAGCAGAAATAATCAAACCTGTGTGGTTACACATCTTCTGGGAAACTCATTAAAATTTTGCTGAAGCTGCATGATATTCAGATAAAGTGATCCAACTATCTGCATGTCTGTCTCTGCAGGAGTGTGTTTGTAATTTGTCCGAATGGTCAACGTGATCCACTTCCTCAAGGAGGCCTTTTCAATCTTGATTATGGTTTTATTAGTGCAGCACTATGTTTACAGTCTTATGTAACCCCATCAAATTAAGAAAAAAGTGCCAGTAGCTGCAAATAAAGTGCCTCTGAGCAATGCACCTGTAACTCCTAAAAGTGTAAAGCTGGTATTCTGGAGCTTGCAGCAACAGAAGTGTACTGGCAATACTGAAACAACAAAAACAAAAACAAGGGGATCACTTCAGACTTTTCAGATAAATAAGCAACAGTTTTTGCACCAGTGTGTGGTTTTCTTGTTGCCTGATTCCACCTCTTCCTCTCTCGAATTTGATTCACACACCTACACAACTAACACATAACTGTTTGGCCAACAGTCATCGCATTCCTAATATATTTTCACTGGAACTCAGCTTTAACTCTCTTCTATCAAACCAAGAATAAAACAACAACAAAAATCCTGCAGTAGCTGTGACAGTGGCAGGAAAATGCAAATCTGAGACCAAATTCTTTCTCTCCTCTGAGTACTTTTATTCCCATGTGGGCTGATACAGTAGAGACCTTCTGTCTGCCTGTAGCTCGTCCACTGCAGCGTGACTTTGCTCTCCTGGTGGACTTGAGAACCTTTAACCCACATACCATGAGAACTAGGAGAGAAGAGAGCTATTCTGAGGCATAAAGTAAAGCGTAATTACCAACCGGCTGTCAGACAGATTGGCACAAAAGAAAACTAGACGGAAAAGAAAGAGAGAAGGCTGGGAGAAACTAATGAGGGGCCTTACATGGGGGGAGGAAGGGGGAGTTTAGCCAAGGAGACATGTCATGGCCAACAAGAATGTGGTCTATCTGATTAATCTGGTGGCCAGCCAGGGAACAGGAGGTGTTGGGATTGGAGTTGGGTTGGTGGCATGGCAGCATATGGGAAGCAAAAATGACAAAAACAAACCACAAAACCTAAACTGTTGCATATGAATGGAATGAATGGCATGGCTGTCTAGTCCATAACTGCTTTCCTAACAACTAAACCACCTATATGGCGCTGCCTATTTATAACAACTTTCCATTTGCCCCACGCGGTCAGTGTAGTGGGTGCTGACCGGCAGTACGTCATGTCGTCTGCATCATCGGGAATGCAATCGATAATTACAGAGAATCAGATCAATGTTGGCAACGAGCAGTTCAGTGTGCCATCTGCTCCCAACGGCGGCCACAAACAACACAAGGGAATGATTTTCTTAAGTGCTTTTCATATGCATGGTTGCACAACAAATGAAATAGTGGTAGTAGGTTTAGTTCAGTGGGTTTAGTTCAGTAAGTGAGGAGGGCTCTGGCTCCGGTTTAGGAATCTGAGTCCTCAACAGAATGTGCTGCTCTTTCCCCTTCGGTCTCGCCATGGGGATTCCTCACTAAGACAGAGACTAGACCTCCCAGCATGCAGCAGAGCCTGCTGGCATTTGCTAATTCAGTCAGTTACTCAGCCATTCCCCTTTCCTTTCACTGGGTGGGATGTGAACACAAAGAGTAGTGCTGCAGTGACAAACACCACATTGCATAAGAAGCAGACACCACGACGAATGACACTGTTTAGAAATTGAAATACTTGTTAGAAAAAACTGGAGCAGTCTTAGATCATCAGACTACATTATTGTAACATTGGGGAGTTTAGTCTACATCCATCTATCCATCCATTCTCTATACACCGCTTTATTCTCACTAGGGTCGCGGGGGGTGCTGGAGTCTATCCCAGCTGACTCGGGCGAAGGCAGGGGACACCCTGGACAGGTCACCAGTCTGTCACAGGGCTACATATACAGACACACAATCGCACTCACATTCACACCTACGGGCAATTTAGAGTTATCAGTTAGGTAGTGTCTACGGATACGGGTCCGTATCCGTAGCCCACAGGCTACGGGTACGGCACTTTCCATTTGCCAGACAGATACGGACCCGTATGCGAGTCTCGCGAGTCAAGAAGCTGCTAACCACTGCAAACGGTTGAAAGGTAAGCAAAGGTTAAGGTTAGGGTTAGTGTTAGGGTCAGGTTTAGGGTCCGTACCTGTAGCACCGATGCTACGGGTCTGTACAGCTAGCGTCTACCGGGAGTCACGTGACCAGATCTCGCGTATCTGATTGGCAAATGGCAAGTGCCGTATCCGTAGTCCACAGGCTACGGGTACGGGTCCGTACCTCTAGCAACAACCTATCAGTTAACCTCAGCAGATTTTTGGACTGTGGGAGGAAGCCGGAGTACCCGGAGAAAACCCACGCATGCACAGGGAGAACATGCAAACTCCATGCAGAAAGATCTCAGGCCCACCCCCGGGATTTGAATCGGGGATCTTCTTACTGCAAGGCGAAAGTGCTAACCACTACGAGTTTAGTCTACATGCCTAGGATAATTGTGAACGGACTAATTTATTTATTCTAGGTATAAAAAGCTCCTAAAAGTTCCTAAAACCTAAATTAATTTATTTAATTAGCCTGTTTTGTTTGACCAACAGTCCAAGATGATTAATTTACTGTCAAACAATATACAAAAAAAAAATTCACAGCTGCAATTTAAGATCAAGGGCATTTTTCTTTGTATTACTTTTAAATATTGGTGCCATATGTACATCTCTATCACCACAAAAACACCAAAACATATTCAGTGATCTCAGTGTTGAGCATGAGACAGATGTTTGTAGATCCATTAGCAACTAAGGACACTAAAAAGTGTGATTAATTGTCTTTAAATTACATTTCTGCTTGTCTTTAGAAGCACAACAACACAACAGTCCATAATTTCTCAATAAGCTCATTTTATTATTGTTTAGTTTAGAAGGTGGTTGCTATTAAATTCGGACGGTTATTTAGTTGACGTTTTAGTGATATTCAGTCCTTTTTTATTACTAAGTGATTGTTTCCAGAATAAATAATCAAGGAATTTGTAAAGACATGATCAAAATGAACATAAAAAACATTAGCTTTCTTTTTATTTTAAATAAAAATGTATGCATGAACTTCAACAGTCCCCTGATTACATATTGACACGTATAATATTTGCTTTTGGGTGAAAAGTAACCTTATCCATCTAATCTAGAGGCTGTCACAGTCAGAGAATATTCTTTAATGGTCCCATGCGATGAAAATCTACTTTTATTGCATTTTGTACGTCTTTAAAACTTGGAGACGTAAAATAAAACCAGTGAGAATATTCCTGTAGCCCCGACTCTGCTGGACCACCTCCCAGCTTTACAAGCCACGGAGATTTTTGTTCAGTTGGTAAACAGGAACTGAAGAGGCGACAGTTGTCCAGCTAGAAATGTTCATAACTCTGCCTCCTCACTGAGTCATGGAGAACGAGCAGCTGCCTCACAGTCCACCAAGTTTATTTATTTGCACTTCATTCACTTCCAGCATCTAAAGAGGTGAAGAGCCACTGGATTACTTTTATTTTTGTTGGACGATGTCACCACAGCAATAGGAAAATCCTTGGTGTTGTCACTTTGGGCGGCTAACGTTTCAGAAATGGTGGAAACTGCAAGAGCGATTTAAAAGCAATAAAGAAGGGCTGGCTGGGTTAAAGTGCTTTCATGTTGTGCTTCAGTGCAGCATAAACCCAGCTGCGGTTTACGCCTGTTTTCTTCTCTCCTGCTCTCTGTGCTCACATTTACTGCACTTTAATATAGTCAAATTCCCAATAAAGCTGGTCTCAATTACTCAATTTCAGTTTTTGCTGTCAGAAAATGCAACAAATATGAAAATAGTGCCTCATTAAGACTACACGGTAACTGACAGTCACTTCAGAATTATTTTCAAGCTGCTGCTCAGAAGCACAGCTGATTTCATAACCTTAACATTGTCTGATAAACACAGTGTACAAACAAGTTAGAAAGAGAAACTGGACTCACATTCATTCAGGTCTCTCAGCTGCCATGTGTTCAGCTGTCTTTTTCCTGAAGTGGGCGTGGCCAGCAGCAGCTCATTTAAAGCTACAGACACTGAAACAGACCATTCAGAACAGGGTTGAAAACATAGACTGTATATACAGATGGACGTCTGGCTCCAAATTTGAAGCCCACCTGGAAGTGTCAAAAACTTGCAATATCACGCCGTCTGCGAGGGTTGGCTCCAAACAGCTTTTTCTCCATAGACCCCAATTCATTTTTGGAAAAAAATAAAATTTGATAGACTGATCTTCTACAGCTCAGGATTTTTTTCCCTTCAGTTTTCATGGTCAAAATGAGAGATCAGGTGGCCGATCTTAAAATAAATCAATACTGAATTTTAAATAAATCGTTAAAGTTGGCGGAGCCAGGGGGCGTGGCTATGCTTGATAGACAGCAACAGAAGCCTCTGCGGTAAAATGTGGGCGGGATAAGAGAGTCCTCAGCCAATCCTGCCCCTAGTTGCTCTCCGGTCCAGCCTGTTTGATGACGCTTTTTACGTCACTGGCTCCAAAAAATCCAAAACGGCGACCAGGAAGTAGCAAAATCCGGGCTTCATTTTCTCGGCATTGAAACCAACGGGTGACGTCACGGTTAGTTTACGCCTGGTTGAAAACAAGCGGCAAGCATCTTTAAGAGTCTTGAAAAGTGCTACAGAAGCATTACGTATGTTTCTTTAAACATTGTTAAAAAAAAAAAAAAAAGCATGTCACCAAATCTGTGATTACAGTCGTTTTTCTAATTTTCCACCCTGGAAACCTCTTTCATTGGGTCTGATTTGAGCTATAGCTGTATTTATGGAGAAGGTTAGATATTTAATAGTTGAAGTATTTCTTCATGATGTGCCCACTTTATTTGTTTTTCCTCTCTGGCAGTGCATTTCTGGCTCCCTTCTACTTACATTTTGTTCCCGGTGAATTATCTGCAGCATGTGTGTGTTCATCTCGGTGTGCTGAGCCATGACTGTTAATGTGATGTTGAAAGAAAAAAAAAATCCTCCACAGAAGTATGTAACCTCACAGATCAATCCTCTTAACTGATTAAAGCTGTACCAGAGGTTTCACTCCCTGCAGCCATCCACAGGTCAGCCGCCTGCCGTTACGGAACAAACGGGGATCAGCACTAATTAGGATGATTACAGATTCAACTATCTTTACAGAAGTAAACAATAACTAATGAAAATCAAGAATTATGCACTGTGCAAACATTTGAATGTTTTACATGCAAGGCTCAAAGGAGTGAAAATGATTGTTCAGTCGTGTCAGAATGACTGCATCGCTCTAACAGACTCCAGACTGATGTCAGTAATTCATTCACTTTCAGCCTCATTCTCTTGGAAAACGTGAACTTTGAACAGGTGTAATTTCTTTCTCCAAATTCCACTACGGTTTTGACCCAGTTTGGACACATCAATCATCCGATTATTTACCTCCGTGTCTGCGCTTACCTGCTATGTCACAACTAAGGAGGCTGAAAGTGGGTCAGACCAAACATGCGAGGGGCCCAGAAAAGAGGCTACTCAGCAGGACAGACTATTGTCCCCTCACTCCAGGTAGGAAGTGTGTGTGTTTGTGTGTGTTACCTTCTCTCTAATGCACAGGGTGTTCTCATTTAACTGATGCTCTATTTGTGGAAGTAGCCATGGTGATAATGATTTGCAGTCATGGAAAAAGGCCGGATGGACAAGTGGATGCGTCTATCTGGCACACATGAGTGAGATCTCTGCTGTCCCTGCCGGTTTATTTACCTGTTCAAACAGCTGTAGAGGGGGAGAGGGCTGACCTTGGTAAGGGTTATGAGGGGAAGAGTGGTTAAAAAGTTCCAGAAACAGAAGAGAGGAGGAGGTTAGGGAGTTATGTGCAATATCACACTGACCATGCACTTTTTATTCTTTTATACTGTTTTAACTTATCCTTTTATGTGATTTTTATTACATGTATCTTGCACTGATGGAGATGCTCTAAATCTCATTGTACTTGTGTATAGTGACAATAAAGGCATTCTATTCTATTCTATTCTATTCTATTCTATTCTATTCTATTCTATTCTATTCTATTCTATTATGAAGATACCAAATGGCTGACACAGAGCTCCAGTCAGAGGGTAATTTGGATTTGCAAGGAGACATGTCGCTGTACATTTCAGACATGACCAAAGCTTCTGCGTTCTGCTTTCCTTGCTTTTCTACTGTATAGACAGTTCCATAAACAGCAGCCTAATTCAGCGATAGGCATGTTTATGGCACATTTACAATAAAGAGAACAGTGCCTTTGCACCACAGACATGTATAAAAACCGTTTGGTGTTTTCTACATTGGAAAAGATGAGCTGTGCCACTGATTCGCACTGCAGATGTAGAGGGAGGCAGAAACAGGCAAGTGGGTAATTAGCTGAAAGCAAATGTTCCAGAGATGGTAATAGGTGGAAGGTGCACACACACTTAGAGCCATAATCAGATTTTATAATTCCCTCTCTGTTGGGGGTCTGTTTTGAGGAGGGAAAAGCTGTCAGCTTCAGCAGAAACCAGCTCTGCTCTCATTCATTTCACAACCACAGTCCAGAAAGACAACAGAGATCAGACCATCAATCATCAACCAATCAAAACGTCTAAATGAAAGAGGCCTGAAGGGAATAGAAATGTTTCCTGTGGTACTTTGTGCTGCAGAAGAAGCATTGTTTGCCAATGCTTATAATTAAAAAATTGTTCAACAGGTTCAACAGGAAGATGACCGAGGATAGTTTGATGTTATGACATCAGATCGAAGCTGTCAAATGTCTTATTGTTGGGTTTGTTGTGTAACAGAGAAGCTGTTTTCAGATTTGTTTCCCTGTTGCAGTGACATCAAGTACTGTAAATATCTTCCACAGCTATGCAATGTCATGGGAGACTCGATCAGCTGCAGGAAAAACAAGAGTTTATAAAAACTTTCTGTTTACCAAACTAGGAAGTAAAGTGAAGCTGGTTTCCAGGCAGTCCAGAATAAACATAAACTAAACTGATCACTCCACCAAAATGTGCATTACTCTGTGTGTGCTATCGCGTGCTGCATGCTTATCTAACCCAGGGTGGTGAGACAGAAAGCAGACAACAGATGAGTCAAGAGGGAAAAGAGAGAAAGACAGAGAGTTTGCTTAGCTTGGTGTTGGCAGCGTGGTTAGATAACTGAAGGTCAGAAGCAGAGTGTTCTGTGCGGTGAGTCGCAGCGGGATCTGAAATACCGCAGGAGACTGGGTGAGCTCTCGGCCCACACCTGACCTCAGCACCTTCACTCCAGTCCTCCACGGTCTTCCACAACATGCTTCTCCTCTCTGTCGATGGCATTTCTTCACCTCCTTCTCACTGTGTCCAGGACATGCATAGTTTAGTTAGTGCGCACTTTCCTATTATAACCTCCTCGACATCACTGATCCCTTAATATTCCCAAGAACAAACTGTACAACAAACAGCCACAACCAACTCAAAAACTAAAAAAGTAGTAACAGGCTGCAGATTTTTTTGATTGCATGAACTTAATACCAGATTTTTGGATTAAACTGTCAAATGAACTGCCGGATCAGTTTGTAGAATTTGCTGTTTTCAGGCCTAAAATCAACATGGCTGCCTATAACCAAACACCACGTGGTATTTTTACAGAAAGATTCTGTAAATCAGACTGATAATGACCAAAAATGACCACTTAGAGACACAAACTGACAAAGAAACACAAAATGGCCAAAAAAGGCTCAAAAAGACACAAAATGACTCAGTGAGACACAGAATTATCAGATAAAGATACAAAATTATAGGAGATGCACAAAATAACTATAAAAAGTTGCAAAATGACTACAAAATACCTAAAATTACCACAAACAGTTATACGATGCCTACGAAACAGTCCAAATGACCAAAAAAGAAACAAAATGAACAGAAGGACATACAAAACAACCACAAAAACACACAACATGACAAAAAATGACACAAAATGACCACAGAAACATACAAAATGACTCAGTGAGCCAGGTAATTGTCATATAAAGACACAAAATGACAAGAGACACAGAAAATAACTACAAAAAAATTGCAGAATGACTGCAAAAACACCTAAAATTATCACAAACAGACTGAAAACGGCCACAAAAAGGCACGAAATGACCACAGAACGGACTGAAAATTATCAAAAAAAGAGACAAAATGAGCAGGTCATGTGATCTGGAATTAATACTAGTTGACAATATTAGTTGAAAATGATTTCTCAGACAGAGATACAATTGGTTATTTTCCATATAAAATTTGATATATTGCCAAAAAAATCTGTCATTATTATCTCAACTTAATAAAGAGAACACACAATCAAAGCAATTTTTGAATAAGCTCATTTAATTATTGTTTAGCTAATTAGATTAATTAATTGTTTCCATAATAAATAATTCTGGAATTAGTAAAGACATGATTATAATGAACATAAAAAACATCCTTTTTTTTTTTTTTACTTTTAATAAAAATGTATGCAAGATATATCCCATGCACTTTAAAAAGTACCTCAATTATATACTGACCCTGCACAACTGATTATAGATGGTGATACAATGTGACCAAGGACTGCACTAAATGCAGCATTTTTCTGTAGCCAAACACTGATCAAACTCACAGAACTTTCCAAGCTAGATTTTTCCAAATTTATGAGGAATGAAATGTTGGGAAAATGTGATAAAATTATGCATGTATAAGACATATATTGCTTCTGTCATAGGGAATAATGCAGCCATAAAAGAATGTAGCTTGTGGGTTTGAATATTTCCCACTGTAGAATATATATATATATATGATACTGTCAAACCCTCCACCCGCGCTTGAGGTCTTCCAGTCCAAAAATAATTTACTAATATCACTGCATGGCTTATTGCAAAAGTGGAAGCACACATTTTACAATCATAAACCTTTTACAGCCAATAACTTGCATATGTCAAACGTGAATCGGACCCGTCTGACTCTCTGTTATGCCAAACCCGATGTCTCATGATATCTGCAATGTCAAGCTGCAGCCACGAGACCCGGGTCAGGAACTGTGTGACATTATTGTCCACTCTGTGTGTAATCACGAAACCCTCATCGGACATTCCTCAGTACAATGCAACAAGGTAAAAATGTTCCAGTGCAAGTCCTGAAGCAAACATAATTAAATGTACTGAAGTATTATCAGCAAAATGTAAATTAAGTCCCAGGAGTAAAACAACATGGTCTGCAGGAAAAAGCAGTTTCCATGTGATATTATTAGTCTGTATATCGTATGAATACATAAGCAGCATGTTACTGTTCTAGATGTACACAGTTAAGGTAATTTAAACGACATTATATGAAGTTCTATTTGGTTAAATGGATTTCAGCTGAGGGTTCTGACCACTATAGATAGTTACAAGACAGATCGGAAGTGTCCCAGATCAGTAAAATCACAGAATAATAACCTTTAAATAACCACAGCTCGAAAAGTTTTACTTTGTTTTAGTGCAAAAAAAGTACATTCTGAAAATGGTCATATTCAAGGATTTTTTTGACAAAACATTATGAACAACCTGAAATTTCTTAAGAAAAATAATTTAAATTTCAAATCAAAATGACAAAAGTAAGACAAAAAAGGAAAAAAACAAAACAAAAAAAGACAAAATATTACAAAAATGAGATGCAAAATAACAAAAACAAGACACAAAATGACAAAAAGAGACTAAAAATTAGACAAAAGACATGAAACAAAACAAAAAAGATTTGACAAAAAAGCTACAAACGACAAAAACAAGACAAAAATTTACACAAACGAGACCAAAAATGACAAAAGGGAGAAAAAAACAACAACAAAATAGACAAAGAACACAGGTGAGACCAAAAAAACACAAAACGACACAAACGATACACACAGCAATGAATAAAGCAAAACACAAAATGACAAATTTAAGACGAAAAACACAAGTGAGGCAAAAAGGGCACACAAAACGACAAAAAACAGAAAGATAACAACAAAAACATGAGACGAATGACAAAAAAAACTACAAAAACAAGACAAAATATTACAAAAATGAGACATAAAATGACAAATCTAGTGTTTTACTTCATGATCAAAACAGCTTGTCTTGGTCTAGAAAGTATTTTAAATTTATAGTCTTACTAATTTACAATCTGCACGTAGTGTCTTTTCTGTTATTTTTACACTTTGAGGGCCAGTTTTGGCCCCCTGGCCACATGTTTGACATCCCTGCCATAAAGTGTAACATACACTATGATCAAAAATCCACTAAAGTCCGTCAATTCTCTATACACCACTTTATCCTCACTAGGGTCGCGGGGGGTACTGGAGTCTATCCCAGCTGACTCGGGTGAAGGCAGGGGACACCCTGGACAGGTCGCCAGTCTGTCACAGGGCTACATATACAGACACACAATCACACTCACATTCACACCTACGGACAATTTAGAGTAACCAATTAACCTCAGCATATTTTTGGGCTGTGGGAGGAAGCCGGAGTGCCAGAGAAAGCCCACGCATGCACAGGGAGAACATGCAAACTCCATGCAGAAAGATCCCAGGCCCAGGCTGGGATTTGAACCGGGGATCCTCTTGCGGCAAGGCGAAAGTGCTAACCACTATTACACTGATGCACTAAAGTGAAAAATGCAAATGCTAGTGCAACATGTGCACGTAGTAAATGAGTGCAAAAAAAATACTCATCTAAAAAGCAATTATTTTATAGTTTTACTTCAGTAAATAGCATCTTTCCATTTGTCTGCCTGAATCTGTACATATGACCAGCTGATCACAGGTCAGCTCTTTTATAGGACACTTAGCTGTCAAACCTCCAGTTATCATCCTTTACTCACATGTGAGCTCACAGATTGACAAACCAGATAGAAAGATACAGTAGATACAGTAGATACAGTAGATAACGATTCTGTTATTACTGGTTCATTTGGGGGACTAACTCCTGTTTGTGTTTAATGAAGGAGAAGAGTGGCCCTGGCCGCTCTGGAGAATCTGTATCACAAAGGGTCACCTTGCATTTTCTTGTTTTTTCGGTGTGTTTTTATTGGAAAAGCTCGAGTGTAATCTGTGTGCAGAGCTGCTCACAGTTGAAGGTAACCCGTTGTTTACAGATTAAGGCCCGTTCCTTCAGAACAGGCTGACCCAAATCGTTTAGGTCAGGAGGAAGAACAGACGATACTGAACTGTTACAGTTGTGCGAATGTGTGTGCGTGTGTGTGAACAACGCACACCTGCTTGTGCGTAAGGGAAAATGTTCCTGCTAAGACCCTCTGGGGCGGCAGCAGTCTCCGGGCCAGTGTCATGTGTGAGCGTTTGAGGATCCTGTTGTGAGAGTAGAGTATTGTGTTTCTATTTTATTTATTAGCCTCTTATATAAGCACCAGCAGGGGGATGGGGCACACTGAGGCAGGGGTAAAGGGCACCGAGCGAAGAAATACAATCAGGACAGACTGTTATTGAGGCCGTTTTTACAATTTATAGAATTAGGTGAAGATAAAACACAAACCAGGCAGAAAAAAGGGCTTTCAAAGCAATGTTTCCTCCTAAAAATTCTCTGGATGTATTTGAAGTTAAGTGGAAACTTTACATAAGAAACTCAAGAAATAGTGATATATTGTAAGGTATATATTAATGGTGCTAAACATGAAGTCCGCGGGCCAAAACCGGCCCGTCAGCGGGTCCAATCCGGCTTTATTCATTGTTTTGTGTCTCGTTTCTGTTGTTTTGTTTCACGCTTTTGTCATTTTTTGTCTCATTTGTCCATTTTTTTTGTCATTTTGTAACTTTTTTGTTTTGTTTCATGTTGTTTGTTGTTTTTTCACTTTGTTTCTTGCTTTTGTTGTTTGTGTGTCATTTTTGTAATATTTTGTCTTTTGTTGTTGTTGTTTTTTTGTCTTTTTAAAGTAAAATATCGTATCATTCAGTTCCAGATATCTGTGACTAAATGTTTTGTTCTTTTGTAGACACTCAGTGATCTGGAAGTTGTAATGTAGAAATGATGAAACGAGGCATAAAGTTGCTGACATTAAATGTATTTTTCTTAAGAAATTTCAGGTTGATCATAATGTTTTGTAGAAAGATCGTTCCTTAAATGTGAACGTTTTCAGAATGTACTTTTTTGCACTAAAACAAAGCAAACATTTGGAGTTGTATTTATCAGTTATTGTGTTATGATTTTACTAAAGATCAAGTTGGGCTGAATGAGTTTGATGTATCGACCTAATCGTCATTAACACCCCTTGATGTCTGAAGGAGGTTTGCAGAGACAGAAGCTGAGGCTTTTTATAGAATATAATGAGAAGTATTTTGTAGCACACACACACATACAGCCGCCAGATTCAAACCACAGACAGGTGAAGTGAGTGACATTGATCGTGTCACTGTAGTGTGATGTTCTGCCAGGAAACATTGGGTCCTCACATTCACGTGCATGCAGCTTTGACATTTAACCACTCGCTGTGTCACGGGTGCGTCCTTCTAAGGCTGCGTTTGAAGACCAAAATCATAACACTTGGCGAGACGAAAGCTGTCCCATTTTCAAATTTTCCTCAAATGCAGCCTAGAAATCCGTCCTTCTCTGCAGTGGGTGAATCCTAGCCAAACCTGTCCCAAGATTCACTGTACTTTGGATGCTTGAGAATATGGAAGATTCCACAAGCTGAACTTTGGCTGCATTGGGTCATTTCTATTCACTCTAGTATATAATGACACTAAATCAAATCGAAATGTCTTGGTCCGTCTTGTCCAAACCATTAAAATCTCCGCTTTTGTCAGGACTGTCAGCATTCTTCTTTGCAAAACTATCAGGTTGCACAGAGATGGTGAGTAAACAGCCCTTTTCAAGTCCAGCCACATATTCTCAGTTAGAATGAGATCTGGGCTCTGATTCAGTCAATCCAGAACATTCACCTTTCCAGTTCTTTTTCTGGCCTTTTGTTGGCTTTATTCAACAGGTAAGTAGAAACCTGCAGTAAAAAGCTGTGAGCTGGAATCAAACCCAGGCCTATAGCTCCTGTTCATGGGTCACCCACTAAACTGTCTTGCTAAAAAAAAACACAAATCTCCCAAGTTACGGTTCTTTTGCAGACTGCATCAGCTTGTCCTCCAGGATTTCTGTATACAGGGTTATTCAAAAAGAGTGGACCAATTTCATTCTGCAATATTTTAATATGGAAAAGCAATAGAAAACTCCAGCCAAGTTACGAGTATTCTACTCACAATCGACTTTTATTTCCTGTCTTAAAAGTGTTCCATGTGGTCACCACCTGCAGCACGGACAACAATGCGATAAGAGAATTCCTCCCAGATGCTTATCAGCATGTCACGATCCACTGAGTTGATCACTGACGTTATTTGATGTCATTTGATGACCTTAAACAGCAAATAAAAGTTGTGAGTAGAATACTTGTGACTTGGCTGGAGTTTTCTATTGCTTTTCCTTATTGAAATATTGCGTAATAAAATCGGTTCACTCTTTTTGAATAACCCTGCACTTAACCGCATTCATTTAATCATCTACCCTTACAATCCTTCCATTCAGGCTGCTGAGAAGCGTCCTCACATCATGATGCTGCCACCACCGTGCTTCACAGTAGGCATGGTGTGTTTGTGATGATATCCACCAAACACTGTGTCTAATCTGATGTCAAAAAGCTTCATTTTGGTCTCCTCAGATCAAAGAACCTTCTTCCCGTTGACTTCAGAGTCTCCCACATCCCACCCGGTGAACTGTAGCTGACATTTAATACGAGCTTTTTTTAAACTTTGGCTTTCTCTTTGCCACTCTCCCATAAAACTTTGATTGGTTAAGAACAGCAAATAGTGGCTGTATGCACAGTTTCTCCCATCTCAGCCTCTGAAGCTCATAACTCATGGTACTTTGGTGCCTCTCTCTCTGGTTCTATTTCTTGCACAGTCACTCAGTCTTTAAGGACGGATTGTTCCAGACAGATTTATGCAATATTTCTTCCATTTCTCACTGACTGTATAATAATAATAACAATAACTACGCTCAAAGGGATATGCAGTGATTAGGAAACTTTCTTGTATCCATCCCCTGATATATGCTTTTCAACAGCCTCTTCATGGCGTTGTTTGGAGTGTTCTATTTTGTCCTCGTGGTGCAGTTATAGCCAGAGACTAGACCCTCCAGATACAGTTGTCTCCACACTACAATCAAATGATGCATTTGCTGTACTCAGATGATCTCCATTTGACTTCTAGCACCAGCTGGCTACGTCTGTGTTGAATTAGCCAAATTGAATTGACCACGATCCAGTGCTGAAAAGCAATAAAAGGGGAAAACTTTCAAGGGAAGAGAATATTTTGAATGGTCAGCATGTTTTTGTCTCTAGACTATAGGATGAGGTATTAGTTAATTTTAATATATGTTCACCTTTAAACTAGCGTCACTGATATGATGAATGCTGGAGTGAAACAAAGGCATGAGTCAGGGAATATAAGCATGCAGAAAAACCAGAATATCAGCTGAGCATTCAATGACAGCAGGTGGTATACCGCTGTTGCACCTGGATACAAACACACTCAGGTTAACTGGGACACCGGTGCAGTCAAACAAAGAATAGAGTGGACAAAACACATCACTGTTTGCTTCAAGAAGCACCTGGGTTAACACAGAATCAGCCGCTGTCTCCTCTCAACCCTTATTGGCAGAACAGTGGTCAATGTAGCCCTGAGTTCTAATCTCCAGGTGACTCAGTGTGTGCTTGTGAGGCTCGAGAAATCAAAAATATACCCTTTTCTGCTCTCCTCTGCTCTCCTCTGTCAACAAATGTGCTTTCTTCACATAAAATGTGACGTCCAGGTTCAGGATAGACAGAGGGAAGATTGTGGTACCTGGAAGGAACAACTACAGAGAGAGAGAAGAGATGAGGAGGACGAAGAAAACAAGAAAAAAGAAAGAGGGTAAAATGCTGCAGCCCTCCCCTCCGTCTCATCCCCCTTCAGCCGGTGCTGACTGTAGCAGTGCCTCCCCCTCTCCTCTCCCCTCCCTTCCCCACTCCTTACTGTGTGGAATTGGGTTTACATAACCTACTGCAGTCTGAGATAACGCAGCACACCGACACTGACGACACCTTCTCTGTACGGCCGACAAAGACACACAACGTTTGCATCGAGCCGCATTAAACATTAATAGTGTGTGCTGTACATAGAATGACATGTCGCCATTATGCAGTTTCTACTAACTGTTGTGGGCTGCACAAACATGCATGCACAGGCACCTGCTCACACACACACACACACACACACACACACGGGCCTATACTGAGTAAATGATGGAAAAGCTAATGCTGTTTCCACAACACACCCTCAGCTCATTCCAAGCCGACAGCTTCATTTAGAATTTTTAGGGAACACTCAAGGGCTCTTTTTAAACACTAGCTGTCCTGACAGAACCTCTTGCCCGTGTGAACAGCGCTCAAGTGGGCTTTGATATTTTTTTGTGCACCGACAGGAGTCTCTTCACGTCCAAACACCCAGTGTGTGTGTGTGGAACCCAGAGGTCGTCGTCAGGAGAGAGAATGCACCCATTTTATGTAACTCTTACTTAATCACTTAGTGTTTTACCAGTTTTGTATTCTGGGTGGCTGCAGCCGGTTCTGCCAGGACAGGGCAGGGGGAGAGGTGGCAGTGGAGGGTTGCTATCTATCTCTGGGAACCCGGTTTAATGCTTCTGTGTGCGACACTGTGCGTCACTCCGGCTGATGAACTTGAATCAGTTACCAGGACTGTTGTTCTCCACATTCTTCGCTCTTACTGTGTGGCTCAAAAGGGATCAAGTCACAATACTTCACCCAAGCTCCTTTGCTCTCTAACAGCTGGAGCACTGACGCAACTCAGTGGACTGGGGGCTTTCTGAAGGTCCAGGTACAGCTTTGGGATTTTAATCATCCTCAACAGTAACACTGTTTACAACATAATGCTCAAACTGCTGCGGTAATAAGTAGGCTAAATAAACATTAGACAGACTCCTGAATAGAAATCTATGGAAGAACTCCAAAGATGGCCATGGTATGACACATGTCCCGCCCCTCCCCTTCAAATAGCCAATTGTCTGCTATGTAACAGTCAAACCAGGAAACATCCAGCCGTGATACTGTTGTTCTGATGCCAGCGGGGTGTCATGAAACTACGTGCATGCATAGTAGAAATACAATCTGCAGGAAATTAAATGTTTAAATGTAATGGCAATACTAAGCTTCTCTTTTATAATCAATGAAAGTGACTACACTAAGCCATATTTTTCTTTTCATTTCATTTCCTTTATTTGTTTTGGAGGGACACTGCACATTAATAAATATTTTATAAAAATGTAAATGCACCCGAGTTAGCCAAAAGGCTAGTTTACATCAGTTGTCCCCCCTGCCAGAACTAAAAGGCCAGTACCTGGTAGGGAAGAAATAAAAAAGATATACAATATATACAAATGCAAAATGCAAAATACCATGCAGATCAACAATAAGAATACAAGGAGATACACATTAAACAACAAGCTTGATACATAGTTTCATACTATGTGACCCAGTCTCATATTCATACTCTCTCATAACATATAAAAATAATTTACACGTTTAGTACGCTAAATTTCTACCTCACATATATCATATACATTCAGTTACTGTCATACTTAATGCTCGGGATCAGAAAAAAGGAAGAGGAATTCAGGCTCCAGCGGCTGTAGGTTTCAATGTTCACATCTTTGATTATCGATTAGCCAACTATCATTGTGTCAGCGAAGATCCAGCACGGAAACATAAGAACAGACCAGCCTCCTATTTATATTTGTTGCACTAAGCGTGTAAAAGAAATTATTCTTTAGTGGCAAACATGGATCGCACTGATATCATCTCGTCTGTGTGTATCCGCCAACATCAGCTGACAGCTGCTTAATGACTTACAGAATCTTCTTAAGTCTGGAGATGTATTTTTTCATGTTACAAAGTTTCACAGAGCTGTGCCAAGTAGTAGAGGAACTTAAGCCACAAACATTTCAAAACAAGAGCACATTGTCTTGTCTTGTTTTGCTACAACCCTACAGTATACCTTTGCAGCAGGTGAAGCTACTAAATGATGGAATCTTTAGGATATCGGCTCATAAATGGTCCGACTACTTAGGTGTAGTGGAGCCATGATGTTGTTCAATAAACTTCAAAAAATAATCTGATCTGACAAGGGATTTTACACATGCAGTTTTTATGCTCTACTAACTATTAAAACAGCTCTAATGGCTTCTCCCTATGAAATTAAATAGAGGCCTGGTCTTATTAACTGATCTAAGACGGGGGCTAAGGGGTGAGTCCTGCCTATAAGGACTTACAGTATGTATATATATAATGTATATATATGCTGTAATAACTGATTTTGTTCCATTACATGCTCATAGAGAAGGTGTCAACAGCACAACACACTGATGAGCCAATACAGTCAATATTAGGTTTGTTTTCCTAAACATCAGCGTGTTAGCATGTAACTGAAAGCATCCCTGGGGGTGTCTCTTACAGCTGCCAGCACGGTCGCAGATTGTACTTTTTGCATTTCACATTTGAATTTAATTTCATGGATGAAAACATTTGGGTTTTTTAATTAGAACGTTTAAAGCCTTCCAGTTGTGTTCCATGTCTGATTGTGCCAGCTTTCACAACCCTTCGTAGATTCCTGAAAGTTTGAAAGCTAGTGCAGTAGAGAGATATTTGACAGGAACACAAGCTGAGGATAAAAACACGGAATGAATCTTAGACAGCTTACCGGTATGTAATTAACCCTCCTGTTGTCCTTATTTACGGGCACCGACAAAAGCCCTAAAAGTCAGCAAAGAAGTTCCCCAAATTTCTGAAAATTTGCAAAACCTTCAGGAAGAAAGTTCCAATAATTTCTCAAGTTTCCCTTCAAAGTTAAATTTTTACAAAATCTCTCAAATTTGGCAAGAAAATTCTTGTATTTTCAAAAAATGAGCAAAAATCTTCCCCCAAAAAATCTTAAAATTATCTAAAGTGATTACATATATATCAGTAAAACTTCTGTTTTCTTTAAGAACATTCACAAAAAAAATCAACCAAAATCCAGCGAAATTCGCTGGATTTTGGTTGATTTTTTTGTGAATGTTCTTAAAGAAACATTTTGTTTTTTCCACTAGAAAATGTTCAAAGATTTCCCGAAAATGTGGACATGAGAAGTTTCACTGTGAAAATAATTTTTTCCCCACATTTTCAAACTTTAAAACGGGCTAATTTTGACCCGCAGGACGACATGAAGGTTAAGAAGCAGTGTGTTCACGAGTTTTAGGGCTGGAATTTGAGACTAAATATGAGTCAACTTTGCTTTGAAAAGTCGACACCAAAGGCGTTTTTAATTCTGCGATGCCCGACTTCATCCTCTTCCTCTGCTCTGGCAGGTTGAGGAGGATCTTCTCTCAGCTCTTTTGTCTGAATTCTCAAATCCTCTAATCTCTTGCAGCTCCTGTTGGTTCTTTCAGCACCAGTTTGGATCCGCCCCCCCCCCCCCCACCCCCACGGGCATCTTTTTCATCAACGTGAACTGCAAAAACGCCGGTGACGTGTTTTTGTCTTGTTATGATCGAGTGAAGAGAGAAACGGCAGGTGCTGCTTCTACGCTCTTAACCTAATTTAATCTCTCATCAACCCACAGCACTTATCCTATTAGCGCTTTGGGTTTTTTGTGTTCCTGAAGTGAACCAAACAATCTGTTTCATAATCTCACAACAGCATGATTCATACATATGATTCATAACATTAAAAAAAGATGAAGGGGGCTTTTTCGAAGCGTCAGTTACATAAGACAACCATTTCTTTATTTCTCACCTCTGCTGTACATAACATAAACAAGCACACACACACACACAGACACACTCACCCGCCTACACACAGGTCATAAGAAAATGTACAAAACGAAATCTGGCTGTTTATACGCCCCGTGGGCCGAGCACTGATAATACAGTGGAATGATAGAAAAAAAAAGTGAATTATTCGTCATCCTCTTCGTCCTCCTCTTCGTCGCTGATTACATATTTTTTAGCCTTTTTGGTGGCCGCTTCTTCATCGTCTTCTGCCTTCCTCTTGCCCGATCCCTCACCCTCCTGTGCAAAACAAAGCAGAGGAGAGATGACGAGGTGGAATGAGGTGCCAGCTGTGCTGACAGCAGCAGACTTTCTGTGCAGTGTTTCAGGACATGCAGGTTGTCAAGTACAGTTTTGACATTTGTGTTTTTTACTGGACAGCCAGTGCAGAAGTTAATGAACAGTCTTTGGAAGAACTCATATTTCCTGTGCTGTTCAGTTCATATCAGGATAATGTGGGGATAAGTTGGCTTTTTTAACCTCCACGGTATCCTGCCTCACACTGCCCCCTGTCTGTCCACCAGAGAACGTCACTCACCTCATCACTGTCCAACTTCTTGGCCTTCATCAGCCTCTGGGCTTTATCATCATCGGAGCCTTCATCGCTGTCTGACGAGTAGATCCTCGCTCGCTCCTCTGGATCGGGTGTAGAAAAGCGGAGCGTCCATTAGGTCTCAGTAATGCCAGAAAGTAATGAGAACGTGGCAGTGGTGAATGTAGAATCCGTTCACCCTCACCTCTCAGGCCTCCTCCTCCCTTGTATTTGCTCTTGATGGCTGCCAGGCTGATGGCCTCCTCGCCCTCCTCCTCGTCGTCGTAGCGGTCGGGCTCCAGGTAGCTGCTGCTCAGGCCTCTCTGGTGCTGCTTCTCCCTCATCCTCCTCTGCTGGGACTCTCTGCGGATGGAAGCTCGCAGCCTCTCTTCCTCTTTCTGCAGCAAGAAACACCAGACGGAAATATTTTAAACATTTCTCCTCGTATGAGCTGCAGGGTGATTTGTTGGCAACAAAGGCTCACTGCTGCATTTTTGTTTTTAAAATTCCTATCAGCTAACTAAAAATGCTAAAAAGAGATTATAAAAGATAATGCAGTCGGGTCTACACTCCCTCACGTTCGATATGCTCGGCCAACAAAAGGCGCCTGATCCAACCACCACAGGTCGATAGCTGGACTCTTCTCTGTGCTTACCAAACTCTGTTCCACCTGCAGAATCCCTCTCAGTCTTAAAGAAAAGACTAAAGAACCAACTATTCACTGACAGACCACAAAAAGCAAAAAAAAAATCCAATTACGTCCCTCACTATCTGTAGACACTACGGTCCTATTATCACTTTTTTATTCATTTTATGGCTCTTATCCAGGTTGTTTCTCCTAGATCCTTGCTTGTGTTCTTTCTACTGTCAGATGTACGTCGCTTTGGATAAAAGCATCTGCTCATATGAAATTATTGAATAATGCTCACACATGAGATTATGCTCACACAGTCTCTCAGCATTGTTAACCTAAAACACTGGCTATTAACTCTACACTATGTAAGCTGCCAATCAGAATTATGATAAAATCTACTTTTTGTCCCACATTTTAGTCTGTTTTTTGCTGTCCTTTGTCTCTAATCTACGTCCTTGAACACTCTTACCTTGCTTACTGTTTGTGATTGATGGAACGCAGCGGGATAAACAAAGGATTAAAGGATATCTAGCTATAATAAATAAAAAGCTCCAGGCAAAGTAAGGGTGTATGAGAGAAGGGGAGATTTTGTTATTGTTTTCCTCAATATTTGCCATTTTGTACTTGTCAGCTCTGGCAGACAATCAGCGGGTTCTTTCTGGGTGTCCCTCGCCTGAATAAGCTGTACTTTTTAAGAAAAAGCCGCTTTGTTGGCTCTACCAAATTTCAATTAGTGCGTTCACTGAAAAACAAACAACTGGCAAAAGTGGTGCCATAAAATGGGAAAACGCCACGTGCTGTGGTAAGAACTCGCACAAGCACTCAGAGAAGAATATTTCCATCATTCTGGACGTAATGTTCTTATTGGAAATAACAGAACGTGCCTAAATGTGCAGTTGTGTAATAAAACTTAGAATCAAAGTTGTGTTTGTAGGTTCAACAATTCCCCAGGTACATGCCGTCTGAGGGAGGCAGTGAGGACAGGAAGACTCCAAACGATGCTATCAGCCGTGCTTGTTTGGGCTGACAATAAAGCCACAAGCAGAACACCAGACTTGCTGACACTGTTTCCATTTCAGTGACCCCTCCATGATCTCATTATGTAAGCACGTCAGGTTACGTCTTCATGTAATGGAGCGTGATGCTTGTCAACAAGCGACCTCGCGCAACCTTTTCGGTCTCTGCGGAGGCGAAGGCATTCTCAGACGGCTCTGAGGAAAGACAAACAGAACAGCACAGATGGACAGACTGTGCGTTACCTTGATCATTTCGTTGCGGTGCGACTCTGGATCTCGTCCAGCCATGGGAAGGATTCGGATCTTCTGCGTCTTTGAGCAGCGGTCGGCCAGGGACAGGGTCATCTTCCTGTGGGTCGCACTGTCCGTGGAGTGGGGCCTGGAAACACACACACACACACACAAAAAAAACAAGAAACACAGCCAATGTCAGATTTACTGAGGACATCAGAGTGATCCAAAGACAGGTTTGAGTGTGTCGTCCTCATTTAAAAAGGTTTGAAGTAAAAACACGCTGATCTGACAAACTATACAGACAGGCAGCAAATTAAAAGAGAAAGCCTGAACCCTACATCACTACAGTGAAGGGATGTGATGGCTCTGTTTTGGTGTGTAGGAGCGTTTTGCTGGCATGATTCATCCCCGTAAATCAGGGGTGTCCAACATGCGGCCCGCGGGTCAAAACTGGCCCACCAGACGCTCCAATCCGGCCCTCAAAGTGTACAAATTCCAGAGAAGACATTACCTGCAGATTGTAAATTTGTAAAACTATAAATTTAAAATTGTTTCTAGACCATGACAAATTGTTTTGATCTTAAAATTTTAGATTGTCATTTTGTGTCCCAGTTTTGTAATACTTTGTCTTGTATTTGCTGTTTTTTCTCTGACTTATTTGTCTCGTTTTCGTTTTTTTGTTTCATTTGTGTCTTTTTGTCATGTTTTGCCCTCTTTTTGTTATGTTTTTTCTGACTTTTGTCTCTTGTTTTTGTTGTTTTGTTTCCTTTTAGTCTCACTTGTGTTTTTTGTCTTTTTTTTGTCATTTTGTGTATCATTTTTGTCATATTGTTTTTTGTCTTGCTTGTGTTGTGTGTCTATTTTTGTCGCTTTGTTACTTTTTTGTTGTTTCGTTTCGTGTCGTTTGTCTCATTTTGCTTCTCGCTTTTGTCATTTTGTCTCATTTTTGTAATATTTTTGTCTCGTTTTTGTTGTTTTTAGTCTTTTGTTGTCTGACTTTTGATGTTTGTCTCATGTTTGGAGATTTTGGAGAAAATTTGGAGCTGTGGTTATTTATATGTTATTATGTTGTGCTTTTTCTGGTCTGGCCCACTTGAGATCAAACTGGGCTGAATGTGAAACCTGAACTAGAATGAGTTTGACACCCCTGTCTTAAAGGGAAGGGTCACTGCAAATCAATGCAAATTTGTCTCTATCCTATGACGAAAACATTGCTGTCCTCCCATTTGAAGGGCACAAGCGGTCACCGAAGGGCTTGATAAGTATGAAAATGATATGAATCATATGTTTTGACCTTCAGAGTCACTAGATCTCAGCTCAACTGGACACCTGTAGAAGATTTCAGACCAATGCACTCTACCACCATCAACAAACACCAAATAAAGGAACGTCTTTTTAAAGAATGATGATCCATCCCTCCAGCAGAGCTCAGAATCGATGCGTAGACACACTGAATCTACTCTGGCAGCACGTGTTGACCTAACACCTCACTAAAGCACCTTTTGTTTATTTATATGCACACTTGCATTGAAAACTTGCAAAACAAAAAAACAATGCATACTGCCAAGCCTGCTTTTGCCCACATTCATTAAAGCTACCTTGTGGAGTTTTTAGTATCGCCCTGGCCCACGCTCTGTTTCTATTTGTGCATTCACACTGCACATGGGCGATTTGCAGCAAACTCCTGCCAACAGTTTCAAGCTTTTCATTGACTGACAATCGCAGAAATGTAGCAGTGAGCCAAAAAAAGGTAAGTATAGCTGCTTTTATAGCTGATGGAAACCCTGCAGTAGATACCCACGGTCTTATTTCTAGTAAAGTGTCAGATTTCACCCTTTGATATCACTTCTGCAGCGCTGCATGTTTTGCTAGCTTCATATTCTCCCCATGTTTACGCTCTTCAGTTTACTTTGTGATGCACAGCGATCAGGAGCTGATAGCACTGTAATTGCAGATAGGAAAATCTCATGCTATTCTGGAGTGTCCTGCTACAGCCGATGTTGTACTTTGTGTTTGTGAAGGTCCACATCTGCCCAAGTCTTCCAGACCCAGAGTGCATGCCTGGCAGCAGTTTACATGTGCAGAATACAAAGACATCAATCTCCTGCACATATAAGGAAACGAGGTAGACTAAGCAGATGACAAAGCAACACAATAACAATATCTGTGTGTGCATGTGTGAGTCCACCAGGAAGTACAATCAAGGCCTAATGTGTAGGAGACTACTGATGTACTACTGTGCATTCACTGTGTTCCCATCTATTTAGTAATACAGAGCCATAAAAATAAGGAGCAGGTTTGTTGTGTAAAGCCTTGGTTAAACGTTTGTTATTCAAAGGAAGTTTTCACCAACCAGCTCCACTGGCATCAAAGACTTGTTGAAAAAAAAAACAACCAGTCTCAGTTCTTGGAGTCTCCATGTGTAGCTACATTTTTGCCCAGCTGCACATTAGTTACACTATAACTAACAGCCCAACCTCTGAGTCTGTGCCAAAAGTCACAGCAGGATCTGAAAGCAGAAGCACAAACTGGCCTCATGAAAAATACGCAGATACAAACAAGGTAGGACGGTATTCAAAAACTCTGCTTTGCAAATGTTGTTACGTTTAAAGAAATTGTGTTTGTGAGCTCAGGAATAAACACTGCACATTTTGCTGTGTAGCCCTGAATACAAATGTACAAATATGACTGCATCTGTTTGACCTCACGGAAGACATCTGTTGTCCCGTTTTACACTCTGTCCCAGAACATTAGGTCCACGACTGTTTTCGTGAAAGTGCTTGTTTTTTGTTTTGGTACTGCAGGGGTTTCAGGTGAATCAGCATGTTACTCTGTTTCTGCTGCATAGATAGCAGCATTTATTGGTGCCTTAGCCGAGTCATATTCTAATAAAAATGTCAAAGTCATCAACTTGTGCGACAGAAATGTTTTTGCTAGACATTTCTTTAAAAAAAAATGTCAGAATTTAACATTTAGTTAATTCATGATTCCTCTGTGAGATCTAGCATCTTGCATTCAGAGTCTCTTGTCTGTTTGGTAAACACATTAACGGAGCAACTAAACCTCAGCTGTTTCTCAATCTCGCACAAATGCTTCTGCTCCATTAAGTTTTGAGGTTGCTCAAAGCCTCTTTTAGAAGAGAAAAGCTGTGTTCTAACTGTTTGTGCACTGAGCAGCTTCAGCTCTAATCCTAATCAAAACTCCGATGATAAGACTCAATCACAACAAACGGTAATGTTCTGTCTGGGAGGGCTGCTGTGCTTTAAATCAGGCTTGGCCGGCGTCCTACTAGACGCATGTGGTTGGAGACGACAGAACATTCAGGTGGACTCAGGGGCTCTAAGAGGCTTATGTAGTTCTTACTGGGAGAAACCTGGGCAGCTTGCACAAGGTGATCCAGGGACTTAGGGCATAAAGTACATTTCTGAATGGAGCCTGGATGAAGGGTGCCATTGTTGTCGTTGGGAATTAGAGGTAACCCGGGGCTTGTTTAGTGTGCGTTCAGCTGTCAGGCAGCCAGACAGACGAGGAGTATCCCTAGCAACTCATAGTTTATATGCCTCAAGTGAAAATGTGTGTCTCTGTGTGACCCTCATAGCAGCCTGTCACCAACAGAACAATGCCGTGTTAGTGCGTTACCTGAATGTGAGCTTGGTTTTGAACACAGCCTGTCCCTGCAGTCCAGTACCCTGTCGGATGAACAGGTGATTGTGGTCTCCCTGGAGAGGAGCTTTGTAAACATCAAACACCTCGTTCCCCAGGTGGAGGGACATGCTGTGGCAAGAACAGGAAACTTAAAAGGCGTGCCAAGTACAGATCATGTCCCGTTCACAGTGTCACAACCCCAACATCGAGCCTGACGTAACACACACCTGCCGTCGGACCATTTGACGATACGCGCATTGCTTTCTCGTGTTTCGTTTCCCTCCTCGTCTCTCTTCACTCTCCACCGGATCGTATTCTCCACCTGTGAGAGAAAAGTAAGAAAATCTCACTTCCACATGTTCTGACAGGCATCACAGGAGATCTTTTGGGAACTGATGGTGTTTCCAGTTTATTAAATTCTCAGCCCACACAGACAACTGCGCACCTTCAGTTTGAGCCTGGTTCGTCCTTCTTCATCCAGCATTTCTTCATCTTCAAATTCATCCTCATAGTACTGAGGATCGAAGGGTCTATGAAGGCAGATTGAGTGAAAATCCAAATGAGTAAACCTTTTCTGGCCATTAAGGTCCATCAAAACCGAGGTGTTTGTCACTGGGGCTAAAGAAAAGGCAGATTTACTTTAGTGCATGTTTACAAAAGCTGGCTATGAAAGCTTTGGTATCGTCTCTGATTGTGACCTATCCATGAAAAGCATTTTACCGCCTCAGAAATACTTCCCGCATGCAACCAAAAGACTCATTCATGCTTAAATATATTGCAGACTTGACCATTGTGATGTCTGCCAAAGAAGTCTTTAAACCTCAGATGCACCACTACATTACTCCAGTTTTCAAATCTCTTACTGGACTCGCCCCTGAGTATTTATCTGACATGTTGGCTCGGTTTGCCCCTTTCATATGCCTCAGATCCTCTTTTGCTGACCTCTTAAACATTTACTAGACTAGAACTGAGACATACTGAGATGCTGCACTGCATGTCATTGGCCTTTCCCTCTGAAATCTGATTCAGTAGACAGCTTTAAATGAAACTTTAAAGCATCTTTGTAGGCTTGTGTTTATAGAGTGTCCTGTAATCGACTGGTATCAAACCTACTTATAACTCTGACTATTAGAATGATTTTATTGCTAATATTTAATTGTTTTATGATTATTATACTATTTTTATGATCTAATTTTTACTGATTTAAAGCAATCTGAAGCTGTATGAACTGTGCGACACAAATAACGCTACTATTATGCCATTTTTCTTGTCCCTATTCCATCTTCTCGTTTGTCATTTTTTTATCATTTCCCTGCATTTTAAAAGAACATCAGAGATAATAAAGTACAAGATGTGTTGTTGTGTGTCCAGTGCCGTATTCTGACCTGGGCTCCACGGACAGGAAGTTGGGCAGCTTGACAAAATAAAGGTCAGATCCCAGGTCGGTGCTGACTTTTGGGATCTCTACTTCAATGCGAGTTTCAGGTGCAGGCTCCTCATCTGCCTGCTCCCCCTCCATGCCATCCTCTGTATCCTGGACACACACAAAGAGAATATTTAAAAAAAAAAAAAAAAAAAGACACTGTATGATTCATTGACCCACGATAATAGGGATCAGCTCAGAGAGGCTTAGCGAAAGGCTCTGAGAAAAAGAGATTTGGGAATTCTTATAAAGAGGACTCTGCACAATTAAAGAGGTTTGATGATCGGTGGAGGAAAAAGGCAGCGAGCCAGAGGACAGATAGATACCAGGGGCTGCCCCGGGGTCGGAGGCTTCTCTGCATCGCTGTCTGATGAGATGTCATCAGCTTCTCCAAACAGGTCGTCTGCTGCGGTCTTCTTCACTGTGGAACAGAATGGAAGAGGAACTACTTTAAAACGTGTTGACAAAAATGTCCAATTCAGCAGCATTAAAGCTCAAACTGGAACTGCAGCTGATCCTGTAAAGGAAAAATGTTAAGTTAGCAGTGAACAGATTTCTTTCTTTCTTGCCTTTCTTTGTGCCAACATCACTGTCCGAATCTGAATCAGAGGCAGGCTTCGCTTTGGTTTTCTGCCTGATGAAGTCATCTTCACTATCGCTGCCCTTTGCAGACTCTGAAAAATAAATCACAATAGGTAATTTAAATAAGTACAACTTCCACAAAACTGTTTGGTTTAAATCAGAGATACAGGACACAAAGCATAGAAAGTAAAAAGGGTTCAGCACCACATGCAGAAAGGCTGAGCGACAAATTAATCTCATATTAACCTCAGAGTTCTGAGCTAAACCTCCGAGTTCAGGATAAAATGCTCACATGTGGCCTTAATCCACAAACTCTAATGTGTGAAGATTAACTCGCTGAGGTTTGTGTTCAACGTTTCTTCTATCTCTGACACCAGACACACCTGGTTTCCTGTTCCTTGGCCCCTCGTCATCAGAGTTCTCTCTGTCTTCATCAGAGTAACGACGTTTCTCCTCCTCATCCTCCGACTGGTCGCTTTTAACTCCTCCCCCCCATTTCTCGTCGTCTGATTGGTTGTCCCTGCCGGAAGCTTCCCCATCAGAGTGAGGGGTGCCTGGACCCGACTGTGGAGTCCCAGGATCACTGTGCACACTGGTTCACAACACAGATACACAATCAAAAAGGCTTGTAGTCTGACAACAAAGGAAAATGTCTTGTAATAACATCGTAGGCTGGGTTGTTAATTTATTTATTTATTGTTTATTTAATAGGGACCAGTGTATACAATAAACATGTATAACACTATGACATTTATAGCCAGAGCTAATTTGCAAAGTCCGTCCCTAGAAGGGCTTTTAATTTGGTCTCTATCTTTCAAGATGTAGAAACACAAGTAAAAATTGTCAAAGGTGCTGAAACAATCAGTCGGTAAAACTATTAATTTAATTGTAAAGTTTACTTGTTCTTTTCCAAACACTGCTTTGTACCTGTTAGCAAAAGACTGACAAATAGAATTACTTGAAACTTGCGTGAATGATTAAGCCTGGCAATAATCTGGGTTTATAAGAATACCTTGAAAAGAATAAAACTAGTCAGTGTCTCTGTACATCCTGACTTACACAATTTGTGGCTCTGAGACCCAAACCCATTCACAAGTGTATAGCTTGTTAGTGAATAATTACTAGAATCCATGAAAGGGCTGGATTTTCTCTATGAATATATATGCAGGGATGAATTAAAAAAGAACCTGCAGTATCTGTGTTTGCTGTAATGAAGGAACATGTCACTCACGTCATCACTGTATTTCATTTTCACTGAGATTACCTGATCAGCCAAAGGTTTGATATATTTATTTGTTGTGCACAAATCACATCCCATCCACCTACAGTTATCTCTATTACTGAGCTCTACTCTGCGCGTGTCGTCATACCTTCTGTCTGAACGAACGCTGCCCCTGTCAGAACGAGGGCTTCCACCACCTGACATCCCGCTGCCAGCTGGGCTTCCTCCGTCCGACCGGTGGCCGCCGTCATCCTCGTCTTCGTCCTCATCTCGATGCTCGTGCTCCGAGCCGCTGTGCTGCTCCGCATCAGAGTGATCGTTTTCCCCCTGGTCGGAGTGCATGCTGGCGTCTGACTGGTTTCCCGAGCGTTCGGATTGGTTGTCGCTGCCGCTGTGTTGACTGTGCTGCTCATCCTCGCTGTCATCTCCAAACAGCTCCTATAGGGTAGAAGGGAAGATTAATATGTTTAGATCTTGTACAGATGAACATCATTGCTGCACACTGTCCAGCCCGACCTCAGGTTTACATCGTGTTTGGAAGGTTATTCAGTGCTTCTGGTTCATCGACACATTAATAACCGACACTCGAATGACTGCAAAACATTAACAAAATAACTTTTAATCAAGGAAATTATCTTTTCAATGAGTTCACATGCACAAGTCCAGTATACAATTGAGTAAATCTGGGGATAAAATAGCACCAAGCAGAAAGGAAAAACAGCTATATTCACTAAAATCTAATTTCCTAGGTAAGCAGAAACATGCCCAGGCTACAGTGCTTACACACTCTGCAGTGTCAAATCAAAGCTCACAATTTTCATTTGTTCTTGTTAACAATGAGACGACACTTATATAAGCAAGGATGCTCTGGTGAGCGTGTTTCCTCAAGTGAAGTTCCATTTGTAATAAACAGAGTCCAATGTAACACAGAAATATTGCTTATTTTCTTGCCTATACATCCTTTCTACTCCTCAGAGGTTGGTAGGTTGCTGTAATAGCAGTTCTACCACCTGACTTACATCATGTTGTCTGAATGATGTCTACAAGATCTAAAAATAAAAGCACACACCTTATTCATACTGGGTTTTCCTGCCTCCTGGTCGTCATCATCGTCATCCCGTTCTCTGTCGCTGTCGCTGCCTGAAGCGTTGCTGACAGATCGTGGCCTCTCCTGCTCAGAGTCTGAACCGGAGCCAGAGCCAGATTCTACAAAGCAGCAAAGCAGAATGGTTTTCTTGTGGCACATGGTACAGCTCATCACCTACAGGCTTATTCCTGGTTCAGAATGGTGTTTTTGGGAGGTGACTAAATACAGTTGTAAACATGACAGGTGACGGCAGCATGTGTGCAGTCTGTGTAACCCTGTTTGACAGAAACTTATGCTTTTCCTGTTATTTCTTATCACTGTATCATTGCTTAAGTAAATTGTTTATTGTTTAATTTGGATCTCCATTAGCTGCCCTTTGAATGGCCGCTAGTCTTCCTGGGGTCCTTTAAAAACAAAAAAAGAAAAGAAAAATGAAAATGTGAATAAGAAAATCAGTGTAAAAAATATGTTTTATATTATCATCATTTTGGTGCCAGTAAATTTTTCTTTGGTTATTACTAAAACTTCTTTGGGGGCCACCAAATTATTACTCTACGCAGGGAAAATGCTCACTTCAAACTGGGCAAATGCATGTGGCATTACTGTGAAAATTAAATCACAATGTGAGGGATAACCTCCTTAAACAGCAATCATGCTTGACAGTTTGGTCAATATTTGTGCGATACTTCCGTTACTGAAATAGGAAAAGCTCTTTTAAGATGCATTTTACACTGGATTTTTTGCACAAAGTTACTTTTTAATATTGAATACAATCTTTTAAATTGTTCCCCTTATGGTTATTGTCAGAACTAAACTTTGTAAGACTCACTGTGGACTGACAGATAATTCTGTCAAAACAATTTGGTTGCTATTCATTGCTTTCACGCAAAATTCTAATGTTTCACTCAAGTTATCTTCAATTCATTCAGTTAAATGTAGGTGGCAAACCAATGTATTCGTTTTCTAATTATATTACTCTGTGACTGTTTATTAATGTAAATCATTGCCCTAAAATACTCTAGTGAAGTGCCAGAATGATTCAAACATACATGTTTTAATTTTATTAAAAGATTTGGACAATAAGATATATAGTAAGAGATCATATCATATTGTCAGAATCAGAAAGTACGATGCACATTTTTTTTTTGACTGTGGCATTCCTTAAACATCTATTTGTGTAAAGTAGCGCTTTGACGTTTCTGGTATTTTATTTTTGGGAGTAGCCAAAAACAGGCCTCCTGTCTGATTACTTTAGTAATTGACCAGTTACTATTTTTGACAATTCATACTAACTGATAGAACATTTTACCCAAATCGCCCGTTTCCGATGCATACAGTGAATGATGTCCACGAATGTCCGTGTTAAGCAGCTTTTGAATAACTATTTAATAATTGCACGTTACATTTGTATGGCACTAGATTAGATGATTCCGGGTGATCACAAAGAAAATTGCTACGCTATTTTTTGTGCATCAGTTTAAGTTGCACTTTTCACGACGGTCGCTCGTGAGAAGCTAACTTCTGATTAGCATAATGGCTAAACTCCAGACGTTCTCTTCGGAAAACTTTCTTAAAAAGCACCACAATGGACGAGTGACAGACATAATTACCTCGCTGGTCATTGTCGCTGTCCCCATCACTCCCGAACAATTCATCCATGTCCGCCATTTCTTCCGAACTGTACTAAATTGTGACCGACCGGAGGTAATCGGAAGCGGCAAAGTTTCATATCCGGTTCAAACCTGAGCCGACGAATTGCTGCAGTGAGTCAAATTAGGCACCAGGATGCGCTGCAGGCCTCCAGAAACTCATCCATCCATAATCGATACACCGCTTTATCCTCACTAGGGTCGCGGGGGGTGCTGGAGCCTATCCCAGCTGACTTGGGCGAAGGCCACCCTGGACAGGTCGCCTGTCTGTCGCAGGGCTACATATACAGACAGACAATCACACTCACATTCACACCTACGGACAATTTAGAGTAACCAATTAACCGGAGTAAACTCACGCATGCGCAAGGAGAACATGCAAACCATGCAGAAAGGCCGGGATTTGAACCGGTGATCTTCTTGCTACAAGGCAAAAGTGCTAACCACTACGTCACTGTGCAGCCCCTCTAGAAACTCAGTAAGACCATAATTTGACAACAAACTTATATATGCATTTCATTTTCACACTTTTAGTTCACACTGGATTCTTTATTCTAAAATGCAAGACATGTATGATTTAGTATATCTGAAACTGTTTCTCCCTACAAAAAAGAAAAACACAAAAAACACTCACCTAACATATAACCACACCAGACACTCAAATACACAAATATATGCTTAGAGGGCAGACGAAAGAAAGAAAGAAAGAAGAAAGAAAGAAAGAAAGAAAGAAAGAAAATAATCTTTGTAATCTTTGAAAATTTGTGAAATAATCAGTAAAGATTTGCCACATGTATTGCTTTTGGTAGAAATACAAAACAGCTAAGCATCCATAACTCCACATAGCTACACAAGTAATAGTGATATAATAGGAATAATTCATTGGATTTAAAAGAGAATTATAGAGTACAATATAGAATAAGTTGACATAGTCTTTGAAATCGTATTGCGCATGCTAAAAAATACTTCAAAAGAGCATGAAATGTTACACATGATAATGAAATACTGTGTGTAATATTTTAATATCAGTTGCAATATTTAATTATTCTTGCAATTTTACATTTTAATGTGCAGTGTTCCATTTTTATGTGTGAAATTTTATTATCAAGTACAATATTATTTTGCAACCTCAGAATCATTGTCAGTATTAACTACTTATTTTTCTGTCATGCATTGTATTTAAATCTTATCTCATCTTATCTTATTTCTTATCTTATCTTATCTAATCTTGTCTTATCTTATCTTATCTTATCTTATCTTATCTTATCTTATCTTATCTTATCTTATCTTATCTTATCTTATCTTATCTTGTCTTACGTCTATGCTACAAAGTAAAATAAATGTAAAATTCCTTTCACCCTAGATTTGCCATGTTTCGGTGCAGAAAGAGGGATTGCATGCCACATTAAAGAGTTAAAACTAGAAACCACGTGTGCAAGTGCCGAAGCAATGTACTGCATTAACGTGTATCTCAGATGTAAAACAGGTTTCAAATTGCAGCAAAGTCATCCTCAGCAAAATGGATTACTACTATTCATCTCATTTCAGCAGTTGGACACTGATGACTGATGTACGTCTGAGCATGTATATCTCTTCCCAAAGTTTCTGCATTACTGGCAAGGTATCTTCTTACAGTGCACATATTGTGTGAACCGAGAGGCTACATGTAATTCTATCTCCATTATTGTGTAACACACTGTAGTAAAAAGAGGATGAGCTTTCCTTGAGCTTTACAATTACTGGGTAAAGTAAGGCTTAATGTACACAATATGAGCTTTGTGTACATCCATGTATTTGTATATAAAAGGAAAAGAAAGGGAGCTTTCTATGCAGACAGTAGATCATGTCAAGTCTCCACTCAAGATTCTGCCAGAGATGCAGAATCATCATATAAATCTGAGTTTTATCTTTAGTGTTTATGTGGTGACTCTTTACAGTCAGTTTTTCAATTTGAATCTGAAGTCTAAAGGGAGATGATGTTGTACTTTGCACTGATTAAAAATGTATTTGTGATTAGGGACATTGCAGTAGTAATTACCTTAACTTATCACTCTTAAATCAAAACTTAACTGAAAGGAAGCATTCAATTTAATTAGAATCCATTTGAAGTCATACAAGTGAAGTGAAAACTTGTTTGACTGAAAAAATCTTTACTGAACGCCATCTTATTTTTAGCGCACTCTGTGTTCTGGGTCCTTTCCCCCTCCCATCAAAACTGAACTAAATGTAAGCATTTGATTTATTTTGAATCCATATGATGAAGTCGTACTAGTGAAGTAAAAATTGCTTTGATTAAAATCTTTACTTAACACCATCCTACCAGCTTTTTCTGTGCTTTCAGCTGTCTCTTAAAGTGTCCGACAGAAGGTGGTGTTTTCTCAGTGATTATAGTAATAAATAACCATCATAATCAGGAGTCTTAGAAAATGATTCAATGTTTGTTATTTGGCCTGAACAGATAACAGTCATAAAACTGTTTTCAACGCGAATAAATCGCAGCTGTAATTCAATAGCTACAGATATCTGACTTTTTTACAAAATAAAATAAAATCTAATAATAAAATAAATTCACAATTTAATTTAAATAATTAAATTGTGATTTTATTTTACTTCGCCTTCCCTCTCTCTCATCTGATTGCCTTATATGGATAAAGAGGCGGGCCAATTGATGCTATTGGTTTACGCTTCACATCTTCGCTGTCTATTGGCTCTATTGGACGTCACTCACAGAACGCTTCAGTTCCCTCTTCCTGTGTTACCGCCCTTGGCTGAGTGAGAAACTGAAGCTCAGAAGACATCGCATTCATTGGGAAGACTGGTGTTATTTGGAGATTCCGTAGCTAGTTCCCGTCCGCCTCAGGTAAGGAAACAATGTGGTGTTTAAAAGCAGCGCTTTAACACACGCCAGCTGTGTAGTTTTACACCCTGTCACTTACATTTTGCTCTCTTTAGCTGTCTCGTTACCAAACGGCTAGCGACTTGAGTCAACTGTAGAAGGTTAGCGTGTTAGCTTCCACACCTCATCGGGCTATTTCGCTGGCAGTGCTGCATCTCATAAACGTAGCTCCGTTACCACAGTGAGTGTCCCTTTAACTGTTTGGTTTGGCATTCCTAGCTTGTGTGTTGCCGCTTCAGCTAGTAAGTGGTGATAATTACGGTCAGCGTGTTTACTGTCAGCGTGATAATCATAAACATGTCAACGGGTTAGCTAACGCCATTCCGGAGCCCGCTATATGTACTGGGGATGAGGTGTAGCTAAGTTACTCCCAAAGTAACATACTTTATGTTTACAGGATTAGTAACCTTACATGAAGTATCATTTTCTGACAGTATTACGTATCCTCTGCTGATTCTTCTATGTGCTGTATTTTTGGTTTTCTTATGCAGGTGGTTTGCTAATTGTATGTAGAATGTAGGGCTGATTGAATCTGAGCTGCCCATCCCTGTCAGCCAGACAAAACATTGACAGGGCATGAATACTCTCTGTGTCTGTTTGGCTAAGACAAGAGTTTCAGTGTTTTTAAGGACATTCTTTATGTGGCATGTCTCACAGAAAGGCTGGGGCTTTAGCAGCAGCTGTACTACCTGTTAGTGAAGTGCAAGGTCATTGTACATGTGTCACTGAGTCTACTGACACACTCCCTGTTCATGTGAGGGTTTATGTTTACAAATGCAGTTTGACTAGCAGGGCTCAATGGTGAATGAAGGGTGTGGTCCAAGTCTTTAAGGAGGAGGAGGAGGTGGTGGTACTTTTTCCTTTAAGCATGATGGTGGCCTTCCTGAAGCCATGAAGCAGGTATTGTATCCGAGTGGAATGCTGTGGTGACTGCTGACATGGCACTTTTGGTGATACTGTGTCCTGTATCACCTTTTATAGTGCAGTATTGCAGATAAACTGGCTCCTCGGATCAGTTTTGTTTAACCCAGATGCCTTTCAGTGGAGAATGAAACTTGGCTGTGAGCCATGGTAGTGAACAGTGGCATTACTTTCTTACAAAGACAACAAAGCGACACCTTTTCTTGAGCTTGTGTTATTCATGCTCATAGCCCATGCAAGACCTTGCTGGGCTTGTAGGGCAGGGCTCTTCCTTGAAATCTGTTCTCATTATATAATAATGTAGTGTGTGTGTGTGTGTGTGTGTGTGTGTGTGTGTGTGTGTGTGTGTGTGTAGAAGAGGGAAATATGCAAATAATGTCAGTTTGTTGAAGAAACGCCCCTCTTCCTGTCGGATACTTGCCAGGTTTGTACAAGATTGAAGGAGAAGAAATCTAAGTAAATAACCAACATCTGACAGCTTTTTGACAGTTAAATTGGAAAAGATAACTGTTACTACGGGTCACAAAGGCCTGTTTGGAAAGCATGATACAAAGTTAAACATCTGTACCATAACCGTTTAGACACATTTTATTTTCCTGACACCTCTATCCTTTTGTTGTTTTTACTTTTTATATATTGCCGTGCACATATCTCAGTGTCAGCATGATCGCGCCCTCTGTTGCTATCTCCGTCTCCCTCCATCTGGTTTCTATCTTTTCTAAGCAGACACCTTAGGAGGCCGAACACAGAAATGATCAAGGAGAAGTGAGTAACAACAGGGTGGAGAGAATAAAACTGGAGGAGAGTAGGTGGGAGGAGGAAGAAGTACAGAGCCTCGTCCCAAGAGTAGCATAGCTGGGTCGTTCTAACTATAGTCCTTTTGTGTGATGTTGGGCTGGTGTTCTATAATAATGTACCAGTCAGTGCTTCCTGTTCATCTTTGAGTTGCAAATTACTATTCCTCCAGCTTGTGCCTCTGAGATCTAAATAGCTCTGCTACCCTGGATATTTCATGTAAGGATCATACTTGGCAGAGCTAATGGCTTCTTTTTTTTCTTCTTAGCAGCTGGCGGTTATATAATATATACCTGGGATATCTGGGATGGTGTCTGATATCATAAGTACGTGATATCCGATATCACACGCTTGCCTTTTTTAAAGAAGATAGCCTCCCTAGTTGACCCGAAGCTTTCATATGTTTCATATTGCAGACAGCGTTGACAGATATTTCACATTTCATCCCCATTTCTCTATAAGTTACTCAAAAAAATGTGATCAGTATTTTACCTATGAAAGAAGCATGAATATAACTAGCTTTATGTACTGTTGTCTTTGCAGCCTAGGGGAAAATATGTGCACAAAACACCTAGCCTGTTAGATAAAGTTAAGTTGTTGCATTAGTGGCTCTGTCCAGTGGCCTTATTTTACAGGGCAGTGAAGGAAAGCTCAAGGTGAGTGTAGACTACAGACAGGTTTGCAGTATTATTGGCTCAGAGCCATCTGCTGTTGTCTTGAAGGATTAGTGGAGAGAAGAAGGAGAAAGGAATCAATCAGACTGGACTAATGGATCCTCTCAGCGTCTCCACCTCGGCCTGAGCCCACCCATTACAATCATTATCCCTGTCTGCATGCCCCATTACCCCTCTGTCTGCACATTCAAAAGTTCTGGGCCTCACTTTGGACGGTGGCTGGGTTTTGAATGTGGGGAATAATCTGTCAGTGAAGTGGAAAGTGAGAGAGAGTTGAATAATGGGGTAAATGGTGTCATTTTGAGCTGATCTTGTGTTAAGAGCATGTGTATGACTTATGTTTATTCCACGCCGCTCTCTGATTTTTCCAGATCCTGACTAGAAATGTCACATTATTGCCTTTTTACTCATCTAAGAATTTGTCTAGTTAAGTTATCCTGACTTCAGGCAAGTCAGGGATAAATCTTGCTTTATATAATGCCAGAGAATTCTTTCTATATGCTCACATTAGCAAGCAAAGATCTGGCCCGTGTGAAACTGAATGGGGAAAAGTTAGGTCTGGAGATAAGGGCTTTTGGCTTTCTTCCATCTCAAGCATGTTTTTAGGTTCTGGAAACCTGACCAGCTGTTACTGTAAGTAAAAGTTCTGTATGTTTGTAGCGTCCTTGGACATCTACAGTTATGCAAATAAATCCTGATCGCTGTCCCATGGTCACAGAACAGGCGTCTGCTGCAATTGCTGCATGGAATATTTTTATTTTTGTAGACATAACTCTAAAGTTCAACCTTTTTTGGATGGGTACAGGCTCTTTAGCTTAGTGTTGTGTTGACAACTTGTCACCAATGCTGTTTGCATGTTGTGCACAGAAGTTATATTACTGTTACTGTTGCCCTGCTGTCACAAAGATCGGGTCACTTTCCAGAACACAAAACACGGCTCCTGCTGGCAACCTTGCTACTGACCAAAGTATTAAACAACTGTAGTAATTTGAAATCACAATCTCAATGCCATAATGAAGGCAGAATATAACACTAGGTTCTCTTAAACAACATAATATACGCTTTTATGGGTTTGTTATTTTGTTTTTATTGTCTACTACAGTATGTTTCCATGCTTTAATGTGAAAAAAACACATACATTTTCTTATATGCACATTGCTCCTCTTGTCCTCGGTCTTAAACACTCCGTTTTAGCCCGTGAAGCCCTCCCAACCTGAAATTCCCAGTCTACTCCGATTGGTCAGCGGGACAAACTAAAGTGAGGCACTGCTGGCTACGTACCATAACCCCAGATCTATGAGCACCTCTAGCGGAAACGCTTCTCGTGATGGAATAATGGTGAACTATAAGGCAGCTCCTCATTCCGTTTTTTGAGGATCTGGCCAAACAGCAGCTAGTTTGATATTATTGAAATGTATAACATGATGATAAGCAACGGAAGAAAAGCTTGGACTTTGAATGAGGTGCTTCAGACACCTATGGAGCAGTGTTTTCTTTGTGAGAGAGAATGACTCTCTTGAGGCGGACTTTGGGGTTTTTGCTGACCTTTATGTGCCCAAGAAAGCTAAATAACACACTAATGGAAAGTTTATTTGCTTATCTAGCAGAAAAATTGCCGATTGAATCCCAGCTTTGAACCAAAACTTGCCTCGGTTTCTATCATCGTCCCTCTTCGCCTTATTTGCCCCCCCCCCTGACAACAGGACAGAAGTTACTCTACCTGGGGAAAGTTATCGATAGCTACTGGGGAGAACAAAATTGCTCTCATCTTCCTGTTTTGTGCGTGCCGTTTCATTTCCTTTGTGCCATTAATCGGAGATTTCGTAGGCAGTGGCCGACAGAATTACACAGCAAAAGCAAGAGTTCTAGGGGACCAGTCTGAAAGCTGACGATATTATTCTGTTACCGTGACATTTATGACATCAAAAAGACTTGTCTGTTACTATTTAAATGTCCATTTGTGCTGTTTCACCGCCACTTTACTTGTCAGGCACCATATTATTATTGTTGCTCATTATATTCATACGCTTTGACTAGAGTTATCACTGCTGACATTTGAGCTCAGCTTCATCTGCTGGCTCTCAGGCTTGCAAATGCTCCTGATCTGACTCATAATCGTTTCAAAAAGAAATGAGTGGAGCTGTAGTGGGCTAATGCAGGAGGTGAGGGGAGGAATTAGCCCAGCACAGAAGCCTGGATTGTCAAGACAGAATGAGAGACACAGACACTGTCGGACTCCTGAGGAAATTCTCTGGAGTGGAGAAGTCAGCCAGGCAGCTCCAGGGAAATGGCACTACATGTTTAAAGAATCCTTGGCTAAACCACAGGGTTGACTCTTTCAGTGAGCTGAGGGATGGTGCTTTATTTTACTGCTGGCATGAATGAGTTGAGCTGATGAAATATTCCTTTGTATGTTGGGGGCGTCCACAGGTAGCAGCCAGGTGCCTTTAATCAACAACTAGACAACTGCAAATGCAAATAATGCTTAATTCTGTCTGTACACAAACACACTGTTGGATTCCCTTTGCAACAAACATGTACTTCAATGTGAGACTTTTTTGGGCCTAAACAAGTTAAAGTGCATGCACAGTAAAGTGTGTGTGTGTGAATGATGAGGAGAAAGACCATCTGTGGAGTCCTGCGGGTAAACTGGAAATGATGAGGTCATTCTGTGTTCGGACTGTGGCGTGGGAGAGAGAACTGAAGGCTGACGCCTCTTCGCTTTGTTTGACAGAGTACACACTATCAGTCCCCACTCATTCACTTATCTGAGCTTTATTTAATCTTAACTATTGTGTTATGTTCAGGCCTTTAGCCCCAAAAGAAAAATATACACAGTCGTTCCTCTGCCCCTTAGATTAAGCTCCTTTTGTTTTGTCTTTTAAGTCGATAATGTTTTTTAAACTGACACAAAGTTGGCGTGCACAGAGACTTGTTGGTGATCCTAATGAGGACAGTGGGATGGTTTGTCGGAGCCTGAGAAAGTTCTTTCTTCGTCCAGCTGTGTGTGTGTTGCATCACCGCAGGCTTTGTTATCCAACCCAGCTGTGATCAAGTATTGTTTCACAGGGGTGAGATAAACAGTGTTTACCTCATTCTGCTGTATGCAATTACATTTCATTGTTTGAGACAGATGAGTTAAAATGATTATTTTGTTCGTACAGCCTGTCCTAATGAAGTTGTATGTTTGTTTTCAGGTCGCCTCTCCCTGGTCTGGAGCAGTAACCCCTGAGAAGAAGCACTGTGGCTGTGGTCTGCTGTTCAGTGTCGCTTAGCAAGCTATAGCCAGAACCATGGCGTTGCCGTATAAGAAGGATCTGGACAAGTACAAGGATCTCGACGAAGATGAAATCCTTAACAAACTGTCGGCAGAGGAGCTCAAACAGCTGGAGACGGCCCTCGAGGAGATGGACCCTGAGGTCAGGAAACAGTGAAGCTCTTTAGTGGGAGGGAAAGAGTTCATGCATTTTTTGAACTCATAAAATCTATTGTGTTGTTTGCAATCAGAAGTAAGGGACATAGCTGCAGTATTAGACACTGGTTTTGCAGGAATTGCACCTAATTACCCCGGTATGAACAGATAAATGCCTCTTGTCAGGTTTGTAGTACGTCTACTGAATTGTAAAAACCTCCCACTTCACAGCTGCTGTGGTTGGAAAAATCATTTAAAAGCTGCAGCAGCTCTGTCGGCAGGCTGCCAAGTGTTTTCATGTTTATTTGTGAGCAGAACTGACTTTACAGCATAACGAAATCCCTCCCAAACCCCTGAGCCTTTTATTTATACTCCATCTAGGCTGAGTGAGGCTAACCTCCCTATATAGTGACCACACAAGGCCCACAGGAAACAGCCAGCGTCAGTGGGAAAACGTTCATTCCTGGATCTCATGCCATGAAAGAGACAAATTGAAATTGGGTGTGTGATTGCATTTGGTTTCAATATCTGCAGAGAGCACAGTCTGACTCATACTTCTCCAGATTTCCACACATCCAGGTTCACCTCTGCCAAGCTTTTACTCGCCTACAACAAATAATCCACAACTGATTGCATTTTTGTGTTACGCTTCCAATCCAGGCATCAAGTTAAACTGGTTCACCAGACGTTTACTCCCCATTTTCAGGAGCTTCTAATTCGCGTTTATTTCCTTTGTGACTCTTCATACTATCTGTCGCTAAGGCCAGCTACTACGCAAACCTGAAGATGCAAAGAACTAGGTTGGCATTTTCTTGCGGCGCTGTAATTATTTAGTTTGGAGTAGGATGCATTCTCAATCTGCCAGCTTCTTCTCTGTGAAAAATGCTTTTGCAGCAGAGCAGCATGCTTCAAGAAATTTGATGCCTTAGTAATGAAAGTACCTTCAGAGAGACACTCTAACATCACAGACTGCTGTGGGGCCAGAGTGTTCTTTTTTTTTTTTAAAGGCGTGATACCTTCTTATTTGCAGAAAGCCTACAGATGCATTCACAGCTCAAAACTGTACTCAAGCATTGGCTCTTTATAGAATGAAAACTTAAAGTTAGTCGTGTGTTTTCATGTCTTCCTCGGTCTAACGCGGCTGCTCGTCTTCTCTCCACAGAATGCTCTCCTCCCAGCGGGTTTACGTCAGAAGGACCAGACGTCTAAGAAAGCTACTGGACCATTCGACAGGGAAAGTCTGCTCAAATACCTGGAGAAGGAAGCCATGGAGCACAAGGACAGAGAGGATGTAGTGCCCTTCACTGGGGAGAAGAAAGGTGAGTGTCTTTTGTGTAATCTGCAGCTGTCCTCAGTGGCGCTCAAAAAGTCATTTCAACATGAATATTTCCAAATTTACAAACTTGAACTGACTCAAAATTACAATATAGATAGTTGGGAGATAGTTAAGTCTTAAAGTTTAGTGATGAAGCAGATTCTGGAGGAAGGATTGCTTCTCTGTTGCTCCTCTTCTGTTCTTTGATTTTCCACATTTCAAGTTTTTTTTGGGTTGAGCGAAGGATAGAGGATGTTAAATTGAATTTCTTTATTGTAATTGAACAGTCTGCAGTGAAATTAAACAACAATCATGCCAGTAAATTCAGAAAAGCAAATTTTTTTTTGAAAGAACAGTAATAAATGTGTTAGTATGAAATAGAAAAATCCTATGTACAATGGTAGTCTATGGAAACAGTGATGTGTTGTATTGTTGTTGTAAGGATGCCTTATTTGGTGTATTAATAACTATGAAAACTGTGGTAGAGCTGATGTTCCACTTGTAGATATTGCACATTGCTGAACATATACAAAAATGTAATGACTTAAAGTTGAGCAAAAACTACATACAAGCTGCTGCTGCTGTATGTAAACATATATAAAGATGTTTAAGTTCTGTATGTAAAACAAGATGCAGAGGAGAAGAAGAAGGTGTAAATAAAGGTGTACATATTTCCAGAATCCCAAATGTATTCAGTAAATGTACATTAACACAAGATGATTTAGCTTTAATTTCTGTTGTGTGTTTTTCTTGAAAAAACCCCCAATGCTCACAGGTAGAATGAGATGCTGATTTCCAATTGAGAAAAGCCACAACAGTCCAGTTGTGTGGCTGAAATGGCAACACAGAAACTCCAGTAGTATCTGTTTTTTGCTCCATGCTTAACTGCTACGAGCAACATGTGGTTCTGTGAAATGGTAGGGTTCTATTTGTCAGGGGCTGGAGATTGAAGGTGCTTGTGTTTGAGCAGCACAGACACGACAGTAATTACCGTTGTGCTGTCTTTGCAGGTATTATTAATGCATGTCTGCTCTTATGCAACATGCAGCAGTGTGGGGGAGGTGTGTTTGCACCAGGGGATGGGAGTGTCAAAGGAGGAGGCAAGTTTAGGATTTAATGTCTGGAAACTATGTTTTTATTGATGTTAGCCAGCAGATGTGTTTGTTTTGCTGTTGGATCAGCCTCTAGAGATGAGTAAATATTGACTCTATTTGCTTAAAGCTGAAGCTCTGGCTTTTTTTTTTTATTCAGAAGAAGCAATGCAAATCTGAGATTAAAGCCTTATTTGAATGGAAGTGATTTGGTACGACATAGATGACGTGTTTGACTTTCCTCTGTATTTTGAATTATTTTAACAAACAGCTTCTGCCCATATCTCGACTGTACTGTTATTTTCCAGCCATTAAAGTTGGTTATTCTAATATTCCCGGTTATATAAGCAGGCTTTTTAGCAGGCAACTGTTCCTGTAGTGTTGGCATTGAAGAAGCGACAAGGCATCGCATCATCACAACAGTGTGATATCAGGAAGTGACCGAGGGGGAATGTACTTGTCAGAGTGTTCTTGAGCTTTGTCACAACACAGTAGATATCTGTGGCAGGAATTTTCCCCACAAAAGGTGCAACAAACAGCCACTGCTTAACCAGAAGGGATTAATGTTTCTCCGGAAAACCTTTTGTGTTCAAACTGGTTATTTGAGACATACTTGTGGTACTTTTTTTCAAAGAGACAAAGATGATTTTTTTTCTCTGTGACAGCATGACAGAAAAACAACATTACTGAGTAGAAATTCTTTTCCAGAGGAAGGAATTCCTTTTGTTGGGATCTCTAGAGAGCTGAAAGCTGCTCCCTCGTTGGAGAGGAAATATGGAACTGACATCTTCCCCTGATCTAACCATGGCCTGTTAGACATCAAGCTCCATCTGTGTGTGTGAATGTGTGTGTGTTCTTTCTATGACGACATGGAAAACTCACATTACCGTGACTGTTCTGTGGAATGCAGCCGATTCTCTTCCCCTTGTTATACTCACCCCCTGCTGTTTAATAATGTGGTCACGAGTGTGTTTGTCTCTTGTTTCAATAACACATAATTTCAGGGGAAAAACAGCCCGCTTAAACGCCATGGCAACCACTTCAGCCCCGCACTGACTTAAGTTCATTGTCCTGGGTCGGTCCTTCCTATTATATTTCTGTAATCTTCTTTTTTTAATGCTTGTTCTTTCTGTTCGTCCTTGATTTGCTTCAGGGTTTGGCAGCATTATTGACTCTGGTGATGACAAGCTGATAATCTGGGGGGGGAAAGAAATGTAGTATTATTGTGTTTTTGAAGGTGAACATTGTTGGTGTTTAGCGTCAGAGCAAAAGAACATTACTTAAAGCATTTTGATCAACGTCTGATAAACTCTTTCTGTTGAGATTACAATGGAAGGTGTGGCTGGCAGCAGCTCGGACCCACATGTGTTCAGTTTTCTGCAGAACTGCTTTCACAGTTGATGCGTTTGCCACTAAGCATCCATGTATAACAATCTGCAGACTTACTGCTCCAAATGTAATAATAGCACAAGGTTTTTCCTGCCAAGAAAATGTTCCCTATAGACGTTTTAGTCAGAAATCATAAGAATTGAGAACAAAAAACATATTTGTGATAGGTTTTGTTAATTGCTGTTTTATGCACTCAAGCATAATAGACATTTTTTCTTGGCAAAATAGTCCTAAATAACAGGAAAATGCACAGATTTCTGTTTGGAAGGAGTGCTTGACACCCTGACATCATCGCTTATTGTGTTATCTTATTAGTTTCATTGAGATCTGTGGTTTTGTTATGTTGTCGTCTCTTAACCACACAACACGTTGGTTCAATTAATAGTTTTAAATGTCCTTCGTATATGCATTTGGTTTGTGCTCTATCAAAGACTTGATTCCGTTTAGAGGATTGTTATGGTTTAGTTTTGTTTTATTTCTGTCTTTATCTTCCCAGTCCACTGCTGTGATCTGGCAGTGAGATGAACAGACCTAACGGTTTGACAAAAAGAGTAAGCAAATGCCGAAAGTTTCTTGTAAATACAAATGACAGTTTACTGACCAATTTAGTGTTTACTGCTGGTTCAAATGACACATCTTACCTGCTGTAGTTGTGCGTAATGTGCACAGTTTTCCTTTTGCAAAGAGGCATTACAGTTGATATTTTATGTTTCTTCAATGTACTTTTCACTTTTTAATACTGTGGTTAAAAAGTCATATGGATACGCTGCTTATTTGTAGATGATCGGGGTTTTTATTCACAGTGGAGCTCAAATATTCAGGAGACTTACCATTGACAGAATTGGAAATTACCTGGAAAAAATGTGCATTTTGTTTTACATAATTGTTGTAGAATGTGTGATTCTAAAGGGTTCAGGGTCTCTTTGCAAGTGTCCGGTCAGAGTCTTTTCTATTTGAAGTACCTGTCTGCTTTGAGTCTGTTTAGCTTTTATCTGAACATATTTTCACTGTCATATCCGAATGTCATTTCCTGATGTCGTTGTAATTCTTTCCTACGGGATCACACAGATGACAGGACTTCAGGGTGCCAGTTTTTTGGCCCAGCTTGTCCTCATTTAGGCGGGTTAAATGTCGCTCCAGAGGGACTGGCACAGGATGCTGCCCGATGACTGTATTTACTGTTTGCTTGCTCTCAGGAAGTGCCAGAGCCCCAACGAGGGAGCAGTTTGAGTGGCCTGACTGGCTTAAACGGAGGGGGAGAGGGGGGAAGGCCTGGTCTTTGGGTGTTTTGTTTGTGGAGACGGGCATATCAAGAGGCAGCTAATGGCACCCACTGATGGTCTGTCTGTCCAGTGCAAGTGCTTGCTGCCCCAGCAGCGCAGCTTAGATTAGACTCGGGCTATTGTTCCATGACTTCCTTTGCGCTTTCCATTTCTTCCCTCCCATGGGTTGCTATGGCGATACCATAGCTGTCAGACAGTCGTAGCTGGACCGAGTTCAGCTGATGTGAAGCACTGGTGTTTGGAAGCTGTTGTGTGAAACAGCAGGAGGCCCGGACTTGTTTAAACAACACATTTCTGTAGCTCAGACCTCAGATTGTCTTTGTCAGAAACAATACCTTTATTATAAGATGTGAGAATTTCAGTTATATTTTATAAATGTACATATTCTATTGATCAAATGCAGTATAACCTTTCATCAGTGCGGATTTTCAATCCACTGCAAGAAAGCAATAAAACATGTTTTTTTTAGTGTGGCACAGTGTTGAAAATAAGCTAAAATGAGAGTAAAGCCCAAAAGACAGTGATGATTGTACTGACGTTTGGCTGTTTGATATCAAGCTGAGCAGTTAAATGTTTTGTGACTCGATACAACCCCAGGTTAATGTCAATACTAACTCTGCACCTCTGTGTGTTTATCAGTTGTATTGCTGCTGTATCTTTGAAGGAGTCCATGTTCTTGCAGACACACACACACTCACAGCCCTTTGCAGTCATGCAGTCTTATGACTGTGGCTCAAGGCAGGAGAACAGGGATGCTTTTTTGGAGAAGAACAAGTCATATTAACCAACAGCTGAACGTTTTTTTTAATATAAGGAATGGGAGGTTGTGTAACATCTCGTAAAACACCCGCCTGCCTGTACCTGTTTGTTCTGTCCTTGTGGATGTTAAAATGATGTATTGTCTGGTTTTTGTTTTTTTAAATTAGGGCTGAATTATCTCCTTCACGTTTAGAATTTTACCCAAATTCTTCTGCCTTTCTTTCTCCATAGGTAAAGTGTTTGTTCCTAAGCAGAAACCAATAGAAACACGCCAGGAGGAAGTCACAACCCTCGATCCAGAGTTAGAAGAAGCTCTGTCCAGTGCCACAGAGACGGAACTAGGAGATCTAGCAGGTAAGGATGAATACATACCTTTGAGAAAGTGAAGATGTCAGTCGTAAAAAGCTTAACAAGCATTACTCTGTAGGAGGGTGTCATTGAAAAGGAAGCTGAGCTCAGTCTTTGCTGTGACAGTAAAACACGAGCTCCTTCCACTCTGTCATTCCCATGGCCCTGACTTTTTACTGTGTGTGATGATTGGAGGGGGGGGATAAAAAGGCTCACAGAGCAAAATAACACCGCTTGTCTGCTGTGCTGTGTAGTTTTGCTTACTGGAAAACACGTGTGGATTCCTCACCACAGCTACTTACTCTGTGATTTGCTTGTGTTCGCAGCAATCCTGGGTGTTCACACGCTGGTCACCAGTACCCAGACATATGATGGAACTGGATCTAAAGAGTCTTACAACAGTGAGTAGGATTACAATTGGATCGGTTAAATCTGTTGATTCAAAAAAGGATCGACATCTTCACCTCTGTTTGTCTGTCTTTTCTAGATGTGATCAAGGGGGAGAAGATGAACCCGGTGTTTGATGAGCCTCCCAATCCCACCAATGTAGAAGAAACTCTGCAGAGGATAAAAAGCAACGACAGCTCCTTAACAGAAGTCAACCTCAACAACATTAAGGTAAACAGAAGCTTTCAGAGTGTTACAACACAGCTTAGTAGGGGAGATAACAGCCAAGTAGATGCTGTTGAGATAAACGTAAGTTAAGTAACACAGATCGCAAAAAAGAAGGCGCTGAGGGCAGAAGATGCTGCTGAAATTAAAGAAAATAATATAACAAAAGGTCAACGGTTTTGTCATTTTTTTTGTCTCATTTTTTGTCACTGTAAGTTTTTGGTCTAATTTTTTGTTTTGTGTTGTTTGTCTCGTTTTTGGTCATTTTGTTTCTCGCTTTTGTTGTTTGTGTGTCATTTTTTAAAAATATTTTGTCCTGTTTTTTTGGGGTTTTTTGTGTGTTTTTTTTTTTTTTAAAGTAAAATACAATATCATTTAGTTCCAGATACTTGTTACTAAATGTTGTGTTCCTCTGTGATCTGGAAGCTGTAATGTGTAAATGATAAACTGAGGCTGAATGTTGTTAAAATTGAACTTATTTTTCTTAATAAATTTCAGGTTGTTCATGATGTTTTGTTGAAAGAAAATTCCTTAAATGTGAATATTTTCAAAATGTACTTTTGTGCACAAAAACATAGGAAATATTTGGAGTTGTGGTTATTTATCGGTTATTATGTTGTGATTTTACTGGTCCGGCCTAGTGGAGATCAAACTGGGCTGAATGTGGAACCTGAACTAGAAACAGTTTGACGTCACTGGTCTAGATGCAGATACCAGGGACTCACACGTAGAAATTTACGTATAAACTGAGGATAAATCCCGACACACGGAGAAGAAATGCAACAGTGCAGAGTTCTATCAGAGTCCACGCATGTCAATCCCTACAACCAAATCAGTTTGTCTTTGTTTCTTCCTCAGAACATTCCTATTCCCACGCTGAAGGACTTCGCCAAAGCCATGGAGAAGAACACGCACGTCAAGAAGTTCAGCCTGGCAGCGACACGGAGTAACGACCCGATAGCTGTGGTGAGATGGGAGCGGTTTGGGTTTTTTTTTTTTTTAAATTTGCTTTGTGGACACCTGATGACTCCAGTTTTTTTTTTCTTGCACACACAGTTATATTTACATAGATTTGTTTTCTGCCTCCTTCCTGTTTCCCAGGCGTTCGGTGAAATGCTGCGGGAGAACAAGGCGTTGCGAAGTTTGAATTTGGAGTCCAACTTCATCACCGGGGCCGGCGTTCAGGCTTTGGTAGATGCACTCCGAGATAATGACACACTCACAGAGATCAAGATAGACAACCAGGTACACTTACTATAATAAAGAGTACGTTTGTGTTTAGTTTATTTGTTGCTGTCGTCATCACCGGGACTTAATGGTTGTGTAGGCTTGTGCTCTATTTCAAATACAGGGGTTTCATGCAGCCTAAAGTAGCAGGAAATGTTTGTGTTACGTGGCATGCCGTTGAAGAATACGCCAATCAACACAAACCGCTGCCTGAGAAACACCCGTAAAGCTCTAGCTGAGAGTTTCCAGTAGTGGAAAAGAAGATAAACCATGTGGTGTGAGCCTGAGAGTCTTCTGACATGAACCGGTGTGCAGATGTTGACCTCCGTGGGTTTCTGTGTGCTTCAGAGGCAGCAGCTGGGCACCACCATAGAGATGGAGATAGCTAAGATGTTGGAAGAGAACAACAGCATAGTGAAGTTCGGCTACCACTTCACTCAGCAAGGACCTCGATCCAGAGCCGCCGCAGCTATCACCAAGAACAACGACCTGGGTACGACGCACACACAACAGTTTGAGATTTGTTTGAGTCACAGTGGTCCCTCGCCATATCGCGGTTCACTTTTCGTGGCTCGCTGCATCGCGGATTTTTAAATTGCATTTGTTATCGCGAATTTTTTTGCTATATCGCGGGATTTTGGGGAATATAGGTATTGTCATAAATTTATTATTGTGGCGAGCTGTGTTTAAGAACGACGCTGGAGAAAGGATAGCTGCCTGTTATACACTCTGCAACTGGCACATGCTTTTATTTTGACACACAGAGAGCTGCAGGAAGTCATCAAACACACTTCACACTCACGGTCTTGACAACACAACACTTAACCAAAATAAGTAGGCTGATTAAACCACAAAACCACAAATAACACTGGAACATGAACATAAACCACAATAATGACATTCAAACCCCCAACACCCCAAACTCCCATGGTGCATTGCAGCACAACTCACTGATGGACAATAATCATTTTAATGTGCAGTAACCAATTCAAACTGAGCATTTTGCTTGAATCAGACAATTTAAAGCACTTTTTTTTAAGATACTTGTTTCTATTTATATATATATATATATATATATGTATATTTAATGATTGTTTAGTACAGCTGTTTGTTGTTTGTTATACTGTTGTTTTTGTTTTTCGAAAGTGCCAACAAAGTTTTGTTGCAGAAATGCAATGACAATAAATATTCTTGAATCCTGAAACAGTTCAGTCATAGCAACCGGCTCTGCGATCGCTGCACTATTTTCATTATATTTGTGGTAAAATAAGCATTTTCTAGCTTAAAAAATGAAAACAATATAATAAATAATAATTAAAACACATTAAAAGAATATTTAATTGAAGTAAAATGCGTAGGTTACATTGCTGGGTGCATGTGGACTTGTCCATTTCACAGACATGTGATCGCTGCGCGTAGTGTTCTCCGGTGTGGGGAGGGTTTATAGAGCCTTAAAATATACACTCCCTGTCATAAGGTTTGAGACACTTTCTCATTCAAATAAATTAGAACCCGTCTCAAAACTTTTGACAGGGGGTGTATATATATATATATATATATATATATATATATATATAAATAATAAAATATGGTTGCTACTTTGTGGATTTTCGTCTATTGAGGGGATGGGGTAGCCTAGCCGCGCTAGACAACCCACAGCAACGAATTTAATTCTCTGCCAGGGTGGGTCTAGTTACCCTCCATAAGGCTCCAGGTTGGATTCTCCTAAAACTGGCCGGACGAATCACCATGAAGTGTAGAGTCAGAAGGCGGGCGTGACGACAGAGGCGCGACGATTCTGACAGAAACAACCGGAGCACAATAAACAGTTATCTTTCGACTGGGCTTTGGCCACAGCCCTTAAAGATTTGAAGCTAAAATTGAACTTGAAAGATAAACAAAGGACGGCACTGAAGCGTTTCATTGAGAAGAAAGACGTATTTGGACTTATGCCGACGGGATATGGCAAATCCTTAATATACCAGTTGGCTCCGCGGCTCCGCTGGTTGGGAAGCTAATGGGACTTAGCCACAATCCGCCGGTGCTCTCGGAACTACGTCAGCCTATTCGTTGCGCTGATTGGTTGTATACCTACCCAATTGCTGCAGAGGGATTTGATAGACAACCTTTTAGCCCGCCTCCCTCCCTGTCGAGCTTCCCTAGACCCTTGTGCCGTCAGAAACATGGGTGTAGCGTGGCTAGGCTAGGGATGGGGGAGTCTGGAGCATAACCCCCGCGCGAGACGAGGGACCACTGTACTTCCCCGTCACATTGCCTTTCACCTGGTATCGGTTATTTATGGGAGTGTTAGGACACTCGCTTAAACATCTGTTTGGTTGCTTCCTGAATGAGATATCAAGACCTCTGTTCTTCCTTTTAGCTCCTCCTCCTGTCAGAGCTGCAGTAGCACAGGTCTGATGCATGGGTGTGGCTCCCAAGTGTGTCGATGCATCAACAATAACAGATTTCTTTCACAGTGTTTGAATGGAGTATTCACTGCATTAACGGTGTGAATGTTGGGTGAGCTTTGAGAGTGACGACATCTCACTTCTGGTTTTCTGTTCACGCTGGCGCACGCTGTTGAAATAGGTGTAAACTTTGACCGCATAGCTCGACATGACTCATCCTGATGAGCTACCAAGCCCGCTGACAGTTGTTTTAATTCTGCTTTTTTCCTGTCCAGTCCGCAGGAGGCGAGTGGAAGGCGACCTGTAGGGACGCAGCCCAGCCTGTCTCCCAGCCAATTGTGTTTTTCATCTCATCGTGTGGAATTATTTCAGCCAATGCCCTGATCTCATCTCACTGTGTGGAAACTCTAGTCTTGTGCCAAACTGCGGGGCAAGGCACGCTCAAACCAGAACATACATCTGAGAAGAAGGGAAATAACTGGAATTGCCCTCTCCTATACACATGTTCATACTTATGTTTATTGATATGTTGTTTTTGAAGGTGTAAATCTCGTTAGTTTTTAGTCATTTCATTTCAGCTGCTCCTTTTTTTTGAGCCTTTATATTACCTGTCCGGACTTTTTACTTGCTTTTTTCCCCCCCACCCTTTTATACAATGTTATAATCATACAAACTAATAATAAACATTACCAAGTAACAGGAACAGCAGTAACAGCTTTGTAAAAACAGTAACTAACAGTTGAGAAACCCCTGTATCCTGTGTTCTGATGGTTTTCTTTTCAGGCTGAAGCTCCATGTGGGATTTCTGTATCGGATTAGAAGCAGAGTTTATCTTTGAACGATCGGGGAAGCTCTCAAGTTGATGCTTGAAAAGGATTCAAGGCCAGGAGCAGATCGGTTATAGCGTCGCCATGACGATTAGCCTATAAACCTCATGACTGTACAGATGTCTGTTTCCATGTAGAAAGCAGCAGTAGTGACTCTTGGCTCTGACGTCTCTGAGCAAATTGCTGTTCTTCATTGCATGAGCGTGGAACCTTGAGTTGCCTTGTAAAGCCGGCGTGACTGTTGGTCTGGTGTGTGCAAGAAGTTAGTGCTGGTCTCATACTGTAGTCATCCTGAAACGTGATGCTCGACTGATCATTCTGCTAATGACAGTCCTGTACTGTTGTCTTTAAAGTATATCCTCATTTAGTCTCAGTGCATATTGTTTTGATACTGCTTCACCGTTTTATTCTAACTAAAGTTCTTGTTTTGATGCAGATGATCACTTTAATCCACTCACATTATAAATTATAGTTACATTTCGATAGTTTAGATCAGGGGTGTCAAACTGATTTTAGCTCAGGGGCCACATTCAGCCTAATTTGATCTTAAGTGACCAGTAAAATCGCAGCGTTAATGACCTATAAATAACCACAACTCCTAATGTTTCCTTTGTTTTAGTGCAAAAAAAGTACATACTGAAAATATTCACATTTAAGGAATTAACTTTGAACAAAACATTATGAACAACCTGAAATTTCTTGAGAAAAATAAGTTAAATTTCAACGATGATATGCCTCCGTTTATCATTTACACATTACAACTTCCAGATCAGAGTGTCTACAAAGGCACAGAACATTTAGTCACAGCTATCTGGAACTAAGCAATCTAGTATTTTGCATTAAAAAGGAAAAAACAAGACAAAATATTACAATAATGACACACAAGCAATAAAAGCAAGAAACAAAATGACAAAAAATGAGACGACACAAAACAAAAAATGACAAAGTTTAAAAGCGACAAAAAATGGACAAACGAGACAAAAAAATGACAAAACGTTGAAACAAAACAAGGAATAAAGCAAAACACAAAATGACAAAAATGAGACAAAAAAACACAGGTTAGACAAAAGGAGGAAACTATGACAAAAACATGACAAAAAACAAGAAAAAATATTACAAAATTGAGACACAAAATGACTCTTTATAGTCAAAACAACTTGTCCTGCTCTTACAAATCTACAAATTGCAGTTAATGTCTTCTGTATAATTTTTACAAATCTTTACAAAGTCGTCCCATTGGACCCTCTGCAGGCCTGGTTTTGGCCCACAAGCCACATGTTTGACACTCCTGGTTTAGACCAGTTTAAAATGGGGTTATTCTTTTAAAAGGAGATGACATCAACCAGAATCTAGTCTGAAAAGGCTTCGATCTGCTCTCACAAACGTCTGCTCAGCACACTCTGTTGCTCAACCATGCCAAAGACTAACATGCAGTGCTTCAAGTATCAATATTGGAAAGGATTCTAGACGTTTTTAGATCGTGCTACGCCATTACATGTATTTCTTTTCTGTGGGCTGTTCATTGCAAAATGTTCAAGTAGTCCAGTGAGATGCGAGGAAGAGTTGGGAAACGGTTTGTGTGTGCGGTTCGTTTCTTCTCAGGTTGCGGCTGCTTGTGAAATATTTCTTTGAACTCCCAAATGGAAGTCTTAAAATTAACTTCTCCTCACAGCGAGTCTCTCAACAGTAGCATGTCATTTTTTTATGTAACGTGGTGTGTGTATGCATCGAGCTGAACTTTACACTGACCTGCTAGAAAGGGTTAGAACAGGACTAATTCAGGGGTTACTTGAAACTTCTCTATACTGTTTATGTGTAATAGGAACAATATGCTGGCATGAAGTCATCACTCGTGAACATCGTGTTTCTGTTGACCAAAAATGTTCTTACATCAGCCTCACATTCCTTTGGACTTTGGGTTTTTATATCTGTGTATGTTTTCCATGATCATATCTGCTAGTATTTCTCCTTGCACCTTTTTTTTTTTGTTTTGTTTTTACATGACTGTTTTTTCTGGTGGACAGTCGGCTAAAGCGGTGAACGGCTTCTTTGCTTGTTAATAATATTCTGTGATTCATAATATGTATAATAATTGTAAAATGCCATCTCAAATTCAGCACACACACACACACACTGCTATGTGTGTACAACGTAAATCTACACAAGTCACTGCTGACATGTTTTTGTACCTTAAATCCAAACCCAGGTGTTAACACGAGGAATCTGTATTATTATGATCAAGCCACAGGACTGGTAAAATGCACTGCTGAATATAAGACATCTTAAACAATAAATGTTTTTACGTACTGCGTGCCCGTTTTGGGTTGTTTTTAATCCTCCCTGACATCGCATGAATTATAGATTACAGAATATCAAATAAGGCTTAAAATGCTTCAGGAATCTTGTGAATATTCATGATTCTGTGCGACGTTTTGGAGCAGATGTTTTCATCCACTAATCTTTTTTTTTTATTTTTTTGTATTTAAGATTGTGTTCAATATTAAAAAAGTAACTTTGCACGAAGAATTAAATGTAAAATGCATCTTAAAAGAGCATTTGCTATTTCAGGGACAGAAGTGTTGCACAAATATTGACCAAACTGTCAAAAATGAACACTGTTTGAGGAGGTTATCCCTCATGTTCTTCCTCGTCTGACCCACAGAAAACCTTCCCAGGAATTAGTCTGATTCTTAGACCCGGTGATCATTTGCAGCCCCATCTTCATTCCAAATCTGGACTAGATATAGCACCTAAAGCCTGTGCATGAACTTATCATGCACAACAAAAAATTGTTCTTGTTTTTTTTTTTGTTTGAAGCCGAAGCAGCTGGTGTGAGATGTAGGTCATGGGACACGTTGACGCAAGCCAGCTCATTTAGTTTCACCGTCGCAACAGGAGCGAGAAACCGCTTTGCTTCCTAATTAAGGCAGCAGCAGCTCCTTCTGAGCTCCTCCTACAGCCGTAGATGCACTTCAGTTCAAAGGTGGGGTTTAAATGAGATAGCACAGGAAATATGAGGTACTTTGACCAACACCTCCTGGAAAAAAACAAATCAATTATAATCTATTTTTTGAGCAATAAACACACACAAAGCAAAAAGAAGATGAACTGCAGCACAAATTAAACAACACGAATTATACTCGAGACAGAAGAAGCAGTTAGAGGTGTGGATGTTAAGATTATGCATTGCTGTTGCTCATTGTGTCGCTTTTGTAACAGTAAAAGACTGATTAAAGGCAGCTAATCAAAGAAAGGTCTAGTTGCAGCTTTGTGATTTTATAGTTATTTTATGGTCAAGTTCACTTAAAGGTTGATGACAACTGTACACAGTAATAATTGATTGCTCCATTTTAGCTTTTATTAATCAGTCTTTGTAACATGAAAGCCTCAGATTCAGGTTTCTTTTCTCAGTCTTCCTTGCGGCTCTTTCAAATCCCATCTGGTCCTACGCTAAATTCATATGCAATGAGCAGACCTGGCAGATCCATGCAGACTGTCACTCCAGCTTCTTTTATCCCCCCATGTGGGAGGTCTTCATGCATCACATCTGTGTCCTTTGTGTCTAATTGTCACAAAATCTAGCTGTGGTCGATGGTTAGAGCCTGACGATGGTGCTAGATGAAGACAGGATCACCAAAGTCAACCTCTGAGTACCACTGCCATCCTTAGGAACTAAAACTGTGTGTAACTACTGAGTTGCAGCTCTCGGCCTGATGCGCCAAATCTCAACTTCAAAGAGCGCGTTAAGAACTAATAGACGGGCCTTTTGGTTTGGGAGGAGCTCTGGGTGGTGTACGTGTGCACCCTCTAATCAGATCCAGTTTTTGAGATTGTTTGCGCATGCCTCAGAGATGATGTAATGCGCATGACTCCATCCCTCTCCGGGCTTCCTGTGCCAGAAAGCTGCGGTGAGCGGCTGTCAGAGAAAACTCGGCACTGCTGGCAGCCAAGTGTGGCCGGAGGGGGGAAGTAAATGACTCAAGTGTTTCCACTCTGTGAGCGCAGAGAGAACGAGAACAGCAGGTTTGTGTCATGTCTGTTAATCAGGAACAATGCGAACCTTGAGACAGAATGCAGGAGTATAGTATACAGTTGTGCTCTTATGTAAGGACAGTAAAACTCTTCCCTCAGACCCTGACTATTAATAAGTGCTGCCTCCGCATGTGGAAAAAATAGAGCCTTTATTTGATGTTCAGAGAGCTCTCTCAGAAATAGGAGGCTGGGTTTAGTTTTAAATAAAAGGTGGGAGTTCCTGGAAATCCATGAAGATGAAGCCTTAAAGGAGATTTGTGCTGACTGCAGCGCACATTATCCCACGTCATTAAAACGACTGGCACTGTGCTTAGCAGGAACCCTCTGAACCCCAAACACTTTCCCTTAGCTTATTGGCTCCTGTCACATTTTTACTCACTGTATGCCCACTTCTCACTGCGAAATAGTGCCTCAGTGAAAGCAGCTCAGCCATGGCTGGAAAAGAGTGAACCCAAATCTGTCTTCTGTGTGATTAAACAAAGCTATAATGCCTTAAATCATAAACAAGAAGAAAAAAAAACAACCATAAATTATGATTATTTACTTTATAAATCCAACCCCGAGAAAACAAAACTGGAAAAAATGAAATAAATTCAACAAGTCCAACATTTTTCCATGTACTTAATAATGAAATGATGACTCAACATTCAATAGATGTTTAACAATTTTAATCTCTTTTTATATTTGTCTCCTGTCTGAACTGTATTTACACATCTACCGTTCAGCCCAGTTTTAGTCGCATACAGTAACTGCAGAATTTTTTAAATTTTACAATATCTAGTTGGTATAAATTATCTAATCTATCTAATCTATCTAAAAATATTGTATGCATAATTTAAAAGTTTTATAGAAAAGACTAGCTCAAAAAATTAAAATATAAATTATGACTAATATAACATGCTTTTATGTAAAATAATCCTAAAAATGACATAGCACAATGTTTAAATAAAGAACTTTGAGTTTTGTCATGTTCGACTAAAAACTATGAGTTAAAAGTCGAAATTACAAAAAATGGACTTACTCTTTAATGATCTTAACTTGAAAGTTTAAAAACAAAGAAGCAAACAAAGTACATTTGATCTTTTTGTCTGAATCGATAACTTGGGATTAACTTAACTCAAAAAGACATAAATGCTGACTGAGTATCACATTTTAATCTAAAATCAACAGAAGCTTTCGTTTCATCTCAACTTTATTCCAGCTTCTTATAATTTGGACTGTGAATGAGAGGTTTGGGATTTTTTTTAATGCACTATATTTCTTTGTTCAAGGATCTTCAGAACGTTGAAAATGTGATGATTATTTCTGCTTTTACAGTTTCTGTCATTTTTAAAAGAAAACGTGCCTTTCAAATCTGTCAGTGGGTTTTGGGGTTTCAGAAGGTTTAACAGCAAATCCTGGTAAAGCAGCTCATGAAGAAAGCATTTTTAAAAAACATGCAATGCCCCCTACAACAGGAACAGGAATGATTTAACCCTTGTGTTGTCTTCGGGTCAAAAGGGACCCAGCCACTGTATTTATTAGCACAGAAAAAACCCTAAATGACCTTGTTTTAACTTGAAATCCGATGACTTTTCCATGCTGTGTACTGTACAATTCTGTTTTACAGTCTACAGTACACTGTTGTTCTCTTTCAAAAATGCATTTTAAGCTACTTTCTGTACATTTCTGGTTCTTTGTTAAGATATAGAAGTACTATCTCTTGCTAAACAAATAATGTTTACACCTATGCAGTACCTTTAGCAGCAATAATAGTGATAATAAAACTCAACTTTGGCAAAGAAAACAGTTGTAACGAGTGATGTCCACTGACTAAATCCAGTCTTTCTGCCTTCTGAGGAGGGAAAAATCAGACATTCATGAAGTGTGTGAGGCAGGACAGGTTGCTTCCTCATGTAAAATTAGATTTTTGGTTGAAAATTCAACTAAGCTACTCCATTTTTTGAGGCTCTGTGGTCATTTTTGAGCCTGAGGACAATATGAAGGTTAAAAATAGCAACAAACGTACATTTACAGACACAAGCTTCTCATCCTCTACAAACATGTGTGCACTGCCACATTGACCTGAGAAGAAAACAGCATGGCTTAAATGTTTTCTTAGCCCCCAGCCTGACCAACCTTTCACATTGGAGCTTTGTTCTTTGTTCTGTAAACAGCTGTGTAGTCCTGCAGAGGATTTCCCATCAGTACAGGTAGGTGCTGTATGAGAACAAAGCTGTCAGGAGTCCTTCTCTCTCGTGACCTCATGCATTCAGTAAACAAAGGTTTATACTGTAGATTACAAGGAAGGCGAGACAACGGGAGAGACACTCATACTGCACTGTATTTACACAGACAAGCTAAAGGGAGTCGAACACACATTAAATAAAGTGCAGAATGCTGCTAATAGGTGCATTTTAGAGGCAAGCAGGTGACAAATTAAACCATTTTAGCTAGGAACAAGTGCAAATCATCAACAAGACCCTGCATGTTCCGATCAAATCCTGTTCATTTCCGCTGCTGAAGCTTCAGCTGACTTGTTTTCCGGACAATGAGGGCACTGATGGTGTCCTCCAAACACGGACTCATACCTGACAGGGTTATGTAATCTTTAAAACACAGCAGGCCGAGTGAAAAGAAATAAGCAACATCTGTGAGTGTGTGTTTGATCTGATCCTGCTGAGGCTGAGCGCACGCAGCTGTTTAACTCACTGAGTCTATTTATTAGGAAAAGCAGGCAGATCGCTGTTTATGTAAGGATCCGGATGCTGGAGATATTTTTACTTTTCTGCTAAAACTTGAGTTCCGGGATCACGTAAGAATAGCTCCAGTGGATATAAAGTCTCCAAAATGTCAGCTATGACAGGGATAACAGCCGTCTGTGCTACAAGGCAGCCAGAGTAACACTGAAGTGTTCATTGTCCTCCTTTTTGTGTTAAAAATAGTGAGTTTACTCAGCCTCATAATGTCAAGCACATTCTGCCAAATGAACCTGCCAATGCGAGGCCTGTTCAGAGTGGAAAAATTATTATTAGCAGTGGTTTGACGCAAAGAGTTGTGAGTGCAATTAAAAAGAGGACAATTGTTCCTCAGTATCCTCGTGATAAAGTATTATACTGTTGCTATTAGGTCTGTCCACCAGTTGTTCAGTTCTGGATAAAAGCAACAGAGAGTTTTCTTTTTTGATAAACAGATAAAGTCAACTTCATATTTGATTTCTGGGTGTCAAACATGTGGCCCGCAGACCAAAACCAGCCCTCCAGAGAGTCCAATCCGGCCCACAGGACGATCTTGTAATTACAGAGAAGACATTAAGTGTAATTTGTAAATTTATAAAACTATAAATTTAGTATAATTTCTAGACCATGACAAGTTGTTTTCATCATAATGTAAAATACTAGATTGCTAATTTTGTCATTTTGTGTCTCATTTTTGTATAATTTTATCTTGTTTTGTTGTTGTTTTTTTGGTCTTTTTGTCAGACTTTTGTTGTTTGTGTCACATTTTTGTCATTTTGTGTTTCCTTTTTGTCTCACTTGTGTTTTTTGTGTCATTTTTGTCAGTTTGTGTTTTGCCTTTTTCATTGTTTTGTGTATCGTTTTTGTTGTTTTGTTTCACAATTTAGCCATTTTTTGTCTTGTTTGTCCATTTTTGTGTTGCTTTGTAACTTTTTTGTCTAAGTTTTTGTCACTTTTTTTGTTTTGTTTCATGTCGTTTCACATTTTTTGTCATTTTGTTTCTCGCTTTTGTTGTTTGTCATTTTTGTCATATTTTGTCTTGGGGATTTTTTGTTGTATTTTTTAAAAGTAAAATACTATATCGTTCAGTTCCAGATAGCTGTGACTAAATATTGTGTTCCTTTGTAGACACTCTGTGATCTGGAAGTTTTAATGTGTAAATTATAAACTGAGGCATAATGTTGTTGAAATTGAAGTTATTTTTCTTAAGAAACTTCAGGTTGTTCATAATGTTTTGTAGAAAGGTAATTCCTTAAATGTGAGCATTTTCATAGTGTACTTTTTTGCACTAAAACAAAGCAAACATTTGGAGTTGTGGCTATTTATCGATTATATTATGATTTTATTGGTCCATTTGAAATTAAATTGGGTTGGATGTGGCCCCTGAACTAGAATGAGTTTGACACTCCTGCTCTAAAGCATTCAGTTGTCAACATTTCTTTCCCTGTGTGTTTCAAAATCTCAGACTTTAATGGTGATTAACTTGCACCATCTGGTGGCTGAATAAATGAGGCTCTTGGCACAGATTCAATACCAAAAATGCCCAGTAGAGGTCAGAATAAGCTGACTTATACGTTACTGTAAACATGATTCAGAGATCCTGTAGGTGTTTCGTGTTGGTCGTGTTTTCTGCAATTAGCTGCTGTCCGACCTCGTTATCCTAATATTTGTCTGTGTACATACATTAGATTTTATGGTACCCAACAGACCACTTGATGATTACGCAACTGTGTATAATTGGAACAAAACTGATTACTTGTGATTCACAGTCTAATTTATTTTCCACCATTACAGACTGAGATGACCTTCAGCACCTCGTATCAACATTAAACCTTAACCTGAAGTCCTCTAGGTTCAATCAAACGTGGCCTCCTGCCTCCTCAAACATGATAAACTAATGGCAGGAGTGTTATTGTATCGATTGCAATATCCTCTGTCCTGTAGGTGCAGCTGGATCATGAGGAGAGATTGTTGTCATGGTTACATCGTGACGGACGACTCTCCACTGTGGCTTCTCCTCCCGCTTTTTTTCATGTCGTCTTTGTTTCCTTTGTTTGTTTTTTTTTGTCTGTTAGAGAAAGAAGGAGACTGGGAGGGCGGGACAATGCCAGTGAAGTGATGTGATTCCTGCTGTAGGTCAGTCTGATAACACAATCTGCCGCTAGCGTTCTGACTTCAAGCTCACTTTTGATCTGAATTGAAGAAAAGGAATGAGAATTGTGGGAAAAAATGGCGTCTTTTAAGATTTTTACGTTCACAAAACAGCCTGTCCTCGTCTGAATATAATCAGGCCTGTGTTAATGTTCACTGACTGAACCGGGATGTGGAGTAAATGTGACATGAATAAAAGACAGCATGCTGCTCAATGTGGAAAAGTGTCATCTCGTACTGAGACCGTCATGTATAATTAATGCACTTAGCTGCCTCATCCTGGTCTCTCTTTGTACTCTTACATAAGTTTAATGACCTGATTTCCATCAGAAAATGTCAGTCAGCGAGATCATCTATAACCAGGAGAGACTAACTGAATAAAGTACATGTGTGGAGATCATGAATCCACTTGTTGCGTCCCGGTATTTGTTCCTTAGTGAATCAGACTTCACCGAGCTACGTTTTGTGCATCCCAGAGTAGCACCTGCAGCCTTGTATTCCCGTTAAATAACACATACTACCTTTCACTCCCACCACATTTAAATATGTACATAATATTTGCTCCATCAATGCTTTCCACTTTATTCATTTTAATGAATTTCTATCATCCCAACACAGTGGTTTAAAAAGGACAAACATCAAAAGTACAGCGAGCACAGACGACAGGGACAGGAGGCAGTAACGAGTACACGATGAGAAGAGTGCTGTCCTTCACATGTTCACTGACTGGCTCTCACATAACTGGAGTATTAACTGGGATTTATCTCGTTGTTCCTTTACGGTTTCTCATTTGTCATTGTGCAATGTTTAACTGGCCTTCTGCTCAATTTACAGCAGATAAAGTCCGCACACGCAAGTCGCGGGTTGGTATCTGACTACAGGAAAAATACAGAAAACAATCATGAGATAATGGAGATTTTATTGGACATCAAATATTGAAAATGTCCTCTGGATGGAAACAATAACGAACTGAAAAGTCAATGTTCACAGTGTAAACAGCCAACATTGACATTAGTTAAGCATAAAAAATGCATCAATTTCAGTTCAGAACGACAAAAAAACAAAAAGAACAATAAAAAAACTCCCAAACATTTTAGTTCAGGTTCCACATTCAACCCAGTTTGTTTTCCAGTGGGCCGGACCAGTAAAATCACAGCATATTAACCTAGAAATAACCACAGCTCCAAATGTTTCCTTTGTTTTAGTGCAAAAAAGTACATTATGACAATGTTCACATTTAAGGAATTATCTTTTATGAAACATTATGAACAACCAGAAATGTTTTAAGAACGATAAGTTTAATTTCAAAAACATTCAGCCTCAGTTTATCATTTACACGTTACATTATAAAGAGACACAACGTTTAGTCACAGGTCCCTGTGACGTCCTGAGGGGCGTGTTGGCCGGATGACAGCCGACCCTTCTCACTCTGGACACGAGCTTTTTGCAGCCACTTCCCTCAGTCGGGAGGCTATGGTCCATATGGACCAGAACCTCCCGCCACAAAATCAATTTCTTCCCCTTAGCTGTCGGACTTATGAACCATTAAATAACCTCCATTCATCAGTCACTTGATTCTTTTTGCTTGCACTCATTCTGGTTGCACTATTCTGCTCTGGGGAAAATGATGACAACCATTTTTGCTGGCTCTTTTACTGTTATTATTATTATTAAATTTTAATTTTAAATTTTAAGAGCCAGCAGGTGTCAGTGTGGATGATAAAAGAACAATGAGCAATCTAGTATTTTACTTTCCCAGATAGCAAACTATGGGTGAATCAATGTTGAATCTATGTTGAAACCTAACATCGAAATTATACAGAAAGCGCAAGGTTGATAAAAATGTTGAGTCAACGTTTGCTTTTCAACCATAAATCACACTTTACCCAGATAGCAAAAGATGTTAAATCAATGTTGAATTAGGGTTAAGAAGGTTGAATTGTGGTTACGGTTGATGGTTGGATCAACGTTGATTCAACAACATTTTGTCAACATTGAAGTTTGTGTTTAAAAGATACCATTGAATCTACGTTGTATTTTGGTTTAATTAAAATGTTTGACAGGTCAATGTTTAATTAATGTTGAATCTAAGTTTGCAAACATGTAATCTATGTAAGCAAACGTTGACTCAACATTTTATCAACCTTGCGCTTTCTGTATAATTTCGACGTTAGGTCTCAACATAGATTCAACATTGATTCACCCATAGTTTGCTATCTGGGTTATGATCAAAACAACTTGTCATGGTCTAGAAATTATTTTAAATTTACAGTTTTACCAATTCACAATCTGCAGTTAATGTCTTCTCTGTAATTTATGCACTTTACAAAGTCGTCCCAAGAGCTGGACTGGACCCTCTGGAGGGCTGCTTTTGGCCCGGCGGTCACATGTTTGACACCCCTGTTCTAGATCATGATTGCAATTTTACATTGAAAGCAAGAAATTGAATCAAGCGACTCAATCAGATGACAATGCTTAATTTTCTCTGAAGTGCTTTGTTGTAACTCCGTCACATCTTACAAGATAAACACGGCTGTCTTATTTGTGCCAATTTAATTGCAGGAGATATGAGAAATTCTAATTCAGTCAGTTCCTCATTTGGCAGCCTTTATGATTTATAAGTTTGGGAAAACCCCTAATATATTTTTATAGCTTTTCAGCCATATGGGGATATTGGAAAACACGTTGGTTATGAGACTGTAAACTGGTTCCTGTTAAAGACTCAGTGGCTCCAGATGTCACCAGCAGCAGTTAGTGGTCACAGAGTGCTGCTGAATGTTACCACTCAGTGTGAAAGTGTTCTCTCAATCCTTCTTCTTCATTATGTGGTATTTGTGTTTCAGTGTGCTCGCGATGTACAGCACATATGTCCATGAGTAATGTTACTCCCCTCCTGTGCCCTCAGATGCTCCTGTTCTCGGTGTTGGTGGGTGGTTCTGGCCCAAAGCCCTCTGAGATGAAGCCTGCAGCCTGTTTTCTGCTTGAGGGAGAAGATCTTGTGGTCTAATTTTCATGGCTTTTGTTTGTTTGGTGAAGTTGTGCAGCTTTGTGTTCATTTCAAGGGCGAAGCTCAAAGTCCTCTAACCTTTAGGATTGTTTTTTTAAAGGCCAGGCTTCCAGGTGCCTATAGTATAATGTGGCATTATTTGAAAATGAAATATCTCAGACGTAGTGTCCTCGATATGTGTTGCTCGTCGCTGGGTTAAGTCAAGTGTCTTTTCTTTGAGTGGTTGTAACAGTTATATAATTCAACCTTGGACCTGTGACCCAGAGTTCTTTCTTTGTAGGCGTCAAATGTGGAACTGACTTTCTGCAGTTTTAACTGTGTGCAGTTTCAGTGTACATGTTCTGGTGTTTCAGTTCTTTTAAATATAAATTGGCAGTAGGTGTGAGCATGCATGACTGTCTCTTTGTGTCGGCCCTGCGATAAACTAGTAATCTGCATAAAAAAAATGTACAAGCAAGTTCGCGCTTACTTTAATTACCAAATTCCTCAATATCTATCTATATCTATTATTTGTAATCAAGACAAACAGACAAACTGATATTTAGAAACAATAAATGTTTAACAGAATGTGATATCAGGGAGCCTGTCATTTCAATTAGGTTACTTCATTAATGAGGATTACTTTAAGTGAATATGTACGTTAGTGATGAAGAAAATAGCACATCCTTTTGCTATGGACTCCCCCTACCCCTAGTGGCACTCTTAATTCCATTACCATAGCCACTGATAACTCCCTTACCATGTGTTGTCTGCCGACCCGTTGAGTCGATCACCTCTTGTCATTGATTAGCAACTATATGCAAACTGACTTTGTATTTACGTACTGTCTCCTCGCAACTCTCTGACCAACTCTGTAAAATGTTTGACTCTGTAAGTGTTCTTTCTTGACCTACCTTCACAGACTCACGCTCTGTGTTGGCACCCTATACCGGAATGCAAATAAACATTCCACTACAGCAAACTTTGCATGAGAATTTTGGGTAAATGTTTCCAACTAGCAACAGAAGTGACAACGTCTGAGTGTCATGTGATTTTAGGGTGCTCTCATGTGACGCTGACTGAAACTGAGCAGTTTGTCTCCTGGAGATACTTCTGCTGTTCTTCACTTTTTCAACAACTTTTTCTGTTCCATCACTTTTACTGACCCTCAATGTCCAGATCTTAAAGCAGTATTCAGTATAGTTTTCCAGACTCTGTTTCAGGGTAATCTGTGGCTGCATCCTAATTTGGTCACCAGCCAGTGGCATAACCTCTGCCACTGCTAAAGTAGATAACTTCCTAGTTTGTGGCAACAACTTGTGTTTCCTGTTCAGTTTTTCTGGTTTGTGTCTCTGCTTGAGAGATATTACTGCCACAGAGGGACTACAGAGGGACGGCTTCAGCAGACCCAAAGGAGCACATTTATCAGCAATTGGTTGATAAAAATAATGAGACCGATTATCACAAAAATGCAGGCCCTGACAATGGGCCACAACTTCGGTGGCAGCTCCTGTGTAAATGCAAACTTAGATATACTAGCAATACAAAATAAAATATAGTTTCGTATATTAGTTTTCTTCATGTCCTCTCTCCTTTTTGTGCTAGCAGCAACTGTTAGCTAACAACCATACTGTCTTTACCAGGGGTGTCAAATTCATTTTAGTTCAGGAGCCACAGTCAGCCCAATTTGATCTCAAGTGGACTGGATCAGTGAAATTGTAACATAATAACTGATAAATAATAACAACTCCAATTTTTTCCTTTGTCTTAGTACAAAAAAGTACATTCTGAAAATGTTCACATTTAAGGAATTATTGTCTTTTACAAAACATTACGAGCAACCTGAAATTTCTTAAGAAAAATAAGTTGAATTTCAACAACATTATGCCTCAGTTTATCATTTACACATCACAACTCACAGATCACAGGGTGTCTACAAAGACACAGAACATTTAGTCACAGGTGTCAGGAACCAAACAATACAGTACTTTATTTTTAAAAAGACAAAAAAACAACAAAACAAAGTATTACAAAAGTGACACACAAATAACAAAAGTGAGAAACAAAATGACAAGACATGAAACAAAAAACAAAACAAAACAAAAAAAGTGACAAAAATCAGACAAAAAGCTACAAAAAATGGACAAATGAGATCAAAAATGACAAAACCGTATAACAAAACGACAAAAATGTTACACAAAACAGTGAATAAAACAAAAGACAAAATGACAAAAATGAGACAAAAAACACTAGTGAGACAAAAGGGAAACACAAAACGACAAAAATGTGAAACAAATGTTAAAAATCACGCAAAAAAGACAAAAAACTGCAACAAACACAAGGCAAAACACTACAAAAATGAGACATAAAATGACAAAAGAAATAAGCAGTCTAGTGTTTTATTTTATAATCAAAACAACTTGTCATGACCTAGGAATTGTTTTAAATTCGTTTTTTTTTTTGAAAATTCACAATTTGCAGTTAATGTTGTCTCTGGAATTTTAACACAACAAACCAAGATATTCATTTTATTTTAGTTCTGTTTATTTTAAATACTTGTATTTAATGGTAAATTGGTGTTAAAAATATGTTAATGTTTGTATTTATCTGTTTGTGATGTTTGTGAAAATGTAACCGGAAATGGTGTTAATTTCCTTCCTGTCCGACGTTCGAACGTCTGTACGTTTGTACGTGTTTACGTCAACGTAACGGATCTATGACAAAGCGAGCAGTGAGGTAGTGGTACCCTGAACATGTCTCTTCTCCCCTGGGCTGACTGGCTCCAGATGACCCGGGATGGGAACCTCCCTGCCGTCTAAATCAGCGACTCACTTCACCGCCGTGACTCAACCGGAGCGATAAAGCAAACAGAAGCTGACGGGCTGTTTATTTATTCAAGAGAAGATGGCGGAGTTCTCGCCCGTCCTGCCGATGCGGGATGGAGGAGGACGATTTGCCCAGCCCATCTTCCCTCGGTCCAGGTCCGGTTCCGAGTCGGAGAGCGAACTGTCCCAGAGCCTGGCCCGGACCAAGATCCGCTCGTACGGAAGCACAGCCAGCGTCACGGCCTCTCTGGGGGAGAAATACATAGAGCATCGGGTTACTGACAGTGATACTCTGCAGGGGATTGCTCTCAAATACGGTGTGACGGTAAGATTGTAGCTCAACCGCAGCAGTGTGGGTTAGACGTGATAATAAGATATGAAAATCAGTGGTGAAGCATTAAATCAGTCCTCAAAGACATGAGTCAAACACAGCATCACTGCAGTTTGCTTTCATGTGTCCTTTTACCTCATGTTAAGGTCAAGAAGTGACTAAGAAACCTGCAGACAGTCTGATTCTGGTGTTTAACATAGTTCCTCCTGCACCCAGTGACCTACAAGGATGATCTGAAACCCAATATCTTACAATTACTTCTGTATTTTCCTTCAACTACGAGGAATACTTACAACTTCTTGATTTTACTTTCATTTCCAGGGCAATATAAGGACACAGACAGTACAGTGCACTATGCAGTCCTAATTTTACAGCAGACAAATGTGGGATGTGGGAAATATTACCTCTGGACAGGGGTGTCAAACTCATTTTAGTTCAGGTTTCACATTCAGCCCAATTTTATCTCAAGCCACCTGGACCAGTAAAATCATAACATACTAACTAACCGATAACCACAACTCCAAATCTTTCCTTTGCTTTAGTGCAAAAAAAAAAAAAACATTCTGAAAATGCTCACATTTAAGGAACTATATTTCTACAAAACATCATGAACAACCTGAAGTTTCTTAAGAAAAATAAGTTCAGTTTCAACCACATTTAGCCTCAGTTTATCATTTCCACATTACAACTTCCAGATCACAGAGTGTCTACAAAGGAACACAACATTTAGTCATCTGGAACTGAATGATACAGTATTTTACTTTATAGAAGACAAAAAGCAACAAAAACTTGTTAAAATATTGCAAAAGTGACACACGTGCAACAAATGTGAGAAACAAAATGACAAAAAATGAAGCAAACGACACATAACAAAACAAATAAGTGATGAAAAATTAGACAAAAAGGTTACAAAGCAACAAAAATGACAAAAGCGTGAAACAAAACAACAAAAACCTAACCAATTAAAAGTCAGACAAAACAACAAAAAAAAGAGAAAATATTACAAAACTGAAGCACAAAATGACTAAATGAGCAATCCAGTATTTGACTTTATGATGAAAACAACTTGTCATGGTCTAGAAATTATGTTAAATCTATAGTTTTACAAATTTACAAATTGCAGTTAATTTGTAAATTTGTAAAACTATAGATCTTTGTCATTTTTACACTTTGCAAAGTCGTCCCACGGGCCGGATCGGACCCTCTGGAGGGCCGGTTTTGGCCCGCAGCCGCATGTTTGACACCCCTGCCTTAGGAGGCCTCAATGGGGGAGCAAAAGTAAAGAGATCATAAAGTTTGTGTGTACACGTCACTAGCAAATCTTTGATTATCATTTAGGCAAAGCGTCTCAAATGCCTTCAGATCAGTTGGACACAATATTTGATTATTGACACATTTGTTTTGGAATTTTCTCCACAACAAGAAACCCCCGCCTCACCAATCCTTCAGCTTCTTTAGCTACTACAAGAACATTCTGCCTTCCACTTTATTCTGCTTTTTCTTTGGTTTTTATATCGGATATTTGTCTGCAGTGAGTCACGCCCTTATGACTGGATTCCAACTTTAACTCAGGCCCACAATACAGTCACAACAGACTTTAATGACATGCTATTTCCTTTACACGCTTTCTAACATTGAATGCAGTGTGCTTCAGCAGCTGCTTACAAAGGCGTCCTGATCTCAAAGTATGCGTTTAGTGAGTGCCTGTGAAGAGTTTGTATCCTGTGTGGTGTAAATTTCTCTCCAGTCAGGAATGCATGTATAAACTAAAACTTTAGTAAACATATTGAAACACTGAATGCCATGTGGACAAAGTAAACAGAGCAGGGATGCCATGTGTTAGTAAGGGTTATCAGAGGGTTTTAATCTGGTCCTTGTTGAAGAAATTTCACTCTTAGTCCTTCGAAATTTGTTGTGGTGGGGTGTTTATTGATATTCTGACATACAATGAGCTTATCAAGACAGGCCATGAGTCTATGAAGCATTTGCAGAGTCCACATTTTATAGGGATGGCCAAAGAGTAGGGAATGAATAGTGGTTGATTTGCGTGTGGTTGCAAATCAGTAACAGAGGGTAAGACAACAAAGAACAGAAGGTGATTGAATCAAGAAATCTGACAGATAACAAAAGGTAAAAGAAATGTGAATAACCGTGGGAAATGGAATGAAGGAGTGACACTAGAAGGTATCTGTAGCAAAGGGTGTGCTGTTTTCTTCATCATCCTCAAGCACGTGCTTTTAGAACCAGGAAGTTGGTCAGTCATAGAAACTTAACAATGTCAACTCTGTTCTTTCTGCTGTCACCCCGACATTCCAGATGGAGCAAATCAAGAGAGCCAATAAGCTGTTCAGCAACGACTGCATCTTCCTGAAGAGCAGCCTCAACATCCCCGTGGTGTCAGAGAAGCGCTCCATATTTAACGGACTGTCTCTGGAGTCTCCTGATGGAGACGGTGAAACGGCGTGCCTGGACGCTGAGGCGCCCTGCATCGTGACGCAGGACATCGAGGGACCCACGCCGCCCTCGACTCCGCCCCCTGAGGACTCCAAACCTCCCCAGCCTCAGCCTCAACCAGAGGAGCTGTCAGCCAAAGACTTCTTACACAGACTAGACTTGCAAATTAAACAGTCAAAGCAGGCTGCTCGAAGGCTGAAAGAAGAGGAAGTGAGGTGAGGTGCTAAACAACTCCCAGCCAGCAGCTGTTTCTCTGCCGTGTCTTGATCATTGCTGTCTTTCCCACCAGGCTGGGAACGCTCATTGCTAATATTCTTCTTCTCAAATTCCACCACAGCAGAATCAGTCACCATGACCACATCTTCTCTAACGTCCCTTCAGACTAACGTTTGTTGAGCACAGCATCCAATCAGACGTTTATTCTGGGTTTGTAGGCTGACTTTTGCCTCATGGATACCTGCCAGCAGCCAACAAAGATTGATATTGACTAATGAATGATCATTAACGCTGGGTAGTTTTCTGCCAACACTTTAGGTCTAGCAAAGTCCAGATATGCACAAGATGGTTCAGATAGGTATGTCCAGATTGTTCAGATAAAGTTGAGAAAGGCATATAAAGTCCAGATCTGTCTAAAAAAAAACTACAGAGCGGTCTAATGAAGTAGATATTCAAATTATAGTCCACATAGATGTAATACAGTCCTTATAGGCATAATATACCCAGATAGATAGATAGATCCTTTCATAATCCTTTCCATACTACAAGAGTTAAATAAAAACAATGAATACTAAAAAATGCATGTACGTACATATAATAAACTCCAGATTGGGCTAAAAAGATGCTCAGATCGGTCTAATACAGCCCAGAAAGCGTTTAGATTGGTCAAATAAAGTTGAGATAGGTGTAATGAAGTTGGAGTAGGAATCTTAGAAAGTCCCGATATTGAAAAATAAATCCACATAAGTGTAGTAAAGTCTAAATGTATATGTTTATATATGTCAGACAAGTGCAAATAGGCATAATATATTCTTGATAAAGTCCAGATATGTATAATAAAGCCCAGCTGCATATATTAAATACCCGATAGGTTTTTTAAAAAGTTCAGATTGGAATACTAAAACCCAGGAAGGTCTGTTAGGATTGATTAAATAACGTTGAGATAAGCATAATACAATCCAGATAGGAATAAAATAAATGTCCTGATAGGCAAATAAAAGTCCACATAAGTATGATAAAGTCCAGACAGACACAATGAAGTCTAAATAGGTATAATTAAGTCTAGATAGGTGTAATGAAGTCCACATAAAATCAAGTTTTTAAAAAAGTCCTGATAGGCAAAATAAGTCCACATAGGTGTAATATAGTTCAGGTAGAATATAGTCTGAATAGGTCGAATGAAGTCCAGATGGTTATAACAGCGTCTAGAAAGGTTTGTGTCTTGAGAAAAGCTTGTGTGTTTTGGTCACTTAGCTGCTGTTTACAGCCACTTTCAACCTCAGCTCACAGACTGACAGCCAGACTGAGATAGTCTTTGCTTGTTGAAAATGGAGCTGAGCTCACAGGGTGATTGTCAGAAGTCCCGCTCAGCAGGAAAAGAATGTTCTGACAGAAGGAGGATCGAAGGTTGGAATCAGGGTTTGGCCGATCTGCTGCACTAGTCGGACACCATGTTACGCAATGGTCAGGTATTTAGCGGGATTTGGCTCGCAGAATCAGGCCTGTGCACGTCTTCCTGACGCTGCATGTTGAGACAGAAAATGCTCTCGTGTCTGCTCGGTCGTGAAGTCGTAGTGGATGCCTGGCATACACCCATTCACAGAGAGGCAGGCTTTGTTGGTGCTATCGGTTTGTTGAGTCACACTGCAGCTGACGTCCACAGACAAATACACACTTTTTCCACTTCAGGCTTTCTAAAAGTGTTTTGTTCGTACTATTGTCCCTCCTGAAGCAGCTCTGATGCTGTTTCCTTCCTGGTGGCCTCGGGGTAACATTACCTGACTGTTTGAACTGTTGCGTCAGTCCGGTCGTCCATTATGTTCCTCATATAACCGACATGTCTTGCTTTAGAGCTTTTCAGCCCGGAAACAATAAGATGACATTAATCTGCAGTAACAGTTCATCCAGTATCGTACAGTTCAGCCTCAGAATGAAGGATTTACTGCATCTTGTTCATTTTACTTTGATTTGGTGTTAAATTAAGATTCAAGAAGAAGTCTTTAAGACACATCATCTTTATAAGTAAAAATCTCATCGCTGAACTGCACTTCTAACTGGATTCCTTTAGATGACTCTTTTATCCTCCTATCTTAATGCTCTCTCTCTTTTTTCAAATTCCCTGACAAAGTTCTGCTGTTCTTCCTTTTGATCCTCTAATATTTGATCCTCTACTAGCCTCACACCACTCACTTGATTTAAGGTCCTTTAAATGTCATCAGTTGATTCATGTTGAAAATCAAACAGTAATCTGAAAATAATGTCACTATATTGAAGCAATATTATTTGAAGTATTTCATTCTTATTTATTAGTTTGCGCCAACTGATGACACAACATCTGCCATTACGTTTGCTTTTAGTGATGCTCTGGTAACTCTAGACCTCTGCTTTGTTTCATAAAGGCATGTGCCGTGAGTGGACAAAGTTTTTAATGCCTCCTTAAATGTTTACCTACCACCTGAGGCCGAGCTGAGCTTTGTGTAGAGCCCCGTCTATGGCTTCTATGACTGCAGCCACATAAAAGGCCGACCCGTGGAGCTACAGTGGGTTTAGACAAACAGAGGCTCGCTGCCTTGTTTCCACACAGTCCCAGAGCAAATACAGACCGCATGCCTGTTTGACTTCCTGCCTCAGTCGCACCGCAAATGTCAGAAGCGAAACTGGAGGGAGAAAGCAGTGATGTTTCTTGCTGTAGAAACTCTTAAAACTTCATATAGCAGCAGTGATACCACTATGAAGATGTTTTAGCTTGAAAATGTGGCCACATTTTTCCAAAAACTCCTCATTCTTGTCTCTTAGATTCACTGTAATCATTTATTAACTTTATTTTTGCAGCATCTTTTGAGACAGAGTTAATAGATGAGGACAAGCGAAGAAGAATAAGGTTAAAAAATGGAACACAAAAGCCGTACAACTTCAAATTTGTGAGTAAAAACAAGCTTAGAGTGAAGAAAAGCAAGTTAGAACTGACACAATATTTCAGCTAAATAGGGTGAAAGTATAAAATTATAATAACTTTATTTATACAGCGCCCTTAAGAACAGCTTTCACAAAATGCTTTGACAGTTAAAACATGCAACACAATCAGACAAGCTATAGGAGACAAGTCAGAGCAGACAATTAAATGAAATAGTAAAAAATGACAAGAAATTAAATGAATAATTAGAGAGATTAGCACTGAACTCCAACCAGGGAACTCAGCAGTTTGAAAATTAAATGACAAGATTGAGGGTTAATATTAAAAGTAAAAAAATAAATACAGAATTATAGAATTAGAGAGACGACATCACACCAAAGAACCAGGCAGCTAAAAGTGAAATAAAACAAGAGAGAACATCTAAAATAAACAGGACAGAATGCAAAATAAAACACCAAAACTAATGAAAGCTAAAAGGAAACCTCGCATAAAAGCACGTCTGTAAAAGTGGGTTTTTAGAAGTGATTTAAAAGAAGTTACTGACCCTGCAGGTCGTTCCAAAGTCGAAGTGATGATGGAGAAAGATCGGTCACTTTTAGATTTAAGCCTCGACTTTGGAACGACCGGAAGGATCCAGCTGGGGGTTTAAGGCTGCCAGAAGGATCATACAGGGTCAACCGGTCCTAAATGTAGCTTGGGTGAGACCCTGGTGAGCTTTCAATATGTTTGAAGTTGATCAGTGAAATCTTCAAATCAATTCTAAAACCAACGAGGGAAGCCAGGATAGGAGTGATGTGATGTCACCTGTTAAAACCGGAAAGAAGCCGAGGTTAGACACTGAACCTACCAACTTTAGCTCGGGTATTCCTCAGATCGAGGCCTCGCTCTCCGACAGATTTAATGAAAATTCAGATGCAGATAGTTTGGGAAGTCCTTCTGACAGACAGACTTGCTAAGATGGAGGTCAGGATGCATAAAGCTGGTTGGAAACAGCAGAGTTGCATTAAACAGGTTTGCCTTTCGCCGCATCGCTAGCATGAATAAATACGTCTGCTTTCAACGGGACCAATTAGCCTTTTCTACGTGGAGTTTTCTTGAAGACCAAATTGGACTGAGCTCTTCAAAGATTAACAGATTGATCCTGTTCTCCCTCAGGATGTGAGATGTGTGATGGGTAAGATATTCAGGAGAAAATCCACACTTCTTTTCACCTCCTGGCTTCAAAGTTGTGGCATGAAACCTTTATTTGCTGCCTCTTTTGATGTTGATCCTTTTGTATTCATTCCTTAAGCAGTCGGAATTCTGAGCAGCTACACTGGAGCTTCTACGAAAAAATGTTTTTATCTCAATGAAGGCATGTAGAAAACAGTGGTTAAAAATCACGTTAAAAATAAGGTTGAATGACATGCAAAAAACATCATATTGCTGTTATTGTCCCCCGCCTCCACAAAGTGGAAAAGGGGGATATAGGTTTGGCCTCCGTCCGTCCGTCCGTCCGTCCGTCCGTCCGTCCGTCCGTCCATGCGTCTGTCCGAGATGAAGGGGACAGCTTTTCTCAGAAACTATTACAGCTAGGATCACGAAATTTAGTGTGTAGCTTCACACCATGGCCACCTTGATTAAGTTCGAAAATGAGACCTGTACGATAATATTTAACAGAGTTATGGCCCTTGATCACTATTTTGGATATAGACTCATAGACATCACATGTGGCGGGGGATATTGATGACCATGTCGTCTTGTTTTTGATAATTTTAGTGGGAATACTAATTTTTGCACGTCTTTTTGACTGAAAAAAACCATCAAACTGATGTGGTTTTTGCTCTTGTTTGTATCAAACCAGCATGTTCTCTTTGGAGAATATGATTTCTTGGCTGGGGGCATCTGTGTAGCGCTACAAGGCTTCAATTCTGATGGTTTTCTGTGCCAGATTTTTACTTCATCAAAAAAGTTGCGGCTTGGGTTTGTCCAGATTGTGATAATATTTCAACTAATCGTTAAGTTAAGCTTATAATGCATCTCAGGAGTTGGTGTTGTGCACGGACAGACGAGCTCTCGGCTGCGACTGAGAACAGTACGACTGGTTATCTTCATCTATTATTCACACGTTCATCTAGACCAGTGGTGTCAAATATGCAGTCCATGGGCCAAAACCGGTCCTCCAGAGGGTCCAATCTGGCCCTCAGAGTGTTAAAATTCCAGAGAAGACGTTAACTGGAGATTTTAAATTTATAAAACTATAAAATTTAAATAATTTCTAGACCATTACAGGTTGTTTGGATCATAAAGTAAAATACTAGATCGTTCATTGTTCTTTGGTCGTTGTGTCTCCTTTTTGTAATATTTTGTCTTGTTTTGTCATTTGTGCCACCTAGTCACTGGGGAAAATGGCAAATGGTAATCCTGCACAGGAAGAAAGAGACGAAACCTTCAAGGCAGCATTTGTGCAGTTGTGTTAAAATATGTTACCTCTGTGGTAGGGCTGGGCGAAAAATCGAATTAATTCGATTAATTCGCGTTTTTAAAACCTGACGATTTGAAAATTTGCCAAATCGTAAAATCGAGGCGAGCTTAAATATATAACAATACAGATTCTTCTTCTGCCTTTCACGACTTGTGCACTGGCGTTTGCTTCCGCCTCTCATCTCCTTCCGCCAAAACACTCACACCCCCCGTCATGGCGGACAGAACAGCAGACGAAGAGTTGGTTGCGAGAAAAGGGCCTCATGTTACATCGATTATATGGAAGTGGTTCGGCTTTGACAAGACTGACACAGAGCAAACTACAGTCATGTGCAAGGTTTGCAAAAGTACTGTGAAAACGAAGAGTAGCAGCACAACTAACCTCTTTCAGCACCTCCAGCAGAGGCATCCTAAAGAATGGGAAGAGTGCTAGCAGCTACAGGAGTGCGGCATGGCTAGCACTAGCCATAGCAAAGAGACCACAAAGAAACAACAAAAATCAATTAAAATCGTAATCGTCCAAGATGACTAAAAAAATCAAGATTTTATTTTTTGGCCGTATCGCCCAGCCCTACTCTGTGGACAACTTCCATGTAAACATTGTGTATGTTTTCCTCATTTGCAGGAGCAGTGAGGACGACTACACGGCCCCCACGACGTCTTACCAGGACATATAAAGGACAAGTCTGTCTACCTGAAGCTCTATCTTTAACACCCATACAAAGACAAAGACACTCCCACGGCCTCATTGCTTTTTTTTTCTTTCCTCTTCCTCCTTTTACCTTTTTTGTGTTTACCAAACCACGAACAAGTGTCATGTTTGCCTTTTTATTTATTGAAACGCAATGATTGTGATGTATATTCTTCTTATTGTTTTGTACAGTTGCAGGGAGCCCATCCACTCAATCATACACTTGTGAAGCTGCTGTACAGAAACCACCTGCTGCATACGTTCACCCACACACTTTGAGCGCTTAGCAATTCTAGGAGGATTAGCTTGTTCACTAACCGCTCCTGATGTTCTAAATCTCCTCCTAGAATAGGCGCATTGGAAACTATATTCAGGCCTTCCTCATCGGTGTTTACCCTGTATGAGCTCAAACAGAGGCGGCAGCGGCGGATGGACTCAAGCCTTTGAACATGTTCCATTTGCCTCGTAGAAGCTTTTGTTTTTCTCTTTTTTGTCTTTGGAAACAGAAGGGATTGCTCTATTTTTGAAGTGTGAATGCAGTATTTATGTGTGGAGACGTGTGTAACGGCTGTTTTATTGTGCTTTTAAAGTTGTGTTGGTTTTATTTGGGGAGAATAAATATGTACTGAAGCCAGATGTAAAGATCTGGAGTGTTCCTTTGAGCGTGTGGGCGTTCATTTCGGTGTGTTTTTGTCGTCACAGTTAAATACACGGGTAAAGAAAAGGCAATGTTTTAATTGCTTTAACAACTTTAGGAAAAAAATCACAGATATTTACATTTAAAAATACTTCATCTTTTGCCTCTACAGAGATGAAAATGAACTCAGAGAGGCATGCAGAGAGAATTGATGATTCAGAAGTGGCCCCCTAGTGGGCTCCAGAGGAATTACAGCAGAACAGAAGAAAGGAGCACATGATACACAACAAATACATATATTGTTTGGTAAGATAAAAAGCAAGAATACATTAAGATCTTACGTATAGACCGGGAGGGGGGGAAAATGGAAAAAAAGAAGGCTAAGACAGGTTACACATGATGAGTATAATTTGATATATGTGTGTTTTGTTGCAAAAAAAAAAAGGATTGGAAACGGTTGTGGAAAGCTACAGCATCGTACTCTCAGAACATTCATTTCCCACTGGAGACAGGTTGGAGTAAATGCTAGCATGTGTGGTGTTACATAAAATAGTCAGATTTCTCATTTGGTAATATTATTAGATTATTACTCTGCAGTCTTGGCGTGCAAATATAATCAGTTAGGTAGCTGTTAGGAAGAATTAAAGGAATGATTTGCCATTTTGTGTGATAAAAATCCCACTTTTTGATATATTTCTAGGAATGTCTGGGAGGTTAAGTTCCCCTAAGCAGGTAGTTTTGAATACACAGTATATACTTTACCATGCCATGGGAGAATAATTATAAATAGGTTTTTTTGTGGTAGATCTTAGTGTCGGATTGAGTCCTGTGTTGTTTTATGCAGGCCAGAGGTTGGTTGGAGGACCTTTGGAGGCGTTACAGGCTGCTGTAGATCCTCTTGATGGTGTCGCCTTCGTCTTTGGCGATGATTCCCTTCTCGATGTACGAGTCGACCTGCTGGTCCATGAAATCCTTCAGCTTGGACAGGTCATAATCTGGAAAGAGGCGCAACAAATGATGGGTTTATAACGAGGAGGGTGGTGAGGGTATCGCGGCTGGCAGCAGGACAGATCAGACATTAAACTCTGGAAGCAGCGTCTCGTTAAGATGGCACACCCAAACAAGTTCAAGGAGGATTAAGGTCAGAGCATGTTTGTCTGAAGATAAGAAGATACGATACAGGCTAGCAGCATGAAGTAAGAAGGTTAGACGATCACAGGGCGAAGCATGTTTGCCTAGTTGTGCTCCTTACGATGAAATGATTCCTAACTTGAGCACCTTTAAAAATACTTTCAGCACCATCTGCATTCAAATCTGTTTTAGACAGGCCATAGTCAGATGACACAGCACCGTGAGGTCTGCAGTGAGGTCTGCAGGGGTGTCAAACATGCGGCCCGCGGGCCAAAACCGGCCTTCCAGAGGGTCCAATCCGGCCCTCAAAGTGTAAAAGTTCCAGAGAAGACATTAACTGCAGATTGTAAATTAGTAAAACTATAAATTCAAAACAATTTCTGGACCATGACAAGTTGTTTTGATCATAAAGTAAAATGCTGGATTGTTCATTGTTCTTTTTTCATTTTATGTCATTTTTGTTGTTGTTTTTTGCCTCATTTTTGTTGTTTTTTGTCATGTTTTCGTTATTTTTTGTCTTTTTATTGCCTGACTTTTGTCATTTGTCTCATGCTTTTGTAATTTGTTTCTCATTTTTGTCCATATTTGTTTCCTTTTTGTCTCGTTTGTGTTTTAAGTCTTATTTTTGTCATTTTGTGTTTTGCTCTATTCGTTGTTTTGAGCAGCGTTTTTGTTGTTTTGTGTTTTTTTTGTCTCAATTGTGTCATTTTTGTCATTTATTGTTTTGTCGCTTTGTAACTTTTTTGTCTAATTTTTTGTCTCTTTTTTTGTTATTTTTCTCATTTTTTGGTATTTTTTTTGTCTGACTTTTGTCATTTTGATCATAAAGTAACATACTCATTCAGTTCCAGACACCTGTGACTAAATGTTGTGTTCCTTTGTGGACACTCTGTGATCTGGAAGTTGTAATGTGTAAATTATAAAATGAGGTTGAATGTTGCTGAAATTTAACTTATTTTTCTTCGGAAATTTCAGGTTGTTCATAATGTTTTGTAAAAAGATAATTCCTTAAATGTGAACATTTTCAGAATTTACTTTTTTTTGCACTAAAACAAAGGACAAATTTGGAGTTTTTGTTATTTATAGGTTATTATGCTGTGATCTTACTAGTCTGGTCCACTTGAGACCAAATTGGGCTGAATGTGGAACCTGAACTAAGATGAGTTTGACACCCCTGCCCTACACAGGCCATTGTCAGGTGACACAGCACTGTGAGGTCTGCAGTGGGGCTATATTTAGAGAGTCTAACTCTGTAGTAGCCGTCAAGGTAACAAACGAGCACCAGAAAGCAGAAAAACAGCCGCAGCACAGCTTCTCCTGCGAGTGAATAAAGGGCAGCCAAAAAGCCACACAGCAGCCTCTACGCCTCCTTCATGACATTTTCTAGCAGCATCACTTTTCTCACATCGCTTGGAGATACAGTCACTTTGCTTGTAACGAACATGTCATGTGTGAAGGATTAACAGAATGTGATTAGACGCAGCGCCACTTCTCTCGATCTTGGTTGCGAGGAGCCAAGAGCCAAAACCAGGATGTCGCCTCGACGTCCATCTGCTCCTCTGGCTAATCTCTGTGGCGTGTAGGCGTTTACACACACACACAAAAACTCATTTACACACACAGACACACACAGCCGTGTCTGCTGCTGAGATTTTCCTAATGGGAGCTTCTGGTAGAGTAAACACAATAAATGGCCCGTGTCCCTGTCTGTTTCTATGACACTGTTTTTTTTTTTATTATTATTTGCTTGAAAAGGTCTTTGTTCGTCTCCAGCTGTCAGAAACGAGAGAGAAAAATGCCAGAGAGAATAACCTCAGAGAGGACTTTAATGTGGTACAAGGTGTTTTAGGAAATTATCCTTTGAGTTGCAAAGAGTCCCTCGATGGAAAAATTGGGTGATTCTGGAGGCACATTTCATCTGTTCTTACACCATTATCTGTCTGTCTCCTCTGCCTGGTTCGCTGACAGGCAGGCGGGGAGGCCCCTGTTGTCCCGGACAACCACTCCATTCACTTGAATACTAATGAGGCGTCCTATATAGAGCAAGGTCGCCGATGAGCTCCCAACAGAACTTCTCTGCTGCTCCGGCTCTCTACTCCCCAATGATATACGCTCAGAGTTTGTCTGTTATATTTTTTGTTTTCTGCATGCAAGAATTTGGGTCAAGCTTTGCGATTCCTCCACCTATTGATCAGCTCTCATTACATCAGGCCAGCAAGCATTAACAATACATATAAATCTCTCTGAGCTGGAACTTTTGTTGTTTCGACCGAGACGTCCCACTGAGATGATCGCCAGTGGACAGGATGGCCTGAATAGTGAGAGCTCATTAACATTTCATTCTCCTCTGCTTAAGTAAGCGCCACTGGGCATTGATTTTACTCTATGGAGAGTCCGACAGCAGGCTTCCTCCCTGTTGTTGTTGTGTGTGAAACCACAGTTTTGCAGTTTCTGGGTCAAATGCAGTTTGGTTGTGGGTGAGGCAGCAGATAGACACCCACAAGGCTGTGAATGTGAAGACACGAGCAGACTCTGATGACAAAGACGTGATGAGCTGAGCACAAAAAGTCCATCCTGACCTTTTTGTGTTGCTGTGATAGATAAAGCTTTGGTATCAATGATCTCATTTCAGATGTACACGTGCCATAAATGAAGAGGAACAGGTAGGAGAGGATAAATGAATAGACCTTTGTAACTGAACAAGGCAGCTGTATCTCGAGCAATTAGGACAGGCTCATTAATAACGATCTATATTCATGAGATCTGGAGTGAAGCATCTATTTTGGGTTCTTTTAAATTGCAAATCAAGGCGAACAAAAGAGGCCTCAAATTTTCCTGCTCCCCGGTGCGTCACCTCAGACCTGTCCGTGACCCTGCACGGTTCAGTGAGGGGGGAGGATCTGCAAATGTTTTCCTGTTTTGGCTCTTAAAACCCAGCGAAGACGAGTTATTAGCTCTTTGCGTGTATCGATCAAGATTCAGGACTGCATTTGGATTCTCTCACCATCTTTGCCTTCATCTTTGTTGTGCTTCTTCAGCCACTCAATGTTCTTCCTGATGGCCTCCAGATACGTCTCTGATTTGCCGGGCTGATCTGGAGGTAAAGAAAAAAAACAGAAAATGAAGAAGAGAATGTTCCTCATTAAAGTATCATAAAGTTTAAAAAAAAAAACTTGCTCTGTCGGACATGAGGAATCAGAAGTGCTTCATTTTCACCAAATAATGAGACACTGCTGTCTAAGACTTATCAATTATTTACATCAGAACATTTTCCTAAAGCTGCCAGTATCCTGTGTCTTTTCCATCTCAGTAGCGGCGGGTTAAAGTTTCCTATCAAACTAGCAACGATAGAAGACACATTGCTGCTGGTTCTAGAGGAAAAAGTCTCATTTAATGAGGCAAAAATGAAAAACAAACTCGCATGTATGTGCTATCTACAGCTTGACATTGAACTTTGGAAGAGTTTTTTCAGATTCAATTTGGATCATAATACATGCCCTATTTTTTCCTTTTCCTTTTTCCTGTTAACATACAAATAACTCAGTGTTTCCTTCATTTCCTGCTGAAACAAATGTCCTGGTGGTAATCCTGCTCTATGTTTCATTTTGTTTTTCCTTTCTATGCGTCTCTTCGTGTGTGTGTTCATGTGCGTGTGCACGGATTAGATTGATGAGTGGATTCAGTGCAGCGGACAGCGATGCAGAATGATGTCAGCCGTGACGAGCTTTCCTCTGAGTGTTATTGGACTGGCCTAGTTCAGGGACGAGCGGGGACGTAATTATGATTGGCCCGGTCTACACGGTGTTGTTTATGTCCAGTCAGCCCTGATGAAGGGGGAACAAAGTGTCTGAAATGGTATCAGGCACTAAAGCAGAGTGAAGAAGCTGTTTTTGGTGGGACGTGCTATATTTGTGAATCGTGTTTATTTGAGACATTTGGCACAACACAAAAACCATCAAACCATGTTGAAAAAATAAATAAAAAATGAGATAAAAAGGCAGTTTACAAGCCCCAGAGTTAATCACTTTAGTGGAAATGTGAAATAGTATCAAATTACTTTATCTAATTGTCATATTACAAAGAATAAATAAAGCTATTCATGTTTCCTCAGGTCGTCAGGACTGGTTTGTGGACTGACTGGTCTCAGTTGACGGCTGATCCTCTTTGGTCGAGTCTTTGAGGTTCTCGTATTCCTTCTGCATCTTGGCAGCCTCGGCTTTGGTGTTGTCATCCTCATCCAAGTTTTTCCCTGCAGCAAAGAAACAGCACACGGAGCAATAAAGTTGTTGGTGGGGGGGGATACTCATTGCAGCAGTTAAGAATCTGCTTCCTGGCAGAGATTAATTACAAGTTATATATATAATATGATTAATCTGTGTAAAAATAGCTGTTTCTTTTTTGTGTTCCAGACTATTGCCTGGCTCAACACTCCCAGCCAAGAAATATTCTGGCTTGTAATTCTCAATAGAACTTTGTATTTTTGCATTCACATTTAGGTTTTTGCAGTCATCAAACAAGCAAGATATGGTGTGATTAGGTACACTCTACATATATTGTGCAATATTTTATTTTTAGCTCATTCTTCAGGTGTAATATTTCATTATCATAAGCAGTATTACCTCAGTATAATTGCTGGCATTACTTTTTCCTGTTTTATCCTAGCCTTTTTATTTTTAGCTTTCTAATTCTATTTTGTACTTATATCTTATTGCTTTTTCAGTTTTGTGGCACTGAATTTCTTAATGTAATTTAGTTTTTTTATGGACAATATAAAGTTAAGATGAGTTAAGTTATGTTAAGTTAGAACTTAATTAATCCCAAAGGAAAATCTTACCTTACCTTTTTCTAAACTTTTCAAGTGTTGGTAATTATTATTATTATTATTATTTTGCATTTTGTTATCTCCTAGCAAAGACATGCTAGTTGTTTTCCCTGTTTTCCGTCATTATGCTAAGCTAAGCTACCTGTCTGCCTGCTGTAATCTTATATTTAAATCTTCTTTAGACAAAACATATGTATTTATCCAAGTTTATATTAAAAATAAAGTCTTTGCTCAAAGATTTCATGTTAATTATAGAAATGAGCTCAAAACACATATTTAAACCACAGTAAAAAGCCTACTTATTCTAATATTATTAGCATGTGACCAGGTAGAATAATAATTTGATCTATGATTTTATCCGTGTTGGGCATGTTTGGAGGGATGTTTACCGTTGGGTCCAGGGAAGTCGGGTAACACTAGAGCCTTTCCCAGCTTGTTCTTGGTCTGCATGGCGATCATAGCGTCCAGGTTCTCTGCAGACAGGTGAAAGAGGACAAACATGTACTTTAGATTTCAGCAGCGTTCTAAGTTCACTCTGCAGATGATGAATGAAAGCCTCTTAGCCGCTTGAAAGTCCCACGCTGTTCCTGTGTGACTCAGAGGGTGATTAGAATGAGAAAAGGGTCTCATCTAATAATGAAGAGAAGGTTCCCGAGTATGACGACCGTGATGAACACAACACTGAGTTTTTCCACTAGCATTTCCTATAATTTAATTATGCACTGAATATTAGAGAAGTGGATACAGTACAAGAGCAGCTTTTATTGGACTAATTAATGTGCAATTTTCTCCCCTATACACTCACAAGTATCTGCGCCATCTTTTTCTTGAACAACACACATTTAGAGCTACCTCTGAATTACAAAAAGCTGAAGCCAAATTGCCCAAGACGAATGATTTGTTTGGGCAGTTTGTTAAATAATCCTCGGGGTGTGTTATCACCAGTAATACGGCGGTTAGCGTTAGGTTTCCGCAAACAGATTAAGAAGACAGGCGATGACACAAACAGGTCATATGGTTCAATGGGACAACCGGTCCTATCTGGATTAACGAACCGGTAAACATTATGCTCAAAAATGAAGGAAACAGATGTTGTTGAGATACACACATCCCAGAGATCAGCTGAAATTACAGCCTCCGCATTGAGCTCTGGTAACATTTGAGGCCTGTTTACCATGTAGAAGCTCTATGTATGCATTAAACAGACTATAATGTAGTTCTAATCAGCTGGAAGGGCCTTTCAGGTATTTAGAAATGCATTAATGAAGACATGTGACACAATCTGTTTATGGTCCAGTCTCTACTTCTGGAGCTACAGCTGCTTAACTGGGAACTCTTTGTCGACAAGTAGTGAGGCAGATTTTGGTCATTTTATTCAGGAATAAATATGACTACTACTGGGTCCAGATGTCATCAAAGTTTCTCATGATGGATGGACATTAGGACAGAAGGACAACAAAGAGATGAGGAAGACTCCACTAACTTAGTCTTTGCCATTTCCTCTCTCATCCATGTTCTCCTTTATTTCTCATTATCTAACCATCTCCTCTGCACTTTCGATGCATGCAGGCCGCCTCCTCCCACCTGTGGTGCAGTGGAAGCCCATTATTTCATCTCGCCCTGCTGCCCACACACACACACACACACACACACACATGCAACATGCACACTACATTTCTTCCTCCCCCACTCTCTCTCTCTCTCCCCCTTCTACATCTCCTGCATCACCCGTCGGCACATTAGACATGAGCGACGGTCGGATGTATTCACTCGTGTACCTGGGTGAGTCACTGGAGCATCGCTGGGGGCAGCTGTGGGTGGAGGTGGGGAGATGTGGGGCATTAATGCGTTGCTAGGCGATAGGAGGAATTCCAAACCATTATCTCCTCACAAACTATGGCACAAAAGCCTTAGGGGTTGCCTAGGAAACACGTCTTGAGTAATGGTATACCCCTGTTTCGTTGCGCCGCTGGATGAGACAACAATGGGTGGCTGTTGCTCGGGGTCAACTGAAGGAGAATTGATTAATTTATCTATTGCCTACATAGGCCAGCGTCAGTTGTGATGCTTAATAGTGACTCTTAGGGCAGGATTTAAATATTGTGAACAGATTTTAATTGGTTGCGGCACGTCTGATCTGTCTTTGAATTTATATTGGAATAATTAGTTGTCAAATTCATGCAAAAACACCCAACACTTTCTGCTGTGAACTTCTCCAGTGTGAGGACTGGCTGCTTTTTCATGCTTTAAAGCACCATAACTTGATTGTATATCCATTTTGGACTTTTTTGGATAAAAAAAACAAACAAGAAATATGATAGATAAAATATGGCCATGTTTCACAATTTCAACTGAACACGTGAAAAACAACAGCTGGAAATGATAATAATACTGCAATCCTGATCTGATTTTAAACCACATCTCACTCCTGTGTCCTTTATTATTTTCTGTCTGGGGCTAAATGTCATTTAAACCGAGGAAAAGATGTTGGGTGTAGGGTTTCCTGAGGCTCACGCAGAGGGATGACAGCTGTCCCTTACAGGTGGTTGACCTTCCACTGGCCACTGATGTGATGGCCAGCCACAAAAAAATAAAAAAAGCAGAGTGCCCCTGACACTAATCTGTCTGTGCAGCTTCACAGTCGACTGCGTCGGCTGAGAGAGAACACTGAACACAAATAGAACGCAGAAAAACAGCACATACGACACACAGAGGCAGACAAAAACATGTGCATTTGATGGTTAATGATGGATGGATTAAGACCTAAAATTTACTTTTTTGTCGTCGTTTAAACCACATCAGTGCCATAATATTATATATATGTTATAATATATACCGTAATATGGCAAATGCATGCGATTTCACCCAGAAATGACATGGAACATAAACCCAAACAACCCTTGTTGTTAGTTTTTGTTAATACGTTAGACCACAGTATTTTAAAAAATAACACGATACAATAATACAACCGTGAGTCGATGCCACAGAATATAAATCTACAATCATTTCAAAAGATAAAACTGACAGTAACCGCTTCATGGGACTTTTTCTTTAACTTCAGCATCATGACCCAAATAAAAGTTAAAAAAATCTAATAAATTGACTTTATAAGTAAAGGCTATCTTTGTCTAACTGCTATTCTCAAGTGCAAGAAGGATTTGTCAAACCTAAAGATACACAAAATTATTGAGTTATTTCAGGAACTGTGACATGCATCATGACCCTACTGTTGAAAAGTTTGGACAAGAATTGAATAAACTGACTTTTGGTTAAGGCTATGTTGTCAAACTGCTATTCTCAAGTGCAAGAATGATTTCAAAAATTTGGATATGCACAATTATCAATAAGTTTGAAGGACTGTAGCACCCACTGTCAATACCAGCTTTTAATTAAAGTTGTTTTTTGGCCTTTTGTTGGCTTTGTCATTGAGGTTAGTAGAGAGGCAGGCAGTAAAGTAGAGAGAAGAATTGGGGAAGCAAAGGACGATGAGCTCAAATAGAACCCAGGAGGTTATAGCCTCTGTTCATGGATGTTGCCTGCTCAACCAGTTGAGCTATCTCGGCCACCACTGGACATTTTCATGAGACTGTTTACTCATCGTCTACCACATCATGACCCAAATGTACAATTGGAATCTGAGGGGGATATCTAATAAATCGACTTTAGGTTATGGCTGTATTGCTCAATTACTATTGCCAAGAAAGATTTGCAAAATTTAAGAAATGCAAAATTATCAATACATTTCAAGAACTGTGGCACCAACTGTGAAAACTAGCCTTATCAGACTTTTTATCTGACTTTGACTTTGACCGCATTATGAGCCTACTATAACCCTAAAAACTCAAATTTACACTGAGGCTTTTTTGTCAATCTGCTGTTTCCAAGAGCAAAAATGATCTGCCAAGATAAATATTTACAAAATTAGTGAATTATTTCAAGAACTGTGGCACCCACTATGCAGTCAATTCTAGGCTTCGTGTTCGTTCTGGTATAATATCATGTCTTACCTAGATAGGACACTCCCTCCTCGGGCGTGATGGTGCCGTACTTCACCATCATCTTCACGAAATCAATCAGCGTCTTCATGATGGTAATCAATGTCTCTCTCTCCTGAGTGTCTTGTTCTGCAGCAGCAAAGCAAAGGAAACGTTGAAAACCAGCAGCATCTGGCGAGGGTAACTCGTTACCATGGTGCTAATGTTACCACATGGTGTTTGACTGCAGGGATCATGATGATTGGATTATAAATAATTAGTTCTGTGTGTGTGTGTGTGTTTCTGTTTGTGTGTTTGTGTGTGTGGGTGCACTTCATACAAAAGTGGACAGAACGAGCACTGACACATGTTTGAGAGCAACATCGCTATGACAACAAAAGCAACCCGACAAATCCGAAGAGCTGCTATTTTTAGAAGGAAGAAGCTGAAAAACTTTCTTTTATTTTTTTGCGGCTGTGATGTAAAATGTCACAGAGTTCTCGGGTTGAGTTCATACCTGAATCGAGGCTTTTGAGGAGGCGGTAGAAGTTGGGGAAGTACTGCAGGTCCTGGAGGCCGTCTTCGGGGCTCACCTCGTTGCCCTCCTCGGTGCCTTTGTCCCAGGTGTTGTCAGGCGCATCCCCCTCCTCCTCTGCATCTCTGTCCACCTCATCCTCAGCTTCGTCTTCTTCCTCTTCGTCCTCGTCTTCATTGTAGCGGCGCCTGGGTGGCTCCCATGCGTCCTGGAAGTGCCAGAGTTTTTGTTATCATCCTCATTGTTATCACTCTTACTGTAATCATGGCTTTTCTTCACCGGTCTTACCGTGTCTGAGCCCTGGTCGTCCTGCTCTCCTCTGGTCTCCTGGTCGTTGCTCACGGCATCCTCGATCTCGTTGTTCTTGGCGTTTTTGGAGATGAGATCCTGCAGAGCCTCGGCCACCTGGTACTCCAGAGTGTCGGCCTGATTATCTGTGATCTACAGAGCGGGAAAGAAAAGGCAAACTTGTTTGGATGGGAAAGGACAATATGTGCTGACTTTAAACCTCTTTTTTCTTTTTTTTTATGGCACATTGATCACTGTCCCCGGGCGCTCAATCTCAGGGAGCAATTAACGGAGCAGCCGAACTGCCTATTGAGTGTCGGAAAAGTAATTCACACTGGAAATCAGGGAACAAAGCACAATTCACACATCTCTTCATCTCCCAGTGAGGACAGAGAGAGGGAGAGAGAGTTCCTGTTGAGAAAATGCCATGCAGCGTGCTGTGCTGAACTGAATGAAGCTCTTAACTCACCAGCCCCAGTTTGAGCAGTTTGGACACGATCCTGTCAAACACTCCTCTGTCGTCTTCCTCATAGATCTTGTTTGCGATCTTCTGGACGATGTCTTCGGCTGTCAGCGGAGTGCCATCAACCTGACGGAAGCTTTCTGGGTCATCTGAGAGGAGACAAGATGTTTATTATCACCGTAAACGTCACTCACATGCTTCATCTGTTTGACTGGATGCATAGTTTTAATTGTATTTATGCCACATGTATAACATTTCTCCACTCTTTTCTCTACACTTGTTTTCTCCTTCCTCTACTGTACTATTCTGCTATAATTGGAAAAAGATTTGTCACTAGGAAATGACTTCTTCTCTCCTCGTATTCAGCATTTTTCGATCTACTGAGTAAAAGATGTGCGATTGTTACAGCTTGACTCTTACATAACTGCCCACGCTGCTTTCTAAGCTCCAACACACAATAAAAATAAGCAGCGCCGGAATACTTTTGCCTGTACTGGCAGATTGACTCATCACCGATGTACTGTACTTTCAAACATTTCCAACTCTATTTTTGTCTCACTCTAGAAAATAAAGAGATGAAATCCAGACTTGCGCTGGTCATTTAGCCGTACAGTAATCTAAAGAGCTGCTTTTCTTTGCCGGACCGACTGACAGCAGGAATCGGTGAAATGTCAGCGCTTTGTGTCTGAGTCACCTCAACTCAGAGGCAGAATTATGCACGATGATCAAATTACATGCAGATTCAGGGAAATGTTAGCTCATCTGGAGAAATCTGCTGAGACGAGAACTAGAGACGTGTAAATGTCAGAAAAATGATTGGATTTTGGGTGAAATTACAAATATGGACTGAAATAAAAGAAATAGAGTGCTTGGTTTTTCTGTGATTTCTCAAGTTAAAGCTTCATTCTTTATTACTTCATGTGAAATAAAGATGAGGCAGTAATGGTCAGCAGTGCCGATGCGTGTGTTTAAAACTCTCCTGTGGTGGAGACTGGAGGAAAAGCTGCTGCTGGAGCTTTCACAACTGCAGCGTTGCAGAGGGAGAGGATAATCTTTCTCCCCTGCGTTCACGTGTTCTCTCTTTGACTCTTTCTATCTGTCTCTGCTTATCCCCATCACACACACGCGTTTCCTCTGCCTACGCTTTCTTAAAATGTCTGCCAGCGACACACAGATTCACGCAGCATGACGCCTGCCTTTGGCAACAGGGGCAAAGGTCGCCCAAGCAGAAGGACTGAGATCTCCAACACAAGCAGGGCTAAGTGGTGACGGTTCATACCCTGGTACTTGCCGTATTCCATCCCGTTCTTGGTGGAGTCGTAGTCCTCAGCCAGACGCCGGCTCTTGGTGGAGTCGGATTCATCGGGGACGTACTGATCCTCCTTCTTGACGGGCACCTCAGTGGTCTCCTTTGATTTCTGGCCATCAGCCAGTGACTTGAGCATGGTGAAGTCATCCTGCTCCGACCCTGCGTCCTTGGAGGCGGCTGAACGCTTGCTCTCTGCATCAAGTGAAAGAGATAGAAAAGTGTTGAATTGTGGCTCCAGCACACACGAAGCCTGTTTTACTGGAAGTGCAGCCACATGAATCCACTCAGCAGGCGGAAATAAAGTCATTAATTGATTGGGAGCAAGGTTTCCTCTTACCAGCCGACTGGAGAGCAGCCTTCACGCTGTCCGCCTCCGCAATCTGGGGAAACATTGAACAAACAATTTCCACTCAGGGCATAAACTCGTGTTATTAATGTTTGCTGGGTTAATACACAGGTTGTTTGATGAGTGACCATAAAGACCATTTGGCCGGATATTGGATGAGAAAATTAGCTTGAGAAAGAGGAGCGCACCTGCTCTTGTAGTGGTCTTTCTTCTGTCAGCTGTCTGTTGTACACAGTTTTATCTGCAACAGAAAAATACTTTATTATTAACACACAGACACAGATTTTGTAAGTCAGGCTTTTAACAAATCTATAAGATAATATGGGCTATTTCCTCTAAAAAAAATATCACTTCTTTTTCAAACTTTGACTCCCTAAATTATTTTTTCCTGTCATTTCAGTTCATGTTTAGCTTTGAGACTCCTGTGATGTGATGCGTTCCTGCCCTCCCAACTCACCACCGCAGGGGCAGAGCATAATCGGATTATCAAACAAAAGATTAAACTGCAGCTAAAATAGACCACAAGCGGCCTTACCAGGCGCCGCTAAAACCATCACCAGTCACTGCTGAGCTCAACTTTGAGCGCATTGATTTCTGCCATGTTTTGTTTGCCATAAAAGGTACAGCTTCATTTCAACTGGAGCTCCTGATGCAAGCATTCAAACCACATGAAACATAAACAGAAAGTGCTATTTTATTTTATTTTTAACTTTTATTTCAGGCAGCATGCGTGTTGGATAAAGAGTTTTATGACCTTATTGTACTTTCACTGTTTGTCTCCAAAAACACTTTGCGCAAACATTCCTAAAATTCCTTCATAGTGCAAGCGTGCTAGAAATACATTTGAACTCACCATCCGTTGAGGCTGTAGGTGTGGGGAAGGCAGATGTCTGGCTCACTACATTCAGAACTAGAAGCTGGAAAAGGACGAAAACGCCGACGTGTTTGGACGCCATCCTGAACGAAGCTGTCTCGGAGCGCACCCTGGAGCGAAATGTCTCCGGGTTCTCGTGCTGTTTCTGTTCTGATTTCAAACCTCCAGAAGAAAAAAAAAGTGCTGAATGTGTGGACAGCTCCGCTCCGACCGGCCGCTGGTGCTGAAATTGCCGCCGAGGCTGCGTCCTGGGCACCCGCTCTGTCAGACGTACCGGGCGAGGAGGGGCTGGGCCAAATCTCTGCTGTACTCTGGAGCTGTTGACGAACCGCGGTGCTGAAACCAGGTCACCTCTCTATAATTATAACCAGATAAGCAGGGAGGCTCCTCAAGCCCCGTGTGAGCTACAGCATCACCTGCCGAGGCAGTAATACGGCCCACTACAGCGGGACCTGCCCCCTCTGTCTTCACAGAGGAGGAGGAGGAGGAGAAGAAGAGGAAGAGGAGGTGAACACTGCAAAAAGTGTCCAGCTCTACTCTGTCCTTCAATATAATTTCTCAATAGATGACCAAGAGGAGCAAAACGCAAAGTATGTTTACGATTACGCACGCCAGAAGAACAAATCCAGACTTTTACGCACAGATTTCTCGACTTTTCTGTTTGAAGATTCCGAAAAAAAAACATGTAAGGCATTCATGCAGCAGCCTACCATTTAATTAATTCCACATCTACAGTCTTATAAGTGCACAGGACACTTGACAAAAATGCTTGGTTGAATATTTTTTGCAGCGTTTGAGCAGAAAAAACGCCCATTTCGTGCGTCATTCTCAACCTGCGTCACGGTTGTAGATCTTCCACTGGCCGGTCAATAGCAACCGTTATTAAAACGGCATTTAAGCACACAAACAAAGGGGAGATATATTAGGTCAGTTTTATGGCAGCCTTCGCTTTCAGGAGTTTTTTTCTAATTAGATGAAGGCTTACGTCTCTCCTGGATAATTCTGCAGGTGTTATTAGGTTCAGTTTCCAGTGGCCTATTCAGCCTCCAAAAGTGAGGCTCCTGACAATATGAAGTGGTTTCATTTCAAACTTCTTTTATTAGACTTTAGCAGTAGGAGGGAATGTAGAAGAATAGTTTCTTTCATTAAAAGTCACAAAAGAATGTTTTCAAATAAGAGTTCCTTAAACCGAGTTAAAAACCAGACGGCATCATGAAAAAAGCTTGTGATCCAGAGCACACTAAAATCATATTTCACTCTTTCTCTGCAAACTGTCTGCAACTAGAAAGCTACTGGAAGCATTAAGGCATATGATTTGGATGATGTGGCATGTCGCCCGTTAATCCTCAGGCTTATGAAAGCTTTCTGTGAGATTGCAGTGCATCCTGGTCAGTGATTCTTCCAGAAGAGGAATCATTTCATTTCGCACCGTTTACGTTTGTTTTGCCATTTTGACAAGTAGCATCCTGGTATGAACGCATCACTTTAATACCTTCCTCTGGCAGCATTTAATTCTGTTTACTGTCAGTTGATGTTCACCCCACACCGAATGTAGGAGTGATGTTATATTAGCTGCCACCCTGTGAAAGTTTGGTTTCATCGCTGGCTGGCCGAGTGCCATTAGTTGGTGTGTGTGTATTATTGGTAAAGTTCAGTTTGCTTTTAATATTCTGACGCTGGTAATATGATGATCTGCTGGTAAGAGTAGATGGTTTATTAGTTAGTTCACAGCATAAAAAATGAGCAATATATTCACCACAGGTTTATTAATAATGAAACACACAATTAAATCCTGTTCAGCTTTGTTAATGAGAGCAACCAGGACATGGAATTAAACATTTATAGCAGCAGTGAATGGTACATGCATTCATATATATACTGCTTGGATATAAATAATAGAAACACAGGCCCCCAAAATGATCAAAAACACAGGCCAACACCATTTTCTTACACAAATCTTCAAATTTGTGTAATTGTTTTGCTCAAATGTTAAAAGGAATTGCAGTATAATGTGTGCTCCTACTTCTTTACCTTCCCTCTGACTCATTTATGCCATTAGATTTTTAAATCGTATGCCTCACAATGCTGTGTGCTTTAAGACTGTAGACTGATATCTGCCACATCACTGTGCCCTGGGATGATTGCCACCCTCTGTGGGATGTCTGTACTTCCTGTCCTCTGCCTGCCTCAGCAGTCTAAGAACAGGAGCCCTGCCAGCAGCAGGCCGATCAGATACTTCGTCCAGTAAGAACACTGAAAGACACCTCTGAGGAGGATCACGTAACCATCCGGGAGCAGTTATAAAGAGACTCTGAGGATGTGCAGCAGTGTTTATTTTCTTGGTATTTATTTCACTATGTTTGCTCTTAATCTCTCAGATGTTATTTCTCATGCTATCTTTTCTATTTCTGACTGGTCTGTTTTCATATACATAATTTAGAACACTATTGACATCTTGTGGGTAGGAGCTGTAATTACACTGTTCAAAGCACCTTGACAAAAAGCTATAAAGATGGGTGACAAATTAAAGGAAAAGCTTGAACCCTTGACTCCAGTAGTGAGGAGATAAAGTGGCTCTGTTATGACATGTTGTTGTCATGGCCTTGATCCATTTGCCCCCTCAGCGGGAATGATCACTGCAAATCAATGCAAAGTTTTTCTGAACCACCAGCTTTATCCTCTAATGCAGGGGTGTCAAACATACGGCCCGCGGGCCATAACCGGCCCCCCAGAGAGTCCAATCTGGCAATCTCATTGTTTTTTTTTTGTCATTTTGAGTCTCCTTTTTGTAATATTTTGTCTTGTTTTTGTTGCTTTTTTGTCTGACTTTAGTCGTTTGTCTCAGGTTTTTGGTGTCTTGTTTCTCGTTTTTGTCATTTTGTGTTTTGCTTAATTTGTTGTTTTGTTTCTCGTTTGTGTCATTTTGTGTTTTTTTCTGCTTTTTTGTTGTTTTGTTTTTTTGCTTTTGTCATTTGTGGTCCAGCTAATGTGTTACAGCTAATGTACTACTAATGCACAAGTGATCCAGCCCAGGTGCTCCAGCCAAAGTGTTCCAGCCATTGCTCTGCCATCACCTTGGATCAGACACCTTTAGCCGGGTCCTCTCCCTGCACACCTGACTGCAGTCTACATGCACAGCTTTCAACATGGTTTTTATTGAGAACTTCTACCTTTTCTGGGATCATCTCTCACATTTTAAAAGCTATGGAATTTGCCCCAACAAGCACGGTAGCCAAATGCTTTCCTCAAATATCCAGTTTGTGGTCCGGTGTGGATCGCAGCATGACTGTTTCATAATCACCCGCCCACTCCGAAACCCTCCTCTCCTTTCTTATCATGCAGCGTTATGCAAAGCATCCTCAGGATATTACAGGCAAAATGTTTGACCTTTATTACAGGAACATTTTGGAATGTACATTTCGGCATCTCAGGTCTCAGGTTACATTTTTAAAACTTTTTCTGAATGTTGCAATCAGGATGTTCTGCATTTGTTATCATATAACGTAATCTGTGGTCCTGACATCATCTTCAAAGCATCCTCTGAGTTTTGCAGTCTGGTCAACATTTACCTCACAGAAAAATTATTTGAAATTATAAACATTCTTAAAACATTCTTTGAACATCAGATTGAAGCATTTTCTTTAAAACATTATTAGAATTTGTGGGGAATGTTGCCCAATGCTGTGTTCCCTGCAAACTAGACACTCTGTCCACATATTTTTGAGCAACTTGTGGAGTTTATAGGGAGTAAATCAGATTCCCGATTCGTGTTTTAACTCACATAATCAAAATATTACAGCGAGCAGTGGCACTGAAGACAGTACACAGATTGTTTCTTTGTAGCAGCAGATTGGAGAGGAAGGTCTTTTCATGTTCCATGATTTTCTCAATCTGGTGTGGTGGAACTTGACAGAGTTCTGACTTAAACCTCATCCAAATACATTTGGTTGAGCTGAACTGAACATGAACTGGACCACTGCAAGCCAGGAAATACTTTTTTTTTTTGCCAAAATTTCTGCAGCCAGGTTCCAAGATGTTGTGGTTTTGGAGTTCGATGTTTAAAAATCTTTTTGTTCTTGTCATGTTTGACCATGTTGGACTTCATGACCTGAACACTGCTGCCTAAAAAAGGTTCCCAGACATGTCAAATGAGCCATTTGCAGTTTCACTCTACCAGCCATGTGTACTTAAAGTTGTTTGACTTAATCCAGGGGTGTCAAACTCATTTCAGTTCAGGGACCACATGCAACCCAATTTGATCTCACAACATAATAACCGATAAATACCCACAACTCCAAATTCTTCCTTTGGTTTAGTGCAAAAAAGCACATTCTGAAAATGTTCACATTTAAGGAACTATCTTTCTACAAAACATTATGAACAACATGAAATTTCTGAAGAAAAATAAGTTTAATTTCAACATTCAGCCTCAGTTTATCATTTCCACGTTACAACTTCCAGATCACAGAGTGTCTACAAAGACACAAACCATTTAGTCACAGGTGTTTGGAAGTGAGCAATATAGTATTTTACTTTAAAAGAGACGGAAAATAACAAAAACAAGACAAAATGATACAAAAATGAGACCCAAACAACAAAAGCGAGAAACGAAATGACAAAAAAGTTAGACAAAAAATTTACAAAGCGACCAAAAACTGACACAACTCTGAAACAAAACGACAAAAAGGATACACAAAACAATAAATAAAGCAAAATACAAAAATGCAAAAATTAGACAACACAAGTGAGAAAAAAAGGACACACAAAACAACAAAAATGAGAAGAAAAAAACGACAAAAATGTGACACAAACGATAAAAGTCAGGCAAAAATCAACAAGAGCAAGACAAAACATCACAAAAATGAGACACAAAAGGACAATGAGCAATCTAGTATTTTACTTTATGATCAAAACAACTTGTCATGGTTTGAGAATTATTTTAAATTCATAGTTTTACAAATTTGCAAATTGCAGTTAATGTCTTCTCTGTAATTTTTACGCTTCACAAAGTTGTCCTACAGGCTGGATTGGACCCTCTGGAGGGCCGGTTTTGGCCTGCGGGCCGCATGTTTGACACCCCTGGCTTAATCTTTGAGACAAGAAAAGACTTTTGGCCAGATCGAGTTTGACAAGTTTGACATGTAGACAATTTGAAAAGATTGATTTAAGACTGCAATCGACGCCTCGGATGGTTAAACACAAGTCAAAAAAATAATCGATGCTGCAGAATCTGAGCCTTTTTCTATTTTATCCCACACACTGTTATCCCTGGTGCCTCCATTACCCACAGCAGACGTTGACCTCCGACTAGCTTGGCTCTCACTGTATATAAAGACTGTATTTATGTTTCATATAACTTTCATCACTTAAGGCATTTTATCAGGGCCATAAAAAGCTTTTTTCTTGTACGTTTTTGTTCACATGTGCTGACACACACTCTGTGACCTCTGACTGTACTTTGATGTTTACAGTCTGAGTTTTCTTTTTAGTAGCGTCAACATAAACCTCTGTTTATCATCTGTGGGAAGTTGACAGTTGACATGTTTGTGATGTGTGCCAGAGCTGGCATAGAAAGTTGGTTGAAATCTGGGAAAAGCAAATGCAAAAAATGTGAGGATCATCGTCGCTTGTTGTGTTTGTACACTGAGGTGATAGGTCGAACTGTTGACGTGGGGTTTATTTGTCTTTTAGTGCTTTCTGTAAATACCCTCTGACTCCTTTCTCAGAAGGACAAACGAGGTTTAGGTTTTCTCAGAAAAACCAGACAGAAACGGAGGGACATGAATTTTCTCTTTTATATCAGACCCAGGGGGAAACTGTCAGGACTTCAAAGTCTGTGCATATCAGCAAAAATTCCACGAGGAGGATGCCTTAGATAAATCTATTTACGGTCTTTTAAAAACAGAGTACAGGGACAGCCTCTCATTTAGTTCAGTTTACTCCTCATGAAAAGCCTGTGGTTATTTGGGACAAACAACTGATTGTGTTGACATTATGATTTCTTCTTTAACTCAGATTGCTATCTGTGGTCAGCAGGCTTGCATAAAACAAGCCTTCTGAGGTGCTTTCTTTGTCCCATTTGAAAAACATATTTGATAGAAAACTGCTGTAAAATAATAAAAAATCCGACTGATAAACACTGAAATCAGCCACATATTTCTGACAAATTGTGCTGAACTGATTGAGGATCAGTGTGTGAGGAATCTTTTCACCACTAGAGGTCTCCACCTATTCACATAAATCCACACTGGAGGGACAAAGAACGAACAAAGAAGGTGCGAGGAATCCGTTAATGAGACATAATTGTGAGTAAAATGCCACCACAAATACGGGAAGTGATGCTGCCAAGTCCTGCCTTATAATTAGCTTTTGAATTTTTTCAAGCTGTGCTGTTTTAATAAAAAACACCACCTTTGTTGCAGTAAATAGTGTTCCTCAAGAACCTTTTGAAAGGTCACATGTGTTATCAACAGATGGGACTCTCTCTCACCAGCTGACATTAAGTTGTCCTCCTCTGATCTTTCTTTGGGGGCTTCGTTAAGCCACGAGGCATTTTATTCCACCAACCCTCCCTTTTGTGGAAAAATATTTAGTTTTTTTGTGTTTTGTTTGTGGGTTGTGTGCGAGTGGAACTACTTTACAGCTTTTATATAGTAAGAAAATATGGACTTCTGCTTGGGTGTTTTTTGAGTTTCATGGAAAATTCTGCTCATTATTAACATAATAGATCATTTTATGTGAGTATTATTCTGAAACACTTGTAAAAAGTCTTCTTTGGATGATTGTCTTTGCTTGGGGTTACAGATTGTGTTACAGATTTAAGGCACAGAGTTTATAGTAGATAGTTAAAGAAAAGACACATTAGTGATGGCATTCTGGACATGATAGCGACCATTCAGCGGGTACATCTTGGGACATGATGCTGCTGTACTTCTTGTTGAAACCGTCTCATTTGGTAAACTACCCCATGAAGATTGTGTTTAGCCACTGAGTGTATATAAAGATGGATATCACTCATAGACTTCCTAAAGACAAGTCTTGAAGCTCTGTGTGGAGGCTCCAGCTGTCACCCTCTTGGCAGCCTTGTAGCTTCTGGCTAATCCAAAAATTAGCAAAGAGACGGAGGGTTAGTGGAGCTGCAAACAACTCTGGGCCATCTACTGTTCCGTGATGGCACCACCTGTCAACTAAAGCGGCCACGGTCTTAATTATAAATAACTTTACGCCTTAATGCATTGTGAATGGGCGAGTTGTTCTGTGCAGTTGTCATGAACAGGGAAATTAGTAATAGAGACCAAAATGTTTCTGTGAGCAGGTTTATTCCTGCTGCGTAGTTCAACATTTAACATGGGGTTGTTTAGAGACTAGTCTTGGGTAGCAATTCTATTTTATGACACAAAATAGTTGTTATCAGTATGCTATAGGGAAAAACACTCGAGCCTGTCCCTGTTTTCTGAAATCAGTCACAATTGTCTAGTGTAGAGTGAAGCAAAGGATGCAGCTTCGAAGTTCAATCAAAATAGTGAATGAAGAGAGACAAGCACCATCCTCATAACTGATAATCCACTGAAAGGAACGGCAGAGCTGTGCTACTGTGCATTCCAAATCTACAGCAAAGCTTGAAATTTTCAGTGTGCTAGGAGATTGTTGTTGCTGTTTCTCACCCCAAAGTGGAATTTTAAAAGAGAAACCTGCAGATAACAGAAGGGAAGGAGAAATCTGGCTGAAATGAGCGGCCAGTGGCAGACTTATACCCACAATCTGCATCCGGTGAGATAATTTGGAGACTGATTCATTTTTAGAGCTTTGTTCGAGGAGCTGCAGTATTTGGTACTTCTGCATTGGCTTCATTTTCCAACCCTTGAGGCTGCTGCTTGTGTTTAAAGTCAGGTTAAAGGAAGTTTGACATTTTGACAAGTCAAAAGAATTGCAAAATCCTTCCAAGATTTTAATTTCAAAGCATAAAATATGAAGCTACAGGCAAGAGACCACAAAAATTGAGATCTATCAAGTTAATTAGTGAGCTTTAGACATGCTGGTAGGAGGATTTTTTTAAACTATAGACGGAGTCAGGAAGCAGTTTCTAAGGTTAATCTGCCTAAGAGTGAAAATTTGGTTTATTTTGAGTTGACACGGTATAATTATAGCAATTACTCTCTGGCCAAAACTACATTTGTGAATGACTCATTACTACTCCTAAATGCGCTTGTGTTTTTACACGACAAACTGAAGAAAATATACAATCCTGTGCAATGAAATCCACAATAAAAACAGAAGATACACATGCGTGTGCGCCTGTGTGGTCTTCTTTGTCACAGTTCTTTAATTAGAACTTATCAGCATTATAGATGATGTGTTTGACACACTTTATCTCTCTCGTGTCCAGACTGTTTGATGCAGGAACCAGCTGGAGTTTTCGTCCAATAACAGGACCAGACTAAAACTGCATAACTGACCCGATGTTGTGCGTCCGCCTGACAGTGAATATGTGAGCACAAATGGGTGCTCAGTGGGTGGGTGGTCTGTCTGTTCTGTGTTTCTGCAGGGAGACAGAGACATAAAACTGGACTTCTTCTCCACTGACTGCCAAAATGATTCAGCTGGAGTCGCACCAAGCCACCAGTAATGTGTTTTCCTGGACAGGAGGAGCAGAACAGAGCAGAGGGCATCTCATGAACCAGGGAAGACAAATCACTGATTGCCTCGTATGTATGTGGATCAAATAGACAGGAAAGCTTAAAGCCCCATCTGTGACTCATTTCTCAGTTTAAATCCATATATTCCCTCTTTGCCGTGGTAAGTGTTTGGCCTTGAAAACAGGCAGCAAAATATTTCTTTAAATTTTAGTAAATTTGTCTCTGAGCGTAAGTAGTTCATGTCGACTAAGAAATGAGTCACAAGAGAAAATTATCGCTACGACTGCCAACAAGGAGACTCATCTTTCCTAAAACCAGTTCACACGGAGTTAATGTTATCAGAAAAATACAAAAGTACTGATTTAAAGAAATCTTTAATAAAAGACAAGTGTTACACCCTTGTGGAGAAGATTGACACAGATACATAATACACACACCATGTCATAGTTGGTCTTATGTACAAACACAAAACAGCATTATTCAGGCGAAGTCCACACAAACACATGTGCACACACACACACACACTCCCACACACACAAAGAGAGAGACTGATTACTACTACTGATTATCTTCCATATCCAAATATGTATGTTTTTTGGCCATTGGTACAGTACACTTTTGCACACAGAGGGTATGACTTGGAATGCTATAATGCATACAAGGTGAAACAGGCTGTCCTAGTGCGCAGCGATGATCCACTGAGTGGAAAGACAGTCTAAAGAAAAAAACATTCCCTCATTGAACCACAGCAGCAGGATGTTACAACAACCTCCATAAAAATGGATGCGGAAGAAACAGGAAGACGAGAGCAGTAAGGAGGCGTAGGATGCAGCGGTCAGGGGGTGAGCGAGTGAAAAGGAAATAGAAGGAGGCAGGAGAGAGCAGCGAGAAAAGGTGCGAGAGGAGAGAGAGAGCTGGAGGTGAAAGAGGTCAAGTGCAAGAGGTTAAAGCGTTCCTTCATCCAGCAGTTTGTTGATGCCATTGCAGATCTTCCTCAGAGAGAGTCTGTACTCCTCTCCGTCCCCGTACAGCTCGGCCAGGAACTCGCCGTGGGCAAAATGGTTGAAAACGTGATTGATGCGAGCGTGTGAGCGAGCGGTGAGGTGCTGCTCGACCAGGGTGTGAAGCAGGTCCCTGCACTCCAGCAGCAGCTCGGACAGAATATTCCTGTCGAAGGTGTACTCCACCTCGTAGAACGACACCGCCGTCATGGCCGCCTGGTTCATCTTCTTCTTGAAGCGCTCCACCGTGTCCAGCTCGTCCGGGCTGAACTGGTGGTTGCGATACAAGATGCCGATCTTCAGGGCGATCTTGATGACGTCCTTGATGATCTTGTGGGCCTCCTTCTTGCTCTTTGTGAACTCCCGGCTCGCCTTGTAGAGCTCGTCCAGGATCTCGCTGCTGGTGTCGTCCGTCAGCATGTTGGCCACCACCATGGTTGCCATCTTACTCAGGATCTTCTTCTGGGCCTGCAGGGCCAGGGAGCGAGAGTTGAAGCTCTCCTGCCCTGAAGAAAGAGAAACAAAGACAGAGAAAGATACGATCTTTAGAGCAAGCGGTGCAATCACGAGTAAAAGGCTAAAAAATATAAACTGAATCCAGTTTAACAAAGGATACAGTGTTCTGTATCTCAAAGAGAAATCGAATAGATCGACACAAATGTTTTGTCAGAAATACAACAAATTGAATATTGCAAAAACAAGCTGGCATGATATCAGTGTGTATCTCTAACCACGTATTATTGAACTGGAAACAGATTGTGTAGAAAAATACTGAAACAGAAAGTTCACCCCTCAACTTGGTTCCTTTATTTTGTTTATCAAAATGAAACCCCCAAACTGTGACTTTGTGTTTTTACGGCTGTCATCTGTGGTAGAAATGCTTATTTTGCTTACGATGTGTCCGGCACAAAAAGTACAATAATGATCCTATTGAAGTATGAGCTTCAATTTGTGAATCCTGGTGTCAACAGAGATTGCATTGAGTGGAAAAAAATATTTAAAAAAATATAAAATTAATCCTGTTTAACAAAGGATACAGCGTTCTGTACCTTTAAGAGACATGGAATGGATCAGCTCTAGTGTTTTCTTCATAAATACAACGCTCTGAATATCGGAGAAAACACGGCACACTGTCATCTCTGTACATGTTATTATTATGGTCTTTAACCACCGCCCTCAGAGTTTGCTGTGTTTGCATGTAACAGCTGAATTCCATCTGGACAAACAGACTTTTGCAACTCACAATAATAATAATAATAATAGAGGCCTTTTCTTTCATTGGTTTTCACAGACGTTACTTTGTTCTTGCATAAAGAACTCTGCGTGCAAAAAGTTTCATCTTAACTGTAGATTTGTTTTTTTATCATTCAGGAGAGGACAGTGGCTTTTTTTCTTTGTTACACAACACTAAGTTGTGTAACAAAAAAAAAACTGGTAGCAGTTTAATGTGATCTCAGTAAATATGAAGGCACAGCACTGATGCAAACTCCTCTTGGATGATTCAGTTTTCTTGGCATGAAGAAAGGCCAGAGCCAGTCGGTTTCAAACGTGGACTCTGCTAAAACAATGGTGTGCTTTTAGGCCGATTCTAGTGAAAATTCAACACGGAGCAGAGCAGTGATGTGTCGAGGAGGAGATGAAACCAAGTGCAGCCACATTCTACGGGAGGGCGGCGGCCTTCCTGGAGGAGGCGGTGGTTTTAGCGGCCGGGAAGAATGACTATCTGCTGTGGATAACATCAAACAGCTGTGCACTGATACGCGCCTCCTCGCACGGCATCCCTCCACTACTCGACATTGATCACGGCTTTGTGTTTGTGTCACAATTTATCACAGAAGAGAACATCAAAGGTGTCCTCAGCAGCCCGACATGCTGCTGAATGTGAGGAGTGGGAGGACGGAAAAAGGGGGGTTTATTTAGGTGCCACCCAGCTTCAAATTACACACCAGATAACTCCTATTATGATTAAAGCCAAGGAAAGAGGCATCACTTTTTTCCTCCCCTGTTCCCTGGGCACGTTGTCAACCTCCTCCTCCTCCTCATCCAGAGAGAGAAGACAGAGGGAGTTTGAGCTGATGGGGGTGTCAGTGCCCGGTGGGCTTTACACAGAGCAGCAGATGAGGCCAAATTGAAAGAACACCTGCTTTGTTGTCATTATAATTTCATTAAAACAGACAGCTATGTGACTGTTTAGGATTCACGCCACCGTTGCGTCATCTGGGTGTGTGTTATTTGATTGCGCTCACACAAAAGAGGGATGTACGACAATCGGAAAAAACCTGATCCGTGGCATTTCATGTGAACGCAGAGAAGTGACATTTCATGTGTTGCTCTGAAGCTAAATGGCATTTCATGAACATATAATTACTCCAGCATGACATTTAACAGCTAATATAGGCTAACGTCTTTTCTCCCCAATACTTAAAAATGTACTGTTCCTTCTCACTGCTCCTTGGTGCAGCTTCATCAGAGCTGGACTGAGACCTATCGTGTGTTACACAAAAGTGAGGATGTCGAACACGCAGACGTCGGAACGATTTGACTCCTGATTTGAGCTCCCTCGATACCTACTGGATGAGTCTTTTTTATTCTGGGCTTTGGCATTTTCAGCGCTTTGTTTTAGTATTCGTGCTAAATTCCCTTTTGATTTGTGATTTCTAAATTGATTTGGGGATTTCATAGCCTAGCCATACTACACCCATGTTTCTGAAGGCACAAGGGTATAGGGAAGCTCGACAGGGAGGGAGGCGGGCTAAAAGGTTGTCTTTCAAATCCCTCTGCAGCAATTGGGTAGGTATACAACCAATCAACGCAACGAATAGGCTGACGTAGTTCCGAGAGCACCGGCGGATTGTGGCTAAGTCCCATTAGCTTCCCAACCAGCGGAGCCACGGAGCCGCGGAGCCGCGGAGCCAACTGGTATATTAAGGATTTGCCATATCCCGTCGGCATAAGTCCAAATACGTCTTTCTTCTCAATGAAACACTTAAGTGCCGTCCTTTGTTTATCTTTCAAGTTGAATTTTAGCTTCAAATCTTTAAGGGCTGTGGCCAAAGACGAGTCGAAAGATAACTGTTTATTGTGCGCCGGTTGTTTCTGTCAGAATCGTCGCGCCTCTGTCATCACGCCCGCCTTCTGACTCTACACTTCATGGTGATTGGTCCGGCCAGTTTTAGGAGAATCCAGCCTGGAGCCTTATGGAGGGTAACTAGACCCACCCTGGCAGAGAATTAAATTCGTTGCCGTGGGTTGTCTAGCGCGGCTAGACTAGGGATTTCATAGATTGGAGTTAAATTTGAGCCATTTTAAGGCACGATAACGTTATTTTCATGGGAAAAAAATCAAAATATACTACTGTGATAGACAGAGATGAGTTTTAATGGGTCTTACTAATGACTTGAGAGAGGCTTATGAATGCTGATTTATTAGATAATTTCATTTAAAACGAGTAATGTGACACATGGTTGTAGAATTGTGTAGAAGTGAATCCCAGCTCCATGGTTTTTTTAACAGCGCTTAATGGTAATTTTTTCAACAATTTACTGCTCTTTTACAGATTTTGCATGACAGCAAGTAGTAAAATCATGTTGACTGTAAAAATGAAGCCTGAGCTGCCATTTTTTCCCTTCAGTTTGGCCTGACTGGCTTTCTGCTGTAATATTGCAGAGTTTATTCCAGAGAATTACCTTTTTTGGTTTGTCTGTCAAAGCACCGTGTAAGCTCATTTTTTAAAGGTGCTGTTTAAATATTTATTAATAGAAAGACAGAAAAGCAGATTTTCATCTGCACACTGCAAAGTCTGTGGGAATGGGGACGAGTGTTTCATCCTAATAATATCACTTTATAAGATTTACAGAAGGAAGGTTTTAAGTAAACAGTTGTAGAGGGACACTTGAGTAACATAAATATTTGTTTAGAGTCGTATTTTTGGTAATCTCGCTAATATAAACGCAATATCAGCTCTGATGTTTGCACTGGTTTGGTCACTACCAATTCCCATGAACAACATGTATCTGTGTATGTGTTATTGACAGTGAAGTGCAGATTTAATGTTAAGTTTTTCTCCTGAAATCTGCTACCTCCTGTGGTGGATGACACGGTACGTCTCCATGCATTGACTGAATTCCTTAAATCTCAAAAATTTCCCTGTGCAAGAGGTTCACTGTGAAAATATATATATATATTTTTCCCACATTTTCAAACTTTGAAACAGATCAATTTGGCCCGCAGGTCGACACAAGGGTCACCAGCAGAAGAAGAGTCAACCTCCAACAACTTTAAACAAATCACACACTTTAGACATTCACCCTCAGTCAGCAGGAACAAGCCGGTGTCTCATCCCTCATGTCCAGATTCTGCTCTTAAAATACCAAAGGGTAACTTTATTGCTTGCGGGGATGAATAGACAACACAGAACAGTAGCTTCCATGATATTTGAATGGCACCACCAGGATATATAACTGGTTTTCATTAGGCAGATCTGTGCCTCTCATCAACAGGCTCTCTTTGTCACTGTCATTTCCTGTTTCTCTGAAGCAGCTCTTTGTTCCAGCGAGCCTCTGATATTCAGAAACCCAACTGGATAGATTTCTGAAACCCTGGCACACTGATAAAGGTGACAGCTTGCTCCATAAAGCCGGCCTTGTCAGACCGATGCTCGTGCAGGCGATGTGAAAATGGGATATGTGCGAACCACAACCCTGTTCAAAAAACAAGATCTGTGGCAAAGAAAGATTCCACTAAAAAGAGTTGCTGTTTACTTTCACTTTTCTTTCTTTTTTTTTTTTAAAGTTGCAGAGCTATAAGCGGACTAATTATTCTCCTGCCACCCCTCCAACACACAGCCTGGAGCCTGTTTCTGAGGACCAGCAGGTGGCTATCGACTCACTCGCCTTGACCCCTGTCTCAAGTCTGTTTGCACGTCCCCGAGTGATGAAGAATGTAAGCAGAAATGAGGGAGTGTAGGGAAGAAAACACTGTGAAGAACGGACATGAGGCCGGGTGAGACGTGAGTCAGAGTTGGTAAATGGAGGTGGGCGACTCGCAGTCGGACTGGAGGTTTAAAGATTTAGAGATTTTACATCTTTTTGGTTCTTGTGTTGTTTTGTGTCTCGTATTTGTTGTTTTGTGTAATTTTGTGTCTTGTTTGTGTTCTTTTGTGTCTGTATTTGTTGTTTTGTGTGATTTTGTGTCTTGTTTTTGTGGTTTTGTGTCTTGTATTTATTGTTTTGTGTGATTTTGTATCTCATTTGTGTTGCTTTGCGTCTTGTTTGTGTTGTTTTGTATCTCCTATTTGTTGGTTTGTGTAATTTTGTGTCTTATTTTTGTGGTTTTATGTCTTGTATTTGTGTTTTATGTGATTTAGTGTTTTGTTTGTGTTGTTTTGTGTCTTGTATTTGTTGTTTTGTGTAATTTTGTGTCTTGTTTTTGTGGTTTTGTGTCTGTATTTGCTGCTTTGTGTAATTTTGTGTCTCACTTGTGTTGTTTTGTGTCTCATATTTGTTGTTTTGTGTAATTTTGAGTCTCTTTTGTGTTGTTTTGTGTCTTGTTTGTGTTGTGTTGTATCTTGTATTTGTTGGTTTGTGTAATTTTGTGTCTTGCTTTTCTGGTTTTGTGTCTTGTGTTTGTTGTTTTATGTGATTTAGTGTTTGTGTTGTTTTGTGTCTTGTTTGTGTTGTTTTGTTTCTTGTATTTGCTTATTTGTGTAATTTTGTGTCTCATTTGTGTTGTTTTGTGTCTTGTATTTGTTGTTTTGTGTAATTTTGTGTTTCTTTTGTGTTGTTTTGTGTCTTGTATTTGTTGTTTTGTGTAATTTTGTGTTTCTTTTGTGTTGTTTTGTGTCTTGTTTGTGTTGTTTTGTATCTCGTATTTGTTGGTTTGTGTAATTTTGTGTCTCTTTTGTGCTGTTTTCTGTCTTGCTTTTGTAGTTTTATATCTTGTATTTGTTGTTTTGTGTAATTTTGTGTTGTTATTTGTTGTTTGATGTCTTATTTGCATCATTTACTTACTTGTTTTTGTCATTATGTATCATATTTGTGTTGTTTGTGCCTCGTTTAGGTCATTCTTGTCTTCTTTTTGTCATTTTGTGTTTCATTTGTGTTGTTTTGTGTTATTTGGTGTCTCATTTGTGCTGTTTTGTGGCTGCTTTTGTGTTTTGTGTGTCGTCTTGTGTGTTGTTTTGTGTCTGGTTGTGTTGTTTTGTTTCTTGTATTGACTGTTACGTGTAATTTTGTGTCTGTTTTTGTCATTTGATGAGTCAGAGAGCTGGTAGAAAGAAGTGGGCGACTCAAAGTCTGGAGATTTTAGCACGTTTAGAGATTTCATATCGATTTGGTTCCTGTTTGTCTGATTTTGCATCTCGTTTGTGTGGTTTTGTGTTTTATATTTGTTGTTTTGTTTCTCATATCGACTGTTTTGTGTAATTTTGTGTCTGTTTTTGTCATTTGGTGAGTCGCAGTGCTGGTAGAAGGAGGTGGGTGACTCGGAGTCTGGAGATTTTAACACATACAGAGGGTAGATGATTACATGAAGACAGTGGGAACTCTCTCACATACAGCCTGTCACCCAGAGGCTGTGAGGACTGACATGCATGAACCAAAGTGTCACACTGAGTTAGAGAAGAGTCCAAGCTGTCAGGACTGAAAAACTGTCTATCTTGTTATTTATTTTCCTCCACTACCTGCTCGTTATTTTCCCTAGGTCTCAAGTGTACAGTTCAGTAAAGTGGATATTCTGCAGAGCGCTGCTGCAAACAAACCCGGAGCCGGTGTAGAGTCGCTGAAACCACTGGCCCATCAAAGCGGTTGCGTAAGAGTGTTTTGGGAGGTGGTGAAGTTTACTTTTAACATCAGGATTAGTAAGGTGCTTGCTGCTCTCCGGCCGCGGCTGTTGACTAGACAGTCCCTCTTTGTTCCGCCTGATGTTTTCAGAGGGCTGAGTCAACAGTTTCTGCTGTGCTGCATCAGAACATACATCCAGTGTGGAACATGGAGACCAGCCAGAACCTGCTCTGATGAAGGTGGCTCGCTGCAAAAAGTGCACGGATTTATGTTCATTTCAGCCGGAGACGCTTCTTACATTCAGGAAGGGACCTTTCAGATGTAATGAGAATGAAATGAAACATAAATTACATTAAATGCCTGCAGATGGAGTGTTTTACTGTATTTGTACACATTTACAACTGTATGTATTTAAACAGATAGTTTCCAACTCTACAGGAAAATATGAGGTTCACTGTGTAATTCTGTAACTACTTTCATTCTGTGTTGTTTTGTGTCTTGTTTGTGTCATTTACTGTCTTGTTTTTGTCGTGTTGTGGTCGTTTTGAGGTGGGCGACTCGCAGTCTTACTGGAGATTTAGAGATTATGTTTGTTTTGGATTTTGTTTGTCTCATTTTGCATTTTGTTTGCATCGTTTTGTGTCTCGCATGTGTGGTTTTGTGTAATTTTGTGTCTCTTTTGTGTCGTTTTGTGTCTTGTATTTGTTGTTTTGCATGATTTTGTGTCGTTTTGTGTCTCGTATTTGTGGTTTTGTGTTGGTTTGTGTCTCTTTTGTGTCATATTGTGTCTCTTTTGTGTTCTTTTGTGTCTCGTAGTTGTTTTGTGCAATTTTGTGTCTCTTTTATGCCGTCTTGTGTCTGTTGTATGTTGTTTTGTGTCATTTACTGTCTTGTTTTTGTGCCAGTTTTGTCATTATGTTTTTTGTTTGTGTTGTTTTGTGTCACATACCTGCATGATGCTCATTGTTTTGTGTCATTTGTTGTTTGGCATCTCATTTGTATTGTTTCGTGTCTCCTTCTGTGCATTTTTGCATCTCATTTTTGTGTCATACTTGTTTTGTTGTGCCATTTTGTGTCTTCTTTTTGTTGTTTTGTGGCTCATAGTGGTTGTTTTGTGTAATTTTGTGCTTTGTCTGTGTTGTTTTCTGTCTCATTCATGTCATTTTGTGTCTTATTTTGGCCTTTTTTCCCCTGTTTGTGTTGTTTTTTTGTCAAACTTTTGTTCAGTTCACTCCGTCAATTTTTACAACAGCCTTCTTCTTTTTTGTGTCAAAAAAGCATCAGAATTTACAGTTACAGCCACATTTTAGAAAACAATACACTCCTGTTAGAATTTGGCTGTATTTTATTTTGGCGGTCATTTTTGTTTTGACAGTGAAAATTAATTTGTGAGTTTAGAGCAAAGCTGAATGTTCAGGAGAAGCATCTTGTTATGTAACTGAAAAATCATGTTTTTCAGAGTGTTTAATGTTTACTTTAATCAACACTTAGTGCACATTAACTGCTGATGTGGCCGTGAGCTGGAACTACTCCTGCTCTCCAGACTGATCCTGAGGCTTTATACCTCAGAGCGAAGGTGTCTGGTAATAATAACCCAGCTTTAGCCTACAGCTGTGTGGATATTATTGGATGTTACTGGCTGGTTGATGCAAGCATGAATAAAATGGCCAAACACCTTCCTGAACTGCAACTTCAGTGTCCCAGCTGAGCTAATCTTACGCTTCATGTTGCATTGTCTTAGAATTAGCTATCGTAAAAGCCTCTGTGTACTCAGAGCTCAGTCTATCATCTGGTGAATGAATCAACAAAAATAAATGGGTTTTCTTTGGATGTTAGGTGAGTCTGTTCGGGCCTCTTGGCAGATCTGCTATTTGTGTAAACTGATAACACTCGACAGCAGATGAAACCACTTTCTAATCTGGATATTTTGTGTAGCGTACCAGGCGGCTCGGCTGTGACAAGGTTTCCTGAGGCTTGTGTTGGTCTCGTTCCAGAGCAAGCAGAGGAATGAGCCATTAGCAGAGCCAGCAGCTAACGCTGACAAGGACCGACTGGCCTTTACTGAGTCAACGCTGGAGGCACTTATCAGCCGGAATAGAGCAGAACACACACGTCTGACTGAGGCGACTGTGTGAGTGTGTGAGTACGAGTGTTCTGAGGTTCATGTCTCGACAACTTAAGAAAACAACGTCGTCGTTAGCAGACAGAGTGTCTTTTACAGCGATGATCAAAGATGCTGCTGGAGTTGATAGAAAGTGGAAGACGTGGGGTGTTGAACTAAAATAACCCTGAAATAAAAAGTAGCCATGTGGAACTGTCCTTACTCCAGGTTTCTAAATCATTAGGATAATTTCTGGAGAACTATGAGTCCTCTACTTCTGCAGCTGTCGCTATGTTCTCGCTCTGAATCATTCTGAGCATCTTCAGGGTTTAAGATCCCCACATAGACGAGTCATGTTTCCATGTTGCCATGAGAGGAAATTACATTAACTCACATTTATCAGCAGAAGACAAAGTTTTAAAACTGTAATTTTTCTGAACAATTCACTGTTTTACAGATTTGACAAGTAAACTAATACAATCACAGGAAAAAGAAGTGTTAATTTACATGTCGACAGTGAAAAAAAATATTGTCCACATCAGAACTGGGATTTTGTTCTTTTACATTGTTTGAGTATAAAGCTGAACTATTTACACCCCCTGTCAAAGGTTTTAGGACACTTTCTCATTCAAGTAAAGTAGAGCCTGTCCTACAGCTTTTGACAGGGGGTGTATCTACCAAATTTGGTACACATGTGCAGCACATCAGGCTGAACAAAAAAGTCAGTGACAGACACATTCCAAACCCAACAGGAAGTGAGCTATTTTGCGTTGAATGTCAGATTTTGCCCATTTTTCATTCTTTTTCTAGAGTGAACTCCTCCTAGGGGGAAACTCCAATTCACCTCAAATTGTCCCAGTACATACAGGAGGCCTTAATGATCCAAAGTTATTAAAATCTTTTTCCAAAGTCAAAGGGCGTGTCCGTGGCGGCCTCTGGAATTTTGATCCTTCGCCATGAAATTTCAAATGCTGTGTAAATGTCCTGAACATGCTCCAATCTGCCTGAAACTTTACATGTATGATCAGAGTCCTGCCCTGATCACATCCATGTGATGAAATACACCCCCTGTCAAAAGTTGTAGGACAGGTTCTACTTTATTTGAATGAGACAGTGTCCTAAAACTTTTGACAGGAGGTGTATACTGTTTTTAAGTTAGCCAGAAATGTCATCATTACAGATATTTTCTGTTATTTGAAATAAAAATGATATGTATTAAGGATTAAGAAATAGTAAACAATTTTTTTTAACAGAAATTTCCCTGTTTTGGTAAATACACATAATATCAGGTAAGATCATTTAAAAAGTATTAATTTTCTAGGCATTTACATTTGAGCCTGTTATTCTTTTTTCATTTTTATTGTGTACTGTATTTAATTCAGCAAAAATATAAATACTTTACAGATATTTGTGATTATTTGAAGGAAACATTATGTGTAATAATAGACTGAAAAATGACCAATAATTTTTCAACTTTTTAAATTTTTTTCAGATTTTCTCTGTTTTGTTAAATTACAGATAACAAAAAGTATTGTTTTACATGTAGACAAAGAGAAACCAAGGCATTGGTTGGTAAATTCCATAGTTTTACTGTGTTTAATTCACCGAAAAATATTATCTTACTGCTATTTCCTTTTATATGAACTGTTTTTCCATGTGTTTTAACACTACATCCCTAACACTACCCTAACCTGAACAGAATTTCCACAATAAACCCAACAGTAAATGGGTCCTTAAATGTGACTGTGTAAACACTTCATGTTCCCACATTGGGAGCAATACAGTCACACACACACACACACCCACACACACACGGAAAGATAATACTCGATAAGTGAGTCCCTGTTTATGGTTGCTAATGACAACACACTGATGTTTAGTATTTTAGTGCGCACCAAACCAGGTCACTGTGATCACAGGTGCAGCGGATGGTTGTTTTAGCCTCATAAACACTGATACATAACGCCACACATGATTCTGTGCTTACACAACAGACACAGGTGTTCATCCACATTCATCCCGCTGAGGCTGACATTAGCATACGATGGACATGCGATAAGAGACAGGAAGAGGAATGAACAGGAAATGTGTTTACTGTCCTCTCAGCCAAACAGTGAAGGTTGCTGACAGACAACAGAGTGATTCAGAGATGCAGAAAGGTGTTTGGGTAACAAACAAACAGAAAAAACCTGTTGAGCTCTGCAAAGCTTCCTTGTAGCACATTTATAGCCATAACCAAAACTCGCTGATGCACATTTGCTTTCCATCTGCAACCGATTTTCCATTCGCAGGCAGCAGCGTATTCCATATGGATACCTCTGTTAAAGCAGTGTTTTCCAGCACCCTGTAAATGCTACCACAGCTATAGTTTTCCAGACACTTTTCAGATATTTTATTTTACAAGGGGAACAGCAGCGCAATGCTAATCCTGTTGTGCCTCGTGTGTGCTGTAAAGCTGCACTTTCTGGGGAGTTGCATTCATTCATATTTCACATAAGAGAAGAAAGACTGAAAGGCCAGAAATCCAGGAAATGCCGTCAGTAATAAAGTCCGTCATCCATCGGCGGTGCCATTTCAGAGAGCGCAATCACAGCGTCCACAATGTATCAATACCAATGAAATGTCAGGGAAGAAGCTCCTCCCCCAGGAGAAGTAAACACGGCTGACAGCTTGACTTCCTCTTCTTTAGCCTCAGCCTTTTTCGTTTGCTTTTGGTTCTGCAGCAAGACTCTCTGGCTGCATTTACGAGGCTTGAGGAAAATAATGGAGTGGGTCATTCTGCAGTAGTAAAGGGGGTTTTAATAGCCTGCAGGGTTAGCGTTAAGCAAGTCTGGGAGGCCAGCAGAGGTGCAGAGGAGGTTCACTGTGCCAGCTGGTACCTCAACTAATGGCGCTAGAGGAGAGGCACATATACTTCCCTGTGACCTGTTGAGCTTCTGTGTTCTGTCAGTCTTTCACTGCCACAGAAGCACACAGAAATACAGTAAACAGAGCGTAAAGATGCCTCACGATGCAGGCCAGAAATACTCAAGCAACGGAGAGAATTTTTTTTTTTGTCATTTCATGTCTCTCCTCCACTCGCTCTGGACCTGCACAAGGCTCCATACAGGCGTATTTTTGACTCCCACAGCTCGGCTGATGACTCAAACCTGCCGCCCCTGCACACTTTTCTGTCTGTTGTAATGCATGTGTGCGTTTGTATGTAGTTAAGAGTAACCGGCGATGATAAGGCTCCAGTAAGATATGATTTCTACTGGGAGAAACGGAGTGAGACGCGGCACAGTGCAGCGCAGTGATGTGCATTATTCATGACATGGAAAACTGTGACTCTGAGCCTGTTTCCAAAGGGCAGAGTGGTGCTGAAAGAGGTCATTCACCGTGCCATTAACAGCTGCTCAGGATGTGGAGGGACATTCAGACCTTTAAGGTTAATAAATGACTCCGTTTTAATACCTTAATGACTTTCATTTGTGCGAAGTCGGGCTACGGAGTTACAAAGTTCACTCCCATTTGTAGATGTGGATCGTTTAGTGTCTCTGGCTGAGACTTGAGATGTACAGGTTACAGCTGGCTCATGTTTTACTGCCAGGAAATATAGATTTATCCTCCCTCCAAGTTCCCAGGCCTTGTTAAAAGGCACACTGCTAACTTAGTGCTAAAAATCTGACAAGACAAATGGATGTTGGGATTTGTTTTTTGTGTGCTGCTAATGTTTTGTGCAGGTGCTACTGTACTGTTCCTGCTCAGACCTAGTTTTTATTTGTCTCGATTGGCGAGAAAAAAATGAGGCAGAAAAGCCTCCACAGCTTCACGGAAATAACATATGAGTAACATAAAGATGAATGCACAAGAAGGAAACATCATGAAGTGCTAAAACAACTAAGAAAGCGAACACATTGATGTTTCCCTGAATCTAATTTTGTTTTTAATGAAATGTGTGTCCACATTTGTTATTTTATTTGTACAATCTCCTTTAACAGTGTTTTGCTATGAAAGTGCACACATATTCCCCTTTAAACAAGGTTAAAAAATAACCCTTATTTATGGCCAGATTGCAGCCTGATAGTATGGGTCACTTTTTATGATCTTTTCGTTGCATGGCAGATTTATACTCGGCTTAAAGCTGCTGTCCGGAGTTTCCGTTTGTTTTCAATTTATGTATCATTTTTTAACAAAGCTTAAATGTGTTAGTCTAGTTCGATACTATAATATAAAGTTAGTATAACGCGATATGAAAATTTATTCCTGAGCTCCGCCTTCCTCTCATAGACCCCCATGTTATTCCAAAAAGCGCCGGTCGCTGCCGACCAATCAAGTTCGAGCTTCAGCTTTGTCATGCTGTCAATCAACGGTTACGCGCACAGCAAGCAAGCCCATGCAGAGGTGGGCGAGCTACGCACTACGCAACCGCGCGCACATTTGTTTTGCTTGTGGAGGAGAGAGCATCAGGGATCAGCAACTTCCAGAAAAGTTACCAATCCCACGGCTTGTCAGACCAAGAGACTGCAGGACGTTTTTTGGCTCGGGGTGCTCGCGTCGCTCCCCGACCACGGCCTCCATAGCCCGCCTGACGGCTTCGTTTAGATGCCCGACCTCTGGAGGAAGATGTTGGGGCGTCTGGGACATACTCTTCGTCAGAGGAGTCATGCAATTCTGAACTCTAGATAGAAATAAATAAACAATCTAACACGTATACACGCGTAAATGCACTAAGTTTGATAAACAACGTCATCGAGAGGGATACACGAGTGTAATCACATATTGAAACTTTACTAGTTCGTCCTAGCAGATTCATGTTATTTTGGTATTAGGACAAGTTAGACTCAATACAGCATTCTAACGTAATTCCTTTATTATTTACTAAATGTACTAAATGTAGAAGAGGGGAAAACAGCAAAACAGGCGAGATGCTGCAGCACTCCGGGCACTTCTCTCATGTACTGCGCGCGTGCACAAATAAAGGGGCGAAATCAGAGGGAGGGAGGGACCACCAGTGTTTTGGGAGAGACTGCGATTCAAACTCCGGACAGCAGCTTTAATACATCCATGATCTAAATGTTCAGTGCAGATATCACTGAGTGCAGCACAGAGATGCCAACAACACGTGGGAGGTAAAACAATGATCACTTTGTGTGGCATATAGACACAAAAAAGTTTGCATTTCCTCTACAAAACATTTGAATCATTAACATTTGGGTTCTTACCAAAACAGTTTTGAATTGTGTTCATGTTACAAAAGAAAAAATGGCTGATTTATGATTATGAAACCTTCTTACAGCTCTCAAATGTTGTTATTGACCAAGTTTGACTTTCATAAGAACCTCGTTAGCAGTTTTTATACTGAATACTGTCATATACTGTGTGTGCTCTGGTGACACTATTTCTGGTGACACAATAGTTGTATATATTTGAGTTAGTTATGCTAAAATGATGATGATTTTTTTTGCTCGTGTGCTAAAAAACAGCGTACTGAAAGCCTTGGATTTTCTTTGATGGGGGAAAACAACATCAGGTTGGGTTACATTTAGTCCAAATATGATACAACAGCTCTGATTTTGATCTACAAAACCTCAAATAAACCCTTCGCCAACATTTCCCAGATGGATTATATTGTTTTAAGTGAAAAGAAAGATTGCTTCACTGGAATGTAACGTCTGAAACCAAAGCAAAGCAAGCAGTCTAAGTGAAGGTGAAACATTATACACTTCAGGATGATGTCAGGTCAGAAATGATTTGACTCAGCAACAAACCTGCTGTAAGAAGTTTCTCAATAAAAACCCAGAGATTGATGTTAATGTAGCGGTAACGAGGAGGTATGATAAACACACAGGGACAGTGTTTGAAACTAGAAGTGTGTTTACCCTGGGACTCCTCTGAGTGTCTCCTCCGCCGTGACGAACAGTCCAGGGAGAAGCACTTAGGAGCCTCTCTGAACCAGGAGGGACACAAGAACAGATTGCCTTTGGCTGCAGCACAGCCTTATTTAATGCTCCATCCCTCATCTTTCTCTTTGTCTCTCGGTCTCTTAGTTTTAATGGCCATGTCCCCGTAGAGCTGAGCTGAAGAGACGAGGCGAAATGAAGCAGTGGCTGGAGACGTCTGATTGATTAATGTGCCGCTGGCTTGATCGTCTGTCACAAGAAATGGACGGTGGCAGAGAGGGGACAGATAGCGGCGATGCGACCTCCACCTTTCGCCGCTCTGCCCTTGACTCCCATCACAGTCACTCCTTGTTATGAAGACCAGAGGAGGACGTCAAGCGGTATCCAGGACATCCTGTTAGGAGCTGAAGGGTCTTGTGAGATTCCTGCCCTCTGCCCTCTCATCTGCTGTAAAGCTAAAGTCTTCACCAGCTGTGGTTTCCTTGTGTGTGCCATTGTTTGGCTGCGATAAAGAGCCGGGCCACAGTTAGCTGGTTAGCTGGGCATGGGAACTGGCTGGAGGCTGTCTCCCCTCGCTGCTTCCCTCCTCTGGGAGCTTCTCTGGAAAACTACCCTCTGCCACCAAATCCTGTTATGTGACCAATGGTCGAGGGCCAAAAATCCTGAACGTTTTGATACGAACAAATGACAGATCTGCTTCTGTGCAGAGATAATTTCTATAATAAAGATTCAAACTATGCTTTTTACACTTTTTGTGAGCAGTTTGTTTGGAATGCAGTGAAGAGGAACCGACAAACAGTGCAGGAAAAGGCTGTTTGACTGATGCACGATGACACTGTGCAAAAAAACTCAATGGTGAGCATCCAAACTTGAGTCACAAAACAGTGGGACGCTATTTATAGAAAGCTGGGTACAAATGTGTGGGTGTGTGTGAACTCTAATGACAGACTGTGAGACTGTGGCCCTAATAAAATATAGAGGAGGATCATATATTTGAGCTACTTTATCTGGCCCCGGACACAATGTTCCCTTAACATTTTCCATCCAAAATAAATAAACTGCGCTATTTTCAGAGAGCGAGGAAAGACCTGGCAATATGTACTTTTTCATTTCACACTTTTCAGTCAAGATTAATAGAAGTGAGCTGAAGAAAGTTTTTAAAAAAGGGGAGAAAAAAAGGATAATTTAGCTTGAAAAATGCTCAGATGTGAAAAAAATAAACAAATATACAATTTTAACGTTTGCAGATGTGTCACTTCGTTGGAAAGGAGCGTGAAGGAAAGAAGGAAGGAGGAGGTGGGGGTGTTCAAGAAGAAGAAGACGTGAAATCACATGTCTATATTTTGATTGTCGAGCTTCTGTCAGAACTCCTTTACATCAGGCTCACGCAACACCGAGAAGAACATCTTCTCATCCTCTTTTACATCATCTGCAGCTGTATTAAGAAGCGGCTGTAGTGTCTTTGTCTTTTCTCTCGTGAAGCTCTCATCTCTTTTCGTCTGCCTCCTCCTCCTCCTCCTCCTCCTCTCTTCTCCATTTCTCACCAGATCTACAACAACCGAGCCGAGCGTGAGTGGCAAGGAAGTAAGTGTTTTCCGGCCCTGGGTGAGTCGCTCCTCTCATAGACCTCGGCCAAGTCTCAGCATGCCGTGGCATCGCTCACAAAGAGACGCGCACGTGCACGCTAAGAGGCGCGCACACACAAACACTCGCGTGCACCATCGCCCTCTTTTTGCCAGCTTTCCCCAGAACTTTGGCCTCCTGGTTTGTTTACTAGTTCACCCACTCTGAGTTTACGTAAAAGTGAGGCCTCAAATCACTTACAGAGGAGCTCGGCCTGCCATGGACCGTATATAGAGCTGAAACACTCCCCTAGCTGCCCTTTCTACCCCCAACAACCTGATAAAAAAACGATTCTGTGTCCATAATCTATGTTATTTCAGCTTCCAGTGTACTTGACAGATAATCACTACGTATGTCACAGCCTTTGATTAGTTTGTGTAGATCAGGGGAGTCAAACTCCTGTTAGTTCAGGTTCTGCATTCAGCCCAGTTTGATCTCAAGTGGGCCACACCAGTAAAATCACAGCATAATAATCTGTAATTATTGATAACTCAGTACATTCTGAAAATGCTCACATTTAAGGAATTATCTTTTTACAAAACATCACGATTAACCTGACATTTCTTAAGAAAAATAAGTTCAATTTCAGCAATATTCATCCTCAGTTTATCATTTCCACATTACAACTTCCAGATCACAGAGTGTCTGTAAAGAACACAACATTTAGTCACAGGTATCTGGAACTGAACAATGTAATGTTTTACTTTTTCATCAAAACGACAAAAGTCAGACGAAAAGCAACAAAAACAAGACAAAATATTACAAAAACGAGACACAAATCAACAAAAAAATGGACAAATGACACAAGTGAGACAAAGCAAAGACACAAAGCGACAAAAACCAGACAAAAAGCAACAAATAAAGTGAAACAAAATTACAAAAACAAGACAAAAACCCAGACGTAAACTGGCCGTGACGTCACCCGTTGGTTTCAATGCTGAGAAAATGAAGCCCGGATTTTGCTACTTCCTGGTCGCCGTTTTGGATTTTTTGGAGCCAGTGACGTAAAAAGCGTCATCAAACAGACTGGACCGGAGAGCAACTAGGGGCAGGATTGGCTGAGGACTCTCTTATCCCGCCCACGTTTTACTGCAGAAGCTTCTGTTGCTGTCTATCAAGTATAGCCACGCCCCCTGGCTCCGCCAACTTTAACGATTTATTTAAAATTCAGTATTGATTTATTTTAAGATCGGCCACCTGATCTCTCATTTTGACCATGAAAACTAACAGGAAAAAAATCCTGAGCTGTAGAACATCAGTCTATCAAATTTTATTTTCTCCAAAAATGAATTGGGGTCTATGGAGAAAAAGCTGTTTGGAGCCAACCCTAGCGTGATATTGAAAGTTTTTGACACTTTAATTTTGGAGCCAGATGCTACGTCCACTATTTATACAGTCTATGCAAAAACCACAAGCAAGACAAAAAGGAAACACAAAATAACAAAAAAAACACAACAACAAAAATGAGGCACCAAATGAAAAATGAACAATCTAGTATTTTACTCTATGGTCCAAACAACTTGTCATGGTCTAGAAATTTTTAAAATTAAAATTTTACAGTTTTACGAATTTACAATTTGCAGTTAACGTCTTCTCTGTAATTTTTACACTTTGAGGACCGGATTGGACCCTCTGGAGGGCCGGTTTTGGTCCGCGGGCCTGATGTTTGACAGCTCTGGTGTAAGTACACAGCAACATTTAATTTAAAACAAACTGTGCAACCCCGTCCATTCATTTTCCTTTAGCAAATACCAACATTTACGTGGTTGCAGCGGGTTCCGACATGGATGTAATAATGTTCCAGCTGAGTGGGCTGGATGGTGTTTTTATAGACGGCAGAGATTCAGTTACAGCTTTAATGACGGCGAAATGACATTAGAAGAGAGCATTAGCAAACGTCCTGAAGGGTAAACTGAGCAGCGACATACTGTAGCGATGCTGAATAGCTTTGATTTTTTTGTTTTCAGATTAATTATAGCGAAATGTATTAGCATATTGCTTTTTTGGGTTTAAGAAAAAGTGTTGTCACAAGTTTCACACTTTCAAAAAAGCCGAAAGAAAGAAATGCTGCAGGAGAAATTGAAAGTTAGTGGAACAGTCGCTAATTTGGTTGTAACTTATGAATTTTGGCAACAGAATAAGCAGCATTTAGCATCTAACAACCACAGCATCCAAGTAGCAAGTGTCATACGTTGATCTTTAATTTTCACATGATGAGATGTTCAAATCGCAGTAGCCAGGACAGTGGTTGATGTTTAAGCTTTTCCGGAAAACAGCTGCAAAATAAACCCTCGATGAGAAACTAACAGGCAGTTATAGGAGTAAAGGTTAACCAGGAAGCAGGGCAGGGTTTCAGCTGTGTGTGCTCCTCAATTAAAAGCTTGCTCCTGCTTTGATTGAGGGTGATAAAACTGGATATGACGCTGAGCTTTGGCCTCGGAGGCTCTCGCTGTGAGCTTTGGTGTAAAGCCAACATGCTCTGACTCTCTCCCGCCACTAACTAATGACCAGGAAATAACTGTGGTTCACACACACTCGTATAAACGCACACTCACATTTGCAGATTTGACTTTTAGTGACTGCATTCTTTCTCTGAACCTCTTCGCTAGCAGCCTAATAATTCCATGTGGTAATTCTGATCCTAGTTTCCTCGTGAAATGTCTGAACCTCCAGTATAACTGTCTCCTGAAAGTAAATAGTTTTCCCGGCGTGCTGAAAGCGGCATAATTCGACTCACTGCGAAACGAACTGTTGTGAAACGTTACGCTGACCGAGGCTATTTCGCTTTTTTCCTACCACAGCCTCATAACGCTATAATCAGCACTGTGAGTTCAGTTGCACCAGAGCGAAGTGTGAAAAGCTCTTCACACTCCACCTTGTTTTCTGATGAGCATAGTGGGAGAAGGAAAAGTCTCTGTTTTAACTCCATATCATCTGCGCGGAAAGATGATATTCGGGGGAGGTAAGTAACACAAACCCGGACTGCAGCGGCTCCCCACAAACAAGTCAGACTTTTCATTGGCACTAATGGAGAAAACCCCTGTGTGAACCGTAAAGTTGAAGCTGGACCTCAAGAAAACTTTCATGAATTTAGGTCAGGGAAGAAGTGAAACAACACTGATGTGCGTGTTTGTATCCGCACGGACTCAGTGCTCCACTGACACCATCAAGCCTCCTTTTAATGCCCTCTGCCCTCCCTCAAAGAAGCATTCGGCGCTGGTGACTGTTTACTTAGCGCCGACTGGCCCTCCAGTAAAACCGCAGCCTTCTCGTCCTTCTGAATCTATGAGGCCTTTGACCAGAATGCCTGTCAAAGAGCCTCTGCGGTCTAATTTCGTGTTTTAGTAATGGATCAGCCGAGGGGAGACGATCCTCTCTCCAAATGTCCCACAAACACTATGAAATGCCACAGTATCATTGTGCCAGTGCACGCATGCATACAAGGGGAAATGCACTAACAGTCAGACTGGGACTCAGTAGTTTTTTTGTCTTTTCCCTTCAACTATAGGGAAAAAAAACCACTTTCCCCTGAGTAGTCTTTTCCACTTACAGCTTTGCTCCTGTTTTCTCTTTTTTTTTCTCAGTTACAATTTTCCAGAAACAGCTCCTGGTGTCTCTAGTGTGAGTTAGAGGGTTGGGTGTAGCACAGTGAGCACTCTCCATCTGTGGGCCAGATTAAAGGCAGAGGAAGAAGAAAAAGGAAGAAAAAAGTCAGGGATGCATGTGTTGGGAAAGCACGAAACCAAAGGGAATGAGTGAGAAGGCATTCCTTCAGTACGTCTGCGTATTTGTCAGAGATGGGAGTGCTGCAGCTCTGAGTCCGTCTCTCATGTGTAAAGCATGTGGCCGGGCTGCCAACATGGCAATCATGAGGCAGAAGCGCTCCTCTGATTGCCGAGTGCTTCTGGCCTGCCGTAATAGAGCTGCGATTTCTTCTTTTTCATCCCTCCTCTTTGGGATCTTTCAAGTGTTTGTGGAAGCGCGGATTAGCGGCAATTAACACGAGCTGAAGAGTCGGTTTGGTTTTTAAGTGTGTGAATGGACACTGAGGAGGATCACCTGGCTGCAAGATTTAAATTGTGTCATCTAACAGCATCTGCAGTTTACTTGTTTGCAATAGAAGCACGGCCCCCATGCCCTCATGAATCTCACAGCTGTTATTACAACAGCTCCTCTCTTCAACAAGTCCGCCTGCCCGACAAAATTTGAAAGCAAACACAAACGACTGGAAATAGTTCAGTGCAGATGGCCGACTGGGCCACGGTGATGAATCAGCTGAAAGTAGACCGTGGGCTGATTATTCGCTGTTCTCCAGACAAATACAACAGCTAAATGATAATTCTAACTGGAGAACAGGGGTTGCTGTGCAGCCATTGTGCAGAGTGAACAGGTGTGCTGACGGTCGGCCTCGCTCTGACTCATAATCAGGTGTGGTCGGCTCCACTCCACCACAGGATGCACTGCAGCATGAATCAGCCACTACTGGTTTGGTTTCAGGCATTCACTTCATGACCGGGTGATTATGGGAGAAAAAATGTGAGTCTTTGTGCGTTTCCTTTTAAATGGCATTTCTTTCAGTGGAGCTTTGTGCATTGCGGCTGATTTTTGTGCTTTATCACAACAAAAGGTAACGAAAGCAGTTATGGGAGAGATGGAAAAACACAATGAAGAAAGATGTGGCTTTCTCTAATGATGCTTCTCACATGTCATAAAAAATGCAATAGCTTTTCCACCAACAGAACTTATTTAACATCCCGCCTTTTATTGCAGACAGACTCGGCGTTATTGCGTTGTTTTTTTTTCTAACCGCATCCTGAAGGATTGATGTTGTATTCATGACTACTTAAGCACAAGCCAGCCTGCTCACATGGAATAGATCATTAGCAAACATAGAATAAATGTGTGGCATCTTGTTGCTCCCCACAAAGAAAACATGGAGCTCAACCCAGCAGGGAGCAGCAGCACCAGCTTCCCCCTCAGGGAGGCCAGAGCTTACAGGTGGCTGCTGGGCTGGAGGTGGAGCTTTGGAAATGCAGCAGCTGTGGATACACTGAGTGGCAGCAGCGTGGTTTTACGGTGGGCTGTGAATGCAGGCATGCAGCAGAAGAATGAGCATGTGTTGCAGTAAGAGGGGAGTGTTGAGAGAGTGAAACAGCAGACTCCAGTAGGGCTTCAAGTCATTTATTACTTTAGTTATCTACGCTGTAAAAAAAAAAGCTTAATTTTACAGCAATTTTCCTTTCTTCCTTCCTTCAAATAACAGATTTTTTCATCAGTTTTGGAAATACATAATTTCAAAAAAGACTTTGAATGAACAGACTTAATGAAAAATAACATTAAAAACCTGTAATGTCAAATTATCATAAATTTCTGTTTTTAAAAATTATTTTTTAATGCATTTTTTGTTTTTTTGGATATATATATCAGATTAAAACATTAGTAAATTTATCAATAGTTTTATAAATATTTCTTTCTTTACTTAGATAAAATGCAATAAGTTATTAATTTTTAAATTCACGTTTATTATTCAGAATAAATTTTAAAAAAATGCACAGTTTGTGACAGTTGACAAAAAAAATAAATATTGGTTCTGTAATTTTACGTATATTTATGTTTTTGTTGTTTTTCAGAGATATCGTGTTTACACCAACTAATTCCATTGTTTTTATACCTGCAATTTATTTATTGGATTATTTTCTTTAATACACATTAAAGAGCCACACAAATGCACATGATGTATTCTGATTTTAGAAAATTACTGTGTTTTAATATTTATTTTTTTGCAGCTTATCCATTTTGTATTTTTGGCCTCGCAGCATAATTTTAAATGCAGAAAATTACCCTCCACTATCTCAGCTTTGCTTTATTAGTTTTAAAAGTAACATCTGACCAAGCGAGTTTCGTCTCAGGGTTATTAATAAAGTTATTTCCCTGTCTGCCTGCTGTCAGTCACCTAGCAACAATGTTCTTGTGCCTTAAAACCACTGAAAAGCAACCCATAATGTAATCTATTTTTGACTTCTCTAGTTGAAAAGAAACTCATGAGTTCCACTTAAAGGCAGCATAATCTGCAGCTGAATTCACCAAGGCCAGCCTTGTTCCACAGCATTGTGGGAAATACAAAAGTGAAAGGAAATACACTATAATTGCTCATAAAAATGCTATTTGAGGTTAAAATGAAGGCAGTGCCGCAACAACATCACCCACTCGCTCTAACAGCAACCAGCAACAACTCAAGGACAGAGCTGACGGGTCAAAAACACCTGAAACCAAATACCTCAATATTTACACTGCTGAAATTTTGTGCCAGAATCCGTCTGCATAAAACGCAGATCAATCACACATCCCTCATCCTCACCAGCAGGATTAAGGGTCATGTTTGTGTATGGCAGAGCTTTCACAAAAAGGTCCTGTTTTCAAAATACCTTTTCTCGGGACATTTGACCTTATAAAATGAGCCTTATGAGTTTTTTTCTTCACTGACTGAAGAGTAGAAACTGCAGCACAGCGATGCCTTCTGAGCATGAGTCAGGCTTTCTCTGAGATAAACGTCCATTTATCGCTCCTATTCAACATGTGCAACATTGATTTTAAAAGATAGCAGTTTATTCCTCTTACATGACAAAGACTTGATGGAAACTTCGGCAGATCACAGCATCTGTAGACAAATGTTTGCATGATTTACCTCTGGCCGTTTCTCTGGAAAACAGTTTGCATCTCTTCACATGAAAGAGAGATGAATAAAGCCTCTGTCTCTATGGATCGGCTTGGCTTTGGTGCCAAACGTGTGGGTTTGCATGAAAGTCCTCGTTGATATTTTAACCTTGGACTGTGCGCCCAGAGTCAGCAGATGATACAGATATGTTATCGCCTGCTGACGATGTCTACCATGTAGAACATTCTGGCTCATACATCAAGATTTCTCTACCAAAAGTCAGACAGACAGACAGACAATGGTCCAGATGGACAGACAGATGGCCAGAGTTCAACTGAGCATCATTAACAGCTCTACGCAGACAAACAAAACAGCCACACCAATGTCAACATTATGAAGCCATAAATTAAAACCATTTGACACCTATAGTAGATTAGCTCCCACATACAGGAGTGATTTTAGGGCATCCCAGAGTTCTCTAATAGCAGATAAAGTTGAAATCTAATACAACAAACTGCTATTTGACACTTCCAGTATGATAAACCTCCATGTGTGATTGATAATCTCTGAAGCCAAAACAAATCTACACGAGGCTGTTTCATCTCCTGGCGTGATTTATATATATTTTTGCACAGAATCACAGTTCAATGCATCGCCCACATTGCGTGGAATCCTGGGAAACATCCAGTAAGAGAGGAGAGGCGAGTCGACACGAAGGGAGCGTTTATGTTTGTGTGCATGTTTAATGTATAACTCTCATCATTGCAATAAACCCCTGCCCTGTGCTCTGACACCATAAAACCTCATGAAAACAACCACATGTAACTTCCAGCAAACTAAACCTTGTCATGCCCCGTCAGTGTGGGATGCAGGAGCGTTCAGGGAGTCCGTCTCTCTCTCTCTCTCTTTTTCTGTCAAGCTGGATGTGTTGATGAACAAACTGGCTGCACGTGTCAGAGCTTGCCTGTTCTTGGTGGCGACTGAGCCGGCTTTCATCCTCTACGCTCGCCGAGGCTCTGCCAGTCACCGGCATCAGCACACATCAGAGCTCACAGCAGCTTGGATTTCACACATCTCAGGAGGCAGATACCGGATAAAGTGACTTAAAACGCTGTGATTCCTAAATCTGGACGCATTAAAGCAGCGTTTAGATTGGTGGGCAAGCTTGTGACGGTTGCACAGAGGCTGCATTTGTCAGAAAAATGGCACAAAGTTGGTAAAAAATGCTCAAAAATGCGCTGGAAAACAGGAGGAAAGAACCAACCAAGAATCTGAATGAACTAATACACTATAATATAAAGTGTATTTGCTTTAGTTAGCAGAGCATGTCAGAAAGTGATGAGTTGCTGTGATGCTTTTGAGGATTAAAAGGTTCGTACCTGGAGAGAGGTCTCCGTCACTCTGCTCTCCGGAGTCTGAATCCATCTTCCCCTGCAGGACGCTCAGATTCTGCAGAAGCTCTCTGGTTCTTCTTTTTCCTGATCTCTTCACCCAGAAAGAAAAACAAAAAAGAAAACAAAAAAAAATGCAATTTCTTGTGTATTTTTTTTGTCTCTCCCGGTGAGCTAAACTTCCCCTCCCAGCCTGGATCACTGCAGCTGTGAGAGGAATGCTACTGGGCTTATTTGCTGAGCTGTCCTCCTCTTTTTTTACTTTACTTTTTCCTTTTCGATCGCCTCTCCTGACTCCCTTCAGTTTCCCTCTTTACTTCTGCCTCTCATCTACTTTCTCAGATTCTCCCTCCCCCTCGCTCACCCTCGGTCCGTCCTCCCCTCTCGGTTTCTCCCTCCCATTTTTCCCTGCCGCTCAGTCCCTCCTCCTCCTCTTCCTCCTCCTCCTCCCATTCGGTGCTGTCACACTCAGCCTCTTCACGCTCTCTCCACTCCAACTCTTTCTCTACCTCTTTCTGTATGCTGTAAGTGCCGTCTCTTCCTCGTTCTCTCTTCCTCCCTCCCTCTCTCTGTCTCCGGGTAAGAGTGCTGCCTGTGTTTTAGCAGAGCAATGGGAGAGACTCATTCATGGCGACTTGAAATTCATCTCCAGCAGTAAAAATCCCATGACCCCTCTTGTTACTGGGCGTTTTAACAATCAAGCGTTTACAATCAGTCACAAGGAGTCAGGTCAGGTAATCATTAACGGAATGAACAGATATCAGACTTTGGAATTAGCTCATTTAAGACACTCAGCAGAGAAGTTTAGAGAAAGACGGCTTCATCTCATCTCCCAAAAAGTGATTTAAGATGACCGTAGCACCCAGAAACAATTTCACGTTTTTTACACCAGCAGGCTGTCATGTTCAGGGTTTCTCAGGTAGTGTCTACCTTCATGCTGCATTTTCCAGAATAAATTTGTTTCTTGCATTCAGGCTTAGCACTCTCACTTTTACTCTCTTTTCCAACATCAGACAGCAATGAAACACACATTTATTTTGGAAAACGCTGCACGAATCCGGACACCAGATGAGTAACCCTGAATGTGACACATTGAGGGTTTCTCAGGTGGTGTCTGCCTTCATGCAGCGTTTTCCACACTCAAGGGTCAAATTTACTCCGGAAAATGCTGCATGAAGGCAGATACCACCTGAGAAACCCTCAATGTGTCTCCACGACATTCACAAAGGCAGACACCACCTGAGAATTTCTCGGGTGGTGTCTGCCTTCACGCAGCATTGTCCAGAATAAATTCATGTGTTTCGTTGCTTTCAGCTGTTGGAAAAGAGAGTAAAAGTGAATTGAGAGTGGTAAAGCTGAATACACTGAGGGTTTCTCAGGTAGTGTCTGCCTCCATTCTCAGGTAGTGTCTGCCTTTGTGCAGCGTTTTCCAATAAAGTAAGAGTGTCTGCCTTCGTGAATGTCTTGAAGACATATTGAGGGTTTCTCAGGTAGCGTCTACCTTCATACAGCATTTTCCAGAAAAAATGTGCTGCTTGCCTTCAGCTTTGTCACTCTCACTTCACTTATACTCTCTTTTCCAACAGATGAAAGTAAAGAAACATAAAATTATTCTGGAAAATGCTGTACGAAGAAGACACCTCAACGTGTCTTGGAGACATATTTGAGGGTTTCTCAGGTGGTGTCTGCCTTCATACAGCATTCTCCAGAATAAATTTGTTACTTGCATTCAGCTTGACCACTCTCACTTCACTTTTACTCTCTTTTCCAACATCTGAAAGCAATGAAACATGTATTTATTATTGAAAATGCTGCACGAAGGCATACAACACCTGAGAAACCCTCAGCGTGTCTCTCGGCCATTGAGCACGAGAACTACTGATGTAAAAAAAAAAAAAAAGTGTAAAATCATCTCAGTGTGGGTCTGAATTACGGTGAACTGCTTTTTGTGAGATGAGATGAAGCGGTGTGGTGCGTGAGGGCAGGTGGGTGCGCAGTCGGTGGTCCGACAACAGTTGCAGGCGTCGCCTTCATCCCAGGTGTGGAGCTCGGTGCTGCCCAGCATGGACACCGGGCACCAGATGGCTTCAGCCTGCCCTCCCACCGCCCGAGGCTCGCTTAAACCTACAACACTGTTTGCATGTGTGTGTGTTTGTGTGCATACAAATGTCAATCCTCTGCTGCAATATTGCTGTAACACAAAAGATATGCCAGTAATAACAACAAGCTGGACTGCTTTGATCCTGCCAATAAAGCTGCGTACTTCTTTGACCTGATGTGAAGTGGAGTTTGTGTGTGTGTGTGTGTGTGTGTGTGTGTGTGTGTGTGTGTGTGCGTGTGTGTGTGTGTGTGTGTGTGTGCACGCGCGTGTGTGTGTGTGTAGGCTGTGTGAGCAAAGATAGAAACAAACAGTGCTATTGCCCTGAGACAGAAACGCATAAAAGCGAGCCCACAGTACCTTTGTTTGTTTGCAGCGCTTTGACTTTTTATCCAAAATATGCGAGTCAAACGGAATATTATCCCCGAGCACAGTTTAGTCTCTCTGGCCGTTGCATGTGAGCTCTTGGTTTTGCTTCACCAATTCAGTTTTGATAAAATCCCCAGCGTCAGCATGTCTACAAATGTTCTCTTTGAAATGTGGAGGCATCCAGTTGGTAAATTCTCGTGCTATATAACTTCAAAGCTACTGTCAGCGGTACAGGACAAACAAACTGCAATACATTAATAGGATGGGTCAATATATAATTGTGGGACTTTTTGTAACATAGTTGACAGGTATCAAGGTTGACATTTTTGCTGTTTTCAGGCCTGAAATCAACATGGCCGCCTATAACCAAACACCACATGGCATTTTTACAGAAAGATTCTTCTAAAATATTGTATATACAATTGAGTCAAATTTAAATTGAAAATTATTTATAAAGATATTGTAGTAAACCTGTTGACTACTTTATATTAAATAAGTCAGAAAGCCTTGGAGTCTTCCGGTCTTTTCTTCAGGAGGAAATGACATCATGTGGAGCAGGTCATGTGATCTAGAATTAACACACTTCCTTGAGGTGCTTTTGTAATGGGGAACTTAGTTGAAAGTGATTTCTCAGACACAGATACAACTTGTTATTTTCTATATAAAATTTGATATTTTGTCAAAAAAGAAATATCTGTCATGATTATCTCAACTTAATAAAAAGAACACAATCAAAAAAACTGAATTAACTCATTTTATTATTGTTTAGCAAATTAGATAGTGGTTGTTATTAAAATGGGACAGTTATCTAGTTGACATTTTAGTGATATTCAGTAGCTTTTTTTTATTAAGAAGTGATTGTTTCCATAATAAATAATTATAGAATTTGTAAAGACATGATCATAATGAACATAAAAAACATGAGTTTTTTTTACTTTTAATAAAAATGTTTGCAAGATAAATCCCATGGACTTCAAAAGTCTTTTAATTATAGATTGACCTAGATATATTTAACACTGTAGAGAGAGTTTGTTCACTACTACTACACTGTAAAAATACTGCTTTTGTTGTTAAAGTCCAGCATTTGAATTTATTAATTAAAGTTGGAATTTGTGATTCTAGGAAAATATTTTTCTGTGCAGGAGCTTGAATGTACATAACTGGAACAGTGTTGTGTGGATCGTTTTGACTCATAACACTGTGAATGCAGCTCAGACAACTGGTTTATTGAATTTTAAAGTGTATAGAGAAAGTGCATTGTATAGGATTACATACTCCAACTTTAGTTAACATGTTGCAACATAAGGACAACCTGCAAAATATACACAAATGTTAAAAGTTGTCAATATGTAATACATAAAAAAAATATAAAATATATATAAAAAAACAATCTATATAATTATATTAACCTACATAGGCGCTGGAAAGGGACACTCTGCTTGTAGGTCAGAAGGTCAGCAGAAAGTCGACACATACATACATGAAAACATACAATATAACACACCTACTTTCAGTTTAACAGCAGTTTATCTAAACTACACAGCTTTGGATTACAGAAAGAAACCCAGAGCTTCATCTACAACATATTTAATATACAGATTATATATGTGATTGTAAGATATTAGAGTCAGGTTCTAGTAGCTGTGATTGCGAAACAGAGTAGAGTAACAGTGTAATATCTGAAATGTAAAGAAGTGGTAGCACGAAGTATAATAACAAGCAGACTGCGCTGAAAGTGTTGTAAAAACTGAAAGCATTTCTATGTGGTGGAAGAGTGGGGGTGGAAGAGGAGAGAGAGTTTTTATTTGCAATGCAAAGCTATATGGCATAATAAACAAATCTTCTATTGCTATGGAGAAATAATAGTCGAGTAGAGTAGAAATAGCTTAGAGTTGTGTACTCACGTGCTGTGCTTGAAGCTACAGTAGACAGAAATCCAAGGAAGGTAAACAAACAAACAAATCAATAAACAAATTGTGTCAAAAGCTGCAAATACAGCTCCCTTCCACTCTGTCCTAATCTCCTATAAGTAGCTCAGACATATGAATGATTTATACACATTGTTCATAGAAAAACAGCTAAACTAAAAGTCAGTGTTCATTTCTTGGCTTCCCACATAATTCAAACACCAATTCCCTGATTTAAAGACTTGACTCAGAGAATTATTCAACCCATTGCAAAATTGTTCTTTTTGTTCTTTATGCGATCTCACCTGACCAGTGTGAAAAGAACTGAGACTGGTTGCAATCTTCCGTGACGAGCTACATTTTCAAAAGTTTGAAAATGGAGCTAAGAGGTTTCCATTCAGGCCACTTTAACTGCAAATATGCGGCAAGGTAAGTGCTTAATCCCTGTTCAATTATTGCATGAAAATACTGCTTACTCGAGTTTTGCAGACTCCTTGCATTAAAGATGGAGTTTATTTTCCCTTATTAAGATGTGCATAGGATGTTTAAATTCACAGAAACACAGATTCAGCTTGCAGGGCGGGGCGTTTTAGTGACATTTTAGACGACAAACCAAACTATGATGTGTTCGTGACATTTTGGACGACATACCAAACTATGACATTTTTGTGACGTTTTGGACGACATAATAAACTATGATGTTTTTGTCAAATTTTGGACGGCATACTAAAGACATTTTTGTCCATATTTGGACGACATATTCAACTATGACATTTTTTTGACATTTTGGACGACATACTAAACTATGACGTTTTTGTCCATTTTCGGACGACAAATCAAACTGTGATGTTTTTGGTCCATTTTTGGATGGCATACTAAACGATGACGTTTTTCGTTCATTTTCAGACAACATTCTAATCTATGACGTTTGTTGTCCATTTTCGGACAAAAAATGACGTTTTTTGTCTATTTTCAGACGACATACTATACTATGGCGTTTTTTTGGGACAAAATTCATGATGATTTTTTTCAAAGAAAACTGCTCAATAGTGTTTTTCAGGGCCGACTTGACATTATTTCATCATATGGCATGTTTTTACGACATGTTGGAAAAATGACATTTTTTTCCGAAATACTATACTATGGCGTTTTTTTGGGCAAAATACGTGATGATTTCTTTTTCAAAGAAACCTGCTCTATAGTGTTTTTCAGGGCCTACTTTAGATTATTTCATCATATGGCATGTTTTTACGACATGTTGGAAAAATGACATTTTTTTCGACATACTATACTATGGCGTTTTTTTTGTACAAATTTCATGATGATTTTTTTTCAAAGAAACCTGCTGGACAGTTTTTTCAGGGTCGATTTTTTTAACAAGAGTCTTTTTGATAGTAGCAGTAAAGAACGACATGCAGCACAGGACCATGAGCATGAATTGAACCCATGCCACTGTGTCAGATACCAGCCACAGTACATGGGTTGACCACTTAACCCGATGAGCTATACGAGCATTATTGGAACAACTCTATACTTTACATTATTTCATCATGTGGCATACGAAACTATGACTTTTTTTCCATTTTTGGATGACATACTAAACTATGACGTTTTTTTTCCCGTTTTCGGACGACATACTAAACAATGACGCTTTTTGTCCATTTTCGGACAAAAAATGACATTTTCTGTCCATTTTCAGACGACATATGGCGTTTTTTTGGGACAAAATTCATGATGATTGTTTTTTAAAAGAAAACTGCTCTATAGTGTTTTTCACGGCTGACTTGACATTATTTCATCATATGGCATGTTTTTACGACATGTTGGAAAAATGACATTTTTTTTCGAAATACTATACAATGGCGTTTTTTTGGGCAAAATACGTGATGATTTCTTTTTCAAAGAAACCTGCTCTATAGTGTTTTTCAGGGCCGACTTTAGATTATTTCATCATATGGCATGTTTCTACGACATGTTGGAAAAATGACATTTTTTTCGACATACTATACTATGGCGTTTTTTTGGACAATATTCATGATGATTTTTTTTCAAAGAAACCTGCTCTACAGTTTTTTTCACGGCCAACTTTTTAAAAAAATACCTTCTTTTTGCTAGTAGCAGTAAAGAGCGACAGGAAACAGGGACATGCAGCACAGGACTGTGAACAGGAATTGAACCCAGGCCACTGTGTCAGAGACCAGCCCCAGTACATGGGTTGACTGCTTAACCCTATGAGCTATACGAGGATATTAAAATGGCTCTATACTTTACATTATTTCATCATGTGGCTTACGAAACTATGACATTATTCCATTTTTGGACGACATCCTAAACTATGACGTTTTTTTCCCCTTTTCGGACGATATCCTAAACTATGACGTTTTTTCCCCTTTTCGGACGACATACTAAACGATGATGTTTTTTGTCCATTTTTAGACAACATACTAAACTATGACGTTCTTTGTCCGTTTTCGGACAAAAAAATGACATTTTTTTGTCCATTTTCGGACGACATACTATATTATTGCGTTTTTTTTGACAAAATTCATGATGATTTCTTTTTCAAAGAAACCTGCTCTATAGTGTTTTTCACAGTCTACTTTACATTATTTCATCATATGGCATGTTTTTTCGATATGTTGAAAAAATGGTATTATTTTTCGACATACTATATACTATGGCGTTTATTTGGACAAAATTCATGATGATTGTTTTTTCAAAGAAACCTGCTATATAGTGCTTTTCAGGGCCTACTTTAGATTATTTCATCATATGGCATGTTTCTACGACATGTTGGAAAAATTACATTTTTTTTCAACATACTATACTATGGCGTTGTTTGTCCATTTTCAGACAATAAATTACACTTTTTGCCCATTTTTGGACGACAAGTCAAACTATGACGTTGTTGGTCCATTTTCGGACAAAAAATGACATTTTTTGTCCATTTTCAGACGACATACTATACTATGGCGTTTTTTGGGACAAAATTCATGATGATTGTTTTTTCAAAGAAAACTGCTCAATAGTGTTTTTCACGGCCGACTTGACATTATTTCATCATATGGCATGTTTTTACGACATGTTGGAAAAATGACATTTTTTCGAAATACTACACTATGGCGTTTTTTTTGGGCAAAATACGTGATGATTTCTTCTTCAAAGAAACCTGCTCTATAGTGATTTTCAGGGCCTACTTTAGATTATTTCATCATATGGCATGTTTCTACGACATGTTGGAAAAATGACATTTTTTCGACATACTATACTATGGCGTTTTTTTTGGACAAATTTCATGATGATTTTTTTTCAAAGAAACCTGCTCTGTAGTGTTTTTCAGGGCCTATTTGACATTATTACATCATATGGCATGTTTCTATGACATGTTGGAAAAATTACATTTTTTTCGACATACTATACTATGGCGTTTTTTTGGACAATATTCATGATGATTTTTTTTCAAAGAAACCTGCTCGACAGTTTTTTCAGGGTCGATTTTTTTAACAAGAGTCTTTTTGATAGTAGCAGTAAAGAACAACATGCAGCACAGGACCATGAGCATGAATTGAACCCATGCCACTGTGTCAAATACCAGCCACAGTACATGGGTTGACCGCTTAACCCGATGAGCTATACAAGCATTATTGGAATGACTCTATACTTTACATTATTTCATCATGTGGCATACGAAACTATGACTTTTTTCCATTTTTGGATGACATACTAAACTATGACGTTTTTTTTCCCGTTTTCGGACGACATACTAAACAATGACGCTTTTTGTCCATTTTCGGACAAAAAATGACATTTTTTGTCCATTTTCAGGCGACATATGGCGTTTTTTTGGGACAAAATTCATGATGATTGTTTTTTAAAAGAAAACTGCTCTATAGTGTTTTTCACGGCTGACTTGACATTATTTCATCATATGGCATGTTTTTACGACATGTTGGAAAAATGACATTTTTTTTCGAAATACTATACAATGGCGTTTTTTTTGGGCAAAATACGTGATGATTTCTTTTTCAAAGAAACCTGCTCTATAGTGTTTTTCAGGGCCGACTTTAGATTATTTCATCATATGGCATGTTTCTACGACATGTTGGAAAAATGACATTTTTTTCGACATACTATACTATGGCGTTTTTTTTGGGCAAAATACGTGATGATTTCTTTTTCAAAGAAACCTGCTCTATAGTGTTTTTCAGGGCCGACTTTAGATTATTTCATCATATGGCATGTTTCTACGACATGTTGGAAAAATGACATTTTTTTCGACATACTATACTATGGCGTTTTTTTGGACAAATTTCATGATGATTTTTTTTCAAAGAAACCTGCTCTGTAGTGTTTTTCAGGGCCTATTTGACATTATTTCATCATATGACATGTTTTTACGACATGTTGGAAAAATGACATTTTTTTCGACATACTATACTATGGCGTTTTTTTGGACAATATTCATGATGATTTTTTTTTCCAAGAAACCTGCTCTACAGTTTTTTTCACGGCCTACTTTTTAAAAAAAATACCTTCTTTTTGCTAGTAGCAGTAAAGAGCAACAGGAAACAGGGACATGCAGCACAGGACTGTGAACAGGAATTGAACCCAGGCCACTGTGTCAGAGACCAGCCCCAGTACATGGGTTGACTGCTTAACCCTATGAGCTATACGAGGATATTAAAATGGCTCTATACTTTACATTATTTCATCATGTGGCTTACGAAACTATGACATTATTCCATTTTTGGACGACATCCTAAACTATGACGTTTTTTTCCCCTTTTCGGACGATATCCTAAACTATGACGTTTTTTCCCCTTTTCGGACGACATACTAAACGATGATGTTTTTTGTCCATTTTTAGACAACATACTAAACTATGACGTTCTTTGTCCGTTTTCGGACAAAAAAATGACATTTTTTTGTCCATTTTCGGACGACATACTATATTATTGCGTTTTTTTTTGACAAAATTCACGATGATTTCTTTTTCAAAGAAACCTGCTCTATAGTGTTTTTCACAGTCTACTTTACATTATTTCATCATATGGCATGTTTTTTCGATATGTTGAAAAAATGGTATTATTTTTCGACATACTATATACTATGGCGTTTATTTGGACAAAATTCATGATGATTGTTTTTTCAAAGAAACCTGCTATATAGTGCTTTTCAGGGCCTACTTTAGATTATTTCATCATATGGCATGTTTCTACGACATGTTGGAAAAATTACATTTTTTTCAACATACTATACTATGGCGTTGTTTGTCCATTTTCAGACAATAAATTACACTTTTTGCCCATTTTTGGACGACAAGTCAAACTATGACGTTGTTGGTCCATTTTCGGACAAAAAATGACATTTTTTGTCCATTTTCGGACGACATACTATACTATGGCGTTTTTTTGGGACAAAATTCATGGTGATTGTTTTTTCAAAGAAAACTGCTCAATAGTGTTTTTCACGGCCGACTTGACATTATTTCATCATATGGCATGTTTTCACGACATGTTGGAAAAATGACATTTTTTTTCGAAATACTATACTATGGCGTTTTTTTTTGGGCAAAATACGTGATGATTTCTTTTTCAAAGAAACCTGCTCTATAGTGTTTTTCAGGGCCTACTTTAGATTATTTCATCATATGGCATGTTTCTACGACATGTAGGAAAAATGACATTTTTTTCGACATACTATACTATGGCGTTGTTTGTCCATTTTCAGACAATAAATTACACTTTTTGTCCTTTTTTGGACGACAAGTCAAACTATGACGTTGTTGGTCCATTTTTGGACAAAAAATGACATTTTTGTCCATTTTCGGACGACATACTATACTATGGCGGTTTTTTTTGGACAAAATACGTGATGATTTTTTTTCAAAGAAACCTGCTCTACAGTGTTTTTCAGGGCCTACTTGACATTATTTCATCATATGGCATGTTTTTACGACATGTTGGAAAAATGACATTTTTTTTCGAAATACTATACTATGGCGTTTTTTTGGACAATATTCATGATGATTTTTTTTCAAAGAAACCTGCTCGACAGTTTTTTCAGGGTCGATTTTTTTTAACAAGAGTCTTTTTGATAGTAGCAGTAAGAAATGACAGGAAACGGCAAGACATGCAGCAAAGGACCATGAGCAGGAATTGAACCCAGACCACTGTGTTGGATATCATTCCCAGTACATGGGTTGACCACTTAACCCGATGAGCTATACGAGCATTATTGAAACGACTCTATACTTTACATTATTTCATCATGTGGCGTACGAAACTATGACTTTTTTCCATTTTTGGAAGACATACTAAACTATGGCGTTTTTTTGTCCAATTTTGGATGACACACTAAACTATGACATTTATTGTCCAATTTTGGATGACATTCTAAACTATGACATCTATTGTCCATTTTCAGATGACATTCTAATCTATGACATTTTTGTCCGTTTTCGGATGACATACTAAACTGTGACGTTTTTTTGTCCATTTTCGGACGACATACTAAACAATGACGCTTTTTGTCCATTTTCGGACAAAAAATGACATTTTTTGTCCATTTTCAGACGACATACTATACTATGGCGTTTTTTTGGGACAAAATTCATGATGATTGTTTTTTCAAAGAAAACTGCTCTATAGTGTTTTTCACGGCCGAGTTGACATTATTTCATCATATGGCATGTTTTTACGACATGTTGGAAAAATGACATTTTTTTTCGAAATACTATACAATGGCGTTTTTTTGGGCAAAATACGTGATGATTTCTTTTTCAAAGAAACCTGCTCTATAGTGTTTTTCAGGGCCTACTTTAGATTATTTCATCATATGGCATGTTTTTACGACATGTTGGAAAAATGACATTTTTTTTCGAAATACTATACTATGGCATTTTTTTGGACAATATTCATGATGATTTTTTTCATATAAACCTGCTCGACAGTTTTTTCAGGGTCGATTTTTTTAACAAAGGTCTTTTTGATAGTAGCAGTAAGAAATGACAGGAAACGGCAAGACATGCAGCAAAGGACCATGAGCAGGAATTGAACCCAGACCACTGTGTCGGATACCATTCCCAGTACATGGGTTGACCACTTAACCCGATGAGCTATACGAGCATTATTGAAACGACTCTATACTTTACATTATTTCATCATGTGGCATACGAAACTATGACTTCTTTCCATTTTTGGAAGACATACTAAACTATGGCGTTTTTTTGTCCAATTTTGGATGACATTCTAATCTATGACATTTTTTGTCCGTTTTCAGATGACATACTAAACTACGACATTTTTTGTCCATTTTCAGACGACATACTATACTATGGCATTTTTTTGGGACAAAATTCATGATGATTGTTTTTTCAAAGAAAACTGCTCTATAGTGTTTTTCACGGCCGAGTTGACATTATTTCATCATATGGCATGTTTTTACGACATGTTGGAAAAATGACATTTTTTTTCGAAATACTATACAATGGCGTTTTTTTTGGGCAAAATACGTGATGATTTCTTTTTCAAAGAAACCTGCTCTATAGTGTTTTTCAGGGCCTACTTTAGATTATTTCATCATATGGCATGTTTCTACGACATGTTGGAAAAATGACATTTTTTTCGACATACTATACTATGGCGTTTTTTGGACAAATTTCATGATGATTTTTTTTCAAAGAAAAAAAATACCTTCTTTTTGCTAGTAGCAGTCAAGAGCAACGGGAAACGGGGACACGCAGCACAGGACTGTGAACAGGAATTGAACCCAGGCCACTGTGTCAGAGACCAGCCCCAGTACATGGGTTGACTGCTTAACCCTATGAGCTATACGAGCATTGTTGAAATGACTCTATACTTTACATTATTTCATCATGTGGCTTACGAAACTATGACTTTTTTCCATTTTCGGACGACATCCTAAACTATGACGGGTTGTTTTCCATCATCAGACCACATACTACACTATGACCTTTTTTTTTGTCCATTTTCGGACGACATACTAAACTATGGCATTTTTTGTCCATTTTCGGAAGATATTCTAAACTATGAGGCTTTTCGTCCTTTTTCAGACGACATACTAAACTATCATGTTTTCCGTCCATTTTCGGACGACATGATGCTTTTTGTCCTATTCGGATGACATACTAAACTATGATGTTTTTTTGTCCATTTTCGGACAAAAAATTGTGTTTTTTTTGTCCATTTTCGGACCCCAGCACTCGGTTGTACGGCCACCAAATCAATGTCATTATGTAAATGAGAATCGCTCCCCTAAACTCCCAACTCTGGTGCGGATTCTTTTTTTTTGTTTTCCCCCAAACAAACATATTTTATACAAGGCCTACTTTTAAAAAAAAAAAAGGTGTCTTCTTTTTGCCTTTTTTTGATAGTAGCAGTGAGGAGTGACAGGAAACGGGAAGAAGATGAGCAGGAACACATGCAGCAAATGACTGCGAGCAGGAATCGAACCCAGGCCACTGCATCAGAGACCAGCCCCAGTACGTGGACTGACCGTTTAACCCAATAAGCTATACGAGCATTGTTGAAACAGCGCTATACTTTACATTATTTCATCATGTGGCATACGAAACTATGACGTTTTTCCCCCCGTTTTCGGACGACATAGTAAACTATGACATTTTTTATCCATTTTCAGACAACGTACTGAAGTATGAGATTTTTTGTCCATTTTCGGAAGACATTCTAAACTGTGACGTTTTTTATCCATTCTTGGATGACATACTAAACTATGACGTTTTTTTTTTCCCATTTTTGACGACATACTAAACTATGACGTTTTTTGTCTATTTTCGGATGACATCTGCACTATGACGGTTTTGTCCATTTTCGGACGACATACTACACTATGACATTTTTTGTCCATGTTCTGAAAAAATGACTTTTTTAGTCTTTTTTTGGGCAACATACTAAACTATGACGTTTTTTGTCTATTTTGGATGACATACTAAACTATGACATTTTTTGTCCATTTTCGGACGACATTCTAATCTATGACGTTTTTTTGTCCATTTTCAGACGACATACTGAAGTATGAGATTTTTTGTCCATTTTCGGAAGACATACTAAACTATGACATTTTTTATCCATTCTTGGATGACATACTAAACTATGACATTTTTTCCCATTTTTGATGGCATACTAAACTATGACGTTTTTTGTCCATTTTCGGACGACATACTAAACTATGACGTTTTCTGTCAATTTTCGGATGACATTCTGAACTATGATGTTTTTTGTCTATTTTCAGACGACATAATAAACTATGATGCTTTTTTGTCCATGTTCTGAAAAATTGACTTTTTTAGTCTTTTTTTGAGCAACATACTAAACTATGACGGTTTTTGTCCATTTTCGGACGACATACTAAACTATGACGTTTTTCGTCCATTTTCGGAAGACATACTAAACTATGACGATTTTGTCCATTTTCCATCGACATACTAAACTATAACGTTTTTTTGTCCATTTTCAGACAATAAGTGACACTTTTTGTCCATTTTCCGACGACAAATCAAACTGTGACGTTGTTGGTCCAGTTTTGGAAGACATACTAAACTATGACGTTTTTCGTCCATTTTCGGATGACATTCTGAACTATGACGTCTTTTGTCCATTTTCAGACGACATACTAAACTATGATGCTTTTTTGTCCATGTTCTGAAAAATTGACTTTTTTAGTCTTTTTTGGGCAACATACTAAACTATGACGTTTTTCGTCCATTTTTGGACGACATACTAAACTATAATGTTTTTTGTCAATTTTCAGACAATAAGTGACACTTTTTGTCCATTTTCAGACGACATACTGAAGTATGAGATTTTTTGTCCATTTTCGGAAGACATACTAAACTATGATATTTTTTATCCATTCTTGGATGACATACTAAACTATGACATTTTTTTCCCATTTTTGATGGCATACTAAACTATGACTTTTTTTGTCCATTTTCGGACGACATACTAAATTATGACGTTTTCTGTCAATTTTCGGATGACATTCTGAACTATGATGTTTTTTGTCCATTTTCAGACGACATAATAAACTATGATGCTTTTTGTCCATGTTCTGAAAAATTGACTTTTTTAGTCTTTTTTTGAGCAACATACTAAACTATGACGGTTTTTGTCCATTTTCGGACGACATACTAAACTATGACGTTTTTCGTCCATTTTCGGAAGACATACTAAACTATGACGATTTTGTCCATTTTCCATCGACATACTAAACTATAACGTTTTTTTGTCCATTTTCAGACAATAAGTGACACTTTTTGTCCATTTTCAGACGACATACTGAAGTATGAGATTTTTTGTCCATTTTCGGAAGACATACTAAACTATGACATTTTTATCCATTCTTGGATGACATACTAAACTATGACATTTTTTCCCATTTTTGATGGCATACTAAACTATGACTTTTTTGTCCATTTTCGGACGACATACTAAATTATGACGTTTTCTGTCAATTTTCGGATGACATTCTGAACTATGATGTTTTTTGTCCATTTTCAGACGACATAATAAACTATGATGCTTTTTTGTCCATGTTCTGAAAAATTGACTTTTTAGTCTTTTTTTGAGCAACATACTAAACTATGACGGTTTTTGTCCATTTTCGGACGACATACTAAACTATGACGTTTTTCGTCCATTTTCGGAAGACATACTAAACTATGACGATTTTGTCCATTTTCCATCGACATACTAAATGTTTTTGTCAATTTTCAGACAATAAGTGACACTTTTTGTCCATTTTCCGACGACAAATCAAACTGTGACGTTGTTGGTCCAGTTTTGGAAGACATACTAAACTATGACGTTTTTCGTCCATTTTCGGATGACATTCTGAACTATGACGTCTTTTGTCCATTTTCAGACGACATACTAAACTATGATGCTTTTTTGTCCATGTTCTGAAAAATTGACTTTTTTAGTCTTTTTTGGGCAACATACTAAACTATGACGTTTTTCGTCCATTTTTGGACGACATACTAAACTATAACGTTTTTTGTCAATTTTCAGACAATAAGTGACACTTTTTGTCCATTTTCGGACGACAAATCAAACTGTGACATTGTTGGTCCATTTTTGGAAGACATACTTAACTATGATGTTTTTCGTCCATTTTTAGACGACATTCTAATCTATGACATTTTTGTCCGTTTTCGGACGACATACTAAACTATGACATTTTTTGTCCATTTTTGGACAAAAAATGACGTTTTTTTTGTCCATTTTCGGACGACATACTATACTATGGCGTTTTTTTTGGACAAATTTCATAATGATTTTTTTTTCAAAGAAACCTGCTCTATAGTGTTTTTCAGGGCCTACTTTAGATTATTTCATGATATGGCATGTTTCTACGACATGTTGGAAAAATGACAAAATGACGACAAACTAAACTAGGACGTTCTTGTCAAATTTGTGATGACATATGAAACTAAGACATTTTTGTCATGTATCGGACGGCATACTAAACTGTGACATTTTTGTCATATTTTGGACGGCATACAAAATTACGTTTTTGTTTCATTTTGGACGATATACTACACTGTGATGTTTTTGTCAAATTGTGGACAACATACTAAACTTTGATGTTCTTGTGACATTTTGGACGACCTACTAAACTATGATGTTCTTGTGACATTTTGGATGACATACTAAACTATGACTTTTTTTCCTCATTTTGTAATGAGTAATAAAAAGAATCAAAAGAGTTTCCTGTAATGATCAGTGGCAACACTCACCTCTGATGCTCAATGGGACGCAAATGGGCTGACTTTGCAAAGTGGTCTACATGAAACGGCCATGAAGTGAGAGCTCGCCTTTGATCCGATGCCTTCACTGGCATAGACCCGTTCAGTCTGGTCTTCCTCAGACAGACTGATGACTGAGATTTACCCGGGCGATGTATTTTCTATCATTGCTTTGTGGGCATCATAAACCCTGAAATACGCAGGAACAGTGAGGCTGAGAAATGGTGAAACCACAAGTACATGTCTCTCAGCATCAGAGAACAGCTCCACCGCTAATACTGTAGGAGGTACACTTCATATTGACGATCTACCGACAATGTAGATAGATGAGTACATTGCCAGTTTACCCTTTCTGGTAGAGGTTTCCATGGCAACCAAGGCTCTCTTTTTAATGAAGCACAAATCTAGCAGGGGACTGAAACAGAGAGACAATATGGCCACTGGCATTTGAGAATTTTAGCATGACATAATGAGCATGCGTGTGTGTCTGGTTGAGGCCATAAACAGCATGTCATCAATCAGATTGTCAATCAGAGCGTGAGGCAGGACGGTCTAAAGTTTTCGCTGCTAGGCTCTTACGTCTGAGTTATTTTAGAAGCTGTCTGGCATCCTGCCTCTGTAAATCTGTCATGCAGTAATGGAAATAAATGGACGGAGACGGAAAAATATACATCATGTGACCAACATAAACCACAAATGAAGAGGCACAGAGCAGCTTAAGAGTCAGGAGCAGACCGAACGTTTCAAAGAAGTGCTTTAAATTCAACAAGGCAAGCTGTTACAACACCTTTGAAACCTTACAGTTGGTCCGACTAAAATGCAGCTCTTTGTTGCAGATTTTGCAAAGTGTGTACTTTCTTTCAAGTGCCCCAGCTTAACCTGAAGAAAAATAGTAGAAAAAGTGTTCCAAAGTATGAAAAGTCTCACTTTAAAGCACAGTGGCTCGATAAAACTGCACATTGATTATTGTTGTGCCAAAAGCAGACAAGGCGGACACACAGTTTAAAACCACAGTTATTTTTCAATTTCTTTTTAAAAATATTTCCTAACATGTTGCCTACACACACACACAGACACACACTCCACAGTTCCTAGTAAAAAGAGACCACAGATCTATTTAGCAGATGCCCAGAGCCGCATTTTTTGCTGTCATTATTCTCTTATTTATAGAGACAGAGGAAAATTTTCAGTGATAGTAAGTATCAGTGTTTCTGATGTGCTTGTTTACTTGTTGTTCAATCAGTCCACCACTTTGGTCCAGAACGCAACATCTCCATCTATCCGATAGATTGCCAAGAAATTTGGTACCGACGTGACACAGACAGGGTCTCAAAGGAATGAATCTTTATTGATGGACGACTTTACCTCCGGAGTCTGACATTTTCGGAATGAATTGCTGTGAAATTTACTGCAGACACTGCTCCCTGAAGGACTAATTCTGCTAACTTCAGTGGCCGTTTTTATCTACTGCCAGTATCAGGTAAATTCTCCGGCCTAATTTACCATATTGCTCCGTCACTACTCCTCTGACAACTCTCCATGAGGTTTCCTGAACAGCAGTTTCAAAGCTCAGAGTGGTGATCGTCACCATCTTGGCAGCATCTGACTCCAAATAACTCCTGGCTGATCCCAAAATAAACAAACAGTTGGAGCGTGACGGAAGCTGATGTGGGTTATGGACTGTCCTATTATAGTACACATATCTCACTGAAGGCTGCCACACTAAATTGCGCTTAACTTCAAATCTCAATGTAATTTAAATGGATGAGTTACTTAAAAGTTCACCCCCTTGTCGAGTTGCCATGAAAAGTCAAATTAGCTACAGAGACCAAAGCTGGTTTTGTAACAGGCTGTAAATATGTTTATTTATGCTGTAAAGTTGGGCATTTTAATATGGAGGTCTATGGGGATTGTCCTGCTTTTGCTGTCACCCTCAAGTAGCCTTTTTAGGAACATTCACATCCCATAAAGTCCAAATTTCTTACGTCCACCCACTGTGCTCGACAGACCTCAGAAATAAAGACATCAACATGGTGCTACAACCCAACCTGTACTCTTCTATCCTGTAAAAAAATGCAAAGTTACAGCCAGGATTTCAGAAACATCAATGGGAGGACTGTGTTTGTTGTGTTTGATACTAGAAATAATGTCACTGTCCGTGACCTATGGACAGTGACCTATGAAAAGATAATGTGTCTCCTGTCAACCTACAAAGTCTGCATCACTCATGTAAACCATGAACTGGCCCTAAGTGTTACAAAAGCAACATATAGGAGAGTTTCCAATCTGGAAGAGTGATCAAAGTTTGCAGGTTGGAGGAGTGATGGGACATCAGTCACAGGATTATCACCCAGGAGGCTGGGATGGTTTACATTTACACTCTATAAAGTAACTTGATTAATGCCCATAACTGATTTAGATGAACCTTGTAAATTGCAAACAGTATTTTGATCCGTTAGACTGACATAATAATGTTGATTGTTTTATTAGATTACATTATATGCAACTTAAATACAAATTTGTAGATTTAAAACTAAATTCAAGTCGAGGCAACTTAATCCGCCCACTATCTATATCATAGAAGGGGTACAGAGTAATATACTGTTACTCTGTAACTCAAAAAGATTTAAGCAATCTGCCATTTTTTTCCTTGTTCTTGAACATTATATTTGGGGGAAATTTCAAACAACTTGTGGAGTTAAGTTTTGTTTTCACTCCCTCTTTAGTTTTGTTTTATTTGGGTTTATGGCACCACTTGGTTAGATTTCAGAAAAATCGTCATTTTGGTTAGAATGCAGCCTTTCAAAATGTCAACCACATGTTACAAAGATCCACCTTCTACGTCAGCAGGGTGACGAGTCCCACCCTACACGGGAACTTCAAAAAGTTCTCTGTCTTACCCAGAAACAAGGGGCGTAACTCCCATTTTGGGGCAAAACTGTAAACTATAAAGTCTCATATCAGTGTCCACAAAAACTCAAATGTTTAAAGGAATCAAAGAAAAACCAGAAGAGAAAAAAGCATTGGATAGATAGATAGATAGATAGATAGATAGATAGATAGATAGATAGATAGATAGATAGATAGAGACGATGATTGACAGTGACACTATTTGACTCGTATGTGAGAAAGTGATAATTAAAACATCTTTACACCCTGAAGCTACTATAAACTGCAGTAAGTGTGATCACATTAGTCAGATGTTGTTGACACTTAGATTAAAATGAATCTCTTATTAATTTACAACTTCAATCATCTCCTCTGTGGCTTCTTCTTGGCCTCATCACCGACTGTCTTAGACTTTCTCTACGATGGTTTAACTTAGAGCAGAATATGCAGACAAACAAACTGTTGTCTTGAGGGTGTTTGAATTGTGAAAAGATTAAAAAAAGATAAATAAACAGCTTGACAGATGAGCAGCAGGTCGCGAATGACAGGAACAACATCTTCATTTGATATTCAGCTCGATATTTGTCAGCATTCTGCTGTTTGCTTTAATTTTTAATGACTTCATTCTCTCTCTGCTCTTTTTAATGGCACTGAGCTCTGCAGATGTGATGGAGAGTACCAACAATGGGAATGTTTTCCTGCTAAATCTACTAGATTTGTCTCACAAAGTGCAGGCAGAGTTACTGCAGTGTATGCAAGATGATTTCCAGCCTGATGGAGGACAGGAAAGAGGGCCGAGGCTGATGAGAAAGTAATGATTCATTTGCTATTTCCCAGGACACCTGCAAGGAACAGCCTGTGATGCACACAAACACAAATAAGAAGACACGCACACAATGTGATACACAGATTACACATTTTCTAGGGAAACGGCAATCTCACTGCAGACACACATGCATTACACTTGTTGCTAAGGGGGTGAGCTGGTTTGTTGCAGATCCTGATTAGCCGACCAAGCACTTGTGTGTGTTTTCTTTTCCCCTCGTCTCACTGTAATCAGCACCAAGCTAGTCCCAGGTGGTTGTGCGTCAGTAAAACTGAGATCGAGGCTCCTTTATTTTCGACGTTTCACCGTCTTGCATCACTGATAGACAGCTGATGACTGACAACCCTGGCAGATCTGCAGAGCGCTGCTGAAACTCTTATCTACATGTAGAGCCTGTTTGATCTTTTTCTTTGTCAAAGGCTTCGTCTCTTTCAAACACACAGTCAACATGGTTCCCGTCTTTGTTCTATGAGTGATCTTAGTGTCTAAAGAGCAGACACGATCCAGATTGAAGCATCTGTGTGTGAAATATGTTGAAACATTTGACCAGAGGCAGAGCGACTGAGCATACTGGACAGGTTTCTTTATTGAAGCTGTGGTTCAAGATAAAGATCAGGTCAGTTTTTTTCAGTGTTGCAGTGCCCTCTGCTGAGCGATATTTGAAAACACAAAAATAGAAGCGGGAGTGGTTTTTTCCACATTATTTTCAGCTGTTTTATCTGTAGCTGTTTAGTGTTAGAGTTTACTCAGAACACATTTACTGGAAGCACAGTTTGTTATATTTGATATAATTTTTGATATTTTATGCCTTCAATATGTTAATTTCATGTGTTTCTGTACTTTTCCTTTATTTCATTATCATCAATTAAATAGTTCCATTATTTCATCTTTATGTTAGACTTTTTTTTACCAACATTTGTTGCTGTTCAATTTATTCTGCAGACACACTGAGTTAATTCTACTCACTCTTAATATATAAGTATTTAAAAATGCCTTTTCCCTCTCAAAATGATGCGTTCTGATAATAAAAAAAATCTATTATTATTATATAGAACACCTATAATTAACCATTAATAAAATAATTTGTTGAAATGAGTGAGTTTGCTGGTATAGAAGATTTAAAAATTGAAACAAAATCATAAAAATACATCAGTTTATTGAAAAATACTTCAAAAGTTTCCTCAATTAATATTCGTGATTACATTCAGGAAAAAACAGAAAATTTTACCCAAAAGAATACACCATTTTTGGCCTAAATAATTTACATTTATTTCTGTATCATCCATTCTCTATACACCGCTTTATCCTCACTGGGGTTGCACAGGGGGTGGGGTGGGGGTTTGGGGGTGGGGGGGGGTGGGGCAGGGTGCTGGAGTCTATCCCAGCTGACTCGGGCGAAGGCAGGGGACACCCTGGACAGGTCACCAGTCTGTCACAGGGCTACATATACAGACACACAATCACACTCACATTCACACCTACGGGCAATTTAGAGTAACCAATTAACCTCAGCATGTTTTTGGACTGTGGGAGGAAGCCGGAGCACCTGGAGAAAACCCACACATGCACAGGGAGAACATGCAAACTCCATGCAGAAAGATCCTGTCTAAACGTCCATAAAACATAAGGGATATCAAAATATAAAACTTAGCTTTGTACAGTTGCGAGATAGCATAAATGAATCGTTAGATGTGATATACATATATAAATGTGCGTTCTATTTAAACATATAGCTGCAGCTAAAGGTCACTGTCCAGCCAGCTTCCTCTCTGTCTGGGTAAGAACCTCATGTTGAGGTGTTCGGCCTCCTGCTGATGCTCCACCGGCTGCTGTGAGAGGTTGTTGGTCTGTTGGAGGCAGTCCAGGGTCAGACCTTTATGGGGGCAGACAGAGTACTGGGAGAGCAGCGGCACCAGGATGGATTTCATCATCACCATGGCGATGTGTTTGCCAACGCAGGCGCGAGGGCCTGAACCGAATGGCTGGAAGTAACGGCGAGGAGCCTGAAGGAGGAAACACAGCAGAGACCGAGCATTATTGCTATCATCCGGCATATTTACGTCTATTGCTGTCTAAACAGATGTTCATTAAAGAATTAAATCAATTTATCAAATATAAGTGACTTTCTATTCTACTTTTGAGTGTTGCAGGTGGAATTAAGCAAAAGAAAACAACCCTCCCCCCTCACCACTCACATTCTTTTCAAAGTTTTCCAGACTAAACTCGTTGGCTTTGAGGAAGAACTCTGTCCGGTGCATGTGGCCGGTGTTCAGGATGATGTTGGTGCCCTTTGGTACCCTGTAGCCATCTATGACGTCATCAGAAAGGGCTCGACGCATGGTGAAGTCCACCACTGGGTGGAAGCGCAAGGACTCGTTGATGAAGGTCTCCAGGACCTGCAGCTTCTGGAGGTCACCTTTCTGCAGCGGCCTTTCACCTTCAGAAAGAACACAGCGTTCAGTCCAAACAGCGGGTCGCCAGTTTGTCATTTTGAACTGCATGCATCACATCTGAAGCTGTTAATGACTGCATGCAAAGCCGAGTATCAGTCTTCATTCCTGCAGCTTCTTACCTACAACAGTGTCTATCTCCTTCAGCAGCTGCAGCTCCACATCTGGATTCTGTTTGAGCAGCAGCAGCATGAAGAAGAGGCTGATGGACAAAGTGTCTGGTGCTGCGATCACCATCTCCAGAACACACTGAGTCACGTCCTCAGCAGAAAGCTCGCCGTGGTCCTGAAAACACACACAAATGTGAATTAGATGTCCAGCCTTAGATTCATTCTAACACAAAGGTTCAAGGATGTGTTAAAAAGAACAAAAAGAGACATGTTTATCTTAAAAATGCTACTCTTATACTAACTAACTTGTGCAAATATGAGCTCTGCCGTGAAGTTGATGTTGTCCAGTTTATCTGCCTGCTCCATGTCACACCTCTTCTGCTCCACAAGGCTTTCTATGGCATCTTGTAGCTCCTGGCTGTGAGATAATAGATACAAAACATTTGGTTATGAAAAAAAAATGCATGAAGAAGCATGATGTGAATGATAAATGAACAGAGTGACTCACGCTGCTGCCTTGTGCCTCTGGTGGATCCAGCCCAACTTGAAGTAGATGTCAGGTTTGATCAGCACCGTCTGCCACGTGTCGAAATACTTCTGGATCTTCAGCAGCAGCTCTTTCTCTGGACACAGAAAAATGCACTCAGCAGTCGGATAAATTCACCGTATCTGGATTCATACGGTGTGTTTAATGCAGGGGTGTCAAACTTAGTTCAAGAGCTACATTCAGCCCAATTTCATCTCCAGTGGTCCGAACCAGTCAAATCAAAGCATAATAACCTATAAATAACCACAGCTCCATATTTTTCCTTTGTTTTAGTGCAAAAAAGTCAACAACAAAAAGAAATTCAGCAACATTCAGCCTCAGTTTATCATTTCCACATTACAACTTCCAGATCACAGAGTGTCTACAAAGGAACACAACATTTAGTCACAGCTATCTGGAACTAAACAACACAGTGTTTTACTTTATGATCAAAATGAAAAAGGTCAAACAAAAAAAAAAGACAAAAAAACAACAAAATATTACAAAAATGAGACACAAAACGGCAAAAGAAAGACACAAAATGACCAAAAAATGAGACAAACGAGATGAAGCAAAACAAAAAAGAGACAAAAAATTTGACAAAAAAGTTACAAAGCAACAAAAAATGAGACAAACCACAAAAACAAGATACAAAATGTCACAAAAAATAGACTAACACAACACAAAAACCACAAAACAACAAATAAAGCAAAACACAAAATGCCAGAAATAAGACATAAAACACAGACAAGACAAAAAGGAAACGACAAAAACAAGAAGCAAAATGACAAAAACGACAAAACCTGACAAAAAGACAAAAAACAACAAAAACAAGCCAAAATATATAGCCAAAATGACAAAAGAACAATGAACAATCTAGTATTTTTATGATCAAAACAACTTGTCAGGCTCCAGGAATTCTTTTATATTTGTAGTTTTTCCAAATTTACCACTGGCAGTTAATGTCTTCTCTGTAATTTTTACACTTTCAGGGCCGGATTGGACCCTCTGGAGGGTCAGAGGGTCGCATGTTTGACACTCCTGGTTTCATGCATCCTTTCAGACTTCATCCATCCTCATTTACAGCATGATTAATATTTCTGCGTGCCTATTTACCGTCGACAGGGACGTCCAGGAAGAGTCTGTTGGAGATGTCGACCACGGTGCAGCGCAGCAAACTGAGAACATCCACGTTACTCAGGCTGTCCAGGGCGTCCAGGTGAGTCTGTGTGGACGAGACACAAACCTCCACCGTCTGCTGCAGGTTGGGACCTGTCAGGGCTGAAACAGAAGGATTTCTCTGATTTATTGCAGCTCCACCAGTCGGCTCTCACTGCGTCTGATTAAAGCTGAATGTTACCTTTGGTGAAATAGGTGCGGATCTTCTTCCACAGAGCCACGTTGTTGTTAAATATGATGCCCCTCTCGTTCATGCCGATGCAGCTGAGTCCCTGTTTGCTCCCAAAACGTGAAGCGTAATGTCCATTCTTTAGCACATGATGCACAGCTGATGCCCTTATTGTAAAAATAAATGCCACAGGGGATTATTATTTTGCAAACCGACTGTTTGGTGACTTCAGCATTAACTGAAGGTGGAACCAACCTGCTGAGTATTAGTGTCTCCTCCCCATTGATCCAAACTCTAACAATGTCTCCATACTTCTTGTTGTAGTAGTTGCTGGCTGTGCCTATTCCGGTCCAGATGAACCTTATGTAGGACAGAAGTGGCCCCAAACCCAGGCAGAAAGAAGGACCTGTTGTGGGAAATGACAACAGATATGAACAGATTTCAGCTTCAGTGTCAAATCTAACACGAGATCGCTGAACTGAACTGACCTGGTGCAGTTTTCTTGTCGGTGTGACTCCACGCAGCCAGCAGCACACACACAAGCAGGATTAGGATGCTGGTTGCTGTAGAGATGCCCGGTGATCTCACGGCAGTTGCGTTCGGGGACATAGAGACCAGGTCGGCCATGACGGCGTCCAAACCAACAGGAGTCATCGCCCGTTCACAGCTGGAGATCAGATCCATAAGAGGGAAGATTTCAAAGCACCTGCACACAACTGGGGTCCAAATGATGACGGCTGCCTCGGCTTCGTCTTTATAGGCGGACCGAGCTGGTGGTGAGCCAGGTCAGGGTAATACAAAAGCCACAACAGAGAGAGGAAAATGGTAAACAATACACTTGTGGCCTTGAGGGGTTGGATTTGCGCCTGTGCCCTTGGGAGTACAGGACTGAGATGGTGAGAGCTGGTGTTTGGCATTTTGGTGATGAGAAAGAGGCTGCAGCGCTTTCTTTAAACATCAAAAGAATTAGGGTTACAAATGCAGCACAAGAACAGCTGGGGTTGTGAGAACGTCTGTGTTATTATTGTCAACATCACAGCTTTATCTGCTTCCAAAGATTTAATCAGGTTTGCATTCATGCTTGAGTTTTCTTTCATTTTTTTCAAAGAAAACAAAGGAAAGCTGGGAGTAAATGGTACGTGTTCACAGTTTTCTTTTACATTGGGCCTCTATACTGCATGTCTGATGACAGTTTCTTCACATCTTTCCTTTGCTTTTAGATAATATAACTTAAAGGGATCATTTAGAGCTTGCAGTATTTGTGATTTCACCCAAATTCGTCCATCACACCACCAGTAGATGGAGAAGCAGAGCTGTGAGGCAATAAACCAGATCATAATTCACTGAAACATTCACATATAAAGTTATAAAGAGAGAATAATATACATATGCGGTGTATTTTGTGACTCTAACATTAGAAAATAAGACACAGATTTTGCTACCTTTGATATTCTGTCATTTAAAGCTAAGGATACGAAGGGTTTTAAAGGCAGTTCTCATATTTGTTTCCCAAAATGTAGACATTTCTGAGTCAACAAAAAAAAAAGAAAGAAGAATAAATACGCAAATTAATATATGTAGTAATGTATGAGCCCTATGACTCACTGGTGTCCTGCTAATCTGCATTTTTTTGCAGCTCTTTAAGGAATAACGGAGTGCAGCTGATGGAGGGACTAATGTAACAATTTTCCTTATCAGAAAGGAAAGTGGAGTAAAGTGGAGAACTGCTTTCAGACTATCATGTAGGAAGGCTGTTTTATGAATAAAATAACTCACTAGAACAGGAGTGTCAAACTCATTTTAGTTCAGGGGCCACATTCAGCCCAATTCAATCTGAAGTGGGGCGAACCAGTAAAATCAGAGCATAATAAGCTAGAAATAACTCCAGTTTCTTCCTTTGTTTTAGTGCAAAAAAGTGCATTCTGATAATGTTAACATTTAAGGAATTATCTTTTTACAAAACATTATGAATAACTTTCAATTTCTCAAGAAACATAAATTCAGTTTCAACAACATTATGTCTGAGTTTATCATTTACACGTGAAAACTTCCAGATCACAGAGTGTCTACAAAGACACGAAGTATTTAGTCACAGGTATCTGGAACTGAATGATACAGGACTTCACTTTATAATCACAACAACGAAAGTCAGACAAAAAAGACAACAAACAAGACAGAATAATACAAAATGAGACACAAAACAACGAAAATGAGACACAAAACGACAAAAATGAGACACAAAAACAAAGAAAACATGAGACAAATGACAAAAGTCTGACAATAAAAGACAAAAAACAAGATAAACAAGACAAAATATTACAAAAATGAGACACAAAATGACAAAAATGAGACACAAAACAACGAAAACGTGAGACAAATAATAAAAATCTGACAATAAAAGACAAAAAACAAGATAAGCAAGACAAAATATTATAAAAATGAGACACAAAACGACAAAAATGAGACACAAAACAACGAAAACGTGAGACAAATAATAAAAATCTGACAATAAAAGACAAAAAACAAGATAAGCAAGACAAAATATTACAAAAATGAGTCACAAAATGACAAAAATGAGACACAAAACAAAAATGAGACACAAACGACAAAAATGAGACACAAAACAACGAAAACGTGAGACAAATGATAAAAATCTGACAATAAAAGACAAAAAACAAGATAAACAAGACAAAATATTACAAAAATGAGACACAAAATGACAAAAATGAGACACAAAACAACAAAAATGAGACACAAACGACAAAAATGAGACACAAAACAACGAAAACGTGAGACAAATGATAAAAATCTGACAATAAAAGACAAAAAACAAGATAAACAAGAAAAATATTACAAAAATGAGACACAAATGACAAAAATGAGACACAAAACAACAAAAATGAGACACAAATGTCAAAAATGAGACACAAAACAATGAAAACATGAGACAAATGACAAAATCTGACAATAAAAGACAAAAAACAAGACAAAATATTACAAAAATGAGACACAAAACAACAAAAATGAGACACAAAACAAAGAAAACATGAGAGAAATGACAACAGTCTGACAATAAAAGACAAAAAACAAGATAAACAAGACAAAATATTACAAAAATGAGACGAAATGACAAAAGAACAATGAACAATCTAGTATTTTACTTTATAATCCAAACAACCTGTCATGGTGTAGAAATTATTTTAAATTCATAGTTTTAGTAATTTCCAATTTGCAGTTAATGTCTTCGCTGTAACTTTTCCACTTTGAGGGCTGGTTTTGGCCCGCATGTTTGACACCCCTGTACTAGAATAAGTGACTGAATTATTAAAGTGAACAGGAAATGTTGTATTTTAAAATGCTGGCATACACAGCTTTTCTATATTTTTACACTTTTCTGCAGTCTAGTACAAAATAAAGACATAAAAACAAGGAAATAGCATATATTTAACTATTTACTGAGGACAAAACTTAACAAATTGACTGTGTCCCTTCATCTACTTTTAAATCCTGGTTATTTTATTTCATTTCATTTTATTTCCCGATTTGTGACTCCATGCTGTCTCTGCCTTTGTTCTGTTGGCTCATTCTGCATAAAAGACTCTGTGAATTCACTCGCCGCCCACACTGGAGTCCAAGAATGTGAGCAGTTGAAATGGCCGACTGTGTGCCGAGGCCCTGCATCGACAGCGATGCCGTGCATGATGGCTCGCTCCTAGATTGTTCTGCATGATTAAGCGGCGAAAACCCCGCTGTTCCTCCCCAAAACAGAGGTTAATGTAACCTTGTCTCTGGGCTCTGTGTTGTGGTCAAGAGCATCTTTGTCTTCAGTCGCATGTGTGGGAAGAATTCCAAAGTGAGCAAACAAGACTTATAGACAGCAGCTAAATGTCAAAACATGTATGATGCCTGAACGACTTGGAGGGAATTTATCACAGAATTGAACTGTAAGGGGGGGCATTGCAGAGCTGGGAATGAGATTTGATAACAGCCAGAAGATGAACTCGCTGCCCTTTCAGCTTTCTCACAAAACACTGGGAGATACGTGTCTCAGAGAGTGGAGCTTTACAGTTTGTTCTCTACACTTATGTAAGAAACTGCACTTATATAGCATGTAATGCTTCACTTCAAAGCCTGAGACATCCTCAATAGTTTAACTGAAGTTCAAAAATTTTAATAAATGAATTTTTTTTTACTCAAATATTTGCAGTAAGTGTAAAAAAATACTTAAAGTACAATATCTCATTTATATGCTTTCGTTTTTACTGATTTAATGGAATTTCTTCTTCTTTTTATTCTTGATTTGCTGAAGTGTGACAGAAAATGTTAGACCTGTGAACAGGAATGAGTGAGTGGGAGGATAAAGTCTGTTGGAAGACACGTCTGATCGTCTGGCTGTCCTTGGTCTGGAGCAGCAACACCAACATGGAGCTCTCAGACCCTCTAAGAAAAGAGATAAGGCTGCGTTCCCAGCAGCTGTACCTCGGGAAGAAGGAAACACACCCAGAACAGGCCATCAGAAGACCACAGGTGGAGAGGATTGTGTTGGCAAGTCAACAAATAATAAATTAATCACTTTATCTGAGTTTATATTTCTGAAAAAATAGAAACACGGCATGTGAAGTGGTCTCGCTTTCTGACTCAGAGAAAAAAAAAGTTACAAATCTTATTTTGGTTGTTTTTGTTATAGAAGGATTTAACTTAGTCAACTGTGCACAAAACATTTTTTAAGCTGTTCAGCCGGTGGCAAATTGGTGACCATTGATTTAACTGACACTCTGGTCGGGTGTTAGCCTAGCCGCGCTAGACAACCCACAGCAACGAATTTAATTCTCTGCCAGGGTGGGTCTAGTTACCCTCCATAAGGCTCGAGGCTGGATTCTCCTAAAACTGGCCGGACCAATCACCATGAAGTGTAGAGTCAGAAGGCGGGCGTCACTAAGTGACGACAGAGGCGTGACGATTCTGACAGAAACAACCGGCGCACAATAAACAGTTATCTTTCGACTCGGCTTTGGCCACAGCCCTTAAAGATTTGAAGCTAAAATTGAACTTGAAAGATAAACAAAGGACAGCACTGAAGTGTTTCATTGAGAAGAAAGACGTATTTGGACTTATGCCGACGGGATATGGCAAATCCTTAATATACCAGTTGGCTCCGCTGGTTGGGAAGCTAATGGGACTTAGCCACAATCCGCCAGCGCTCTACGAACTACATCAGCCTATTCGTTGCGCTGATTGGTTGTATACCTACCCAATTGCTGCAGAGTGGTTTGAAAGACAACCTTTTAGCCCGCCTCCCTCCCTGTCGAGCGGCCCTAGACCCTTGTGCCTTCAGAAACATGGGTCTAGCGCGGCTAGGCTAGTCGGGTGTGGCTTTAAAGGGCAATAATCAGACAATGTGATCAGGGCACTTCATTCACCTGTGACTATAAAAGACCAACTTAAAATGCAACTTCATCCAAATGACTCCATGCCACAAATGACAGGTGAAACACAAAAACTGAGTGCTGGTATGTTGGATGCTGGCTAGGACAGCTAGAGTGGTGAAACTTCACCGTTTTTTGTCCAAGAAATCAGAGGATTTCTGCTAAAATGATGAGGAATCGCTTGAAGGAAGCTGGTTTGCCACTCCGAAGCCTTCATCCAACAACAAAAAGCATCATAATCAGCATGTCTGTTGGACAAAAGCAAGCCACTTCTTTTTAGCTACACCAAATGTAGAGTAATGTGTGCAAAGATATAATTATGGCAAATGCTATTAGGCTGAAGACCAGAGATATAAAATGTGTATAAAGTATATAATGATGACTATTCTAGTAATGACTGATGTTTTCATGGTATGGTGCTTTTTAGAAAACTGTATATGGAGTATTAGATGCATAATGGTGTAAACTTAAAGCAATATAACTTTTAAAAGAAGTGTATCAGAAACATAACAATACATAAAGTATAATATGCATGTACTGTCTCAAACTAATAGGGCAAAATCTGAACATGTCTGGGCATGCTCTCTGTAAAACATGACCTAATGATAATCTAGTGATCCATGAGTGAAACATGATAACCTGATGTCATGATTGGACCAATAAATTTAGAAAAGTATAACTTTGTCTAAACTGTCCCTCCTATCATACGTCCTATAGGCTTGGAAAAATGACCACCTCTCACAGTATAAAAGACGACACACAGCTCAGAATCTCTGGTTTTTCCGTTCATCACTGCTAAGAACTACTCCTGGATTTTTGTCGTCAATAAATCCTTCTGCCTCTGAATGCTGACTTCCACCGGTGATTTTTTTTGTTGAAGATCCTTAACGTTTGAACACGGTGAAGTCTTAGACCCATGATTTGTGACTTAATCTCCACGTCATCACGAGCAGATAGCAAACGTCCCATTTTCACATTGAAAGTCTATGGAGATGTCAGCGTTGTACATGATGATGTAATAATGATAAATGAAGGGACATGCCATGGACGAGAAACACATCTGCATTTCATTTCTTGAAGTCTCTGAGGCTAATGAAGCCAATGAAATCCTCAAACCCATGGCTACTCGGTTAATTCGCTGCCATCACCGGACATTTCAACAAGACAGCACGTGTCCTCTTGGAGCCACAGAATGTTATCGTTCTATAGCAGCAGCTGAAAATGTTGGACTTCATATACATATAACAAATACATTAATAATCCAACGTCTGCTCTGAATGGACATGTCTCACAACGTGATTCTGTCTCCTAAAATGTTCGTCAACTTCCCCCAACCCTTCAGGAAGACTGGGATAAGGTTCCAGAAGCAGCATCAAAAACGGACAAATCCTTCCTCCCCTCTGTTAAAAAGAAAGGCTGAAATTTACTAAAATATTACACGCTGCATTATATGTTTGTCCAGTAAATCACATCAAGCTTCATTGTTCAGCTATAAATTTATCTCTAACATTGTACGCTTTCCCCTCCTTGAGTATTTTGACTTCGTTTAACAAATGGCCGCCTTTCTCTGCTTCTTGTTCTCAGTCTCAGCTGACTGCGCTCTGAGGACAGCGAATGAGATACAACAAAGGGACGGCCTCTGCGTTCTAAAGACTGCACGTGCACACATCTGTGCACGTAGCGATTCAAGCTGTCCAACAACTGGCCATCAGTGACCTACATCCTGAAGCAGGAGCCCTCAATCTGCAGACAGGAACTCAGTCTGGTAACGTTGCATGCCTGCTTCCTCTATCTACCTCATAAGAGCCTGCTGTGACTGTAAGAGCATGTAGGTCAGCTGCATCAGTCCAGACCTGCTCCATATCACCAGACTAACCAGGTAACTGACTTCTTAAAGCACAATATTGTTGTTATTCAAGTTTTTAAACCATCCCATCAGTAAAAAAAAAAGGGCAGTCCCAGCCACCCTTTACAGTGAAGGAACCTTTTAATGCCTGGAGCTGCTGCTTCTTCTGGTGAACTGTCATTTTTCTAGTGAAATGTCACGTTTCTGGCCCAAATCAAAGCAATGGAAATGGGTCATCGGTGCCGCCAGTGAATGGGGGCTGTGAGAATGTGACAAGGACGAGAGCCGAGGGGAGAAAATTCAGGGACGATGCAGGAGTCAGGAAAGACGGAGAGACGAAGCAACTCAGCGGAATTATATTGACGTTGATGTGGTTTGATGTTGTGGATTTTCTTTTGATTCCAGATTGATTCAGCTGTTAGAATAATAATAATTCAAATAAAGACGTGAACAGCTATTTAATAAATAGCTGACCACTCCCTTTGTTTATAGCAAAATATGTTTTCATGTGCTATGTTTGTGAGTTCTTTTGTGGGTACATCATTCATACGTGCGTGTGTGTGTGCGTGTGTGTGTGTGTGTGTGTGTGTGTGTGTGTGTGTGTGTGTGTGTGTGTGTGATGTCAGTCTGCCCACGGCGGTGCAGTAGAATGGGTTGTGATGAATATAAATCAGGTGACTGAACAGGCGGGGGTTTCTTCCCAGACAAGCCCAGAAGATTGTGTAATGCCCACTCCTACATTACTGGTTTGCATGTGCACACACACACACACACGCACACACACAACCCCTTCTCCACTTGGCGACCAACACAACAACCACTGTCTTTACCAGTCAGCCTTCAGATAGACCACCCGAGTGGAGCACGGACACTGAAGCTCACTGGACTCTAAACTTTTCAAATATTCTGGACAGGACCTTGAATTTCAGCTTCCTTCTTGCTGGATTAGTTTGATTTTGCTTTTTGTTGTTGTTGTTGTTGGCAGCATCTGGGACTTTAGGGTGATAAAACCTCCTCCATCCTGTTTGTGGAACTGCCCTGCCCTGTGAATGCTGAGGCTGGCAGACGACCCTCACAAGAGAGGAGGTGAAGTGGTCACCATGTGGATCCCGACGCCCAGCATGACCCTCACCCAGCGCTTGGTGCTGTACGGGACGTGTGCCGTGGCGCTGATGAACTCAGTGGGCCTCCTGGTGCTCCTGGTCCAGCAGAATCAGCAGCAGGGCCGGCTGGAGCGGACAGAGGCGAGGCTGACGGAAGTGGAGCAGAGCTCGGTGGTGGAGTTCATCCAGGAGGTGCCCAGAGGAGCGGCCGGGTTGAGGGCGAGCGCCGGGGGGGAGCAGCCACAATACCAGTACCAATACTCCAGGAACAAGAGGAGTGAAGAGATGGAGAAGGAGCTGAAGCAGGAGATGCAGGAGATCCACCTGGAGGAGGGGAAGGAGTTCAGCGAGCAGGAGGTCAGCCAGGAGGTCGGAGAGGAAACGGAGAAGAAGATGAAGCACAAACACCGACACAGCCAGCGTTACCACAAGACACAAGTGCAGGACGACATGATGATGATGATGACTTACTCCATGGTGCCGGTGAGAGAAAGAAAGCAGCACTGCAGCCAGTCACACGTAGAGACTCTCTACACAGTCTGTTGTTGTATGATGAATTATTTTATCAGCATCTGGTTGAAATGTGCATCAGTCCTGTGGCCTGTGATCATCAGAGGACATGAAGGTTCCAGGTCCAGTTTGTTACCTCTGAAACAAACAGACTGAAGATTAAGACATTAAGGTGCCACATAAATCAGATTCTTTGCGTTGTCGATGGCTTCAAGTTACTGTAAGATCTAATTTTGCTGCATATTCTAAAATAATTCATCTGATTTTCACAGACTGTTTAGTAATTACAAACTATTTTAAACACAATGCACAGAAGAAGAAATTTATTTAGGAAAAGTACACTTAGTCCAGTAAATTTTTGAATTAGTGCACTTATATATCCACTTTGTGCTATTTTATACTCCTATTCCTATTCTAGAGGAACATTTTATTTATACCTATACATGCTTATTTTAAAATGTAATTCTTGTTATAAAATATGATGCACTGTTACACATGAAGCTTCCTAACTGCATTTAAAGTAGGTATAATGACATGAAAAGCTGCAACAATACTTCAGTTTATTTCATATTTAGCATGAGCGATAATAATAATCCCACATAATATATATATTAAGCACAAATTACATTTACTTTTGATGCAGTTTGCTTATAGTACACTCACCTAATTTGCTTATATTCAGTGAAGTAACATTTTAAAAGCAAATTTAAAAGCAGGTTTTACTTATATTAGAGTTTTCTTACTATTCAAGTGAAGGATTTTGCTAGAATTTCATGCATCGCCACGTTTAAATCATATTCTGAGATTGTTTCTTTCTCTTCAGATCAAATTGTTGATCGACATTTGCAACAGCACCAAGGGCGTCTGCATAGCCGGTATGTTTCACTCACAAAATCTGACTAATCATGTCCAAAATGTCACTTTTTTGCCACAAAATATCACTTTCCCCCCTTCTAACATCCTTTAAATTTTCTTTCGTAGGACCTCCAGGACCGCCGGGTAAGTGAACCCTGAATCAAAATTTAAAATCAAGCCATACTGTACGTCTCCTTTGTTGCTTAGTGACCCATACCATCGTTGGATGGTGTTTCCATTCAGCTCTTGGTGAACATTTTTTTGTGTTGCTGTAGGTTTGCCGGGTGCAGACGGCATGCCTGGTCAGAATGGGACTGATGGCATCCCAGGAGTGAATGGAACGCCCGGGGCTGATGGGAAAAGAGGAAAAAGAGGTAAGAAAGGAGCGTGGATCTGTTCTGTTTTTTCTCAAACATCCATTTCTATTACAGCCCGCGGCAACGTTGGCCATTTTAGTGCAGAACTACTGGTACAATGCAACAATCAGAAGGGTTGAGTATAACCTGGAGGTGAAAACACCAAAATACCAAGAAGCACAGTCACTTAGAATCACGCACACACACTCACACACATTCCCTGTCCAGGGATCACAATGACATCAGATTTTATTCATACAGCTTTCTAATTCATGAAGTAGCTCTAAACAGCTGCCTTTCTTTCACATTCTCAGCTAATATTATTCATCCTTGTGGTTTTGGCCTTGGGTTGAATGAACTGGAAACTCCTAATATTCTCCCACTTCAGTCTGTTCTCCTCCACAGTGGAGGACATGATTCACACCAGCAGGTCAATGGATAATTCATGCTTTAACAATGGGGCGGAGTGTATTGAGGTTATGAATGCAGTCCTTTAGCCACTTTGCTGGACGATGTCCTCCACAGGGCCGCCAGGTGAGAAAGGAGAACCGGGGGAGAAAGGGGCGCGAGGAGAGCCCGGTCCGCCTGGAGAGACAAGTCAGCCATCCAATGACGTCATTATCGAGGGCAAGTTGCTCACTAGAACCATTTTGCAACCAAAATAAACTGATATAAGAATGAAATGTTGCTCTTAAAATGTCCAGACTTGCAAAATCCAAGGTTGTCCACCATCCAATGTGCATGTTTCTTCTTTGGACAGGTCCTCCTGGTCCACCAGGACCTCCTGGACCTATCGGCCCTCCGGGACCTCCTGGACCTCAGGGACCCCCCAGAACAAGGCACCACAGAGCCCACCTTCAAGCTCCTCATACTTTGGGTGAGAGGTCACATATATTTTGCAGTTTTTGACCTTGGGAACAGCAGCTGATGAAACAATCTTCCCAAAATTGCAAACATTCAAGTTTTCATTTTCCTAAGCACTTCATAGACTCAGATTAGATTTGGGGAAGACTGTGATGTGATTGGAACCCAACAAAAATATACCTACTGCACAGACATTGTGGTGACTTTGTTTTGTGTGTTTTCTGTGAATAAAGCAAGATTAAATTCTCTCTAACAGGGCTTTCGCACGCAATTCCAAATGATGAAACTTCATCCGTAAAGGAGGCCGTGAAACGTCACGAGAATCCTGCTAAGAAGAACGGTGGGTTTTCAGATAAGTGTCTACTTGTTGTGTGTGGAAGAAAACATCTAGGCTCACTGTTCTTTTGTATTCCCTCAGAGTGCCTGATTAAGTCTCTGATCAACCCCAGGAACGTGACAAAGATGGAGAGCACATTTGGCACGTGGATGAAAGACACGGCTCAGCTGAACGATGAGAGAATCTGGGTGGCAGAGCACTTTTCTGGTAGGTTGTTGGTAAAGGAAACTACCCTGTAAGCTTTCCAATGCGTTATTTCATAGCAGTGAGCATTTTGTTTTCCATCTTCCTCAGGCCGTGTGGTGAAAGAGTATCAGAGCATTGCCTCCTTTCAGAGCAACACCAGCGATGTTGTGGATGTTAGAAAGTTCTACCAAGGCTGCGGCCACACCGTCCACAACGGTTCCCTCTACTATCACATTGCCGGTACTTCCAGCATCGCCAGGTGAGCTGATGAGCAGTGTGATGAAATCCTGTTGTTGTGGTTTGTTCCATTTCCTCCAATCTACAACTTGCTGTTTGTTTGTTCACAGATTTCACTTCCACACCAAGAGCCTCCGCACTCTCAGCATAGACCACGCTCTGCACCACAACCTCGCCTACTTGCTCCACAACTCCAAGACCTACTTTAAGCTGGCGGCGGACGAGAACGGCCTGTGGCTGATCTTTGCATCCAGCATGGACGAGAGCATCATGGTGGCCCAGCTGGACCAGAAGACCTTCTCCGTCACCTCCTACATCAACACCACCTATCCCCGCACCAAAGCCGGCAACGCCTTCATCGCCTGCGGAGTCCTGTACGTTACCGACACCAAGGACAGCAGAGTCACCTTCGCTTTCGACCTGCTGAAGGGGAAGCCTGTGAATATGACCTTCGACCTGAGGTCTCCTGGTGGAGTCCTGGCGATGCTCTCCTACAGCCCCAAGGACAGACACCTGTATGTGTGGGACCAGGGCTACGTCAGGCTCTATGTGGTGCACTTCATCTCTGACGAGTGACGATCATGCTGTCTGAACAGGCGACAAAACATGACTGTTACTACAGTTGCATGCAAAACTATTCAACCTCCATGGTATAATGAGTACTGTAGACCTAAGAACTTTGCTGAGCTGGAGAACATTGCCCACGAGGAATGGGCTAAAATTCCCAAGGAGCGCTGCCAGAAGCTTGTTGGAGATGATACCTCCTGTCTACAGCAGGTCATTGTAGCAAAAGGGTGCTGAAGATGCAGCCTCTTAGGGGGTGGAATCATTTTGCAACCTGCTTTTTGCAAAAAAGTTGAAATTCTGGACAGATTACGAATAAATCTTGATTTGTACTTTGGTATCGTATCTCAATTAACTAAGTGTTCACCTCTTACATGATTTAGCAATCGCCTGTACAGGGTGACCCAAAAGTTTGGAAACAAAGTTTAACTGCAGTGTCTATTTCAGTTGGGGGTGCATGATTTCACTCTTATTTTACCCATTTTTGTTATAGAATAATAAAATAACTTAAAAGCATAGTATTTGCAGAGTGCAATAACTCGGAAGAAAATGAATAGAACCATAAGGTCCAGGTATGCTGGAGCATGACTTCAAAATGCAGGCCATCAGTGTCAGATTTCAAAACTCTTGATGGTAAAGTATCTGACAGTTTAAATTTTTTTAAAACATCCAAAAGTACTATGAGGCAACATTTACTGGCCAGTTTGAGGAACCTTCATAAGCATGAATGAAGATACATTCCAGAAGATACAAATGTAACCAGGTGGTGGAAACGTTCACAACTTTGTATAAGAAACAAACATGAACATGTTGAAATATGTTTGTTTTACACTAATCTGTTACTCTTCTGAATACATCTGTGGTACTGATTTATTGAAATAACATTATATTATTTGGATTATAGACGTTTCATTCGTTTCCAAAGTTTTGGGTCACCCTGTAGTTGTAATATTGCTCATTTTGCCACAACATCAAAAACGTAAAAGGGGTTGAATAATTTTGCATGCAACTGTATACATACTGAGAGTAGAATGACTACTGACTTGGAGATTACTCCTATTAAGGTTTTCAGGAGAGGCATACATGCTAGTTTTTATTTCTGTCAATATAAAAGTTTGTGTTTGATTATAAAATGCCAGAAAAAAAATACACTGCTGTATTTACATCCAGTTTGCAATGGAGATTTTAGAGTGACTAACAGTGTGAAAACCATTCCAGTTTACAGTAACTGAATCTAAACTAAGCTGTTGTGTTTAAGTTGTTGCTCTATTCCTTATATTTGCATGAGTCACCTTTAATGTATTTTTTTACAGATGTAAATGTCCCCCTCTTCATTTTTTCTGTACATATAAACACTCTACCCGTGTTTGTAACAAAGCAGCATGCCTCCTTCATTTTCTTATTCCTCATGACAGAAAATAGCAATTAAAAAAAGCCAACAAACCAGCGCCAAATCATCCTGATGAAATAAAAAGAATTTATTCACTTTACAAAGGTAAAACTGACCATGACCTGTTCTCTCACACACCTTCAGGCTCAAGTGCCCTTGTAAGCGTCTACCCATGATATTGGCTTCTTTTGCATTATTACATGCACACGCACATACACACCAGACACCAGTAGGACCATTGGTAAAACACTTAAGATACATACAGTACACATAGTGGGCAGAAAGAGGGAGAGAAACACAAATTTCTTTAATAAATACCATACATACACTTAACCAAAGTTACAACTAATCCAACTGGTATGATACAAACCAAAAAATAAAGAAATGCTTTCATGTTTGTACAAGCTGTTGTGGTAGTTCATATCTATATATATATATTTATATATATATATATTTATATATATTTATATAATTTATATATTAAAACTATTTCAAACGTTTTACTACTAGGCCAAATAAAGCCAGACATTCATTTGTAAATAACAGTTTCTTCTTCGATAACCTATTTATTCGAAATAAACTTTTAGTGTCTCCAGAATTTGAGTGCAAATATCTATTCCTTATAGATGAAACAGTAAAAACAACTAGCGAGGTAACACACACTTACGTACAGTAGACCGTGTTGCACATCTCCCAGTCAGATACAGTAAAACCCCTTACATTCCTAAAATAAAAGGCAATAAGTTAAATAGTTTTACAAAGGAATGGTCAACCAAACAAACACATAAATAATTTAAATAATAAAATCAAGTCGATTTAAAAAAAAAAAAAGACTAATTCAAGATTCTCTTGTGCAAAAACCAGAAGTGAACCTTTGTGTTTCTGCTCTGGGTGGGTGGATGGGTGTTTAGCGTTTTGGACCAGACAGATGGAAACATTGAAATCACAGTCACAGGAGTAAAACACGTCATCGTCCAAACAGGAATGTTCTAGCGGTGAGTCTGCCGCACAAACAGGCATTTGAGGGCAGGCGTACGGATGGCGGACACAGCAGAGCGAACACGCACTCCAGGGCCAAACTGGGTCGAGCCGAACCCAAACCCGGAGAGGCCGGAGTGAGTGATGGGCAGCCAGTGAAGTAGAGGGTTTAGGGGGGTGTCACTATTAAGAGCAATGCACCATCAACTCTTCCATAAGGGCTAAGAAAAGCCGGGCAAAAAGGCAGGAGGAGGGTAAAACCATTGAAACAAAATGCAGATTCCAACAACTCGATTCACACTGGAAACCACTGACTTAAGAACAAACCACAGTGCTGGTTACAGTAGATGCTAAGAGATTTCAGCAGTGGGCACAAAATGACGACAGTTACACACTTTTAAAATTTTTGCTTGAGCACTTTTACAGAGCACTATCAATAGACCTGTGATTGCACCGCGTAACGAGAACAGGACATGCATAGCTTCCCTATGGACACACTCTAAGAGTAGAGATTCTTCAATAAAATTACAATAAATCTAGCTTTAAAATCAAGTATGATACCTTTTGCTTGTAACTTTGTTTTCAGCCTTTGGGAAAAAAACGTTTGCAGCTGTTTGTCATTCTGGACATGATTTACATCAGCGGTAAACCCATGAACGCGCCACACTCTGAAAGACGCCACAAGCACGGCGACCTTTTCACCAATTCTTTCCCCATCCTTTATGCTATTAATGCCTAGAGAGTGTTAGATAAGCTTTTGTGTTGTTTTCTTTCCTCTTTGGACCCTCGCTAGTGGAAGTAGGCATTACAGGATGTCGACCAAGCTGCTGGGGATGTTGTAGCGGTCGGGCAGGACCCTCATCTTTAGGGTGCCGTCTGCTCCGCAGGTGAAGATTCGGTTTCCGGGTCGCGTCTCCACCTGCATCACACCGGCGCCGATGTTGCGGAAGATGGACTGCTTGGCATGCTCAGTGCTAAAAGAGTGCATGAGCCCGTGGCCAGCTAACTTCCAGACCTGGAGAGAGAAGAAGAGTGAGAGAAAACAGACAAGTTTCCTTTTCCATCTACTTCACATGGAGCCAGACATTAAGCAGAGTTTGAGTGGCGTGATGCTTTCTGAAAGTGGCGTAAAAAAACTTCGTAGTAAATAAGTCTTCTTCTGTTTTTTGTTTTCCAGCATCCAATAATGAGTGTGCCACCACAAACAACGTACTAGGAGCAGTCCGGGTTACAGAGGTAATAAAACGAATAAAAATCCTGCATTTATTCACTGAGGGAACAAATTCTGCTGTGCATTGTTTTATGAATTAAAAACCACAAACGAGGCATGAAAATGACAAGTTGTGCTTTTTAAACTGGACTGTTTCTTTGCCAGGACAGTCATTATCCAAATAATTTTCGAGCAAAAATGAGAAACATTTTCTCACTCCAGTTTCTGTGATTTTAGAGGATTGTGATCATTTTATCAACCAATCAGCTGTCTAAGGATGTGACCTACAGATTTATCAGAGAAATAAATTATTACTTGCAGAAATGTTACTAGAATGGATTCCACATTGGCAAGTCAAGTCATGCTAAAGATTAAACACAGTTACATTAACACATTCACATTGGCACATTCGACATTTATATTCACCAAACTGTTCAAAAGCTATAGTTTTTAAAGTCAGAGTTATGAAGAATCATCTTCAGAGACAAGAACAACCTGCAATAGAGGTGTGGAGCCCACAGAACAATGACATTAAAGGGAGTTTGGGATTACATGAAGAGACAAAGAGTCAAATTCTCCCAGATGCTTGGAAAAATCAACCTGTCAAGTATCTTAAAAACTGTTTGTTTCCTGAACTCCATATGAATATAAATCCATATAAACTATTTTTTTAAATGGTTGCATTATTGTTTTTAAAGAATCTCACTCTATTTTTAGTGCTGAAACATTTGCACAGTCTTCAAGTTTCATAACACACTGTGACCGTCCTGCATGAGGCCACACTCCAAAGAAACTGTACGGCTAGACGCTACAACATGCGTGTGAGGAGGATGGATTTCTGCATACGTAGAATAAGCCATAAATCTTCAGCACACAATCAAAGAATGACGGCAGAAGTGAATGCGTTTTGGCACGGCAGTGAGTGAGTGATGGAGCGTGCGTCACCTTCATGTTGCCCTCTGCTGAGCCGGTGACGAAGAAGTCCTCGAAGGCATCCAGTGCGAGGGCTTTGATGGCTGAGTCATGGGCCTGGAAAGTGTGGAGCAGCTGCCTCTGGCGGATGTCGAACACACACACAAAGCCCTTTCTGCCTCCAGTGATCAGCAGCTGCTGTTTAGGAGCATACTGAAGCACAGTGGCCCCGTTCTCGTGGCAGGGGAACGCTGCCGGAGTGGGTGGCAAGAAATGTGAGATATGATCATGAAGCAACTTGAAATTAGGAAGAATTTATTGACATTGGCTTGTTTGGATATTTGGGAGTTCTTACCGTGGACCATGGTATTGCTCGGTGAAATCAGAGTATCCCACAGGCAGACATTTCTACGGATAGAAGAAGTAAAAACGACATTAGGCAGCTAATAAAAACAGAAAAAGAGCAGTGTTTGCGTTAAAGTCATGCAGATGTTGACCTGTTGTCATTGGACTGTCCAGCTGTGGCGATGAGGCTGGAGGACGTGATGAAGGCAAAGTCGCCGCAGGTCTTAGTGTGGCACTGCCAACTCTAGCAGCAAGAACAAGACAAAAAACAGCACATATTCACTTCAAATGTTCAGATTTCATGTTGTATTTTTTGGGATGGTAAATAAGGAGGCGACCTCACCAGGTAGGGTTTGGGGTTGGAGGACGTCTGGTTGACTTGCCAGAGACTGAGGAAACCCTCTCCATCAGCGACTCCACACTGCAAGACGTTTCCAAAGCAATGAAGACAATCGCACAAAATAGACAAAACACAGCTGATACTCTGTGTGTGTGTGTGTGTACCTTATTGCCCTGGGAGTTGAAATAGAGCCGGGTGACTCTAGCGTTGCCTGCCTGTCTGAAGCAAATGAGCTGCTGAGGTCTGTTCCACTCAAACATTCTCACACTGCCGTCCTGAGCGCCCGTCATGTCTGATGCACATCCGAGCAAACAGAAACAAGCCGAAGGCAGATGAGCAACAGAAACAAAACAGTGAGAAAAGAAGAAATTCACTGAAAGGTGCTGGTATTTCAAATGTGCTGTAGACCGGTGATAGGCCTCTATGTGACACTTACAATACTGATAAATGGGATGGGATGTCATTCTCTTCACGTTGTTTAGATTCCTCTTCATAATCTGAAAAACATCAATAATAGCATACATTTATCTCATAACACCTGAGGTCCAGAATGCAGTTAGTTTTCTGGCTAAGCCCTCATTCTCTCCTGCTCTCTCAGCACATCATCCCTCTTCACTGGACTGTGATCATTTCTACATTCATGCTGAATTACACTTTAACACACGAAATGCTCCATCTGTTAAACTTGACCTGATTTAATCTGCGTTCAGAGATTTCACCTTGACTCAATCTTATGCCTATTTTTTGTGTTTTCAGAAGCTCTTTAATGTCAGCTATGTCTCAACTGAATTTCAGATGCATTTGAAACACTGCTGTGTTTTCCGCCTGCATATTTATGTGTGAGTAGAACTTAATTTTATCCATTATAACCCTTTATGTCTTACTATGGTCGTACTTTAGGTCTGAAGAGCACACTGCTGTAAATTCAAACACTCGTCTTCAAGCTCTGAGTAGACAGCACATTACAGAAAAACTGCATGAAGTACGAACATGTTAAACCACTAAACAGCAAATAGTAAGTTCTCTGCTTTGACTTAGAATTCATTGACACAGAATAAAACATGAAAGAGAAATAGGAGGTGTATTTCACACGTGTCATGACAGGCTGCACATCAGGAGATGAGGATCCACTGACTGTTAAATCAGGTGTAAAATAACTGGAAACTAACAGCACACTGAAAGGAGCTCCTTCAGGAACCCTCTGAACCTGTACGACTCCCTCTGTCCCGTCTCCTCAGTGTATCTACGCATTTATCAACATGGCTGGGACATGGAGAACCCTGGCTGCGTGTCGGTCTGACGCAAATCTGTACCTTGGGTAGCCGACTGTGTATCAGCATCTACAGACTCAGCAGGCCAGCTGTTTAGTCGGCGTGGCTCTGTTTCGCTTGACATTGATAAGAAATAAAAACACAAAGTTTGCCTGAAAATGTGCACGGACGACAAAATGCTTAATAAAAACGTGACCGCAAATTAAATTTTCAATTCTGAATCTTTAGCTTCTCTCAAGTTTACATTTGCTGGTAATAAAAGAACTGCAGAGTCATACCACTGCTCCCATGCCATTTACGGGCTTTAAAACAGAACTTGGTTGCCCCCTGCTGGCCTGCACTGAGAACCGCATGCTCGTTACTACCTGGTTTTGCTGTGTTTGTGTGACTGTGAGCGTTTCTAAGTGAATGAGCTCGTACCACACTGGCTCCCATGCTGGTCTGACCACTACCGAGCCAAGGCATGGATGCAGAGACCGGCATCTGTGGCGGTGCAAAGGGGACAGAGCTCGCCTGGGCGATGTTGGTGTGAGAAGAACGATGGTCGATGTCATCAGAGCTGTAAAACAAGACATAACGCATCAATTAGGGGTGATCTCAAAGCTAAGTAAAAGGTTGGGGAGGTTTGCAAGGATAAAATGCCCTAATCCGTTTGAATCTGACCTGCGGGACTCCTTATCAAAGTCATCCCCTATCCAGGTGTAGGGCTGAACAGCCACAAGAGTAGACACGTCCACCTCCTGGACGTCATGAGTGGAAGCCAGCACTATCTCATTGGAGTTAGCCTGGGAGAGGAAGGAAGCAGGGAGGAGAAGGACAAGGTGAGACAAGGTGAAGGGTGTGCTTAGCAACAGGCTCCTCTAATTTCCTACAAAGAAACTGATATGTATGAGTTCATTCAGGAGGAGGTTCCTGAAAGCTGTTATGTAATTTAATACTGTCTCACAGTGTTATCGCTATTTACCCTTTAGTCAGCAACAAAACACATGGTTATTTCCAGGAAATTATGAACCATAAAGTGTTTTCCAGTGATTGTATTATAATCACACACACACACGTTTGTACTTCTATCTTAGTGAGGACATCCATAAGCGTAATGCATTTCCTAGAGCCTTACCCTAACCTTAACCATCACAACTGATTGCCTAAACTTAATCCTTACCCTAACCCTAACCAAACCTCAATTCATATCTGTTCTCTAAAAACTAGTCATCACCCTCAAACATGGCTGTTTCAAAGTGAGGACTGGCCAAAATGTCCTCACTTTGTAAAAATGTCCTCACTTGGATAGTTAAATGCAGAAAATGGTACTCACCATGTAGCAAGTACAAGAACACACACACACACTCCCATGTCATAACTTGTGGGGACTTACCATTGACTCTCATTCATATCTAACCCCTAACCCTTACCCTAACCCTAACCTTAACCAAACCCTAACAAACCCAAAACAATGTCTAACCCTAAAGAAACGTTTTTGCACTTTTACTTTTTTCAGTAACAACAACATGGCCAAGAAAACACTGTTTAAACTTGTGGGGACCGAAATGAGGTCCCCACGAGTGACATAGTTTTCGGTTTTCCTGCAGTTGTGGGGACATTTGGTCCCCACAATGTAGCAAAAACATGGGCACACGCGGGCGCACACACACACAACTGACCTTATTGATGGCAAATGCCATGATGATGTCAGACTCTTTGTGAATGATCTTAGCTTTTCCTCCTGGATAGCCCAGATCTGCCTCCACCTGAAAAAGCCAAGAAAACCAACACATCATAGCTGAAGGGACACTGGTGCTACAGTAAAGGGCTCCAGGACCACCGAGTGGAAATTTGTAAGATTAACACTTAGAAGCCTATTTTCCTTCTATGAGAACGTACTTTCCAAACACTTGATTTGAGGTATTTAGCTGCTCCCAAGTGATTCCCACTTCAGTTAAAGATAGTGTAATGTGCAGCTACATTCAAGAGAGTAATCATAGGGGAATGCCACATGTAGACGTACACAGTTTGATGTTTACAATTTCAACTGTTGATTTGGGTTTCCGAGGTGACAACACCCGCACAATTAGCAAGCCTCCAAGCCCTGACAGTGAGCATGCAAGTTAGTAGGTCTACTGTGTGTGCCAACTCTCTTAAACTCTTGCTTTTGGCTCCAGCAGAATCAGTCCAGCTAGAGAGGAGAAAGGAGTGAGAAACACGGGGAGACGTGTTACTGATAAGGGATCGGATGTGAGGTTATGTGAGTGGATGTCAAAAGTGTTCCGGTGAGTGGAAAAGATCAGACGGCAGATCTAAGCCTTGGAGCTTTAAGTAGATTTTATGCCAGAAAAATTGCCAGAGCAGTCGCTATGAGGCCAAGCTGGAGAGGAAACGTCCAGCGCTACACCCAGTTTGGTGCTCCCTCTAATATGCAAACCAAAACCATGTGCAAGTGCCACACTTTTATTTTTTTTAATGTTTAATGCACTTGCTCCTTCCAGCTTGACTTTACAGCGACTCTCCCAGACAGACAGAAGAACAGACAGAGCCAGGGCCTGGGCTGGTACAGTAAATGATACTACCTTATAGGGACTGCTAGCTCCTGCTATGCAGTGTGGGCTTATACGGTCCATATGGTTCTCTACAGACTACACAACACACACAGAGGCAATATAGACACAGAACACACCAACACGGCACGACACAAAACACATGCACAAACACAGAAAAATAAAACATGGGATGAAAAGAAATGAGGAAGGCTGACAGGATCTTGATGCATACTTGGTGACAAAATGTAAATAACTGCAAACTCAAACCACCTCTTCAGCATGGAGCAGGATGAATGGAGATATGAACAGTGGATCTGACTGTCACAGCTGGTTTTTAAGTAATCTGATTACTCCCGATAGCAAAGACTGCTGCAACAATTAGAAACTATGCACATTGGGACAATAATCTCTGGATGTTTTTCGAATTTTGGACTGGCATAAAAACGACAATAACGAGTAGTTCCAGACATCACAGAAGGCAGTGAACTGGTCTGTACTTGATTACAGAAGTCCAGGGAGTCAAAGCAAAGATAATGAAAAAACATCATCAAAAGATAAATGCTCACTGACCACTTCTCTGTCTGTTAGTATGAACTAATAGAGTCAGAAGATTTGGGTTACACAGCCACTTATTGAGGCAACTTATTAGTTTAATATTTATTACCAATTTATATTTATTCCAAGCACAAGACACTGGAAGTGCAGCAGAGTGCAGATTCTTTTCATTCTTATCGAGAACATGGTACAGACATGTTGTACGCTAAGAACATGAATTAAAATTAAACTTCATACTGAATTAGTTTAAACATATAATGTGTGACTAAAAATAGCTTTGTTCAATAGACAAATGGCATTACATTATTGCTTTTTTATTTGAAAAATAACACTTTCTATCCTCTGAATCTCATAACACACCAGTGGGTGTTAAAGTCATGTTAGTTTTTACAGAAAATTAAAAAAGACACCAATTATAATAGTCAGAAACAATGAAGACAATGCTATTCTAGCCAAATTAGTTTATTCAACCTTATAACAATAATAATAATAATAATATGTTCAATTTATATAGCTACTTTCACAAACCCTGTCAAGTAATTTGGCAAACAATTATTTGCAGTAAGACATTTGTAAAAAAACAAAAAAAAAAAAAAGATTTTTTGGCTGAACTGCAGGCTGTGCTTACTCAGAGCAGATACAAAACATTTATAGAAACATATCAAAAGTCTAAGTAGCAAAATATCTGTAATATGTAGAGCAATCTTTTTTTCCTCATTGTGGCCACTTACAAAAATGTTGCACATGTCGATTCCATTATTTTTTTATTTTTAGAAAATCAATAATGAAAGAAACAACTATTGTTTTTGCTTTTTAATTATTTCTTTCATGATAATTTTGGTATACGGCGTAAAATACATGTTTCATTCCTCTCTCCCTCCAGCCAGCGCTGTGCCGTTTTTATAGAGATGTAGGACTTCATACTACAGTGCAAAATGAACCCACAAACAGGAGCAAAAAAACCCAAAAACTACTGGGGATCAGAGGTTTATAATAATACAGTTAAGTGCATTCTATAAGTCACATCCCTGTATGCTATTCTTCAAGGCTTCTGAAGCCATATTCTAACTCGTCAGGGTTGTTTGAAGGTGACACACGTCATAATTTGTCATGAATATGGCTGTTTTGTGGTTGTGAGTGATTACTTTGGTCTATTTTAAGCTACTTTTTTCCAGTGCAGTCACTACGATAAAAACAGTGAGTTGAAAACTTTGAAAACTTTAATAGGTGAATTTGAGACAGATCCACTTCAAAAATGGAATTTCCAAGACAATACTGTCTTATATAACTAGAACAATTTAGAAAAGGGAAATGAAAAACAAACCAAAAAAACCCAAACACAAACATCTGGCTTAAATATGAACTAGCGGAGCTATTAAATAAAACAATGTCAGGTTTATTAATCATGAAAACTGACTAGGGGAAGAAGTAAGCAACATTTTATTGAAGAATTTTTCCCCACTAACCTCGCTCTGCTTCCTTTTCTTAGTAAAGATGTAGCGGATCAAAGTCTCCTGAAGGATTTCTTGTTTCACCAGGAAATGCCAAAGACGTCGGGCTGGAAAGGACTGGTGGTTCTTTGTCCTAAAGAAAAAACAAACAAAAACAAGTTAGACAAAAGTGAGCAACCCAATTAGATCATTATGAATATTCAATAACATCAATTACAATATGATCCGATCAAGGGCGTCAGTTTGTTTTTAAAAGTGGGGGGATGGAGACCACAGCACTTTGAGAAAATGTCGAAGAACGGCGGCAAAATGCCACAAGCTGGACTCGAACTCACAACCACTGCACCAAAGGCGGAGGCTCAACCTGTTGAGCTATCGGTACATGCGAGTAGACAGGTCTGTGGGCCGCTATAGTACTAATTCTCCCGGGCCGAAATTTTGCCCCTGCACGCCTCTGGTCGGAGCTTCCACTTGGCACGGGCGCAAATTTAGCATCTGCACGTTTTTTTTTTGTTTGTTTTTTTAACCTCACAAAGGTGTGTTGCGTGTCTGTGCAACTCTCTGCCGAGTGCGGATGGTGCGTTCAGGAGCGTCAGAATTTTCTATACTACTGAAAATAACTGGGTTTACAACGGCTTACATGTGAAGAATTTGAATGTGTTGGAGACAAAATGACCCCTGACAAAAAGTGGGGGGGACACGTGCCCACCGTCCCCCCTAAACTGACGCCTATGGATCCGATACTTAATGCATGATTGAAATTTGTATTTGCTACGTGCTGTGCAAAATGGTTAAATCATCTTACTATAGTACTTTCCCTTCCTCTGTATTATCTACTTAAAACATTTTGACCCCTATGTGTGACAAAGGGTATATGAATTCATTGTGTAGCTGAAGTATTTTAGAAAGCTGTGTTTAATTGCAAAAATAAACTTAACTTTAGAGCATTATAGACAATATGTCATTAATTTAGCACTGATATTGTTGTATTTTTTAATTCAAATGTATGATTTCCACAAAGCTCTGACCTGCGGACATACAATCAAAGGTAGCGCTAGCCACAATGCGCTAACACAAAGGATTTTCTTATCGTTGTGGTGACAATGTCTAACCAACAGCAGAGTATTTGATGGGCTTTGCTTGTGGTTGAAACATTTGTGAGTTAGCAGAAGATGCTCTAGAAAGCTGTGGACCTGTGAGGCGACTGCACATTACAAATGGATCACCTGGTAAACACCGAGGGGGCAGGATTACCCAAAGTTTGAGTCTGGTGGAAGTTTACACCTGCGTCAAATTCTTACTCGCTTGTGGAAACTGTGAGTCTATCTAGTTGTGGGAGGACTTGAGGAAAGCAGAAGTAAATGTCTTCATATCCTAACAGCTTTCCATTTACACCTTCAAGTTTGTAACAACACAACAAAACAAAATTATCTTCACCATATGGGACCTCAAAAAGAAAAACAAAACACAGATGTCGCAGCATAAATGCTTTTCTCGCCCAGCCATAACGCGCCAAAGTGTGTCTATATTTTTGTAAGCTGTATATGAGTTATTACTCACTTGAAGGGTGTGTTATCTGGCTCCAGCATGGCCTTGTGTCGCAGTATGGCAGGGCCACCTCCAGCACTGAGGTCAGTAGGGTAAGTGTTGATGTAGTTGGGAGGTGGGCCGTCAAACTTGTTCATTCGCTCCAGCAGAAGCTGTTCCCAATTCTCTAATGTCTTCAGCACAGCGTTGCAAAGAGGGGAAGTGACTGGCAGGTCTGTGACACAAACACATGTACACACAGATGAATGGGATACAGGCAGCAGAAACAGGTTTTACTTACACACGTGGACAAAATTGTTGGTACCCCTCAGTTAAAGAAGGAAAAACCCACAATTCTCACTGAAATCACTTGAAACTCACAAAAGTAACAATAAATAAAAATTTATTGAAAATTAAATAATCAAAAACAGCCATTACTTTTGAATTGTTGATTAACATAATTATTTAAAAAAACAAACTAATGAAACAGGCCTGGACAAAAATGATGGTACCTCTATAAAAGATTGAAAACTATTTGACCAGAGTGACATGATTAACTCAGGTGTGTCATTTAATTGACATCACAGGTGTTTCCAAACTCATAATCAGTCAGTCTGCCTATTTAAAGGGAGACAAGTAGTCACCCTGCTGTTTGGTGAAAAGGTGTGTACCACACTGAACATGGACAACAGAAAGCGAAGGAGAGAATTGTCCCAGGACATCCGAAAAAAAAATTATAGACAAACATCTTAAAGGTAAAGGCTATAAGACCATCTCTAAACAGCTTGAAGTTCCTGTGACAACAGTGGCTCATATTATTCAGAAGTTCAAGACCCACGGGACAGTAGCCAACCTCCCTGGACGTGGCCGCAAGAGGAAAATTGATGACAAATTGAAGAGACGGATCGTTGGAATTGTATCCAAAGAGCCCAGAGCAACCTCCAAAGAAATTAAAGGTGAACTCCAAGGCCAAGGTACATCAGTGTCAGATCGCACCATTCGTCGTTGTTTGAGCCAAAGTGGACTTCATGGGAGACGACCAAGGAGGACACCACTGCTGAAAAAAACTCATAAAAAAGCCAGACTGGAATTTGCAAAAATGCATGTTGACAAGCCACAAAGCTTCTGGGAGAATGTCCTTTGGACAGATGAGACCAAACTGGAGCTTTTTGGTAAGGCACATCAACTCTATGTTCATAGACTCAAAAACCAAGCATACGAAGAAAAGAACACTGTCCCTACGGTGAAACATGGAGGAGGCTCAGTAATGTTTTGGGGCTGCTTTGCTGCATCTGGCACAGGGTGTCTTGAAAGTGTGCAAGGTACGATGAAATCTGAAGACTATCAAGGCATTCTGGAGAGAAATGTGCTGCCTAGTGTCAGAAAGCTTGGTCTCAGTCGCAGGTCATGGGTCTTCCAACAGGACAACGATCCAAAACACACAGCCAAAAACACCCAAGAATGGCTGAGAGAAAAGCGTTGGACTATTCTAAAGTGGCCTTCTATGAGCCCAGATCTGAATCCCATTGAACATATGTGGAAGGAGCTGAAACATGCCATTTGGAGAAGACACCCATCAAACCTGAGACAACTGGAGCTGTTTGCTCATGAGGAGTGGGCCAAAATACCTGTTGACAGCTGCAGAACGCTCATTGACAAATACAGAAATCGTTTAATTGCAGTGATTGCCTCAAAAGGTTGCGCAACAAAATATTAAGTTATGGGTACCATCATTTTTGTCCAGCCCTATTTCATTAGTTTGTTTTTTTAAATAATTATGTTAATCAACAATTCAAAAGTGATGGCTGATTTTGATTATTTAATTTTCAATCAATTTTTATTTATTGTTACTTTTGTGAGTTTCAAGTGATTTCAGTGAGAATTGTGGGTTTTTCCTTCTTTAACTGAGGGGTACCAACAATTTTGTCCACGTGTGTATATCAGTCGATTCCGTAATTCATAGAAATCGTTCTAAAAAAAAATTTGAAATGTAAAGTGTATCCTCATGAAGAATAAATCTTGCTGAAGATTATATTCTGAGTGTGTACCTGTGAAGTCAAGGCCAGTGAGAGGGATGAAGTTCTTGACGTTGTGATGAGCCAGTTTCACCATGACCAGGCGGATCAGAGCCCAGCTACGTACCAGACGGACAGGATTAGAACACAATCTGAAGCACAGGGTCCCAAACTGCATGTCATAAAAGCAGGAGAAGCTGGGCCCTACCTGTAGGAGTTGGGGTCAGAGTGCTCGGTTATCTGAGTGTCAGAAAGGAAGGCGTCATCGTCATCTTCATCATCCTCAGCGCCGCTTTCGTCTGAGTCACACAGAGCATTGCTGTCTGACAGCGGCAGGAAGGGCTGAGAGGGAGGAAATAATGATGGGAGAGAAAGGAAAGCAGATGAAAAAGGGCAGACAGAGGCAGACAGATTGAGGAGCAACTTTTTAATAACCTGAAGACTGTGAATCATAGATTCCATGATTGAATTCATTCAGTGCCTTACTTTAGCCACAAAGTAGTCCCACATGCTCAGCTCTGGGGGGATGAATTTCTCCCTGTAGGCCGGTCTCTCTGTGGGCACGGGAGGCGGGGTGGCCGGCGTCTCCTTCACAGGGCGTCCAGGAACCAACATCCTCATGTTGAATCTGCGTCGGTATCGGTCCACATCCTCTGCTGGCTGCTGAGGAGGAGCCACTACCGGGGAGGAGAGGAACAAAGAGACGGTATCTTTAAAACACAGCGAACCCCGATGGGCTAAATAGCGGGGGACTGCAGTGTGCTGTGGTTTTGTTCAAGCAGTTTTTGACTCATTTAAAATCCAAAAGAAGCACAGAAAATAGATCAGAAGGAAAGAAACTGCATCCACGCCCATTCCGAGCATAAAATACTCCACATCAGAGACAGAGCTCCATTGTAAACTGCTAAAAATGTAGTTTCTGTCTGTGTATAAAACAGCTCTACGGCTTTGAGTCATTACACACAAATGAGAATTGACACACTGGGAAAAAGGGAGATACAAACACAAACACTTTAGGATGGAGCCACAGGGCAAGACACACAAGGTTGGGCACAAACCTGCACCATTATCCTGGGTGACAATCTCTGACATTGCACCAGACAAAACAAGACAAGACGCAAACCAGAGTAGACAGTGCAGTTAGACACACAGACACCACACAGTCCGTTACATAACTGAATCTGGAAATGTTTGACGTAGCGCGTGGCAACAAAATACACACAGAAAACACATCAAACAAAAATATGGCAAATTTGTTGAGCAGTCATGTGCTAAGCATGTTCGTGTATCCGCAGCACTTGAGGGAGGAAAGCGTGATGAGATTGGCAGCTGGAACAGGTTGTGGGTGTTAATGAGTGTTAATTAGAACATGAGAGGGAGGCATCCATGTGGAACATTTCTGGATAGCTGTGTGTTTGTGACCATGCAAGTTTGCAGTGGCCCTCTAAAGGGCAGAGTTTTAACAAGTGATTACTATCAACAGGCTGGCATTTAAGATCGCCTCTCTTCTGAAAGAGCTCCTCAAAAGGCTCTTAGCCTCACTGAGAGTTGCCTCAAACTCTACAGAGATATGGAGTCTAAATGCCAGCCACTATCTTCCTCCCTCACAAATAAACTGTGAGCTCAGAATGCTCCGGCCAAATGAATATGGATTAACAGCGTCAGGTTCAGTCAATAGACTGAGACATTGAAGCTACTCAAAACATCGCTTAACTAACCCCAAGCAGTGTCTGAGCATTTTTACTCCTGTCACAGTTTTACTCACTGTGGGCACATTTTTCACCGTCACAGTGAGTCCTGCACCTCTACGGAAACAGCACGACCATGTCTAGCAATAGAGTAGGCTTGGGCGGTATTACGGTAATACCGTATACCACCGGTGTTTAAAAATAGCAGCGGTATCAGTTCCAATACCGTCATGAAAAAAATGCAATGGTCTGTGGCTCCGTTATGAGACAGGGAGAGAGAGCAGCGTGTGTGTGTGTGAGAGAGAGAGAGGGGGAGAGCGAGATGTCCGAGCGACCCTGAATGCAGCGCGAGGCGGAAGACGACAGTCGGTTCGGAGAGGAAGAGAGAAGAGGTGTGTAGCTGCTGGGTTAGAAAACTGTATGGTTCAGCCGCTGTTAATTTACAATAAAGGCTGCAGTATTCTTCAGTAAGGCCGGGCTCCTGTGTCTTTGCCTTCTACGACTGCTGAGGAAGTGAAGGGCGTTAACCCCGAAGTAACAGTAACTTCGGCCCTGGAGAACTGTCCTCCCCTGGGTTTTCTGACCACGGCCAGGAAAGGTTAACATAAGGATTAAATATTAAATAAAAGTCATTTAATGCCTAAAATTGGTTCTATGTCCAGTAGCACTTATGTGTGGTTGAATTTTCAGTTTTACTTAAACAGTTATGTTTTAGCCTACTTTTGGAGACTTTCCATAAAGTTTATGAACGTGGCATCGTCACGTGACAGCGTGGAGGAGAGAGAGAGGGGAAGATGGCAGATCCCGCATGGAGTGACTCGGTGTCAAAAAAGAACACAACTTCTGCAGTTTGGGAGTATTTCGGGTTCCAGGCAAACGAGAAAGGAGAGCCGGTAAATACTGATGAAGCAATTTGTAAATTCTGCAATCAAAAGATGACGGCGAGAGATGGAAACACCTCTAACCTCAGGACGCATCTCCGAATCAACCACCCACTCACTGCTGCCAGTATTCAATTTCCGAACGTGAAAGCACAAGCCAGTAACAGTAATAGTCACGGTAATACGGTATATCCCGGTAAAATGTGAAGGAAGTTTGACGGTATCAAAATTTGGATACCGCCCAAGCCTACAATAGAGACAACTCAACAATGTGTTTTGTGCTGTATGACAAAGTTAGCATGACCACTGCTGTTACCAACACTGAACAATGGTGTCTATACTATAGCTATTGTACTACTACTTTATTACTTGAATTTTATTTTGTCCTCATACTTGTCTCCTTTCTGCTCCATGTAAACATAGTCTGCAGTTGAAGCCAGTGTAGCTGAAAAATCTCTGAATTTTAAGTCAGATTACTGTTGGTCGCATTAAGTCACAAATGGCTTCACATGTTTATTTCTAGATTGTTTTTTACAGAATCTGGTTTTTGTAAATTGCTTATTTTTTGACAAATTCTTAAATGAAACGTAGGATGAAATGCCTTTAAGGAAATATCACAAGTGTAAGATCAGATTTGGTTATTTTTCCCAACACAACTGAAATCACACATGATGAGTTTAAGAATGGTTGGAAAGGTGAAAATCCAGCAACTCTATCCGTTTTTACAGTTCCTGGCAATAATAAATGGTGAAATTTTGATGAGTTTTAAACAGAATACGCTTTTCGAACACACTGGCGGAGTTTTGGGGTCAGAGGGTTAATTTCTACAGATCTAAAAACCATTTGTAGGCAAACAGGAGAATCACGTCACACAGGAGCTAGGATCAGTCTATATGTACTAATGAAATCTACTACAACCTGCTGATATACACTAACAAAAATACAAAGATGGGTGTTTACAGCTCTACAGGAGTATTTCACTGGTCTTAAACCTCTCAAAGTGTACCTGGTTTAGCCTCGGATTCAGATTTAGTCTGAGAGGGCTGCTCAGCCTCGGCCTCTGAAGCCTCCTTGCTAGGCCCAGCTGTTGCTTCGGTGACATAACAAGACGAGCACAGAGGATGTTACAACACGTACATGCAATGCAGTTCAAACACACACACGCTCACACAAACACACACAGCTGACGGCTTATCGTAACACTGAACAGAAAGTATTATGTCTTCATGGCACTAGTGGGCTTTGTTGTTTTGTAATGGGCATTCAGTAGTAGCTGCACGAGAGGGGGGGGGGGTAAGTCAAGCATCTGCATCAATGCAAACCTGTACGATTACCATGCACTGCAATCCTGCAAACCAGCACTGCAATCCACCAGCCCAGTTACTCACAGCTGGCCTTAGTTGCAGGTGCCACAGTGCCCAACCCCTCTCCCCTTGAAACAGGAGGAGGGGGTCGTTTGGGGCGCTGGGGTTCAGTGGGGATGGGAGTGGGGTTTTGGGTGAGGTTGCTCTGCTCAGGTCTTCCTGTCTCTTGAGACTCCTCTGGCCTGGCTGCCTCAAAATCAGCTGGCACTGGGACACAGGGCAGAGGGCACACTCACACAAGACACGACACACCAGCAGCAGCATCTTAGGAGCATCAACAGGACAGGACTAGGTGAACTTATATGTAATTATACAGAGAGACCCAGAGGGAGGGATGCGCTGCCTTAAATGCATTAGATCAGAGACATTTCAGGATGTAAAAAGCCAACAGATGGGGGAGAAAAAGAGGAGTGGCATTAAAGAATAAAAGCCAATATCATAAAGGAGGACCATAAAGAAAAGGCTTAAGACAACATAAACATGATGGAAAAAAAGATATTAGTAATAAACTTCAAAATAATCATTTTACCTGGTGGCGCCTCGGGCCTCTTTGGCTTAATGATGACTTTGGCCCCTCCTCCAAAGACAGCGGCCCACATGCGGTTATTGAGCGGATGTGCTGCCAGGCGGAACAGTTCATTGCTGCTGTGAGTGCCCAGGCCGTGGATGAGCAGCGCAAGATAAACGGCCACAACCGCTTCGCACAGCAGCACGCTGAGCTTCGGCTGGTCCTCCTCCCTCGCAGACGTCAACAGAGAAATCAGGGACGACACACCTGCAGACAGGAGACGCGCATCCACACAGCATGGCATTTATGTGAGACATTAACCTGTAATTTTCAAAAATAACTTCCACAGTCAAACACAAACACCTCAACTGCACAATGAAGAACTCATTTCTGAAACATTTGCATGATGGTGTGATCCGTCTCCGTTTTTCCATTTCCTTCCCACAGGCCATGAAGCTCCTATTATAGAACACCATCTGCCTCTCTGCATAAACACAGCCTGCCTGCTCTGCTCTGCTCTGCTCGTTCTCTCCTGCTATTCATGTTCTCGCTCCATCATGTCTTTGATGCTCACACACATATGCCATGTTCCCGTCTTATGCTTCCTGTGAGGATTCTGGAATGCGATCTAACCTGACTTCAATCTCATTATAACTATGATTGAGAGCACGGCAGCAAAAACGTCAATGAAGAATCAATCCTAGCCACCAAAAAATGTTTAAAAATCTTTATTTTCTCCCTAAGTTTAGAATCTAAGTCAATCAAACCTATAAAATGCCAGTGGTTAGTAAAAGAGGAGACTTTGTTACCTGGCCACTGTGCAGGAGCAGAGTTGGGAGTGATATGTTCTTCGATGCTTTCTGTGCGGAGTCGCTTCCTCTCACTGAGTAACAGGCCCTGGTACACCATCCCTGTAAACTGGTTGGCCTCCGTTTGGCTGCTGCAAAGTCGAAACAAAATACGTGTTCAATCTTTTGCAAAATACTGTACACCCATTGCATTTCTTTCCTAAAGTAAACTTAGGAAGCATTTCATTCTGGATTAAGCTGAAGTCAAGCTAAGCATTAAAAGCAAACTTCCAAAACTGATTTCTGTGGTGTATTTTCAGAACGGCACAGTGAAACCAACACAGAAAAGATCTGGATGTTTAAAGAGATTTTTGCAGGGGCTGTTGCTGCAGAAACCTGTGGCACTGCAGAGAAGGTGAAGTTACCTGTAGCTGTGGCTGTCACACAGTGCTTGATAGACACAGGCAGACAGAGAAGCTGCTAGTGTGTGCAGAGAATTCACCTGAGGGTGAAAGACACATTTAATTATCCAACATCAAAATGAACGACCACATGACTGGGAGAAAGGCTGCAGCTTCTGTACTTAATATGTATTTAATTAGAGTGCTATTTGAGTTCTGACCCGATCCTCCAGGATTTCAGGATGCGGCGGTGCCTCCATGAACGTGATGGTGTGGAGGATGTCGTGAATGTGGTTGCTGAGGTGGAGAACAGGGTTGGCTATGACTGTCTTGGTGGGGGCAATGCAAGCTGAGAGCAGAGGCAGTGTAGTGGGCAGGGGCAGAGGAGATTGCAGCTGCTTCACTGTGGTCTCCTACAGAGTAAAACAGAGGGTGTAATTTTGCTGAAAATTATTCTGCGTTAATACACTTCAAATGCTCCCATTGTATGTGACTGAGTGTGTATGTGTACCTGCTGGCTCTCCTGCAGAAGGAACAGAAGCTCCATGCGAACAGAGGTAACTCCTCCTCCCTTCGCTCCATGAAGACTGCAGTAGGACAGGAACACCCTCAGCAGGGCCTGGTTCTTCCTAAGCCATGCCTTGCGCCTCTCAGAGTGCTGCTGCTTTGCCTGAAGGCGACGGCGCTCCATCTGGTGACGCTCGTAGGCTCCGGCCTCTGTACGCTCCAGTGCTTCATCGGATATGTCCACTGATCCTGTGCGGTCTCCCCAGCGCTCCACTTCTGAATCTTCCTCTTTCCCCTCAACCTTTGTGTTAACAGTAGTTACGGTGAATAAACACGGTGAACCAGGAAGAAAAACACCCTTTTGACGATGCCAAGACTACCAGAATTTTCATGACAGTGTACCTTGTAGTTGCAGATCTTATGCATGGCTGCTATCTCCTTCTCCAGCCAGTTGTAGAGCTGAAAGCGAAGCTTCCCTCCATCCACCTCAAAGCCTGTGGCCAGCGTACGCAGCTCTGTCATTAGGATCTTCAGACAGGCACGGAACTTCAGTTGCTCTGCTATCACATCCACCTCAGACTCACCCTGAAATATAGGAGAGCGAGTTACAGGAAAAAGCCAGCACTCTGCCGGCTCGTTGACCTTACAGAGGTATTACTTTGAAGTCCAGAATATTCGCAGCTGTGGTAATTCAAGTATGCAAATGGTCTTAGGCAAACCTGCTGCAGGATTCCAGATTTCATTTTTGGCTGATGACTTAAACTAAATATATCATATTTGTGTGTAACACAGTGGAGCTTTATTTCATTCAAGAACTTTGTACAAAACAACTCCCAAATACACTAGAGGCTCAAAGCTTCTGCATTAGTACAATTAAGGAATGAGGTCTAACGGTAAGCCAGAGCTCCTCCTGACTGAGTGTCATGCAAATTTTGTCTGATGTGATAAATCAAAACAAGCTTCATGTATGTGTGTAAAATTATGCTTAAGAAACAGAAGTCCCTAGGTAGACAATGATTGATCTTCACATTGCTGTTCAGTGAGGTTCTAGGTATGTTATTGCTACCTGTGAGTCCTCTCTTTGCAGTTTGGGGCCACCGTTCTCTGAAGCTGTGGTCTCAATCTCTGGTTTCTTCATGGTCAGACCATCATCATCCTCCTCATCTTCATCATTGTCCTTGTCATCTCCCCAGTCCAGCTTCAGTTCATCTTCCTCCACTTTGATCACAGGTTGGCTCCAGTCCAACCCACCGCTGGCATCATTTCCTCCCCAGGCAAGAGAAGGTGGTGCTGGGGAGCCCCAGTCCAATCCTCCCTGAGTGCCATTTTCCAAAGGTTGGTTTGCATTTAAGTTGGCCTTGGATGAAGCTTTGCTGAGAGGCGAGGAGCCAGATTTTTTGCTAACTTTGGGAATCTTGGAGAGCACTTCCAGAGCCAAAACTGGGCAACCAACCTACACAGACACATGAAAATGTGTTATACAAGTTTTGCATGTTTGCTTTTACAGTTAACATTTTATTAGACTGTAAAATACAGCATCAGCAAGAAACAGCATCAATGGACAAAAGGTTCCAACAGTATCAGAGTGAGTACTACTAATGGTCCCACCTTGAAGTGTGCGTTGGCAGTAGTGAAGAACAGTTTGCGCTCTATAAGGTTGATCTCATCTGCGCTGCTCTTCTCAGCGGTGAGGCCCACAGTAGTCGCCGTGCCCTCTGGATTTGCAAAGTGGCGACGAATGATCAAGGGGTGTGTCCTTAAGTAGTTATAGAAACTAAAAACAACTGGGTTGCAAGATTTCACCATCACATCTGCCACACAAGAAGGATGAAGATAGAAGAGAGAGAGAAAAAAATCATGCCTTTAGGTGTAGCACACAATGCAAATAACAGGCCGGTTATACTGGGTTTTGTTATGCAATACTGACTAAAATGTCTGCAACTAACCCGGGTTCTCATCATCGTCTTTGGGGATTCGCTCCAGTAGTGTGTCCAGAGCTCGTGTGTAGTCCTTCATGATCCAGTAGGCTATGCTGCGTAGGAAAGGGTCAGGGTGCAGTCTGGAACAGTGGTAACCACTCCCGTCTCTGTTACAGCCCAGCACCTTCTCATGCAGGAGGCCTTGGCAGGTGGATGAATTCTCAAAGTCAGCCTCATACAGCCTTGCTACTATCATGGCTAACTGGAGATCCTCCATCTTCTCCATCAACACCTATGCATAATGAAATATTAAGATTTATTAACAATGCAGGCTAAGTCAGAAAATGCAGAAATTGAACGAATTTTTAATGCAGTCATTTTCTCTGTTACTGACACAAGCCACTGAAACGTTCAAAGCTTACACTTCCTTTTCCGTTTTTCTGCTATCTGTGTATTTTGACTGTGTGGTGTAGAAAACCCTGGCCAAGGAAAACTATGCATGATTGCCGTGCATCTTATCAGTGTAATTTAGGCTTCTCTCTAATGATTTAAAGGCTGCAGAATAACTCGCTCTCTCAGCAACAGATATCTGCACTGTTGGTGATGCAGTGGTTTAATTCTCAGACCGACACTTTCACATTAGTATTGCCACTGTAAGGAAAAGGAAAATGGAGCGTCGAAGTAGAGTCTACTGTAATAAGCACTTCTGTCTATCTTTTGTAGGGATAAAAGAGTGTGTGTGTGCGTGTGTGTGTGTGCGCGTGTGTGTTTTTGTGAGTTCAAACCTCTATGGCGTCTTTGAGGGAACCAGCTAACAGGAAGAAGGCAGCGGACTGTTCAAAGCGCTGCTTTCCCAGCAGGGAGAAAGCATTTTTCAGTGCTGCCTTCCGCCAGCGGTCTTCACTGAAGTTGTTCTTGAAGAATGTAGTCATCTTCTCATCATGCTGAGACCTGAGAGGAGAAAAATCACAGAGCTTGGCATAACATTGTGGCTTGGCAAGAAACTTCCCTGAAATTATTCTGCAATGCACGTCAAAATAACTACATGCTCACAAATTATATCCTACCTGAAGAGTCCCCACAGGACAGCTTTCTTCTTCATGGCCAAGTAGAACAGAGCAGCATCTAAAGGGTCACTGTGCCTCTGGAAAGCAGCTTTACCTAACTGGTTACACAGAAACAGTGGGTTTTCATATATCATCTGTAATGACAGAAGGGTACGATCAAACTGCTCTAACTGCAAATCATTGCATATTCCAGCACAAATAGCTCCCTAATGCAGCTACTACTACAGCTCTGTGTACATAAACAAGTTGCTTTGGTTAACACGGTTTTCTGCAATAATATTAGCTGCATAACAATCTGTATAAATGGGATTTTTTTTATGGGAAATTAATTATTGCACAGAAATGAATGTATAGTAGTGTGAAGAACACAAAGTCTAGAGAAAAAGCTTCAAAAACGGCCACAGTGATAACTGCTCATTTGTACAGGACATTGCTAGGGATTTTGTCATCCTCTGGAAAAATACGGCTTGCACAGAAATATTATTGCCTGTGGGTGTGTTATTAAATTATTACCTTATGCTGACCTTTAAAGTGTAAAAAAATCTCTTTCGCTATAAGTAAGATGTTAATATAATGACTGGGAGCATTATTACTAATGTGCAGATTCTATTTGTCTAGATCAGGGGTCGGCAACCCGCGGCTCCAGAGCCGCATGCGGCTCTTTCAGCCCTCTGTTGTGGCTCCCTGTAACTTTGGAAAATAAATTGTTCTGCCTTTCAGGCGCGTTTCAATGCACTTTAATGTAGTTTTATTGTGAAATTACCGCTCTTATTTTGCCGTGTCACTCCACCGGATGTGTTGCTGGGGTTTTCCCCTGTGACATGAGAGCGCAAATTGATGCAGAGAAACAACACGGAGCTTCAGATTCCCAGACGTTTCATGCCTTTTTTTTTTTTTTTTTTTACTCCTGGAGAAGCAACACCTGTAGTTTCACATCGTTTTGTACTCAAGAATGGCAAGCCTGTATATTAAAGCTCCACTCCAAGAAAGACACGTCTTTGAGTCAAAAGTACTCATGATAGGGTAATACACGTTACTCGCAAGAACACGGCAGCAGGTCAGAGAGTCAGAGTGTCGTCTTGGAAAATAGGGCAGCGACTTACCGGAGAAAAGTTATTAGCTTAGGATAAATAGATTTTACAAGTTAAATAGACATTCACAAAATACTGATTTCCAGCTAACATTACGTAACATATGAGGTCCAGGAACAAAAATGGGATTAACCAAGTAAGATAAATATTAGTGGAAGGACACAATTAAAAAAAGGAATCTATCTAATTAGAGGCTTTGTAATTAATTAATCACGACTGATTAACAAAGGTATAGAGGTAAAAAGCCATATATGCAGTGTTGTCTTCATTTTAAATGCCAAAAGGATTTGCGGCTCCCGGTGTTTTCTTTTCTGTGGGAAACGGGTCGAAATGGCTCTTTGAGTGTTAAAGGTTGCCGACCCCTGGTCTAGATGAAGACATTTCTTTCCAGCACCTAGAATTCACCTCATTGATGTGAATTTTTTTTGTATTTTTTGTCTGCAGTCATCAGCTAACCTGTTCAGTTTCTTTTTTATTCAAAAGCCAATGTCTACATGACTCTCTTAACACTAGAAACTGTCAACCAATTATCAAAATACAAGAACTGAAAACATGCTGTAGCTACATCGTCAGGCGATTGAGTTTTAAATTAGATCTGAATTAAGCCTGTAGTACAGATTAATCTAAATTTGTCATGGTACCTTCTCCACCATTTTCCGCAGAGTGTTGATGTTGCGTATCCACCAACCCACTCCTACGGCCCTCAGCTCAGACCACTGCGGGTCGCCTCTCTGCATTGCTGGGATCATGTTCAGCAGCTCCTCTTCCGCCTCTGAGTGGAAGGCCCATGCGAAGTGGCACGTGGAAAGGCCTACCATGGGCACAGACAGAGGGAAAGGGAGTAGGAGAGAGCGAGAGAGCAAGAGGCCCCCCCTCAAAGTCAATCCCAAAATTAAATGAACTGGAAATAATGTCATACAGAACAGTTTTGGTTTTTTTTACAAATGTATCAAGTGGAGTGTTTTACCCTGGTGGAGCAGCTGCATGCGGTACAGTGGTGGCAGAGAGGTGAGCAGGCAGGTATGAAGACGCATGGCGAGTAGATACCTCAGTCCACATTCATCGAGAGCCTCTCCACCTACACGAACAGCAGAAAATTGTCAGCTTTGTCACCGCTTTTCCATACACGACTCTATTAAAATGGCTACCAGAATGCAAAACCCATTTAAACTGAAGCATTACTTCAGTTTATGTAATGCTGTCAGACAATATGTCTGTTATCCTTGAACCTTCTTACCCTCCCCGTGCTTACTTAGCCCAGGAACAACCTGCTAATGTCGTCCCTTCAAAAGACTAAATAAAAAGGATGGAAAATTGGAGAAAAAAGACAAAGATAGTGGGGGAAAAAAAGTGCAAAGACGCAGTATATCCACTGTTGTTTATGTTAATAAAGATTTGATGCGTGCAGATTAACTTTAACCAGGAACACATAATCAAGAAAAATTGTGCTTAGCTTATATGTTCATAACCTTTACTCAACTTTAATGCAACATTATCTCTCACCAAGGGTAACAGTTAATGGACTGGAAGGCACTGAGCCAAGCCAGCACACTAAATAACAACAAAGCCATTTTTTTGCAGGTATGTGTGCATCTTGTATCTTTTATACAAACTGCTAAATAAAGAATACTTTAGTTATCTACAAAGGGAAAAATTCTCTTGACTCTCATCTGAAGAAAAATGAACCTGGAGCTAGTCAGTGTCTTGTTCAAAGAGAGGGGAGTGGGAGGATTTAAGCAGAAGAACGGACTTGAATCAATCAAGGTAACAACTACAAACACAAGAGCTTAGTTTGACTCTCAGTGGTTGTAAAAACACTCAAAAAAAGGTAAAAATTCAAATGTTTAAAAATGCTAAAAGAGGGAGATGGTCTGAATTAAAGACTGTCAGACAGAACCATTTCACTACTTGAAAACATGTGAAATACAGAATGAAACAACGGTACAATATAAAGAAGAATGTGTTTATGACTCCTGTTTAAGCAACACAGAACAGTCTGTAACCTCTGTAAATATTGGTGCAACATTTACAGGGTTACATAAATTATTTATTACAGAATGTACTGTTCCCACCAAAATATGATTGCAATACAATGAATACACGCACACATATGCACTGACCTGTGTACTGTTGATCAGTGGAGCTTGTGACCTCAGCACTGGTGGTTGCAACAGTATCAGCCAAGGCCACCAAGAACATCTGCTCCAGCCTTGTCAGTCCTGGGAGGCTGGAGTGCATGAGGTGACTGGACAAAACCTGAACGCACAAGATCCAACTGAGCAAAGCAGAACACGAGGGGACCCAGAGAACTGATTCTACGGGGATATAACGGAATTATAATGCAGCTTAAAATGATTATTTACAATGCTTTATCCTTACCATTACTGCCCTCACGGAAATTAAATCACAAGGTTATCGTGGTAGTGTTATTACTGTTGGTATTAACAAACCACTACCACTTCAACCACTTAATTATACCACTGTGTATTTAGGGATTTTATAGAAATGGCCTACATTAACACAGCAAATTTCTGGTTTTTACCGCCCGGCAAACATCGTTTTCCGGAAGGTATTGTTTTGAGCTGCATGGTCTTGGTTGGTTGGTTGGTTGGTTGCTTGTTTGTCTGTAACAATTTGGTTTCCGGGCGATAACTCGATAAAATATTGATGTAGCCTCACCATATTTGGTACACAGGTGTACCATAATAAGACACAGGTCAAGTTCGCATTTGGTGACCGTGACCTCATTTTCAAGGTCACAGGAGTCATCTTTGTCGCCGGGCGGTCCAAGTTTGGTAAAACTTCTTGTTTTTTTTGGTTTTTTTGTTTTAGAAAAAATTGGTTCCTTTCAAAAATGCATACGATACCTGAGCATGCTCTGGTCCAAAATAGGTGGGTCCATATTGAGAGAGGTTGATAACTCGAGACTTCTTTTCTGGTTTGTCAGTGGCAAAGTTCACAAAGTCATCCGTGGTAACTGTTGGTACCTGTTAACGCAGGCAGAAAACGGTGTCAGTAGACCGGCCTAACTGCACCTTTGACAACAAAATCGGTTTCAGTTCCCTTAACTACCTACCTGGAAGAGGTCAGCATACTGGTCCTCTGAGGACTTCTGGCCTCCATCACCATCAGCCACTTTAGCTCCCTTTGCCGCCTCTTCCGGTCCCTTGTATGAGGTGTCTAAGTCAGCCAACATGAGGGAATAGAGGGGCAATGGAGGGATGGAATTGATCTCCGTGTAGTCCCTGCCTCCATCGCGGCCTGCCACAATGGTGTCTTTTGCTGTGCTGCCCGTCACACTGATTGTCCGGGACAGGTGTCTCCTGGCTCCGCCCTCACCTGCCTCCACATCCCTCACCACAGCAACTTCTCCAGCAATACACTTAACCAGGTGAGCAAGGATGGCCTGATACAGAAAACAAACAAAAAGAAACAGTGGGAATCAGATTAGATAGAACTGTTTTTAGCACGATGCCTGTGGGACTCTGTCTATTTGGTGAATCTAATCCTAAGCAGATTTTAATGATTGGATATTGTAACATGGATAAATTAAATCTTGAAGTATTCTTTTGGCATCACAGAATATGGCACGCACTCACCTTGGCACGGCGAACCTTGCCCAGGTCCATGAGTTCCAGCAGCTGGGTGGGATGGTACTGGGTAGAGTTGGGGACAGGGAGTGAGCTGCTTCAAACAGTCCCCCTTCCTGAAGTCCAGCCGGGGCTCGGAGGGCCTCATCCACAGCAGCACTCCCTTCAAACACACTCTTGGACCTGGCTCTCCCTTCAAACACTGAGGAGGAAGCTGTGGTTTGACCTCCCGCAATGTCTGCTGATGATAAGTTGCCCTCCTCTCCCTCACCAGGCTTCTTGTCCTGATGCCACTGTGCGTATACATGCATTTCACAGTCCATGCCCACCACCAGGATGCCATCCCTCACCCATGACAGGGACACTGGCAGCGATGGTGTGCCGTCCACGGATGAAAGGAGGTCCACGGTTCGAAGCAGGATCCAGCGTGAGCGAATCCCCTGTTTGATACTGCCCCCTAGAGGCAGGGTGATGACAGCCACGCCCTCCTTGCTGCTCGTCTGCTCATTGACCATGCCAGAGATTCGACCATACATGAGAATGTTGGAGCCAACCCCCACAGTGAGGATGTGAGATCCATCCTCCTTTGACAGCCAGTCCAGGTGAACGTAGTGCTTAATGTTGGTGAACTGTGGTCTCTGCTCATGTAGAGGTCAGACCTGCGATGTAGAAAACATTCACTTCTGAGTCACGCACACGAGTAAACATTAAATGTTTGACAAAATATGATACAAACACATGAGTAGAACTTTCCTGACCTGCTGTACACAAAGAGGTTGGAGTCCACGCTGACTCTTGGATCCAGTGTTGAGGAGGGTCGGGTGAAGTCATCCAAGTGGAGAGTTTGCTCTAAAACCCACTCTGAGCCGCCGGTAGACTCACACTCATAGATGGACACATGCATAGAGAAGTCCTCTGAAGAACCCAGCAGCTGAGGACAAAAGAAACGCTGATAAAATGATTTCTGAGAACATGTCAAATCTGAAAATACTGTACACACGGTGAAACCAACCACATCTTCAAATAAAGGACATGCACATTGATGAATGTTAATAAAATGACCTCATCAGTGCATCCACAGATCTTCATATCATATTTTATTCTGCAGTACATTGAAAACCCAGACTTATAAATAAGACTGCAGTTCATAAGCATCAACTGATTATCATTTCAAAGACATCCAGCTAGGTTTTATCACTTGCTAGTGAACATTAGCACTGCAGTACATCTCGTACCTCCCTCACCATTCTGTCCTTACATAAACATGCATTTCTATGTTAATACATGGGCACCGTTATCTACTTTTGGAGGGTCCAGCAGATACAGCCAAACTATACAGATTTACAATGTTTACATTTTTGAAACAGTTACATTAATTTCTATAGGTTTTTGGTCAGATACACTAACAATACCGTTACAAACTCCAATATCCTACCTGTCCATGCCGTGGCTGTTTAAAGGCAACAGCCAGCCTGCCGATGTAGGAACAGGACACGGCCACTGGTCGCCCTGACACACAAACTGCACTGTTGTTGTCCTCCTCCTCATTCATCAGAGCCCAGGGCTCCCAGCGATACGACCGGTTGGCGTAGTCATCCCCACCATAACCGTCGTCACTCTCCACAGCACAGCGCCAGAAACGCACACGAGAGTCCGAGCAGGTGGTAACAATCAGGTACGGAGCCAGGCAGACGGGGTAGATGGAGGAGGAACTTAGATGACCTAGCAGAAAGAGCAGACATAACAAAATCTGAGAAACTTTCAAGCAGGTTACTGCAAATATATATGTTCTGTGTTTTCTTGTTTTAATATGATTTTTTATTCCAAAAATATGCCTGACATGGCTTAAATTATACATAATTGTCAGCATACATTAAACTACAGGGTGACCCAAAAGTTTGGAAACAAATGAAAAGTCTATAATCCAAATAATATAATGTTATTTCAATAAATCAGTACCACAGATATATTCAGAAGAGTAACAGATTAGTGTAAAACAAACATATTTCAACATGTTCATGTTTGTTTCTTATACAAAGTTGTGAACGTTTCCACCACCTGGTTACATTTGTATCTTCTGGAATGTATCTTCATTCATGCTTATGAAGGTTCCTCAAACTGGCCAGTAAATGTTGCCTCATAGTACTTTTGGATGTTTAAAAAAATTAAAACTGTCAGATACTTTACCAGAGTGAATTCATGCACCCCCAACTGAAATAGACACTGCAGTTAAACTTTGTTTCCAAACTTTTGGGTCACCCTGTAAATGTAGAATTTATTTTGAGATGTGAAACAGTGAGACTTCCATTTAAACATGGCAACAACAACATGGTCTGAGTCATTAATGCATCCCAACCTGCAGAAGGGGTGGCCCTGGTGACCTCAACCCCGTGAGGCAGGTCGAGCCGCTTGCTGTACACCAGCTTGGAGCTGAGGATGAGTTTGCTGGCTGATTGCAAGTTGGCTGTAGACGCTGACCGTGGCAGGGGTCTGATGGGAGAGGTCTCTGGAGATGAGTCTGCATTCACAACTTGATTGGGAACCATCAGCTGGCTCTGGAAGCTGAAATCTGGGCTTGGTTCATCTGGATACACAGACACAGAAATATTTAAGACTGTAGTCTCCAGTTTGAGTGTCGGCTGGTTGGTCAATTGCAGGGTTTACTTTGTTTGGGTTAAGTGCTACATCACCAGCCTTACAGAATTAACCCATGATTTTAGTTGGCAGAGGGAACAAACTACCTGTAAAAAAAACTTGGCCATACTAATGGAAACTGTTTGGTTTAACCTAATTAATGTTTACTGAATTACATCTCAATGCCCAAGATGGCATCTCATCTAAAAATTATAGGCTAAGTTGTCTGCATTATATTGTTCAATAGTTCTTGTGCTGGTATCCTGAAAAACACTAAACTTTTGTATTTATTTATAATCCATTTAGGCTGATGAAGCTAGCAGATAGAGCACACACGGTGCACTGGTTGAATTAGTAAAGCTGGCGCTAGCACGCAGATTTTATTGCGCCGAGATCAATCAATTGGTTGAAGAATGGGTACCGTTTCAGTCGACCATGATATTCTTTGATTGCAGTCCTAGAGACATTATTATGGAGTCACAGGAGTGCCACATCAAAATAAATATAAATAAATGAATAAATAAATAAATGTGGAAATAAAGACAAATAAATAAATAAACAAACATGGAAATATAAAGAGAAATAAATAAATAAATAAAAAGGAAATTTTTGTCTTGCTTTACCTTTTCTGTTTTTTCCTTTATTTATTTATTTCTCTTTATATTTCCAAATTTATTTATTTGTTTATTTATATTTTGATGTGGCACTCCTGTGACTCCATACATTATAGCTGGCATTTGATGTACATAAAGAGAAGACTTTCCATTATTTCGACCTGAAAATGTCTATTTAAGGTCAATTTATGCTGATATCTGCTGAACTGTATGCGCCCTAGACTCACCAACACAGGCCTGCACAGACTTGAGGTGCAGGTGCCACATCTGCAGGACAGAGTTCCTGTTGAGATCTTTTTCTATCACCACCAGAAGAACTTCTCAGAAAACGCGGGCAGGTTGGATATCTGGGTAGAGCAAAATTTGTTATCTTCATTGACAGACAAGCTTAAAAAAAAAAAAAAAAAAAAAAGAGGAAACAGAGCTCTAATTTTACACAGTGCTGTTACTTCACCAGATGGAAAGGCTGGTGCGTATGCTTCTGGTTCTTTCTGTGCTTGTAACCTAGAATGAAGTCCTCTTGGAAGACATGCAGCAGCTGGGTGTTGGCGCCACACTGGATGCAAAGAACCAAAGAGTTTACTACTGATATACTGATCAGGAGGTTTCAGGATTTCCAGTTCAGAATTTCTGTCCACCACTGATCTGAAGTGGGAGTGAAAAGCACAGAGCAGCTGCTAACCTGGTTTGTAATGACGTCCAGCTCGATGATACATCCAGGTCTGGCAGTGGACTGCTGGCTGACGATGTTGAACACTTCGCCCACCAGTTTCTAAACAGGGATGCACATGAAAAACTGTCCATTTTTTGCATTTCATTTGAAACCATTAGTTGGTGAAGAAGTATTAAATATTACGTTTTGAGGGAAGCTGCAGGCTAATATGTAGAGTGAAGAAGAAACAATATTTTGTCTTCATGAGACGCACTGCCACATTTCTAATAAATCCAAGATCTGTGTGATCTTGCAGCACAGGAGGAAATTATTAAAACCTCAAAGATGTTAAAATCTGGCCTATAACATCCATCCATCCTTCTCTATACACCGCTTAATCTTCATTAGGTTGTGTGGCCTATAACAAAAATGAAATATTTGCAAATAATGTGGTTTTATCATATTTGGGATGTTGTACTTGTTAGCACTAATGTCTGCTTTGAGCAGAATCCCTGGTCTTTTAGGACAAAAGCTTTAAAGATTCACTGTGTGAGACAAAGACCCAGAAACGGAAAATTCACAGAACAGAGACTCTAAACAGAAACCATCACATCCCATTGAGAAATAAAACATCCTTTTTTCGTGTGCAGTGACAGCCATCTGTGTCCACTCACAGAGGTTTCAGGGTCTGACAGCTCATCCAGCAGTTTTCTGGCATCCACCACAGCTTGATAGAGACGCAGGTTTTTACCATCTGATGCCACGAAGCAGGCGCTGGCACTGTTACAGTAAGTTCCTGACAGACACAGTACAAAGCCATAAATGGAGCCATGTGCCCGTGCAACAAAAAACATCCAACAATTTCAAAACCTAAATGATTAAGCTCCTTCTTCAGGCAGTAGAGAACAATGATTCAGAAATCTCTATCCAGGCTAGTTCTTAATTGGAAAAGTATCTTATTGCTTTCAAGGCGCATTCAAAAAATATGTTTATTGGAATTAATTATTTTTGTGGTGCAAATCTGAAATGCAAAATTGGCTTCTAGTTGCTACTGCTAGCACTGGAGGCATGCAATTCAGTGGCCTGAATGCTCTTACGTTTGTCACAGCTTGGTCCTGACATGGCAAAAGCGCCGAGGACTCAGCAAAAGTAGAACTTCAACTTTTTTGTTAAAATTCTTGATAATTATTCCCTCATAACATGGATGTTTCTGCACTGTCATTCATCACTCCATATTAAAAGTGTGTGTTGTGTTTACCGAGCACAGAGCTGGGTACGAGTGTAGGAAGCCAAGCAACATTGCTGAAGGCAGAGGTGTGCAGAGAGTTGATGCGGGCCAGTTCTGAGACCCCCCCGGTGCAGGACAGGGGTCCAATGTGGTCCACCCTCCACAAAATCAGCTCACTGTAAATGGCATTGGGGTCGTGAAAGGTCCTTGTAGCGGCATTACGAAGCTGCTTCCTGTTAACATAAAAATAATGCATGATCAGAACTCATGTTTCACGTACAGGAAAGGAAGTTAATCATTTATGCAAGCCTGTCAGAGTGTGGTACTAAAAGCAGAATCTATGACATTTAAACCCTGTGCTGCTTGTCTATTCTTTCTGTTGCCTTGTTCGTATCCTGCTCTCACACATACAGATGTAAAGTGGTAGGCAGTCACTACTCTCATGAAACTATGACAATACTCTGGTCTTACTGGACTTTCATGCTCTGACATAGCTGCTTTACTTCATATAAGGAAGTAGTGAATTTCTTGCACGATTGTTTCCCTGAGTATAGATTTCTTTGCCATCTCTTTACACACTTGAACTGGCAAGATTGATTAGCACTGCAGTATTGTATCCGTGCTGGAAGCAAAGCAGTAGTAAACAACTCTGTGTTTCTCTAAGCTTTAAAATGAGTGAGGCTGGCTCTCGCATGGTTGTTGCTCACATTGCGTCAGAAGACATTTGCATATAGTTTAGCTTATCTCAGTGCCAGATCCCGTTCACAGTGAACAGCAGCTTTTTGCTCATCCATGTGAGCTGCCCATTATTCAATACCTCTTCTCTGTTCTATACCTGGGTAGTCCTTTTGGGAGAGGAAAGGTGGGAGGCTGCTCTCCCTCCATGCTGCCAGGGGCTGATGGAGGGGTGAGCAGGGCATTGTGATGGGAGGAGGTCAGCAGCAGCGGCAGCACTGTGTGGCAGGCCTGGTCATTCAGATGGAAACGGTGGCCACAGTACCGGAACTTGTGAGATACTGTCAGTACGTTGGAGAAGGCGGAACGCTCAGCAAATGTCACTGCCCACTGCAGATAGAGGAAACATTTTGTGAGGGAAACCAGGAGTACACACATACATAACAATTACGATACAAGGTGGGTTTTTTGTTGGTCATTACATGAAATTGGTTCACACACATGACATTTGTTTGAATCTCAACCTTTTACCTGATTTAGAGACCCATCAACATGCTTGGAGACCATCATCACAGCGGGACTAATGCCAGGGTGAGGGATGGGGGAGGCAGAAACAGCGGGTGAACCCAGGCCAGCTGAGGCTGAAGCGGAGTGGGACACATGTTGGAGCATCCTCCCCTGCTCGCCTGCCCCGGCGCTCTCACCCTCGGTCAAAGTGCAGGCGTACATCAAAATGTTTTTACTCAGCGAATTAGCATCACCTGTAGGAAATGCTACTGGAATACGGGAGGAGAAGGACACCTGGTGAAAGAGGTGGAGGAAAATAAAAACCATTAAGAACATAGGTGCAGATTCTCTAGTCTCTCAGCCCTGTAGAGACCTAGTGAGTTATTTGTACCAATATGATGTCAGCTCTCTAGTTCATCTGTAGCGACAACATGAACACTGTGCTATGTGGAATAAACATTCACGATGAACACTTGCCCGTAAAAACACACAGCTCTATGGATATATTACATATATGTCCTTTCTGCAGTTTACACAGATTTCATATGTTAACACGCCATCACAGAGTTCTTATTACGTGCAGGCGTGTCCTCTTAGTATGATGACAAAGACATTGTGGCTACATATAGTCCTGTATCACTGCAGACCTGAAAAAAGCCACATGAACTGATTTTTTGAGTTATCTTATTGAGGTAGATTCAGGCACATATAAAACACCTTCATTAGCTAAAATACAGCAAATCAAACTCCGATCCTTTTCAGTTTTTTTTTTTTTACTGTACTCTATTGTGTCTTGTCTTCCTCGGGCAGCTTGTGTTGCAGCGCCGCTGTTCTTAAGGACAGTCAGGCTCTACAGCTTCTCGCTGCATATCAAAGTGAAAATCCGAGTGTGTGAATGTGAAAAATGATTTGGGTGCATCATTTCAGACACTGAACTTGGCAATACACACATTTGCTAAACACTGCCAAAATCAATCTCTCCTACTTATTCTAATCAGCAAACAGCACAACCCGTACAAAACACTCATGTAGTGGCTTGTCATCTTTTGCTGGTGCTAACAATCGTTCACAAGCTAAAATGATGAACGTCGCCTGAGGCAGGTTGTATCAGCTGTTGCAAATTAACATTATTTCCATGAGTAACTTCAGTAAACACAGAGGAACACCCTCACTATCCTCTGGAGGAAATAAAAGGAATATTACCAGTGTTACATAAGGCTGGGGGAATGCTGAGTCACCTTGTGTTTTAGGCGAACTTAACTACAGCCACACAGCTGCCACTATGCGTGTATGAGATACTACTGCATCTGAAGCAAAAATTTCTGAAAAAGTTTTCCCTTTTGCAGGATCTGAAAAATGCTTTCATGTTCTTTTTGCTCACCTGAACCTGTCTGAAGATGCCCTGGTTGAACTCGTCCAAGTACTTCACGTGCCAAACCAGGAAAGATCCATCAGAGGGATGGATGGTAAACAGCATGTCTGGACTCTTGTTCCATTCTGTGGTCAGAGTCTCCATCTTCCTCTCTAGCAGCATGGAGGGCAAAGGCATGCTGGAGCTGGATCCCGGTGAGGATGCCTTGGTGCTGCCCTGCTCCCCAGACTCCCCCTCCTCACCGTGCTCTGAGGACGCTTTGTCAGACATCTCATCTAAGTCTAAAAATCAAGAAAACATTGCATTAAAAATGATGCTGGATTCAGTTGTTTGTTCAGATGTTTAAAGAACTATGTGTTGGCTTGGCTGTGAGTCATACCAAAGTCAAACTTCATCGGGGATCCTTCAGGGTCCAGGGGATCGTCAGTAGCCTGTTCCAGCTGCTGTTCAGAGAACTTGCGGAGCTGCAGCATGAAGAGGTCCATGGAGGAAGTGAAGCTGAGGTCCTTATTGTTAAGCCAGTGAACCATGAAGCCTCCGCCACCAGTGCCATCGTCTGGGTTGAACACTGCAGAGTCAGCTAGCACTGATGGGATATCTGACAGAGAAACAAGAGGGGTAAATGCAACATGACTCGAGCTGAGAAGAAGTGCACAGCTGCGTTCAATGAGTGTGGGCCAGTTCCAACAAAAACACTCTACCTGTGTTAGGGTTAATACTGGCTGAGATATGGAAGTGACAAAGCGCGTTGGCATGATGAGCGATGTGGCGGTGAGTGTGTGTGTCCTGCGTGCCAAGCTGAGAGGGCAGCAGATCGCTGTGTGCCACCAGAGCAGAGGACCGTCGCCGGCCCCGACGCAGATGTTTGAGGTGGTGGATTGACTAACCGAGAAAAGAGCAGGAATTAAACTATGAGAACAGGTTTACATTTTTTCTTCCTTAAGATAATCACAAATGGCATTCATTTCATGTTTTCCTTTATGACTTGTTTTTGATGAGATCTCCGTGTACCTCCAAAGCATGCTGGATCTTGTCCTTATTGCCTGCCAGGCCTGGCAGACTGGAGCTGAAGGAATGTGTGTTCTCAGAGATCTGTCCTCCAAGCAGACTATCTTCCGGTAACAGCGTCTCCGACCATAACCTACACACGCCATCCTCACAGGATGTCAGCAACACATTGCACACTGAACCCCTTAAAAAATCAGCAGAATTCATCAGTCAGTTTCTCCTATAAGTATGCTACATCAAAATACATTAGAGCATCTTAAGCAAACTGTAATGACATAGTGGATGGTAGGAGCACTGCATGTGGCAGATGAGCATCTACTAATGTGGTTCACACTACAAAACCACCCAATAATTAACTACATTTTCTAAAAGACCCAGTGCATCAAACATCCCTCACTATGGACATGATGAAGTGGAAGTGCAAGTTAAAGGAGTAAAACTGGACCTCTTAAAGAAATCTTACTGCATAAGGAGAAATAGAGTGATCATTCTCAGTAAATCCAACAATACACTGAAGAGTCCCAAACAAAAAAAGACGATTCACTGTGGTCTTGTCTGACACTCTGCATACAAATATTAGTCCAAATGAAAAACTTGTGAATGACTTTGACTAACTTTGCTCAGCTTACGTTGGTTTAGGAAGAGGGAAAGGCAGAAGCTCAACAAAGTATAAGTCAAGACCGCATTAAAAGGATGAATCTGCTGATTCACTCAAACTGAGAACTGCTGCTCACTGGCTGCTTCCACAACTGATTTAACATTATTAATTTGCTCAGCTGCCACACATAAATGCGGCAGATGCCAAATGGCAGCTAGGGACGCCAGTCAGCAGCAGGCACTCAACAACAGCCTCACACATGGCAGCAGACTGACCGCTGTGCAGGTCGAGGTCCTACGATAAGTTATTTAAAAGTCAGTGACACCAGTTCTGGTTGCATTTATCAGAAAATTTATAGCACTGTATTTTTTGTTCCTAACACCACACAAATTATGCATACTCAGCGTCACATTCCAGGGCCCCGAGGGCAGACTGCTGACTAAGACTGGAAACCACGGTGAATCACATAAATATGCGATCCCAGTAAACCTGTACACTTTGTGTAAGGTGCAATCACTACATCTGCTCTGGCATTTAAGGAAACTGATATAAACTTGCCATAAAAGAATATAGCATGGCATTTGAATGCTAGGAATCAGACAAAAGTAATCTCCATATTACAATTCAAACCCCTTAAAATTTACCAAAACATAGAATCAATCACACAAGGTAAAAACAATGCCGGCAGTATTGTCATTTTTACACATTTGTTCAAAAAAACATGACTCAGAAGAGGGAAAATCCACATTTTTAGCCCAACATGTCAACAAGCACGTACTAAAAGGTGATCGTGTATGCTTTCTTACTTGGGCATGAACTTGCTGGTCTTCCTCCAGGACACCCCAGTGACTGAGCGAGGATGTGCCAGGTAAACAAAGGAGAAGTGAACAGGTACAGGCTTTTTATCAGACAGGTCCTGGACCACCACTGCAGAACGCCAGCCCGTGGTGGGATACCACACCTTGAGTAAACAATCATCCTGTGCGCACACACACACACACACACACACACACACACACACACACACACACACACACACACACACACACACACACACACACACACACACACACACACACACACACACACACACACACACACACACACACACACACACACACACACACACACACACACACACACAAGTGTTAAGATACAAACACAACAACAGACCTCCCGATTTCCAAAACGATCCAATGATGTGGTGTTTGTACCTTTCCAACAGTTGCAAAGTACTCCCCATCAGGAGACCACTTGGCAACATGAACAGATGCAGCAGTCCTAAGAGCAACACATAAATAAACAACAACATCAGCTACATTCACTTCTCCATGAGAAAAACTCCACAGTAAAAGCAAGACGAGTGGTTTTCTTGTCAGCTGTCCATGAGCATGTGTGGTAGCTTTGTGCATGACCTATTGCTGGTAATTTCAGAGATCATTTCTATGCGTCATCATATAACAATTACTAATATGGTATTATATGTCTGTGTCTATTTACACAGCTAAAAGCACAGGTTGCAGACTCAAAAGAGCGGCTTTACAACAGCGCACACAAGGCCTTCATGTGAGGTCAGCTGCGTCTGGATAATCAGTAAAGCTTTTATTAGTAAAAATGATCATTTCACAATCTTTAAGAGGAAGAATTCAGGTTAATAGTTTGTCTGTACAGGGCAAGGACTAAGTCTTTACTGCATGTAAAAACTCAGCTGTCAGAAATTGATGCAGTTTCTTTATTGCTATGAATAAAAAACCACATCCTTGAATCGTCACAAAACTGAGAGTAAAAGTTAATATTTTACAGACAAACAAAGCACTTTTCACTTAAAAATACATGTGACAAATTTGGCCAAGGAAAGCTTTTACTGGCTTGATTTTTCTAAGAAAATTAAAGAAGTAATGAGTGAGGATGAAATGAAGAAAATCTGCTCAACACTTAATTAACTGGTCAGTTGGTTGCCAGGGTATTTTCACATTTGCTTCATCACTGCTACTGGCCTAATGTACGCAGCCTTGAAGCAGCACGTTCTCTTAACGTCAATCAGATTAGATGCTTTTGCAGTGGATACAAATGCACAAAAAACAAAACAAAACACGTACTTGCACTGCCAGACACAGTTCCAGTCATTGAGGACCGGGTGTGGCTTGTCCTCAATCAGCTGCCCATCCTCCTCCTCTATTAGGGCATCTGTCAGCGGAGGAGCCCACAGCTGGAGCCGCTCGGTGGCTGCTAGGATACGGTTCCCTGAAGACACAAAAGCACTGTTACACACCTCATGTCCCACGTCGGCTGGTACAGTACACAGAGCCACATGCACGTTGTGACTCTTACATAATGCACATGCTGTTCCAGACAAACAAAGGGGGGTGAGGAGTGGAAGCTGTCTGTATCAAGGATTATTTTTTTTGTAGACATCAGTTTAACACAAAAACATCGGTGTACCTTGTGGGTCCCAGGCCAGGTTGTAGGTGATGGCATCAAGGAAGAACTGTCCTGTCTTTTGCCACTGATAGTTAAGCTGCTGTTAGCGGTTGGAGAGCGACACACACCGTGCAGTGTTATTGGCACACACGAGTAATTAAACGCACCAGAAATTGATTTGAATCACCACATCTGTCTAAAATCCTGACATCCATCACTCACCTTGTGGCGTTTATTTGGGTTGGTAGAAAGAGGTTCAAAGATGCAGACTGTGTTTCCGTAGGACGCAGCAATCTAAAAATAAAGAGCTGCGTTCATCATCACAACATTACTCACCCCATCAGTGCTTCTGCACAGTCATTCCCACAGGAGAGAGGGGTAGGTGGGGAGTGGTGCAGAAGAGCGGGATAGCAAAGAGAGAAGAGCACGGCCAGCACAAGATGGGAGCAAACACGGCTGAATGTACCCCTTTGTGCTCAGCGTAATTGATAATGTCTTCTGGCTACATGGAAAGCTAACACTGTGTGTGGGAGTGTGTCTGAGTGTGCAGCCAACACTTACCCTGCCAAGCTGGTGGGAGCACTCCACACAGCCCACCTGTATGTTTCCATTCTGAGCTCCTGGGATAATCTGAACACAGTCAAAGTCACTAGCCAAGATCACCACATCACACCCTGAGCCGTAGGCCTGGAAAGAAATGGGTGGAGGAGAAATAGCATCAGAACCACAAACAAAATGAACGGAACCACTTAACCTTCAAATGCTAAACATCACTCCAAAAAAGCTTTAACACAATAAATAATGCATCTGGAGACAAGACTCCCATTTATTAATTGACTTTTAAAGTACATATGCTCTACTACCGTATAACTCAGCATGTTTCTTCCTGGCTTAAATTTCCGAATGAATACATTAAAACTGTATAAGAGTAAAAATCAGCTAAGGAGTAATAATGTGTAACAAATCATCTAGACATTCAAATTCTTTTATTGATTAATCAAAGGACATTTTATTACACTTTGATGATTGCCTTAACAATAGAAACATATGAAAAGATAGTAAGCTAGGCACGTTTTTGACAAGTTTCCAAAATTATGCTTATGTTACTTTTTGACAGAAAAACGTGAACTTTTTTTCCGTCAAAAGCAACATACAGAAGTAACATACATAAGCATAATTTTGGAAACTTGTCAAAAACGTGCCTAGTTTACAATCTTTTCATATGTTTCTATTGTTAAGGCAATCATCAAAGTGTAATAAAATGTCCTTTGATTAATCAATAAAAGAATGTCTAGATGATTTGTTACACATTATTACTCCTTAGCTGATTTTTACTCATAAAGCAGTCCATCATCATGTTCACTGACAGGCATCACCAATGCAGCTGCAGTTGTGGTTCACGTATGTGCAGCAGTGTAGTGCACAGAAGGGCTGCTGGAAGTAGACTAAATGAGGGTGTGGTGGTTAATAAATGAACACTTACCCAACCTCATTGCTCTGAAATAGCTGTGCCTATCACAGTGAAGCATAAGGACGTCAGCTCAACAACTTAAAAAAGGTTTCTTCAGGATGTTACATATATATATTATATATTAGCTGAACGGTGCAGAGCAGCACGACTGCTAAACAAAACAGCAAATCCACAGCCAGAGTAGGTTGTTATTTAACATTTAAAGCTTTCACACAAATAAATCATACAAAATAAAGAACCCGTTTACTATTGATCCGAGCTACTTCACTTTTACTGTAGCTTATGTTACAAATATGCACATCACACCATAACAAAAATGTGAAATAACAGGATTTGCACTGCCATGCATTTCACAGAGAAAGTGTAAGATTGTACTTCTGCTGCAAAACAAAGTGGAGAAATGGGGAGTAACATATAGGATTCATGAACCGCTGGAATCTGACATTATCTACATAAACAACAACAACTGAGTCATAACGGACTGCGCGTGTCTGATGCACGTAGTATTATATGGGGTAATTTTGGACCAGTCTGGCATCATTTCTTCGTGATTTAATAATAAACACAGCGGGTCGTACTGCATACAGGGTTATTTCCTGGCTCAGAATGGATTTTGCAGGGTAATTACGCATGACTAAAGTCACCTAATTCGAGATAAATCTATTAATTTCCCTGACAATTTGAGACGTGTTATGCTGGAGTAATTAAACCCCAATTAAGAAGAGTGGTTAACATTTTTTTTTTTTTAAATCTCAGTCTTAATCATTTTGGTACTCATGAGTTTCATTTGGTGCTGCCAAAACCCCTCTGTGAAGCAAAAACCCCGGCATAGTGGCGGAGCACTCTGATGTGACACTTCTCAAATCAAAGGTGCTGCACCAGAAATTGACACACATGTAAGACATTTATTCCCAGCACAAAGTCTAAGACACACTTTTCCCTACAAAATTAACAAGTTGCTTCGTGCTACCTCTTTTCAATGAACCTCATATCTGCATGCAACATCACACACAAGTGCAAAGCTGATATCAAGGTCAGGAAAATACCAAACTGTCAGAGCTTTATTGGCGCCGATTGCTGTGCTGCCACAAAAATAGAGCTCACAATGGCGTCTATATGAATATTGCATTAGAAGGGTGCGATATTAGCACAGCAGGACAGGTATCTTAAACCACTGGAAGACTGCAGTGATAAAACTAACACAGAAATCACATAATATAACTCAATCACTACAAGATGCTGTTTTACAGTTCACTGCATGAAAAAGGAACCTACTCATGTGTAATAAATATACATGCTAATTTCTCATGCTTAATGGGCAGGCCTGTGCTAAGATTTGGAAGATGGGCTGGAAGGTAAACCGATACATAAGGATTGCTGGCAGCTGGTATACATGAGTCAGAACGGCAGCAGCACCTGGGAGACAGGCAAGCTGGCCTCAGAGCAACAGTACAGTCAGGATGACGGCTCGTGTCTTTCATTATTCAGGAGAACAGGAGGAGCGGCTGAGAACCGCTGGGTCACACGACAGCACAGCGTTATAGCCGGCAGCATAACGCAAAGCGACAGCTGGAGGTTGAAGTTATAGCGAAAATGATGATACAATTATACGTTACCTACTGTAACATAATCTGTGGGGGGGCAGAAAAGAAAGAGAAGTGAGGGAGATATGCTATGTGCTTTACTATTACTGCGGCATTTTCTTCTGCACATTACAGCTGGAATTAAAAGCGGTCACCGTCACGCACCGTCTGGAACTGCTCTGCACCTCGTGTTCCCATTCACACACAGACAAGACAATGTGTGGGTCCATTCTGCTCTCTGTGTCAGCGAGGTAATTTGGACCCAGCAGGACATTGTGCTAGTAAGCTTGAGTGTATCTGCCTTTAACCGGATGGACCTATCATCATCGCTTTGTTCAGCTGGGTCGGTCGTGTTTGTGTGCTGTATTTCTTTCATCATCCTCAAATCCACATGCTCAGGTGCACACAGAGACAAGAGCATCAAGGAGTGGAGGGATGGCACACAAAACAGGAGGCTTCATTGGTAGTAGCAGCATCATGGGGTATAAAAAAATGCATGTTTTGGTACAATTTCATTACAGCAAAGGAAGCAAATAAAATGCAATGTTTGTCATTTGTTTTAGCAAGACTAGTGAGGGTCTGCTTTGTGGGCGACTGACTGACTTGTGAAGTGCGAGCAGAGAAGCCCTGGTCAGGTTCTGTCAGTGTAGGAGGACACGATTAAAACATGCAGTTGACACATCATACAACATTAATAAAAACTGCACAGTGTCTGCTCAGCTTTCACGGCTAATCCTAAGTATGTCTTGGCTAAAAGACAACTGGTGCGCTGCCAAACCATTCCAGGTGGAACCTGTGGTCTAGAATTTCTGTTCTGGGACATTTACTCTTTTCTGACAGTAACTGTTTAACTGGAAATGCTCAACAGAAGTCTCACCCTAAAGCGAATACATCTTACACAATGATACAGGAAGTGTACCTGTATCGCTACACCCTTTATGGTAAACAGTTTATTATATACAGATGAAAGATTTAACAGCAAAAACAAACCAGATTAAAATGTATTTAGTATCTTCACTGATGCCTGTAACATTTGGAGCCAGTTTATACATCAGTTGTTTTCACAGCGTTTGTCTTCTGGGTCTTTTTTAATGACGATATTCAACAGTCATTACTACAGAATCACATCTTTCATTTCTAGCATCTCAATACTTGCCAAAAAATGCTACACCTCAGCTTTTAATAAACACAACATTTTGCAAATTGTGTCTGCATGACTGCTTTCATATGCTGTGGGCAAACACCACCAGAGAGACAGTCAGACAGATTTTAAGGCAATCAGCAAAGAGATTAGGGACCTTCTGACCACTAGTCAGCCACAAATCTATTTTAATCACAGGCAGCCCTTTAAAAAAAATACAAATAAAAACACAGTGGTTTGCTGAAATCTCATTCTAATCAATTTAATTTCATCAACCTGTTAGGATATTTATTTGGCTCAGTACTATGAGAAACCACGGACTCCACAGGCTGAACGAGCACGACCCTGAAGCAGCAAAGCTTCCTCACCACCAGACATGTAAGCTGCTTATTTCAAGAATGTTGCTGCCTTTGGATTAATATTACCTGTCTGTTGACAAAGCTGTGGCATCTAAGGTGAGCAGGGAAACAATGAAGTGTATTGTTATTCCAAAAAAAACCTCAGTCTCTATATGTACTCACAGAGAGGTGATACAATCAGGGAAAAACCTGAACCCTGTGGCCTTGTGATGCTGTGATAAACACTTTGCTAGCATAGATTGGGTGCATTTGTTTCCTTACAGGGAAGGGTCACTGTAAATCAATCAACACGGTTCTGAGTGAGCACCTTTATCCTTTCAGGATGACAATGCCTCCATTGATTGTGCACACAGGGGCACTAAATGCTCTGATGAGTTTATAAACGATGTGAATTAAATGCTATGGCTTTGGAAGTCACCAGATCTTAATGCATCTGAACAACTACGGGAGATTTTAGGCTGATGTACCAGAAGCTGCCCTCCAAAACTATCATCAAAACATCAAAAGAGGGACTATCCTTTGGAGGAATGGTGTTTTTTCAGTCCCGTAGAGTCCTAGAGACATGTAGAATCAATATCAAGGTGCAGTGAAGTGGTTTTGGCTCAACACGTTACTAAGAAACTTCATGTTGTTTTTTTCCCAGAGGGGAAGCCACTACTTCTTAAAAACCCCTTTCAAACTTTACAGTTATTCCAGCATCATGTTTAATAGTTAACCAAGGGTGTAGCACCTGAGAGAAAGGAAGTGAATAATACTGTTTGATACACCAAAACAGCTGTCTCTGAATCCCCACTCTGACTTGGGTTCTTACCCAACACTGGGAAACCCCTCCATCATTCGTCTAAAAAGAAAACTCAGGCAGCTAACTCCATTTCTATTCAACTGAAGGACAGCTGGTATCTACACAACGTGTTTATCGTAGCCACAGAGGTTGAAGCACGTCTAGCTTGTTAAGACCATTTAAAAAGCTATTTGCATTAAGACAACCACCATGAGGCACAGATGTAGCTGCTTTTCAGGATGGAGTCTATTTTGGGTGAAAGAGTAAATTCTGTCGTGTGATGTGATAATGAAAGCAGATAAGAGGAAGAGAAAGAGAGATCACTTCTGCCTTCTTTCCATCAAAGTCCACTTCTTCTCCATGCTTGATGCAATCATGCAAGTAAGCATGTTTCACAGCCACAGCTGTGACCATGCTTAACATTTTCATCTTCGTGCTAGTTAGTGGGTTTTAAAGCTGAAGCTGACAGGCTTCATTGCAAGCATTTTAAAAACACGAATTGATCAATTACGACCTGTAGTAACCTTGTGCTTCTGTCAATCTGTATTGAGACATTATCCCCGACAAAGACTATAGCACAGACTTGCACTCTGACCCTACTGTCCACAGTCGTTGTATATGGGCCTTGCTATTTGCTGAAGCATGACTACAGTCAAACAGTGGGCATACACCATCAAAAACAAGATCTGGCTTCAGTCTTTCTCTATTCTATCAGTCGGTCATATCAAACTAAATCAGTGTAGCCAGTCAGACTGGCTGCAATTACATCAGACCTCTTGAACCACTTGTAGTAGCAGAGTACTCTATAAATACACCTAATCAGATGAATTATAAAGCTCATTGCATATTGGTGTAGAACTCTTTAGACAAAGAAGATATTTTTATTTGGCTCACTGTCCTGGTTTAGCAGAGGTTACACACATTTCTTCCAGATTTTCTAATATTTATACTATTGATATAATAATGATAAGCTAGAAAAATGTAAATATGAAATACCAATGATCTGTAATCGGTGAATGAATGAAATATGTAACTCCAACCATTCAATCATTGCACTTGCAAATATGTACTTTTTGGCAAGACGATTCAGAAAAACTGAATTAATATACTGAAGCCGATAAATAAAATTTGGAAAATTCATTCTCATACAATACACTCAAAAAGACTTTTAGTCAGTCTGCGCTACTGTCTTGCATTAGGAATCATAAACTGTATTGTGATCTAGGTCAGGATCCAGACGTAAAACAACAAAATTTCAAGAAATATGGAGCCTTGGTGGGGTTATGTTCTCTCTCTCTCTTCCTCAGTGCTTTCTAGTTTACACGTGCATTCTATTTTTAGCCGATCACACATCTGCAGCTCTGCATATCAAACCCACCAGGCTGTCGGTAGGTAAATTTACAGCATCAACCACAGGTCAAGAAGCACCACGATAGACACGAAAATGATTTTTCAAACCATCACTGCCGCAGTGTAATCAGAAAAAAAAAAACAGCTGTTCTGTCTTGAGGTTGTATGTACAAATCAAAAATGTAAAAAAGCAATTTATGTAATGCAATACTCCATTACTAAAAATCTACTGAAATTATGTTTTCGATGTGTACTTCTTGTTCTCTTTTTTTTCCCCCACTTCCTGCTCGTGGCTCTAAATATTCTGAAAGCAGCTTCTACATCCACCAACTGTTATCTTGCTGGACACCTTTAGTTCACTATAATTTAAATACACGTCTTCCTATTTCTGTCAGTATGTCAACGCACAAAGTTGAGCATGATACCCTGTGGAAGCCATGTTGGAGCTGTTGCACTGCTGGCTGCTTTAGGTGAGGTGTGTGTGTGTGTCTGTGTGAGTGTGTGTGTTGTGTCAGGGTCTGGCCTAGGAGCCCTAGGGGTCAGTGTGAGCGTAACTACATTGGACATGATGTCTCGTGTTCTTCAAATATCCTCTCAGACACAGAAAGAAAAACACCAGGCACAGGAACATGGGCCCTGTGGCGCCGTGCAGAGCTTCAGCTTCACAACCATCTCTGTCCTGTGTTGTTGAGCAGATATGACCCTAGGTATGACAGCCGCCTGTTTACATTTCAGCTGCCTTGGAGTCACTGTAAGGGGCAAGAGGGACAACTCCTCTCTGTAGGTTTAGCTGTGACGAATACGATAAAGAATAGCTGAACTGTATTCCAACAGAGTAGGGGGATCAGAAAGGTGTAGACAGGTGTTGGTATTTCTGAAAAACTGATAAATATGTGGAAACAAAACCACAAAAATAAAATACCAATTCACAAATGAACAGCAGGAACAGACCAAGCCCAGATCTGGCAGCCATTAGACAGGCTTATAGTGATCTCAGCATGAGGGAATGGTGGAGTGCTACATAGCTGCTCGAGAATACACTATGAGCCAGCATCGGCAGAAATGAACAAATGCAGTTCTAATGCTGTTTCGTATTAACAAATTAAACCTTATGATTCAGCTAAATGCTATTCTAGAGAACGTACTGTCGCATTAGCAAATGAGAAGCTGCACGAAAACATGAAAACGCTTTTAATATAACAGACTCCCAAGACTTGTGAAGATGACAACTCCATATTAAAGCGCTCAGTTAAAATAAAACAGTAACGGCTTTCGTGGGGCGTCCTTATGGGATGTAATGAAAGATCATCCAGCTATCAATAAAGTCATCATCATTCATCTTCTGCTCTCAATACAAGAGCTGACTCTGCCATTCAGCTCCGTTCCACTTTTACTAAAACCGATCCATTTTAAGCAAAAGGGCCAACATCTGTTTGATTTATGATGCATCCTGTCGTCATCTGATGTTACAAAAGAGGATGTAATATCACGGGTTGTTGCCATGTCTCGCTGCACTAAAATGGAATATCGACTCGGCTTCTCAGGCCCTGACAAACTTGAGGCACAAAGGAGAATTTCTGGGAAGTTGCCAGACTTCAGACAGACAAATTGAATATTTATATCCCACAGAGGTCATGACATAAGAGAGACAGGGTTTGGTGCTTACAGAACACATGAATGATTTATGTCCCGCATGTAAAATGATAAAGAACCAATGCACATCAAAGCACAAAATGCACTCCAATTCACTGAGAGTCCAGATGAGGACAGACAGCAGCACGTTTGTGAATGTATTATTTGCAACAACACAACGCTGCCACTCAACCTGCTAGCTCATGTATCCATATATGGCTCTCTACGTCACGGCTGGCGCAGCTGATGCCAGGATGACAGCGAGCTAATGATCCGTGAGGAGGATTTAACGCCAAATGGTAGCTGGCTTAGCTAGTTCTGCAAGTACACCAAACACAGCTTCTCATTCCAACTGCGGTGCGCATTTCTTCCTCCCCTCTGCCAAGCATCATACTGTCACCTGTAGTGCAGAATTTGCGCCTCCCACCGCATATATATATCCTCCGACAATGTTATGGCTGCGCAAAGGGATTCCCTTGCAGTAATTCTAACGTTACGAGATGAAGCTAAAGGTCATCTGAGTGGCTGGGGTTAACTGTCTTGCGTCGATAAATAATGGAAATGTCGCCGCAAATAACAGATGCGGACGTTACCGTTGACGAGCTAGTTGTTAGCCTGTCAATGACTGACTGACAAGGAAAATAGGGAGAGGGAAAAATGAGAGAGTCTTGTGACAAGGATGCCCCGACTGGACTGTTTGTGAATCCCTCGGTGCGGCAGTTTGGCTAGCTTACTACCCGGCTAGCCACCGCTTTAGCTCGCTCGCCAGCCTCCCCCCCGTTCACAGCCAACACAACGCCAGTTAGCCAACTACCCAGCTAGCTCGTCAGTCCTTAGCCTCGCTGGGGTGTCATCTCGGGCGAACGATATCAAAATAAAATCTCACCGTGAACGGAATGTCATTCACGCTTCCCACCGAGTAGCAGCAGTCTCCGGGGTTCACAGCTCCCGTCAGCACCTGGTGCAGATGCATTTTCCTAATATTTTAGCAGCAGATGGGGGGGGGTTTAATTATTTATAACGACGAGTCCACCCTTTCGATTTCTCCATCTAGCAACGACCGGGAATTCCATCAGTAACATCAACGCTGTCCTCGGCCTGGCGGTGTCGTCTGGCTCCTCGGACAGCGGCTCTGCGGTGAATCTGTGTTCGATCCGTGTGAACGTAATTTCATCAGGTCCTGACATCCATTTAAACGCGCACAACTGGACGTCCGTCGCCTCTCGCTGTCAACACCATCCCCACGATTAATCGTGAGAGCCGAGGCAGCAGGATCTCTGCAGCGATCCTGACATGCGCGTTCCCGAAGTTGTCCAGGCACGACTGAATGGCCATAGATCCGCATCGTCTAGACCGGAAAACGCAAACTCCTGAATTTACCTGAGCGCCTTTTTGCACTCTTTCCCTAAATAAAACCCTACTTGTTTGCATCGACGCGCCTATTCGTTAATATGGCATACATTTTTACTTCATAATTCGCCACCCTTATTTCTAGCATGCCGTATAGCTGTTCTAGCGCTTCTGATTCTATGTAAACGGGGCGCCAGTTTGTGGATTTGAGTTCATTGATCATAATGTTGGGTCTGGGGTAAAATCAAAACGGATTGGGTAATAATTTCGTCAGTGACCGAAAATAAGTTTTTAAACGAGAAAAGGCCGTGAAAAATAAACCGCAGCAGGGATCATGCTCGAGCAGAAACAAATGAATGGAGCTGTAGTGTTTTGTCATGTAGTTCCCAACTGTCAGCTAAAATAAGGCCTTACACTTATCAAGACTGCTAAGGTCACACAAGTGTCAGTTCTTTTTAAATGATGAAACAATGCCTCAATACAGTACATATATATATATATATATATATATATATATATATATATATATATATATGTACTCACACACATACATACACCCACAGATCTGGCTTTGACAATAAATGTGATAAATGTGGTGGATCATCAAGTAAACGATCAATATAATCAACTCTTATATGACTAAATATAATTATACATATAATGCTAAGGTGTTTTGGTAGCATGTTGTATGTACACAGTAAATGTAATGTGGAATGCTTTAAATGAAACCTTCACACAAAGTCTGTTTACATCTCTTGGCCAGCAGAACTACACTAATACTACAATAGTTATCTCTGGTTTTGCTGCATTAGCTCAAAAAACTGCCCATCATGGACCCAACACTGTAGGGGTCCAGTGAATAAACAGTTCAGAGCCCTTTAAATATAAATTGAAATGTCACAGTCCAGTGTGCTGCTCTTTGCTCAGGATTTTGGGATTTACTGAGAGACTGCAAGATATATCAGTGGACGATGATGTCTGACATTTTATCGAGAACAGAGCCTGAATGAGCAAGACCTGGCTGAGTTTCACTGCAGCAGTTTTTCACCTCCTTATCTCCTGTCATTCATCACACTGATGAGATCTACTAGAACACATCACCGTAATAATGTTTATCCCTTTTTCGCTCCCTTTTGTAATCCCTTCTACATAGCCATTGTAAAAACGTCATTGTCTGTAGATAAATGATGAGAAGGATCCATGAGGGTGATACGCAGCCGGCCATCATGGCACTGGCCTAGTTATTTAAGCCACACTGACATCACCAAGCTGGGCCTTGCTGCCAGCGACCATGACACACAGGACAGCAGAACAGAAAACAGTGTCAGAAACAATGGCGGGGCACACTCATCATGTCGCATGTGTGTCCGTCCATTTAGCATTTGGTGACTACCATTTTTTGAGCTGTGAGTGTCACACTTTACAGCTGTTCTGTAATCATAGACTGACTACAGTGACTGATGCATGACAAGAGGTCCTGCAAAGGAGAGTAATATCTGAGTGAGGAGTTAAAAAAGATTTTTTTTTTCATGTTTGGACCAACTTAAAGATGTGCATAATTTGTACATCGTTCAACCAGGATTTGACAGCTCTTTCATTATAACTGAGCAGTGTGGATGACTGTGCAGCATTATGTAACCCAGAGAGCCATCCGGTAAATTGAAATTCAGTGAAATCTTTCCAAAAATCTGCCTCTTTCAGCTCCTTTGTCTTTGGATAATTTTAAAGGGCACACTCGCTGTGAGGGAATGTGACTAAGACTGCGAGTGCATCCCTCCAGGCTGCAGCTTTTGCTTTTGACTGAAAGAGAAATCTAACTCATAGATATGTTTTAAAAGACAGGTTGTACTTCAGACCTGTTTCATCAACCCAAAGGGCACTACCTGGACATTTTCACACACATTTTATTCACGTGTAGCTTGTCTCCGCTGGTTATTCCTAAAATGATTGAAGACACCCACTTTAGATTATTAGGAAGCAGTGAATTCATCTCCTGAGCACCAGACATGTTGTGCAGTCGCCAAGAATGCTGAGATCATTGCAGTGAGAACAAAGAAGCATATTAGGGGACTCTACTGCTGCAGTGTGGCTACAGTCTGTGAAAAGAAGAGTGTATTTAGAGCAGGAAAGGAGGCTCATGCAAAAGTGTGTATGTAGTAGGTGTGTGTGCGGGAGACAGAGGCAGAATAGAGGGTGGACACTGTGAGTAATAGCTGCTGGATATTGCACGAGGGTGGGAAGACGGTTGGTGCAGTGTTTGTGGTCCCTCTGGTGTCATTGGGAGAGAAGGCCTTGATCTACAGAGAGTAGAATTAAATGCATTATAGATTTTCTCATTTCATGGATGGCTGCTGGCTGGAGGGAGTTCCAGTCTCGCCCCGAGGTGCAAGACATTCAGCTCCCCGAGACAAAAATGTAATGAAGCTTCTTCACAATCCTAAATGAATAAATCAGTACATGCTGTTGAATTATAATGAATTATGATGTTTTGGTATTTGAAGAGGAGGAAACTTTACGTTGATGTGTCAATCAATCTTCAGTTAGAATATCTGAGAGCTGGGGTATTATTTGTCCTGTTCTGTTTGTTCTGACTGTTTCTGATTACTTGTAGGTCATAATTAGCAGAGAGCAAATGGTTCCAAAATTATTCACTAATTAGCTGAAAGTATGACGGTCATGAACAGAGTTAAGCGTGACGCCATACAGTGGCGAGAAAAATCATGTCAGCCCTTTGGAATCACCACAGCTGACCACTTTCTGCATTAATTGGTCATAAAACATCATCTGAACTTCATCTTAGTCACAATTAAGCAAACACTTTGTGCACAAGTCATTGAACCATTAAACATCTACAGCTTGATCTCTAGCAAACTTCAGATTTGCATGTTTTTTTAACACAGTAGCTTCTTCTTTCACAGTGTCCTGACACGAACACCAGGCTCCATTCACCCACACACCATCATTTGCATATGGGAGACTCATAAACTGAGATGTTAACATGCTCCAGTGATTCCTGTAAGCCTTTAGCCGTTATTTTTCCTCATTAAGAATTTCGTGTTGAGCATTTTGAGTCATTTAGCAAGGGAGAGTCACAGCACTAAAAAGTTTCCATTCCCTTATAGACAATTTGTCAAACTGAGATAAACATTTAAAGTCTTTGAGATTACTTTGTCACACTTTCCAGCTTCCAGCGTTATGCAAATCAACAATTATTCTGAGATTTCTTTGTTTGCGATGCGTGGGTTACATTTGTGAACAAAAAACTCAAAATGTGTGAGAGTTATTTAAAGAACACTGTAAAAATCACAAATTTTAGAATTGTTTTCCATTTTCACATGTATATTTGAAATACTCAGAAATATATACATGTATACTACCCTTCAAATGTTTGGGATCACCCAGACAATTTCATGTTTTCCATGAAAACTCCCACTTTTATCCATGTGCTAACATAACTGCACAAGGGGTTTCTAATCATCAATGAGCCTTTCAACAGCATTAGCTAACACAATGTAGCATTAGAACACAGGAGTGATGGTTGCTGGAAATGTTCCTCTGTACCCCTATGGAGATATTCCATTAAAGTCATCCATTTCCAGCTAGAATAGTCATTTACCACATAACAATGTCTAGACTGTATTTCAATTAATTTAATATTATCTTCATTGAAAAAATGCTTTTCTTTCAAAAATAAGGACATTTCTAAGTGACCCCAAACTTTTCAATGGTAGTGTGTGTATAAATATCCTTAATTAAATGTCTTTAATTAAACATTAAGAAGCCAAAAATTCAATTAATCTTTTCATTTTAACCTAATATAAATACATAACGTTGATAATTCTAAGCTAATTCAACATAAAAAAGAAATTGTAAATCAGGAAAGGTCAAAGTTTCAAGAATGCAAAACTTAAAACATAACAGCAGCTTCTCAATATGCATTACTGAGATTTAAAACCCGCCCAGAGGTTTTCATTTTGTAGTTTGAAAATCATAAAAGCCACAGAAACGTGCTTTGTGTCGACATATTAATTTAAGTCAAAGAATGCAAACCAGGATGAAGGTTACAGTTGAATTTAGTCCCTACATCCTTGTACACACACACTGATATAAATTTTATTGTTAAGTTAGCTGGCATTTTGTCTTAAAGATTCAACTTAATATCTTAATTTTATGGAATATATTTTTGCATGTTCAGTGAAATGAACGCAGCTATTTTTAGATGTTCAAAGCTTAAAAGATGCACCAAAATGCACTAAATTAAAATTTTAAGGCAGCTTAAGAACTGTTAATATTATTTGTAATGAAAATTAAATTATTCATAATGTGACCACATTTAACAGATTTCAGAAGAGTTCACTTATTTTTTTCTTGCCACTGCATGGACATTGTTATATTTGCAAATACAGACAATAGGAAGCAGGAGAACAGCACAGGCCATTTATTACGCTGTTGCTTTGAAATGTTGGAGCAACACGAATAATAGAGGATTACAAATAGAGTTGCTTTCAAAATGACATGCTGATGACAGGAATGTGTTGAATCCTGATCATGTCACTTTTACTGATTTAAACAATCGTCAGTCCTTTCATTTTCTTTAACAATGAGCACTGAACGTGACCAGCATATATGCATATATTTAACACATGATCAAAATGCATGCAGGGCTACACTTGATGTATTTATACATTATGCAGTGCAGTTTCACCAAATGTTCTATTATTTCCTTCATGTCTGCTTTCAGAGGAGATTAAATGTGTCATGCTAGCACGCAGAGCAGTGACGCTGCATTCCAATGAATAAAACTCTTGCATTCATGATTCTCATCTGTCCACTTATCAAGAGTCCTAAAGAGACAGACTGAGTGAGGGATTTGGAAGCAGGCTTAAAACAGGCCACTCGAGCGCTCATCATTTCTGCCCTATTCATGAACAGATGTGTTGTGGATGCTTTCGGTCTCAGATCCGGAAGCATTCAGTCTCTGAGTCTCCAGCCTTTGTGTGCTTTTCACTCATATTTCACAAAGCTTATTGTGTTCAGTTCCAACAACTGATACTAATGACAGCTACTGCAGAATGAATTGTTTGTTCAAATGAATAAAATATGTGAATAATTTAAAAAAGACCATAATGGAGCACTAATAAACATTTAAAGCACGGGAGTGGAAGCACCTGGGACTAAATAAACCAATCAACATATCCAGTTCTTTATTGTTATAAGCCTATAACTAGCATAGAATTACAGCTTTATGGCAATTGTAAAGGTCTGATTACCTTAATAACATTTCTAAACACAGAATGAAGCTCCATAAGCAGCTGATTCCATTTCTAACACTGTTTGGCCATTAAACAAATTACTTTAAAAAGAGTCTGTAGGTAAAACATTTTATAAAAGCTCGAGTAAAACGTCCAAACTGCTTTAATGACGTGCAGAGATTGCCCCTAAACCTCCACGTTGGACCACTTTTAAAGCCTTTGTGCACTAGTTTGTGTAATGTGGACTGAAAGCAGCGGTCGGGGCAAAGTCTACTCCTGATGAGGTGAAAGCCTTTCTCGCTATTTTTTAACCTTGTGAGCTTTTTATGTCTGTGTGCGTGAGAGAAACAATAGAAAAGCAACACTGCTAACTGCATAGATGTGTAAATGTTAAAGTCACATGGTTGGACGCATTTGACCTCAAAACTATCCTGTGACAGCTTTTTATGACAAAAGGAGGCCATCATGTTTGTTATTGTTGTCTCAAATCCAATCACCTGTCACAGAATAAAGGCAGCCCAGAGGAGTGCTAAAATCTGCTAGCCATTAGCATTACACATACCCATAAAGTACATATTGCAGCTGTTTTACATGCCATACTTGTTTCTTTCTCCCATGTTTGTTGTGTGTGTCTGCATTGACTGTCAAAAAACCTTTGGGAAGGCTTTTTAAAAAGCTATTAAAATTAATTCTATCCTCCAGTTCCTCATATATACAGTAGTTGATTTAAATTCTAATTTTTAATCCCGTCTGTCTGCAGTACAGTGAGTGCTGTCTGCCTTTATTGGATCTGTTTTATAGCATTAAAACATCTAATTTACATACTGTATTTTAGTTTTTATTGTCATCAGCTTGTATTACACACTGTAACCGCTGTATTTAGGAAAGTTTGCATATTTTAACTGAACTTTTCCATTGTTGCTTTGTTGATTGAGCTAACTTAACTATGTGACCAAGTTTTATAGATAAGGTTGATAATGAATAAATATTTAATAAAATACACTTTTCAGAGTGATTTACAGCACCTCAGAAAGGTTGACAAACCTTGCTGTATTCGCTTTAGCCTCTGTGGTTCATACCTGTTAAAAAAACAGATGGTTATTTCTTTTCTTTCCTGGTAGAAAAATTACAACCTTTTATCATCAATAATTGGAATAAAAGGGTTTATTTTGTTGATTTGCTCTTTTATCGGTAGGTGTAATTACCTCTCCTCATCCTCTTGGCCTCATCTGAATATTGTATGAATGTTTTCCTTAACTTCACACCCCTGAACCAGTTTCACACTGTGAGTCTCATTTCTTTGTCTCTTTCTTTTATATCTCCGTCTCACACACGCTGCAATTACTCTCAGACTCTGAGAGATTTGGGCGTCTGTGGAGATACTGAAGATTGATGGCAGCTATTCCAGAGCACCGTCTCCGTCTTTTCCCTTCTCCCTCTTCACGCTCGTGTTGCCTCCTCCTCCTCTTTCCACTCTGCAGAAGGTCAGCCTCTCTTACTGTGCTTAAACTAGTCCATCTGTCTCTTCTACTTTGCTGTCCAGCCAGCCTTGGGCTCACTGATGGATCTCTCACACCCGCAGTTGTTTCAGGGATGATTCACGGCACAGCCACTGCTGATGTGAGTGTTTGTGTGTATGAATTATTTCGTGTTCAGGGGTTAAGGATTTTATTCGGGCCCGTCCCTGTACTCTGTAATGTAATTTAATTGTGAGTGCATTTGCGCTTGTGAGCTTAAGTTTCCCCCTCTTCCTTCTGCGCTGTAACGGGATTAAATGTTATTTTATCTCCACGTTATTGAGCTTTATTATGTTTCCTTCGTGTTTGCACTGTCTGCAAACCCAATCTGTTTATGGCAGGTGTGTGTGCTCACCGTGTGTACTACTCCGCGAATGTATTATACACTGCAGTTTATAATTTGTCTGACATAAATATGAGTTCTTCCATGCAAAATATACAGTATACCGCAGAAGACCAGATTGTGGGCTTGAGCAGATTTGTGGTGTCACTCTGAAGTGTGAAGAGAAGATCAGGGGCTTGGCACACAAACACTAACGCACACGCACACATAGACACACACACAAGCCTTACCAAAGCTTATAATCCCAGCTGAGGTGCAACAGGTTACTGAGTCAGTGTGTTAGAAAATTATGAGCGACAACATGCTAAGGAGCGCACAACGTTTGTTTAGTCATTTTGTTTCTATGCCTTCATATACATGCAGGCACTTTGGATGACTTTAGCATCCACTGGTGATCACAAATCTACACCTCTGCATGTCAATTTATCTCTTTAAACCTGCAGGTTTGCACACCCATTATTCAAATATGCATCATGGGGGAATTTTTAATGTGGTCTTCTCGCTCATGAAAAATATTACTATTATCTCTGTGTCGTTTTTGTTTATTGAGTAACTCCCTAAATAGATGTTTAGGACCTTAGTTGTGCTGTTAGTGCCACAGTGTTTGAAGTGCATCTGTAGAGTGTTGACAATACAAAGTCACTGTGAGATCAGTCTTTGATATTCAGTTTGCATAGCAGGGTCAAAGACTGGAGCAGGTGGAGTCAAGCCGAGGCCACGGCACAAAAGGCTACCTGTCAGGGAGCACGAGTCGCTCACTGAATGGGGATTATGCATACGTGCAGCTCTGTGTGCGCTGCAAATACCAGGCGGAAAGACATCATAAATAGTTACAGTATTTTATGTATGGATAGCTATTGTGACAATAATTTTCTGCAAATTATGACCACTGTTTTTCAGCTAAAGGATTCCCAGAAACCAAGCACAACAGATCAGGAGAGGCCACATCATTTCCCAGACTTTCATCTTGGCTTTACAAATATGGGTCAGAACAGCACGTACAGCATAAATATACAATGGTAGCTATCTCTAACTTCTAACTGCATCCGTGTTTACTGCAAATGCTCTAAGGTCTGATTTTTTTTTCAGAGAAATTGTCTCATTTGGGGACCTTAAAACCCAGAGGTCTAAAGTGTATAACATGTAACTCCAATATCCCAGAGACCTTTGTCCAGTGTCATTCCTTGCCAACTCTCTAATCAAGAAAACATGACATATAATAGCAAAATGTGTGCTTTCCATGATAAACAACGCACATTCTGAAAAGCTTATTGGATTTCAGCCAAAAAGGCCTCAATGTAATGCTGCACCTGTGGGTCAGAAACAATCTGATGTGCCACATGCAAGTGGAAAAGACTTTACAGGGTACTTTTCTTGTCGTAAACACGTCAAAATCATGCCTAAACCTACTTCAAACTCAAAAATAAATGTAAAAATGGATTTTAATATCAAAGTTTTGTCTCCTGTGTTTTTTTTTGTTTGTTTTTGTTGTTTTTAAAAATCATTTTTAGGCATTTTGTCATTGAGAGTTTTAGACGTGGTTGTTGTCACTAAACTGATTTTCTCACATCATCCTGGACAACTGTGGTGATTTGAAGCATCTTTTCAAGAAATGTATTGACTGTGGGACTGTTTTTGATTAAAGCAGACAAGACTGATTGCTTGCTGGATTTCAAAATACAGGCATAAACAACCATTTTGGCAGGACTGTGACACATCTTACATCTTCTCTACTGCCGTAATTTTGGGCCTTCGGTTTCAGCTCTATAGTCTATCCAAACCAGAACACTTATTCAAAGGTCTACAAAAATCTAAACAAGACAGAAAATGAGTCATATATCTGATCTGCCACCCGAAAGTGTTGGGTACTCCATCAGCAACCAGTTGGTAAAGGTTTACACTTGGTTTTGAGACAGTTTTACCATAAATAGTACATTTCAAAGACAAAATATTGTAATAAACTTGAGATTTCACAGTTTTCCAGTCTATATAAAGCAATGAATACTGTAGAATATGTGGCATTAGAGAAGAAATGACAGATTCTGGCTACAAAGTGTAATCAAAGTGGTTTGGTAATCATGTAATAAGACATTTAAGCCAGAAGAGGGCAATGTTGACTGGGCTGAGCTTCAGCACTGATAGGAGCAAATATATATGATGCAAAGGGAGCTGGTTGAGGGCCTTTTTTTGTGTGGTTTTGTCGTATGAATCAGCTACACAAAGGATGTGATATATCCTTGCCTCACTCGCTGGGTCTTGGCAAACACCAACAGTAGCAGTTGCGGTAGTAGAAAGATATTTGTATATTTATGACTTATTCTTGCAGACAGATTTGTGTACGAAGTGCACAGCCGTCAGTGTTTGTACATAAATGAGTTTACAGCATGCGTGCATCCGCTCGTGTGCATTCCCTCGCATGCACACATGCAACATGCATTTACACGCATGTCTGGCAAAGGCAGACGGGTGAACCCCAGGAATGTAGTAGCCTATAGAGCAGGAGGAAATGATGATGCCACATGGTGCCACTGCTGCTGCTGCTGCTGCTGGGCGGCTCAGCTCTTCCCTCCCCACAGCTTACATGCAGCTCTGTTGGCTCAAACCACCTACAAAGAGATTAACATGGTTATACCATAACACAGACCAATATGGTAAATGAAAAAGGAACAGATGGTAAACAATAAGATTAGTAAAGCAGCCCGACAGCGGAAAAGTGTGGCTTAGAATTCAGAATCCAGAAATGCAGCCAGTAAAAGCATGCATTTTAGTTTGACAGATATTTAGAATTTTATCAGAATTGCCTGAGTGATGCTTGCTCCTAGTGTTTAACTACAAAGTGAAACGGCACAGATTTAATCATCTTACCTGTTTTAAAGGCATCCCAAAGAACTCCTTGTGTGAAAGACAGTATTGAGCAATAACTACTTCAAAGTGAGGAACTGTAATCAAGTCTGAAAAGATACTTTTTAAAAACCTAATGGAGATTAGATATGAGTGGAAAAGGTTGCAATAATAAATGGTGTTTTTCAACAGTGCCTGATTTAAAAGTGGACTTTTGCAAATGGTTCTGTCTTCATGTGTCTTTGTGCTCTGCCTGATCATTAATCTGAACTATCAGGGCCTGATAAGGTGTTTCTAAAGATAGAAGCAATGAAGAGATCACTCTCAAACTGAGAGGTGTGTGTGTGTGTGTGCAGAGAAAGAGAGCATCCAAAGAAAAAAGAAAAAGAAAACATCACACTCTGGACCTTGAGTTTGACGATGGTCACACTGCAGCCCTTGTAAGTTTTACAAGAAGCTCATAATGGACTTCTTATCTGCTCAGGAGACAATGAAGCCTACCAGGAGACAGAAGAAATTAAAAAAGGAACTGGTCTGTAAGGTGGAGAGAAGGTGAAGACTATTCTGTTCCTGTTCAAATGAGCACCATTAGGAACTGCCAGCGAGCAGAGGAAAGTCTGACCAGATGAGATTTAGACTCGTGCACAAAATTTTGGCCTGCACCTTATTTTTCAACCATCTGAATCTGTTAAAAACGGTAAAATGCAATGCGTTCCGTCTTTCTTTCTTTCTTTGCAGTTACATCTTGTCCAATATTGTAATGCTTACTGTTAAAAAGGCTCATCTTCCTTTACATTTCATTTACATATAGAAGAGATGTCCTAACGTGTTAATGGAATAGTGTGGAATTCGTAGCACCGTTCTGTAAAATGACACACGCAGCAAACAAAACTTAATTCTTCTCCAATAAAGCAATTAATATTTTGCTTTCCATCAGAGCTGACCAGAGCAGAAAGTAAAATAGGGAGAGTGTTAAATGTCACCGTCACCTCCTGTTTAATAAACAGCTCGGCGTCACATATCTTTCATTATCACCTTATTCATTCCGCATGACGCTTAGTGATTGGTGGGACCGGTAAGTTGGAAACAGCAGGCTTAGTGAGATGATTTCCCCTGACAGTGGGCGATATGAAATGAGGTCACTCAGTACGCACGGTGTTGCAGATCCTGCCATTATAGCTGATTTAGATATATCATATTTAATAAAGAGTCCTGCCCCCCCTCCCTTTTTTATTATAAATCTTTGTATTATGCCTGCACTGCATTTTACTGAACTGAAGCTTTAAAAAAAAAATCTTCTTTTGGGCAGAAGAAGATGGACTGCAACCCTCGTTTAGAACGACTCTTTTAAAAAAGCCTCTGATTTTAATAATGTCCCATACTGGGTTAACCTTTCCTGCTACAGTGGAATCAGAATGTGTATTTACAATCATTAGGGGGCAGTAGAGACCAAGAAAAAAAGCTCAGCTGCAATGCTGGGATGTTGGAGGGTTGACCAGTCACTCTCATACCTGAGATTCCTCTAAGAAACACATATGTGATTGATAGATGTAATAACAGCCTTTATTGCTTAAAAAAATCAGATGAATGCAGATGAGTTCATAAAAAACAGCTTTGCAAATCAAGTAAAGATGGAGAAGATCAAACAGTGGCCACATATGGAAGCATACAGGCAGACAGACAGTGTGTGACAGCAGCTTGGCAGCACACTCAGCTTTGTTTTTATGTCCTCCTTGTGAGCTTTGAATGACACTGTTATGATTGTCTGTAATGGTTTCTGCCGGTGATATACGACAGCCAGATTCAGCTGACCCAGTCTGTTCTCCACTCGGTCAAATATCGCTCCTGTTCTCTGGATGGCTGCTGTCAGAGCTGTTCTTCGGTGTACACATGAGTGTCTGCACGTGTGTTTGACGTTGTGCACGGCTCGATCCAGATGGGGATGTTAACAAGAGCAAGCATCGCCTTCTCAGAGACTGACAGCCTCTTATTTCTGCACCGTTATGCGATTCTTTCCATAATCACCTCATAAACACATCCTGCCCTCATGGCTCACTCCCTTCCTCTGGCTTCTCCCCTGTCCTCTTCTCTTCTATTCTCTTTTGCATCTCTTTTTTTTCCCCTCCTCTTAATGTAGTGCATCCTCTCAACCTCCCACCCCCAGTACGGTTGAACCTGGCCTATAAGAATGAGCAATGAGTGAGGGGGAAACTGTGGAGCGTGTGTTGGCTCAGGGCACACGGTAGCCATTATGGGGCTAAAGCACTGCCAGCGTGCTTGATGAGGGGGAACAACGGAGCCTCGCCCTGGGACACTCCATTAAACTCCCCCTCTTTGTCTTTCTGTCTGTGGCTAATACGAGCACACACAGTAACGCACGCATACAGTCCCATATGGATCGGCGCTGTGTTCTTGTACATGACCAAAAGCCGTGTCTTTCATCTGGTCTTATAGGATAACCCATCACCTGCTGGTCCTAGCAGCGTTGCACCATCCTTAGTGCTCCTTCCTCCTCCCCCGTGATTTCTCATAAGCACCTTCCAAGCAGCAGCACAGGCTTTTGAACCTGGGAAGAAAGAAAGCCTTTAGCTATTTTAGAGTATTGTGGGTCAAAAAGAGCAAAACACAGAGTATAGCATTAAACTGAATTCATAAAATCATAAACAAACGACAAAATAAAAATCAATCGCTTTCTGGGAAGAAGCTTGGAGGATCGCCTTTCATAGTTGCGGATATTGATTATGAATGATGCTTGTTTGCAAACAGTAAAGGCAGGATTGCTTAATGTGTCTCCCTCATTATACTGACAATATCATTTTTCAGCAGTGAGTTGAGCAATATCTAACCACGATCTCTCCGGATGAGAAATGGGCCATGAAAATGTGTCTCAACCGTTCAAAACGCGTTCCTTTTTCTGCTAAAATGACCTGGTGGGGTTGAACACCCATCTCTGCTGTTGTTATTCGTCTGGAGTAATTAGCATGCTAATGGGTTAATAAAAGTCTCCAAGTCCTAGGTTGCCGTTGGAGCTGAAATATGACAAAGTACTTTTTAATGAGGATGTGCTAGTGTTATTGCTTTTTATTGGACTCATCTTTCATCGTAAAACTTTTATTGAAAAACTTTTGCAGTGGATTTCTATATCTCTTTCTGAGTGAAATAATGGCGTTCGACCAATGAGCAATCATAGATTTAAATTAGACTTTGAGGGAAAACCTTGACAAAGCGAGAGAGCATCTTGATCACAGGTTCTCCACAAAGAATTACAATGAGGAGGGTTTGGCTGAACTGTGCTACAATTTATCATTAGTTTTTCATTTTTCGATCTTTTATAACTCAGCTTTACATCATGAGACCAGAAGTTTCTTTAATTGAGCTTAAGGGACAAACCCCCCCACCAAAACAGACCAGTAATGTAGTTTTTAAAAAAAGGTTCTCAAATTGTGTTTGGTTTTAGGTACTGCACACACAAACATGTTTTCTGAGCTCCGATTTACATACATTTTATTGATTCCTTGAGTGGGATTCTGTGTGATTTTTCAATATATTGTGATTGAGATTCATCATTAATAGGAGTTTTTTGTTTTTTTGTTTTTTTTACAAAACCCTGCTTAGTATTTTTCAGTTAAAGTGGGAGAGCATCTTGAGCACAGTTTCTCTTCAAAAAATGGAAGGAGGTGGATTTGGCTGCACTGGACTGTAATTTATCATTTGTTTTTTTCATTTTTTTAAACTCAGCTTTACATCATGAGAGCTGAGTTGTTTTAACTGAGCTTTAGGGGCCTAAAAAGACACCAAAACATACTGGTAGCCTATTTGGTTAAGGATTTACTGCACATGCAATTGTGTTTTTGGAGTTGTAATCTAAATTCTATACATTTTATTGATTCCTTGAGTGGGGTTCTGTGTGATTTTTCGATATATTGTAATTGAGATTCATCATTCACAGGAGTTATGCTATTACATCGCTAAATATCGTATTATTGCTAAACTTTTGCTTAATATTTTTCATTTAACAAAGCAAGGGAGCATTTCAATCACAGGTTCTTGACAAAAAAATGGAAGAAGTCGGGGTTTGGCTGGACTGTACTGCAATTTATTATCTGTTTTTCATCTCTAACAAATCAGCTTTACATCATGAGACCCGAAGTTTCTTAAATTAGTTTTAAAGGAAAAAAATAAAAATACACCAAAACATACCAGCAGCCTATTTATTAAAATGGTTCTGAAGTTGTCTTTGATTAAGGAGGTACTGCACACGCAATTGTGCTTTTGGATCTGTAAACTAAATTTATTGATTCCTTGAGCAGGATTCTGTCTCATTTTCAATTATATTGTGATTTAAGCTCATCACTCGCTGATGTTTGTGCCATTTTTTTGCTAAGCTTCTACTTGGTATTTTTCAGCTTTGGTGCAGCAGTTGAGACTTGTGCTTTTGCCCACTGTAGAAGCACCACCACACTTCATTCTTTCCTTTTAGACCCTCATTCTACCCTCCATTTAACTAACGTTATATTACCATTTAGACTGCCCCCCATTCTCTTTTGCACTTACATCGCCTCGGTTACGAGACCCCTGGCTTTGGGCTGGAACCACCGGCTCGAATTGATGCGGCACGGGACCACCGTGGTCCTCCACCACAATAATGTCCCTTTGTGGCACAGGAGCCACAGATTCTGTTTCGCTCTCCATTTTTCTCTGGTCTGCAGATGTCACTGAGCAACTCCTGCCTCACACATGTACGCCCACCCTCATTGTCAGCCGCTTGCCCATTTTTTTTCGGCATTTACTTAAAACTATGCAGTGGGTGGGGTGAAGATACACTTTAATTTCTGTGTGGGAACAGGATACCGGATGACAAGATAGCACCGCATTCATTCGAAGAAAAGTTCACAAGCGGTGCTTTGCCGAAAAAAGTTTTCCAAGGTTTCTCCCCTGGATATTCTGCACGATTCTGCAATTCCAGGCCCATAAAGCCCATAAACAAGCCCAACCTAAACTCTCCCCAACCGAGCCAGCTCGCTTCTTGTTGACTCCTAGGATGAAATAAATCGATCATATGGTGCTTCTGGGCTTTCCAAATGTTATTTGACTGAATAGATCAAATTCTGATGATAAATAGAATCAGTTTGCTCAGATGTACTCACTGCCTTGTGGGCCCCAAATTGCAAAAGCATGCAGAACATCCAGGTACCTCATGGCCAGTCGAAGCTTGGAAAACTTTTTTACTGGATGTGCCATTGAGCGACTTTCAGTGGAACGAACGAGGTGCAATCTTGTCATGTGTGCAAACATGTGAGGGACGTCATCAGTGTGTGCAAGTCCTTAAACGATATTTCCTGATGTTGCTTCTCTCCTCCAAACCCGCCAGTTACTCCTTAGATTATTGGTGCTGCATTAGAAGTCAGCTGAAGTAGATCCACTAAGTTTCACATTGGTGCATAGGCTTGAATTTCCCAAATATCTATCTATCTATCTATCTATCTATCTATATCTATATCTATATCTATATCTATATCTGTCTGTCTGTCTGTCTGTCTGTCTGTCTGTCTGTCTGTCTGTCTGTCTGTCTGTCTGTCTGTCTGTCTGTCTGTCTGTCTGTCTGTCTGTCTGTCTATCTATCTATCTATCTATCTATCTATCTATCTATCTATCTATCTATATCTGTCGGTCTGTCTGTCTGTCTGTCTGTCTGTCTGTCTATCTATCTATCTGTCTATCTATCTATCGATCCATAATTATTATATGTTTACTTTAAAAATGTAACACAGTATTGTCTATTTAGACTGACTTTACACTGTTTATGCAGAACAATTTTACTGAACTACGTTTAATTGATTGTTAGATTTTTTTTAAAGTAATGCTACTTTTACTTACTTAGTAAAGTTCATCAAGTTGCTGCTTTCTCCAAGTCCAGATAACCTCTGCACAGATGTTCAGAGTGCTGTATAAATCTTCACTGAGTTCAACTGTAATATCAACCCTTTCACATTCCACAGAACCACATGATTCGATGTACGAAAACAATATGGTCAAAAACTTTTCGTTCTTTGCCATCAAAATAAACATTGTTCCTGCTGCTGGTTGTCTAAACAGCAGCCACTAAAATAGCTTCTGTCAGAGAACAGGCGGGTCCCACGGGCCAAATGCATCACAGACGAGGTTAAAGTAGAACCCAAACACCTGTCTGCTCTCACAAAGAATGACCTGCACTCACTGGCAGCAGAGAGCTTGTGCACTACTTCCTGTCTGCAAAGGACTCAAGGATATGAAAGGAATGAATTTCTGATCAGCTTGTCCTCAAATCATCTCATGCACGCACAAGATGGCAAATTACTGAGGCTAAAAATGACAGAGGATTAAAGATTTATTGCACATCCCATTTTGTTGCGCTCCTCTGGAAAAAGAGAGCGCACAATATCCCAAACTCATCACAGAAGCTTGAAAATCGACCGTGTGAGGCTGTTTCTCTGTATAATGGCCACAGAACTATAGATCCCAAACTACCACACCAAAACTTTTAATACATAAGATTTAAAACATCAAAGTTTATGGTTGTTCTCTAAACTAGATTTGTTAAGGTAAGACATTTGGGGGATTCGGTGCAGTCACTTTAAAAAAAATCTGTGAGTATGTGGAGCCCATAATAAAACAAAACAAAACTCCAAAGCAGCCTGGATGCTACAAAGATATATAACTAACAAACATTAAGTTATACCTTCTTCAGTAGTCAACATGAAACATTGCCGGCACCTACAGACCGTCATAAAACACGGTGGAACTTTATGTTTGCTTTCATCAGTCATGTCATCCACTCTTTGTGTTTTCCATCTCCTGTGCCTTCTTGTGTGCTGGCTTTCAAAACAACATTATGATGTTACAGCACGGGGGGGGGCAGAGGTTCCAGCGAGGAAGAAAAAGATTATGATCACCTCCCTGTCAGCACGGATAGGCATCCAAAATGCAAATTGAACTGAATCACATTCAGATGCATCGCTGTAAATTGAAAAACAGATGAGACTTGATATCTGAAACAAATTCTCATATCAAGATGCTGGACAGCTTCTCCTGAGGTGACATCCACGATTTGATACCCAGACATCTGTCATCCTAACAGTACTGGGCATGCAGAAGTGACTTTTTATGAAAATCACTGAAGTCTGTGTGGACTAGAAAGCAACACATCCAGAAGAAAAATAGCCGACCCATCAGAAAAACAGACTTTTTTTGGTGTTGTTAAGGGATGAGCTCATTGATTTGATCTCGGAACAGTGTTTGGTGCGTATATTTGTGTGTGTGCGTGCATGGGCTTATGTTCCTGTGCACTAATTGTGATAAGGAGATATACTTGTGTTCTCAGAGAGCTGTGAGAGCGTAGAGGACATCAGAGGACATCACTGTGTTCTTGCAGGCCTTATCAACGCGCAATGTTTCGTTCCAAGCGGACGGCGCAGAAACAACATTGCTACGTCTACCAGTGCGAGCTGTTTCTCTCATCATAAATAATAAAAGAGCGAGATGACTGTTGATAAACCAGTCATTTACTGGGGATAAACTGGATTTTCACAGCACATGAGGGATGTGTGTGCCAGACTGGCCGAAACCTAAATGTTCTTCCTTTGACTCTGCCTGAACTTTATTTAAAATTATTGTGCTCCAGAGAAAACACATGATGCAATATCTGACCATAGCTCAGCAATAAAACCACACAAAAGAGCAGAGGTGCTATTTCAGTGCCTCCTCCCTCTCCTGCACAGACATTGCTTTCTATTCACATCTAAATAATTCTCTATCATGAGTCCACCTGAGCGAGGATGGGCTGCTTTGGGAGCAACCAGCTTGACTTAGAGTTTCTCCACCTATGAAATATTAACTCCGGGTTAAGAGCAGCAGCGCCATTGATCCTGACCACAGCTTTGAGAGTGCGGCATTTAAAGCAGCCCTTCTGGAAAGCATGACATGACAGGCGTGTTAGCAAGGTTCCACATAAAAGGACACGGTGGAATTTGCATCGTAAAGCACCGCTAGTAGCTCTCTTCCAAATAAAGGGGAGTGAATCTGTGTTTGGCACATCAAACTGACAGCTCTAGGTGAGACAGGCAAATTCCTGTACTCTGAGCGTGTGTGTGTGTGTTAGTGTGCAAAATGTGTGTTAAGCAGAGTCTAAAGAGGCTTGAAGGGGCCGGAGAGGTGTCCCCTCAGCATCTGCTGGCTCAACAGCCACTCAGGCCTCTAATGAGGGTCTTCACCGCGGAGCTGCTGTCACACCCCCTTCATTCATGTATCGCTGCTCTTTGATGTAGCATCCGGGGGAGAAAGAAGGTGATAGGATTCATTGTTAAAGCTGTGATTGCAGCAGACGCACAGTATTGGTGCTCCATGATGTAAGACAGGACAAACTGTTTGAATTTGTGGATCCGCTGCCTAATTGGGATTGTGTAAGGTGACAGATTAAAGGGCCTGTCATACCACCTCAGCTTATAAAACTTTCTTTGTACTTCTGACCTGTGACCCCACTTAATTTTGCAGCTGATATTCTTTCAACGGTAACCCGCAAATTCCTGTAAATGACTAAATGCTGAATGCTAAAACAGTGGGAAGTACGAATGTTAGTCCGTGTGGGTGTGATGGTAAAGAGGAGTGCAGAACTGAGAGGAAAGAGTTGCCTTTTTGGACTACATATTCTAGTTTGAAAACATTCTGAGGTTCTGCCCTTTTGGCAAAAACAGAGATAATAATTCATGCAATTTTCACATCATTTGCATTATTTGAGTTGTTTCGTAGCTGTTTGTTTTTTGGCAAAAGCAATCAAAACCATTATTTACATTTAGTTTGCCGCAATGCTCCGTTTCAAATGTTTTCCCCTTACATCCGCCCACACGCAAAATGTGAATTATAGATGACATTTTGTGTTTAAATGCAGTTTTAGCATATTAGGCCCCCAGGCTTTACTGTATGAGTTCCTGCAGGAAAAAAAATGATACCCACTTATTTGTTTTTTTTATTCATGAGTGATGAGTCAAACAGCATAGTGACCATAAACATAACATTGCATGTTTGCTATCTTCTTGGCTCATTAGCTAGTGTTCAGTAATTCTGTTTTCAGAATTGTTTAACTTCTTAAATGGGCATTTTCCAAAACACACACATTTAACTTCTAAGCATTAACATTTTGCATCTACTGATCATAATTGGAGGTGCAGATTTTTATTTGTGACTCCAAAACTATGTGATTTTAAAATATTTTTTTAATGTTTTACGAGCATGTGTGGCCCTGCAAAGACAAAACACATCCTAGAGTAACAACAAGTATATTTATAAGATCCTTTTTATGATGTCTGTTTGTCATGTTGAGATATAATCCCTCCTGTTCTTGTCTGTCTCTCTATCTGTGCTCTCACTCTACTTTGTCTTCTATCTAAAAGCAACCGCATTCACTGCTTCCTGATAACATATCTGAGTGTTTAAGGATATTGAAGCACTCATTCACAGGCACTCACACCTTAGAGCAAGCTGTCAGCTAAACATGTTTTATTGTGTTTTTCTCTGCTGTCTAAACCACCTGGTAACTGCAAAACCCACTGCTGCTACCAGAGCGGAGCAGCTAGTCGAGAATCTACAACTTGTCGCCTCTGACACGGTTAAATTCACCAGGGTTTAGCTGTGAGTAGCAGCCTGCTGGATGAAAAATGACAACAGGCTATTCTTAGATGGAAACGGTCCCTATTTGTGGCAGTTGATGTCTTTCTGCAGAAACGGAGCAGGTCAGGGGCCTCGATTTCAACTCTTTAGCCAAACTCCAGGAATCAGAATTTCCAAACGCGGATGGAAAAAGTTACATATAGAGAAGCGTCTTTAGAGTCGGAGGTGAAGAAGTTTGGAGACAGTTAATAGAATCGACAGATGTTGTCCAGACATTTTAACACAGTAAGGTTGTAATTTCCAAGGTTATAATTTGCTCTGCTTGTGTATTCATTTACCACAGACGTTGCTATCACATTTTGTGCTGTATCTTATGGCAGCATTTAATAAACTGGAAAATGAACTCCCATGTGTGATGGCATTTAACTGTACAGTATGGATGGTTATTGCATATCCTCAGTGAATAGATGACATTATTGTTATTAAAGTAAATGCATAGTCTGCGTTAATGTGGGTAGACTTCAGTATTTTCGGCTTGCATAAGAAGAGCACTTTTATTCATTTACTAGTGTCGTTTTCTGACAAAAATCAACAGTAAAACTTAAACAACCGAAATGTTTTCCACGCCATCATCACGGAGCGGCATGGCTCAGTGGGTAGAGTGGCCGTCTTGTAACTGGATGGTTGCTGGTTCGATCCTCGGCCCGTCGAGCTCATGTTGAGGTGTCCCTGAGCAAGACACCTAACCCCTAATTGCTCCTGATGGGTTGTGGTTAGCACCTTGCATGGCAGCTCCCACCATGTGTGTGTGAATGGGTAAATGTGACATATCATCATGTGAAGTGCTATATAAATACAACCATTTACAAATAATCAGCAACATTTTTTTGTGGTTGCATTAGACCTCTATGTTACTTTATGGTAAAAATGCTCTGATTACAGCTCCACAAACTTGTTCATCTAATTATTCTATCATATTAAACTTAATAAATTTAGGTGTTGGAAAAAATATTCAGCAGAACGGGACATTTGAAGACAAACCTGCAAAGTCTGGGAACTTCTAGTGGGAGTTTTTCAATATTTTCTGATGTTTAATGATGAGTAAGTTTATTGTGAAAAAGATTGTTGGTTGCATCTCTACTCTTATTTGCCTGCTAATACTGGCTGAAAGTTGAAAATTTTGCCATATAGGGAATTTTTGGACAGAATATTTGTGGTATAACCAAATTTCTAGTCATCACTTAGCATAAAATCTATCATTTAGTCTTAAACCCAATGCCAAACTGATAATTTTGCTAGATGAAAGTTGGGGGATCATCAAAGTAATTTCAAATGATTCCCTGCAAACCATAAATTTCTTCAGAAAATCTCATGTGAGTTGATTCAGCATTTGTGGAGATGTTTCGGTCTGGACCAAATCACTTGATTTCTCACACTAACTGATGGTTATTCACTGTAAAAAATATCTTCTAATTAAAATAAACAAATGTCTATAATGTCCTATATTTTTGTTTGCTCATAAAACATTTGATTTTGTTAAAACTGATTAAAACTGAACCTCACTTGTGTACATTCAGAGTGAACGTGTTCAGGTAACGTCAGCATAAGCTTTGTCTGGCTTGTTTTGTAATTGCACTAATAATACTTCAGTCCTTCAGTTTTAATGTTCAAAATTAAGAACAGAAAATAAATATCAGGAATATGTAAATCTAATTTAAACTTTTACCCCTTATTGTTGCTCGCCATTAAACTCACGGACCTAAAAGTAGGATTATTAATGCCGGCCAATATTCAAACCATCCACTTAAAATAGTTTTGGCTCCCCTTGTGGTGCCATAAAAGCTTCAACTGGTTGAGGTACTGACTTCACAACACTCCAAGACATCAGCAACAGATCTCTTAAGGCCTTATGGAGAAATCAGAGGCCAAGTAAACACTTTAAAGTCCTTGTCATGTTCCTCAAACTATTTGTAAAATGTTTTGCGCAGTGTCAAGTCAAGTCGAGTCAAGAAATCTTTATTGTCCCCGTGGGGCAATTTTTGGTGCAGCCAGCAGCAAAAACAACAAACAAACACAATAAAATGCGATATGCAACAATAAAATACACAACAGAAACAACAATAACAGTAATCAATTAAAATGCAATAAGATACAAAGATAAAAATAAAAACTAAGGAAAGTTGAAAGGACAGTGTGGCAGGAGCATTGCTCTGCTGAAAGAGGGTACTGTCATGAATACTGTTGGCATGAAGCAATGTACGTGATCTGAAACAATGATTAGGTAGATGGAACATGTCAAATCACTTCAATGTTAGAACCAAAGGTTTTCCAACATAGCATCACCCTGGGCATCCTCTTCCCATAATGCATCCTGCTGCCATCCCATCCCCAGGCCGACCTCCTCCACTGCTCCATGGTCCGTTTCCTTTTTTAAAATTTTAATCTTTCCTTCTGGTCATTTTTCTTTTTGCCTTTTCTGAACGAGAGATAGAGAGAGACAGGAAACACAGGGGATGACACGACTGCAAATGATCCGGCTGGATGGATTCGATCTGCAGACTTGCTGCTTGGGGCATTATCGCTCACGTGGCCTGTGGTGTCCAAACCACTCGGATATCTGGTCGCCCTTCATGGTCCAGTTCTGACACTCAGGGGCCAACCGTAGGGGATTTGTGCGGTGGACACGGGTCACCATGGGAACTCTGACTGCGGTGAAGCTATGAAGACCCATATACACGGTAAAATACGATCCACTTTGTATTGTAATACCTATGGGTCAATATATAATTGAGGGACTTTTGAAGTCCATGGCATATATCTTGCATATATTTTTTTATTAAAAGTAAATAAAACCAATATTTTCTATGTTCATTATGATCATGTCTTTACAAATTCCATAATTATTCATTATGGAAACAATCATTTATCAATACAAAATGACCGGATATCACTAAAATATCAACTAAATAACCGTCCCAATTCAATAACAACCACCTTCTAATGAGCTAAACAATAATAAAATGACCTGATTCAGAAATAGTGTTTATTGTGTTCTTTTAATTAAGTTGAGATAATCATGACAGATATTTCTTTTTTGCCAATATATCAAATTTTATATGGAAAATAACAAACTATATCTGTGTCCGAGAAATCATTTTCAGAGTTAGTTCCCCATTACAAAAGCACCTCTCCAGGAAGTGTGTTAATTCCAGATCACATGACCTGCTCCACATGATGTCATTTCCTCCTGAAGAAAAGACTGGACACACTCCAAGGCTTTCTGACTTATTTAATATAAAGTAGTCAACAGGTTTACTACAATATCTTTATAAATTACTTTCAATTTTACTCAGTTGTATTTATAATATTTAGAAGAATCTTTCTCTAAAAATGCCATGTGGTGTTTGGTTATAGGTGGCCATGTTGATTTTAGGACGGAAAACAGCAAAAATGTCAACTATGATACCTGTCAACTGTGTTAGAAAAAGTCCTGCAATTATATATCGACCCTTATAATGGCCAACATGTAGGTTTTCACCAGTTTGTCGTACAATAATTCTTCTGTCAGATCAGCTGTGGCTCCATATGTGCACCAGCACACTTTGGTTCTGTTGTCAGTTCACCGGTTGTCACTTCTTGGAGCCCTTTTGATAGATATGAACCACCGCATACTTTGAAGACCAACAAGGCCTGGCGCTTTGGTGACAGCATTCACAATATAGCCCTCGTCAAAGTTGCTTAGATTCTTATGTTTCCTTGCTGATTATTATGGCTCATCAGTCCATTCTTTCACAAGTGCTATTATAACAAGAAAGTCAATGTTATTCCCTTCACCTGCTGCTGGTTTTCATGTTGTGACTGATCAGTTCACGTTTTTTTTTTTTTTTTAAAGTGACTATTGTGGTGTTTTGTCTCCACAAAGTCTTGAGGTTTCTTAAGTATTTGCAGATTATAACACTCTGCTGTGAGGCTCAGGTGCTGCTGGAAATGAACCAACACTCAGAGTTAATTTGTGATGTCACAGCTGTCATTTACATATCCTGTTCTATATGTAAATGAACAGATTACACACACAGACACGCACTCATTCCAATTATTCTTCAACACATTTTCCTTTTCCCCCTGACCCTTTTCCTCTCCATGCTAATAAAAAGGACGTGACCCAGCAGAAATGTGAAATCTGATGTAATCAGAAGTTAGAGCAAAAACACTGCGAGGAGTTTCACAGAGAGCAGCAAGAAATATTTAATCAGCAATTCTAAAATTAAGCTGTGAGGATACCGAGTGAAATATCTACACAACCTTCACTTCTTGTGACGTGTTGGACGCACTTGGAAAAGATAAGATTTGCAAGTTATTTTATCTTGTTTTCACACTTATTTTGAAATATTTAAATGTAAAATATCACACTGCTTATGCATTTTTTTTTCCAGATTTGAAAAATAGATTACTCTTTTTTATACAGCAAGTAGAGCTGATAAAAGTTTCAACATCTGCAAAGTCAGAAACTGCGATTTATTTCCCTTCCCGGCGGGGTTACAGTTGTTTCGGTTAAATCCCTTAAAGTGCAAGTGCAAGTAAAGAGAGAAAGGCTTGCTTTGAGACAGTTAATGTAGGCTTCTCTGTTGTGTTAGAAGGTTTTATTCTCTGTTATGTCAGATTGTAGCAGTTACCTGGGTCTTCGCTCTGTTGCTGGGATCCTCCTCAGCTCTGCAGAGATTCACTCCCAGCTGTGTGCTGACAGGCCAGGAGCACAGTCAAACAGCTTAAAGGTGTTTTCCCTCCAGATGCACTGTGTGAGAAGGAAATTTGAAAATTTCACTCTTTCATTCTTTGCCTCTATCTGTACACAGCTGCTCAAGTAGAAAATAGGAGTTATCCTCCTGAAATATTCATGTCATGTACAAACCTTATAAAAAAACTCCTCCCCTTATTTCAGCATACAGACACAGATAGAAACACATGAGAGCTCCCTACGTCACCTTTCCCACTTAAATGCAATGGTAAAACATGCAAACAAAAGCACAGATAAAAGGTTCTTGTGCGGTCAGTAAAACACTAATAAGGCCATTATTTTCCCTCTCTCTCTCTGTTTTTTTTTTTTTACAGTATATCATGAATAACAGATTTCATGGCGTAAGAACCGAACTCAATTATTTATCAGCCTGAAGGTTTTGAAAACGGGGCTGAAGAGGCAGAGGTTTAATTTTAGCTCACTATAATTTGCACTGTAAATGGGAGGTTTCTAAACAGCTAAACCTCATTAGGAAACACCATCATGACTCAGTGGAAAGACAGGGAGCCACAAAGGCTGAGAGGGAGAAATGTCCTGTAATGGCACTGGTCTACCTGCTGCTGCAAAGAAATGTTTAATGGCATCTTTATGGGGTGAATTAGCATTTTATTTTGACAACGTGCTTACCTGATGTACGACCTGGTTCAAATCCTCTGTGGTCAGACTGCTAGCTGAAGGTTATTTCCCTACAAAAACACACTCCTGAGAGGCGAGCTATCACAATTTACTGGTCATCAGAGTGGACCTTTGGGCATGAGCACATTGAGAGCTACAGCTTAGAAGCTTATCAGGACATAATAAGAAAAGTCATTAAGTAATACTTCTAATAAGAAATAATTTAATAGAAAGTACTGTGTCAAGGTATGCTAATTGTTCAATTGTCTTCAATAATTCAGTCACCAATAAAGAAGAAAAAAATGGGGAAATCTATGCTCTTACACTCACCAGCTTCTTTATTCGATACACATTTCTTGTATAAAGCTTCTGCATTTCCAAAAAAGGGATAAAAACAAGTTCATTAATAAACATAATACACTTATTATTGAGGTGATAGTGGGCGGTGGCGGTGGTGCAGACCTTTGCATTACATTCCTGTATGTTAGAGGTTGTCCAGTACAGTTATCTCATTTTTATCAGCATGACAACAGATAAAAATGCAAAAGCTTCTCAAAGGTAGAATTTGTGGCAGAGCAGTTGTATTGAACTGTATTAAATAAAGTGGCCTGTGAGGGTATGTCAGCAGTGTTTTGGGATGTTTATTATCCAACCGCTGATCTAAACCTGAGCACAGGTCTGATCACAGATGCATTAAGACAAAATGATGCATTCTTAGGAAGCATATGTGAGAGCAGCAGGGCCTTTATTTCACCCATTTAAAAATAACTGAATAATGTAAGATGCAAGCTTAACTTAATTCAAAACTTCCTGAGGGTTCTCCTGATGTCAGGGCCCTGGGTAGTTCAGTTTTGTTTTTTATAAAAGAAACAGCTGTGCAACAAAGAAAAGCCTTTCCTGAGCATCAGAATATTTATTACAATGATTACACTTTTTAAAAGCCACTGAGTGCTGTATGAAGATGCTCTTGCTTCATTCATGCCTGCTGGCAGTCGGCCAGGTTCAGAGAAAGATGCTAATGTGAGTGCATTATGGGCCAAGACGGCAATATCAACTTGTATGAATGGGGCGCCATTTTGGAACACCTTATCCAAATCTCATATTGCATCCATTATTTGGACGACGGTTGACTATAGATAGCTGGCTTCTTCCTGGAGGATATTAAATTATGAAGTAACTGCCTCACTGTTGTCACTGGCTGGTGCTCCATCATGCCATTATGTCTGGGAGAAAGTTGCTAGACTGCCAGTCAGGGTGTTCAGTGTTGCAGCTCCCAGATCAGCTTTGTGCTTGAATGTATGCAATGTTGATACACACCGAATAATACCTAACACCACCCTCCAAGACAAAAGAATGTGTTTTCTGCACACAAAATGGGAAAATACTGGAAAAAAGTCTCTGTGCCTGAAAGTCATCATAGCTAAATGACAAACCACGCTGCTGATGAGTGACTTCCAAAGGAACCAATATGACCAATCCAAAAATGACTCATATAAACAGGATTTTAGTAATTTCATTTGAGCCATTTCTCGAGGAATGACACTTTTCTCTGATTGTTGGCCAGCAACAGTTGGTGCAGCAGTTTTACTCAAACTGGAATATCTTGACGACTCCAAGATAAATTGAACGGCTAGAATTGCAGTAGTTTGCACTGTCGCCTCACAGCTAGTTGAGACTGGGCTCGAATCTTGGCTTGGGGTCTTTCTGTGTGGAGTTTGCATGTTCTGCCTGCAGGGGTTCTCAGCGAGGTTAACTGGTGATTCTAGATTGTCTGCAGGTGTGGATCTATCCTTCTATGTGTGATAGACTGGCGACCTGTCCAGGATGAACCCTGCCCTCACCTTGAATCAGCTGGGATAGACCCCAGCTCCCAGTAACCCTACAGAGGATCAAGTGGTGTATAAAAGATGGATGAATGGACTACAAGATGAATTGCCAGCACTGTACAGACACTCATGGTTCACAGAAGATGGATTCTAATGACTTCAGTGGTCCCCTGACTTCTCCAAGGCACAACCATTCAGTGAGACATTGAACTTGTACTGTATTTTCACATTTTCATCAACCAGAAACACTAATGACATTCTCAACCTCCTTAGGTTAACATGATACACATAGCTATTTAAACTCAACATATTACTTGTTATTTTTTTACTTTCAACCACTTCTGTCACTTTTAGGCAACAAATTACAACTCAACTGAGATTAGGCTTGATGGTTAAAGCTGGAGTAGGCAGTGTTTTTCTTTTTCTTTTTGCCAACATTAGGCAAATATTCCATAAAAAACTTTTCTTTTAAGCACAATTGTGGCCTACAGTTGGGTACACTATTCATCGTGGCATATCTGTATACATGGAATGTGTGCTGAATCTTAATTGTGTGTTTATATTTATTCTTGTTGTATTTTTGTGCTGTTCTCTAGTTTCTCATTATGCTTCATTTGTATCTGACTGCTGTAACATTTCCAAGTCTTAGCTAAGTTTGTATGTTTTTTGTTAGGGTTAGTAAAGAAATATTGCTTTATATGACCCCAGCTGAATAAGAATCTGGAAAAATCATGTTGTTTTAACTAAAGTTCACAATAACAACATCTGCCTGTGTCCAGTGGTTGTTACTATGACTCGCAGTTCATACAAACCCAGGTAGCGATGTGTACATACCCAGAAGTGGGCTATAGTAGCTTAGCTTCAGTATCTACGTGGCCTGAAAGGAAACTGGATTTCTGTACCTCATCTTGTTTCTGTTTTTAGTTTGATGCTGACATGAGATTTTAGCAGATCACAGGTAAAATTTCCACCCAGAAACAGTGGGAGTGGAGTCAGATATGGTGGTTCAGTAGCTTAAATGGAGGCCGTTCACCTGAGAAACCAGGGATTGAATCTCAGATGAGCCATAAATGACTAGTAACCCTTAGCTTGACTGTCTTTGAACCGAGTGCTCTTGTAGTGGAGAGTTTCTAGAGGAAAACTGTATATTTTCTGCCTACTGCAGCTTTAAAACCAACCACTGCTGACTGCTGGTTGGAGATGGAATATAAGCCGCAGCCACGCAGCCATATGTCATCATTTAAACTGGTGGTATAACAACATCATGACACTTTAACTTCTGCTGCTTAAAGAGAACAGTCAATATTTCCACAACCACAAGACATCACTTTCAGGAAAATGTAATAAAACTTATATTAAACTCTTGAGCCTACCGCCAGCGCTGTTGTTTTTCCTCCTGGCATTAAGTGTTCTTGTCATGTTGTTTAGTCACAACACAGTAACAATTAATAACAAGAATGAGGCTTAGCTTTAATTTTAGAGTTTCTCATGAGACTGATATTCTGACCATGGTCACTCACTGAAGGCTATGAGGGATCTGCAGCTCTTGAGATTCTGCTCTGCTCAAAAAAGAGGAAAGAAACAAATACATTTCATATTCCCAGCGGTGCACACCACCATGCTCACATCCATTGTGCCCACACATGTGTGAAATTAAAGCTATCACGACCTTACATCTGACTGAGAATGCTATTTCTCTTGATAAAACATTTCGGCTCCAGAAGTATCAGTGAGGACACATTTTCCTGTTTGATGGTCTGCAAGTCACAAGGGTACCGTAATGGCAACAAGATGCATCTGTGTGCACTGTAGGCGATATCAACAGATAGAAATGAGCCAGTATGAATGTGTGTGTGTTTGTGTGTGTCTACACCCACATGTACACAAGCTCCCTTATGTGTGTATGTGCATCCATATTCATTAGAGGTGTAGAAGAGAATCCAATAATGACTGTGTCAGTTGAGATTAAAGAGATTGACCTTTGGTGACTTCGAGTGCAGCAGTGGAGTGTGTGAGGGTGTGTGAAGGTTTGTGAGGTTGTTATGTGGTTGAAAGAAAGAGGAAGGTGGTAAAAGATTGGAAGAAGGACACAAGAATGTCACTGACGGAGATAAACGCTGTCTCTCATTCAGTGTGATTTATCCCAGGTAAGGTGTTTTGTTTTTTTAGCAGGTGCAAAGCAAGCTGTTCTTCTGGCACGCGAAGGAAAACACTGGGAATTGACTGTAAGTCAAGTCGCATTTGCTCCAAGGTTGAGGTTCAGCATGCGGCGAACAGCAAACAAAGGGAACTCAAAAAGAAAAAAGCATCAACATCTACAGGTGAAAGTGATTTACTTACAGTGCAGGACTCATTAAAACTGCATTTATTGGTTCTTTTTGGCCATTTGAGTGTTACAGAGGAAATATTGGACATTAAATCGATGCACGGGACAACAACAGGAAAAGACATTTTTGAAAACGTATGTCCAGAATGAGTCTGACACCCCTGCTGTAAACTCATCACTGCCCTATTTTCAACTGATCACATTGTTACGAGCTGTATGGTAACTAACCACAGCATTTATATGTAGTCTCTGATCACCTGATTGATGCAAGTCCAATACTCACTCTACCTGTCAGGCTGCATTTATCTCAACTTTGGCTCTTGAGATGCTCCTTTATGTTCAGCAGCTGCCACTCTTTGTCTGCCTGGAACAAAATGGATTTGTCAGAGCTTCCACACTGAATACAAGCGCCCACTGGAACTGCAAACATCTGGGGCCAGAACATTTAGAATATGAAAAGGGAAACATTCGGATTAAAATATTTATATTTAGAAAAGTTGTATCGGCATTGACGAAAAATGGCACTGATATAGTTTAATTGAAATATTAAACACAGATATTAAAATTATGCCATTTTATTAGATTCATCTTAATGTTGTGTGCTTTTAATGAATAAATGACGACAATATGATTTATTCTGCACGTTTGTCGTCATTTCATTGTAATTGTTTTTATGGCCGTCGGTATTATTTTTTCAGTGTCACTGATTGTAGTTTCAACTTTGTGCCACCGTTTTGGCCTGGAGGGGAGGAGTTTGAGGTGAGAGGCAATTAGTGCATGATTTACATTTAATTTGCATCCCACAGATCCAGCGTCCTCCTCCCAAACCCACCACTTGGAGCCTGAAACGAGCTATACTTCACAAACTATCTCTGTATATTTACTGCACTGTAGTATTTTCAACTGGAAAAGAATGTCTGTAATAAGTCATTCGGTTGTCAAATTTTGCTTTCGATGCCAGTCAGTAGAACAGAAATAGAAACAAGCAGAGTTGTTGCAGGTAAAAAATAAAAAATAAATAAATTATAGGCTAGATGGACTAAAACACATTGATAAGCCTAGAGGAGCTGCTCAGTTTAGTGTTAATTCTCTGGATCCAGCGTTTATATTTTTTTGTCACATTACATTTGTTTATGACAAATATGCTTCTAATCAACACATTTCTCCATTTATTTTATTGCTTTACTGTCACTTTCTTTGAGCCAACCAATGGTTCCAATCAGCAATGTAATTCAGAAAATGGAGAAGTTTCAAACATTTAGTGAAAGGAAGTGGTGGATTCTGTGATCTGATTGGCCACCCCGTGTGCCCCCCCCCCAAAAAAAAAACATTAGTTGGAAATTTACATTACTGATGCTCTGATTTCCGACGCTCATGAACGCAACTTCATTGTCTGACTGCACCTGAATGCACCAATGACGTTCTCATTTTTGTACATAAATCCATTAAATACCTTTATATTAGACCCCTTTTAGATACACTGTTCAAAGTACTGTACATATGGTAACTGGTCATCACTTCACTATGATCCAATTATAATACCAGCTTTGGAAAGTCATGTTGCAGCTTAAAAATTGATCGATCCATTCCCAGTCTGCTCCATAAACACAGTTGAGGACGGCCGGAGTGAGTCTATTCTGGGAACAGTTAATGGAGTTTCGGCTCGGATCACATGTGGAGACTGTCATAATGACATTTCTCTTCCATCAGAGAGAAAGCAGTTTTGAGCTCTGTATCTGGGCCAGAAATGGCACTCAGGTAATCAAGGAGTTTGTATGTGTGTCTGAGGTAGTTAAGAAGGTGAAACATGGTGGTTGTTATTTTGTAGAAGCAGGAAGAGACAAGCAAGAAGGACAGAAATGGGGAATGTGTTTCTCTACAGGGTGATTTCAGTAAGGTACAGTAACCGTGCTGTAAATACTCCCCTTGGCTCTCCTTTAACACACATACACACACTTTCAGAGGCACCTTGAGAGTGCAATGAGATCCAATGTCCACTTGTGCGATGATTTGCAGAGTCTCTGTTGTATTTATGCCACGAATGGCCTTTGCTGCCATGCCTAAACACAATATCTGTGCTGCTGCCGACTCTCCTCTGACCTTTACCTGCCCTGCCCTGCCCTGTTGTGGACTGAGAGTGACTGGTGAGAATCAATGGCGTCCTCTTATCTCTCTATCTCTCTCTCTCACATACACACACACACACACTGAAACCTGCATGCACGCTCACCACCGTGATCATCATCATCCTGATGTTGAGGGGACATGAAGTCAGCCCTCGTCCCCTGGCGTCCCTCCAGCAGCCGGTGTGTCCTCTGTCAGACAGCCTGACATTCAGCACAGCAGTAACTCATCGATCCACATACAACACGAGAGAGAGGGAGGCCTTGAGTGAGATGTGGGGGGACGGTAGGAGCTCATGGAGGAGGGAGAGGATTCGCTGCAGGGCTGATGGGATGATACCTAGCTGGAGCAATAGATAGCATCAGACAGTTGATAGAGAGCTATCAGAAGGAGAGTGAGGGGAAGAGGTGCTGGAGAGCTGACTGATAGACTGGTGAAAGTAGGATAGCCTGCCACTGGGCTGACAGGAACTCTGTCAGCTCTGAACCCGCACTTTGCTGCTTTCACTCAGAACTGCTGGGTACTCTGAAATGGTTTGGGGCTTTTTTTAAACCGCTGTGATGCTTTCTATCTTTGGTCTGCGCTGTGTGTGGGCATGCCAGGCATCTAAATCTCTCAGGGAGGTGCTGTGTAGGTTACATGGAATAAGGGCTGAAATGTAAAGATACCTTGCAGAGTTTTCTTGTAAACAAATACAGTTCTAAAGCATATGAGTAGAGTCTCAATAAAAATAAGCATCTTCAAGGCATATGCATTTCTTTGCTCATATGCTTTAAAGCTCAAAAATGTATTCTAAATCTTACAGTGCAGTTCTTTTCCCTCAGTGGAGTGAATTTGCACAATATTCATGGAGATTTACAGATTGTATGTGACTTTCTTCTTTCTTTCAAGTTTATTTGAAAAAGGACAGCGTGCAGTTACATTAAAAAGATGGCTGCACCAGATTTAGCATCATGCTAATTTCCATCTTCAAGCATGAGATAACAGGTCATCGCCTGGTGTTGCAAAGTTGCAAAGCAGATCTTTATATTAAAACCTGTACTATTAACATATATCCACGTTTACATTGGTTATCTTCTTCTTCCTTTTGCTTGTGTATTACTAATATTTCAGGCATGTTGCTGCCACAAGCTGACTTCAAGGCTCATGTGTTGTTGCTTTGACTTCTGTTATCCATTTGTCCTTTCGACTCCGTTCACGTTTAATGGCATCTGTGCACAAAACATCTGCAATAGGAGGGATGGGTACTTTAGCACCCAAATGCACATACGCCAATCAATCACAACATTACGACCACTGACAGGTGAAGTGGACAATACCGATCATCTTGTCATAATTCAACATTCTGCTGGGAAACCTTGAGTCCTGACATTCATGTGGATGTTTGACATGTACCACCCACCTAAACATTGCAAGTCAAGCAGCAACCCAACCCCTCCGCCCTCCATAGCAACAGCAGTCCTTGATGCCAGTTTCCACCCTCAGCAGGACAATGCACCCCGACACACCAGAAAAATTGCTCAGGAGTGGCCCGAGGAACATGACAGAGCTAAGGTGTTCACCCGGTTTCCGCACCCCCCAGATCCAAATCTTATTGAGCATCTGTGGGATGTCCCAGGATAAGCCTGACCTAGCTACATCCCACCCTACAACCCACAGGACCCAGAGAATTTACTGCCACCGTCCCAGTGCCACAGGACATCCCCAGAGGTCATGCATCCATGCCCCACTGGTTTTAGCAGCATAAAGGGGACCAACATAATAATAGGCAGGTGGTCAAAATGTTACGCCTGATCAGTTTATATCTGCGTCCTAGCACACGTGCTATCAGAGGGCTTGACACAAATGAAATGCAGATCAGCTTTTCAAATAACATTATGCTGCTATTACCACTGGATTCTGGTATTGCTTCTTTGGTTTGTTGAACCTATGTAGGTAAGATGAAATCATAGTCTATATATAAAACCAGCCTCTGAGTCTGAAAAATGATGCTGACGTGGAAGTGATTTAAAGACCCACCGAGGAAGATTTTTATGCTCGTAACAAAGTCTCATATTAATGTGGATGAATCTTCGTTATTTACACTTATTAATGTCCCCATTTTCTATTCATGAATCATTTTGGTTTTGTAAATATTTGTATTTTATTAATTTTTTGTCGACTCGTCTAGAATTTCCTGTGAGAGACGGAGCGATTTACAGCAAATATGGTGCGCATGCGCTGACGGAGCGTAGCAGAGCGGAGCTAGTTGTTTTTAGCCGTAGCAGAGCGGAGAGTTGGTTGAGAAGACGGCACACATGGAGCGCAAAAGGAAGCGAACGGAGCAAAGTCTGCAAGCAAAAAGGTTGTCAGATCGACAACGAAGCAAAAGAAAAGTTCATCTTGGACAGGCATTTCAGAGGTGGAGAGAATTCTGGGAGCAAAAAGGAATCAAAACAGATGCCGAGCTGGCTGTGCTTCTTCTAGACAGGTACGTAACTTTAGCTCTTTGTAGTTTGATACAATTATTTTGTCTTTTGTGTGTGTTGCTTGCGATGTGTGGTTAGTAGACTATGGGATTAGTTTGACTGTGACTGGTTTAGTTGACTAACTTTGTGGCAAAAACACTGTGTGGGTATTGGCTACATAGTATCGTTTACGACGGTTTGCGACAGTGTGCGCCGAGGCTCACAGGAAATGTAGCGCATTATTTCCAACAACCAGCAGGTGGTGCCGAAGTCAACGAGAAAATTGCCCTACTCCGCCTTTAATTTGTTACCTCAGTAAACATTTTACTACAGTGAACCCTCGCTATAACGCGGTTCACCTTTCACGGCTTTGCTGTTTCACGGATTTTTTTAGGGCAGTTTTTTTATGCTTTTTTTAAACAGCGCATTGTGTTCTGCATCCTGATTGGCTAAGGGACTGACCAATGTGAACAGTCTCCGTGCCTGGTCTCCTCTGCCATACAGGCCAGCGCTGCCTGCTGTGGAGCGCTGGATCATTTCTCTCCTTGTAGTGAGACACCTTGTAGTGAGACACCCTGAAAGACGGAGCCGACAGAGCAGCCTTCTTTTCCCCCGCCGTCAACCGGACAGTGGACGCGGTCCCCAGCCATCTCTGGCCACCGCAGCCGCGCTCCCCAGGAGAAGAGCACTGGCGCGAGCCTTCCCCACCCCCGACTGCTCCGATTGATTCAGCCGGCCCGCTCTCTGAGGCAGTGGTGTAGTCCAGGGTATACGGCGGTATACGGCGTATACCCACTTATTTTTCAGTTAGCATTGCGTATACCCACTTCTAATGCTCCCTGGTGCGCATCATTCAGTAATATCTGTGTGCCAGGTAGCCCTCTTTTCCTTAAGGATGATGAAGCCATGACCAACCCTCCTCTGCCTGTAATTGGCTGGTACATGCTACCTTCACTGATTCGATTGGTTAACTTTAGGGATGAGCCAATCAGAGGCCGAGTAGGGTGGGTCATACAGAGGAAAATTTTGCTAACACCTCTGTGGCACTCCAGTTGATTGACAGGTCTGCTTGAAAGATGCGCGGAAATGCGAGAAAGTGAGAATAAACACCTTTCAAGTGAGTGGCACGTATCGAGCGAACCTACTTTCATGGACGATATAATTCTCAGGTAAGTTTTAAGGTGGTTTCCAAATGAATCATTGTTTTAAACTACTGGCAACATGACTGCACATTTCAAGGAGAGGATTTTTTGTCTCCACTGGTTAAAGCTGCAGTCAATTCCAGCCATTTTCAGTACAAAAAATCGCTAATATTCTATTGTAAATAAAAATATGACGAGAAATACAGGGAATATTGGACGCACATCGCGAGGTGCATTTCCTCGAAAACGACCGATTCGTGGATCATATACCGTCTTCAAGACATGTTTTGGACAAAATAGTTTACTGGCTTGTGTCGTCTGGATGTCCAAGGTTGGATTATGGCCGTTTTTTGTGGAATATTTTCATCTGTGTGTAATAATGAACCCGGAAATGTGAGTCGCGCTGTGTGCGTTAAAGCCTGTACAGAGAACGGATGGATGGATATTCGTTGTTTGTCGGACAAATGTGTTTATATTACCCGCTGTGGTAATCACATCTGAAAGTGATTTATACCGGCGGATTCCTGAGAATCTAAGCTTTCCATCGGCGTGTAGTGTTTGTATAATCGCATTTGCGGTTTCAGACATTTAGCAAATTGCTTATGCAGATCTCAAAGTGTATCGCGGGCGGGACACTGAAGCGTAACTGAAGCGCAACGGGTTAAACTGAGTGTCGGGCCAAGTCTGACTAATGTTTTGAAAGGCTAACGTAACTCTGAAGCTAGCTACATTGGGATAATGTGGGAAAACCTCTTGGCTGGTAGTTGATTTTAAAGTAAGTAAAAACACAAGAACGGGGACAGGTAGTTTAAGATTCGACCTAAAACAATATTGAGGTTTTATTCATGATGAAATATGAACAAGGATGCACTGTCAACTTCATATTTGAAGTATTTTATTTAAATAAATGTTCAAAAGTAACTGAAACACCATGTTTGCCTCATGATAAATACATGTTACATTAATCCAGTTTGCTTGCGTGACCAGTAATAACTACAAACTGCTCCTAATCAAGTCATGATAATTTTATAATAGTGGGTAAGTAGAAATGACTGAATAAATTGAATAGAATAGTCTTCTATGTCACGGTTTCTAAAACTGGGCGTTTTTCTGGACTAATTAAAAAAAAAGGTGAAAATTAAGAGTATACCCACTTCTCCAGGGACCACTACACCACTGCTCTGAGGCAAGAGTACCGCTGCGGCGTCCACCTGGCTGCAGCTGCAGCGCTCCCCCAAGTACAGTATTGTATAATAACTGTAAAAAATAAAGCTGACTACTTCACGGATTTCACCTATCGCGGGTTCTTTTTGGAACGTAACCCCTGTGATAAACGAGGGTTCACTGTATTGAGTTTATGGTCTCAATTAGCAGTTTCACATCTCCTTCTATACAGCGTGGTGTTTAGTTAGTCAATCACGTTCTCATTTAGAGCAAAATAGATGATAAATTAGTGTATGCATTCAGGTGTAGCTACCTTGTGATTGACAAGCCGTTAATCACTTCCAGTTTCAAAAGAAAGATGATGACAATGGCCACAATTTCAAACTTGAAGCTTCAAAGCTGTAGTCCACAAACCAGTGTGTGACATCATGGTGTCTGTGGTCATCTTTTGTGCACAGTCTGCGGATATGATGCAGCATTGAGTATGACAATAGAGGCTTACTAATCTAAAGAAAGTTAAAACCTCCACAGGGACGCTTTCAGTCCATTAAAATGGTGATGCTTAACAACATATCTGTTGCATGCTGTGCCACTACAGCACGCTGATAACATCCATATTGCTTAAAAAACACAGATAAATAGATTTACAATCATACATTCTATATCTGGGCTCCTCTGTGTATGAACAGCTTACATTGCCTGAAACTGGCCTTGATGGCTTGATGTTGTGGTGAACATTTGTGGGTCCAAATAAAATTGGAAGCAAAACAACAATGAATCCAAGAATTTCAGTGGAAGCAACTCATCTATCAATTATTCAGTTTGTGATTACGAAAGTTCTTCCTGGAAGCAGGACTTAAGCAGAACTCAAACATACATCTGATAAATATCAATCCTGAATACACTGAATGAGTTCAGCAGTATTTTCTTTACAGCTTATTCTTACTCTTCTTTATTGTTTCATAAATCTTTTCCCCTCATGCACACACCCTCAAATGGATCCCCACACTCATATCTCTAATGCTTTCTCTTTCCATTATTAGAACTATTTTATTTTATTTCCCTTGATAGTTTGTATATCTCATTGTTGTAACAGCCTTCTTCACCATGCTGGTTGCAGTTATAATTCAGATTGTTTTCTACTCAGCCGCGTCTCCGCTTGTCGCCTTGATCTTTTTTATTGTTGTTTTGTCTGTTTGTTGTTTGCAGTGAGATGTTTTTAGTCGCCCTTTGGGTTTTTGTCTACCACACACTCATTATTGATTACATTTCTCCCTTCAGTGGTTTTTATTGTCATGATTTAGCACTGTTTTTCTCATCTTGTCATTTCTCACTGTGTAAATGTAATAAGCTGTTTTTGAAAATGTGTTCAATTATACTTTTACATCGGTTTCTGTTTTTACCCAACAAATGAATGTTAGAAAGGGCACTATTGACCCACAGTACAGCACATGTTTAGAATATATTCCGATAGCTGGTTTAAAAATATACCCCAATTTTTGTCTTTCTAAATCTCGACTGTTCACCAGACTGTCTGGCTGTGTCTCAATTTGATCCAGAGCAAAAACTATGTTCTTGTCATCCTTCTTCGGTCAGACTCCAGACAGAGTGCTGCTAATGACTGCTTCTGGTTCCATTCACAATCATCTAGGATGATTAGGACTGTGACCTTTAGCAGAGCCAGATAATTCAGAGCTTAGTGATTTTTATCCCTCCTCTAAATTCTGAGAGGGAGAGAGAGAGAGAGAGGGAGGTACTGTTGGGCTTATCAAAAAGGAAGAGGGAGCAGATCAGAGAAACAAGGTGTAGCAGAGGATGAGGACAGAAATGAAGAGGAAGAAGTCGGTGGAGGTGCAGATGAAGGGCGGAGGATCACACTGTGCTCCTCACCCCAGAGGCACTGACATTATCTAGGAGAGACAGGCATCAGTGAGGGGGGAAGGCAATGAAAGGAGAGGGAGGAGGGCGAAAAAGTGGAATAAAGAGGAGTGAAATGTAGCTTTTGACGTTCTTCAAAAAACGCCTGACATTTACCTGGTTTTCATGTGTTCAGTCCACACAATTGGAGTCCAGCAAAGGCCACCAGCCTTCTCTCCCTGCAGCAGGAATGTCACCTGTTTGTTGGCTACACTCCGTTTTCATTCAGCCTTTACAATATGCTGTGCGAATCAATCAATGAGCAGGATGAAGAAAAACACAGTGTTTGTTAGACCCTGAGGAATCAATTCCTCTTCCTAACAATATCCGTTAATATGCAAGCATTGTGTGGCTGAGATTAGCAGGAGGGTACTTCATGAAGGATGCTAACAATCGTGAGACGTATTGACCAAAGTCTAGCTTAATTAAGGGTGATGTGCATTGAATTGGTTTCATTAAACTGACTTGTGACTTCTCCTAGCAAGAATTAATCAAGTTAAAGATGTACTGTCACATACCATATGTAGCTCTCAAGAAAGGGGACAAAGGCCAACTGCTATTGTACTATGATTATTTTTATCCATGCAAGTAACACGGCTCTATGGTTTGTAACGTCTGTCTTTTAGTTAGTCACCACCTTGTTCTAGACCGAAATCTCTTGGATGGTCCCCAGAGAAGGAATCATATTTACGTTGATGCTCACCTCTCACACCGCCAAAAGGTTTCTCCACTTCTTATGTAACATAAGAGACTACAAAATGGATTGCCCAACACTTTGTACAGGAATTTGTAGTTCTCAGACAATCAAATTACTTTAGGGTTGTCCTGATTATCCCCTTAGCACCACAAGGAGCTTCACATTTGTGGTTAGCTATTACTGAAATTGGCTGTCATGGTGTTTGGAAGAGGCATTAATGACGCTCATTCATGTAGTGCCACCATCACATCAAAAGAAATGTAATTTGACCTGAGGTTGACATTCCCATTAGCCTCATCTGTACTTTCGGTTTAGTCTTAATTAGCAAATTAGGAGCTGCTGGGTAAGCAGCAACGCGTGTTGTACCAGACTGTCGGTTTGCCATTGACTATTTCAATTCGGCATTTTTCTAATTTTGGAGTTCCGTATAGTATGTAACAGTACACCGTCAATTTGATCAGTTCTTGCCAAGAGAGGAAGGTGAGCCAGAAGACAAAGCTCTTGATTTACTGGTCGGTCTGAGTTCCAACCCTCACCTATGATCATGAGCTCTGGGTTGCTGCTTTTTCAAAGGGATTCAGTGGGTATCAACTGAGGTACTTCAGACCTCTAATTAGGATGCCTTCTTTTGGGCATCCTAAAACCTTGGGGCAGACCCGGAGCTCACTGGAGGGATTACATATCTCATCTGGCCAAGGAACGTCTCGTGATCCCATTGGATGGATGGATGGATGGATGGATGGATGGATGGATGGATGGATGGATGGATGGATGGATGGATGGATGGACGGACGGACGGACGGACTACAAGATGAATTGCCAACACTGTGCACAGACATTCATGGTTCATAGAAGATGGATTCTAATGACTTCAGTCATCCCCTGACTTCTCCATAGCCCAATCATTTAGTGAGAAATTAAACCTGTACTGTGTTTTCCAGTGGATGGATGGATGGAGGATGCTGGCACACAAAACTAAAAAATGAATGTATCAAACATTACACCTGCTAGCACTGCAAAATTGAACATGCTAGCATGTCAACATCAACCCTGACCTCAAAGTAACTTTGTGCCTTTAAGCACAGCTTCACAGACTCACAAACAGATGTAGAGTCTGAGTCTTGTTTTACTGTTGAGACAGTTTTATCATTGCAACAGAAACTGTAAAACAGTTAAAAGTTGTTTTTTTTAATAAAATGAAGAGAAGGAAGTCCTGGAGGACAAGATGTGCTTCATGAAGCCTGAACAAGACCAAACCTACCAAAATACGTCCATGCTTGGTGCTTAAGCGCGCTTCATGAAATACCCCAAGATCATTATTGTGCTTCCAACCAGTGAAGTTCTTGCGTCTTTGTTCATCCAGCTGCTCATGTAGAAAACCCGTTAGCTTTGCAGTAGTTTTTTTCTATTACAGTGAATTGCACCATTGCAAACCAAATGTTAAAAATTATTACAGTTTATGTGAAAGTGCATCATTAATTGCATGATTAAGTTCAGGGACCTCCACCCGCTGACCACCATGTCAGTGGCAATATAGCTCTAATTCAAATAAGTCTTTATTTTAAACAGCCATAGTCCATCCCCAAATTAACCATCCATCTCATCTGCTAAGTCAGCACTCTGAAAGGATTTGTAAAGGAATGCAGCTTTACCTCCACTTGCAGGGGCAAACATCATATCATCGTGATTAAAACCCAGTGGTGTGAAACTCTGTCAGATGCCACACAATTAGCCTATATGGCAAACTGCCAGACGTGCAGCATGTGTGTGAGCGTCTGGGCCTGCACATGTGTCTCCTATACGAAGCGTCGGCACTCCAGAGGAAAATGCTGATTATCAGTCTCAGCTGTTACTAAAGGGAGAATAATGTAGGAAACAGGACAAACAGTGGAGAGGAATTAAGAAATAAAAGGTGCTGAATCTCTGTTTGGCATACACTACTCTAAAAGTCATTCTTTGAGGACGTAAACTTTTCATATGAGCCACGCAAGTTATTTCAATCACAAGACTGCAAGATGACGAGAAGAATATATTTACACTCTGTTGTTTCTGAGGTGTGTGGCTGAAATGGCTGCTCTTGTCTTTCCAATGGACCGATTCAGCAACACGCTCAGGGATTGCAGAATGGCTTATAGGTACACCGCTGAGGTACTCAGGACCAGCTGTTTCCTGCAGAACACGAATACTGATAACATGAAATGCAAAGAAGTGAATGCAGTTAATTTCTTAGGTACTTATGACATTTTGATGAAGAGATTTTGCATTCTCCACAAGGGAAAGATGCCATCCAGGTAATATGCATCTACACTGTGTGAGATAAAGAAAGAGAAAATGATAAACATGGATAACAGAGATACACTCCAGATGCAGTGGTGTAATGTTGATGGTAGATCGGGCTGAGTCTTGGCAGTGAGACAAACATGAAACTGATGTAACCTGGGTCAGCACTTGGGTACCATCATCAGATGGGGAATACAATAATTTTCACAACATCTCAGCTGAGCAGTGGGGATTTGCTGCGAACGCTGGAGCTATGACACCAGGAGGACATTAATGATACCAGCAACAAAGTCCTGAACATTTAGTGGTCTGTAAATGTAGCTCCTATGCAGACATGACCCTTCAATTCTCTTTAATTCTCCTCTAAAAATGTCTACCTAAATTATTTTTACATCCGATTATGCAGTTAATGGCTCAATAGGTCATTGGACAGTTGCTGATTTTTGTTCAGTTTATGCACGATGAAGGTTGTATAATGTTACATGTTTGCGACTTTGAAAGAAAGTATCTGTAAAATTACTATTGGGCTGGGGAACATAGGTGAAAAAATTCTAAAGATAAATGGCTTAATTTAAGCTGATATCAATAATTATTGACATTTTCATTAAATACCAGCAGAAAAAAAGCTTTAATTTGACTTTAATCGCATTAGTATGTATGTACCCAGTATTGTGGGTGTTTATAGATCATGAAGCCTATTCTGGAAAAGCTCCCACCTGCAGCTTCCACCAGGAAAGATCTGCAGGTGTAGATGAGGCTGACAAAAGGCAAAGATGGAAACTAACTAGCAGGCCTCTGGAGACCTGCACAGAAGAGTGATGAAGGGTGAATCGGCTCCGTTATCGAGGGATATAATAAACTGCTTTAGAGCCAGAGACGGAGCAGTTTGTTCATGCAGCTGTGTTATGCATTTCCATTATGTACCTTCATGTCAGTTTGCACGTGAAAGGTTTGGAAGCAGAGTGGCCTGACTCACTCTCTGTAGTTTTTGAAAGAAATGGGTTTAAAGTTTTGTGTTTTAAAGAATGGCCTAACTTTTGAAGCGCCACTGTATGTTGCATTGGGTTGTGAGTTAGATCACTTTGCCACTAAAATCTACACCATAAAATATTACAGAAATGATATAAAACTCAGTTTGGATTTTTTCTATGTTAGACCACTGCTTCTAACCCCCTCACTCAATGCATTTAAGTGAAACTATCACACTATTTTCTTATTGCTGCTGATTGTTTTGTGCTCCTCACTGGCTTTTAACATGTTCACATTTTGTTCAGTTTTGCCTTTTTAAAAGTTTCTGATACCTTCAAAAGGAAATTATCCCTCTTTTCAAATGCACAGGAAGAGTTCTCATCCTTCTTGCACCACTGACTCCTTCAGATTGGTTGATCTACAAGAGCAAAGATATAAGACAGTCGAGCAAACTTACTAAATATTTTGCAATACAACTTTCTTTTTGATGCAATGCCAATGTTTTTCTTTGCTTACACAATATAGCCAGAAAGGACTAATAAATAACAACCCAGGCAAAAATGTGAATACAGCACAAAGACAATTGCAGGGAAAATAGCTATTGCAAGCATTTGAAATAAACATTTGATAGGGCATTTATTCCATGCGACACTGATTGGCTTATTTTGGCAGTCACAGGGTGTTGCAACAACATCAACACCACTGTTCTGCTTTGATACGAGCCTCTCACACAGGCCCAATCCCTCCTGTCCCCTGAGTTACAGAGGCCTGTATTTGACACAAACAACAAAATTACTGAGGAGATGAGAGAGTTGGCTAATTAGAGCACATATTCAACAGCAGGGTCTTAGGAGAATTAAATATATTGCGCTGTGAAATAACAAAACTTTTTCTTGTTTGGCTTGCGTCCTGAAGTGCTCGTTGCTTGCTTAAAGCTGTGTGTGTACACTCTTTTTCATCTTCATTCTGCAAAGCACAAATTGATGGGCAGTGTTTTAAGGTAATTTATTCATGTGTCTATAATACTCAGGTACGTAAGAGGATTATGAGGGTTTTACATGTATATACTCCTGGCCACACTGCTAAACATTTCAACTGAAATAATCGCATGCAACTGCTCAATTTCCGAAGTTTCTGCTTCCAAAATAGCCGCAGCAATGTGTAAGACTATATAACTGTTGCATAGTTGTTTCACCAAAAAGGTTAACTCTTCTTTACTCCCATGCATGTGAGCATCTTGGTGTGCATGTGTGTGTAAACAAGACCTCAATAGCAGCTTCATTGTGCTCCGGTGAGGGATGTTTCAGAAGAGAAGCCAGGGGAGAGTAGAGTCAAATATCGGTGTTGACCTGCGTATGTGTGGGCTCTGTCTGTGGTCTCTGAGCGCTGGCCCTCTGCCAGATGCAGCAACCCACACAGTGAAATCCTATGAACGCTGCGAGTCCCCACGTGGATATCGCCATTTCAATAATGCGTGAGGATTATACAGTCAAAATCAATCCCTATTGACCTGCCAGGTGCAAAAAAAAAAAAAAAAGGAAAAAAGTGAAATCAGAGCTGGAAGAATGATGCAATTCAAGTGAGGACATTGTGGAGGAGACAAAAAAGTTTCAGTTTGTGACTTGGTGATTGAAAAATCCACTACTGCCCTCAATCCCTGTTCACTTCTCTCCCTTTATCTGTTTAAAATTGGATGGAATATTAACATGCCTGGTTCTGCAGGGTGCAAAAGCATTTATTACACATCCAGTTTAATATTTTCCACCTGTAATTGTTGGGGTGAGTCATGTATGGGAACTCCAGTCAGTAAAACAGCGATCGAAATTATGCAGGCATGCTGGTTTATGTCCGTCTCTGCAGCATCTTTTGAGTGTGTCTAACTGCAGATGGAGAACCTCAGTCTATTTACTAATTGTCCACATATCATTACATGGATATTCTAAAATGGTGGGCAGGCTGAAGTTGAACTCCCGCAGCAATACACCAAAGTAGAACAGTAATGTTACGAGCAGCAAAGCCATTATAAAGACTCCAGTAAACATTAGCCAAACTGCTTTGAGTTTAAACGCCCAAGACCACCAGCTTATCCCCCCTTAAACCCACTCCTCACCTCTTAACCTGCAACTTCAACAAGCACCAGATAACTTCAGTAAAGAAGAGTCCTTAAAAGTGCATCTAAATCAATACCCAAGCCGTCTACACACTGGGGTAGGGTGTTAGTTTTTTAGTGTATGTTTAAAAACAGTGATTGACTAGAATAGTCCTGCAAAAATGATGCAACACTTGTAGAAACTAGCCATGAGTCTTATGGGAGTTTTAGTGCATGAGTGTCCTTCTGTCACATAAAGCAGAGTGTTGCTGAAAAGGAACATATATTGATGTTTTTACACTCTACATTTCATTGCTGTTGTTATAATTCCATATATTATCCATCAGTATGGTTTCTAAATATAGGTGTCCTAAGCAAGGATATACCAAACACATTATTTTTTGTATAACAACACAAATATAATTTCTGAATTTGCCATAAACTGCAAACACTTTTTGACATGATTATTCAACAACATAAAACGTTAAAGTCTCACAAAGACACATCTTTACTATTAGACTGGGAGGACATAAATGCATGTGTATTTGCATCTTATGACTTATATCCCAATAAAAGTAGCTCTATATGTACATTTTGTGTACGATAAGCAGTATTTGCCAGATGATGACCCCAACTGGGAATAAATATGAAACGGAAAATTGAAACAAATTACAAAAAAGAAAATCTTACTTCCATACAAATTTTTCACTTGCACAGTTTTTTAATACATTTCTTAGAATTTGCAAACTAAACTGATGCAGTTTTGGTGAGTTGGATTTTGCTTGCAATACTAGGAACTTGTCCTTACAGAGAAAAAAACATTGTGTCTTCCTATGATAATCTACAATCTACTCCACTGTGAGATCCCTCATAAGGATGGAGAGAAACACAACCCTTATAGCATGAACCCTAACGGTAATGGGATGGGGGCACCAATTTCAGGTAACTAAAACCTTGCAGAGCAAATGAAACCCAAAATTATCTGGCTATGGGGAGATGTAAGAAAAGTAAAGATGTGTTTTCTTTGTAATTTGTGGTAAAATGACCCTGGACATTCCTCGATGAATGGAGCAACAACACAGCTCCAAAAATTATAATGATGTGGCACACAACATATTTGACATGACTACATTTAAAAGAATTGACAAAGAATTCTGGAGGATGCATTTTTTTTTAAATGTGCAACACTGGAATACAAATCATTCTGTCATGTTGAGACACATGAATGTTGGATACTGGATGCTGGGACTAGCATTTGTGTGTTTGGTGGCTTCGTACATCACAGAGCAGCCGGGTAATGCGAGTCTGCAGGGGACTGAGCGAGAGGGAAAGTGGGGAGATTAATGCAATTGACACCACTGGAGTGGCTTTGTCTTGGATCCGGTGACATGCGGTTCATTAACCTCTGACACATGATTGGTTAAAGATGGCTGTCTGCGGGTTCGTTATAACCAATCCCCCTCCGCCCAATCAGGAGCTGTTAGCGTCCTTTCCAGCAACGAGCATAGCTGTCATGGTGAGATTTCACCTCTTTCCGCTCTGATCCCAAACCTTCCCCATTACTGATAATTTGGACTATTAGTTAGGGAGGGCCATCTGGGCACTCTAATTATCCTCTTATGTTTCCCGGCTTCTCCTCACCCTTTCCCGTCCGTCCCTACACCTCCTCTCTCTCTCTCTGTCTCTCTGACATCGCTGTAGGCAGAGGAATGAATGTGAGGAGAGATTAAAAAAAAAGCAAAGGAATGCTGAGGATGAGCGACAGAGAGGCATATGAAAAGTGATACTGAGCTGTAGAAGGAATCAGATTTGATGAATTCCAAATGAGAGGAGGAAACTAATCTGCTTTTCTCTTCACCTTTTCTCCTGCTCTGTTTGCTTACAGCTTTTCTGAAGAACTGCAGGAAACCCACACTTCAAACCGTTTGGTAAAAGAGAGCAAGGGCTGTGATATTAAATATTACATCCTATTTCATTAAAAACTGACTCTCCTATGTTTCTTATTAAATGTTTGGTTTAATGTCAGTGAGTAAAAACCTCTCTTTGTAGTGTTTTTGTAAAAAAAAATAGCTCTCTCATTAAGTGTCTTGCATAAAGTACAGTGTTGTGGTGCTTAAAATATCACAACACGCACACACAAACAAGCAAACCCAATTACCGTAGATATCTGTAACCCTCTCCTTCAAAATGTCACGCTTGACAGCAGACTGAATTATCACTAAAGAGCAAACCATTCATCATATGTTAATTATAAAACAATAATGATAGGCAGTAATGATTTCGACAAACACTTTGAGAATAATGTCAGCGGCGTCACCTTGCCAGCCTGCAATCATTAGCACATTCCATTCAAGCAATACTGTACAGTAAGTGATAAACAGTAAATCCTTTTATACAGCACCTTTGGCTTATTTTGAGTCCAGGATACATGATGCAAGATTACACATAATTTGCTCTAATAACTGTATGATGATGTTGAAAATGTCTGTACTCTAGTGGGAGAATCCAAACATCCATAGAAACTTCTAAAACCACTCCTGGAGCATAATTTCTGCACCTCCACAGAGATACAGTGTGTTCAGTAACCAATCCTAAAATACACTAGATTTGATTTAGTTGCACTTTATTTCGTTTAAGCAGTCAAGGAGTATTCATTGGGGGAATGGAACAAGCTGTAAACACATTTTGAATTAATAATAGAAAAGCACAGGTGGTACTAATAACATAACAATAGTTGTGTTCCATCCAAGTGTCACAGTGAGTAACTCCTGCACACCTGTTTGCTGCTGACTTAGTCTGAAGGCTGTTTGCTGCTTGGCAGGCATCTATGGGGTTTATTAGAGTCTAGCCAAACAGAGCCAGACCTAATCTCACAGTGCAGCACTGGAGAATTGTCTGGCTGCAACTATTATTATTCTGTTTTGGCTTGTTTGTATTTCTTCAAATCAAACAAAGTTGCCATGGGTTAACACTAAGCCCAGGATGTAGTAATGGTGCCCCGGGAAAATAATGCCGAGGGAATTAGACTGGTTGAACGTCTGCAGGGGGAAAGCACTGTCAGTAAAATAGCTAAAAAAAAAAAACAAGCAGGCCTTATTGCATGCAAAATTTGTGTCAAAAGTTGACATTTATGTATGGAAATGTTGGAAAAGAAAGAGAATATTGCCTGAAATGTGAAATGGAAATGGCAGGTTTATAACTGGGTCAATATATAATTGTGGGACTTTTTGTAACATAGTTGACAGGAATCATAGCTGACATTTTTGCTGTTTTCAGGCCTAAAGTTCTTTTATTCTAACCAAACAGCATATGGCATTTTTACAGAAAGCTTCTTCTAAATATTATATATACTGTAAAACTGAGTAAAATTGAAATTGAAACTTTTAAAAAGATATTGTAGTAAACCTGCAGACCGCTTTATATTAAATAAGTCAGAAAGCTTTGGAGTCTTCCAGTCTTTTCTTCAGGAGGAAATGACATCATCTGGAGCAGGTCATGTGATCTGGAATTAACACACTTCCTTGAGAGGTGTTTTTGTAATGGGGAACTTAGTTGAAAGTGATTTAATTTGTTATTTTTCATATGAAATTTGATATATTGCCAAAAACAAATATCTGTCATGATTATCTCAACTTAATAAAAAGAACACAATCAAAACCATTTCTAAATAAGCTCATTTAATTATTGTTTAGCTCATTAGAAGGTGGTCGTTATGAAATCTGCACGGTTATTTAGTTGACATTTTAGTGATATCCAGTCATTTTTTATTAATAAGTGATTGTTTCCATAATAAATAATTATGAACTTTATAAAGACATGATCATAATGAACATAAAAACAGTTTTTCTTTTACTTTTAATAAAAAAAATGTTTGCAAAATAGATCTTTTTGACTTCAAGAGTCCCTCAATTCTATATTGACCCAACTACAGTCTACATCCGGTGATTTATGCTGAGAGGACTAAGAGGGCAATTATATGAGCCATTAAATTTTGGGGCAGTGCATCACTTTCTTTAAACTGTGAGATAAGGAATTGGCATTGGCAGAGGACTGAGTGCACTTCTAGTTTGTGCTTGTTTTCTCTTTCAAATGCAAGCTGACGTATGAACTTACAGGCCACTTTATTTGGTAAATCTAATGCAGTTCAATACAACAGCTCTGCTATTAGGTTCAACATTTTTAGTTTTTGTTCATGTCAGAAAGGTCATAATTGTACTTTATGTTTACCATGGAGGTCAAAGTAGGAGATGCTGGTGGACTGGACTGCACAACATTTAAAATGTACCTGATAAAACAACCAGTGAGTGCATGTGAAGATCACTGCAGACAACCTTAAAGAGAGATATATAAGCTGGGAAAAGATGCTGTGATGTTCAGTTTAAGTGTGTCTGTGCTGTTGGATGTGCTGTGCAGGTTTATCATCTTTTTGAAAATATGTCTGACATACAAAGTACAAAAATTCTTCAGCACTTTTTCCAGACGCACGCTTAGAGATATTATCTCAACTACGTTTGTCATTTTACCGTCCCTTCAAATTAAAACAATTACCCGAGCTTTTGTTTGTCGGGGAAATAGATAAATTGGAGATGTATCACAGAGAGCGACAGCTTTAAACGACTTATTGTCACTGTAATTATTAGGACATAACATTGATAGGTGCAGTTTTATGTCATGCAGGAGGGCAAATAAAGAGTAGGAGAAATAATGAGTTTTTCGTTAAAGCATACATTTTGAATTCTAAAATATCTGTCGAAACTGAAGCAGACTTCTCTGACCTCTTCTCTCCTTTCCTTTCACCCCCTCACCATGTATTTTACTTTTCACCTTCTTTTATGAAGCATTGAGATCATAAATTAAACACCTCAGTATTGTGTGTCAAGCAGTACATCACCACCAAGTTATCCTCTGACAGCCTTACTTTATGAGAAGGCGGCGATGATGCAGCCAGTCATGAAGAGCGTTGAGTTTTTAAAGACGTAGAGATCAGGAAGGTTAGACAGATTCAAAATCAAGGTAACAGATAGGAGTGCAGCAGGAGTGTCCTCTGTCTGAAGCCTGAGACAACAAGGAGCTTGCCCTTTCTCTTTTGTGCCCAATTGTCTGCTTTACAACTAAATGGATTGGAGGAGAGAGGAACGCTGCTGGATCAATGTGATGTCTAGGAGAAGGAGTGGGGAATGAAAGTGATAATGGTAAGAAGCGTGCAAGACACACGCACTCACAGTCATTCTCTCAGACCACAGCCTCTGCAGACTCGCTGTTCTTTTCAATCACGTACGACACTGACAGCTTGTCATACCTACACACACACACACACACACACACACACACACACACACACACACACACACACACACACACGCAGAGGCAATGATTCAGTCTTGATTTGAGCTGTTCTGTCAGTCTCACAGTAGTAGATTTTTATTCTAGTTTTATGCTGCCAAGATGACAACAACAGTTTTTCTATCATCCTTTTCATTCTCAGACAAACAGCTGCCTCTCAGACACACACACACACACACACACACGCTCACAAACACACACACTTAGCCGTCAGAAAACACTGATGAATTCCCTTGGTTGAATTATTGCACCTGCCAATCAAATTCTCCATTATTCTTGCGAGTTTTTGCATCTTGTCACCAGAGAATTTGTTTTGTGTGGGTGGACCAACTAATACTGTTGCTATTTCTTGTCTTTCTTATTTGTTTGTGTTGCTGATTTACAACAACTCTTCCGATCTATGCATCATTCCATCCACTTTCTCCTCTACATCTAAGGTTTGTGCTTCTTCCTTCAGCTTGCAGCTCTGCAGGCAACGACTAGGGAATGTTTACTTGTCTCTCCAGTGTGAGTGGGTCATGTACGTTTATGAATAAATGTACGTGGCTGAACATCAGTTCTCCCAAGTTACCTTTCAGTGCTTTTGCTTTCCTGCTTGGTGACACTGGAGACAGCCCCACAGGACCCTCCATGTCAGAGCTATCTTTCTGTCTCTCCAGACGGTTACATTATTTAACCTTCTTCTCTCACTTTCAAAGAAGCAGACCAGAGCCACTTGCCCCTGCATCCTGAAAGCATGACTGACAGTTGAACACTTGTGCTTATTCTTCATCCCTTTCGCACCTCCACTACATTATACAGGCAAAGCAGTGAGGATGAATGGAGTGTAGGGCCAGCAGAGAAGACAGCGAGTTCAGCAGTGAGTAAAGAGACAGTTTAGAGAGGAAGAGAGCAACGCTGTCCACTGATCCACAAAGCAGGAAAACACACAGAAACAGATGAATGTCATCTGCAAAAAACGTGTCTAGACTTATTATGTTCATTTTGTTGTTTTCTTCTATCTGATTAGCAATTCTGTTTATCCAACAAAGTTAGTAAGGGTGATTGTTTTACCTTGCTGACATGCTTCGACTACGTCTGCCATCTTCCTCAAAGCGTCATCCGTGTCCTTTTTATCAGGTGGCCCTCTAGACAAATTAGAACCAGACAACAAATGCAACATCATATATGAAATTGCGTGTGAATCATGCAAGAAAACATACATTGGAGAAACAGGAAGAGCTTTCAGTACAAGGAAAAAGGAACACCAAACAGAACGTGAAAAAGAGATGGTAGGACGACTCACAAGAACACAAAAAGAAAAAGCCGATCAAGAAAACCAAAAATCAGCCATCAGAGACCACTGCAGGAGATATAACCAGATTATGGACTGGGACAAGTGGAGGATTTTAACATCAGAGGCCAACAAGCACAAGAGGTGGATAAAAGAGGCCTGGGACTCCATCCTCCAGAGACCACCAGACGGCAGGGGGCGTGGCCAGTCGGACAGATTCTGACTGATGGTCACCTGATAAAAAGCAACACGTCATCACACGTCAGATGATGCTCTGAGGAAGATGGCAGACGTAGTCGAAGCATGTCAGCATGGTAAAACAATCACCCTTACTAACTCTGTCGGATAAAAGGAATCTGTCTTTGACTGAGTAGTTATTTTGGGGACCTGATCATAGACGGGTTGTTGTTTTTTTGTATTGCTAACGGGGTATTTTCTAGTGCACTAAGAGCCCCAGTCTGCTCCTGGGACCAAAATGATGCACAACCTGGATGGGACATTAGAGGAAGAAAGACAAGAGAGAGAGGAGAGTTAAGACACCAGAGGTTTGGACGAGGTAAAGAGAGGCTCTCTGGCTGACGACGATGGGGATGGGGGTGAGACGGTGGTGACGGTGGTTGTGGTGGTGGGGGTGGTATTGTTTGTGGGGCTGTACGGTTTATTAAAATGGGGGTTGTGAGCTAAGTGTGGCTGTGCAGACCAGCTGATAGAGCCATATCTCAGGGTTCCAGCTTAAAGAGGCACGATTCAATCGTTGCCACTGGCTTGATTCCGCTGCCAGAACTCACAGCTGTTGGCATGTAGGTGTGTGGGAGATTGTGTGTGCATGTGTTTCTGTGCAAGTGTGACTGCCTGCTATTTTGGCTACACTTGTGCATTTGAGTCTGGCAGAAATATGTGGCTAAGCGTCCTGTTAGCGAGATTTAAAGCATCTCTGGAGCGGGGTCATGAACACGAAGCTGCTCGTCCGAGGGCAGAGTCCGAGACCGGCTCCGCTTGTTCCCTGCTGCTCCATACAGTATCCTCTGTAGCAGAAATGTAATCAGGGTTATGTGTGTCCTCTGGGGCTCTTAGTGAGGGATGTTCTCATTCTGTACAGAGCACAGAGAGCTGGTTTTGCCTGAAATGGCCTGATCATTTACATTGACACTGATGACGCCATTAGCCAGCTGCCAGGAAGCCTGTCAGACATGTTTCACTGGGCAGAGCTGCAGACGCCAAACATCGTGTATCAAGCTCTAAAACTCAACTCCTTCCTTGTGACCGTAGCTTTCTTTAATGTTAGTTTGTTCAAGTATTTAAAGGTCAGGTTCAGTGAAAGTAGCTCAGAACTGCCATGAGAAAGGCCTGGCATTATTAGCTGTGCTTGTAGATTTAAAAAAGCAGATGTGTCATTTGCAAAACGCCAGAAGAAAATCAGAGATGCTCATCACTGCCGGAGGTATCTCCAGCTGAATGTTAAATCAGTGAAGTACAATTTATCTATTTCCCCGACAAACAAAAGCTCGGGTAATTGTTTTAATTTGAAGGGACAGTAAAATGACAAATGTGGTCGAGATATTATCTCTCTGCAGCATTGTGAGCCGTGTGACTGGGAAAACTGCTGAAGAGTTATTCTACTTTGTATGTCAGACATACTTTTTAAATGATGATAAACCTGCACAGCACAGACATATTTAAACTGAACATCACAGCATCTTTTCCCAGCTTCAGTGATAACTCTCTTTAAGGCTGTCTGCAGTGATGCACACATGTAGATGGGGTGGACAAAATATCAGGAACATTTTCAAGTATAGTGCAGTCCGGTAAACCACCACCCGCTATGATGACATAAAATAGAATTAGCACCTATCTGACATCAACAGAAACTAAAAATGTAGAATTTTATGGCAGCGTTATTGATTTGAATTGGATCAGATTTTACCTAAGTGGCCCCTGAGTGTGTACGCCAGCTTGCCTCTTAAATAGAAAACAAACAGAAACTAGAAATATATTCGAAGAAAGTGCATCATCTTGCAATTTTAAAGAAAACGATCCAGAACTGGTGGTCTGTCTTTGGCCATGTACCACCTCCTGATCAAGTTTCATTACATTTGTCGTTTTTTTGCATAATCCTGCTGACTGACAAATAATCAGTCAAATGGCACTGAAAAAAAAACTAAGCTTCCTAAAACTTCAAAGTCTTTCAGAGAGCACACATGCATATGTATTTGAACACAAACACGCCCAGACCAAATATTTGAGCAGCACCTTATGGGTATTTCAGCGTGATGTGTGTAAATGTAGTGCTATAAGTCTGGATTACCATTTCCCCTGATGGAAAAACACATCAGCCCATGCTTTCCTTCAGTCTCCGTGCTTCTACAGTAATTCTTATGAACAAAGGAGAGATCTTATAATTAACAAGTGCAGGTAATTGCAGTGAACAGCAATATCACTCAATAAAATATGGGAATGCTCGACTGGGATCTAATTATCTCCTTCAATAACTACTGGGGTCACTGAAAGTCTGCAATTCACTGGGAGTGGTACTTATTTTAATGTTTAGAACCTAATTAGCGTAGCTTTAACTTTTGTTAGCTAAAAGTGGAATAATATTCCTAATCAGTGTAAAGAAAACACCTCGAAGATTTTTGCAGTTTGTATTAAAGTGCAATCCAGACGATAATATGAGCGAATTTAGATTATAACAATTTACAGATTTTATGATATGCACCATTCATTTCAAGAAAAAATTTAACATTTTTGGAAATGGGCCAATATGCAGGAGATTATAGCACTCAAACCAACTTAGCATAAAAACCGGGAAACAGCGAGTCTGGCTCCGTCCAAAGGTATCAGTGCTGATGAAGCTCCCTGATTGATGCGTAGAAAAATCCATGTGTGAAAATGACAATCAGCCAACATGTGCTGCACTATTTCCTGGCCAGAGCCATTTACGAGACAGCCAGCAGACACTCCAGGAAATTACTGATCCTGGCCAGAAAAATACTTTGGTATGTAGCCCTTCATGCTTTGCACACTGATCTGTGAGTGGAATCAGTCTTCTCATCACATGAGCCTGATTCTCAAAGTCACCCTTAACTTATCCAGTTTGCATTGGTTACGGATACCGATAATAAAACACGTTTTTCTCATTGCTTGTGCTCATCTGATAAAACAAAGTAATTTCCATCATCTTTATGTAATTTACTTCCTTTGTTAGGTTAATGTCAGTCACCTTCCCGACACTGCAAATAGCCACGCTTTTAATTGCAAACTCTGCGACCTTTGTGGGAGGATTTGTGTGTCGGGGGAGTTTAATTTTAAAGAGATGAGTCATAGACTGAAAAAAAAATTTAGGTGAAATGCATAACTATAACCATGAAGTAGACTTAGACTGGATTTAAAAGCAATGGTTTGTCATAGCTGGTGGAAAGTAATGCATCTTAAGTCGGTCGGCTTCAGATAGGATTGATTTAAGTCTGAGGTTTTATAACAGTGAGTCAAAAACAACTTTGGAAGAAACATTCTCTCATAATCTGAGAGCTCAGATTTATACCACGCTTAATGCATGAGAAAATGTTGTTAGTAACCGCTTCATGGCCTCGTCTTCTCAACCACTGGTCACTTCAGTATTAAATTTATCGTATGACTGCGTTGTGGTCGTCTAAGTTGCAGCTGCATCTCATAAGCGCATCAGCTGATGTGTCTTTTTACCACAAACAAATGGACTTTCACAGGATACACACTATATTCCTGCATGTATTATGCATCCTGGTTGACCTCACATTACTACGAGGCTTCCTCCTATGGGAGCTATACTTCCCAGTCTCATCTGTTATAGCATCTTCAGTGTATGAAAATGGCAACAAAGCCAAACGCTGTCCGTGAGGGCAACAAGGGAGATCGTCCTCCTCTCTAAGCCCATTAAAGGCGACTCCATTATCTGCACTCCGTATTACACACACATATATACACACGACAGCAAATGCAGACCATAGGCACATAAAATAGTCCACCTTAAGTAGCTCCCCTCCATGCCAACCCATGCATATTTTATAACAGCCAGCATTAAAAGCCAAAGAAATAAGGAATGCCTGGCTAGGCAGCCGGGTTAGCTCGATGCCCTACTTCTTTTCTAGTTCAGCCGTTATTTTGTTTCCGTTGCAAACACACCGAGAGCTGGACAGATGGAGTGCAGCGGGACGAAAGTGGTAAATGTGGGAATGTAGGATCAAAATGGAGAGGACACATGATAGATGATTGCATTATGTTGGTATTAGTAGCATCTCTTTACATTTGATTTTTTTCCTGATTGTTCCCCCATCTTTCTTCTGTGAGTTGTAAGTGCAGGCAGGGTCAGGCCTGAAGCTATGTGAATACTGAAGGCTCATCAGCCCTCCAGCTGGGTGACGGCCTTCTGCTGAGCCTGGGAGCCATGAGGACGCTGGAGTTGTCCTTTAACTAAAACACTCCGAACTGAAACCAAAACTGTGCATTCATCGCCGCATGTAGCTAATAATAGCAGCTGGATGACATCTTTGAGGTAGGGTGCTTTCTTTGTGTGTGCATCAGAGTTTGATTGGGTGATTACAGCTCCAACTAACCGTGGTGTTGTTTGTGTTTACTTGTTTGCACGTGTTTGCATGTTCACATCAGGTAAACACCCCGGTAAGCCAGCATCCCTGTCTGTCACCGCTGACACCGTTGTGCATTCCGCCTCATGCCGGCTGCACAGAGCCAGGTTGTTCTGTCAGTGTAACACGCTGCAGTGTGGCAGACATCTTTTTCTGCTCCACCTTTTCCTCTCTCGCTGCTGATGGGGCTGAACGAAGGATTCCGAGGTCAGGTAAGAGTCAGCTCTGTCACACACACCTTAAGGACTCTGGTTATCTCTCCCCTTCTGTTGAGCTTTTCCCTGGCGCTGCTCTCTCCTCCTGCTCACCTGTGAGAATAAATATTTAATTTTGACCCCTGCTTCATCTTACCAACTGCATACCGAATCAAATTAACAGCAGTCTGCATGTGTGTATATTCCCGTACGTGCACAGTCATGGAAGAATGTCTGCATGTATTATAGATGTATGAATGCATGTGCATGTATGAAATATTTTTGGTAAAATGGCGGAACGTTCCCTTTAAATATTTTAGGCATTAACTACAGAACGGTGACATTTAAAATCCTTTGATTGTGAACTTTTAGACTTGAAACTCTCCTGTTGCTGTCGGCTGTTGTTTTCTGCTGATGAATTTTAAACAAAATGTATCGATCTGTCCAGCAGTCAACTTTCAACAAACTCTGTACTCCACATTGACTGAACAAAAAAAGGTTTAATAAGCATTGCAGCCTTGGTTTTCACTGAGCATCCTTCATTGTTTAAAAAAAACACACGCTTTGATCTTATATGGTTATGATGGAATCAGAAAATGGTGGGAAACATGTTACTTAGTTTCAGGCAAAGATCATAGCTTGAGTTAAATTAATTTTCTGTCAAAGTTAATAAAACTTTGTTGCCCCAGTTACAATAATAACCACTTATATGGTACGATTGAAGTCAAGATTAATAAATGAACAAATGGTCCAATATTTTATAGATCCACCAACCTTCCTCAACATTCTCCATGTAAACACAAACTCTGGGTCTCTATTGCCACATTAATTCTACTCCTTCTGCTTTTTTACACTGTACTTAGCCTTTTTTTAATACTTCTTTTTTTATAGTAGCGATTTTGTACCTTCTTCTTCTTTTTAATATCAGCAATTTTGGCACCTTGTATCTCTGACCAGCACATGTATTGCATGTGCTTTTCTGCATTGGTTTCCTTATCTATCTATCTATCTATCTATCTCAATGAAATTCTTTGTTCTCTGTCTCCAACTAGTACATTCATTCAGACAGACTCTTATTTCTTCACATGTACTCAAGTAAAAAATACGAATATAAAAGAAAGAAAAAAGCATGTGCTATAAAAACTTCAAATTTAGATAGGTACGGTTCAATATAGAAAATACGGTGCACAAAAAGGGTATGTGAAAAGAAACAGTGTAAACAAACTCGTGCAAAAAATAGACAAGAGTCATAAATAGTCCAGCCACTAGAGGGCTTGAATACAGCCTTCTCCCTAAATGGCTGACGTTCTCCCTTTTGTGGAAGAACTGTCACTTTTTTACTGCTGTTTCACAACAAATTTTGAGGGACAGTATTTCTCATATGCAAATGTTGTTGCAAAACTAACTTACTTTATACATACAGTGCACACAGTTCGCACTGGTTCTGGCTTTGTGTCTTGTTGGCCTTCATTGTAAAGACGCAGAAAGAGCCTCATTCCAGTTTGGTAAGGTTCTGTGGGGATCAGAGAAGCAGTTGGGCTTCTTGGAGTAGCACCCCATCCAAGGGAGCTGTAACCTGGCAGCAGGCACCTCCAGGATACAAGGCCCCGACTCCAGGTTGGCTCTGGGAGGTTCATGTGCACGTGTTTGTCTTTGTGTGTGTGTTGGTGCGAGTATGGCTGGCATGTTTGATCGCCATCTGCAAGCCCCGGGGATTCTGGCTAAGGTGGCCACACAGGCAAACACACACACACACATGCACAGAAAGACACAGGGAGTCACACACATACAAGCACACGTGCACTTTCTCCCACACACTCTGCACCCTCGCAGCTGTGGCTTGTTAAAGTTTGGGTGCCAGCATGTGTGAGCGAAGTGAACTATAATCACTCTCAATGCAAAAGATCAAAATCCTATTTCCAGGAATGCGGGCGGCTCTGAACAAAGCCTCCAGGAAAAAAAAAAAACTCTCTCAAGCTCTTCTTCTTCTTCTTCTTCTCGCTCTCTCACACACACACACATATATACAAATGTGTCCTGGGATATTACGGGCTGTGATATCACTGCAGGCAATCAGTTATATTGGCCAGCGCAGATCTAAGATGTTGTATTATTCACATCCTCTAAGGCTCCTGTGATCAGCTGGAAGAAAAATATAAAACATGAAAAATAAATGAGTGGGATGTAAATGTGAACAGTTGGTGTTGCCAAGGGGGCATGAAAGTTCATTACAAACGTTTTAGTGATTTTGGAGAGATCAATGTGAGGATACTTCACTGCCAATGCTATTGTTTGAAAGTCCCGATTAGCGCTTTAATACTGCAGGTCTATTGATAGTGATTATGAGCTTAACTGAACAAAGAGATCGGCGATCATACAAAATTAGGTGATGACGACGAAGCCAATAAAGGACAGTCAATCAGAGACACGTCCTCGCGGCCTCAGCTACTGGTGCGCTGCCGCTGGAGATGCTGGGAACGTGAATATAAATCCATCACCGAGTCCACATTCCTGCCCCGTCTCCGCTGTCCCCTTGTTATAGTGTCTGCTTGTTTGCACAGATGCAAAGAGCAGTTATAGATCATATTTGTTGAATACACTGAAGCTGATTAGACGGGATGAGTTGAAGGCCCAAAGCTGCTTTCCCTAATCCAGAGATTAGTAATAATAAGAGGTCTGTCTTCCTGCTCACACTCACACAGAGACAAAACGGTGCCTTTGGCTCAATCCTGAAAGCAGAGCTGGTATCTCTACTCTCTCAGAACAGTCGCTTGGCCACAGTAGTGACAGTCCTAACTGGGAGATGCACAGCAAGCCAGTAAAGGCTCATTGCCAGACCAGTGTTTCCAGTGTGAGCAGTGTCTCAGAACCTGCAAGTGTGTAGCCCACTACTGGGTTGAAGATTAACCTACTAGCACAATTGAGAAAGTTCCAGGTCTTTTCTTTTCAGACACTTTCTTCTTCTTTGTCTATGCTTCGCTTGTTCAAATATGCCTGGAAAGGAGCACACATGAGAACGCACACACCTAAACCTGCACAGAATCTGAGGTCTAATTGCTAACCTCAGGGGCCACTATTCACTTACATCATGCAAACAAAGGTTACATGAAATTACAAAGGTTACCTTTTAGTCAGCGAAGCAGATAGTTTTCTCCACAAGAGGCCCACAGTTCCTCACTTGAAAAAAGAAAAATTCAATTTCACATGAGCTCCCGTAACAAGCTTTACTGAGAAATAAGATTTATGAGACATTTAAAATTCTGCAGTTCCTGGCACAGAGGAAAAAAATGCGACAAAAAAAGATTTTGATGATCAAGACAAATAGCAAACAGATAGACATTCATACGCAGAGGGAGAAGCAAAGCAGAGAAAATAGAAAATACAATTATCCGTGTCTGTTTGACCCCAGGGAATTCACAGTATAATGCCACTGGATCTAATTCACTTGCAAAAGAGTTGAGCAGGATGTAAAGCTTGATTCACAATGGACTCAGACCATGAAAAAGCCTCTTTTCCTGCAACCTTTCACGCAGACAAAAAGCTGCCGCATCTCCACTCCATGTGAGAATCACAGCTTTGGATCTGCATGTGGGACAGAGGCACCCCAGTTAAAAACAAACACTCACCATGAATAAATATATACATTTCCTTTATCTTGAATGCCCTTTCAAACAAAGATTGTGAAAGAGGGCAGGCCCAGCATACGGTTGTAAGGACCGGCTACTCGCCTGACATTAGAGGGAATTCAGGGAGTGCATCTATTAATGTATTCTTTTTAGAAAGTCCTACTCAGTGGACCATGACTTGAGCCTTTTCATAGGAGCCCATCTCATACTGGTGTGAAATGAGGTGAAAATAAGCAGACTTAAAAGAGACGGCTTTGCAGGAAGTCTTCCCCGAGTGTCTGCGGAGGTTTGCTGAGGTGACCCAAACAAATCAGCTTTTGAAGGGAGTCAAGGGTGAATTCAGCACACTGGGAAACAAACACACATGGAGGCTTCTCTCGCTGTCAGCGGATATGCATGTCAGAGCTAGTGCTGTCATTTCCCCGTTGCGAAGCTTTTATCACATGCTTTCCTGTCTTCTGGGCCCTGTGCTTGCAGGACTAGGCTAGTCCCTGGACTGCCAACTGTAACCACAACATACTACAGCCTGTCAGACTGATTGCCACACACACACACACACACACACACACACACACACACACACATAGACAGAGAGAGAGAGAGAGAGAGAGAGAGAGAATACCAACAAACACTGTCACACCTTTCAACTCAATTCTAAACTCAGAATATTCACGACAATTAATAAATTCTGAGAAACATGAACTAAATGGCTCTTCTATCTGCGGCACAGAGCCGTTTTATGCGAGGGCATCTGTGTGCTGCATATTTATCAAAGTGACAGCAGGCGTCAGGGATACAGGGGCTCCAACATAACCACTTACTCACTAATGGCTTACACAGCCACGGATCATTATCCCTCACAGCATAGCCCAGCACAACACAACACAACAGCGCGCTGCACAGCACCATGCAGCACGGCAACCCCCTCAGTCCCAGCATTACATTGGCTTGACTGCAGTGTGAAGAGTGTAGGAGGCTGATTAGATCTTTTTACAGAAAGCTTCCCCGGTTTCAGCATCAAAATGTTCGAGGAGCTTACTTGTTAGTTGAACAGTTTGAAGCAACTACTCCTTCTCTGTATTTCCGGCTAAATATTCAGAAATGCCAAGCTGGTTTAAAGCTGGAGTGCAGGACTTTTGCTTAGAAATGAAAGCTTCTTACATTTGAGGCAAACAAGTTCACACAGCGCTGATTAAGCCAATCAGAGCCAGGTAAACCTCCCTGTATTACACAGTATGAGCTTTTAATTGGGTTTCTGTTCTGACATTCCCACGCTGGTGCACCTGTATCGATGCGTTTTATGCTAACTACAGCTGAAGAGAGGAGCGACGGCGACGGAGTAATCTGCAGCAGCTAGGAGCATGGAGGAGCATGTGGTGGAAAAACCTAAGGAGCATCTCAGAAAGGTTTCTGGTGCTCCAGATAAAGAAAGAAACTCAGTTCAGACGAAGGATAACAATCTAAAAAAGAAAGCCACCGATGGTGAGACACACATCATAAGCACCAAGCAACAGTCACTGTCACAAAAGCTCCACACTGCTGGTTTAATTGGCTTTGCTTAAACTAACATTATAATCAAAGTACCCAAACAGATCGACAAGTGTGAGAGGTCAGATGATAAAACAAAGCTGACAGCAGTCATTTTTGTGGCAGTTAATGCGGCAGTGGTATTATTAATTGCGGTATTAGTATAATACACCATATATATATTTTTTCATTGTTCTTTTGTTATGATTACACAAAGTTTGGTCTGCCTACCAGTTGTTGTGCGAAGCCTTTGCTGGGGCCTCTTGTACCCCTACGTGCACTTTTAGCTGCCCCACACCGCCCTATAAAAGTGTTTTTCCCGCCTTACCTCTCCCCTTTTGTTCATGTATTCATTCGTCTACTGTAAAGGTATGTGTTCCATCTTGTACTGTACATTTACTGTATATTTCTTGATTGTTTCCCACCTTACACGGTCCCCCTTTTGTTATGTGTTCAGAAAGAGAGGAGCCCAAGTTAAGACGGAGGAGTTTGAATGTCTTTTTGTACTCTTCTGTAAAGGATTAAAAAAAAATCACCCCAAAGAATTTTATGTGTCAGCTAGATCATCACAACGCAGAGAAGGAAGCCACCGGTTACATTAACACAACAGAAATATTGATAAACATCTGTAATTGCACAGGAAAATAAGTGCATGCATGCAAATGTCTAAGGTCAAAGTGTCAGCAAGGATTCAGGTTGTTTGGGTAATACTTTCGTTTCTATTTAATCTGGTTTCATTTCCAAATAAGTACAGCAAACTGGGGAGTTTGTTTCATCTGTGTTTGATCATTAGTAACATTTCTTTTGCTGTGTTTCCAGATCTCAGCAGGTAACTTGGAGAGTAAGTAGTACCCAAAAGAAACGCGGGCCAAAGCTGCAAAACCAAGATCCAAGTTCTAATTGTTGTGCAATGAACCTTTGTGACCTCATAAGAGGATCCATCTCTGCTGTTTTGCCATTTCGTACTAAACGAACAGATGTAAACCTTTCACATTGCAGCAGCTTTTGAATACAGTCCACAATACATGCTGTGTATGCTTCTTTTTTTTCATTTTCTCTCTCTGCTGTCTCAGATTTAACAATGCACCACTCCAGGCTGTCTCTGACTCTCACACAAACAGTTCACACTCGACAAATCCAACCACACACACACACACGCAAACACACGTCTACAGACAGATGTCAAAGTAGACACTTAGTCATGGTTCTAAGTCAAAATACAGTTTGACTGAGTGCCACAGTAATTGACATGTTATTTTGCTGAATGAAATCATGTTTGCATTTGTCTGGTTGGACTGTAAGCAAAGCTGGAGGATTCAGTAACAACGGCAGCAGCGTTTAATGGGAAAAATAGATCGTAGCAAGCGGTAAAGGTGATCGAAAATCTATATAAGCTGCCTGTTGAGCCACTAATAGTTAATCATGACAGACATTAAAATGCTAACTGAACCTATATCTGATCCATAAATACTTAAGTTAATGCAATACTTAGTTCCACTGTTGTTTTTGTTCTTCAATTACGGTTAGAAGCGACAGTGAGCTGGCGAGTAAAAAGAGGTAACAGACAGGAGCTGTCATGGACAGTGACTATGGGATAAACCCAGCAAAGCATTTTGATTTGTGAGTCGTTGGAACAGGTGGAAGAGGAACAGGGTGCGACTCACAGGTAGATAGATTGATGACGCCATGGTGGTGACATGGTTAGATGTATAGGGAGAGAGAGAGAGCGGCGGTGCCCCATCTGTTTGCTACAGGCGAGAGAAACAGTGATGGATTCATTGTTCAGTCAATTAGAATTCAGAGAGACAGAGGAGGAGAGAGAGAGAGAGAGAGAGGGAGAGCGTGGCGTGTTGAAGAGCCCCTGTGAAGAGAGTGTGATTTCACAGGACAAGTGTGAATGGCTAACACGGCTGAGAGAGGGAGGTGAGAGCAGACCCTGAGGTGAGAGAGAGGGAAGCTCGGCTGGGAAAAAAGAGCTGAAGTTGAGGGGTGATTCGGGGCTGGGATTGAAATGGTATCCAACATTTTGTTCCCCTTTTATTATATTTTTCTACTCTCTCAAAAGCTGTAATTATCAAAAATGCTCCTGGGTGAATTTAAAAATATAAATCCCAATTTGTAGTTTGGATGAAGAGAAGCTGCGATGTTTGAAAAAACTGCTGCCTGTTGCCTCTGTAACTACTGACTTTGCATGATATAACTGATAAGACAAATACCATTCGAGTCACGCTATAAATCATGTTAGCAAAAATGTTGTTTTGTACAATTATAAATACCTACAAAGGGCTATTCACTGCATTTTCAAATTAGTTTTAACAGAACAGCAGTCATGTAAAATGCTGTGAAGCTGAGAGATACACAGAGGTGTTGAACTTTTCAACTGTGGGAATCCATCCATCCATTATTTTCCACTTATTCAAGGTCCAGCAGCAATGCAACAGGCTAAGCAGGTCAATCCACACGTCCTGCTTTCCAGCTCCTTCTGGGGAATCCCAAAGACTTCCCAGATGAGATAAGTAGTCCCTCTGGTGAGTTGTGGGTGAATCCAGTTGGACGTGCCCGGAAAACCTCCAAGGAAGGCACCTAGGAGACATCCTAATCAGATGCCCGAACCACCTCAGTTGGCTCCTTTCAATACAAAGGGAGCAGCGATTCTACTCTGAGTTTCCTCCGGATGTCCGAGTGCCTCACCCTCTATCTCTAAGGCTGAGACTATGCAGAAAACCCATTTCAACCACTCGTATGTCATTCTTACGGTCAATACCTAGAACTCTTGACGGTAGCTGAACGTAGACCGACTCATAAATCAACATTTTCGCCTTCTGGCTCAGCTCCCTCTTCACCACGACTGCTTGGTAAATTACTGCTGATGCTGCAAGAATCCAGCTGTTGAACTCACGCTGCATTTTCCCATCACTTGTGATAAACTCCCGAGATATTTAAACTCCTTGGGTTTCAAGCAGCCAAATGTTTTTCACATTTAAAAGACAAGCATGTTCTGCAGACTAACGGGCCTTTCAGACGGGACGCAGCAATGACACTGCTGCACCCAAAAACCAGTTCATTTCCATGGCTAGTGCAATCACAGTACGCAAATACGGCCGGTTCAAATATGTTGTACTTTGACCCTTGCTTTCTATTATGTATAACCGTACAGTCAATAGAAACGAGGCATCTTGCATGGCACAGTGGGCAAAGTGGAGGAAAAGTTACTGTGTTGTGAAATTCCCATTTTATATGACACAATTTTGCAGTTGTACCAAGATTTGTGGAGGAAACAGGGAACAGGTTTCCATTCCAGCTGGCATGCCAGGTGTTTTTTACCAAACAGATATGTTGCTGTAGGTAGGCAACATTTAATGTAGAATGTAACAAAAACATTGAAGTTTACTTTTAAGAGATGCATGATTAACAGGCGGTAACACCACAAAGATATAATGATCCTGCAGAATATGACAAACCCCCTCCTCTTCTCACTAGCAACACTAGTGCCAACACTTTCTTCTTAGCACAGGACAAATACATCTTTGCAGCTGAAGTGTTTGCGATAAACCAGAAGTTTCCCACTCGAGCAGATGGTGATGTCCTATCACAGGAAGTTTGGAAGACTGCCTATTTTGCTCGCTGTCCGTGATTCCATGTGAGCAGAACGCCGAACCCTGTGGCTAGCACAGGACAGACCACGTCCAGTGTGAAAGGTCCGTAAGTCATGCTGACATAGTGACACTTTTCAAAGAAGAAAGATACTTTTTGCTACACAAAAAGATAGCTAGCAAGTGCTTTTTTCTTCGAATAACTTCAGCACAGTTAGCACAACTTTGCCTGTCTGAAATGTTCAGTCTATCGATGTGCATTGCATCTTTACAACAGCTATATGCACTTTGAGTTGTCTCATCACATGCAGAAACAGACACATTTAAATAATTTTGTCACTTTAATTTCAATCAATCAAGTGCCATGCCATTCAGCGTAGGCGATCATTTCTCTCCAGCTCTTTTTATCTTTTGCTCTCTGAATTGTTGCCCGTTCCATGTGTAGTCATGATGTAAGTCCATCTATCATTTTCATTCTCTTCCCGTTAATTTTTCCAGTTGTGACGATATATTCCAGGGTCTCCTTCCTTAAGATGTGTCCAAAAAATGTTGCTTCCTGTTTCCTAATTTTGTTCAGTCGCGTATAATTTGTGTTGAGTGTTTTTAAAATGTCTTCATTGTTAATTCTGTCCGTGTAAGTTCTTAAACGCAGCATGCGTCTGTAAAACCACATCTCTGCTGCAGTGATTTTGTTTGACATTTTATTATTTATGTTCCAAGATTCACATCTGTACATCAGAACTGGTAGGATAGAACTGGTAGTCCTCACATGGATGCTAGTTACTATTTTCTTATTTGTCCATATATTTTTTATTTTTTTTGTAAATGCTGTTCACTTTACTGCAGTACAAATCCAAGCACAGACTTTAGTTTTTGATTCTATTTCAAGTTTACTTCCATGGACCTGGCTCTTTGTATTGAGAAGTGTGTGGTCACAAAGGCCTAACAGTGCTCTGCAGAAAGAGGAACATCCAAAGGAACAGGGACGAGGGGTGAGCAAAAGGGTGTCAGAGGACGATGAGTGTTTCTGCAGGAAGGGTACTTGTAAAGAGTGAGAATGGCAATGGGATGTTGAAACGGAGAGAAGTAACAGCCCGGCCCTGTTTCTGACAGCTCTGCCCTCCCAAACGACCACAGGAGGAACATAACGATATATGCCTCCCTGCGGGGCAACTGTGTTTACTCTTACTGCTGCCCTGCTCTGCAGCACCGGAGCCTTATTGCTGGCACAGCACTTTTCCGCTGAGACTGCCGTGGTAATTCAATTAACCAGGCACTTTGTTAGGGCTCTGCATTACACATCTGTATGCAAATCAACTCGCTCACCTAACATATGAATTCAAAGCGATTATATTTGCATGCTGCTGCACCACAGATGGGCTTCCCTGTTATAAATGCAATCTGGTTGTGGTGTGTATATTTAATATCGATTAATAATTCACTCTACAAACCCACACAGCGAGGAAAGAACCTGTTTTTTAAAAAAAATATTAAATGCAAATGATACATTCAGCTGTGGCCCACAAGGAATTCTTGCTTATTTATTAATCTCCATTGAAACAACAGCCTTTATTTTTAACAATACCGACCTGGAAAGGCAGATTCGTGTCTCATTTCAATTAAAAGTTATAGCAGCTCTATTTCCTTACAGGTCTTCAAGGTTCTAGAATGGTGGGCACTGGGAACAGACCTCCTCCTGTGACCAATGAGCCTAAAAGAACAGAGAATATGACCTTTGAGAGCTGCTGAGACATGGAGGACAGATAAAGGAATGAAGCAGGAAAGAACAGGAATTAAAGTTGTGCAGGAGAAAGTTGAAATTATCTGGACTGTGTGAAAGCCAGCACCAAGGGGAGGGGATGTGACACACACTGAGTTACTAATGAGACTTGTCATGCTGATGATGGCTGGAGAGGATGTGAGGGAAAAAAAAGTTTCAGTATGTCCTTAAATATTTCAAATAGCTGAGACGTGTCAGATTGAGAAAACTCTTTGCATATTTTCAACCTTTCCCAATGAATTAGTCATAAGGATGTCATGTTTGTAGCATACACTGTACGGCAGTTCAAGCTATACCTCCATCGTCTAGTTTCCATAAGTCAGAAGGCCATCATAAACCTGTCTTCCTGGAAGTCGTATCCACCCCTGTGAGCCTTCTGAGAGTGTAATCCAACAGCTGGACCTGTCAAGACAAAGACAGAAGAATGCTTGGTTACTTCAATTAACAAAGAGTTCACAAACAGGCGAGTCAAGGTGAACATTTGCTCAGAAAAGCTCAGCAGGTAGATGTGATAGGAAGGTTTCATCGCCCGTGAGCCATCCTAACTTTCCAAGCTGGATGATCTTGAGGAGTTGCTACTGGGATGCATGATAAGTCGTGTTGAGCAGCGAAGCACAAAGTTTTAACGCACAGCATAATGCAACCCACCAGCACAGATGGACATCCTCATAATTGTTTCTACACTTTCTTGTGATCGTGTCAAACAAGCGAGTGTTTCCCCTTTTAGAGATTCTTCTTTAGACATCTGCTGCTGTGAGGATACTTTTCCTCCGTTATTGTAATGGTATGTTGTGACGTTTTCCATCAGTTCAGCGACATTTTTGGCAAAGAATGAGGCTGAAATACCCGCTGTGCATTCTGTAAGTGGAAGAGGAGACAGCCTACAAGGTGGATCAGTGACAAAGCAGCAGCACACTGCTATTTTAGAATGATTCGTCATCCTGCGTGCAGTAGTCATGGTTCAACTAAGGGATAATCATGTGCTTTTAGGTGTGAAAGGTGTCACTCTGGAACCATATTCCTGAATGCAAGAAGTAATTAACCGCTCATAATGATTGTGGAGGTGGAACATCTCAAAGGTGATGACAGAGTGTAAATAATTTACCTTACTCATATTATATTGATCAGAAAAAATGAAATAATGATGGACCGGGCTATTCAGACTGTTTCATCTTGATCCTTAGTCTTCTGTGGTTTATTGGTTAGACTGAGTGTCATGAAAGAAAATAGAGCGTCAGACAAAGACAGACAAGGGCAGAGGCAACAATAGACGGAGACGCTGGAGCAGGAAAGATTGAGCCACAGCGGGGGTGTTGACACTCTGCCCCGCCGTCCTTGTACGAGGCTGAAAGATCATCTGTTTCCACTAGCAACAGATGAGCAGCACGGAAATTCTTCATCCTATCATCTGCGCTCGCTCACATACAAACATAGCACTTCATCCTCCCACGCACACAAAATGCACAGTTCACAGATCGGCTGGATGTCCACTTGGCCTGCCGAAGTACAGTAACGCTCACATCGTCCACATTAGCCAGATCTGATTGACACTATCCCCACAGCGACCGCCGTGGCAGCCAAGGTCAGTGTGGAAAATGCTGTGTGGCGGTGGAATTAATTACTGCGAGGCTAATTAGCACCCACAAATTGAAGCTCACACACACACATATATATATATCGGATGTGCCTCACTCATGTATATTCATATATGGACATGTAAGTATAGGAGGATAAACCCACCCTCAAAGAGACATATGTGAGCGCTCACATGCAGAGAACATGCACAGGTTCTGAAACCACAGGTACGAAAATAAACATATGCACGCATATATTTCCACGGAAGCCAGTTCTCTCACACACACACGCACACACACACACACACTCTACAGCTAAACACAAATCTGCATAAACGCTTACAAATGCATGCAAGGATGCCTGTAAACTCACAAACTCAGAGAACCAGGAACAGCTGCATGAATACACAAACATCCTAATATATACGCATACACTTAACGCTGAAGGAGGCTTTTACTGACTCATGCGCCACACTCACAGACACACACGAACACACACAGATCTCCTTATCTGGTGACCAATCTTAATTGGAGCTGCTACTCCTGTCCGATGGGGTCCTCCTCCTGTCTCATCCCTCCCCTTCTCCTTCACCTCCTCCTCCTCTTCTTCCTCCGTCTGCCTCGTCTTTTGTCCTCTACCCGCCTCCTCCATGTTTCTATTTTGGCTGAGTTGAGCCGACCTTTCTCATTGTCTATCTGTAGGAGATCCAGAGTTCTCATCAAACACGACCTCTCAGCGTGGCCTCTCCCTGTTCTCTCCCTCTCTAGTTTCACTTTCTTCTTTCTCCTCCTCTCCTCTGTCTGTCCTTCTTCCAGCTCGCCTTTGTTCTCCTCTACATCAAGTGAGAGGGACAGAGGGTTGGGACCTGCAGCAGCGGGTGCTGCTGAGTAGAGGCTTTGATCAGACGGAAAGCCAAGAAAGGTCGCTGACAGACTGTTAGAGCTCATCCTCGGCAGCCTTAAGACGTGAACTGTAGCTCAATCCATTAAGCATACACAGCGGAGAGTGTGCATTACAGGAAAAACAACTTTTCTGTGCTGCTAGCTGCACTGCTCATACACAGTGTTGATAATGACACCGTAGCCTTTGTCCCCCATCTTCTATCCCACTAATTAATGAAGGAGTATGTGTTTGTATGTCTGCATGTCTGTTTTCTTTACTCAAGACTTGCTCTCTAGCAACAGGAAGAGAGAGACTAAACAAGAGCTGGTGACAGCATAATCAACACCATCAGTTATGACAATGGTGCTTTGCAAAGATGGCTGCACCTGGTCTAAGTGTGGATTCCCCTGGAGATGAAGCTGCAGGAAACACTTATTTTAGACACAAATCCAACAGTTGTGCACTGCAAATTGGAAATGGCTTATCACACCAGTACAACTGAAATGCACAAGGCACTTGAAGCAAAAGCATCCCGAAGCACTTTGTCAAGGATACAGCGACAGACAACCCTCTCCTGCAAATGCCCCATTCCAAACAGCCAATAGTCCTCCTCAGTTCTTGGTTGGAATTAGACTCATTTCTCAAGTCGACATTCTTGTTTGTAGTTGTAGCACGGACAGAATGAATATATATCATGTAATCATACTAACTTTTGGAAACCGCCTGATAGCAAGGCAAAAATTTGATTCTTGTTACCAAATAGTTTCGCAAAAGTGACTTTGTGTTCATTCCAGAGAGACTATTACCAAGAAGAACAAACACAACAAGATCTTGCAATGTGGTGAGAAATTCACACCACTTTTCTCTCCTTCTGTTCCTTTCTAAACAAATATCCCTCTGCAGATAAAAGTTTTAAAAGAAATTAACATGTCCGAAAAACATGTTTATTGATTTTTTTTAAAGGTCATGAACTACTGCCCTCTAATCCATAAACTCTTCTGTTCTTCCCTGAGTTTTTACTGGTTTCTACTGGAGAGTTTTTGTAGCTCGTTCCACCCTGGCCTAGGGAAACATAGAAGCAATATTTGAATAAAATTAACCTCTTCACAGTTCCCAAGAACTATCAGTAACACTGGTTCCAGCCCTGAAAGTATTTATTTCTTAAAAATGTTCAGAGGGACACATTTGCCTCAGGATATGTACCCTGAGGACTGAACAAAAGCCAAATCTCTTACCTCAACTCCCAGTTTAGGAAAACAGGAGCAAAGAGATTAGACAAAAATGCTACCAATCTCAACACTATTTACAATGATTTGACAAAAGGTGTAGACCAAAGCACGCTGGCTGGACATGGAGAGAGGAGAGCCAACGGCAGCTTTTAACCTGCGGTTGTCAAGCTGGAACCAATTAATCACTCACTCAGCCAATCAGAAAGACTCACCTGCAGCAATTTACACATTGAATCTCATCAGCAGGTTCACCAGAGAGAGAGGAAAGCAGGTTATAGTATCTACATGCACACAGAGGAGCTAAAAACTAATATTAAAACATAGTTTCCCTGTACAAACTCAGTTGTAAATCATTGCTAAATGTGAATATGCAGCGTGAACATCCATGGAAGTTAAAAAGTTAAAACTTCAAAAAACACTGGAGGAATCCTTCAGCTTGCAGTTACAACCCACCCAACTTATTAAGGCCAATTCATGCTTCTGTGTCTGCATGTTTTAATTGTTTGGGGAAGCTGTGGCTCAGCATGTACAGTGGGTTATTAAGTAATTAAAGGCCAAATCCATGCTTTCTGCCTGTCCACAAGGGTACATAAGACGCAAATTTAATCAGACACACAAGTCAACGAAGGTGGGCCATTTGTGTGCAGCCAAAGATCTGTGGCAGTCTGAACTGAAGAAAACAAATGCAGTGTAAAATGAGGAAAGACTGAGCAAGGAGATTTTCTGTCATCCATGTCTTTCTAATTCATTTTTAAGGAGGTGTCATTGTACCAGTTGCTGGTGGACTAAATTCTCCTGATATCCCGTGCTCCGCCCGGATAGTGAGCTAGACTGAGGAGCTACAATCCAGTCTGCAACCAGCTGCTATATCTAGTAAAAAGTGCAAAGTCCCAGCCTTTTAGGAGCACCCATGGAAGCCTTGTGTGCTTTTCTGTGTCTGATACGAGAGGCAATGCAACACTAGCTGTTGTAGTATGAATAGAACTTGGCCTGATGTCTGCATTCCAAAGTCTACATCGGTCTTGGACATGAAAAGCATGAAATGGCAATTGGTCAGCAACTTAATTGAGAAGAGCGGCCGCCTTATAACATGAAGCTGCAGAACTAACAAATGTCTTTTCTAATACATTTTTAAACTTGAGAATATTTCCAGAAATAAGCAGTATGAATCTTCAAGTGTCTGAATTCCTGCCTAATTTAAAAGTTTTTGTCTCTAAAGTGCAACAGTTTATTTGTCAAATTTAGCATTGGCTGGTTTTCCATCAATCCTCAAATCAAGTTTCAGCCTGAAGTCTAAGAGCTATATCCCTTTAGGCTGTTCCAAAATATAGATGACAAAAAAGGGACAGATAAAGTTTTGCCTCTGGGGCTCCTAGACTTTGAAATGGAGAAACAGAAGTGCTTTCAAAGTTGTGTATCAACTTTTATTGTGAATGAATCCTCAGAGGAGTGTTAAACAACACCATTGTTGCTCCCACTGCACTAAATGACCATAATGCTGTATATCTGCAGCAGTTACACAAGGTTCTTCATCAACACCAGCGACTCAAAGAGCTTTAAAAACAACTCACATTCCGGCGCCTCCTCTGACACACGAAAACAAAAATAATGCAACAAAAAACAAGCCAGCCAATCTAAAAATACCAGAATCAATCTATACAATAACTTGAAAAATCCCAGAAATACTCAAATAATAGAAAATAATATGAAAGGAAACTGCTCAGCAAAGCTAAATTATATTATTTATATCAGTCCTGAGTGGTGAGGATGGTTATTATTTACATTTATTGCCAAAAAGTCTGAACTTTCTATAGTCTGATACAAAGAAACACAGTATTTATTTTGTCTTAGGAACTTCTTTTTGTGTCTTTTATAGGATATGAAGGGTCAACAAGAGAGGCTGCTGAATGTGTATCCAAAATCGAAGGCAGAATACAGGAGTTGGCAAGCGTCTGCTCTCATACAGAGAGGCCTTGACTCCACACAGCTCACAGAGCTCCAAGGTTATCTACTGTATCCAGAAACACCTGGATGCTGTGTGCGCTGAGTTTCAGAGTGTGTGTGTGTGTGTGTGTGTGTGTGTTTGTACCGACACAAAAAATGCTGACTCTGTAAAAGGAGGCCTGTTGAGACCTGCAGAAGTTGGCTAAAAGATGGGAAAAATGAGGATGCTAAGAAAAGAATCCAGAGGATTAAAGAGAGAGAAAAGGAGGAAAATTAGCAAACAACTGGAAAGTGAGAGGGAGGTGGAGGAGCAGGCTTGTATTTGAGTTGTTTTCGAGGGTTTCTGTCCCACAGGGCGGCAGGGGCTGAGTCAGGATGGTGCACAGGTGAATTCTGGCCCAGGTGAAGCTGTAATTTCCTGTCCGTAGTGTGTGTGGGCTTTGCACCTGCGGAGAAGACATCCTGAAGCACAGCTGCTCGCCCTCAGCGAAGCCAGTTAGGTAATAATAAAGGCGCTAACGGTATGATTAACTCACACTCACATATTTAGCTTCAATCTGTGCTTTTCATCTGATCTGCACGGCTCCAGTGTGTGCTCGGCTCTACGTTCTGCTGCTAGTGGGCAGCAGCCTGGGAAGGAGGACGAGAAAGAGGTGCCAGACCAAATGTTACGTTTGTACTAAATAGCAGAGACACATTGGCCTTTTGGTGAACATTAAGCAAATGCTCTGAACAGGCGGTGTAAAAGAAACCAATCACGGCTGGTGGTCTGGGGAGAATACTAATGACTGAACTTGACTATTTGAACATCAGTGAATGATCCAGCGACGCCTGTAGAAATCAAATAAAAGGATACTTGAAGCCGAGGAGCAGCAGAGTGGGCTTTTGGGCAATTAGAATGGGCTGGGTAACTTCCTTCATTAAAATGTTTAAGATTTTTCTCAGTCTCTCAATTACCTTTTTGCATATGTAAATGGGACATATGTTTAGCCAGTAGCTGTGTCTTTTAATGTGCTGTAATACTGAAGTGCTGATGTATTAGCTGATGTAGCTTCATAAAATGATTATTACATTTAGTTCCATCCAGAGTATGCTAATCAGCCCCGCAATGTTTTACAACATCTTGGGGAGAATATCAAATTGTATCACTGCACACACCCCGGTTTGGTGAGCTTTTCCTGGTATGAATATTAAAACGGATACATCCTCATGATAAAATAGTGATGATTGAAGGGTGCTGTTAGATGTGGCTCGAGTCAGGATTGTCAGTTGTAGATTGGGGAAGTCTGTAGGAACATCAATAGACAATGGCCCGAGGTGTGACTGAATAATTCAGAGAGCGAGAAAGCAATGTGTAATGTTGTCTTTCCCCCCCGTCAGGGAGACACACAATGCGGCAAACTTGGCTGCTCTGACTTTGATCATTTTTTGGTTGGCGTTTCTGAAGGGAAAACAGTTAAAGCAATTAATTAACATGAAGCTCTCACAGTGGAGTGATTCATGGCGTTTCTGTTGGAGATTTTAAATGTGATGGGTTTATTCAACCGAGCCATAAAACACGCTGACAAAGATTAGCTGGAATGGCGTTTTAAGATTTACTGACAGGCAGCATACAAAGCTTCCAGTGCACACAGTAACTCAGCTATCACATACGTACACATCCCGAAGGGTAAGAAATACCATTCCTTCTTTCTATTAGGATTTACAGTAGCGGGTTTGTTGTAGCCTCACTGAAAAGGCACTCGTCCTACATTTCTTCCCCACTGCTGGAAATAGGCCTCAGAGAAGAGAATAATACTGCTTTGTGCATCCAACCAGTCCATCTTCCTCCTCTCAAACTGAGTTTTTTTTTTATTCTTTTTAAAAAAGAAACACATTGTTTGTTCTATTTTTTGATGACAGCAGTTTGTGCTTGCATTGGGTCAGCATTTTCTTCTATTACTGGCTGCATGGAGCCACAGTTTTCCACTGTTTCAAGCAGAGATACTTTTTATTGTTGGGTCTCCTTCAAAACAGTTCAGTTTTTGCATCCAGATCAGTGCAAACAAAGCCTGGTAAACGGAGGCATACACTTGAATATTTGCCAAATAAAAAAACACAGTCAGGAAGAGAAAAATGTAGAAATGGCTCTCTTTGATGCAATTGAGAATTCTTTAATCCAGTGTCTGTCTTATGGCCTTTCAGTTCTTGTTCATTTTAACCCGAATTTACACACAAATACATATGGGTCAATATATAATTGAAGGACTTTTGAAGTCCATGGGATGTATCTGACAAACATTTTTATTAAAAGTTTTAAAAAAAAGGATTTTGTGCACATTATGATCATGTCTTTACAAATTCCACAATTATTTATTATGGAAACAATCATTTATGAATAAAAACTGACTGGATATCACTAAAATGTCAACTCAATAACCATCCCAATTAAACAACAACCACCTTCTAATGAGCTAAACAATAATAAAATGATTATTCAAATTAGTTTTGATTGTGTTCTTTTTGTTGAGTTGAGATGATCATGACATGTTTATTTTTTGGCAATATATCGAATTTTATATGGAAAATAACAAACTGTATCTATGTCCCAGAAATCACTTTCACCTAAGTTACCCATTAAAAAAACACCTCTCAAGGAAGTGTGTTAATTCCAAATCACATGACCTGCTCATTTTGTTTTTTTGGTCATTTTCAGTACGTTGTGTGGGCATTTTAGGTCATTTTGTGGTCATTTTGTGAATTTTTCTGGTCATTTTGTGCCTTTTTGCAGATGTTGTCAGTCTGTTTGTGGTCATTTTAGGTGTTTTTGTGGTCATTTCGCAATTTTCTGTAGTTGTTTTGTGTGTCTCTCATCATTTTGTGTCTTTATAAGACAATTATCTGTCTCATTGAGTCATCTTGTGTCATTTCTTGTCAGTTTGTGCATTTTGTGTTCATGTTGTGTCTTTTTGCGGTTCTTTTGTGTGTCTTTGTGCTCATTTTGTGGCTTTTTTGGTCATTTTCAGACTGTTTTGTGGGCACTTTAGGTCTTTTTGCGGTCAATTTTACTCAACTGTATATAGAATATTTAAAAGAAATGTTGATTTTAGTCCTGAAAACAGCAAAAATGTCAACTATATTACAAAAAGTCCCGCAATTATATACTCACCCGTAATGCACAAAAACCCCACTCAAACTTTCAAGTATCCTCAACATGCACAAAAGAAAAGAAAGGTGAATGATTGAAGACAGATTGGTGGTAGGAGGGGCTACAGCTGGCAGAGGTGGCAGTCTGAGGATAAAAGAAAAAGGTGGCTTCGCAGTAAGTGGTGCTCTCGGACCGGGGAGGTGAGGAAAGAGGTCCTGAAAGGGTTAAGTGAGGTAATTGGCATAAGATACCGGTGCAGGTGTTTTCTCAACTTCTCAACTTGAAAGCACAGACACACTCAGACACATGCACACGCTCGCGCACACACATACTTGACTACAGTCTTGTAAAAGCCAAAGCCTGCCGACGCCAATTAGCTGGTGGTGAAGGTCAGTGAAGGTCGACGTGTGTTCGAGAGAGATAAGTTTCCCATTAATGGCTGAGCACCTCTACTTGAGTGTATAGGAGGGTCTGACTCACTTTTAGTCTCATCCATGCAAACCGACACACACACACACACACATAAACAGCACATTTACAATAGGCATTCATCTTAAAATACACCTTCCCATTATCAGCCAGAGTGTTGCTTTTATTTGCTAACTTGGCAATTGGAAAAAAAAACCTTAGAGAAAACAGTAAGCCAGATTTGATACATAGAAATGTATTAACCTATAAAGCGTTGAATTTATCTCTGTTTCATAGCTGCCATCACATCTCACAGGATGTTTCCTTTACTCTCAACTTTAATGAAAAAAACGTTCAATAATTTATCTAAGAATCCAATTAAAGGAACCACAGATTCATTACAGTTTGAAAAATGGTGCAAGCTGAAAACAAACAATCCAGTTTGATTGATTTGTGTTTTCTTTGTGTTATTCATCGACTTTAATGCTGTAAAAAGCAGCTGTAAGCATTATTCAAAGCAGTGGCTAGATTTTATTACTATTTACCAAAGAGTAGCTAACTATAAAGAAATCTACAAAATGTAAGGTATCTGGACTTTTTTAAATACCACTGGCTGAATTTGACAATAACATACTCTAGATTTGTAGCTAAAGGTTTTAGGTGAGACAGACTTTGGGTTGTACCTGTTTGGGTTTGTTTGGGTTCTTAGATTGATCTGTGCTGTTTCTATATTTTGTGTCTTTTTTAAAAATGTTAATGTATGTACAGTAGAGGGCATTCTACATAATGCCAATAAATTATGCCACGATGTAATCATCCTAAAATAAACCTTTTCATAATCAGCCAGAACGTTGTTTTTATTTGCTACTTTGCACTTTACTCAAGAGTAAATCACAACTGGAAAGCCAGACATGATTCACAGCTACGTGTTACCCTATAAGCTGTTTAATTTATGTCTGTTTCATAGCTATCGAAGCCTGTTTCCGCCACTTGGGAAAAAAAAGTCAAATGCTATCTCATAATTATGACTTTGTATCTCATAATTCTGAGATACAAAGTCATAATTATGACTTATAATCTCATAATTTTGAGATAGCAGGTCATAATTATGAGATACTAAGTCAAAATTCTGAGATAGCAAGTCAAAATAATAAGATAATAAGTCATAATTATAAGATAAGTCATAATTATTAGATAATAAGTCATAATTATGAGTTAGAAAGTCATAATTATGACTTAGTATCTCATAATTATGAGATAGCATTTGACTTTTTTTTTTTCAATTGGCGGAAACGGGCTTCCATACATAGCTGCCATCCCATCTCACACTATATTTCCTTTGGACTAAACGTTAATGAAGAATTTTATATATAAATCATTTATCTAGGAATCCAATTAAACAAACCTCCAATGCATTACAGTTTGAAGAAAAAGAATAAAATATGATTGATTTGTGTGAGCTGTGTGGCGCTTTGTGTCATTCATATGCTTTAATATCACCAGGACGCAGCTGTGAGTATTGTTCAAGGCTGCAGCTGGATTCTACTCATATTTACTGGAGAGTTATTGTCTCGGTAGCCATGACAAATCTATGTAACTTATTTTATTGGATTTTCTAGAACATTGAAGGGGGGCTATTGACATCAATATGCTCTGAATTTGCATATCTGCTGTATATCTTAATTATATGTTTATGGTAGGTGGAATCTGATCTTAATTGTAGTGAATTTATCACAACTATCATGACCTTGGTCTCACTCTTGTTGACTCCACTCCGTATTATTTACTTTACTCAGCTGAGAGGTTCGTGTTGTCGTCATGAGAAGCTGGGATTGTGATGTTTGAAGGACAAATGCAACAAAAACTTATTGTCTTGTTTCATTCTTAGTCAGACCTGTAAACACGAACTCTGCAATTTCAGCTCAACTATCAACTTTGCATTTCTCGTCTTTATTATTCTTAATCATCCTTTAATACACTTTAATAAAATACAAACACTGTCGCACCTCTCATCGACACTTTCACGGCATTCTTGATTTTTAGCAACAATGTTTTCCTCTATATTCCAACAATATGAAAGGGAAAAAAGCATAATTTTCTGGCGTCGCAACCTTGGAAATGTGCCTTTTTTATACTGGTTCTAGTAATTATGTTCTCATCCGACCGCGGTTTACGTGGAGGAGGATGCCTTTGTGATCTCCAGGGAGGCAGGTTCAGGTTTTTGTTCAGTGAAAATTGTACGATATGGTCAAATATATGCTCTATAGTAGCTATAAACATCAGACTTCCTTTTGTAGAGGTAAATTCACTCACATTTCTTTGCTCACAAACCTCCCTTTTCCTACTTCTAATCTTCCTCTTTGTTCCATAACCATACTTCTCACCAAATGACACTCATTCTGACCCGCTCTTTCTGGCCCTTTTCCCTTTTCACCATATCTCCTTCATCACTTTCTCCCTCCCTCTGATGTAGCACCGGTGTTCCTCAGCCGGTCGGTGAGAGGGGTGAAGAAAGCAGAGAAAAGCGTGAATCAATAGACTTCTTATTCTGCCTCGTGGCCGAGCCAGAAATCAATGGCAACGGGAAATTAAGCTGTAGTCTTTGAATAAATTGAAGACACTGGAGCTCCCAACAAAACCGCTCGGTGCAAAATTAGTAAACCTGGTCAGATTAAAATGTAAAGGATGTTTGTTGGGCTGTGCTCTGGAAGTACCTTAAATCCCAAGAACTCTATTTGCTCCTGTGCAGCGTCTGAGCCTTTGTAACGCCGCTGTCCTGGAGTAAAATGATAACCAGCGTATTCAGTCTCCAAAGAGGCAAGCTGAAAGAGTCTAATATACTTTATAGCAACATGAGGCCATATTTGACAATGCAGGTATTTCATATGTCCACCAAGAGGGTGATTTTTTTTGGGGGGGTGGGGGGTGGGGGGCTTAATGAACACAGCAGCATTGAGTCGAGACCGGGCTGTTTCTCACCTATTTTACTTGCAATTCAGCCTCCCTTTATAAATAATATAAATAACTCCCTCTGAGGTTCATATTGTGATGGAGATGTGAGCAGCTTGATATCTCTTCAAGCGCAGAACACAAATGAAAACAAACGAGGAACTCTCATTCAGTAAACATTGACATGCCATGTGTGGAAAAAACAAAGAGACACATCAAAGATTCATTCCATAAAGCGAGGAGGGGTCGGTGTGATTTAAAAGTGTGATATAAAGCGATATAGAGACTAAATCCTTCTGTGTGTAGCTGAAGCAATCCCGACAGGAAATTGAACGGTAATGATTCGGAGTGGTCTCTTCCTTTGCTGATTAAAAGATAACTGTAACCTAGCGAAAAGCATGATTAACAGGACCTTACCCATGCTCTAAAAATCTGCACCACAATCAATAATTCATTTAAACCCTGGCAGTTTATTCAAATCAGTCAGCTTGGAAAAACAACATAAACAAAACAGGGGAACCAGAGAGAGAGACAACAAGAGAGACCAGAATAAGAAGAGACAGGAGGAGAGGAAAATGATGAGACTGAGAAAGTCAAAGAGAGGAGCTGACAGCGTGTGGAGTGAGACAGAAAGAGTTAGAGAGAGGTAAGCTCTGTTATTTCTCTGAGGACCTGTGTGAAGTAGCTCATACTAAGGCCTCTGGCACCACATCACTCCAACCAGCCTAATTGCAGTCCGACGGGAGTGGAAGAGCCTTGTACAGGCCCAAAGGATTTCTGCATAAAAACAGCACCAGAAACCAGCAACCTTGTGTTGCGTAACCAAGTTAAACTTAAGTAGTTTCCAGGATTTTGATCATTTTTTTCTACCCCTGCATTTTTCAAAGTAATATTGGCATTATTATTTACAGCAGATGGCTGAGGTTGCAACAGAATATAATCAACAAAGCTGAGAGAGGAGTGCATCTTTGGATGGAGGTTGGGAGTGTCTAATGGAGGTTTGTGGACTCAAACAGCCTTTGTAGAATATATTAACTCTAAAAGTTTCTCATAGTTTGCTGTTAATACAAACCAAAACTCTGTAAATATGTCACCAATCTTCTGCCGTATGTTTAACATTTTGCAAGATGCTTACAAATCCCAAAGTCCTGCATCATCGCAAAGTCCCATATTTACCAGTCATCTTGATGTAAGTGTCACTGTGAAAGTGATATGCAATTATTATCAGTCTTTATCATTTCAGAGCAACAGGAACAACAACTTCTGTCAAAAATCTGAATTTTGTCAGTGTGCTGTCAGTAAAAGCCATTTTCTGGACAGTGAGGCTAATAATTAGGAAAAACCTTCCTGCTCGATAACTCTGCCACCCCAGAGGGACCAAAGGTTGCCATCTGGAGGAAAAGGGTGGGGTTGGCTTGGAGACTGGAGGGGAAGAGTGGAAAGCAATACGAGGAAGAATGGCTTGGATATTTCTCGACTTATTCAATATTCATTACCGTCATCCCCCCACACACAGACATCTGTGACCTGGGGGCTACTGGTCGCTTGCCAAAGACTGTGGGTGTATGCATGCAAGTGTTGTAGGATTCCTGCCGTTTGATGGATAGCCGGGGTGGGAAATGTGTGTCTGGATGAGGTGTCAGAGAGGGCGAGGGGAGACATGATGATGCATGATGCATGGGTGTAACTGTACATGCAGTGTAATCTCATTTACAGAACGATGAGCCAGTGCAGCTTCATCAAAACAGAATGGCTTTATGTCATCTCCTAACATCTGTAGTACAGAGGTCAGCATGTTCACCAGCTGGAGTGACATGACTTGGTGTTACATTGAAGTCTTACTGTAAAAATCATGCGGCAGATGCCTGCCAAAGAGATATTTAACACCCATTTTCAGCATCTCTCCACCCACAGTGTGATATGATTTTGGAAAATGCGAGTGAAGAACGGAAGAGAGGAGGTAGGAGGAGAATGACCCACGCCAAGGAAAGAAGAGTGCTGAGTTTACACAGTGTTGGAGGTCACATTTTTCTTCCTGTAGTAAATCATAGATCTTAGGGAAGTAAAGTTTAAGCCTGGCAGCTCTGTTAAGTATCTACAGTGAAATGAATTAAATGAACAAACTGACAAGCTTGATTCAGTCATTAACACCTTAACAGAAACTTACTTGTTAGGGGTTCAGCAGGTAGAGTGGATTGTTTACTGAAGGCCAAGAGTAGAAATGACATGATTTGTCGAGCACCCAAGTTCATTAAAGGCTCTGCGGACGCCTAAAATTTAGGACTAAGCGGACTGTTTAGCAGTGAAATTGCAATGACTGCTCGTGTGCCAGTAAAACAATTGCTTGTTATGAGGAGAGACTGAACAGATTCACAGTCACCCACAACGTTAAAGGAGTTGTATTTAAAGCAGCTGCTGGTAGATTTAAGATGTGCTTCAATTTGTTTTCCATTGATGGTGCCCAAAGACAGTAGAAAGTTCTAATTTCTCCAGAAATCTTATCCTATGTCTGCCCGCAATGCTGTATCTACTCTCTATGAAGTTTTAAATTCTCCAGAAATCCTGTGGTGCGTCTATCTACTGTGATGTTATTAATTCTCTGAAAATCATATGCTATGTCCAGAAATCTCACGCTATGTCTGCCCAATGTGAAGTGCTAAATTCTCCAGAAATCCTTTGTTATGTCTGCCTACTGTAAAATTCTAAATTCTCCAGAAATCAGGTGCGATGCCAGCCCACTGTGAAGATGTAAATTCTTCATAAATCCCATGCTATCTGCCCACTGTGAAGTTCTTCATTTTCTGAAAATCATATGGAATGTCTATCCCCTATGAAGTTCGAAATTCTCCAGAAATCCCATGCTCTGTCTGCCCAAGTGAAGCTTTACATTCTCCAGAAATGCTGTGGTATATTTGCCTACTTTGAAGTTCTAATTTCTCCAGGAAACCTATCCTGTGTAGCCCAATGTGAAGTTCTAAACTCTCCAGAAATCCTGTGCTCCTCAGCAATAATCCTACTGACACGGTGCTACAGCGTAATCTGCAGCCAGCTGCTACGTTGTATAACAGGTTTAAAGTC